>NC_087548.1:16766507-18070556 GCF_963921805.1 Phalacrocorax carbo | reverse complement strand
ACATTTTAACCAAGGATACTAACAAACCAAAGGAAAATAACTTGAGAGATTTCTGGTGAAAAAGAACCTTTTCAAGAAAACAGTTTATGGTTTTGGTATTCAGTTTGGCCAAGCTTACTGTATTCACTGAAGTTCAAAAATTTTCAATCAATCAGCTCTATTCAAATGCTAAAGAAACCTATCTCCTAAGTAAGTTCAACAGGAAAAAGGTTCATCCCAATCAAATTTATAACTTCCTTTCATTAGCATTCCTCCTGTTGCCAGTACAGGAGTAGCATTTCCTCCAACAGTAAGCATGAGACAGTTTTCTCTGGAAGGAAAAAAAAAAAAAATCACAAAACAGAAAAGGAAATAACTTCCTGTGGGCCAAGGAGAAGAGAGATGCTTTTCTGACACAAGGAAAACTGAAAAATCCACACCCTGTTGAAGCAACTCTTAGGCATAGGCAGGCTTAAATTCAGAAAAAAATAAATACCATCAGTTCCCCACTTTGATGTGCAGTGCAACAACTGCATCATACCAGGGGTAAATGTGAGCTTTCACACCTCTGCAGTCTGAGCTAAAAGATGTGGTCAGAGAAAATACCAATAGATAATACGGCATGAAGGCTTTGGGATGTGTGTTGTTCTCTCACCTGTAAGATGGATGATGGAGAGAGAGTCAATCAAATGGGAAAGGAAAGACTATGAGGAAAAACCCAGAAGAGAGTAGCGTACAAAGATATGGGGAAAACTTGCATTCCCTGAGGGAAAACAAGAACAATTTCCATTGTTGTCAGACAGTCAGAGGCAGAAGAAGAAACAGGAGAGATGAAGGCAAGTTCTTAGTTACAACTATAACTGAAGTGTTTGCTGCAGTTAACCAGCCTTTCTAGTTCTTCCTAGCACACCATATAGGATGCTTTTCTGTTCTTGAAAAAAGAGAAATAGTTGACAATTCAACACAAATCCCGGTTTGGCTCTACCAGAGCTCATTTCCCTGCACCTGCTCAGCCCACACCCATAGCCCCCATCCCAGCATCTTACAGTAATCAACCACCTGCAAATGAAACAGCAAAGCAAGCATAAAATTTCTCACCAAAATTACTGTGACCACATAAAAGCTTCATCCATACTAGTAAAATCTGCAGTGAAACGAAGCCTTGCTAATTCTGCCTGCAGGCAAGAGCGTGCCCAGCCAGGCTGCCTTGGGGGTTCACCACGTACAGCCTGCAGTCTATGAGCTGGGGCAGGAAAGACGGCAGGTGGACAGGACGAGTTGGAGGAGGGGAGGCACACCTCCATGCTTCAAAGTGTGGGGTGTTTGAGCCATGGGATGGGATGTGGTAACTCCATGAAGTGCAGGCATTAATTTTTCTTGTAATAGCTGGCATCTGGAGAACATTTCTGGTTTCTTTAAAGCCTAATGCAAACCTAAGCATTTATCTGTGACCCTGCCCATAGATTCACTCAACAACAACAAAAAGACACATACAAATGATATGTGTATTTAGGGTTTGGACAGCATCTTTGCTCCCAAAGAGGTCCATTTGTATACATACAGAACTAGGGCATTCAGCACGCAGGTGACCCACACAGCAGTGCCTACCTTTGGTTAGGGCATGAATTCCAAGTTTCACTTGCGAGAAATTCCCACTTCCTATTTCTCCTCTGACTCGATAGAAGCCAATTCTCTTTCCCAAGGTTAATTCTTTCACCACCTTTTCATTATGGGACATATCCTGCATTAGTTTCTCAAATGGGGTCAGCGTGTGCTGCCTGCCCCTTTCATCTTCTCCATAGCACTCTGGGTGCCCATTGTCTTCTCCGCTGTCCTCACGATGCCACCTGGAATAGCGATGTTTTCCAAGACTTCCTCCATTCACATATCCTGTTGTCATAGTCTATAGGGTAATCACTTCCCCATTTAACAAGATGTCCCAATAAGGAGTTTGAATGAAATAACTCTGTATGAATATTCAATCCTGCACATAATGGACACTGTGACAAACTTGGCAAAAAAAAAAAAGCAGCTTACTGAAAGTCCAAGGATTAGTTTGGAAATTACTTCAAAAGCAAATCTGGCATATCTACATCTTGCAGTTCAGTTCAAAATCAGAGCTAAAACTGGAAGCTGTTTACATCTGTCTCTCACTAACCGATTTAGCGTGTCAGGCTCTTCATGTATAAGGTAAAAGAGACTTGGCAATTAAAACTGTAAACTTTGTGCAAGAAAGCAGCAAGTTGCTCGCTGACTATGCAGTACATTTGACACAGGCAAAATATTTGACATGAATTTTCAGGCTTCAGCTTGCTGCTTTGAAAACTAACGTGATAGATAAAGCTCAAACAGCTGATTAACTACTCTGAATAAATCCAAATGCTTCCAGTTCATTTTGAATAGCTGACCTTCGAAGCGTAGTTCTCCTTGATTCTGGTACCCGTCCAAAAGCTGAACGTAGGGTTTGCCTTTGATTCATTCTTCAGCCTGTGAGCTTGTCACTGTGCCTTGAAGCCTTGCTGTAAAAAGTTTGTTGCCCCTGTATTTCCTTCCCACGGCAGGTTTAACAAAGCAACTGATCCTGGAAGATGGCAGGGAAAGCATAATCTGTGCACCAGGCAAAAGAAACGCTGCACTTCAGTATCCCTGCAGTCACATGGCAGGACAATACAGGATTAAGTAACTGCAATGTCACGTTAACCCTCCTTTATTTAGATGAGCTTTCTTTAACGCCTTGAGCCTTCTCAAAATTTTGCCAGACGCATGGTGTTCCTAAGCAGACAGATGAAGAAAGTCATTAAAACCTTTACATAACAGCCATACGCTTCACCCAAATGACAGCACAGCACATACCATGTCACCCATTTAACTGTTTGTTTTACAGCAGAGACGAAGTCCTTGTTCTAAATACACAGCAGTTACCTTTAAAGCAGTACACCATTTTTTTTTTCTTCTTTGCCTTTCTTCTTTAACCTTGAAAAACAGGAGCTGATCAGCCCCAGCTAATCCTGCAGCCGCGCGCCTGAGGGCGGCGAGCCGGGCGCGAACCCCTGAGGCAGCGCACGCGGCGGCGGTGCTCACCGCCCCCCGCCCCCCGCCCCCGGCGCTCAGCCTGCGGCACCGCCCGACTGACACGGGCGGGAAACACCCCGCTGCCACCCTGTAGAGAATTAGCGTAGTAACTCAGCGCCTGGGGCTTAGGGAAGGTAGACAGTCACCTAAGGTGCCACACTGGGAGAGGGCACGTGACACTGCCAGGTGGAGCTGCCCTCTAAACCCCAATCTCCTGTGTGAGCAGGAGCAGCAGGGGACAAAGGCACAACATGAGGGCAAAGAAAAGGCAGCTGGCAATGATTTCATTAAACAGGAGTTGGAGTGGCACAGAAGCACGTGGCTGCTCCTACGGAGAGGCCGAGGCTGCTCCTTGACCTGGGATGTGAGTGACTTTGCAAGTCACTTTCCCTCTCTGTGCTGCGGCCACGTTGCCCCCAGCTCTGCGCAGGGAAAGGGAGAGAGCCTGGCTTCTCCTTGCCCACAGGGCACAGGGGGTTCGGTCATTTCTCCCTGTCACTCCTCTGAGCCAGGGATACTTCTTAGTGTGCGTGTGGCTACTTAGACCTGACACAGTTTAAAACTGGAATGGAGGAAGAATGTACTTTTTTTCATGACACTTCATGATGAACCCATTACTCTTTTTATTTTACTCCCATTTGAAGGAAAAGGCCGATTTCATAGTTGACAGAAAAAGTACAAAATAATAACAAATAGACATATGTCATTGTCTGAATCTAAATAGAGGCAAACCCCTGACAAATACTACATGTATGCAATTACTGTTGGCCGAATCCTGAAATTATTAGTAGGGGAGAGAGCGAGTGGCAACTGAACAAAGCTTTCAGGATTCTCCTGTTAAACCAGCTTCACTTAGCACCAAATCTTCTCTCTAACTTTAATATTTGATGCCAAGAAAGAAAAATCTATGTGGGAGGACAACCCCTCCCCAAACAAACCAAAAACCCACCTAAACCCAAACCTTACATTCTCTATTTGTTCTGCTTCTCTATTTGAGGAAAGGATGATTTCTTGCAGGATTGCCCAAATTCTGGCCCACAGTTGTTTTCTGTTTTAACCTGTTTCATGTCACAATTTTAAGAGCATTTTAGGTAACAGAAGACTTGTTCTATGAGACTCAGCTGTATTTCACAGTTTTAGTTGTGGACAGTACTCTGGCAGAGCAGGCCTTTTGGAAGCCACTTGTCTGCTGTACAGTGATTCAGGGATTAATTAGACAGGCTGAAGTCTCTTCCCATTCTGCTGTTTGATCCTGAGGAAAACCACAGCAGCTCAGGTTGTCAATACGAAGGGTCTGGACAACTCCATGAGCAATGGCTGAGGTGCCCTGTACAAGCTACAAACTATTACTTAATTAAGTATCTTTGGATGGGCATTGACATCATTATCATTTTACTGAAAAACAGCTGTAGCTTATGACTATAGCCTGAGCACTCCCAGAATGGCAGGTGTGGACAATTCTGCCCTTGCAGAAGGAGAAACACAAAACTACAACTCATGGCAAAAAATAAAAGAAGAAAAAAAAAAAAGGATGTTGTGGAAACCTGAGTCTTACGAATGCCAGCCTATTCAGCATTACAAGTCACCCAGCTAAAGACCACCTTCTGCAGAGGTAACCAGGGCCTTTGCAGTTAAGTGGCTGTACAGAAAGGGATGGCTGCATAAGAAGGATTTCCTTCAAAAAGACCTATACAAGCCCCTGCTGAGTACATTCGGTAAAGGCCCAGTGAACGTGCAGTATCACAGAGACAAACACACCACATGGGAATGCCAGGACCTTGCAGGGATGGAGGGTGTCAAGAGAAAGGTGAAACTGTGTTAAGGCATCAGCACATGGCTCTTCCAGGATTTGCCCGTGCCAAATTTCTCCCGGGGCCCAACATGCTCTTCTTTAGAGGACAGCCTACCATTAATCTCCCTTCCAGGCTTCCCACTAATTGTCAACTCTGCAATCTCCTGGTGCTTGGCCAACTGGCTAGGTTTCCCCTGTCTTTTAAGACAAGCTATTTCAGTATTCCTGGAGTTAGCAGAACATATACCATCTATTTATGGCCTACGTTCCTTCCTGTAAACGAAACAAGTAAAATGAACCCCGATACCATACAAAAAGGCACTGACTGTAAAAGAAAATCATTCTGAGAGAGAAGGGAGAAACAAGGAAATCAGAAATCATCCAAATACAATGAAGGACAATGATTTAATATTTTTTTTATTCAGTCTGCTTCACTGGTGACCTGAAAACCCTCAGGAGAATTTATCTGCCCAAATTATTACTTTAAAAGACAAAATAAATAAGCAAAAGAAAAAAATCCTACAATAAGCAACACAAGACAGAGTGAATATATATATCAAGCCTTTAAGATGTGTCCCAGCCCAACACTCCTCTTGTTTGACCTTGTTTTTCAAATATTTCCAGATACTGAGATTCTGGTCCTATTTTAAGAAGCACTAAACACCCTCAGGCTTCAGCTGCAGGCTGTGTTTATAAAACCGTGCATCACAGCTCTAGGGAAATTTAGAATGAAAGGAAAAAGGATCAAATCAAAAAAGAGATCACTGGAGATACAGACTTCGGTTCCTAAAATCCCATCTTGGCAGGTAAATAAAAGTGACCTGGTTTTAAGGAGCTTTGAATGGAGCACCTGTAAACATAGAAGCAGCTAGATCAGGGCTCCAACCACTGTGTTTTGCAAATTGGGCTCTTTTATTAAGCCTGTCTTTCAGAGAGGCAAAAAACCATTCAGCTTTGTGTGCTTAAACTGCTGCAGCTCCTATTCTAGTGAATGTGAATGAAGTCAGACTGGATGGTCTCCTACAACTCAAACCCTCAGAATAACAGGGGCTTTAATGCGGATGCCACTGGATATTCCAACACATTGACCGGAGTTCCTTTTTCAGCCCTCTACTCTCTAGCCTGAGGAGAGCAGGATTTTGAAGGTATTTCCCTAGGGTAGGGAATTAGCTCGATTTGTTTGACTACCCTTGAAGAACACCTTGTCTCCTGCTTAGTACATTATATGCACCACGCGAACTGAATTTTAAGTAGCGGGGATTCTTTTTTTTAAGTAATCCGTGAGAAAATACCGACCCTTTGTTATTTACCTTATCTTTGAAAGTTCCATTATTACAAGAAAATACTGAAAATCTCATATATACATACGTTTAGAAAGCCTACCTTTCATAAAAGATGAGAGCCCAGCAGAACAGTCCACAAGACCTGTACCACAGACCAAACCTGACACAAAAGGTCTCCTGTGCAGCCACACAGCGTGTTCACCAACACAGGGGACGTAATAGCTCTACTGTTGCTCAGGTAATATTGGTTGAGTGCATGGCTGTTGCGGCTAGAGGCAGTCAATGTTTGTTCCAGGTTTGCCCTAAGCACATCTTTTGCATTTGAGTAAGAAGCACTCTCAACGTTATTTCTGTGAATGCCAGAAAACAGAGTGACTACATAAAATGCACACCCTAAAGCTTTGTGTGGATTCAAAACAGACAATATACCACAATTACAGGCAGACCCGTATGTTCCCAACTCTGGTAGGAGGAAATATGAAGTGCATTGACTGTGGAGAGCCTCCAGGAACAACTTCCTCTCTCTGCCCAGGCCCACGTGCCATCTATTTCAGTACATCCCAGAATTGCTACTGTTAGTTAGCATAGCAGTCAGTTTGCCAAGTATTGTTTAGTGAAAAACAGACATATGATCAACTTCATTCTTAACCTTATAAATATCCTTGCCTAGGACACAACATTGTTTTTCCACACATGGAATATTAACATATACAGCAGGGATATATAGGCAGGGATATATATATGGTTTTTATATATATAAAACATAAAGGCAATACAAAAAAACACCATACACACTTTTATAACCATGCAAGTACAACAACACGAGTATTATACCAGGTGGAAGTAAGAGTTTTTTAGGACAGTGGAATGGAAGACCGGCCCTGTACAACAGGCTATGTATAAGCTCTATTTACTTTTTCAGTTAAATGAAAGCCTATTTGTTTAATGCAAGATAAATGCCACAATATTGTAAGAGAATGACTGTAACATGCATTGTAGCAAGTTACAGCACTCGCTCGTTCCATCACCTCATTTAGCACATTTTAGGTTGTGATGAGGCACAATGGTAGCAACATGTAAATGACTACTACCCATGGGTCACACTGTAAGAGCAAGTCTTCTGACGGTCTGACACAGCACCTAGAGGGCAGTCACCTTCACCTCCTCCACGAGCCTCCCAGTGCTGCCACATAACAACATGCGGACAGAGGGTTGTTTCCTCACACATGTATATAACTTTGTATATTATTTTTGGATGAAATGGAATAGCGCAGGAGTTATTACTAGTTAAGAAAGAATCACAGTTAGGAGTAGAAACTAGCACCAGAGAACTTTAACAAGATAATAAAGAATGCTTAGGCCAGACAAGAGGCTATTAGCAATGAATGCTCCATTGACAAGCATCTCCTAAAAGAATACAAATCAGTAGAACTTCAAGGACTAACAGTGGGAACATCCTGCTACAAAGAAGGGTGTGAAGATAAGGGAAGGCCAGAAATCATCAGCAGTGACTGCAGGGAACATCTTGGCCCAGAAGGCGCAGAAGCATAATTCCAGCAGAGGGAGGTTGTGACCACCAACTCAACTGAGGGACTAGCCCCACCCCCCCACTCCTCTTAAGCATGCACAGTGAATTAAAATCACACTGTACCTTTAAACTTAAGCAGAGAAGATAGAGACCAATGGAAGAAGGAGGTGCCCAGCCAGGTCAATAACTATGTATGAGATAGGTGAGGTGTGTTAACTTTCATGTATAAATATCAAAAAGGAATTATGGTAGGTGTGCATGCTAGGAGGAATTTTCCTTTGTGCAACTGGCGCCAAATACAGTAATGCCTGCTCTTTAATACACCTGGTATTATGGAGTTTTATTCCTGGCTTTTGGTGACAGGGTGACTTCAGTCACTTGTGGCAAGCTGTCCCAGCACATCAGCTGGAGGCAAGTCAAAGCACGCTGCTGTCCTCTATGCACATCTTACACAGACCACAAATGCAAGACTATCATCAAGTTCACAAAGTGAAAGAGAAGGCTAACAAAAAAATAATATTAAAGATCATGGACTCTATTATGTTTCCTGCTGCACATTACTTGGTAAAACAGAACAGAAACACCTTCAAAAGCTTCCATGCAAAACCTCACTTGATGGCCACAGCACCAAGAGGGGAAGCAGGAGGAGGTAACCAATGGTTGTATTATACTGCCTTCTTCACCACAACAGAAGGCCTGATCTACATGCTGTCCTGATTTTGGCAGGGATAGAGCGAATTTTCTTCAGAGTAGCTAGTATGGGGCTATTTTTCAGATTTGTGCTAAAAACACTGTTGATAATACAGGGATGTTTTTGTTGTTGATAAGTAGTACTTACATTAGTCAAGGACTTTTTCAGCTCCCCATGCTCTGCCAGGCGCACAAGAAGCTGGGAGGGGGCATGGGCAGGACAGCTGACCCCAACTGACCAACGGGACATTCCATACCATATGGTGTCACACTCAGCATATAAAGCCGGGGAAAGAAGAAGGAAGTGGGGGACATTCAGAGTGATGGTGTTTGTCTTCCCAAGTCACCATTACGCATGATGGAGCCCTGCTTTCCTGGAGATGGCTGAACGCCTGCCTGCCCATGAGAAGGAGTGAATGAATTCCTTGTTTTACTTTGCTTGTGTGCCTGGGGTTTGCTTTACCTATTAAACTGTCTTTATCTTAACCCGTGAGTTTTCTCACTTTTACCCTTCTGATTCTCTCCACCAGCCCACCTGGGGGGAGTACTTGAGCAGTTGTGTGGGGCTTAGTTGCCAGCTGGGGAGAAACCACAAAAAATGCCAAACCAAGAAAATATGAAATCCTGGTGTGAAAAGGAAAAAGAAGCAACCCAAAAAGCTCCACCCTGGCACACACTAACTCTAGCTTGCAACATATTCTACAATTATAACTAAAGGGACAAGACAACAGACTTTGCAACCTATTTGGAAGTTTAATAAGCTTGAGCCCTGCATACTGAAGCAGAATACAGGTGGATGCATGATCAAGTGCCCCCGCCCCCGAAAGGCTGAAATCTTTATCTTTTGGGTTGATCCCACATTCATTCTGGGATGGGCCCCTAGAGACAAACACAGGTATTTCCCTGATGGAACCTGAGCTCTCACTCAAGGATCTTACCCGCCCAGCTCGCTCCCAGAGCCACTGACTGGAGACAGGTGGGAGCATGGAGAGCAGCATTCAACACAGGTCACTGTGGCAGAGAGATTATAGATCCAAGCAAGCTCCCACATTCATTTAGTCCAAATTCCTTCTTGCCAAGAGCAGAGAGAAGAAATAGAGGAAAAACCCACAGGTGTGACCTAACCTATGATCCACTGCTAAAAGACCTCACCGTGATCTCTCATAGATAGTCACTGTCTGTGTCCTGGGAGTGCTACAACCTGGCCCACAGAGAGCCACCTAGCAGGTGGACCATCAGGCTGGGCCAGCATAAGCACACTCATCTCCAGACAATACCTGTACCAGTGTCTGCAAGCCAGCAGCAGCTCAGAGGAATGCTGCAGGGCTACTGACAGGCAGTTCATGCAATATTGGTATTGGGGTGCAGCAAGGACTCACCTTTCCACCTCCCCAAGTGTTATCTGCCTACAGGCTGGAATAAGCTCTTGGACGAGAGCATCAAGGAAGACAGGCTGCACAGAGCCCTCAGCACTGAGATGTAACCCCCCCAGTCCCAGCTAAGCTGATGCAAACAGAGGTTGGCAACGCCAGACGGTGGGGTCCAACATCAAATCCACAGTCTGCAGACTGTATGGGTATATTGAAAAAAAAATAAATGCACAACAATCAACATAACACAAATTATACTGAGCTAATACATTAAGACCTGTGAAGTAGAAACTAAAATATGGGGAAAGAAAAAATGCCTTTCATCTTTTGCAGCTAGATGAGAGAATTAATTAGTCTTTGAATTGCACAGAAACTTGCATTAAAAGCAAAGAAAAAAAAAGAATTTATTAGTAGAACCTATTGATTTTCCAGGTCTTTGAAATACATGGGAGCGATTAATTAGATAGCTGACTGTATTTTGAAATAAAATTAACCATCTCTAACCTGGCCAGTTTCTTTCATTTCCTTCCCTGGCGTATAATGCAAATTGGTCAATTTGCCACGGCATTGTTCTTCCAAGGTAAAACCAGCTTCCGCTAAACATGTATTCTGAGGCAACAGAGATGCAACAAAGTATTAGCCTTTTAAATAACAGTACAAAATTTACACCTAATTTAATTACTTCACTAAAAGTTAGATTGACTCACAGGCTTTCAGTGAAAATAAAATAAATTTTCTGGAAAAAGCAGTACAATAAGTAAGAAGTAGGCAATAGTTTGAATCGCACTGAAGTCACTGAGGAAATCAATCTTTACATATTTCAAGAAAAATTACTGTATATTTAGACAGATATGCATTGCTAAGCAGAAGGCTTGCAATAAAATCATCGTGCCATTATTTGCAGGAAAGAGAAACCTCAAATGCGTTTCCAGACAAAGGAAAACAGAAAATGCTCTGTTCTTTATTGTTTATGACAGTTTTCTTTCACCATACCTCACACAAAAAACTTTGGTTATCTCTTATAAGGTAATCAAGTTTAGCTGCATCAAGATATATGCACTCCTCAAAAGTACTGAGTAGAGAGCAGTCAAGTATTCATACGGCAGATTTTAAATGGATCTCGGTAGAAGATAAGCAGCTGCTATTATTTTCCAGGGAGGCATTTGGAAAGATATAAATCCTTCACTGCACTTCGAAATGTACTTTGTAGTGCCTGGTGTTTCCAGTTTTTCAGAATGATGCCTGAGACACTTGAGATTTGTCCTGAATGGGCATTGACCAGCCACTGCATTACCGTAATTATATTACTGAGCCTGACTAAAAGAAGGTGTAGATGTAGACGTACAATAACCACATAAAAGCAGCAGGAGCCAAGAAGAAACAGAACAATGCCATAAGGACTGTCTGCTTGGTCTAACAAATGCTGAAGAACTATCCCCTGGACATATCATTACAACTGTTCTGTCCTTGCCAATCTTAAATGTCCCAAAGTGACTGCAGTACTGAGAACTTTCAGCACATTCGGAGTAAAAATCTAGATAGAAAAATACATATTTGTACTCTTTATCTAACTGACAATTAGATTGGAAATCTCGAGAACACATCAGAAAATGACACTGGAATAGAAAACAGTCCCAGCCATTATTTCTCTAGCAATATATGAGCATAGCACTTTCTCAGACCATTGTGGTCCTCTCACCATGCAGACCACCCATGGCTCACATCAGCTCCTGCCTCGGAACTTGTATTCAGACACCACATGCTGAGAAACCTCTGCACCAGACAGTGCCCTGCTACCAGGTCTGCAATCCTGGTAGGCTGCAGAACATCCTGGTAGCAGTGAAACGGTCACTGCTACATCCTCATAGCAGTGGAACAGGCTGCCCAGAGAGGTTATGGAGTCTCCTTCCCTGGAGACATTCAAAACCCGCCTGGATGTGTTCCTGTGTCCTCTGCTCTGGGTGTCCCTGCTCAAGCAGGGGGGTTGGGCGAGATGATCTCCAGAGGTCCCTTCCAACCACTGCCATTCTGTGATTCTGTGATCTGTATGTCCTCCCTGACCTTTGCAGGCACAGAGCCAGGCAGGGGAATAAGCACAAGCTCACCAGAATCACTGAAGCTTCTTCAGCTAACCTCTGGAAACTGCTTAATGCATAGTAAGTCTTCAAGACCCAGCAAGAAGCTTAGCTTAGGAACGTTCTGATCTTATTTGACAGCCTACAGGTCGTAAGTTACTAATCTCTGCATACCAAAGAAATGTTGCCTATTAAAGACTCCCCTTCTACTGGTATGAGAACAGAAGTGAAATTAGGATGGGTATTTTTGAAACTGGGATCGAGAGAAACAGTATAATGACAACAAGCAATATTCAAGACAGCCTACTGTGAATTGAACTGTTCTCTCAGCTTCAGCTGCTGTGGTACATTTTAAGGAACCTAAGTGAGGGTTATTAACCCAAACAAGATGGAGCACAACTCTAGATTTTACTCTTCTTTCACAACCTTGGCTTCAGTATTGCAGTTAAATGCTTTACAGGCACCCTACTAAAATAAGCTTCTTTTTTTCTTTTCTCTTTTTTTTCCCCTCTTTTGTCTGGTTTTGGACCCCTGAAAAGTTCATAATATTGTCTCTCAAACCAAATATCCAAATACAGTACTGTGTTCCAAGAAGCCTGTATGCCAACATGTTTAGGCAACTGCCTTGTCCTGCTGCAAGGATCAGCAGGGAAGCCAGGGTCTGAGGGCAGGGAATCACAGAATCATAGAATCATTATGGTTGGAAAAGATCTCTAGGATCATCAAGTCCAACCGTTTACTCAACACCCCATGCCTCCTAAACCATGCCCTGAAGTGCCATGTCTACACATTTTTTGAACACCTCCAGGAATGGTGACTCCACCACCTCTCTGGGCAGCCTGTGCCAGTGCCTGACCACTCTTTCAGTAAAGTAATTTTTCCTAATATCCAATCTAAACCTCCCCTGGTGTAACTTGCGGCCATTGCCTCTTGTTCTATCACAAGTTACTTGGGAGAAGAGAGCAACACCCACGAAGACTGCCAGGGTTTAAGGGCAGGCACAGACCAATATGCCTCTGGCTGTGAAAGCGCAGAAGAGGAACACCTCAGAGGTCCAACCAATACATAGCTTGCTACTGATCCACTGAAAGTTAGGGCCATGCTAAAAAGTTGCTACATCCCAAATCCCTAAAACCATCCTGCTGTTCATATCATGTTTGAACAGCAAAAGCTTTCCTGACTTAAATGAATATTAATTTTAATAAATTTGGCTAGTATTTAATTTTGTCAGCTAATCTTATTGAGATGTGTTGAGTATCTGTCCTGGAACACAGAGTATTATTATTATTATTATTATCAAACTGAAGACTTATATAAACTGTATTCCATTAGAAAGAATTGTGCAAATCTGAGTATGCAGCAGCATTAGGAAAACAGCCAGTGTTTCTTTCAATTTAATTTTTCTAATTAAATCCACTGGAAGAGGAACTGTTTTTCCAAAGATTTTTGGAACTGCTAAATATATATCATGTGGCATTTGAACTGCCATACAAAAGATTGTAAACTTTACCACACAGAAGAGCACAAAACATCTAAAAAGCTAAGACAGATGATACTCATTAACATTTAATGAAATAACACATTTAGTATTGAAGTTTGGGGACTAGATTTTTATAAACTTGCAAAAATGGAATTTAAGAATAAGTACAGCTCTATAGTATTACACAGACATAAATTACATTCTGTGGTTTCAGGAAGCATAGATTCACTAATGAAGCAAAAAAACACGATACACAAAAGTAGAGCATAAACCAATTTAGGACATCTTTAAACCATAATCTTCCCTGCAAATATCCACTCCCCTTGATGAAGACAGTTATGCAGAATCTATACTTTCAGAACCACCATTCACAACACATGATCCAAAAACTCAAGTTTATGTGAAAGTCTATAGGTAAGATACCCCAGTTTCTCACCTTCCCTCAATTTCCTCTTTGAAGAAATCTGCAGAATTTCAGATAAGAATCCAGAAATGCATCTGAGAATAGAGACAAGCAGAAGAGTTTATAAGCTATTCCTATTAGACTAAAGTTCTGAAATAGCAATCTATTTTTAAGTAGATGACAATATAACGCTTCTAGCATTTCATTCACTGACTAATCTATCCTGGATTTGCTCAATGCTTTACCCCTTTCTAGCAGCCTTCTATCAAGAAAGACAGCTGCCGGAGTGCAGCAGAACTCAATGAAAAGGAAAAAACTCTGTGGCTTCATTCACTTTGTAAAGCAGGGAAAAAAACATAGGAAAACAATCAGTGCAACTAGGTCATATTTGTGTTTTTTTAAAAAAAAGAAATGAGAAAGAAAATGTAGAGTCAAAATATTATATGAGTCAGTACTACATTAATAGTGATAATTGCTTGAGCACAACAGATTTTTTTCCATTTATCATTATAATTACACTAGAAAATCTATTGGCTGCGGGTTTTGTCAAGATACTTAAGAATGAAACTGTTGTTTAAGTGGTATGCACATTAAATTTATGCTTGCAGGAAAACATACTGAGAAAAAAAAACCTGACTTTAAAACCATAATATACTTTTGTATAATACTAAAGGCAACAAACATCACAGAGGCACGGTGTCATTTGAAGTTCAAATGATTGCACATTTTAAAATATAAAGTTATAAGACCTGCCAAGGTTTCTAGGATAGCATTTGTGAAGAGAGGAACATGGGAACAAGAGATACAGAAGAACAGCCTGTTCAGATTTTCCAAACTGAGCAGGCTAACACCATGAGGCCAGCAAGTTGAAACGAGATGAGAAATACGTAACATTACCCTGAAATCTTAAGGAAGTGCATCTGGCAATCCTGAAGGTCACATTCTCTCAGGGCAAACTCTGTGACTTGATCAGGTGCTGGGCAGGATGGCAGCCTAGGCACGGCCAGAGCCTCTGGCAGTAAAAGGCCAAGATGCCACGTGATCGATGCATCACCCCTGAGCAAAAAGGCACGATGACAACCCTTTTCTTGAGAAGAGCACTCTTACACCATCCTGATTATTAAAAAAATGTATGGTGCAGAACTGTAGACTCAAGATCAAAACCTTTTATTCATCACAGCAGTTTACAAACGACATTCTGTTGCTACAGACAGGTAGCAGAAAATGGGTCCAGAAATTAAGACATGCAAAGACCTGCAGTATTTGCAGTAACAGACAGCTATATTTATGGCTAAGAGGAGACTTTGACTTGTTTGATCTCCTATACCCTCAGTCTAGAAATCACATTCCATTATGAGTCTGAAACCTCTCAGGAAACAGACTCAATGATCAGCTCTTAAAGAGGTGTATTGGAAAAAATTCTCCAGCAAGCAGCTCAGAGTAGACACAACACTGTCTTCAGTTTTGCCTGATGACATACCAGATGTGAACAGTCAACATTGCCTTTGAGCTAGAACTGTCTGCTTTGCTGGCACTAAGCTTTTCAGCCTCTAACATAAAGATAAACAGATTCTTCTGGCTCCTCCAAAGCTTGGCCTCTGACTGAACCATCATTAACAATATTTACTCTCCTGTCTTTCCACGACAGCAGCATTTCTCAGTGCTACAGCACTAGGTGAGAGAGAAAAAGAAGGAAAATACATGTCTCTCACATCCTTTTCATAAAATTAGCACTTAAACCCAGCTAATCACACCACTTAATCTGGTGACAACATGCGGAGCTCAAGAGGACTGGAAAGCGATTATTCTCATAACCTCTAACCCATCATAGGGCTGGCATGAATGAACAATTTCTCATAACTGTTTACTGGAAGAAAGAACTTAATCCATTTTCTGCTCTCAGTTTTAAACCTGGGGCTACCACCAACCACTCAAAAGACAGACACAGTAATTTACCACAGAGATCGTGGTAGTACTTAACATAAAAACCAGAGAACCATTTTTCTGAAAGCCTGCTCCTGCCTCAAAGCTATCGTCAAGCCTACATCCTGCATCCCCTGCACTCTCCATATAGAACTCTAGAATTTTTCATAGTCATGACACAGCCTGAGATGCAAACCCTGGAGTCTAGTTTCTGATTAAAATGGCATCTGTTTACCTTTTCTATTTTATTACCAGTATGGAATTTCTCATCCTGCAAGGGAGTCTTTGCAATAGATTTGCTAATCCTGAACTTCCTGTATTACAATACTAAACTTAAGACAGAATTCTGAGCTTTCTTTGAAAAGTTCTGTAATACTATTGAAGCAGATTAAAAACATTTATACTGGGACTTCTAATATGGCCCGACGAAGCTGAGTTCTCTTTCTTCAGCCCATTTAAAAATTTCAGTTCTAACAATGATTTCTTTCAATTATTATGTCCAAGTAACTTAGATTTTTTTTATTCTAACTTCTGACATACTAATTCAAGGAAGACAGAAAAAATCCAATGTAAGTAGAGGCATTTTTTAATCCTCCCTCAAATGGTTTCACCAGATGACCTAGGGTTTGCACTCCAAGATTCACCCAAAACACAGGCATTTTTCGAGCATCTCTATATCCCTTCAGCAATAAAACTCATTTGCCAATCCCTTTATTAGCAGAATGTCTCACTCATGAAAATTATGGTAGCAGATGTAAAACTTGCTTACAAATACAAACAGAATTAGAGTCCACATCAGCTTTAAAATTCAGGAGGCCTTGGCAGACAGCGCCTGTTTATAGCATTGAAATCCCTTACATGCACCATGTTGTATTTACTGTTGGGAGGACTAGTAGAGACCAAACCCAGAAGCGAACTCCCAGTGCTAAAGCTGCCAAATTTAGGGAGCCTTCACAAAGCACTTCTGAAAGATAAAATTTCTGTGGAACTGTATTGCAACTAATTGCCATCTCAGTATTTACCAGCTGAAGCTCAGGTCCCTGGTGGAAAAAGTCTCCGGTATGAGCAAAGAATTGAATCTCATTTTCATGCTGTAGCAGTCAGAAGCCAGGTTCTTCTGTAGCACCATTTTGTATATACTACCAGTCACCACACCAAGATTGTTGCTGACTCTGCAAGACTTCAAAGCCCAGACACATTTACTGAATGCATTCTCCAAAACTAGCTCTGACTTTAAACTTTTCTCAGCATTTCTCCTCACATTTGCAGATAATTACACTTGTCTTTAAGGTGACCTGAATGGTAACATCAAATCAGAAAAAGGCCTTTCTCATTGTGTGGACACGCATGTCAGAGAAACATGTACTCCTTCAATGGAACCAGTGAAACAAAGGCAGTGTCAGATGCAAGTGCATGACCGCAAGGGTTCTTGCTTAACTTTTTCCCCCTGTACTATAGCCCTGAACACAACTTTTCCATTTCACACCCTTCTGATCCCAAATTCAACTTAATCTTACAATATACCTATCACACAGACAGATACGTAGACAGATAGCCACCACAGACTCACGCGAGCAATATCTAAGGAAAACCAGTAACTGCCGGTGAACTGGCGTTGCTGGAATTCCTCTTCCCATCTTGGCTTTGACCACCACCGGAGCACCCAGTGCTGATACCACTGGCTTGTCACTCCTGACAGACCATCAGCACTTGTTCCTCATTTGCCTGAGGACAGCAAAGCACAGAGTGGAGGTCAACAGAAAGAGCTTGTCCCATTTACTCCCAGATGTTTTAAAGCCAACAGTTGTGGCACTTTCCAGTTAAATATTGCTGTCACTGTGGGCAGCCCAGCGCAACCAGCATGTCCAAAATCATTTAATGTACTCATTCATCCATGCAAATGCTTTTTATTACTACAAAGTTGTTGGATCAGACTGAGCAGAGGAAAAATAACCAGAAGAAAACAAATAAATTGCCAAGACAGACTTCTCTGAAGGAAACAATTTCTGAAACAACACATCTGTTAAGGAAGCTCCTTTCTTGTTGTGAGTTAGTGATGCATTGACTCTGCTTTTAAGTTTCATTGATACCAATATCTTTTGCCTATGAATAGCAGAAAAGTCAATGTCTTAAGACAGTTTCTTTTTTTCTAAATGTCCTGTATTGCCTCATATGTCAGATACGTGGAGCTGGCAAAGACAATTCAGTTTCCTTAAAGAACCTGAAGTTATTCCACACCTGGACTAAAACAACTTTCATATGTTTTTAAACAGAACGAACAAAACCAACAGAACCCAGGTCAAAATAGCTACCATGAAGTAGCCATGTGACTGGAGCACCTCCTCAGACTTCGGTGGTGTATTCGAATCCCTGTCCTAAACCCTGAAGAAGGATTTCAGATGCAATCTTTCACTCTGCTGAAGAATTCTGTCACTGCTCAACTATCCTACAGGCATGCCTTGAAAACTGTAAGCACTGTTAAAGAAAGTTTCTAGAAGGATATCTGACTGTGATGCATGCCTGTACAGCAATTTATACGTAAAATTTATGTACCAGACTATCACCCCCTCACAATAAGAAAAGCAAAAAAATAAGTTTCTCAGCATCAGGCTTATGGGAATAGCTCTGTGCAAGATACCCAAATGAAGTAACGTGATGTTTAGCAAGAATTAAGCCTCAGTTACAATCTGTTTGTTCTGACCATTGAGTACAGAAGTTTTGGCAACTCCAATCTATATTCCCAGATATATTCAATAGATTTTGCTTGATGACTACATTTTCATGTGAAGTGTAAGGCTAGTTGCTAGGTATCTCCTAACTTCAAGCTTTCATTTTTCTGCCAAACATGTCCTCAGGAGGTCATCAAATCCTGGGTCACCAGACACCAAGGGCAGCAAAGAGGATGATATAATCTGCATCTGGGAAAAGGGCCAAACTCAGCTTTTACTAATGCTCCAGCGCTTTGATTCTGAAGGGAAACCTGCATCTGTTTTTTTTACTTAGCAATATATCAGCTGTTTCAAGTGGCATCAAGGAGCCAAAAGAGGTCTGGGACAGAAAAAAGCACAAAGGATTAAAAAAACAAACAAACAAACAAACAGATAAGGAAAAACAAACAAGAAGACTTTGAAATAAAATACTTTTAAAAAACCTTCATTACTGATGCAAGAAGTTGTCAATGTTAATTACAACTGAACTTCTGTCAAGAGAAATGTCCTCCACCGAATGGAGCTGATTACACTTCAAACGAAGATAAAAGTCAGTCATTTATATGCTGCAGAAGAGCTGACACTTTGCATTAGCACTACTTCTGAAATGCTTTCCTTTGATATTTTTTTAAAACTGATCCTGCTAGAATCTGAGCATTTGTCAAGATGTTGTGAATGTCCCCAGCCTCAGGTGAGCCCTCCATGTGCACCCCAGCCCCTAGGTGACACCTGCAGACATGCAGTTCCAGTGATAAACATGACAAGTCCTTCAGGATGAGAGTGCAGCTGCCCTCTCCCCTCACTGCAGCAGCACAGATGAAGGAAGCCTACACCGAATGTGATTTCTTCTAAGCAGAAGGATACAATACCTACAGCTACAAGGGTCTGCGATGTTTGTGTTTAGCGTGGGGGTGTAGCTCTGCAATGTATCCACACTAAACAAACTATGGACTATGAGACAAGGGACAACTTGTTGGTAAATGCCTTACAGCTTTTCCAGGCAGCTCTTCATGAGAGTGGAAAGCAAGGTGCGCAGAGTGGCTGCTCATTCCTGGAAAACTCAAATCCCTGTGCGCCTATGGCATGCTCTTTGGTAGCTCAAACAGCATTGTGCACTGCTGAGAGTAAGTACTACCGCTCAAGAGGTTTACTGCCTGGCTCATCCTAAGGCTGTGCTTTTCAAGAGGGGACAGAGTTGTACAATAGAGGCCTAAACAAGAAGCAACCATGGCAGATGCCATTTGCTCTGAAGCTTTAGATGTTTATCCAGACAACCTGCACACATTATTAGCACCTACAATCTTGCACTTTATTGTCTTGACAATGCTGGTCTTTATGAAGGTAACACCAAGGAGAAGCTACTAAAATGGAAAGTATGAAACAGCAGCTGATATTGTGTTCACAAATCAACACTTACACCTTCCAGATCATTAGACCTTTTAAATGCTATTTTCACTTTTGCTCCCAAAACTACTCTTTAGTAAGACACATTAGAAATTCAAGTCAGAGCTACAGGCAGAGGATTAAAACAATTGTCTCAGAAGCGTTTTCTCCTTCCACCGCATTCTTAGAAAGAAAAATCTAAGATATTGTAAATCTAGAAACCAGAATTAAAGAAAAAACATTGCACAATCTCATGGCTTCCCACCCTCTGCTTCCCTCTGTGACTTAAGATGTGGCAATCACTTGCACTAGCAGACATCTCAGGATATTTCCGAATGTCAAATATCAATTATACAGAAGAAAAACATGTATGCAAACACAAGTATGTAAAGAATACCAACACTTCGAAAACATAAAAAGTAACTAAATCATCAATAAATACTGTGCTCCAAGAGAAGCACCACTTTAACTGGGTGATAAATAGTCACCTAAAGAATATATATTTCCAAATACGTTACAATGAAGAAAACACGTAATTAGAAATTCAGGCCTCTGGGACATTTAGCAGCCTACCCAGAATCCAAAAGGAATAACCTCACATTTTTAAACTGATAAAATAATGAAAAATTGAAAACTATAGAGCTAAATCCTATCCTGGGCTTGAATACTGGTGCTGGGAGAACAAACACAGGCCTGGCTGCTGGACGCAGCAGCCTGTGGCCTCATGGAGCTAGGCAGATACCAGGCTGAAGGGTCTAAGGGGGCTTCCAGAGACTGACCCTCACCTGAATTCATTCCAGGCAACACTCCCATCGCAGGGGCACAACTGTAAAACTAAGAGGCAATTCCACCACACGGTGCAGAAGTGTTGGGAACAAAATGATGGACAATCTGTTTGTAAAAAAAATGTACAATTTTGCCACAACAAAGGTATAAACATAAGGAAAAAAATCAGCAGCAAGAGCAAGTTACAGATAAAAACCTGACACTAATGGCTGGTAGCAGGTTTTTTGCACTCTACAGATCTAAATCAAGTACTTCAGCAAGAATTTTTTCTCATGCTTAAGGTCAACAAAATAAAAAGTAATAAAATTTATTTATATTTAATAATCAATTTTTAATGAACTAATAAAATTAACACAGGTATGAGATCCATATGCTTTGTGGGTGAAGCAAACACAGTAGAACGAGTTGCCTGCAGAAGCAGCCTCAGGGGCCTTGGGGAGAGCAGCCCAAGCCCACCAGTACACACTACAGCATGACACCCCAGGGAGGTGGCAGAGGCTGGGGAAGGAAGAGGAATTTCAGGGTTTATCACCAGGCTGCGGCAGCAAGCATACAAACTGTTTCCTAATATTAATTCCTGCTCCTCTTATTTGTTTCACTGCATTTGGAAAAGTAAGACTTCCCTATTAAACGTTAATGAAAATGAGCCACTGGGATTTAAACACTGACTACCCATTTTAAAAGTTATGTTTATTGATGCTGGCAAGCAGTCAGCTCTCGTTCAGTGCAACTATGCCATGCTTGGCCAGAGAAGTGGAACTTTATTTAAAAGCAGAGCCCCAGGCTCAATTCTACAGTGTAATTTTTGTACCTTCTGGATATTGGACCGGACTTGGGCATGAGCTGACAGAGACTCTTCTGGAAAATCAAGTTTCTAAATGAGGATTCTGTGGAACCTGTAACAATTAAGAAAAAAAAATTTACACAAGTCTGTCGTGTATGAAAATGAAACTGAAAATGAGAAGCACTGGTAGACTCTCCCTCTGTAATTATTAGTGCAGGTTCATGCTGTCCCTCTCAGCCCAAAATTAACTCAATTCACAGTGGCCTAGCAAGGCAGAGAAGACAACTGCCAGTGCAATCACTTCCTGCAGGACTCAGGAAAGCTGATTCTTTCAACTGTGCTTTACACAAAACAGCATTATACATGGGCCTGTTGTGGTGGAGAGGGGGCTGTCATTTTACACAAATTCAGCGTCTCGAAGAGGCCACCTTGCGCACTTGAACTGGGCCTGGTTACCTTGACATCATTAAAGTTTTCACAAACACTGAGTTCACAAGTACACGTCAGCAAACTATAGGCAAAACTGTGGAAGTAATAACACAGTAATTGCAAAATAATAAAAGAGGGATCTATAACTGAGGATCAGTTCAAACCAAGAGTAGTTCTCCTGAATTGTTCAATGCCAGACAAGTTTTCAAGCATGCTCCAATTACCTTGGAGGGACTATTCAAGTTTTTTAACTTCCTTCCAGATTAAATAGTTCCTCATTTTGCAACAAAAGCTTTAAAAGCCATGATAGTATCTATGCTCATTGTTGCACAGTGTAATAACCAGATTATCTTAATGAGGGACTAAAGAGTCCTTAAACTTTTGATACAATCTTTAAAGCATAAATGACATAATAATTTAGACTGATAATGATGACTTATTTTAAACACCTGAAAAATACCAGGCTTGGGACACTGAGCCAAGTTATATACTGCTATTACAGCAACAAATTTCTCCATCGTTTAACACTGTGTCTTTCCTAGAAAACTGGAGGTGCATTGGTTAATCTCAAGCTGCTATTTTAAGAGAAGGGAATGGAGAGCATTTAAACTAGCTGTTATCTAGCAGCTCAGTATTGATTATCTAATTTGGAAACTGGATTAAACTGCATGGACTAACACAGCCGTACAGCTGCATGGATTTACGGTTGTCACGACAACAGCAGAAAATGTATTCCACTAATCCTATCTGAGCAGATCCCTCTCCATGCAGCATTAACAAGATTTATCACTAGCACAGACATACTTACAGAGATTTGGTTGCGGATATCTAGATTGGTGTAATCTCTAATTCCTTTTGCATCTTAAAATACCAATTCATAACCAGAAGGAAAAAGAGGCTCATCTTATGAATGAATGCTGAAAGCAATAAAACATCCTTGGATGTTATCTGAAATGTATAATTTCTTAGAAAATATAAGTGTTTTCCAACTAATTTTCCTTATAGGAACAGACAGAGGCTGAGCTAATTAATACCTGCCAAGTGAGTTGTCTATGCATGAAGGACTACTTTTTTCAAACACATGGAAGAGCTGTGCTGGAGATTTTCTCAGTGTTAGCTAAGAGTTTCAAAGGATGAAGTTTACTCCCTGCCTTACAATAAAAATCAGGAAAAGAAGCAAACACTCCTGACTTCTAGGGCTCCAGAATAATACCAGAGGCCAAGACTGGCCATGCAAAAGTTGTGTGGTGCTTCCAGCTCTAAGGAGCTAAACCCATCACTTGTCAGTACGGTTCAAATTCATATGCTCTAATTCGTAATGTTCCCCACCCCAGTGTAACTTCACCTCTAAAAACAATAGCAAAACCCCCAAATCTCCCCACAAAGAGCACCTTTTGAACATATACATTATAACCATCTCTGTCACTTGTGCTTCCCCCAGGTGAAGCACTACAGCTGCCACGATGCCATATATGCTTGGGTCAGTGCTCTGTATCTCGTTGAGTGGGAACTGGCAACACCTCCACTCCAAAGACCATTTCATTTCCCCAGTGGTGAAGTCCAGAAAATCCTCCCATGAAGTTCCACCTACAGGAGCCAGAGAAAAATCCTTTTTAGCAAAAGGCTAATTGACTGGTTTATTGTAATATGACTACAATATGAGCAATGAGTTCTTTTCCAGTGCAACTTAATGGCCTTCAAAACAGAATCTCTAGATCAGAATGTATTATAATAAATTATTTATATTTGCAATAGTGCACTCCCTGTGTTAGCTTACAAAATAATTTTAAGTATTTTTATATGACAAACCTAAGGACCTCACGACTAGACAACTCTTGTTTAAATGTCCCAGAAGCTGCAATTTTAAAAACAACACTCTTATAAGATCCCAAACAAGTAACTGTAAGAATACTAAAACCTGCATGTCCAGGTATCTTAGTCCCTAATTTCCAGACAGACCATCTAAAACTAAGTAAAATCCTGAGGTCCTCACATCTATTTGTAGGATAAGGTACTATTTACAAAACAAGCATCAGCTGAATTAAAAGCACTAGAAGATGGATGACAATATTTAAGTGGTCAGGAAAAAAAAAAGTCAACCAAATTATTTGCTCATTTACAGCCATGGGATTGGTCAGCCCCTGGAACTGCTTTAGATCTGATAAAATATTTCAACAGAAATTACCCAGTGCAAGAAAAAATACTACATATGTAATTTAGGATGCTTTTTGATAGCATGATATTTCTGTAATTCAGTTTTTTACACACACATGCACAAACACTCTTCCGTCCCTGAAAATGAGTACTGTTTTTTTTTTTCGTTTTCCTCCTGAACTGAGGTGGGGGCCAGTCTAAATATGCTGTAACACCTGTGCACCCACAATGTCAACAGATCTATTTGGAGTGAATGAACTGAGGTGTCAGTCTACATCCCTAAAGGAGAAAGTCCCGAAACTAGAAATTTGTTGTGACGCCCACTGTTACATGTTTGACAGTAACTGTGCCAGCCACTACAAAGCTATACGAACAGATCACACTATGCAGCTAGTAACATCCCAACCCAGAAAACACTGAAGCATGTCCTGGGTCCTTCCATGGATGTTTTGGCTGCATTTGTACATTAAACAGAATACGGGATTTCTTAGCCCGAAAATATTTTGGCATTAGGCTCCAATTAGTTCGAGTATAAGAACAGGATGTCAGGTAAGACACGGGTGTCTTTCAAACAAGCTGCGTTTAAACCCCCGAAGCCCGCCCGCACCGAGGGGTGCACAGCCAGGCTGCGGCCTCTCGGCCGCTCCGCTGCGGCAGCACGAGCCCCGCCGTGGGGACAGGCGGGTGGGTGCCCAGCACCGGTGGGTGTCCTGGACCCCGTCCCACAGCCCAGCACCGGGTGTCGGGCACCCAGTTACAGCTGGAAGCACTTTGTTTTGGCTAGAGTGTTTTGAAGAAAGGTCAGAATTAGAAAAAGGTGGGATGTTACACCAGCAGCTTTACCGAGAAAAATAATTCCTTTTAGCCAGCATGCTTCCTCTAGGCAGATTAATGAACAAATTAATCCGGCAGTGACAAAGTATTATCGACATTGTTAGAACTCCTCCGGCGGCACCAGCAGGGGCTCGTTCTCGTGGACGGGCGCCCCCCCCCCCCCTCCAGCCGCCGGGCCCGGCCGGAGCGCGGGGGCACAGGAACGCAGGCCGAGCTCCGGGGCACAGCCCGCCGGGCCCGGCTGCGCTGGAAGAGCGGGTACCCGACCGCCGGCTGCCTCCCGCCGCCTCCGGCCCGGGCTCCGCAGGGCCCCGCCGCCGCCCGCCATTTGCTCCTGCCAGGCGGCCCGCCATTTGCCCGCCTCCTCCTCTCCCTCCCTCCCTCCCGCGGCGGTGACGGGCCTCCCTGCCCACCGCGCCCTTCGCCTGCCCCCGGGAGCGGCGTGGCGGGGGTACGCGGGTCCCGGCGGCCTGGCCGATGGGGCCGCCGCCGGCCCGGGCTGAGGGGCCTCCGCCGCCGCTGTCAAACCTTGGACAGCTCCGGCGGCGGGAAAGGCGGGCCGCGATCGGCGGCGGCCCGCCGCGTCCCACTCACACCCTCCAGTTCCTCCCGTCCCCGCCGCCGAGACCCGCACCCCGCGAGCCACAGGCTGCACCCCCTTCCTAGCCGCAGCTCCTCCAAGGGTACAGAGGATCCCCTCGGCAGCCCGCCAGCCCGCGTTCAAAGGGCCGGGGAAGCCGAGCCCCAGCCGAGGCAGCTACAGACGTCCGGGCCCCGGTTAGCACGAGGCGGCGGGCAGCGAGCGCCGTGAGCGGCGCCAGCAGCGGCGGCCACGTGCGCACAGCCCCGGCGAGGAGGCGAACACGGGCACGTCCCGCCGGGGCGGGAGGCGGACGAGGTGCGGGCTGGTGAGCCGGGAGAGGGCTCCGGCTTCCGCGGCGCTTGCCGGAGCTGCCCCGTGTTTGACAAGCTACAAACCGTTTGTGCTTTATGAACAGGTTGCTTTCATTTTTAAATTTGCTAGCAGCAAACGGTACAGTTGAACAAAGCAAGAACAAAATCCTACTGCACATTACATTTTCATGATAGTCCCTGCGGAAGAGATATTTCAACCCTTACAAGGAAGCAACCAAATCAAACATCTACTATAAACGTTTTCTCACTGGAAATAATACCAAGTTACAGAATTTGCATAAGAGAGTATCACATTCTGTTCCATTAACTAATTAAAAGTTGCACTGCTGGCTGGCCAAACAAAGCAGAGGCTGCACGATCCTCCTCTAGTGACCATTTCACACAGGACTGACATCCGATTTCATCTTCATAAGCCTGCAGATGAAATGTGCTTTGGCTCAGGAAGACTCTTTTCAAAAAAAAAAAAAAAAAAAAAGCAGCTAGTTCCTTCTTATATCGTCTGAATAATTCAGCGTCTCTCAAACTATTGATCAGCTCCCTGCTCTATTTTCAGAAACAGCTTATGGCCTCTTATGAATATCACGTATAAATCTACACATCTTCCTCTAACCTCAGCCTCAATTTTATTTTACATCCAGACACACCTCACAGGTCTTTGTTCATTCCCACTTTTTCATTTCCTACTTCCCAGACCCCCTGCTTCCGCCGATTAGCTTCATTTGGCATAAATTCAAATATTCATCCCGTGTGCTGCCCCACTGCAAGCCACAGACCAGTACATGCATAACACAGGGCTCCGGAGACCACAGTACATGTGTATTTAGAGGGAAATACTCCTCCAGTGGTGCGTAGGTAATAGAGAGTTGGGAGAGGTCTGTGTGTCTATGTCTGGGGCAGAAAGAGGACGGCTTGGTGCCCATTACAGAGAGCAGCCAGAGCTTCTGACTCCTCCATCAATTGTCCCTCCCCCAGTAACAGGGAATAATGGACGCCACAGGTGGGAGCAATTTGGCCTTCAGACATTTGCAAAAGAAGTTATAGGGATGAGGGGGATGCAAAGGGACAGGCTTTCTGGCGGAGTTATAACTTGAGAAGAGCCTTTTGCCTGGTCCCTCCAAGTGAGGAGGAGATTCTTCACGGTGCCACCATGCTCCCACCCAGGCTCAGCGGGAGCCTGGACAGGGCAGCACTGGGCACCACAACAGAGCATCACTTCTCTCCTACCAAATTCATGAACCGCTGTTGAAAAGGGGAGATCAAATAGAACAAAGAAATAGCCCGACTGGCTCACCAAACCACTGCCCTGCTACCAATACCTCGCAACTGCTCAATTTATGTTGGACTTGAATTACATAAAGGTTAGTTTCATTGGTCAGACATACAACCAGATTGTTCCTTTAATTCCAGATACATACCCTGTGTCTGTATGCACAAATGCGCCTAAAGAAATTAGAGTTATGCAGCTAAGCAAGCAGGCCTGTCCCCTCCGTGTCATCAAAAGATGAGCTTTTTACCAGAAGCCAGGTATAAATAAAATAGCCAACTTTTACTTTCATGATTAACATTAGGCCACATTCTTCCCTGTGCACAGAATCTCATCACATATACTTGCATCTCAGAAAACACAAAACATCATAAAACAATGCAAGTTACTGCAAGTTATTAAGATCCATGAGATCCATGTTTGTTTTGCAACAGTTTCTCAAAGGCTACAATGAAACACATGAATAATTTTGAACAAGACTAAATAAAAGCACAAATCCCAGGAAGAATTCTGCTTTTGAGAAGACTAAATAGAAAAGCCTGATTTTAACCAAGAGCTACAGGATTACCGAGAGCATTAGGGAACGTCCTTACAAAGATTCCTCCCTTCAGTTAAGGCTTTGAAAAGAAAGTTTTCGGAAGTGTGGAGCACCTCTAATCTCAAGGCAGTAGTTGAGAATCAGAAGTCCTTAGCACCCTTGAACACAGAGCTACACAACTATTTTCTAAACAAATCTAACTTTACAGTAAAGAGCTATTAATCTTATTAGAAATTAGATCCATTCTTACCACTGGGAGCTGGCACTCTAATTGCCAGCCACTCAATTGCTCCCAGTTTATTGGATGAAACAAACAATGCAACATTTCATGGTTGGTATTGTTTTATTGTCTAATATTGATTAAATTATTTACACGACTTCTCAGTCCACAGTTTAGCACTCATTCCTATGGCTTTTACTTTTATGTTTAGCACATCTTTGTGTCAAGTGTCAGAGTTTCATTTCAAAATAACAGGAACCTGATACCAAATAGACAAGTCTCCTCTGTATTTATGTTTAAACATATTCATTTCCAAATACAACAATTTATAAAAGGAGAGTTTGCTGGTAGCTTTCTTCCAGCTCATGCTTACCACAGATTCTACTGCGCTTTTCCCATTTTAAACTGTCCATTTTAAAGTATCCTGCTGCCTCCATTTGGAATCTGTTTCCTCCATCAGCCCCCATCTCTAAGTTTAATGCAAAAAAAAAAAAAACCCCAACCCCAACCCCAACAAACCAGTAGCTGACAATTTTAAGCAAAAATATAAAGCGCTATAACATTACTACATTGGCTTTTACTGAACTAGGTTCTTGAACACTCTAGGAACTTTGTGGAAATTTAATCAGTCAGTGTTGAAAGGCACAGTTTGTGCTCAGAGACCTCCAGCAACAATGTTCTTCCCCAGCCTGAAAGTTAGGATACAGCAAACCATCTGATCCAAAAATTCATGGGTACCCAATTGCCACTTACAATAAAACACACCATATTTTACTGATTCTTCTGCCACAGACACTCTGCAAATCTATAACAAGAGTTTGCTTCTATTGCAAGAGGAAAAGAAGTGAAGTTACCCTTATATATATACCCAGGGGTGATGTAACAATGATACAAGCGATTCATCAATAAAATCCTCACAAAGCTGTCCGTGTCTGTGGTAGTTTCTGTTCCATGGTATTACATGAATGGGAAAGTTATTTTTCACATATGAGAGAAGTTTAGTTGTACATGAAGAAAGCTAATTTTGGTCCACTTGTCCAACTTCCTAAGGACAGCATATTGGAAAGGTGACCACTGACTGCTCAAAAACCAATGTAAAAGTTAACAAAAATAATTTGGTATTTTGTTCCTAAACCTGCACAGTGTTGTTATTTGCCCTACTCATCAGCCTTTTCATTCTGTGTGTCCACTAACTGTTGAGTTTTTAAGACTTCAGCTTGTCCATGATCTTCCTTATCTGCCTCATCTACTTGATTAGGTTCCTTTTCTTCTGCTTCTCCTTGATCAATGCTTTCATATTCTACTTGTTCAAGGTCTGTTCCATCTATAAGTGCTGCCTGTACTTCTTCCATCTGTATTTGATTTACGTGCTCAACATGTAACTGCTCCACATGAACTTCACCTTGTTCAGTCTGAATGTGTTCAACTTCCAAGTAACTAATTTGCACCTGTTCTTGCAGTTCATCTATCTGTGTGCCTTTCACCTGATTGTCCTGTATGAGATCCTGGTGCATCTGTTCCACAGTTACCTGTGCAGGATCCACTTGTACCTGAATTACTGGTAGGACATGGACTTGCTCCACTTGTTCTATTATAGTCATTGATGTTACTGGTTCAGCTTCCACAGTTTCCACTGGAAGAACCTCTTCTGTCACTATTCGTTCAGAAACATTGTGCATTTCTTTGAGATGCCTTCTCAGCTCACTGCCTTGCATAAACCACAGATCACATAAGGTACAGTGGTTGGGTTTGTCACCAGTGTGTATCACCAAGTGATCTTTGAACTGATCCCAGCTGTTAAACACGCTGTTACAAACCTGAAACAAAAAGATGCAGTATATTAAAGAGTGCCAACAGAACTATGACAAAGTATAATGCCTATTTCACATCACATCTTCACATAGTGTAGCTTCTTGCTACTTGGATTAAACAAACATAGACGTTAGAGGTAAAAGCTGAGAAGTCAGCTTCAGATGAACAGAAGACCTGGTATTTATTTCTTTCTAAGAAACAGTCTGTTACTTGGAGTTGTGCATACACAGGGTACTTCAAAATTTATGAGTCAGCACAGCATTTGAAAGTATTCTGATTTTAACCTTACGTGGAATTCATGTACAGTATCATGCCCCAATAAATGTCTGGTGCTAGATTTTTGGGTAGAAAGCTATTTATGTAGTAATACTGTACAATGAAAGTGTAATACAAACTGTCATTTTACTGAAGTTCTAGATACAGTACTTCTAGCCAACCTTTCCTTATCAGCTTTCATTTGCTCAAGGCATCACGAGGTTTAACTGGTTAGACTGAACTCTCCCACTTTGCCATTTAAAAAAAAACACTTGAATGATTTCAGCAAATAAAACTCTTAAAACTCAATGCCTTTATTTCTCTTCCAGTGAAAAGTACTGCCTCAATAGCAGACACACTATTTCCACAAAGCACATGAGCACACTTCCTTCCCTTCAGCTGGCACTGAGGTAAGTAGCCTGAGACCAACACACAGAGACTGCAGAAATTAATGAGGAACAGAGTAGAAGAAAGAGAAGAGTGGGGTAAAGTCAGGCTCAGAGTAGAGAAACAGGCTCTGGAGTCTTTGTCCGTGCAAGTGTTCTTGGCTGCAGAACACATTTCAGCACCCCTTCACTGCTAGCACATAGTTTTGAAAGAGGTCTGTGTAGTGGAGCCAGACATCTCCATTTTGCTGTTGAAGTCTGTTAAAACTGTTTTGTGATGTTAGTGCCGTGCTTTCCGCCCCCACTCGAGGCTTATGCTTCAGAAAGAAGGTGTGCATACAGTTCTTAATATACTACCTATATAGATAAACACTCAAAATTAGTTACATCATACAGAAAGGTAATGACCTATCAGTAATGCCCAAGCACATAATTATTGTTCTTGCCATGTGGAGCCTAGTTCAGTACTCAAGGCATACACTGAAGGGCACCAGAAGTGCTCATCAAAGAAACACACGTGTGTTTTTTCTCCACTTTGTTCAGTGAGCCAAAAGTTATTTATTAAGCACTCTTCAAATCTGGTTCTAAAGAGAAAAAAATCAAGAAAATTTTATCCAAGAATTGCTATAGTTTCTGTGGGCTGAAGAAACACTAATCCACATTCACAACATCTGTGACAGGATGTGGTATCAATTTAGAAAGAGAAAGCTATGACACAAAGCGATTAGACTGAAGGGTCACAAAGACAAAACAGGATGTTCAGTGAAGCTATTAGGTACAACTTTATGTTATGAACATAAAGTTTGTGAACTTTATGGTATAGCCTAGGCTTATACAGTAATTCTCACATTCAGAACAAACTTATCTTTAAGACAAAGGTGTGCTCCCAGGAATTAACTTCAGACTAGCATAACAACTAAACATTGCAACAGTATCACTGAAACTTCTGATTAAATGACGAGATTAGCAATACAAAATTAATTAATCTCCTACAGTATTCAGTGCCTTCTGTGAATAAGATCACTCCCTCTTTTAGAACAAATAAAGCCGATAACCAGCAGTTTTCTTCACTACACAACTCAGTTTAACCTCAAACCACAGCCATTCTGTGAACTGAATAAGGTGAGAGCCTTAAGGGAAAAGACAGTGAAAGAGGGGGAGAAGAGGGAGAGAGAAAGAGCAAAAAAGAGAAAGAGTGGGCAACACAAAAAAAGAGAAAGGGAGAAAAAGTGTGTTCTTATTTAAGGCTGTCACAGCAATGGGCAGCAAAATGGCAAATAAAAATGCTAGAACCTCAGCTCTTGTATTTTCCGGCTTTTCAGAACCATCCTTTGAAAACTATGAAAGATTTATCTGAACAGCTTTTCAAATGTCAGTTACACATAGCGACCAAGTTCCCTAGCTATTCATCTACAGCATTTATATTTGTTTAAAAGACATTACAGATTGTCATAGTAAGTTGGAATGACTTTCCAGACAAAGTCAATCTATCTGGTATCAATAAAACAGGAAATAAAATAGTATTTTTTATTTTGGACTTTAGTGAAGCATGCTGACAAATCAGGAAAGGCCTAGGTCAGTGCATCAAGAACCTTGAAAAGGAAGCAGGCAGATTAGTAAAAATGCAGATGAACACCTACCTACCCACAGGACTCTCTCTGATTATAAGAATTATGAGGCATCATATCAGTAATTCCATATTTTAAATGGAACTACATAGATGTAAGGATTTACCTGCATGTTGTGGTTGAATGCAATCCTTACATTTATTTTACTAAAAGTTGCTCTTGGAGAAGTAAGCCCACTCTCGTTGCCTTTCCTGCTCAATACTCCCACAGTCCCTCAGGGCAGGAAGGAGGTACCTAGCCTCAGACTCTGCTACTTCCATTACCCACCTGACATTCGTACAGCTTCTTTCTTCCCTTTTTAGCTCCAGCTCCAGACTGACATGCCGTCAGGTGACATTTGAGAGTGCTATTCCTAGCAAAGCGTTCATGGCAGTTTGGACATTCAAATGGTTTTTCACCTGTTAAAACAGATACAGGGATTTGTAAGTGTATAAAACCAGCCAGTTTTCTGTCAGCAATCTCTTCCCCTCTCTCCCTTTTGTGTAAGTTGATAAACATGCTGTAAAGGTGTGGCCAACTGGATTATTCTACAGAAGAGGAAGACACTGTATATAAACTTTATTTATGTAGATAAAAGGGCAAAAACCTAACATGGAGTCAACTTTCATTTAGAAAAAACCCCAATGTAATAATTACCAGTGCCATTTAAGGTACATTTAGGTTTTTAATTGAAATTAGACTACTATTCTGCCACAACATCCTAAATAAATAACAGCGATTTCTCTCTTTTTGTCTGATAATATTTATAATTAAAGAATCAACATTAGTAAATGTTCCAAGTGACACACTGAAGAATGAGGCTTTTAAATAATATAAAGTTTTATTTTCAAGAACAATAACAGCTCATGCTTGAGTGCTGAAACTGAGCTCTAGAAAAAGAAGTTGGCATAGAATGACCATGAAATAACAATGCATCAGTATCGAAACAAACAACACTCCCTGCCCCCCAAAATACAGTGAATAAAAAGGAAAGGGTGACATAAATGGGCACAAGCAAGATAAAACTTCCTCTCAGTTTGGCCACTTCATTTCACACCTGGTACCACACATAGAAGCCAGCTAAGGACAATGGCAGGGGAGGCTGAAAAAAGCAATAGTTTTCTCTTCTTTGTCCAAAGTAGTTTATTGTTATTACTGTCATCAAGCAGTAACAAAGAACAACTGATATCTCTGTTTACTAATTTCATCATGCACAAACACAATGGAATTCAAGGAAATTAAAGTATGAAAAATTAGGAACCGTGTGTTTCTTCTGAAAGTCTGATAATTAATCTGTGGAGGTACTGACATCAACATCACTACTGAAACAAATGGCTTAACGAACTCCAAAAGAGGCTGAGACATTTTAGTGAATAACGTAATCTATCCTAGCTAGTTTCAAAGCCTTCATTTTCAGGAATGCAGTAGTTATTGACTACTGAGATGGACAGCCAATGATTTGTTCAGAAATAACGAGATTCAGAAGTTTCTAATTAGCTTTTCAAAAGAAATCCACCCAGAGCTTATAATTCTCGCACACATAAAGGCTACAGAAAAATATTAAATGGTGGGAACACTCCCCTTAATTGTTACAATATGCTATGCTTTTGGAGACTGTTGGACAGCTAATGCAGAGGATGCTGAAGTGCCACCAGTCTTGCAGGTCAAAAATCATGGACTTGGCCCAAACAACAAATGGATGGATGAGCAAAACTCACACCACAGACCTTCACCTGCCCTGTGATCTGGTCAAGTTTAAATAGTTACTTGGAGCAAGGCACCAGTCAGAGACATTTATTCTATTCTCACTCAAATTCTTCAGTAATCTCCAACACATTCTGCTGAAAGCAGTCAGTTCAGAGATAATGGTGGCAATATCCAAAGGCCAAAAGACATTGTGTGACTTCTTGCAAAGTTCAAATCAATGCTGTGACCTGGGCTGCACCAGCCACAGCAGTGATGGAAAACAGAGCGTGCCAGCTGCCTTCTCTTTCTTCTCTGAGAAACACACCAGCATGCTGGGGGCTAAACTGCCCTGCTAAAGGTGAAAACTTGCTTCTCCTCTCCCTACATGACATCCAACTATGAGTTTAGCCTCATCTAAGTGAGATTTTAAGAAGAGGAAGGTTTTTGGCCTGATCTAATGATTACCTTTTTCTCCCATTATGAGAATGGATGTGACTTCACTTGCCAATTGTAAATAACTCATAGGACAGAAATTCTGACCAGAGATAGTCCAATATTGTGTTGGTCCTTTATGATCCAACAGTCACAGGAAGGAGACTACCCCAAATAAATATTTTTTAACCTAAAGAAATTCATAACCACTAATACAGTGACTTTTATTTGCCTAATATGTAAGAAATACCAGGGAATTACACCATAACCATAAAGCTACCATATCATTATTTAGATTGGGTTTAGTTAGAAATAGTAAACCTAGGGTTTGGTGCATGTCGTGTCCCCCCCCCAAAAAAAAAACACACCAAAGGCAGGCATTTATCAAATGAAGCTCTTGGGATCATTTATTCAAGGTACATAGAGTCCATTTATTCACTCCTGTGGAAGATGTTATTTGCAGTTCAAAGTTCACTTCCTGTAAAACATTTTATATTTACCAAGACTGGCAGAGACCTTGGTAAATTTTTCCTAAGAAATTTGTATACAAATTACTTCAGTAACAGGGTTTTCAGACAAGGGCAGATTAATTTAGCTGTCTGGAGCACATCATGACTCCTTCACTTCCACCTTCACTCATGCGAGCACACACACACACATTCTCCATAAAAGGAAAAAAAATAATCAAGAAGGCCTAACTTTGACAAATATTCAGCAGTCAAAATTCCCAGGAAAACCAGAGGGAATCAAAGCCGTTCAGTGTCTCTTTCTCCTACGAAATATACTTTGCAAAATATCAGGATTATACCAGCATATTGAGAGCAGAAGCTTCATTCTAAGATTGACTTCTGTATGAGGAAATCACTCTTCTTGTGTAAGAGAAACTAGAGCTATTAACAGATATACAGTACTTAAGTGCAGCCTTGCAGAATTTTTGTCCTGTGTGTTACTTATGATTGGCAAGTGAAATCTCACCCATTCTCATATAGGAGAAAAAGATAATAATTATATCAGACCAAAACCCCTCCCTCTTTGTAAGTTCTGGAGTGACTCTGTCATCTCATCTGACTTTCAGAGTTACATGATAGGAAAGATATTTTTGAGGTATTTTTCCAGAGACACAGAAGCTACTGAAGGCACTGTATGCACGAGTGAGAAAGAAACTCCACGGATCTCCTTCCTTTCTTTTATTGAGACTAAGTTAATAGCCATTGGTAATGCCAAATTCCTACACCAAAAAGAATTACCAAGACTGATAAGGTGTCTATTTCTGCCCCAATTGCTGGTTTCATGTTATTGCTGGTGGTGTGATTAAGCAGCAACAGGATCAAACACTTTGTAAGATGTTTTCTCCCAGGCCTTTTAATTTCATTTTAGCATTACAGAATTCAGCCCTTAGAAAGCTTTTGGCTGAATGGGTTTTCTTCCACTGACCTTAGGAGACCACAGTTAAATGCTAATATCTGTTTTGATTTTAGTCTTAAGGCTTTTAAAAATGCTAAACCAGAAGTACTTAGATTCCATGCATTATATTTGTTGTATCAGTATATATTTAGAAGGTATGCGGTACCTCCTGTGATATGGTAAGTTGCTTTGTCCCCAAAATCCTTTGTGATATTTGGGTTACTCTGTTTATCTGCTACAAACTTTTATCTCAAAAGACCTTTATTGAGTAGCTTGTATTTGGATTGCTCGTAACAAGAAACACTCCCTGCTTCATAGGGGATAAGGATTTGCCAAAAGACTCTTTATAAACAGAAATTTTAAGGGGCTATTGGGAACAGACTGGACACAGTGTCATATATCAGTCCTCAGCAGTTCCATACACAGATTCAATGAAGTTCGAATTCAAAGGCTTTAACAATAAGAAGCTGTGAAAGAAATAAAACTGCTACCCTCCACTTAGTTCTTACTGATGACTCATGACTGACACACTAAACAAAAACAATGGGAAGATCAGGACCACATATATTTTACACTCAGAGTTAACTGTATAATGCTCAGTACCTGTTCAGATAGTAGACTTTTCAGTGAGATGAAGCAGTAGAATCTTAACCTCCCATATTATAAAGAACAAAGAAGGAAGAGAAGGCACTTTGTACTCGAAAGATGCTATCCAGATTTCAAAGAGGCAGATTTCACAGTAAAAAAAATAAACAAAAACCAAAGCGTACTATAGTCACTAGAGATGTTTCACTCTGTTAATTAATGAAGAAAAATCGAATCATAGATGAGATGTCAAGAGCAAGGGTGAAACTTGCCAAAAAAGATGGTACAAGAGAGAATTGTTAGGGTGTGTTTTATACCTAATGCATCAATAGGCATTTGCTCAGAAGTTCTGTCAGATAAAGAAACACTCTAAGCCATATTTCACTGAGAAGCTCACAGTTCAGATGAATTTCAACAGAAACATTTAGTAGTAGAATTGTGAATATAAAAGTAGCTCCTCAGTTTGGTACTTTTGAAGAAGGAAACATGCTTTAAGAAATTATTTTTAAAAAAAATCTGTAATAGACTTGAGAGAGAAGCTTCATTAGTTCTTTCTGGTTTTAGGTGCCTATTTTTAACCACCTCAATCCCTCAAATTTTACAACAATGGAAAACAAACAAATGAACACACAAAAAGACAAACCATCATTTTAGTTGCAATGAGAAGCCAAGTGTTTCTAGCACTCAGGACTCATTTTCTCTTCAGCATATTCTCTGTTTCCCCAAAACATGTAAAAACTCAAAACGTGAGAGCCAAGGCCACAAGGACAGGACTATAGCAGTACTCTTACCTGTGTGCTTTCGAAGGTGCTCTTTGAAATGTCCAAAGTGGTCAAACTGCTTATCGCAGTACTGGCATATATGTATTTTTTTGCCAGGTCTTTGCTTCTTGCTGGCACCACCTTCATCAAGGTGGTAACAGGTGAGGTGCTGTTTCAAAGCACTCTCTCGCAGGTACCTTTTATTGCATATGTCACACTTGTAACTCTCAGTAGAGTGTGTTTTCATGTGTTCCTTAAAATGGTAAAACAATTTAAACGAACGGTTACATTTCTCACAGTGGAATAAATTGTTCATGTGCGACAGCTGAAGTTCCACAATTTCAATACCTTCTACCTGTTTGCACGAGGGATCAGTTGTACTATCACCTCCTTCTTGGATCTGGCATTTTCTCTCTCCCTGACGATACTTGCTGGTGATATCTGCCAAAAGAGCCAGAGCAGATTCATCTGATGTACCCGTTGTCTGTATGTACTTTATGGATTGCTCTGCAGAAGCTACTTCTTCAAGTGTTTCAATGCTGCCATCTTCCACTTCAATCGTCCCTTCAGCGATCTCAACCTCAATTTCAACAGGCTCCGATTCTGCAGATGGCAGTGTTTCTGTGATAACATTAGAGGTTTCAGCTATCTTCCTCTTTTTTGGTTTATTTTTACCTTGTGCTTGATTTGATTCGAAGGGTGATGAATTTTCTTTGTTCCTGTAAATTATTTGCATAAATATGGTTAAGATCCACAAGCACTGACATAACAATTCCAGCCCAATATTGAGCTTCTGCATCCAGCACTCTCTAGCGGTTTCTCAAAGAAGCTGAATCACGAATGACCACATAACCTGCATGCATGTCAGAAGTTCACTTGCCCTTAATCCTAACTCCTTAGCTGTAAAATAGCATGGTTAAAGCTGCAGAGCCTTCAATACAAGGTTAAATGTTTTAAATGTCTCTGAATGATCAAAGCACCTATCAAGATGAAAGGCCAGTTAACCTAATGACATAGGTTTATCTAAGAAAGTTGTGAAATTCTGTACTTGGAAAGAAAACTTCCCCAAAGGAAGCAGTTCTTTGGCCTGCCAACTCAAAGATTCAAGTCCCTTCTATGCTATTCACCTCTTAAGCTCTGAGTGTGTGCTATTGCCTGCACTCCTTACAGCTTGTTAGAAAACACTACAGCTGTGACTTCACACAATGATTATCATAATATCTTGTACTTCAGAACAGCACACATCTAACAACTGAGGTAAAAATAAAAGCCACTGGGATGTGGAAAGAGCATTCCAGTTTAATCTTCTGGGCTTAAACACATCCCCCAGCTCTGCTCCTGTTCTCCCTGCATCATACACACACAAGCCCCGTCCTCCAATATGTCAGGACAGCACGTCACCCCAAGCACAATCAGAGCTGAGTGGGCCAATGCTTTCAAGTCATCCACAAGAGCATCCACAGCACTTACGTGCTGGAGGTTTTATTACTGGTTATCAGTTTTGAAAATGAGTGGCTATCTTCCCCTCAAATCAGACTCACAGGTATAAGTTGTGATTTTACCATGCTTTGCAGCCTGATGAATCCTTTCACGTAATTTACTCCCTATCACTTTCATGTTTTCTAGTAATAGGAGAGCTAAGGCTTCGCCCACTATCTGTAAGTCATATGTCAGATGTGTGGCTAATGATCTCATGCAGAATACATCTTACTGAATTGCACCTTACTTTATTTGGACACAGGAAGACAGAGCAGCTAAAATTACAGTTTCATCTAGCCTGGATTTCTGATGTCTAGAAGCTGACAGTTACTTTGCACATTACTGCAAGGAGCTCCAGGATTACGTATCAAAAGAATAATCTGCTCAGCAAAGAGGAGACTACCGTCCTTGAGCACATCGTGTGAAACTTTGAATGGGGATACACACATACAACACAACTGCGCTTTAAGGAATAACAGCTGGTTGTTTTCTTTCTAGTCTAGATTATGCAACGCATAACTATTCGATGCATTATACAAGTAGTTAGTTCTATAATCATCCCTCCTTCAGCTGAAGTTTCTGAAGCTTACCCCTTTCAGTCAAAGCTCTGACTGAGGCACTGTGTTGCAATTCTTCCCCCTCTTACTGTGGAGGAGAAAACACAGACTGGCAGTGGTACTCCAATTTGTCTTTCTAACAAAAAAAGCCCCCAAACCCCCAAAAATACCAAACAAACCCCCATAAAAACTTTTCAAAATCAATGAACAATTGAAATAACTCTAAGATAGACTAGCTTGCATGTGCGTTTGTTAAGCAAAACATTAGTTTCCTTGCAACGTAAGGATTACAGTCTTTACTAGTGATGCATAACCAACAAACTGCATAACATTATACGATAGTGGGAAACAATTGCAGGCTGGACAGTTTAATTTGATGGACAGATCTGAATCCTGGTTCAACAGCTCTGCCAGTGTACACTGGCTCAGAGTGATATGGATTAGAACATACTTTTTCAGATTCAAGTTTCTTTTAAATTCATCAAGCAGACAGTTAAGGTCTACTTTCCTTCCTGAATTTAAAAAAAAAAAAATTTGGTGGTACCATGCTTAATCTTAATAATGTCAAAAAAAGGGTGCTTGTGGGGTTGGAGCGTAGGACTAGAAATGCACAATCCCCTATCTTTCCCATTAAAAAAAAAATACATACTTATTCAGCTCTTCTGCCAATCCACAGAATAAACACTTCCATATAAGCTGAGTTGGAAATAAAGGCTGATGTTGAAAACCAAGTTTCCACTGTCTCATGTCATGGAGGTTTGTGTTGTTTTTTTTTTAAACAAAACGTTAGCTGGCTACTAGAGGAACTTGGGACGATTGCCCCTCTCCTTGGCTAATGTGTCTATGTGGAGATAAAAAGGAAGCAATGGTCTTTCCTTAGCCTGAACATAAAGACCTTTCAGCCAGTCTAGAAGAGAAAGTAAGAGTAACCATAATCCTGGGAGCATTTATTGCCCTTCCCTCTGCTTCATGACAGCAGAACAGCGTAGCATGCAGGAGGAATGAGAATGTGACAGCACTCTGTGAAAGGGAAGGAAGGGGAAGAAAACCAGCATGATGGGACTTGGTACCTGCTTTTCTCAGGTTGGAGCTTGGCAATGGAGTACAGTTCCTGATACTGGATAAATGGTGACATAGCAACATTTGATAACATATTGATCCTGTATAAAACTGACTGTAACAGTTACATTCATTCAAGGAGTCTGAGAGGGTAATTTTGCAGCAAAAAGTTTTAATATCACTGCTTATTCTCTCAGAAAGCAGAAAGCTGCATGAAATCAAAACACAAGCACAGGTTCGTTAATGTGGCCTAATCACCTGAGGCACTGTACACCCACAATCAGGTGTGGCCAGTCATATAGCACAGAGACCTGGTATTAGTTACCACAAAGTCACAGCCCTACAACGTCTGCAACATTTACCAGCCATGTCACTTTGTACCAAGTTCCAGTCGAAAGAATTTTTTAGCCTGCATAGCTCTGATCCGTATCTTATAGTAGAAGAGCATATGATCCCACACAAGTTTAGAAGGTTACAGGATAAGGAACAGCACTCCAAAATACTGGCAGCCAGCTCTTGTAAAAGGATTATTGTGACTCTACATTTCAGCACTGGGAATAAAAAGAGGATTATGTACTTACCTGATTTCAAGTGCTTTGATTGCTTCTAACATCTGCAGATACTCAGCTGCTTTCCAAACATCATTTGCTTCTTCCTCACCTTGGACCATTAGTTTTGCTGTATAGGTGAACTCAATTAGGTGGCGAAATGCCATGTTACTTACACCTGTATACGGGAAAGAAAAACAATAGTTTCTTTCAGCAATTCCTCAGTCTCATATACCTGATGAACTTTGCACACTTGCCTGCTAACCATTTTCCTCACAGTACTGTAGCTGCCAGTTTCATAAAGATGACACCCTTAAAAGGCTCACGTTAGAATAAAAGGTTTACTGTAGAATCCTGTAAGTCTGGAACAACTATAGAATTATGCCATGACAAAGATAAAAGGAAGGGTAAGATGGCCAAAAACCTGTTTGAAGAATAAAAAGCACAGATTTAAACACAAAAATTCAACCTCCCTCTCAAGAGACCTCTGAGCAGCAAGTTACTAGAGGCTGAAATATTGCTCCAGGAATTTCATAGAATCATAGAATCATTAAGGTTGGAAAAGACCCTTAAGACCATCGAGTCCAACCGCTAACCTATCACTGCCAAGTCCACCACTAAACCATACCCTCAAGCACCACGTCTACCCTTCTTTTAAATACCTCCAGGGATGGAGACTCAGGTACCTCCCTGGGCAGCCTGGGACAACCCTTTTGGTAAAGATATTTTTCCTAATGTCCAACCTAAACTTCCCCTGGCGCAGCTTGAGGCCATTTCCTCTCATCCTATTGCTTGTCACTAGGGAGAAGAGACCAACCCCCGCCTCACTACAACCTCCTTTCAGGTCGTTGTAGAGAGCGATAAGGTCTCCCCTCAGCCTCCTCTTCTCCAGGCTAAACAACACCAGCTCCCTCAGCTGCTCCTCATAAGACCTGATCTCCAGACCCTTCACCAACTTTGTTGCCCTCCTCTGGACACGCTCCAGCACCTCAATGTCCTTCTTGTACTGAGGGACCCAAAACTGGGGCACCATCACCTCCCTGCTCCTGCTGGCCACACTATTCCTGATACAAGCCAGGGTGCCATTGGCCTTCTTGGCTGCCAGGGCACACTGCTGGCTCGTGTTCAGCCAGCTGCCAGCCAACACCCCCAGGTTCTTTTCCTCCAGGCAGCTCTCCAGCCACTCCTCCCCAAGCCTGTAGCGTTGCATGGGGTTGTTGTGACCCAAGCGCAGGACTCGACATTTAGCCTTGTTGAATCTCATACCGTTGGCTCCAGCCCAACAACCCAGCCTGTCCAGGTCCCTCTGTAGGGCCTTCCTGCCCCCCAGCAGATCGACACTTCCACCCAGCTTGGTGTCATCTGCAAACTTGCTGAGGGTGCACTCAATCCCCTCATCCAGACCATCAACAAAGATATTGAACAGGACCAGCCCCAACACTGAGCCCTGGGGAACACCACTCATGACCAGCCAACAACTGGATTTGACTCCATTCACCACCACTCTCTGGGCTCGGCCGTCCAACCAGTTTTTAACCCAGCGCAGAGTGCACTTGTCCAAGCCATGAGCAGCCAGCTTCTCCAGGAGAATGCTGTGGGAGACAGTGTCAAAGGCCTTACTGAAGTCCAAGTAGACAACATCCACAGCCTTCCCCTCATCCACTAAGCAGGTCACCTTATCATAGAAGACCAGGTTAGTGAGGCAGGACCTCCCTTTCATAAACCCATGCTGGCTGAGCCCAATCCCCTGGTTGTCCCACACGTGCTGCATAATGGCATTCAAGACCATCTGCTCCATGACCTTTCCTGGCACTGAGGTCAGGTGACAGGCCTGTAGTTCCCCGGATCCTCCTTCCGACCCTCCTTGTAGAGGGGTGTCACATTCGTTAGTTTCCAGTCATCTGGGACCTTCCCGGTTGACCAGGACTGCTGACAAATGATGGAGAGTGGCTTGGTGAGCTCCTCTGCCAGCTCCCTCAGTACCCTCGGGTGGATCCCATCCGGCCCCATGGACTTGTGAACATCCAGGTGAAGCAGCAGGTCGGTGACTGCCACGTCTTCAACAACTGGGACTTCATTCTGCATACTAGCTCCATCTCCCAGCACAGGGGCCTGACAACCCTGAGGATGACCAGTCTGACTACTAAAGACTGAGGCAAAGAAAACATTAAGTACCGCAGCCTTCTCCTCATCTTTCGTGGCCCTCCCTGTGTCACTGGTGCATTTATAAAAACATTTTTTGTTATCTTTAATGGTGGCAGCCAGTTTAAGTTCCAGCTGGGCCTTCGCCTTCCTAATCTTTTCCCTGCATAACCTCACAACATCCTTGTAGTCCTCCTGAGTCACCTGGCCCTTCTTCCAAAGGCGGTAAGCTCTCCTTTTTTTCTTGAGGTCCAGCCAAGCTGGTCTTCTCCCCCGCCTGCTCGACTTATGGCACATGGGGACAGCCTGCTCCTGCACCTTTGAGACTTCCTTCTTTAATAACACCCAGCCTTCCTGGACTCCTTTGCCCTTCAGGGCTGCCTCCCAAGGGACTCTGTTAACCAGACGCCTTAACAATCCAGAGTCTGCCCTTCTGAAGTCCAGGGTAGGGGTTTTGCTGACTCCCTTCCTTACTTCTCCAAGAATCAAAAACTCTATCATGTCATGGTCGCTGAGCCCAAGACAGCCTCCAACCACCACATCACCCATCAGGCCTTCTCTGTTCATAAACAGCAGGTCCAGCGGGGCACCTCCCCTGGTTGGCTCGCTTACCACCTGCGTCAGGAAGTTATCTCCCACACACTCCAGGAACCTCTGAGACTGCTTTCTCTCTGCTGTGTTGTATTTCCAGCAGATATCTGGTAAGTTGAAGTCTCCCATGAGAATAAGAGCTAGAGATTATGAGACTTCAGCCAACTGCTTGTAGAGTACTTCATCTGTCTTCTCATCCTGTTTGGGTGGTCTATAACAGACTCCCACCAGGATGTCTGCCTTATTGGCCTTCCCCCTGATCCTCACCCATAAGCACTCAACCTTATCATTGCCGTCATTCAGTTCTAGACAGTCAAAACACTCTCTAACATACAAGGCTACCCCTCCACCTCTCCTTCCTTGCCTGTCCCTTCTAAAGAGCTTGTAGCCACCCGTTGCAGCGCTCCAGTTGTGTGAATCATCCCACCATGTTCCCGTGATGGCGACCACATCATAGTTTCCCTGGCGCACAATGGCTTCCAGCTCCTCCCATTTATTGCCCATGCTGTGTGCATTAGTGTAAATGCACTTCAGTTGATCTATGGATCTCATCTCCAACACAGGCATGCCACCCCTAGGCTCATCCCTAGCAAGTCTGGTTTTATCCCCTTCCCCCTTCATATTTAGTTTAAAGCTCTCTCAATGATGTCAGCTAACTCCTGAGCCAGAATCCATTTTCCTCTCTGCAACAGGTGAACCCCAGCTGTCTCCAGCAGGCCCGGTGTCATGTAAACTGCCCCATGATCAAAAAACCCAAAATTCCACCGCCTATCCTGTTCCCTGCCTATCCTGTTTCTGCATCCTAGCCTATGCATCTGCCATTAGCTGTCACTGGCAGCCTTTTCCATCTGACAAGAATGGCTGTTATCAAGCAAAAGATTGTACGTTTTTAGGACTAGCAGTGTGACATGTGGGGTCTGCCTGACCTTCATACTGGGGGGAAGAAAAAAAACAAAGGGAAAAACCACACACAGAACCTCACACTTTCCATTCCAAAAGATTTAATTCAAGGCTGGTCTTCTTTTTAATTTTTCTTCAAAGGGAGTTCTTTTTCCAGTGGTGGTAGCAGCCTCAGAATTCAAGAGCTGAGATCTAGAAAGCTAATTGATACGACTAAGCATTTATGTAGGCCCCTACCAAGGATACTGTCTTCATTTCCAACTTGGGCACACAACTCTGAAGGTTTTTATTTGCACAAATCAGATTACCTTCAATCTCCACCAAGGGCTCCTGAGTGAAATCTTGGAAGAATTTGTAGAAGAACTGGCTACAGGCAGCAAGAACAGCCTTATGAGCTTTGAAATGGTGACCTACAAAGAGACACAAAAATTTTACATTAGGGTAACACCTTCCTCACTCTTAGTGCACAATAAGTGCACATGCAGAAAAGAGACCATCCAGTCTACAAATCTGTTCCAGCAGCATATAGTCACTATGTCTCCTTGTAACATGCGATACTACTGCAGCTAGCCTATCCCATCTCATGCAGGCCCATGCTGATATCACTGGCCTTGCTGAAGCTCTGCAACTCAATCAACCAGAGGACTTGCTCACTCCAGTGCTTCTCTTTTCAGATATTTAACTTATAAATAATTCCTATGCAAACTTTTTTCTGTATGTTTTGGGCTTAGCTATCAGTTTTTATCCAGGTAGTACTTGGGTTTTGTTGCCCTTACAGACTCAAGTATTTTATCACCATTTCTGCCAGCATGAACACCACTGCAGAACAGAAGCAGTTCTGCTCTGTTCTTCCTGTTTCCTAGACTGTGTATTCCCTCTCACTGCGTTACTTTCTCCCTGGCACAGGCACGAACGTTGATAAGACTCCATGGGGCAGAGAGAAGGGGACTACATAGCTGTGTTAGAACTACACAGCTACAGACAAAACACCAGAGCAGGAACAAACATTCAGGATAAGTTTTGTGCAAGTGCTGTCAGTTAAACTACAGGATTCCTGACGAGTAATTTTTGCTTCATTTGCTTACTTTTTTCTAATCTGGGCTCTGTAAAAGCCTTTTCCTTCAAATGAGTCCTTGCTATCCTTTTAAAGGTGAGGTGGTACTCCTTTAGCTATGTCTGTCCTAGTGGACACTGCCTGTCTTCATTGAAGTGCTCATCTTTTCCAAGGCATACTTGGGAAGCCATCTTAGGTGATCTATCAAACACCAGCTTTGCTAAGGACATGATAAGCACTTATATCTGTCATCCTTTTAAACTAATGCTTATGTCCTTAGAACCCATATAAAAAGAAAAGTGAGTGCTTCTACCTTATTTTAACTGTATTTTAAAATAGTAGAAAGATACCAGAGAAGAAAGTAAACCTTATTTTAAGTTGGGTTTGGTTTTTTTTGTAAACACAATTATCTGTACAACTTCTCTGCATGCAAAGAGTCAGCTCAATTTAGGGGAAAATATTTTAACGATGTTTTGGAAATCCTTAGACAACATATTAAATGTGGCACAGCAGTTTCAAACTGGGCTTCTATCTGAAAATATTTAGCCCCTTGTTTGGAAAAGCAGAAGCAAAATTATTCATTCCTGCTGGAGACCCTGTTCACCCTGAGATTTTATATGAAACCCTGCAAGCAACTCGCACAGTGTTACAGGACCAAGAATTTGTTAGCAGCCTGGTTTGACAGCTGACCTGTGACAAACACATTGGCTTCCCAGCACAGCTTTCAGAATTCTCTCTATACCAGCTGCTTCTCAGGCCTGTACATACCATCGACAATCAGAGTGATATCCGTAAACTGGTCCTGCTCACGTTGTTCATTTAGTCTATCCAAAATGACTTTATAGTGTTCAGGGAATTCCTGCATGCATTCCATCGTTTCTTCGGCTTCCATGGCAAAAGGACTAATCTGTAAGAGATGTGGTATGAGAGTAAGAATACTGCACTATTTGCTAAATACTACGCACAATCAGGTTAGTATACAAACACAAACTGACTAGCATTTTTCAGGGACTACAAAACCAACAGAAACACTAAACTGCCTCAGTAACAGGTTTACCTGAAATTAGCTGACAGGTAGGAAATGGTAGGGCTAATGATATGGAACTTTGCCTTTTTTATACACATGAAAAAACAATCAAAGTGGGTAAGTGTATTCTTTGTTCTACAGATTCAGCAGGGACCCACCTCCCTCAAGGCAGATACCGCTGGGATGTAACATATCCACAGCTAACTGTTCAACAATACCTCAGTAACATAATGTTACCATCTTTATACAGTTATTTCTCAGAATTCCACCCATCCACTTCCTGGAAAAACAGTTCTTAAAATTTTTATCTTTAAGTCACATTTTGTACCTAGTGAACACGAGATGTTTACTTCCTTTAAATATGGATGTAATAAAGCAGCACTTTTCAGCATCTGAGTATATAGGAGTTGCCAGGGGTTTAATGTGCTGTCACACCCAAGAGCAAAGACCATCTGTCTTACTCTCCCAGCCTACTTGTACTTCTCCCCTGCAAGGTGAAATATTCTTTGCCAACCTTTTGAAACACCCATATGCTTGTAATCTGATGGCCCCTCCTCCCTTATGTAATAAGCATAGCAGGGGGTGGCAGTTGCAGAGGTTCTCAGATCCAAAGAGGTATATCAGAACACCATGCCTGTGGACCGGACACAGATGTCAGTCTGCTGTTTATGCAAAAGAACCTTGGGAGAGGGTCCAAGGGCTTCAATGAAAGTATTTCATAAATTAACTCCAGTCAAAATGACTTCAGATCTGTGCAGTAGCACCCATCTTTGACTCCCACATTCATGTAGGTCACACTGAGAATGCCGTAGAAAAAGCAAAGACATTTCAAAGCCACATTAGCACAGAAGCATTGGTTCTTTTCACAGTCAACTCACTTTGAAGAACTTGTGGTTTCTGGCTAGGATTGAATGAGTTTTAAAGGAATGTAACACATAGCCTTCACTATGTTGTTATACTTAATATGGACAAAAGGAAGAAAGTCAGGAGAGCAGCTTGTACCAAACCAATAACTGAATATAGACGTGGAAATTTCTGGTGTGGCAAAGAAGCATTTTTCCTCAGAGTGCTAGAAGAAACCAGAGGGCAGATGCTCCCTGACTTTTGGTGCAGAAGTTTTTTGCATGTGATTGGAACTGGAAAAGTCCTGAGCCCAAAACTGTTCCTTACGTGTACTAACCACATCAGAGCTGATGCCACCACGCTTGCTAACTCCCCTGTGCAGCTGCGTAAATTCTACCTCGCTTACAACAAACGCATATATGGGTATGGGGTTCAGTAGAAGTAGAGAGGAGAATTACCAAGTTGTGATAAAAGCAAAGTTATTTTCTTATGACTAACAAACAACAAGTAAAGGAAATTGTGGTGTTCCTGTTTTCACTACAAAACACACTCTCTCCCACATTTTGGAAAAACTGACCCACAGAGAAGTCATTTTGCCAAGAGCATGAAAAAAGAACAGCAGAAGTAACCACTTATGTTAGTCTAGCTCTGCCTGCTATAACTGCTTTGCCATGCAGATGCTGAAATACCTGTCAGAGTCTTAAACAGGACAGAGGAGACCAGCATGTGAGGGCAAGGAGGAAGGTGAGGTGGAAGGGAGCAGCTGCGGCTGTGGCTGCTGCATTCACTTCACCTCATCTGTAATGACGGGTCTACCACAGATGACCAGCAGCTCCTGCCTTTCTTCTGTCATCTGGTATTCCACACAAAGGAAGTCTCGTGGGAAGTTGTCAGCTATTTACTTCACTGTTTAATTCTTCTTGCCCATTTTTTGGCACATCATAAAAGGACAGATGACTTGCAGTTAAAACCATAATTCCTTATAAGTTAAAACAAACAAAATTTTGACACCAACCCCCCCCCATTTACTTCCAAATTGGATGTTTGTAGGGATATCTTACAAAAAACACCCTAAAAATACGAGTTACCTCCCCCCTACCAAATCTGAGAAAGTTAAAAAAGCTTCTTTCTAGGAACACTTAAAAAACACGAATGAGAAAACATACAACTTATGATAACTAGTTTATTGCCAGGAACTAACATAGAGCTAGTAAAAAGCGTGAATTGGTTGGGTAACTAAACGCAGTTGCAGCACTCATTGAGTAGTCTCATTTTACAAACTCAGGGATATTGCAGACAAAAGCCCAAGAGAACAGCATATATTCAATAAGAGCACGACTACTTTGGAGGAAGAAGTGAAAGGTACAGTCCTGAGAAAACCAAGAAGCCAAAGAAGGCAGGCTGAAGTGATCCAAGTTGCCAGTTATGAGTAGGCTCATAGACAAGTGATGGAAACTGGACTACCTCCGTTTACTGGGATTTTCCTGGAAGATGCAGTCAACTACTGACTTAACCTTACTGACTTGTAACACTGCGTGCATCTCACACAATATGCGTATGATTTGCAGGTCTGTTTGTATAAGTCTACCTCAATGAAGCCATCTTACTATCCTCCTGGACTTCAACAGGAACTCCTTATATTTTAGGGAGCACACTTTTGTTGTCTTTGCCTACATAGATCACACACGGATGCAGGTAGGCAGAGGAGCGTTACAGCCCAGAGGTGCTGGCTGAGCAGTGGCCAAAACACCGCCATGTCGCTGCAGCCATCTCAGGGAAGGGGAATCTGGGGCGCGAGGGATGTGGGGGAGGCCTGGTGGATATGAGCAGCGGTTGCTTCCAGGTAACGCAGAGCCGAGAACTTCTCGTACACTTTACAGCACATTTTTCCTCAGAAATGCCAACCGCAGAGCGAGGAGGCGACACAGACCCTCGCTCCCCGCAGCCGCTGCCCCGCTCCTGCTGAGGCAGCCCAGCCACGGGCCGAGGCCTCCCGCCGCCCACGGCGGCCAAGCGGAGCCATCAGGGTCCGTGGAAGATCATGAAGCACCGCGGGGGGCCATGACAGGCGGCCACCGCCCCTCGCCAAGCCCCACGGCTGTGCACACCTCCCTCGGCCTTCAGCCCTCGCGACCCGCGGCCTGCCACAGCTACTCGCATCCCATTGGCGAGTGCCGATGGCAGTCGGCGCAAACTCCGCCAATCGTAGAGCGGCGGCAGAGCCCGCCCCGGGCGGAGGGGCCAATGGGCGCCCGCCGAATCCCAGGAGCGGGAGAAGGCGGAAGGCCTAGCCAGCGCCGAGGGCCCGCCGAGCACGGGCGCTCCGAGGGCAGCGCGGGTCATGGCCGGCGGGCGCCAGCATCCGGCCGGGGCGCCCCCGAGGAGGGGCAGGTGCCTGTGCCGCCGCTGGCCCGAACCGCGCGCTGGGCAGCACAGCCGCCTCGTTAGTCCTTATTACGTCATCAAAGCGCGCATTAAATCGATCCCTTTTCAATTCCCAGCTGGGCCGCGGCCCGGCGGCGCGGCGCCCCGCGGGGTGGGAGGGCGGCCCCGGTGGGTACTTACCGCCAGCAGCCTCTCGCCCCGCCGCGCCCGCTCCGCCGTTACCGCTTCCTGCTCTCCGGCAGGCTGGAAAACGGGGCGGGGGCCGGCCAATCGCGACTCGCATTCCCGGCCTGCACCGCGGACAGGAAGCGACGGCAGAGGGTCACCTTTCACACGACGGGGGCGCGGGCAGTGGCGGGGGAGGCTGGGCTCGGCGACGCGGTGCACTCTGGGAGCTGTAGTGAGGGGGATACAGAGATTCCCAGCTTCCGCGCGGGAAGAAAACGCGCGTCTCTCGCCCAGGCGTGCTGGGGGCGCGGGCGGGTCCGGCCGGAGACCACGTTCCTTAATGCCACGTGCCAGAACGTTCCAGAAGCCGGTGGTGGCGGAGCCCGGGAGCAGGCACAGCTCCAGCCCTCCTGGACGCAGAACCAGGCCCCCCCGCTATGCAGAACCACAGAATGGCAGGGGTTGGAAGGGACCTCTGGAGATCATCTCGTCCAACCCCCCTGCTTGAGCAGGCACACCCAGAGCAGGGGGCACAGGACTGTGTCCAGGTGGGGTTTGAATGTCTCCAGGGAAGGGACTCCACAGCCTCCCTGGGCAGCCTGTCCCACTGCTCTGGCACCTGCACAGGAAAGGAGTTTTTTCTCATGTTTAGCTGGAACTTCCTGTCTTCCAACTTGTGCCAGTTGCCAGTTGTCCTGTTGTTGGGTGCTGTTGAAAGGAGCCTGGCCCCATCCTCTTGGAACCCACCCTTCAGATATTTCTAAGCATTGATAAGATCCCCCTTCAGTCCTGTCCTCTCCAGGCTGAACAAAGCCAGGTCTCTCAGCCTTTCCTCATAAGGGAGATGCTCCACTCCCCTGATCATCTTCGTAGCTCTCTACTGGACTTGCTCAAGCAGTTCCCTGTCTTTGAACAGGGGAGCCCAAAACTGGACGCAGTACTCCAAGTGTGGCCTCACTAGGGCAGAGTAGAGGGGGAGGATAACCTCCCTTCACCTGCTCTGACATGCAGGGTGCCCGCACTGGTCGGGTTTTCCTTCTATCATTTAAACTGAACAGAACTTGAAATGAGTGGTGTGGAGCGGCGTCAAGAGCTGCGCAGAGATACTGCCCAGCAAGGCTACCGCTCCTGGCGTGGCACCCAGTTCTGCCCCACCAGCTCCAGTCCCCCCAGCTGAGGGAGAGAGCAGCCATGCAGCACCTGACAGCTGCAGCAGAGCAGGAGAGGGAACAAGTGGGCAGCACGGCATGGAGCCAGCCCCGGTGCTATCCTGTGTGTACGCTGCTGACATGAAATGCAGGTTTCTCTTCCAGGGCAGAGTCTTCAGGGGCATCCCTAGTTAGCCAGGCTTCCTGTGTTGTCACCAGGTGAAAATCTGTTCATCCAAATAAACCAGTATAATAATTTAACTTGTCAAAACAGACACAGTGATTGTCCCTTTGACAGCCTCCTTGTCAATCATGACCACGGAAGAGCTGCTGCATGCAATGGCTGTATGTTCTTACAAGCTTCACATGTAATTCCTGTAGGTTAAGTTGTTTGTGAACTCCAGCACTTTGCCCTAGGGCCAGATCTAAGTGATTACTTTTGCTGTGTTCATCCTCAACTAAAAAGGTAAATGTCTATGAAGTTAAGGCAGCTGTTCAGCATAGAAATCCTACAACATCAAACAAAACATAATAGTAATTCAGTCAATTTCAAATTAATTTTTATATACTCTTCAATACATAAATTCCTAAAGCTGCACAGTGTTTTATTATACAGTAATAGAAGAAAGTTTTATCAGTACTGATGGCTTGTAATGTAATATACAAAAGTTTGAAGTCAGATTTATGTCCCGTCTATTTCCCCATGTTATTGCTTAATGGCATTGCTAATGCAACAATACTATTGTTCTTGTTAGGAGGTCTGCTCAGACAATTGGCTTCAATCTAGGCGTTGTCTGCCACACCCATTCTTGCTTTCTGGTACAAGGCAGTACATTAGGAATGTTAATGCCTCCTGCATTTAAAAAATACAAATGCTCACTTTAAACCATTATAGATCTAATTTTTACTTGAACTGTATCTCCAATAGCTTGTAATTCATAATGAAATATTGATAAAGTTACCACTATAGGACCAAAATACTATACAAGACTGTAAAATTTCCATTCCAGCACCTTCCACCTGTCCTGAAAAGGTTGGTAGTTTGCTTATTTTTCAGTAATTTATTTTTTTCTGACTATTTGCTTTTTTTTTTCCATGGCATTTTCCATAGCGTTTCTTTCTTTACTTTTTGTATGGCTTCACCCTTCTCATTATACTGTCAGATTAGATTGGCACTTTTAAATGAACAGTTCATAATTTGTCCAAATACCTTTTCAAATATAAATTAGGCTGACTGAGCTATAACTTTTCAGGTTCTCCTTTTCCTCTCTTAGAGCTGGGTCTGGTGTTTCCCAGCACTACCACTAGGATTTGTGAGAGAGGTTACAAAAATACAATTTAGCTGTCAGCCTCAAAATAACCTGGTTTATGGTGGATTTTATTTACATTAGGAAAAAACTGTTAAGGAAACATCCAGATGATCTCTATCTATATTATTCCTTTGTATGGCTAACAATTCCTGATGTTTTTTTCCCTTTCCCACAATCACCTCAGTGACACTCTGGAGAATTCTGTGTTCATTAAGGTAACCTGGTGAGCATTCTGGACACAGCATTCAGCCGAGTTTGGGAACAACACCAAAGCATAGATGTTCTCCTCCAGCTCTGGGCTTCTCACGGCAGTGCTGAAGATGGCAGGGAACATCCAGCCAGACCGAGTGTTGGTCTGGCCCTCCCAGGGAGGGCTGTGACAAAAATTAATACTGAACTGACCATAGAAAAGCATGAATGATACATTTCCCTTCTTTAATAAAGAAAACCCCTCCTGTCTGAAAAACCGAAGGAACTGATAAACTGCAGATATGAAACCAAGAATTCAGAAGGCATGCTTATGTGCAGGATTGAGTAGACAACCCTTTTCCAGAAGCAGTTGATTAATGTTGTAAATGAAGGCCAAAAGGAACCATCAGCTTATCTGGTGCCAGGCTTTCCACCTGGCAGCCTGTGACCTACATCCAGCTTGTGGGAGGGTTCTGTCTGGCTCCCCAAACAGTTTTGAAAACTCTCAGTGCATTCACAACATGCCTAGATCTCCCACCGCATTGTCCCACATCAGGATCAAATGATTCAACCAAGGAGGTGCAGAATTCAAGTAGCTACAATGCTTCTGGTCTCTTCTATTAAAACAAGTCTTATGGAATCAGCTGCTCATTCCTGATACCAATCATTTCCAAGAAATCTTCTTTGTATCAGACGACTCAGCAATGTCTCTGTTGCACAATGACTTGTTGCGTGATTGAAAGGGCTTTACTGTCATGCCTTGAGCAAGCCAGATGTGTGCTGTTATGCAAGAGAAAAACGTTTCTGTAGAACCCCTGTGATAGGTATGCCTAGCAAAACAATACCAGTGACTGTTTATAAAGTTTTAAAGGTAAATAAATATGGGTTGTGCCTCTGACAGAGGGCTGTTCTGTTAATCCTCCTCATCTCTTTAATATTTCAAATGGGAAGGGAAGATAAAAGGAGTTCACGAAAGTCAAAATGATAGTGGTAACTGTAGAATGCAATGCTTGAAAACTGTAACATGCTGAACTGTGAATTGAGGTTAAAATCCTTAGACCTTAAGGCCCGTGACACAAAGATGTCAGCTTGTTCTTTTCTTATCTCTGTATTTTCAGAAGAAATGCACAGCTAGGACAGGATGTGCATTTATATCTACTCCGCATTATCTGCTGCCCTACAAACTCCATGCCAAATCTTATCTACTGAGTGCAAGTTTCATATTTTTGTGACCCCATGACGATCAGCTGACTAGTGAAATCAGGGAAGTCAGTGCCTGGTGAACACTGCAAGCAGGTGGCTGAATTCTAGCATTCTGTCTGAAACAAGCAGCAAGTTTAAGAACTTTGTGTCTACCAGTTTCATATATCATAGTGGTTTGAATTCTGCAGAATTATGAGAAGCATGCTGAAAAGTCTTGTGTGGTGGGTTAGTGCTTAAATAACAGTAGGTGTTAAGTACTTTGCTATGTTTTTTTAACTTTTAACCCAGAATACAGAATCATAAAATGGATTGGGTTGGAAGGGTCCTTTAAAGATCATTTAGTCCAGCCCCCAGTATAAATTTAACAGGCCTTGGCTAAGTCAGTATTTGCCTGGGAAACCTCTTAAGGAAAACCCCTGTTAAAAAGTTACCCATGTTAATTGTTAAAATAAATATATATCATGCCATTTTTGTATGGGTATGCATTGTGCATCAGAAGTAGAAATAACAGACATGCACATTGTTTATAAAGATTTTGTATATGTAGATATTACCTCTTCAGAGGTAACCCAGATTTTCACAAGCAAATCTTTTGTAACCTGATTTGCAACAAAACGTTTGTGGTTTTTTTGATAAGCGGCAGTGAACACAGCCATATCAGGACATGAAATGTGGTGATTTTTCCAGCTCTCTTTTATAATCCATGGAAATCTACAGAGTCTGGAAAGGATTAAAGCTACACTGGAAGAAAGGTTCTGACCTAAACCACTGTCAGTGCTGCAGTTCCAGGTATTATACATGCAGAAACATTAACAGATGATTTTAGATTACTGCTACTTTCAGGCCGTGTAATCTTCCTGGAAAATTGTAGACCTATAGACTATATTATTGCTGGGAGAAAATACACCTGACTAATAGGCTCATATAATGTTCACTATAGATGAAAGTTTGCGTCAGAACCTGGAGACAATAAGGGAAATGTTCCACATGCAATTAAGATAATATTATGAGCAATAGAAAGGTGGAAATTTGGGCAACCTAGAAATAATTCCTCCCAGTATGTAGGGGAAGATTTTTTTCCTTCAAGAACTTTTTTCTTTCTAGCACAGCCTTCCACCCATTCAGAGCATCTTCCACCCGTGCAAGAGCTTGTGTGCTGTGTGGCGTGTGGGCTCTAACTGTGCCGATGACAACAGCAGCTTGCATACTCCCTTTGCAGGCACGTGGATGGGGCAGCTACCAAGGTACATGTGCTGCTGAAGGAGCACCCGGCCTCTCTCTGTTCTGTCATTTAAGTTATTAAGACCGGCCAGATGCAGGATCCACACTGTAAGCCTCAAACAGTGCCTGAGCCACTGCCTGCACAATGATTTACCTGAACAATGGAGAATGAAGTCCTGCACTTGGCTTCAGGACAACTAGAGGTCTGAAATCCTACACGATCCTTTAATTATATATTTTGTAACTTACCTCAGGCACATGTCTGTGTTAAAGAATCAACAAAAATTTTATCATTAACTTAAAACATTTACAAGCAAGACGTCACAAAGTCTTTGCAAAAAGGGCAATATAATTAAATAGCATTTATTGTTAATTATTACTCTTACTGAAGTCATGGGATCACTTTTGCCTTTAGTTTTCTGGTCTGTCTGTCCTTCTGAATGCCTGCTAGCTGTGTTGGAGAGAATGTTCTACAGCATTATTGCCATGATTTTTAAAGTGCTACAAGTTTTTTTTTTGCTTTACTTTCATATTTTGTTTCCTCTTCTTGAGCTCTTATAGGAAATCTGGCAATGACTGTGTTGCAGGATCAGCACAAATCCCTAATTTGTTTTTCTTCTTTTTTTGCTGACAAGAAAAAGTTCAGAGAAATTCAGCTTGCAGTTTAGAGGGCTGGATAAACCACTGATGGTCAAAGACAGGTGTGGGAGCTGCTCAGCTGTTCCACCATGAGGCACCGACTCTGGGGTCTACTGGAGATGCTACCATCTCCTTAAATACAATTCCAGCACTGTTTTATGCCTGATATGTAAATAATAACTACTAAATAATGTAAGGCATACATGAGTAATATTCTGAACATCTCTTCCTGCCAACAGACAGCCAGTAAAAAATGGAAAATAGAGGTCAGCTAGAGGCGGAGACTTATCGAAGTAAAATGTAAACCTGGGACCCATCTCTCCTGCAGTTCTAACAAGAGTCCTTGCAAATGAGCAGCATGCAAACCTTTACTGAGGTTTGGAGAGACGCTGAGGTGTGGCATGATGACTACTTCTTGTCAGGGCCAGGACTTGCTCCCTTTTCAAGTTCCACCAGTTGAGCCAGTGGTTTTAGAACAGGATGAGGAGACTCAGAAGTGGGTATTGCCATTATTGCCTGTAATTAGAGAACATGATATGAAGCCTGTTCAGTGTGAATTCTCAGACAAGCCAAGAGGTCCATCCAGATACATGTGAACATATGAAATAAGAATAGAAGCATAGAAGATACCAATAGTGGCTGCTTGAATTTTGCAGAGCAGGTTTTCTCATGTCTTTGCTATTTGCAGTGATGTGGAGTAGTGTGATGGCTTGTGGAGGTGACTTCCAAAGGTGTCCTCACACAGGGTTTCATCATATCTTCTCTCCTCTCACTTCTCTTTCTTTCAAACACCGAGTTATTTCCGCTGTGTTACATTCTGCATCCTTTATTCTAGAATGCTATTACAGTTCTGCTACTCTGATTTTGACTTCTCCCTCAACCAGCCAAAACCTAGGAAGCCAAAGCTGTAGGAGTAATAGGAAGACTGCCAGTGTCAAGGTAGGGCTAGTGTGTTTGTCAGGTATAGTGGTCTCCAGTCTTTGCTGGCTCATTGTCAACATAATACAGGTATAATATTCTGTATTCAAAATTTTACTTTGCTCCATTGTTACCTTCAAGAACTGCATCTGTGGAAAATAAAATGTAGGACTGTAATACCAGAAGATTGGGGACTTCTGTTATACTTTTTTTCATCCAAAACACACAAAAAGAAATATATTTTAGGCAATAATTATAGTTTTCAGCAAAAATGTGAACTCTTCCGGAGAACAGGAAATACTGGGAAATCTGAAGCTAGTAATGGCCTTTCTATCTCTTTTTTTTTCACCAGTTAGTATGAATTTACTAGTATTCATTCTAGTTTTATTCATTCTAGTATTAGAATCAATCAATAAGCATTTAGTGCTTCTAGAAGGTGTGCAGTTATCCAGCTGACTAGGCATGCCTGTTGCATTCCGAGCGTGGGTTGCAGGCACCAAGTAGCTATGTATTGGTAACAGGTACTGTAGCTGCTGAACGTGTGGCAGAGCGCTGTCTGCTGAAGGCACGACTTTTAAGCCAGTATGGTTTTGTTAACAGAAATCAAATCTAGGCAGGGGCTGAAGGCTCGTCACCATGGCTGACTCTGAGTAACGGCACTGACAACAACAGGAGAGGTGTTACTGTAAGATAGCTGCTATAAGTCCTCCTCGCACATCAAAGGATGTTTCCTGATACAAATCAGATAAAGATCTGGCTCTTCCAGACTTCCATCAGCATTCCAAAACCAGAAGGCAGCAGTCAGTCTGTTCAGGATTTGATTGTTGCAAGCACAGGTGTCAGCACAGCTCTCTGTCTGCTTTTATGTAGAACACATTTAATAAACAGTTCAGTTCTTCCACCGGTCCTCAGAAGGTCTATTTTGCTTTACAGTATTTCTTCATCTAGAGCAACCACTTTAGGTACTTATGTTTGAAGTTCACTATGGTCATGAATCATAGAATGTCCTGAGTTGGAAGGGACCCATAAGGATCATTGAGTCCAACTCCTGTCCCTGCACAGGACAACCCCAAATTCACACCATGTGTCTGAAGGTGTTGTCCAAGTGCTTGTTGAATAGCGTCGGGCTTGGCACCATGACTGCCTCCCTGGGGAGTCCTGGGAGGCCCCTTTTTGTGAAAATAGTTTTTACTTATGGTGGGAATAGATGGCTATCAATCTCAGCTTCCTGTGTGCTGCAGCAGCAAAGTATATTTTGTTGAGTGAAAACTGCCACTTAGACCGATCTGCTTTTGTATTTTATCTGCAAATTATTTCAGCAGCTCACAAACAATTTGTTACTTAGAGTGCTTTGATGCTGAAATGGCAGCTGCTTTTGAATTTCTAAGGTAGTCAGAACAGGAAAAAATAGTTGATTTAGCCAGTTATACCTTCATTACTGGTGCTGGCGGCACATTCACACACTCTTGCCCTAAGAAGGGTGCACAAGATTTAACCAAAGGAAATTTAACCAAAAATATGTCATCAATTTTTTAATCACTATACAACAATTCTTGAAAGAGAACTTTTTAATAAAAATTCCTCTTAACACATTATCTGGATGCAGATTTCACTTCAGTTTTCCTGTGTTTTACAACAGATAAGCAAAGACAAGACTTGAACTTCTGTCACTGTATATTGTCACGGAATCCCATGTATTGTGCTGTCGTAACTTCCATTCCCTGGCTAGGGTTCAGTGCAGTGAACTATGCTTGGATGACCTGGTACAAATCATTAACAAGAATTTGCTTGTACAGGTATTTCTGGTAAGAAGCCTTTAAAGTCACCTGAAATGAACTGCTGTGGATTTAGCTGCAGAATCACCTTCCTCCACATCTCCTAAGGAGATTTATTGGGTATAAAGACCTCAGTGGGAATGGTATATGTTGCTGATGATACTTCTGAAGTTATGGTTACAGTTACACCCTCCTGAAGACCTGTTCTGTTAATGTAAAAAGAACCATCTAAATACAGAAAAAAAGAAAGGGTTTTGTGTAAATTCCTTTGTATTCATTGGTCCAGATCCTTAATCACTTCAGTTATGTGTAACTCAGTGCACTGTACCACAAAGCCTAAAGCTGCCTGCTAAATCCTGGTGCACCTGCATCATTCCTGTAGAACTGAAGGCATTTTCAGTTTTCTTCTGTAAATCACAAGGCTGCCAAGTATTACTAAAAACACTGAAAAATACAAAAGTGCAGATGATGTTGTACAGTTATGGTCTTCTTAACCACCTCTTGGGTATCATCAGGTAACCTGTTCTTCCTTCAAATGATAGAGGGCCTTTGGTTTTAGACCCACTGAGGTGATGGGGAATTTGCAGGCTGATAGAATTATTGCAGGATAAATGCAGAAAGTAAAACAGAGCCAATAAGGAACTCAGAATACATGCAGGTATTCAGCAGCTTCAGCCAGTTTGCATTTGTAATCTGTGTGATGATTGTGATTTAGGACACACCTGATAAAAGACTTTCCTTGCTAATTACACTGTGCTACAGATGGGTTAACGTAGAAAAAGATACTTCATTATTATAATGGAATTTCTAAACAGAAAACAAAAACATTTACCTACTAGATCAGAGCTCCTTTAAGTCTCATTTTGTTTTTTAAGTAAGCAATTGCATGTATCAGTTATTCCTTCATCCACAGACCTATATCAGAGGATGTCAGCTTTTGTTGCTTCATTTGAATTCTGAGAAGTATGCATTTATTCACCTTACGCTGCCCTGGATCACACACGAGGGGAGCACGAGACCAGTATGTCTTTCATTTTGGAGTTACTTCAACTAATGAGCTTATGGTTCTAATTATTTTGCTGAATTTACTTTAATATACCTTAACATTTACTTAAGTCACCCTTTATTTTCAGCATTTAACCAAGAGTTTAAGGCCTCATAAACAAATGGAAATTTGTTTATGTAAGCATTAAATAAACCTCAACAGCCTGTTTTTGTTGCAATTTATTCCACTATAAAGCATGAGTAACTCCACCGAGTTGACACAGTTACACCGTTATAAAATGAAAAGGCATGAGAAGACTCAGTAGAGACTTATGATCTGCCAGTGGACTTTGAATTCCCTGTTTGTGACATCCTTCAGTCACAAGAGCAAAACAGACACTGGAGTCCTAAGGTCTCATGATAGAATTTGTGCTGGATCCATGTTCTGCCTCCCGCCTCTCATTATTTGCACATGTTGCAAATCACTACAGCAGACTTTACCAGAACATAATTACCAACAGCCTCTTAATTCCATGGCCATGTGAGATTTTTTCAAGAAATGTACATGTTACCAGTCTAGATAACAGAAATAACAAACATCAGTTAATTTCTAAAGACACTGGTATTTCTCTGCTGTGATGCTTTGAAAAGTTTGAAACATGTTAAAAAAGGTGATAGTTTATCTTCAGTAAGAAGGGAAGGGAGCTGTTATTTCCACCAGGACCATTATTCCCCCCAAAAAAGAAAGACAGTGAGTAGAAACAGGATGATAATTATAAAAATTATTGTTTGAAACTGAAGACTTGTCCAAATTAGAGTTCATAACTGCCTCCTGCCGTGAGATTGGAACATACTCAACAGCTACGAAAATACTTGCGGTGGAAAGCAAAATTAAGATTTAAGTCAATTATTTCTTTAGAAGCTGTGGACAAAGGGCTACAGAAGCCTGCGAATTCACGGGGGATTAATATAAGAAATGGAATCGTCAGACTCTTTGACTGTAAATTTAATAATCATTAACATCGTTATTCCACTGTTTGTAAAAACATGTGGAAGTGGATTTTTTTTCACCCAGGGTAATGCTTTAGGCTGAAGATTAAACATATTCAGGGTTTATACATTTCTGAAACAACTGAATTAGGTTTACGTAAAGCCACAGCCAACATTATAATATTCCCTACACTTGCTTTAATGCAGAGGAACTTTTTTCCTCAGTAAATCTTGAGGCAGAACAATGATCTCAGATAAGGTGAATGTTATAAAGCAAGATGCTTATTGCTTATCAATATGAATGTAGTTAAGCTCTCCTTAATATGATAAAGGCTCTAATAGATATAATGTAATATAATAACAAATAATATAATAAATATAATTTACTGGCACAGTGATAATTACTAACAACAGCTGCTTATCATCTCTCTGTAGGGGGACTGAGGGCCTGCAGGTGTCTCTACGTGCTACGTGGGAGGAAACACCAACTTTTCAGTAGTGACGGCTGTTCGCTTCCATCCTCGGTGCTTTCCAGAGCAAGGTCACTGTTTCCTAAGTCAGCTGCCTCAGCTGGGTTTACTCTGTCTGGACCCTTTATTCTTCAGTACCTGTGAGCTGCTAGTCTCAGCAGCACTCAGTGGTATTACAAATAGCTTACAGGCTCAGCACTTGTTAATCAAGCCATGTCCACATCCCCCTCTAAAAAGCTGAGAAAGAAATGGGAATGGAATATTGGCCTTTATTTGATAGCATCTCCACCTCTGTTGCAATAATTGGCAAGACACCAACTGTCAATCACTACAGAGCTGCATTATATTCCTCTCCCTATTAATAGATCTCATCCCATTTAATTTCTTTTTGGCTGCTTCAGTGCTCATTTAGGAATTGACAGACATAATGCATACCAAATACTTACTTCCAGCCAACCTTGCAGGGCTTTATTAGCACTGAGAACCAACACCCTATCCTAGGGCAGGAGGCCCAGCAAATAATCTATCATTTGGAATAGTAAAGGACATCATCACATATATGAGGGCTGGGTCCCAACCCAGCAAAGAGGGCAAGGATATGTTTCCCTAAAAATATAATGAATGTGGGCACATTCCACCTCTAAAGAAATATCAGTCCCAGTCCAATCTCTGTCTGTTTTCTGCACCGTGTCCTCCAAGACTATTGAATAAAACTTCAGATCTTTGTCCTTTTTTCCACTGACTCGAGCATAGGACTTCTACAGAATAAACGCCGAGGTTGGCAGTTCCGTTTCTTGCACCCAACCAGCAGCATAAAGCTCATCTGTGCAGGAGACAGTCTCAGGCCATAAAATTAAGCAGTATAAATCTCACCACCTTAAACTCTGAGGGAACACCAAGGTTTTAAACATTTATTTCTCCACAAACACACATAACATGTACATTGAAGGAAGTCAAGCAAATTGCTGTCAAAATAAAACACACCATGCATAAACAATTCTCTCACTGAGGAAAGAGAGTAAGGGAACGGTTTAACCCAAATGTCTGCAGATACTTCAGCGATGATGGCATTAAGAAAATGTAACAGTGTAATACAGAGAGTTAGGTGGCTGCTGGCAGTTGGTAGAGCTTCATGGCTTCCATGTAGCTACATTGACTTAAATGGCTGAAGATCTGGGCTCTAACCTTCAACAGAAGTTGATACACTGGCAGGTTTTACAGAAGTAAGTTTTAAAGCTGAGTGCAGCTGTGCCAAAGGAGCTCTGTCCTGCACATGCCCTCTGCCAGGCAGGGTACACCATTCTCTAAGGCAAATATCAGATAAAGCATAAGAGAGGAAAAACCTGCTAGCTCAGCATTTTTATAAATAGAGAAGTACCTTCCCCCTCTCACTGTGGTTACTGCTGTGTTCAGAAAATAATGACTCTTGGCCCACCCTCCTCTTCTGACTGTACCACTACCTCCAGCTGACTGGGGTGACAGACAAACTGCATAACCTGATATTCAAAGTCATTACATTAAAAATACCTTTCCACTGTGCACGGCAGATGGTTTCCACTTGGGATTAGTTAATGGAGAAATATTTTGGCTACTTTTGCTAAAGGGGTTTGCTTTGCTTGCAAGGTCGTTCAGAATATGCTCCCTGAACTTTGAACCATGTCTGCAAAGTGAGATAAACAAGAGCCATATAAATACCACAGCCCTTTTCCCTACACTGTTTTCTTCTGCAGCGGAGTTAAGCAGTGCTGCCAAGGAGGGGGGCAGGAAAGGGTAAGTGTGCTGGTTTTCTATGAAAGAGCTTCATGACTTAAGATTTGGCAGAGTGTCTGTGTGTTTCTTTGGCTGAAAAGGCTGACTGGAAATTTCCATTGGAAACCAACTAGAAAGTTGAAATGCGAAGTATAATTCAGAACATAGCTCTCATCTGGTTCACAGGGCGAGACAGCTGTTGCTGGGTGCTGATGCCAGTGCTGCAGAAGGCTGTAAAGGCGTAGAAGGATCTCAAGATGTCATACGAGTTTCATGTGTTTATAATGCTATAAAGGTGGGCAGGTTTCCAGATGCGTGGAAGGAGTAAAAAAAAAAAAAGCCCTGCTGATATCTATTGGACCACAGTTTAACTTTCAAATTACTGTAACTAAAATGCTTTTGGTAGAACTGCAGGGAAGAAACATGAGGGACAGATGGATTTCACAAATGATGTTGGGTTTGCAGCAGCTGGCTCTTTTTTTAAAAGATCAATTGTTAAAGTGCCTTTTTCAAATGTGACAAAATTGATGAAATGTGTGTTGTTTATCAGAACTTCGTGTTTCCCAAACATTCTGTGTCTACTGTCAGACTTTGATGTGAGCAGTGAAATTATACAATTCCACAACCTAGGACATGTTGGGGAGCAGTTTTATAATTTTATATACTTCTTGATAATGGGTGTTGTCTGAACATACTAAGCCAAAATTATTACATTAATGCAATAAAAGGAAAAGGTAATTACATAATTTCCCATATGCTTTGATTTTCATAAACATTAAATGGACTAAGTGTGGGTAGGAGATTTTATAAAATCTGAGGAACTCTGAAACTTAGTTTTAATTTCCTGTTTTTGCAAAATTTTTTCTAGTCCCTGTGTTCTTAAGAGAGTTTTCTCAATGGGATCCAAATACTACAGACTGACTTGTAAAAATCTTTAAGACTTTTTTTTTTTTTTAAATTTCTGCCAGGTTCTGTAATGCTTGCTGTGTACCAAAATAGGCTGTTGGTGCAAGTATTTTTGAGTCAGTGGAATTACTCTGGATTCTGGAGTGAACAGGTCTAGATTCTTGGTGGTGTAAACTGCCTCAGCACAAACAATTTCAAAACATAAGAAATGAAGCCACTAGCACTTAAGTGCTAAAAACAGTCAAGAAGAAATTACAAAGAGGAAGGAACAACATAGTCTGATTAGTAGCATTAAAAGAAAATCCAGTTATTCTGAATGCTTACTTTTCGGCTGTTTAAATACAACAACAACTAAAATACTGCCTATTTATTAAAGGGGAACTGCACTGCAAAATGAAAGAAGTATGATCAAGCAGTAAACAAACTAGATCAAATTTATTCTTACAGTTTTGCGTTTTTTTTTTTTTTTAACTGAATAGAGCCAATATACTGCTGTGTCTTGCTATGGGAATTTCAAGAGTCAGAACTTTGTTTAGGCATTGATCACATTTTGTTTATTTTCTCTCTTTTTCAGATAAAGCCCAGCCATGTGGGCAGGGCTGGGGCTAGTTCTGGCTCTCTGTCTCCTCCCAGGAGGAGGGACAGAGATCCAGAACTGCAAGGAGCCCCCAGAATGGCGTATCGGGGAAGAGAACCCAATGCTGAACTCTAGGGGCTCAGTGACGGTGGTGGCTCTCCTACAAGCTAGCTGATACTTGTGCCTGCTGCAGGCTTCCAGGTAAGCGTAAATCTCTTTCCCAATTTTTGTTAGAGCATGACTGGTCAATTTTTTAATGCCATCCAAGGATAATATATGTGCCCAACTACAGACACAGTCAGTGAACTCTGGCTTGCTCAAATGCCGCCAGCCCAGCTGGCGTGTGTGACCCAATGGCCAGGTTAACTCTCAGCAGGAGCATTCCATGCCAGTGGCTCAGATTCTTCATCTCTTTACTTAGTCCTGACTGACAGATCATCTCCTCAGATTGTATTTACAACATAAAAGTATGATCAACTTGACATTAATGAAACCCAAAACACATGAAAACCCAACAGAAACAGTTCCTCAAGAGCTATGCTTCAGTTAGCAACAGTTGATTAATATAGCAAAGGTGCTGAAGCCAAGAAACATCCTAATTCCCTGACGTGGCTGGAACACCTGGAAGAGAAAGACCTGTGATGACTCATTTGTTATTTGAGTCAGTAGGGGAAAAGGCAAATCAAAATGTGCTTTCAAGGTGCTTTCCCAGCCCCTGTTCAGATGTCCTAGATATAATAAACAGCCCAGAAGATAAGGTCTAGCCTTTCAAAAAATAGATGAACCATTCAAGGGAATCATCAGTGTTATATTTTCATACAAGACCTGGGACGTTAGTGCTCTGGTCTGTAGAACCTACTTCTATGCAAATAACTACATATCATGACAGTAACAGCAGCCAGAAAATAATTTTGAGCTGATCCAACCAGGAATTGCATACAGCCTTTTTCTTGGATTCACTTAGTGATTGTGAAATCATTTTGGTTTAAAAATTCATAGGACTGGTTTCAGAGCTTGATTTTAATCACTGTAATAACATCTTAGTTTCCCCCTCCAAGCTGCATAACTTGATATTATCATAGTCTTTGCAAGTTTTTTAAGAACTAGATTTGAAAAAGTGGTGGTAAATCTCTGGCTCCGTCAAAGACAAAAGTAGGCTTTGTGGTTGGCTTTCAAGGTAGTTGGGTTTGATTCTGTATATTTTAGAAGGGTTTTAAAGAGTCTTTCAAGCTGTAAACTATTTCCTGAAACCGAAAAATACCCAAATAGTTTTCTACAGCAATTCAATAGGAAGGATACAAATGAAGAGGAAAAAAAGCCCCACATCATACACAAGAAAGCCACTTCAAAGAAAGACTTCTGTGATGGGATGCCAAAGAGAAAGACTAAAACCAGGAGAAAACAACATTCGTTGTAATAAAAGCAAGGTGGAGCATATTAACTTTTGTTGAATGTGCAAATCTTATGATTCTCTAATGATTTACGGTCTTGCTTCTTTATACTCTCCATTAGATTGGAGGACCTGCGAGTGAAGTTAGAGAATGAGGGACTGGTCAATATCTCGTATGTGGTTGTCAACCATCAGGGAACTAGCTCCCAGAGGAAAATTCACCTACTGAAAGCAAGTGTTTCAGACTATGTTACTGTCTACCAGCAAGATGAACAGCAAGCTGATGTCTGGACTACCTTAAATGGAAGCAAAGATGACTTTCTCATCTATGACAGGTCTGTGTTTAGAGGGGAACACAGGAAAATATTTGAATGTATTTAGAGTAATGCTTTGTAAATATCTATGTTATTTCATTGATTTGCAAATAACCTGATTACCCCTCAACAAAGACATCATAATCAACTCTAAGTTGCACTAAGTGAAGCACTTGCATTTTCTGGAAAAAGGAATCGTCAAAAGAAAAGTGTGCTTTGCTTAAGTAAGTTTGGGATAAATAAATTTTTCTTTATAATTACTATGGATTTAGATTAACATAACTGAGTGTAGAATTTGATAGCATGATTCTGTTCTTATGCTGTTTCTCTTTTCAGACAACTTCCAATTACATCCATGCATGTCAAAGTAGAATCAAACAAGAAAAGCTATCTGAGTTCTCAAGAAAACATTTTAACCAGAGTTGTTGAAACTGTCATGTATCTTTCAGCATAACCAATAATAACTCTTTAACTGAAATCTTGATTTTTCTGTTTTGATGTGATGGAAATTATTCAACAAGTCCTGCACTTCTACCATGTCCATCCAAATTACTATTATGTTACTGTAACAAACATTCTTAGTTCACACTGAAGCACAAGTTTAGTAAAGAGTTAGAAAGTTACTTAACTTTTTTTGGTAATATGGTAGAATCAAACAAATTAGGTAAATTAGGTTTGGGGGATGAAACTAGCACTGGAATGATCTTTAGAAAGTTATTTCATGTTACAGCAGCAAATACACCTAAGTGGAGGGTTGCTGTCATATGACAAACAGAACAAGGCTGTATGTAGTCTGTGGAGGGGCCCCAAAGCTGACGTCTGGCCAGCAGCACCTGAAAGGTTGAACAGTTTTGTGCTGTCAACACATGGGGATACACCTACACTATGAGTTGGTTTGACTCTAGTTGGTTGTGATCCCTTATTGTTCTAGGCATGTACACCCTTGTTGTGCCTTCACTGGCCATGAAGTCTCTGCCTGTTGCTGGCCCTAGATGTGCACTGCAGATGTGCAGAAGGCTAAGGCTGGAGGACCCCGTGTGTTGACATTGCAAGTGGGGTCCTTAACAAGGTGCCCTTGTGTATGAGTTCTGTGTCTACTCCAGCTCCTTTGAATGTACCAGTTGGGTAGTTAAGTGCATACCAGAACATTCAAGTACTGATATGGTGCAAATAGGCACCATAAAAATCCCCTCATGCACACTAAATCAGTAATGCAGGTGCACCACAATGCATAAAAACATTCTTTGTAAGGATGCAACAACCACATGGCAATTGGCACCACTATGCAAATAGCCCTTCGCATTGGCAAGATAGGTCTGTAATGGGTGTGCCTTTGCTAGTCAAAGTGCCACTGAACTAGAGGCTTCTGCCAGTAGTTATTAGGTCAGCCAGAAATTATGCTTCACACTACTGACCGATGCAGCCAAGTGAGCAGACGTTTGAAAGGCAGATACTGTTTTTGCCTGTAAACTCCTTGGACGGAAACATTCTCCATGGGACTGTACAGTTTATGTGTATGTAACCACAAAGTTCCTTCTCTCCTTAGATGCGGCCGTCTAGTGTATCATCTGGGTCTGCCCTATTCCTACCTGTCTTTCCAATATGTAGAAGAATCTATTAAGATTGCATACTGTGAAAACAAGTGTGGAAACTGCTCTTACATGGTATTTCCTGTTTCATTCTACATAAACTAGGAAAGGAAACTGGATTTGGCTGGTACTTAAAATTATTTCAGTGGGATTAATTGAAAAAGACATGATGTAGATTTTGCACAATTCATGCGTCTTGACAGAGAGCTTTTAAACATTTTTTGAAGTGAATTAGATCTAGTATTTAACAGATTGGTTATTTGAATTCCTGCCCTTGATAGAAATGCAAATAATTTTCTGTAATCTAAATGCAATCTTGGAGGCTAATTCTGTTTCTGGAGTTACATACAGCTACTGAGCATTTAGCTACTCTAGTTTTTGGGGATGGGTACATACTTAAACAAATAGTAACTTTTTTTTAAAACCTGGGAATAAGATCTGAGCTGGCTTGAGTTACTTTTCCTTTCAGTTTACACTTAAACACAGTATACAATAGTTACTTTTAAAAAGTGGTAATACAAGGTGCCACTTTATTGTTACTGTTATAAAAGAAGGGTCGTTTTACATACAACTAAAGATCAGAACTTTGATTATCAAGAAACGTACATACATAGTCATGAAAGTTGAATGAGAAGAAGCATAATTTTTGACCCCATCATACAATTTTCCAGCTAAATGTAGGCCTCGGGCAGGTCATAAGTGGGATTCTAGAAAAAGAAAAGTTTTTATTAGCAATAACTTGAATTAGAATTCCTAAAAGCTTATATTAAGAGCTCTGTCTAGTTATCAGTGGTGTTGTAAAACAAGGTTCTTTTGATACATTCATATCTTTCTTCAGCAAAGTAGCCAAATAATTTAAAATTGGGGTTTAGGTTCTGAAAAGATGTTAAGATAGTTAGGATTTTTCACCTAGTTTAATTAAATATTATGCATTGTATTTAATGCAAGCTTTTGTTCTGCAGGAACCTGATATTGATGGCATATGTGAAAACATCACTAAACAAGCAGATGAAAAGCGAGCAGAGATAGAACCCAGCCCAACTGGTCAACGTTCACATGACCACAACACGCACAGACATATAAAACACCACCAGCATCGTGAGGGCAGTCATCATTCCAAAAATGAGAACCATCAGGCTCCTTCTGAAACTCGGAGACATCATTCTGACAGCAGTCAGCGTCATAGAGCTTTTGGCCGTAACAGACATGTTCAGACAGGTAGTCATGAACAGGTAGACACTGTTCCTCCAGGAGAAAGTGTAGAGATTACACAAGATAAAAAGCTATGAAAAAAAGGAAAGATCAGCTGTAAAAACCAGTTAACTTGAAATTGGCAGACGGCATCAGACTCAACTTCTAGTAGCTGATGCTGTCATTGTCGACACCTTTTGTTTGAAGAGCTAGGAAATTCTGTCACTTGACAGTGTCGTGGTGCACTTCCAAATTCTTGACGGTGACACGGCCAGTTGTCAGCAGAGGACATCACTGAATCTTGACAGTGACGTCTGCTCACTGCTGCCTGACAGTCACCAGCAACAAGTGAAACTAGTGACACCTGACACTGACAGGAAAAGGCAAGAAACTGAGCCTGAAAAACAAACTAAGCACCTTAAAAATGCAAGGGAGTCCCACTGCTTAAATTCATATAGTTGTGAGTGGAAAAAATTAACAGATTATGTGTTTTTATTGCCCTAAATTAAAAATTATGCTGACAGGTGTGTAGAGTTAAAATATTGTAAAGAAGACTTTTAGAGCAGTGCTTTTAGAATTATACAATACCTGTCAAATTCTTTCAATGAAAAGCTTCATACTTTAAACCAATTTAATTGACCTTAGTTTGTTTTTCAGTTGCAATGGGAAGGTGTCTGCATTCTTGATTAATTTGTCTTTCTTGTTTCTCTTCTAATGTTCTGCTTGCATTTGTGAGGACAGGAGCATAAACTATGACCTAGGGGCTCCTGTCTGATATTTTGCAATCAAGAATAGAAGATAACCAAAACAGACATTTTAATGATTTTTAATTTTAATAACATTAAATTCAATTTTTAACTTTTAATAATATTCAAAAGCTTTTGGTTTTTTTTTTTCCTAACCTAGGGATACAAATTAGGTACAAGAAAAGCTTATTCCTAAGCAAGGTACCAAAACAACTTTTTATCTCAAACGTAAGATACAAAAAGTAATTTTGTTATTTGAAAGTAACAGATATGCATGCTTAACTTTTGTGCCTTAGATACAGTATCAGGGTCCATTAATACATACAACTACAACTTGTAAAATCGTACTAAATCAGTAACATTGTGCATAAAGTGAGAACCTATGTTAACAACTCTTCATGCAGAATCAGTATCAAACAGAGGGAGGGGGAGAACAAATTTAATCTTGGTTTAATGTGTAACTTTGTTTATAACAGTGCTGAATTTGATAAATCTGTATTGATTAGTAAGGTAATATACCACTTAGACTTGTATAACTTCTCGGTCTGTAGCTTAGAATTCCTAACCTTTGATTAACTGAGTTGAAGTAAAAGTATAGCTGTTCAAAGGATTCCTAGATGAAGAAGAGAATATTCAAGCAGGAAAGACTGCTTTGAAAGTGTATACCATAATTAATGATGGTTTAATAGGGAAATCATCATCTCTATGAAACCTTAATCTCTTCATCGTGAATGCTGGTTAGCAAGAAAGTAGCTCTGCATATACACTAAACGCATGCTGTTGGAATATTTGACAAGCATTTTCAATAAAAAAAATACTCTGTATTTCTTCATATCTTGTTTTTACTTTCAGGTGCTCAGTTTGAAATACACTGCTTGTGTTTCTCATTGTATGTACTACTGAAATACTTCATGTCATTTAATCAAAATCGCTTCCGTTTGAGGGACAGGTCTTGGTTATTAAGCAAATGTTGCTCTAGGTCTCTTATGGTGTTTCGGAGGCTTTCAATTTCCTTGTTTTTCTCCTCCTGGAAATGCTGCATCTTCTGTAAAAATGCAAGGAAAGGCTTAATTGTTAAACACCACATAGAATTATGTAACAATACAATATGCTATTATGAAATAGTCTAATAAGAATATTTCTCAGTATCTTGGATCACAAAATTACAAAATGACTTCCCCAGAATCCTATTTTTCTGACATCTCAAAGTCCCAAGCCTAGAAAAACAAGAATGCACATATATAATTTATGTCACAGTCGTTTATGTCAGTTCTGTCTTAAGTTCTCAGGTTAACAATTCTGTACTAAAATCACTACACATGCAGGCTTTTGGAAACCCAGCTATGTCGACATCAGTGCAAAGAGATGTGAAATTAGTTGTCTAGAGGTGGGAGGGATGTGTGTAAGATGGACCTGTAAGGCGTGAAACTCCACCCCCCTACACTCCCCGGCAAGTTTTGCTGCAGAACACACACAGTAAAACCCCAGGGAACTGCTGTGTGAAACAGGCTGTAACAGTATTTAGTATCTGCAGACTGCAGGCCATTAGAGCACATACCCTCCGATAGATGCTTTGTGGCAAGACAGAAGTATGTGAAAATGATCTTGCTGTTGTTTGCTGAACTCTTGCTAATTTAGCATTGAACTGGAAGAATCAGGAAAAGACAAAACATTAAGAACTCAACAGGAAAACAAATATGTTAAATAACACAAGTATAATATTAACTTCTTTCTTTTAATGGATTTTGTACCTGAAAGTAGTAATAGCAAGCTTATGTATTATCCTACTATGTATCAGAGCATAGTATTATAGTAAGCATTATCCTAGGACAATGAAGCTACTTAAGTTTAAAAAAGAATGCAATTACAAGCTATGTTTGTTCAAAAAAGTTTCAAAATATTGCAAAAAGTAAATAGTACAAATATTGTAATCAAAATATATTTAGATGAACCAGGAGACTGCTAAAAAAAAATGCTGAAGGCTCCACAGCCTTATGTCTGCAGGAGGAGAAAATGCAGAAGGTGCTAAAAGCCTCTGAAACCACCACCCTTCCCTGATGTTCCAAGGATAACTCAGCCTGAACACTTTCACACCTTACTACTTTTTTAACATGTGATATTTGAAGTATTTCCTTAACTTTTTCTGTAGTGAGAGTGGCTTAAAACATGAGCCATGAAATACATGTTGAATTGTGTAACTCTAGTCTCCACAGGATTAGAAGAGTTTAAGCTTTTGGAAGTTTATTAAAAATATATATATCTTCCCAGCATTCAGAAATTAAAAAGAATAAAAATAAGCAGAAAACATTGTTTCAAATTTTTATAGCTCAAAAACTAACACAATTTTCAAAATAATTAAATTTAAATCAAGAACACAGCAAACTTCAGTCTCCCTATACAGTGGTTAGCATCCGTTTCCAGAGCAGAAGCAACCCAGGTACCATTATGGATGGGAGCACATGCCACTGATCTTTGTAAAGAAAAATTGTTTTTTAATTTTCCTAAAGTCCATCATATTATTTTGTTAAGTACTAATTAACATTTTTCACCACACAGTCCCTTCCAAGTTTACCCAATGCCCAAATGATCTTTAACCCAGCTTTGTAATGCATACCTCTATCTGCAGTTTAATGATTTCATTCTGCTTCTCTTCATTTTGAATTTTCAGTTGTCTAGTTAGCTCTAATATTTCCAGTTCTTTTTTCTCTCTCTGTTCTCTATACTCTGCCTCTTTTATTTCAACTAGTAACACAGTAACATCAAATACAATGATTATAGAAGATGTTTAGGTGGAAAAATAACATAATTTCCCAAATATTAAAACATTTTTGAACAGCAGATCAGTATTTCACAGGAAAACAATTTCATTCAAGCAAAAAACATATTTTAAAGCTAAGTGAAAACCACCCTGTCCCATCCCAGTAAGACAGAGTCTCTTTAAAGACAAAGAGTTTATCTGGCTTTCTTCACTTAAGTGGATGACCAAAAAAATCCTACTCTTCAAGGCTACGACAGTAATGAAAAAAAAAGATACTGAAATCAGTTTTTTCCTCACCGCAGTATCATTTATTTTTGATAATAATGTCCTAGTCTCTTGAGCATAGCTGGAACACTCTAACAGCAGTCTAGCTTATAGTTCAAAGAAATTTTCCAGTGAACACTTAACCCAAAATTTCATTCTTTCAGATTCTTAGGTCCAAGTTTCCAATGTCTCTTCTACCTCTTTGGGAATTTCTCCTCATCCTGTGTTGCTGTACTATTGCCTCATTGCCACTGTCTACTCTCTTGAGCAAAGACAAAATTCAGTTAAACACTGTCCACTTCTAGCTTTCTAATTTCCTGTAAGAAGCAGAACTTGTACTTATCCTAGATGAAGTTACAGGTTATAACATATTTTACCCAAAGCTATAGCATTCAGTCTTCAGAGAACTTACATTTTTTTCTTATATTGAAATGCAACTGTGCAATTTCTAATCTGTGGTCTTCATCTTTGTTTTTAATTTTGATCATAAGTTTCTCAATCTGATCTTTATATTCCTGCAAATGTAAGAAGTGTCATAAAAAACTTGAGGTGTCTGCTTTTAGATTTCTGCAAAGCACAGTTCATGTCAAAATGTACCATATTCTATGATTCAGTACTTGTTTTGTCCTCAATCGAGCAAATTCAAAATGTCCAATTACTTCTTACATAATCTGGATGATGTCCACAGATGAAAAACATAGCAGATTTTATTGTATTACAGCTATCAGTTAATAAAAAATTACAAATTGTACTTATTAGGAGAACAGGCAAATGGAGAGGTAATATTCCTTTGCCTGATCCAGGATCTGATACAGTGCTGCAGTTAGTTAAGTGACTACGGTTCTACTTTTGTGGATTTTTGACTGTAACAAAAATCATATTTAAAGTATGAATATTGTTAGCATTGCTTACATGAAGTTTTCCACAACTTCACACTGGCAGCAGTAGAAACATCAGAGGTATTAGCAGTAGTGATGCTGATACTCAAGTAAACAGACAGAGCATGCCTATTACACGTTTGCTCCAGGAAGCACTCCAGAATTACTGAGGAATTGGCTGTAGCTGCCAACATGGAGGTGCTCACTCCAAAGCTCTGGTCAGAACCTCCCAGCGAGGCAGGTAGCCACTCACCAGAGCTGTGCTCAGAGGCACTCACAAAGGCAGCTACTCATTGGTGGTGAATAGTACTTAATAGACAGTCAAGGAATTGCCTTCAGAACAACAGCAGGAAGTTCCACCATGGCCACGCATGTATATCGTTTATAGAATCATAGTTTCGTCATGTCTTTCAGAAGGCATTACTTATTTTATTCTCAAACTGTCAAGATAACAGCTCTATTGGTACAAAAATTTAATTTTAACTCGTAGTAAAAACACAGGCAAAGAAGATCAGGAATGAGATTCCTAGTCCTAAACAGGTAATGTGCAATATTAGCAGAGGGAACTAACACAACTTGTGACTAGCCCTGCCAGCATTACCTCCTTTCCAAAAGCCAGGAGCAGAGATAAAAAGCAGAGAGATGGTAAATGGAATTTATTATAAGACACAGAAACCTATTCTCTTTGTAGCATTTACTTCCAAAGAAACTATAGACAAAATTCAGACAGTTCTTGACTCTCTGGCAGTATAGAGGCATTGTGAATATCAAAACCTTATTTCCACACAAAAATGTATTTTAATGCAAGGGGTTAGATTTTAGAATGTGAAATTTAATTGAAAGCTAAATACAGCTGAAAACGTCCCAAGTGCATCTTCGATTAAGCCAGAGTTCTTGGCACTTGGTAGTTTTGACTCTAGTCCCTCTAACACATTCTCATATTGATGTTGTGAGAAAAACTGTTCTGTTTTTACACATGATAAACATCAGAAGTGCAACAATAATGGTATCAATAGCAAACCCAAGAATATAAAGATATATGAACTATTAAAATAAAGATTAAATATTATTCCTCTACTTAAAGAATGATCATTTGTGATGTACCTGTTCACAAGCCTTTATTTTCTCTTCCAAGATGTGAATGGTACTCTTCAGTCTACAATTTTCATCTATGTAAATAAAAAAATATATGATACACTAAAAGATACATTTTGACAATACTATTAGCATGAAAGCAGAATAAGGAAATTACTTTCATTTTTTGTCTTACCTGAACTCTAAGAAACCTTTTTGTAGACATGATAATCATAATTTACAGAACTACATAATCTCCATTTTTTAACAAGAGAAATCATAATGTAATCATAATATTTGCCTGGTATACTACTTTGAACTGTCTTTAGCCTTCTGATAACTGATCCATCCAAGAAAACCTAGATGCAAAGTTCTTTGGCTCAGAAAATAAAAGATTATTATCATGGCTACAACAACTGTTTTGAATTGGAAGATGCAACTTTTTAAGTACTTGTTTCCCAAAAACTAGGTATCTCAAAAACAGAATTTAGAAAAATCCACTAATGCTTTTTTTGATTATTAGAAGTCACTTTGAGTATTAAAAGCAGCCATATACTTCCAATTTTTAGAGGTTTATTAATATTTATGCTAATATGCCTTGAACACACAATGGATATAAAATTAACTACATACAGCTAAACTGTGGCATAAAGACATAGCAAATACTTATATATTTTATTTTAAAATAGCAATGACTAATTATCAAGTATTTATGGATAACAGCAAAATTTTAATAACATTCCACTGAGGATTAAGACACTCTGGTTTAATAAAGTGATAAAAACTATGCATAAATGCTTTAATAGACAACAGTCCAACAGTTGAATGATACATTCTCACTTATTGTAAAACTGCCTCTGCTATGCTGAAACAAATTTGAAGCCCAACTATTGATTAAAAAACCGTCATTGAGACAGAACTTCTTTTACATGTGGATTCTAAGTAGGAAAATAGCAATAGGCATTTATTAAGCATATCGGCCTCCCAGATCTGCACAGGATTGATTCTAGATAAAATCTTTTCCTTTCTGTTTGGCTGCCACTGACTTTCTCTCTCTGAAAAAACCAGTAAATATAAACAGCAAACTTAAAGCCTGCTCATTCTAAATTACAGTACAGAACAGTATATATATATATGAGAACATTTTTGCTTTTACCTTTCACGTTACACTGGTTTTCAATCACTTGTGTTAGACCCTGTATCACCTTCTGTAGAGTAGTACATTCTGAAAGAAGTGAAATATCCAGTATTTTCAAATAATTTCTGCACCATTTTAAGTTGATATTTATAAACCTTTCTCATCTTTTGTAACAATCTTTATTAAATATTATCTAAGTCTTCTTACTGACTATACAAATAACTCAGCTCATTATTCCATAGTTACTGCTTGATTTTAGTTTGATGGTAGATTAAAAACAATTTTATCAAGCCATATGAAGAATTTCATAAAACTATTACATCTTTGTTTCTAGCCAGGAAATAAAGTTGTTATTGTTTTCTGGGCAATAATGGAAGTTTTCCACATCAGCGTTCCAGCAATTTGATGTAATTAATGAAACTGAGGCTTACTTTCCTGACAGCACTTTTGCCAAGATTCTTTTTGACAAAACCAACATTATCCTCTCACTGCAGAATCTCACCCCTTTTTTAGTGCATATTTTCATCTTGTGGCTAGACAAACTTGTATAGATTTGGAATATGCTACCTCATTATCTCATTTTAAACAAAATTATGTGTGTATGTATATATATGCAACTTGTTATCAGTTTACATATTTAGAATTAATAATTTTATTTTTTAAAATAGTATTAATATTTGAACACCATATGGACTGCCTGTAATACAACATTTGGTTTCATTAAATAGTATTTTCATCCCTTATGTTTCTTGCAACCTTATCAGTAAAGTTACAAAACATTCAAAGACTGGGAAGACGGGGGACACTAAAAATTAGGTTGCTTACTCTTAAGACCTTTTGCTATTTCCAGGGTACCCCTGCATTTCTTAAGTGGCTTTTAATTTCTGCAACAGATGAAGCACACTAAATAACGGTTACTCCTCTCAGAAGACCAAAGCTCTGTTGAAAATTGTACATTATGATATAGTTCAAGACTACATTACAAATAACGGAGTCAGGAAGAAGAATTAAGATCCCAGCTCAGAGATTCAGTCTTCCACTCAATCTTTTTGACCTTTAGTCTGTTTTTCCATCAAGTCTGCTTTTCATGCAGCCGAGTACATTACCCAGCTGTATTCTGCCGTTCCATGCTTCCAAAAAAACAGCAGAGGGAGCACGAACAGCACAGAATCACTCCCTGTGCTCAGTTCCTGTACTGGATCAAAAGCATTTGTGGAAAAATCCTTCTCAAAATCTGAAGCACTACGTTTGCATGCCCATTTGTAGCAACTAGTTCTACTACAAATATTCTCCCTTTTGAAAATGTATGGAAATAAACCCAAATGCTTGTAATTCATGCACAAATTGGAAAGACGTCTATGCATTTGAGTAAACAATCACAGCTATTTCAGCACAAGCCACTCTTCTGTCCGGTCCCAAGAATATCTGCTTATCTTTCTTATCTTTAAAGGATGTATCTTGGCAAATCCCTTATGCAATTACAGTTGTGACTGAAAAAAATTTCTGGGAACCCACAAGTTTTTCTTGCCTACATTAGGGAAGAAAAAGCAAAATTTTGCTAAGTGGTTGCAGCTTTCTGGATCACTGGCATAGCATCTGTTATGGATTCTGCGTGGTTCCTTCCCTATTAAGAAAACTCCCTACATGCAGAAAGACTAAACAGCCTAAGTGCTTTTTCCTGTGTTTAATATCTGTAATTTATTCCAGTTTCTTCCATCTGCATTTATAATGGAAGCTGTTGGCTTTTTTTTATAGGGCAATTATATCAATCACTTTTCCTTTAACACCTTTGAAACACTAAGTCAACAAATATGCAATCCTGAAGATGCTAAATCGGGCCACTTTAAGTATTCCATGGACAAAAATGTCTGTGAAAAATTAAGAAAACAAATGTTTTCTTCTTAAAAACTACAGTAAATTTTACTTTGGAGGTATAGCCATCAACACAGAAAATGCTTAGGAGCAGAAAACAAGAATGCCAGGCTTGCATCCGTCTTCACTGGATCTGCAAGGATTTACACTAAACAAAAACTGTCATCCTGAATCTCACCTTTGTTTAGCAAAGAACATGTCAAGACAAAACAAAGCTCATTTATGACCTTTCAGACCATGTATACGCTTGCCCAGTTGCTCATCTTTTCCCACCTTATCTTTGGTTAAAGTGTTTCACTGTCCTCTCTCCCTTGAGCTTTAGTAGTTTTCCTTTTTCCTTTGCATGTACTTCAGCACTCCCACTCTTCTTTTACCTTAAACTGTTCTAAGCAGAGACTTCTGGCAATCAAGGTATCAAGGAGCCCTGAGATTCTCACTTATATTTGTTGGATATTTCTTGCAGTGCAAAATGCTATTTCTATTCCTGTTTCTCATACTAACAAAGAGTTCTTCAGCCAGGATAAAATTCCACTTCCTCCACCCCACTAGCAGCCACAAACCCTTCAGGGTAGGCAGAACAGCCGCCTTTCCGTCCATAGTACTCTTTCATTCTGCTACTCTTCTGTAAGCGGCATCGTGATTTGGAATTGTATGTGAATCATTCACCAGCATGTGGTCTCTCGTGTTTTTTCCTTAACTGTTCTGTGAATTTTTTGTAGTCTACTGCCAAGCCTTAGATTCTAAGGCTGACTTGTTTACCTATCCTGTAAATTCATTTGCTTTTGTGATAAATTCATAATAGGACGAACTTGAGAATGCTCCTTAACTTGAGAATATATCTATATTAAGATTGTATGTTGACACAGTTCCTCAAGAAATTGATGCAGCTGTCCAAACCCGGCAATTTCAGTTGCCTTTGGACCAACTCTTTAAATTATACTTTCAGGAAATGTGGATCGGCTGGGTTCTGGGAAGCAGCATGGGACGTAAGGCTAGGAGAAATCTTTTTTTCCAAGCCACAGTTGTCAACATCACTGTATAAAAGCCATTCTCACAACTAGAATCTGTTGGAATAACTGTTGCCACAGTAAGAATGGAAGTAACAATGCTACATTTGGTCCCTTTGATCTTCTCCAGTTCTGCACAGGATCCCTCTATAACCCCAACAGTCATAAAGAGTGGTTTTCCAGTCCCACAGTGCTTTGACTTTCAAAAGGTTTTACAAAGAATCAAACTATTAGACCTAACACTTCTAGTGCTCTGATTCTGAACACACAGCATGCTGTTACCCCTCTGAAAGGTCAATGCTGCAGGTGAATTTGATAAAGGTGCAAAGACCATTTCTATCAATTTAAAAAAGAAAAACCAAATGCTTTAGAAACACTGTATACTCACTATAATTTATAATCACTACACCAACCATAATGTCCTTCTGAAATATTTTTAATGACACAGTCACTGCTGATCTCCAGCAACATGGTAGCTGTTTACCTGAAGATTTCTCTGACAGCATCCACTGCAGATTATGGCAATTTGCTGCCCAAGATGGTTTGTGAAACTTTGCTCTCTGACCACCATTAATGAATACACTTCAGTTATAAGTGCACAGTTATAAACACTTCATGCCATGATACTTGGCTTACCTTACTGGTAAGCTAATTAACCTAATAGAACAGTCATCATGACTGTCTTAATTTCTAAACACATTCTATCCCTTTGGCATCTTACATTTACCTTTTACTTTCTTAGCATCAAGTAGCTTTCAGAATCACCTCTTGGATGTCCGTCCCACTCTGTTCCAAGTTCCTGCTTTTCACTTTTTTCATTACTGCTACTAACAGCTCTGTAATCTCACTTACTCATTGACCATTATCCCTGGCCTCCAACAATTCTGCCTCCTATCTACATCTGTACTAATTTGTACAACTACCATGACTTCAGTATTCCTGAGATTTGTTTTTTCCTGATTATTGCTGCTTCTAAAACTTTAGTTCACATTTCATGCTGTTTGCTCTTGTATTTTTACTTGGACTTCCGCCATCCACGTTTTTTTTCCATCATTGCTTCAAAACAACTCCAAAAGTACTTCTCTTCAGTTACATCAGCATACCTATCTCCTCAAATCATTTCACTCCCATCTCAGCAAAGAAAGGCACTACTATTTACAAAGCTCAGATCCTCTTCTGATTTTCAGCTATTTTCAATCCATTCTACTTCCACAGTCCTCCTTGTAGGCAACCCAGCTGCTCTGATTTCCTGCATAGTCTCTTTCACTTTCTCTGCTTTCTTTTATCCCATAGGTTTTACGGTAAGCATAATTTCTTCTTTTTGTCCACCTTTTCCTTTCCCCTATTTAAATCTATTTTGTATCAGCTCCCTCCTCCCTGGTTTTGTCAATAATGAAGCCTCTTGATCTGTTTCTGAATGACTGTCCTGCATTGTCTTCTGTGCTTAATAAAGAAACAGGTGGCTCTAATGAGTCAGACCAAAGTTCCATCCAGTTCACTATCCCACTTCACAATACCCAGCAGAAGATGCTTCAGGAAAGAGGAAAAAAGAGCTGGATAAACACTACCCATAACATATCCTCTCAGCTTCCAAAACACAAGAATAAGGGAGACTTGAGTGATAGGTACACTCTTTGTGTTTAACAAATTTGTTATGTTTTGTTACAGGAATTTTTCTAATCTTTTTGGGCTATTCTATACTCTGTTATCTGCAAGCTTCTGTGGAATTGATTTGACAACTTTATTTTGTAATGTATGGAGAAGTTCCTCCTTTTGTTTGCTTTAAATCAGTCAAGAAGTTTGACTTCCATCTAGTTGTCTTATTACATTAAACAGTGAATATTCATTCCCTAGTCACTTTCTCTATGCCATTCATAATTTTACAGCTATGATTCATATCAGTGCCATTCCTTCTCTTTAGGCTGAAAAGTTTCCAGTCAACCTAAGCCTTCAGATATTCCAGCATTGTGACAAAACGTGTAAGGTCCCCAAGTGCATTTTCCCCACCCACCTCCTGGGTGTTTGGCTGAGCTCAAGACCAACTTAGAAAGAGTACAGCTGGTGGCCTTGAAAAAAGCTGTTCGAAGAAAGCTGGAAGAAGACTCAGAAAGGCTGCCCCTCCTTCCCTTGGGAGCTGCTTTTAAGCTGAGGCTTTTGCCCTTGGCCTACCTCAAGCTATGCTGCTGCTGTGTTGCAGTCACATACCATGTAGATCTAAACCCTGGTCATGACCTAGGCGTGACTTCCCGGCCTGATTTTAGACCTGCCTCATCACTATGGACCTGCTAGTGATCACTAGACTGTGTCTGGCCCTTGTTATCATTTCTGGACCTGATCCAGTCTCAGCCTTCTGTCCTGACCTTGGACCTGCTCCACCACTATGTACTTGTTTGGTAACGTGGACTTCTGGCTGACCCTGGCAGCCCGCACTGGGCAAGGCCTGCATGGGTATGGTGGGAGTGAGTCTCAGCTAGTGAAGCCCCTACTTCTGTCGGCCTTGTTACATGATTCGTTCCTCATTCCAAGCCCCTCGCTCCTCCTGACAATACCAAACCTTGCCACCTTCTCTGTTATCTTTTCTACTTCTGGTATGTCTGTTTTGAAATGTGGGGACCAGAACATTGCATGAAGATCACAGGCTTTACAGGAACATGATGTTTGTTTCTCTATTTCTTCCATAATCATACCTATCAACTGTTTGCTTCTTTGACCACTGATCTTTTCAGAGAACTGTCCAGAAGGACACCAAGAGCTCTTTCTTGAGAAGTAGCCAACTGCTGATTATATAAAATGCATCCCATAGGCACTGCTACTGGTTTCCATCTCCCCTTTTCATCACTTGTCATTCTATATGATGAGATTCTTGGTATAGCTGCATAGATTGGCATCACTAGCAAACTTCGCTCACTTACTTGATAGCTTTTCCAATTCTTCTCCCATTATGCTAAATTATTTAAGTCCCAGCGAAGATCTAAGTGAAATCAACTGGCAACCTCACTCCAGCATGAAACTAAGTTTATTTATACCCTGTTTCCTAACTTTTAGCAAGTTGACTTCTCAGAGGCCAAAACTCTACAAAAAGACACACTTTTCAGCTGTTCTACAAACTACAGAAGAATAAGCAACCACAAATCCAGGCTAAGTACTAGATATTATTTCTCTTTTCAAATATCCATCTGAAAAGATATCCTTCTAGGGTTAAAAAAAGATAATCTTAATTTAATAGTTTTCTCTTTAATTCCTCCTTTAGTTGGAAACTTTTTTATTATGATGTAGAGGCTTAAAATACCCATCTGTAAAACAGCAAATGCCATTTCATCATTCAGTTTCCACTGAACAGTTTGAATCCTCTTAATATAAACTATCGTTACCATTCATAACTATTTAGCACCATAATGATACCTTCTATACAAAGCAAAAGAAATATGACCAAAACTCAGATCACATTAAACCTGAGAGTAACACAAGCGCAGCCTATGGAATAAACCTATAACAGTGGTATCAGCTTAATTTAACTCCATCTTGAAGGATGATATGCTATTCCTTACACTTCCTAACCAAGTTGGAAATGTCATGGAGATAAAATCTTGATGGTGACATTATACACACAAAATGGGCTGTCACATTGTTTAATCTGACCTCTTCAGAGATTAATATCACACAGATAAAGTCTAATTACTTTGGATATCTCTTCAGTCCTCTAGAAGTTAAACAGATGCCTAGGCAGACAAGACACAGATTCCACCAATACCCAAGATCCTTACAGAATTAATTCAAGTGAGCAAAATTCAAAGAGTAATACTAAAACTTCACTGTAACAGTTAGCATGGTATAGGGAAAATGTATTCCAAACCCCAAACTGGGCTATCCGACTGCCCCTAAACAAATGAAATTACACAAGTAGCTAAAAAACATAATTACGTTATCTCAGAACACCAGTCCCACCAGTCTGACATGCCTTCTCCAATTACAGTCAAGCTTTGACACTTCAGAAGGCAGCAAAATAGGCATTCAGAATGAATCTGGCTCATTTCATACTGGGCAAAATGTTTCTGGTGACCAGGTGAAACATAACATTTGTCATATTGATACCAAAGGAACAGGTCAGCTTGGGGCACGGTAATGTGAGTGCTGGCCTTACTTTCCCCGAAAGTTGACTGTATTGGTCTACACAGACATCTGAGCTGCTTATGGATTAACCTAAGTCACAGGCTAGCACTTTAAGTAAAATTACTGATGTTTGCTTAAAAATGCTGGCTTCATAAACTGTGGCAGTTCCCTAGCTCATGAGGCCTATATGGATGGGAAAGGTAAACATTTGGGCACAATAACACCATCAGGTGTACCAAGCTCATCTGATCCTTGACCTCTTTCCCTGCCAATATTTTCTTTCCCTGGAAAAGGAGATAACACAATCAAAAGCAAAAAAAATGAAGAGGAAAAAATGAAAGAAAATATAAAAGAAAAGCTTTTCTTTCATAAGTATGGCGTGCACTCAATCATCTCTTCAAGTGGATGGATATTAACATCAACTGGAAAATAGTTACTTTAGAGCAGCTCTCAAGATATGGCTGTGGACTGAAGTTATCTGGTTTATGCAAATGAGATGGATGCCATTACAGAACCCAAGATTAAGAATTACTGTTTTTCACACAATGTCTTAGATCCTTGCTGTTTTATTTTTATATTTTATATGACTGAAAATAATGGAAATTTTTCTCAGAATTTCCTGAATATATGCAAAAATCATACTGCTTTAAAAAAAAAGCTTACCTTCTTTTACTGCTTCCTCCTTTAATTGGCTCAATGTTAACAACCTGTTACTTTTTTCCAGCTGAAGAACCAGTAGCTTATTTGCTTCATTAATTTCTGATATTACCTAGGAAATTGGAAAATATCTAAAGTTATATTAATATATATCTTTTGATTTAAGCTTTAAATCTTGAGTTTTAAATTAATATAAAATTTAACAACACTGCATTAAAACCTGTATTATTTGCCATTGTGGAAATTCTGCTACAGAGAAGAATGATGCTAGACTTGAGAGCCTGTGCTATTGCAAGTTTACCCCACAGAACTAAGAATGCTAACTTACATCGCTAGTTATAAATTGGTTTCTTCTGAGTTCTGCAGCCCAGAGTCTGGAGCAATCCTCAGCATGGTTCTTCCTACTGGTGTGCATGTGAGGCTGTCAATGCCCTTGCCAGGCACCAACACGAGTAATGGGTGGGAATAGGAATTGGTATAATATGTTTTTTCCATGAGAAATGCTAAATTTATTTCAGGTGCCCCTTTTGTATTATATCTAGTATGGATTTACTGATCAGGAAATCACCAGGGAGGTGGCCAACATGGGCCTACCAAGAAATACAGTACTGATTTCTCTCAGTGGATCAATCTCTCAAGAACTGACATACACATAAAGAGAGCTCAATGCATACGGAATATAAGAACAGATGCTCCTGCTATGGCAATGGCATTTTTCTAGAACAAGGAACAATTTCTGAAAGGGTAGTCCAGCAAAGCTATGCAATACTGTTTTCTCCAGTAGCAGGTTCTGATACAAAGGGACACTCCAACACTTTCCCTGAGCAGCCAAAATTGGCCTCTGCACCATTACAATTCTAGCACAGAAGCAAAGGCTTCTTGCAGACTCCACAGAAGTCACTCATATCGCTCTGAGGTAGTCAATACGAACGCTTCCCAAAGTTGGTTTTACAAGGCATATTAACAAGCTGACACCACTTCAAAGAAATTTTCACTTGAAAAGCTCATTAAAATCTCATAAAATTTTATAAATAGCAGTTTGAACATTTTTTACCTTTTCTATCTCTGAGAAGTTACCTAAAAGTTTATCAAGGTTCACTACACTGATTTTCTTCATAGTTTCTCCACTGCTGTGACTCATTTATTTCTGGGCCATACAATCCAGTGATCACTGTATGTATTTAAAAAAACAGATCTACAAATTTATATATTTCTCATTCATACTATGTCAAAAGATTTCATATGCACAAATATAAGCAGAAGAAAGAACACTTTTTTTCTTTAATTAAAACTATTTTTGCATGTGAAACTAAACTTTAACCAACCTAAGATTTTGCATTTCTGAATGTCAGAAAGCCCAAGCCAAATCTATCAAACTGTTAGATGATACAGTTGAATTTGGAATTTTTTTGCTGCAATTAAAAAACAAACTTGAATCCACTTCTATAGACACATTGGTGGAATTTTACCTAAATGTATTAGTGGTCTGCACATAGGATGCTTTTAAAACATATGACCAACTTCTCTTTGCATATGCTGCTAAAACAGACTGGTCTTCCTGTTCTCACTTTAAAGGGTAGGAAATTCAATCAGTTGAAACAATTACTCATTCGCTACTGTGTGTATTCCAGAGGCAACAGATGAAATATTGTTAAGTTTGATGAACTTAAAAAATGTTATTTAAGTAAATGAGATTTTACCAGACACACATTAATGCAGGATCTAGACCTGAGTAGGTGCTCTAATACTTAACTACCCAGGCTTCAAGTTACTTACATATTTTGTTATAAACAATTTGCATTAATATCAGTGGTGATATACTGCAGCACATAAACCTTATTGTATAAGTAAAAAAGACAGCATTTGAAAAGCATCATATAATTCCAGATTATTAACACAATTCCTATTTTTAGTAGAAATTCTACTTACAGGATCTTCAACATACCTTTGCAAGATGGGTCTCAAAGACAAAATACGAATGCTTCTAAAAATATTGAAGCTATCACTGAATATCAGGCTCCATGAAACAGAAGTTCCAGTACCAGACAAACCATGTATTCTCTACAAAACCATCACTTCTATGTGGTAATGTGTGAACTGCCTTTTTACAAGTAACAAAAAACTGCAATGAGAGAGATGAACCAGAAGTTACAATGTGCAGACTACCCAGAAAGTGAATGGTTCCAGAGATACTTACGGTAAAGATAGGTGCAAATAGATATGTAAATGAACAACTACTAAGCAGGAATCAAAATTATGGACCTAAGTTATTTTCTCAGTCATTCAATATCTACAAGTCTTTACGTGTATGTAACTTCTTTAGCAAAGCAGTAAGATAAAGATATTGTGTTTAATACTCACTTTTCTCTTGTATCCACTGTTTCCTCAGAGATACTAAAACTAATTCATTAGCCAAAGCTAAGTAACTTTTTCTTTTAAATCAACAGTTTTTAAGAATATATGTAATATTAAGGAACTAATGCTTCTAAGTTAGTGATTTTTTTATAAGTTAACATTCTTAATTACTTCTGTTATTATAATGCAATGATTTGTTAAATGGAGTTTAAAATATTTATTCAGGACATTCAATTTTGTAAATCAGTTATATATCTTAATATTCTACTAGTTTATAATCTAAATGTACACTATGAATGCCAAACCCTCATCTTTCTAGTCCTTAACACAGGCAGTATCTTATCTGTTTGCCAGTCACCATTTCTTTTCATCATGCTCTTAAAACTGTTTTACCATCTAAATTTTGTCTGAAGATGGGAGTTCAGGGAGCTGCCATGTTGTGTGCTGTTTTGTTTGTGTGTTTCCTTATTCCATGGCGTCATTTGCTCTCTCAGAAGACAGGATATGCTCAGCACTTGGCAGCATTAGTCAACAGTGCCACCAGGAATAAAACTCCCGCTGAACTGAAACAGTAAATTAGTATTAGTATGTTGTATTATTGTTGTATTTTTCCAGTAGGAAAACTCATCACTTTTATTTCTCTGTATATTGTTATTTTATATGATTGTCTTCCAAAGGCATTTTTGTTAACCTTCCCACCTGTTTTGAAAGATATTTATTTAACTAGGGGGAAAATTAAACATTTAAAGGTATTTTTGACTGTCATAGGACCAACACCTTTATTTACTCTCTCTTTAACCCCTTGCCACCCATGCTCTCTCGGTAGGTTTCCTTTTTATAGTATTGTAGCTGATGATCTGATTTTGGGATTTAAGGTTTCATTGTTGCTTCATGTAACAGTGAAACCTGTATTAATAACCAAAATGAGTAGATATTATTTTAAACTTAATATCTCAACTGAATATAATAATTATTCAATAAAAGGCACTTCAAGTAGCCTTGTTCTTCTGTACTCTGCCCTTAGAATAGGCACCTCACATTTACATTGACTATAACCTTGCTTTAATTACTCACTCTTTGAAGACCCTGAGCACATTTAAAACATGGTTTGCAGATCAAAATTATCACCACCCAACTGGCACCCACAAGGAGGGTGAATCCCATCCCCTCATCCGCTTTCACAGACAACAGCAACAGGACAGAACCACCAGCCGCACCACTACAGACCCCACGAAGACGCCCAGTGAGTCCTAGCCACCCTCTTCCCTCTCGCATCTCTATAGTCTACAGGAGCGCCCTCCGTAGAAGTAACGACCTCTCACGGTGCACGGGACACGCAAAGCACTGCCTCGTACTCCGCAGTGCGTGGGCATAACCCGCAGACGGTGCAGGACGAGAGCGCTCCCGGTACGGCTGACACGTCAACCCGCCACACCACACGGCCCGCTGAGAAAACAGCCACGCGCCCAGCCCGAGGCGGGAAACCAGCGCGGCCGGCGGAGCGTACCACTGCTGACCCTGTGGGGGTGGCCTCGCCCTCCTACCCGCCGGCCAGCCGTGGGAGGGTGTCGTCTGAGGCGCCGGGGCGGGGCGGCGGGGGCCGGTGGTGGGCCGGCCCCTCCCAGAGAGGCTGCAGGGGCTAGCCGTCGCCTGGGGGCAGAGCGACGGGGCGGCGGGGGCACTGCATCCCAATTCTCTTCTGGCATAACCCCGAGTCTGCAGGGGATAGCCGTCCCCTGGGGTCAGGGTGACAGGGTGTCGGGGGCAGTGCACCCCAAGGCAGTGCCACGTTCGACGGCTCTCCAGAAACACCCAGGCAGGACCCAGACACCTCAGCAGGGCGCCTGCTGGGGCCCTGATTTGACTCCTCTGGGTAGTGCATGAATTGTTTTATCAAATGGCTCTTCAGGTCAACATTAACATCGCACTTCATGTGCGAACGGACGTTCCTTTGAACAGAGAGATCGGCTGGTTCCCTTTAGCTCTGTTTTCGCAGTGTTTATACTGCGCATGTAACTATGGCTACCGAGCAGTGATACTCCCGGGCCTATCGCTGCTTTTTCTGAGGGAAGCAACGCCGAAGGGCTTCTGAGGAAACTTTCGGGGACAGGCACCTCCTTGCTGGCCCGGCGGTCGGCACAGCCGCGGCGGGACGGCGCCGCCTCTGCGGGCAGGCTGCTGCCGCGGCCCGAGTGCGCCGAGGCAGAGGGTTGTGCCACTGGCTTTCGGTAGGCTGGGAAATTGGTCGTTCTGCCTACACGTGAAAAGGAGCCAGCTACGTCATTGTTTTGTTTTTCTGTTGCTGAAGTTTCATAGCAAGTCCTGTTAAAATTACCCTGTCCTAATGTATTTAGTATCCTGCCAGGCTTTTTTTCTAAAGTCGGCATGTGGGACTGGTAGGGACCCGTTGGGTTGCTGAATAACATCCACATGAAATCAGAGGCAATGAAGCCCTGTGGTCCCGTAGGAAAACAAAACAACTCCCCCTCCTACAGCTTCTTCCCACCTTAGCAGGTACAAATTGCTTCTTTTCTAGGCTAAAGTTGAGTTTATGTTCAAGATGTACCAACCTCTTCTTAATCCCGCTAGGACTGTCTAATGTAAGGTTTAATATCCTGACTCAACATGGAAATGAACTGTGCCAAGGCAGTGGCAACTCTTCAGCAGTTGGGTTCATATCCCTAAGTTTTGCAACTGTAGAACAGGCTTCTTCACTAGATACCCTTGCTGAAGACTTCACAGAAAAACATGAATAATTCTGTCATCTAAATGACCATAACTAGGTTTCCGGGTTGGTAGCGCTGGGTGAGTGACTATTTGTAATACTTAAAAGAATCACCGAATAATTTAGTTTGGAAGGGACTTCTGGAGCTTGCCTGGTTCAAACCCCTTCTTCAAGCAGGGCCACCTTCAAAGCTAGAATGGGTCGCTTATGGCCTTGTTGAGTTTGGAATATCTTCAAGGAAAAGATTGTCTTATGGTATAATGTGAAGAGGAATTGTTTTATAGGCATGGACTTAGACAGAAACAATTGTTAGTTTACTTTATGGACTAGGTTATTTCAGAAGCAGGCTGTAGAATTACACTCGTAGAGCCACGTTTGCATGCTAGAATAAACAGACTTGTTCTCAGAAATGCTAACTATGTCATAGCATTCTCAGATGATCTGGTTTTGTTTGTAATGGAGAGGTAAGATGTTATATCCTGAATGCTTGTTGAGGCTGTCCTCAAGAGCAGAACTGCCTGATATGCAGATCAGAAGCCATAGGACCATGCAGGACCTGTCATGCCTAAGCATGTCCAGAGAAATAATAACTTACCAGTCGTGGTCATGAATGCTGTTTGCAGGCAACTGCTTTATCAGAATGTCTGAGGGTTGGTGTCCACCACCCACAGACATAGGAAAAGTGTTGAAAATAATTTTTGTGGATAGAATATCTGCAGCTGAGGTACAAGGAGGAAAAGACCGTCATAGTCATGGACCAGACTTGGAACACCAAGTGTGTCACGATGACGGCTACTAATAGGGAAAGGGGTACTCCTGTCATCTCCCAGTGAACTCAGTACATGCTGCTCATGTCTTCTAGCTCACTTTCCCTGCTTCGTTGATCAATTTTTACTAAATCTGTTACACACTTTTGGTTGTCCTTGAAAACGGCAGTACCACCAAAAACCTGTTCAAAAGGTTTGGTACTTAAAGAAAAAAATTTCCAAGTTTAATAACGTTATTTGTTGGAGAAGACTAGATCAGTGTTTTAGTCATAGCACTATGACAGTGAAATGTCCTGGCAGTAAGTGCTTGTCTTAGGCATGGAAACAGATGCACAATTACTGTTGATTGCTCTAAAGTCAAAAAAACCCAACAAACTCTGAGTGTTGAGGATTTTAATGAACAGTAAATGATAGTGTACTGCAGACTGTTTTTTGTGTTAATTATTTAGCGGTGGTTTTATTTTATAGATTACATTCACAGTAAGACAGGGAATGAAGACTGAAATCCAATTCTCATGATTAAGCAAAAATGTTACCCTGTGTCCATATGTTATATTTGCAGTAATGGCTGTGCTAAATGACCCATATGTAAATATGTCATTTAACCCCTGGGAGGGTGATACTATGACCAGTCTCGGAAAAAAATGCAGAAAAAAAAACCTTTGAGGGAAAAATGCCTGACAGATTTTGACGCAGAAATACATGGAACAAAACTCCTGTAAGACAGGGGAAGAATATTTAACTTAGTATAGGTTTAGCAGTTAGCAAATATTCTTTTGTTTTAGCTTTTAAAATATTGCTGCTAAACTAGTAAGCAGTTTAGTACTGTAAGCTTCCAAAACATGAGAGTTTTTCTATAGTTCGTTTAGAGTTCATGCTATTTTTTTGCCTTTTTATAGGGTAGTAACTTCTCTGGCAAGAGAGTTCAAGAGCCTGATGTTCACTGAGAAAATGTCTGACAGCCACCATGTATTGGGCAAGTAGGGAGGTCCTTTCTGGCAGAAGCGGACAGGTAGCTGGGTGATGCTGTATTAATGCAGTGCAACCCCTAGGGGATTTTCAACGCACATGGAGAACATAACTGCCTTTTATTTCCCTTATGAGCATCCCTGTAAGAGCAGCTTCTCTGACAAAGACCGATGACATGGCTGTCCCAGCCATGTTTCCTATTCTCTTTCTCACAAACAGCATTATCTGTGTAAGTTTAAAATCTCATGGTTAGATATAGGCTTGAGTAATTTTTAAACCGATCTTCATGTTATTATTACATTTTGATGGTCTTTAATATGCTTCCTTGCAACCCCAGTCATATCAGAGGAATACGTCAGCTACATTTACAGAGTTAAGGTTTGCAAGATTCAACTGAGTTTACAAAATTATTATTTTCCTCTTTGAAGAGCAAATGGAAAGAAGAGCATAGGTTTTAACCTAGACTGCCCTAGACTGCTAGAGCACTCAGCACAGTGTTTAACACACTATGGTGTCAGGCTGCAGAGTAGCTTAGTAAGATGGGTGGATAAATTGTACTATTGTGCATCTTGGGCACTAGCATACTGATTGCCATGCTGTATTCCTCTTGCTAAAAGGGTTTATTTTTCTGGTTCAGGAGGTGAAAGCTGTCTGTCAGGAGGGATTTTTGGTATATAAGCACCCATTTCGGTTGTGTCCTCCAAAATGTTCTACATTTCTCCGAAGGATGAAAACATACAAATACACACAAATACATACAAATACCTGTTTATTAAGTAGATTAATATACTAGAACACATTTGAAGATATTTAAATTTGTAAAGAAATATGTATAAGTGTGTAGGTAAACATATATATTAAAACAATAAGTGTAGCCATTAAAGTAACCTCAGTAAAAGTAGTTGGTTGCATGTTACTATCACTCATGCATGTTTGTTGCCTAAGTCTTAGGGTGGAGGTCTTAGAAAAAAAAAAAAAAAGGGACTACATACGTGACCTTACCCTCATATTTGGAGCCATCAAACAACATAAAAAGCCACTTAGTTTCAGCACGTGCTAGAGATGTTATTTTGTTCAGGAACTGAACAGAAATTTCTTCCACAAAGTATTTTTCTCCTCTGTACTTGTGGCTTTTTGCTTGGCAAAGGATGACCTAACCTTTGCTTTAGAGCTTCAGTAATTGAAAAAATAATGGCTTAGCATTAGTGTTTACAGTATGTATCAAAATACAAGTTTAATTATTTGTAATAGGACATTGGTAGGCAGTAAAATTCTGATGTTGCTTATATGAATCCCATATTCTTGTAATCTCAACAGGAGTGTTCTGTGATGCAGGATGAACTGAAAAAAGGGAAGGTAAACACTAGGTAAATTGGAAATGAAATCTCAAAAAATGTGTATTGTTCTGTGACTCTATAAAAACCTGGAGTTCATAATCTCCAGAAGGACTCATTAGGGTCAGATCTAAAAGTCACACAATCATCTTCTCTGTTAGCTGTACCACATGCTCAACTTAAAAGGGCTTTGGTTTGCTTTCTGAAATAACTTTCTAAATGACTACAGATGGAAAACCAGCTCACTGTATCATGCTATCTACAAGTCTTTGTCTGGAATAGCCTGTGTTCATGTGCAGCATAACTTTTAATAAAATATTTAGCCATATGGTGTTGAAGGTAGACAGCATGTTCCAGCACTTTGTTGTGTAGACAGACTGATACGTGCTGTTTACAAGAGGAAAAAAGCGCCTCATGTCATTAGAGCCTAAGAGACCTTTGCAGTCATTTAGCTTGTCAGAACAATATTTTTGTTTTAAAAGTCTCAGCCATCAGGCAAGCAGAAGTGAAAACATTAATTTGTAGCACAGCTTGTTCGCTCTTTGTCTGACACAGGTGCTCATTTATGTTGACCTTGTTTAAATTTTCTCAAGCATATACATATGTACCCATGCCTAAACAGAAATCACATACCTATACTGAATCATGTAACTACATTAATACAGAAGTTTAATCTATGCTGCAGGGAACAAAGTGTCTATCCACACACAGGGAGATTCAGATATTCTTATGCCTGGAGTTCTTCAGCAGTCATTCTTCATCAGAGTGTATCAATGTCATCCGGAGTCAGTTTCAGAGAGAACACGATTATGCAAAACAGATTGTTGATTTTTACAATTTACTTCTGTAAAACTTGAAGTCACCAGAATAATTTTCTCCTCAAAAGATTTTCACTTTACGATTTACTCTTTACCATTTATACTGCAGCCATGTCAGCATTCCAACCATAGCGGAGCTGTCCTGCAAGTCACAGTGTGAGCCTACAGGAAAATATTCTTTGCTTCAAAGCATTTAGCAGGTAGATATACTATCCAGTTTAAATAGGATATGACAAAGAAGGCTGATGAACCTGAGGGTTGAAGAGCAATAGAGAAAGAAGGATGAAGTCAAGAGAAGTAATTGTATTGCTTCCACTGGCTTCCTAAGTAAGCTAGCCTGCATTCTTTTTCTTTCCCAATTACATCAGATTTATCTTTCTGTTGACATACTGATGGGTCAAGCTGTTATACTTTCAATTATAACATTTATATTATTATAACTTGTTTGTAATTCTGGACCTCTTGTACTTTTAAAGTAATGCTGAACTTCTGACCTAGTTTTCTTGTACTCCTGAAAAAAATCAGGGTGGTAGTGAGGGTTTGAACCACACAACTGTTTGCGTACGTGTCAGATTGGCAGAGCATATTTTCTTAACTACATCTAGTACCCTGTAAGAACATACTGTTTGTTAGTGACTATGTTTTCCAGAGATACCAAATCTTGTCTAATTGACCCTATCCAAATGAGTCTGTTTGGACAGTATTTTGTTTGTTTTCTTTTGTTTCTGACTTTTCCCTCCACTGACTATTAGCCCTTCTTCTATGGAAGTTAAATAGTGAGGTAGTCTTGTGAGAAAGGAATGCTTGTACCCAAAGCACCATTTACTACACTATGGAAGCAGAAAGACAACTTGTGAAGACATGTATGCTTCTGTTTTCTGGTATTTCTGTTTGTGCCAGTGCCCAACTATCAGTGCCAGGCTAAAAGCATGCATTTTGCTTCTAAGTAGTCATTTAATACATTCCTCAATGAAGTAAATTCAGAAGGTTGTTATAATTGATTGGTGATTGATAGAAATCAGCTAATTAATACTAATCACATTCTGAAGAAAGTGACACAACTTTGGCATTATTCACACTATAAAAGCAAGAGACTTTGTGTCCCTAGGGCTATTCATAAAATAGGTCATTCTTTGGCTAGTGTGTTCCTGTAGTCTGACTACTTCTACAAATTGTATGAACTACACTTGAATAAAATATTGCATTTACTACCTAGCGTAGGTTTACAAATTTAACTGCAGTTAACACAGGTCCTTGCTCAGAGTTCCACATTCTTCCATCAGTAGTTTGGCTCAGGAAGTTTCACTTAGAAGTTTTCATGGCATTTCAAGGCACAAGCAAATCTTTCTGATTCCATCAAAAAAAAATGCTGTGACAAAGAAAGAATTCTAACACATAGGTAAAAACACACCTAGGCTGCAGATGGAGGGCAGGGTGCTCATAATGATTGTAACATCTCTGGGTAGCAAGCATACGGCGCTCAGACGGCTGTTGAAGAAGGGTTGGACCCACTCATTTGGTAGCAGAGTTTTGCTAGGAATTATGTTGTCTTTGGTAACTTTCCAAGCTTGTGCCTTACTCTTCCAAGGAAAGTACATTTAGCTGGCTCACAGAATTAGTTCCTGAAGAAGTTTTCTATTCAGAAGGGCAAGGTTGGTATTTTCTTTGTTTCTAACTAGAGATTGTGACACTGTGTGGTTCTATACTTCATGTCTTTCTGGTATAATATGATAAGGTTTCATATGCAAGTGAAAAAATATGTAAAATATATGTTCTGTTAAATTTACTATTGAAGAAAAAAGTATAAGGGATCAGTGTCCTGGCATGCCTAGGCCTCTGGTGCTCTTATGGAACAGATTTCATTTCCTTCAGCATGGGCTCAAAAGCAGACCAGGGACAGTAGTGGAAGCATCATTCATAGCACCTGTGACAGGAAGCTACAGAAAGTTGTCAGCTCTTCAACTTTGCTTTTACTCTCACTAAGCCTTCGGCAGACTTTTTTTTCCTTCCATTCTGGAGGAGGGGAGTTCAGCTATGGTCTCTCACAATCTGCAACATGATGTGGAAGAATCCTCTTCTTTCTCTGACTAACTTCAGGAAGCTAATGTATCATTAGTCAGCTAAATTTCATATATTAGGATAAAGAAGTTCATATTATGCAGAAGAAATACCAAAGCCTGTAGTGAAAAAAATCAAACCTGTCAAACATTTGTGGCAATTTACTAGATGCATTGATTTTAATAGCTGCATCTGCTTTCCATTATACTACTGACCACTCCTACAGCTCCACCTACAGCTAATTTCTGTAGAGCACAGATGTATTTTCTCTCACTTCAAAGAAAAGGTGGAAGTAAATAAACAGTTGCTTTGCAATCATGTAATATAAGCTTTTCTGTATCTGGCAAGTGCATCATATCTTGAAATAATAGGTTGCTGTGTTCTGTAGGAACACAGTGGATTGCCAGTATAAAATGTAAAGTTCAGAGACAACCACAAATCTGGCACTTAGATTTATTTTCTAAACACCCACATGTGAAATGTACACAGACTGCAGTCATTAGGCATGGGATTACTTGAGCTGCACTGCTGCTGGAGGTGGGAAGGAGCTCAAACTGGCTTTTCACAGTCCTTTTAGGCTGACCTAGGTGATAGCAACCACCAGAAGAGGTCATTACACTATGTCCCTGCAAACATCCACCTACCTTGAGCTGTGCATCCCTCCTGTTTCTTGTCTGCGTAAGCAAGCTGCATGAGGGAGCTGTTTTTGCCAAGAAGATATTCCTGGGAAGATCACTATTGCCTCTCCTTCCTTTGCTCTTGGCCATGTCGTCCTGCCTTTCTTCCCCAGTATTCATCCGGGACTTTGCTGAATCAGTTTAGCTCATTAATCAACAGCAGGTAACTTCCACAGAGACAGAGTATTTGACATTTCTGGCATTTCAGAGTTCGTATACTGCTAGGTTTTAACTATAGCAACTACAAGTAACTATCAAGGTTTGTCAGAATGTCTGATTTGTGGATACAACTGTAGGTGTATACCTTGAACTAGTGCACCTCATTTATTTGCAACCACAGGCTGTTCCGGCCAAAGGTAAACTGGTCTGCTAAATCAGTAACACATGTCTTGGCCAGTTCTGGGTACAGCATGTCCTATCTCCATCTGTAAATTTAGGTCTGTGCTTCTATTTTTAACTATATACATATCAATCAGTTAAAACACTGATTTAATTAGGCATTGCTTCTATTCTCGGGAAAGCTGCATTCTCCTTTACTCAATGAGAAATACTTGATTTCTCCTAATAAAGTCTCTATTTTTCATAAAAAAATTGTCTGCAATAAAACACATTGCATCAGGACAGATCAAAGACAATACATTTATTAAACTTTGAGAAAAAACAAACAAAACACTGACAAAAGGAAAGTTAAATAGAAACTGAAAGACACATCTTCTGACCGGCATATAATGGCTTGTGTGAACGGTAAAGTACCAAAATGACATTCTGAGTTTGACTGAGGTATTTAACTCTTTTTGGCAATAGAAACAGAGTAAGAAACTTCTTCCAAACACACACATAGGCATTACTTGCATTAGTGTCTATCATCTATGAAATTTTATATGAAACTAAATAATGTAGCTGTTAGAAAAATATAGCAGCAAATTAGCAGAATATCTAATGCACATTAACCATAAAGTACGTGCTAAACTTAAAAATCCCACCCAAGAGTTGGGCCCAGTCCTGTAGCCCTTGGTCACAAAGACAGCATCAGTGAGTTCAGTGGGAGACATCATGAGTAAGACCTGCATTCACTGCACTTCATGCACTTCTGTTCAGGTCAGAGAAAAGAAATGAACATCTGTGTTGCTTTCCAAGAAGAACACCGCTACGATGAAACCATGGCCTAGGAAGGTAACTTCTGAAGCAATAACAGTTCATTGCAAAGCTCTGTCAAGTTCTTAATACACGTAAGAATAAAGAGAGCTTTCCTAGTGAGTTTCACTTTTCCCTCCTTTCCCTCTGAAAGTCTGCCTAACGCGGTCAGAGCAGATGCTGTTAGGCTGTAAAAACAAAACACTTCTGAACAATACTGTATTGAATTCCCTTGCTCCACTGAAGTCTTTTAATCCTGTTGTATCTTTAAAAATGAACTGCTGGCTAACTCCTGAAGTTATTTTATTTTTTTAATCAAGACTTTATATGGCACAAACTAATAAATGTAGTGAAACCTTTGGCTGTAGGAGGGCTTCAGAAATTGGTCAAATGTGAAGAGATTATGCTGCTAAGTCACCAGAGCTTTTTTATGTGTTCTTAAAAATTTTCAGTGAAAGTACAGTTGCACACTGTTTAATACTGTGGTCAACAAAATTCTGCTTATACAAAAGTATATTATTAGCATTAACCAGAATCTGATGAAGAACAGAATAATTTGCCCAAATATTTTGTACATTTTGAAGTTTTATACAAAACTTTAAATTGAATGTGTATTTCTATACTAGGTACCATAAGAAAGTAATAGAATCAGTTACTTTAAGTTTCTACAATATTTCAAAATTTCTCTACAGGTTTCTTTGGAGGTATAAAATAGCTCTGTAAAAATCTATTTTTTCTTTTTGCTGCAAACAAAACTTTTATAAAACAGAAAACTTTTTTAAGATTGCAGCAATTACATTCCTTAGATGGGTTATCATAATTGAACTACAGTGTGTAGTAGAATAGAAAACATTTATGTTTTTATGACTAAAATATTAAAATATATTCTACTAATTTATATAAATCAAAATAGATGTGTTTATTCAAGCCACTTTTGTTTTTTTTTCACCTATACGTTCTGTTCCCAATTATTGATATAAAGATCTCTGCCAACAGCATGTTTTTTACTAAATTCTTATACTTTAAACCACCTGATTTTTAGCTTTATCAAAATGCATGATTTACTGTACATTAAACACAGTAATTTCAATGTTTAGTATCACAAAAATCAACACCCACAAGAACAAGACAGCCACTGCTAGTAAAACAGTCTCAAGACAAATTAATAGATAATATTTACAAAACACAATAGGAATATTTTGATGACTATTTTATGTTGCAACATTTCAGAGAAAATGATAAGAACCACAAGAAACTTTTAGACTTCATTTTGGTTTCAGCATACATCCCCAAGGTGACTCTGCTGTGAAATACTGCACACACCTAGTCAAAGAGGAGCTACGGCATGATTTTGTTCAGCTGGTCTGTGCTCACATAGCCACAAGACATGTTGAATTCCTTGTCTGGCATGGGCAGTGCAGTTGCATTGAGCACAAGACCTTGTGGAGAGTGAACGATATGAATAGATGTATAGTCTGGGACAGGCATCTCTGAACTTGGGGTTTCTGCTGTTGAAGCTCCAAGATTGACACTGGTAGTGGTAAGGCTCTCTGTGGTGAAGTAAGCATCCTCGTTACAGCTTTGCTCCTGGACGTGCGACTCATCCTCTTCGTGGGAAGTCACAGCAATACATTTTTTCACATCTGCCTCACAGAAGTAGGCATTGTCCATGGTGAAGTTTTGTTCTGTGCAGCCTTCACACAGTGCTCTCCCCACCTTGGATTTCTGCCCTGGTGAAAGTACAACACTGCCTGCTGGAGTAATATCACTCACTTGCGCGTAAAAGTCAGTATTTGTCAAAGAATTCTGGTTACTTAGCTGGGTGTGGATCAATGGTCTAGCTGAGTCAATGCTGTCTGCAAAAAGTGGCCATGGCTGACTGTTTTCAGACTGAGTACTCCTGTGTGATTGTTGGGTCTCTGTGTCGGCAAGGCTTGGAAGTGACTCATCGTTATCTTTTCTATCAAGGCACAAGAGATCCTCTTCTTTTTCAGTTACCTTTTTGAACTGATCAATATCAGAGATGGCATCACATGTGTCACTTGCACTGAAGTCTGTCTCTGGAATATCTGGTTCACAACAACTGGCACGTCCAGAATCATCATCCTTCACTCCCAAGCAACTGTGTGATTTCAGATGATCTTGGCTCAGGAGCCTCTCAGTATCTGAGACTCTGTTCTTTTCATCAGGGTCTTCTATGTCTAACTCAATAAACTCAACCCACAAGTCATCATTGTATAGCTGTGTCTTGTAGTTGTCATGGCTGGCTAAGATAGAGTTCACTTCATCTAGCTTTCCTTTCTATAAAGCAAGAAAAAATGAATGTTATATAAGAAATAATAAAAATGCTTGTGCTTTTTATGATGTTAAGGAAAGTTAACTGTAGCTGATGTAATAATTGCAAGGTTTTTCATCTAGTATTTTATGAAAACTAATTCTGTGGCAACTACCCCCATGTCATAATTTTTTTCCTACAAAATTTTTCTGCCTGGGACAACAATTGCCACCTGTTACTACTACAGTGGTTCCCACTGTAGATTTTAGGGCACATTATTACCTTCAAGAGATCTGGGTCAATCCCTTTAATCTTTGGAACTGGCACAGGAGGAAAAATCAGCATTTTTAACCTGGAAAAAAATAAATTATGGCTTTTAATTGACAGTGGTCCTTTTCGAGGAAGTTAGAAAGAAGAAAGAGCCTAACATTGCGTTTATATTTAATTACTTCAAAATCCAAATGTTTGAAGATTCAATTTCAAGGTCCTAAGGAAAAGAATGATTGTTTTTTCTCATTGCAAATAAAATCCCAATTTTTCTGCAGCCTTCCTTGTTCAAATCACATACATTTATGTGAGAATCCATTTTGGAGTCTGGTCTTTGATAATTTAATGCTCTATATAAAGAGAGTAAATTCCTAGAGTTCTCTCAATAGTTTCCCTTTTTACATAATTTTCAGAGGAACCTGATACAGCCTCAGTGTACAGAGTGAGTTTCCCAGGTTTTTTTATTCAGGAACACGGTAGTCTTGCATAAGCCCAGTAAATTTAAATAGGGGAATGGAAAAAGGGATTTGGTGAAAAGAGGGAATTACTTTAGAACTAACTAATAAAGCAGAAACACAACTGCAAAAATTTAGGCTAGTATCTTGCCATCTCTGTGACACTTCTGTTTCCTGAATTATTAATGTAACAAGTAATATATAATCATGACAGGGCTTTACCCCTGTAGAGAAAGGACTATAAAATTGCTTATGCATGTACATACTCTGGAAATACATACTATTCTAATCCTTCATAAAGTGCATTTCTAAGTATTTGAGGGGACAAAAAAAAAAACCCCAAACAGAAGGATGACTTTTCATTAATAATAATCCAACAATAGCAAGTCATGCTTATCTCCTCCATTTTACCTCCCTGCTTCTCTTGCAAACATGTAAAATGTAGCTCCAAAAGGAAAATTCAACTTTATACTGGGTTACTTGCCTATTTTACAAAGTAAGCTGTGGGAATGGTAGATCCAAATCCAAATACTAGTTTTGCTGCGTTGTTAGTGACCTTGGTGAGGTCCAGAGAGGACCAGAGGAGTGTTAAGGAGTGCTAGAGAAAAATTTAGGCACCTTCTGCTTAATGATGGAAGACTCAGATTCCCCAGCTGCTTTTGTTTTTGGCAGACCCTCAAAGTTCTGCCCAGCAAACCTCAATGAGAGCCAGAAATCCAGTAGTTTTCCACCTAATCCCTGGAGGGGCTGTGTTAACTGTGCACTGGCTGGGCTCTCAGGGTACCGGTTTCAGACTTGCACTTAACAGTTGAATCCACAAATCAGCTATTCGGACAGGATTGGGCACTGCTTCTAGCGAAACAGACCAAGGATTTTACCACTCACTGCCTAGGGAAATTATTCAGGAGAACTACACTCTGCTCCTTTCTTAGCCTTACATGATTCACACCTGTGTCTCTCAACTCTAAAAGTGTTGAGTCTAACCCTATGGCATCTGTCCTAGGGAGCCTGGTTCAGATCTTGTGAGATCGAAGTTCAGGAAAATATTAATTAGTATCTTTTCAGATACAGGAGGAAACCGAGCCTGGATATTTTGCATAACTGGAAAACTATGCAGCCTGCTCTTCTGCAGATGACATTGCCACTCCCACGACCACGTGCATCAGTTTGAAGGAAAAGGTGCAGGCACACAGGTCTAGAAAACCTTTCCAGATGAAGGGTCGTCAGTGGACAAAATCTTCCTCCAGCAGTCATGATTAGCATGGAAGATATAAATAAGCTCTGATCAGAGACACGATTCAGCCCTGAGGCTCTTCAGTGACCAAGGCACTCCTTGCCCAGTGTGCTGACCTTTGTGAACTCCTGGTCCCACATGCGAGTTGTTCTTGCCCCACTGTAACAAATCAAGCTTTTGTCATGCATTGTGTCAGGAGCCTTGCTCTCAACTCTGGGATCAGGATGCTATGGCAGGGAGTAGCTTCCTGAAATTAAGCTCTGCCAAAGCACAGTGCTGCTTGCTTAAATTGTTTTTTTAAAACTGCTCCAACCGCACCAAGTTGTTTTCATTTCAAAGGCTCTTCTTTATGCTGGTATGTGCAAAACACCTCAGTGTTCATTTTTAAAGTGTATATACAAGACCACTGACAGCATGCATGTGTGCACGGGGACTTGACCATGGTGTTGCTCCTCAACCTACAACAGTATTGGTATGACATCCAAGCTAAGCGATTCTGCCAAAACCTATCCCTGAACACACATATAAGGGGATGAATTCACTTTGAGACCATTCTGTAATTTTTATAGATGTGTCATTGTTTCATTTTTATAAATGACACAACTGTGTAATTTTATAAATGGCACAATCCTGTGCTTTGTTTTATTTTATTCCTGTTATTTATAGGAACTGCAGTCTATCCACAGAGACCAAGTATTCCCCTATGACTCAAGCTCTTTCCCTTGGCTCAATGAAGAAATAGTCAGAGATTAGTGGAATGGTCTAAGAACAAAAACAAATCTATGGACATATGTTTGTGTGAAACTTTTGAATAGTAAGTGGGTAAAAATAGTATTTACAAAATTTGAATGGACTAAAAAACCAATCCCCTTCAAGGCCTAAGTAAATTAGCTATGTAAATACTGTAGAATAAAATGTTCTGCGTTTTATTCTACAAATGCAAAAGAAAGAGGAGCTGTCAACATAATCAGATTCTCATTGCTGAAAGCCCAGTACGTACAAATGCCAGCATCCATGTGTTTTATGAGAATGGCAAGCAGTCCTCAAAATAGTTTCTAGCCCCCCAGATTTGAAAGAGTTGAAGCACCCTATTTTTTAAGCTACGAGTACATAAAACTGGACAAATAAAAACTCTCTACCTTGGTTGTTTAGACAGCAGGATTAAGACCATTGTTACGGCCAGCCCACATACTCCGAAGATAACAACTAAGAACCATGGAAACTCAATTTCTGAAACAACACAGCAAAAACATGTTAGCAGGAATCTACATCTCTGTTGCATCTTTAATTTCAACCTTCTCTTCCATTGCCTGAGGATTCCAAAGTGGTAGAAACTGATAGGAGAGTTTTTGGTTACTTAAATGTGAAGGTCTGTGTTAAGCAGAAATAAAAACATCCCTTGGTCTCAATAGTTTCCATACTGCATTTTTAAGTCCACTGAGACTCCTTGCAAAAACAGACTGAGTTTTTAAATATAAACAAGTTCTTAGTACAGACAATATATGTAGCAAAACCAGCCAGGAGGAACACTCTTCCTGCTTGGAATGTGCTACCAGTAGTCCTGACGGCATATAATGCCTCAGACCATGTTACTGCTTGTTCACCCAAGCTGAGAGAACATTATTAATAGCATACTAAATCATAGGCACACTGTTCTTTTCTCACAGAAACTAAAAGATGGTGGTGTCAAAAAGCATACTACTTTTCTTTATAAAGGCAACATAAATTATGTTGTGAACTGTCAACTGGAAAAAAAAAAATTCTCCCTTTTATTTACCTTGTAGGTGGCTACAAAGAATTTAGGTAATCAATTTAGAATTTAGGTAATTCCTACCAAATGCAATCTGGTAGGAATGAAGAACAATGCTGATATATGAAATGTTTTATCTTTTAAATACTGGCACTTCCATTATAGTTAAGCTGATAGTGCAAAATACAAAATATGGAGAAATTTATTTTGGCTGTAGTCTTAGATTCTTCTCATTTGTTACCAATTTTAAGTTTTCTATACAAACTTCACCCATTTTTTGAGCCAAGAATACCGCACAGAAAGCTTTAGAGTTCTGCACATGAACATAAGTATATGTCCTTTCAGGGAAAAAAAAATTCAGGTACCAGTTTTAGACTGTGCTCCCAGCTTAGATTTTGACTGGACATGTTTTCAGGCATGAGTACAGTCCTATCTGGGTATGTCTGTGTTAGACAGGTTCCTATTTTAATGGAGAACAGTAACCCCTTGTCGTGTCAGTGAGACCTGTGAATGTCCAGGTGCTTCAAAAAGTCAGAACATTGCATTTGAATTTAACTAATCTAAGTTTTTAGAACACAGAAAATTTAAATTTTAATTCTGTGTTCCTAAGGATGATACACAAAACAAGCAAAAATAAATTCTCAATCAGATCACTGCTGCTGTGTGAGACGTATGGATATGGATCAACTTGCTGTATCTGGCTTGTAGCGACTGAAGAAAACTGTGCTTGTAGGATGGCCTTAGATTTTCATAGTATTTTAATTTTAATCATATGAAAACATTGACAACTTAATGCAGCCGGAGTTAATAAAATAATGCACATGTCCAGAACATTAGCTGTTCATATAAATTAGGAATGAAAACTAGTAATGCAAAGAGTTAAAAAGGACAATCTAGGAAGATTTTGAAAGATAAGAGCTATGGGTGGAAAATGAAGTGAAGCAGCTTGTTAAAATGATTTGCTGAAGAGCTCATATTTCAAATTGTTAATTTAGTAGCTCGGACCTGAGAATGCTTCAGGAAAAGGCACTGTCTCATTCTACTGATAGAAAAAATGCTCAATGGCTGTTTCTTTTTCTGTCTTTGATAGTACTTTAAAAACAAGTACAAGACAGAAACAAGAATCAGAAAAACACTCACTGTCCTTGATTGTATTGGGCAGATCAGAAAAGCACGTCATTCTGATAACAAACTTAACCAGCAGTATAGCACTTTAATAGAAGTGACAATTATTCTCTTCACTACCGGGGTGCTCATTTTAGATGATGAAGTATGAGATTTAACTGTATTTTAGGCTCTATAAGATGCAACAGCAATTATTTCTCATTCTTAAAGCTATCTGTATTTTTGCTCTCTGATGAGCTGTAAAACAGTCTTGCTGAGTTTACTTCTAAACATGCATACGGAACTTGTACATTCTCAATCTCACCAAATGATTTTCATGTAGTAGGCTGAATTATCAATCTGTTCAAGCATAGAACATCAATGGTAAGGAGACAAAAAAAACCCCCACCACCAATAAAAAGACAGCATGGTTATCACTTTGCTGCACTTCGCTTATTTACCTTCAGCACAATGAACAAATTCAATGCCTGTTTGAGAGAAAGATACATAAAGGATTTCACTGAACTCCCCAAATTTTTCGGAAGTACGTTGTCTTGATCGGACTCGTATCTCATAATCTCTTCCCGTCTTCAGAGAGTACAGTGGAACCATTGTTGAGAGCCTGGGTTCTAGCTGTAAAGACAGAAGGACTGTCATTTATTTGTTTGAGTTGTACTGGCAGTTTTACCTTGCTTCTTGATTTCAGAAATAAACATTTGAAGGCGTTTTTGTTTGGAACTGTAAGGATACTACGAGAAGAGTTCAGAGAAAATCTACACAATTTACTTTTGACTTAGGAGCCATCAGGCTTTGCTGTGATTCTGGGGACCAAAAGCAGAGAATCCAAGCTCTCTGTAAATACAGTCAGTGAAGAAAGGCAGCTGCCCCCCATTACATAGCTTAAGTAGGTGGTGTTGTAATCCTTTTTACTGTTAGAACACGACATTACTGACTTCACAATGACAAAAACCTTGTTAAAATAACACGGGAATCTTAAAACTAGTGCACAACAGAATTAATTTTAAGAAGAAAAATTATTTAAAGGTCTTCTAACCTAATTTATTGCATCTTAAAAATGTATTTATTTGGGGAATACTGCATAGCCCCAAAATCCCACTTGTTGAGTGTGATAATTAAGACTTGTGAGAGCTGGCATCAGATTGTTGGTCTTGAGATTTCTATATTAACTGCAAGATACTTAGATAACTGCCACAGATCATACTATGTAGGAAGTCACATTAGAGCTTTTAATATGTGAAATCTCTCTCTTCTATTACTCCTCCAAGAAAATGTATTTTAGCTCCAACAGCCCAACAAAAGTATATAAAAATAAGGAAATGTGCTCAAAATAGAAATCCATGTGGCAGATGTTATATTCCTCTTTTACTTCAGAATCACGGATGATACCGGCAAAACTTGTCATGGGCTAAGAATTAAAATATGTGGAAAACAGCAGTCACTGGGGACTTGGAGGACGCTTCAGCAATACATTCCTATAGTCACTGTAGCTGCATAATCTAAACTTGAGACACGTTCTGTTGGTAGCTACGATCTGTGGAGTTCTCTGATCTGTGGTGGCTCCAGACTTAAGCATTCTGAGAACCAACCCGTCAGATTTTGGAGGAGGCAGTGATGCCAGGCAGACTGTTTTTCTCTGCTACTGGCTGAACACAAGATTGTGGATTACTGTTACCCCATGCTACAAAGGTTTTTAACATGTGAAGACTATCCAGCTGGAAAGTGTTGGGAAGGGAATACAGTATATTCTAGTCCAGCTCACTTATTTTGTTCTATGAGGCCACAAAGAAATAGTACACTAAAGCTTTACAGGTAGGTTTTTTGTTGTTGGGTTTTTTTTTAGTTGGTTGGTTTTGTTTTGTTTTGTTTTGTTTTTTTTTACCCCTTTTTTCTGAGACAATCAGTGGAGATTCTTAGGGATGCTGGACCACACAAAATTTTATGTACCCCAAATAATGGTGGCACTTAGAAAAAGCATATGCAGGCTAAATCAGAGCCCTGAAAAATATGAGGTGAAATTACTGTAGCCGTTTACCTGGAATTGCAAGAGTTGCTAAAGAACAGATAATTGATTAATGGCTAAGATGTCTCCAGTACATCAGTGAACTAACAAAACTTTATGTAAGACATATGGATGGAGCAAGATGTATAGACTGGGGAAGGTTCAGCATGAACTGAATAGATTAATAGCATCTGTTGTATGGATTAAATCAATTACAAGACATATGAGAGAGGCATGAAGAAAGATAACTAATAAAAATGCATGACAGCATATAGCAAACTCATTTAAAGTTTCTGGGGTTGCTGGGTTGCTGGAATTGCCGCATTCTGTTCAGTCAGTGTACACAGAATGATGCCTGTGATTGCCATACTAAAGAAACGTGACAAACCTGCTGTCATGCTGAGCTCTGTGATTGCGCTGCCTGCATGAGTCTGGCCCTGTAACACAGACTGCGGAGCAACAGCTTGTCACTAGTCAGCGTGAGCCCCAGGGACGCTGAGAGTGCCCATGGGGACAGGGGCACCAGAGGCAGAGGCTGGCCCAGACATGACAGGCAACACAGCAACCAAGGCAATGGCTTTCACCAATTTTAACAGAAAAATGGTGAAAACTGGGAGATGGGCAGTGCCAGGGAAACATTCAGAGGTAGCCTGGGTAGGCATAGCACAGGGCTGGGCACCCATACAACACCTGGGGATGTTAGGCTGTATATCCAATGCAGTGCAGGGAGAGAGAGTTTCACACCCCTCAAACTAGTGAGCCCTGTATCACAGCCACAGTGCTGTATGGATGCAATGATGGTGTTCAGCTCTGGAGTTAGTGCTCCATGCTTCCCTGCCCTAAGCGTACTTTACTACAGTGTGAAACAGATCTTTTCCAACAAAAATTCAACAAGATAATGACAGCCAGCAGAGTCCTCCCTGGTCCAGCCCTCTTCACTGAGGACTGAGCTGTGATCACCAATTTCACCCCATATTAGGTGGATCTAGGCCTGGGTTGTCTTTTTTGGTGTTTTTTTTTTTGTTTGTTTGTTTGTTTGTTTGTTTTTAATAAGTGAAAAGACCAGGCCAATCTAAAATATGATATGTAACTAAAGGAAAATTAAACTTCCAAGATTCCCTATCACAGATACATTTTTAAGCACTTCATAGACAGACGCTTCACTATGAAGTCATCTTTCTTCACTACGGCTCAGATGATTTGTGTTTTCACACCTTGCTTGAAAAGCACAGCAGCCTCACAGCGTCTGTATAGCTATCGCTAGTCATGACTAGTAAACCTGGATAGACATAAGAGTGGATGGACTTTTAGACTAGTGAATGTAATGAGCGACACTTCAAGACCAGAGGGTAGAATTTTAAAAAGGTACCCAGCAAGCAGCTAATATCAACAATGACGTTTTTTCAAACTGTGAGCCAGATTACATTTGGATCTGTCTCATGAACACCTGCTATATGAGGGTGGGGATTTTACTGTTTTCAGGAAGTTTCTCAGAAAATAATTTTGATCTTCTTATCACTACAACTTACTATTATAATACTTGACTAACTAATATTTTAGTCCTCTTTCAATTCATAACTCATCTATTTTCAGTTAATAAATGGATTGAAAAAAATTAATGTTATACATGAAATACCAAACAGGTTTATCCTAAAACATCTAAAAAAATTACAAACAAGTCTCAGTAAGGAGGAGACTTAGTACAATTTAAGTACTAAAAATTAATTTTTAGATCAGTTTTTTGTTTCAGTTATATGTACAAAGCATTATGGTGTATTTAAGCAGTCAAAGATCATCCTTTACTTAAAAAACTAGTAATGACAGTATAACTAGGCATTTATCTCTGTACTGCTTCAACACTCATTACAGAAGATATTTGTAGCAAAGAATGCAAAGGGTGACATCGTCGCTTCAATGCTGTTATTCAGAGTTTTGCTATTGTCTTAGGCGAGACCAAGTTTTTGTTCAGAAATTTCTCTTTTGTGGTGTGGTAGCGTCTCAGGGGATTATGCCTTGTTTGTGCTTTTAAGCTGAAAGGCACAATAACATACAATATATACAGCTGCAGTACAACATAATCTATAGTACTATTTTTCCTGAGGCAAATATAGTATTCAGCAATCCCTTATCTGTTTTCTGAAAGAAGAAATGCGGATCTTCAAACCTTTGCTCTCCTGAGAACAATGATTCTCAAGGCTTGCTGAAATTATTGATGGTACTGGAGCAAGAACAAAGCTTTCTTAGGGTATTTATATGACTGATACCTAAAGGCTTATAAAAAATAAAAAAGTGCATTTTTAAAGAGGTATCCATATTGCCATCTGCTTTTGTAAATCCCATAAATACTCTGCAGATTTTCAGGTTCTTAAGAAGCGTTGATTTACTGCCTGAACTTAACTCATTTCAGAGTCTGTACAGTAAGCATAGCTTAAGACAGTATAGAGAGAAGTTCAGGTAAGTATTAGGAAAAGTTACAGACATTATAGGCCTGTTTGGCTGTAGACTTACTAATAAGGAATACTATAAACAGAAAATGCTAACATTGAGAAGGATCAGAGGTGAGGAGGGGTCCAAGGTCTTTCACAAACAAAGGCAAGCAAATCAGTTTGACTATGTTTCAACTGGCAAGTTTGCCTTTTGTATATCAAGGCAAATTCATAACTATTACCTGCTTCCCTTCTGTCAGTTAACTCAGTTCATATTAATAAGAAAACAAAGAAAGGCTTCTGCTCTGAAATAATGTTCTTATTACACTGAACTGGTGTTCAGGAAAAATGAATCCATATGCAAATGGAGAGCACTCCATATGCAAATATGCCACAACACACTGGCACAAAGCCTATGCATTCAGGTAAGCTGGGTACAATTTCTTCTCTGTAATAGGAAAACTAACTACATGAGAAGTTAAGTGATTTTCAGAAGAAAACTTAAAAGATTTGGGGTAGGTATATTTTATATTTTCATGCACTATCCATGTAGTCACAAATTGCTGTCTAGTATGAAGTCTGTATGTCTTTTCTATGCTGCCTTATTTTTATTTGCTTATTGGATCAAATTCTAAATTATAACTTGAAGCTTTTCTTAATTTTTTTTAATCTACTGAAATTATATTTGTAAATATTACAACTTTACCTGATAATTATAAATATTGGAACTTTACATGTACCCTGAAGAATCTGGACTGACATGGTGACATTTTCCAAGCAAAATTTTCCTGTTCCAACTACTAAAAATACCATGAATTGTTTCAAATAGCTGAGGTTTAGGAAAACAATATAGAAATATTTTATCCTTGAAAAAAATTGTATATATGTGACTATTCCTATACTTTCTAATCTAACACAGGGATTTCAGGGTTTGTTATTATTATCCTGCGTACCAACTATCCTGACATATAAAGTTACAATGTTTACTAGAAAACTTCAGAAGAATATGGGTATATTGTTTAAGATTTAAGGTATCATCTAATTAGCATAATAAAATCTTCATAGAAGTACAAAAATATTAGGGACAGAACAAGCCTGCACTGTACTATGACTATTGTATAATAAATATTTGCTTCATACCTCCTTCCATTTTGTCTCATTAACTTCTTTGTACTGCAATTCATACTCCAGAGTAATCCATCCCTTCTGAACATCTGCTGTTGGTGGTGGATCCCATCTTACTTGGATATCCCCATGGATCCCAGTCTGACTAGTATTTAGCAGAGTCCAGTTAAGGTGGACAGGGGGATCAGGTAGTACTGTTTAAACAGAGTATTTGGAATAAAACAGCCAGTTTTCAATGTGAATTATCATTCTTACTACACACTATTAAATGATTTCAGGACTAAAAAAGCATATTTACCACGTATTTGCTGATTAAAATCTAAACCTATGAGTCAATGCAAAATCACTACAGGTTTGGTAACAAGAAGGCACCCTGCCATTGGCGGTAGATATGTGCTACATAAATCATACCTGAGTGACTAATAAAGAAGACTAAGAATATATTACCTATTACACTACATTTCCCAATAGCAGCTTATAAAACACTGAGACATAAACAATTCTCCATCAAAACTTAGAGTTCCCACTAGAAATAAAAACAATAATTGGAGTAACGCAGAAAGATAAATTAAATATTTAGTAACTAATATAGAAGTTAATTGAAAAACTATGGTATCTGAAAAATTAATCTAATTTTGCTCAGCTGAAGAAAAGAGATTGGTAGGTATTCTAGTCGCTTGCAGGAATAAATGAATTGCACATACATACATCAAGTGATAACATCTGCAAAGTCCCAGACAGTCACAATTCATATAGCAAAAAATACAAATTCTAGCTTAGAAATGCTAAACATCTTAATTCTGTAGATTAGTGTTGATTCAGGAACAAAAAACTGTTTGGTTCCAGAACTTCGCAGAATCAAGATTTTAACGCCATCCTTGCTCACACTGAACAATGGGATGTAGCACCCATTAGAAGGGGCTCAGAGTGACAGCAAAGGCAAACACACATCTGAGAGACCACCAGTATTCTGAAAGAGAAACCATGTATTTGCTTTTATTCTTCTAGCTTTCTTCCAATCTGGACAATATTTTCTGATATGGATCACACTACCTGTGTCACAAAACTAAATCCCTTCCTATATATATCTTTTAGAACCTAACCTTTCTGAGAGGGAAAATTTAAATACAGTACGAGTAAAATGAAAGCTTATAGCATCACACCTATTCTGACATAAAAATATAGAAGTAAAATGCATAATGGAAGCATACCTATTTCATCAACACTAAAACATTTTTCATCAAATACTTCATCTTTATTGGCAAGCTTAACACAATACGGTATCCAAATAGAGGTGTAGGATGTGTTGAAATAACAGCTATTTTCTCCTGCAGTGATATAATCAGGGCATTCTTTCCAGTCTTCATCATTCCTAAAATGACAGCAAAAATGTAACATACATGAGAGAGAGATTTATAGATCTTATAAAGTACAAATTTTAGACCTTACAAGACACATTGTTGATAAGTCATAACTTTTATGGGAGGGAGAAAAACATGTCAATATTGGTCGTGACTTAAAATGAAACCAAGCCACCATCCACGCAACCTGCATAAATGAGTTTAGGTTCTCATGTACTGCGAATGACATTTCTATGCTTTGGATGGTGCTTCCAATTGAAAAGTTAGAGAGCACATCTTGCTGTGCTTGTGGGCGCTAATGACTACTGGCAAGCACAAACTTAGGTAAATTTGATATGCATTTAAGCAACTGCTGTTCAGGCAAAGTTAAATTGCAGTAAGATGCCCATCTACCTAATGAGTCTCAAAGAGTGACAGCCAGTCCTTACAGCAGATCAGTACTACACCACCTGCAAAGCCAAGGACAGGGCAGTGCATTGGCCTGGGGCGATGAATTGGGATATAGGCACTGGAGCATTGATCACTCACACAGGAAAGTGCCCAAGGGTGGATGCTGCAGGAGACCAGGCACAAACCAACCCAGGACTGTGGGATGTGAACAAAGGGAGAAGAAATACAGTGCTGTGAGTGACGAAGGGCTAAATTCCTCGGGATACAGGACTTCTAAAACAGAGACTTGGAACTACTAGAAAGAAACCTCTCACATTTCTCTACTCTGTTCAAAAATTCATAAATATTCTTTGTAAATAAAAGAATTGCAGCAGGAAATATCACATTCATTTAATCTCTTAAAAAAAGACAAACCAGCAGAGTTACAAAGAGTGGCATGACCTCTCAGACTTAGAAACACTGCTGCTTGTGTAGGGTCATTTTCACATGGCCAAGCTGAGACTACTCAGCAGGCTCAAAACAAAAAAAAGTCTTCAGTTATAGCAAAATGGGAATGAACAAATTGTTAGAAATAGTCTACAGGAAAAGTGACAGACATTTATTCAGTATTTCTGAAGTCACTTTAGACAAACAAATCTTACGGCAAACAGATCTGCTGTTGCTGTTCTTTATCTCAATACTACCTGTCAGCCCAAATATAGAATGAACAGGGATCTTTTCAAAAAGTACAGTCTTAGTTTGTTAAAAATATACCATAAATGCATTTTCTTACTAAAAGGCATTGAAGCTGTACAGAATGAGAATTAAGCTAATTCGATTATGCCAAGTGCAGCCTTCAATACTGGAGTGGGTGCTTAAGAAGTAAAAAAGCACGTTACAGAAATTGAGTAAGAATCATTTCTTCCACTAAGCACACGTCTTGTGCTTAGCTACTGAGACCAGACACTTTTCTAAAGGAAATGCTGTAGCTCTACCAAGTCAGGACTTGATAAAGGTGTACATGGTTAGATACTATGGTTTGTGTTAGGCAGGAGACTGGGCTAGATAACAGAGTTCAGTCCTGAGCCTGAAATATTGCTTGCCTATTGAAACAGAAATGGTTTTAATGTGGATGGTCAACTTGCATCTTTTATTGCAGCATTCTAATTTCTAGCACAAAGATGAAATATGCAATCTGTTCTACGTGTGTGGTACTGCTTAACTGTAGAGTTTTATAATTTGTAAAGTTTGTACCCTCGTGGTAGGTACCACTGACAACTGTCAGCTAAATATTTACACTTAAATAGTGGCTTTAACTTGGATCCCTATATTTCTGAGAGGTCTCAGAAGAGTAAGTAAGAAAGCCAGCCTTGCCATTAGGCTTGTTTGCTCAGCAAATGTATCATCACCAGTAGAAAGTGTCTGTAGATCAAAGAGGTTGAAATACAGTACATTAGATGGAACAGAAACTCACATCCTCCTATTCCTGTGAACAAAAGGCGTGTTTTCATTAATAGCCATTACTGGTAATGGCTATGTCCTCTTTCAGGCTAATCATTTTAACAACCTGAAAGCTGAAGTGGAATGTGAATCAGAACTGAGCAGGGCTCAGTGAAACATAATCCCCAGACTCAGAGCAGCTTTTCCACCTGGACCTGCACGTTCAGACTTTAATCTAGACAACGATCAATGGGAGCTTTATAAAATTTGAATAAAAATCTGAAAGGGGCTTGTATCCAAACTCCACATCTGTGCACAGATATAACAAATGTCAGAGTACAAGTTAGGCTGACAAGGAATAAACTGAAGTTCCCTATTAAAAACTCCTTTCCCAAGCCATGCAGTGTTCAGTGTTGGATCCTGCAACCTGGACCTAAATTTAATAAGAATATGTTCTTAATTATCTGCCAAATAACAATTGTCACTGCAAATTACTTCACAATTAACAACAGATTTTGACACTGAAAAATATGCACTTAAAACACAGTTTTATGCCCTTAAAAACAGTATGTCTCATATCATAGCAAAAAAAATTAACAGCAATGAGCTAACAAGCATAGCAAAATGTACAACTTCTCTCTTTTCCTCTTTCTTTTGTTCTTTCCATATTATTACCTTTTCATGTACAATAGCTGTATTGTTCCTGGAGCAGTGAGGTTATAAAAATTTCCGTCAGTCCAATAACAGGAAAATGTCTCCAGTTCAGGTGATCTGCACTTGCTGATTTGTGGCCACTGCAAAAGGTCTGTCAAGAAAAACAGCAGGGGACAAAAGGAGACATATTAAACAAATCCATAAGCCAGACTAACATGCTGTTAAAATGAAACTCAGCATTTTAAATGAATAATTAAATTTTCTTCCCTATTGTTGTAGAATAGAATAGACTATTTCAGTTGGAAAGCACCTACAATGATGACTGAGTCCAACTGCCTGACCACTTCAGGGCTGACCAAAAGTTAAAGCATGTTGTTAAGGGCATTGTCCAAATGTTGAACACTGACATGCTTGGGGCATTGACCACCTCTCTGGGAAGCCTGTTCCAGTGTTTGACCACCCTCTCAACAAAGAAATGCTTCCTAATGTCCAGTCTAAACCTCCCCCGGTGCAGCTTTGAACCATTGCGACGTATCCTATCACTGGATCCCAGGGAGAAGAGACCAGCACCTCCCTCTCCACTTCCCCTCCTCAGGAAGCTGCAGAGAGCAATGAGGTCGCCCCTCAGCCTCCTTTTCTCCAAACCAGACAAACTCAAAGTCCTCAGCTGCTCCTCCTAGGACATTCCTTCCAGCCCTTTCACCAGCTTCGTTGTCCTCCTCTGGATGCATTCAAGGACCTTCACATCCTTCTTAAATTGTGGGTCCCAGAACAGCACATAGCACTTAAGGTGAGGCCACACCATTGCTGAATACAGCGGGATAATTGTGTCTTCTGACCAGATGGTTGTGCTGTGTTTGATGAGTTCAGTACAGATATACCTGAACTACCCCTACACTTGCTTTAAAGAAGTTGTGGTACCATAGAGCTCAGATTTAGGGTAACTACAGCTTAGTATTTACCCAGCTGAGCAGCTTTGCAATGTGTCTGCTCATTAGATTACCTACCTTGAACTGAGTTCAGGTTTGTGTGTATGACATTGTGTAGATAGAACCTTGCTCTGAGAGATGTAAGGACAGCTCTGAGCATGTGCCTGTTCTGCCACATGCCACTTCTCTATTAATGATTTCTGTTCTTTGTCAAAACTGAAGTGATGTAGGGCCATGAAATGACTCCTACAATTAGTCAGCCTCATCAACCCTTGTGAGAAAAATAAAAACAAAAGTTGTGGGTATGACTCACTGCTTTCAAAGTAAGTACTTAACTTTTTCCTGATTTTTACAGGTCTAATGCCAATGTTTCCTCTTTGGCCTGGAAAGCTTTCCAGAGTGAGATTACGTGCACATGGAATTGTCTACCTCTCTTCACTGAATATCTGGGAAATATGATCACTTATTTAAGAAAATTTCTCCATAAGGCACTTAAAATGTATATGTTGGTCAGGTGTTTATGATTGGTGGAATGATCCCAGGCCAGGGAACGACATGATCCTACTGGACTCTGCATGCAAAGTTCTTTGCAAATGTTTTTGCAGTAACACAACTGTGAGTATCAGAATTTCAGACTCGATATAAGGGACAAATTTTTCACAATTAGGGTGGTGAAACACTGGAAGAGGTTGCCCAGAGAGGTGGTAGATGACCCATCCCTGGAAACATTCAAGATCAGGCAGGTTGGGGCTCTGAGCAGCCTGATCTAGTTGAAGATGTCCCTGCTCATTGCAGGGGAGCTGGACTAGATGGCCTCTAAAGGTTCCTTCCTGCCCAAACCGTTCTATGAATCTATTATAATATTTCGTGCAAAATATTTACACTCCAGGTTGGAAAAAGTATTAAGGTACAGACATCCACATGTACCAGATCCTTCCTCCTATGCATGAGGATTTTGTAGCCTCCCTACATGTAAACTACTCTGTTTATGGCTCAGACAGACACAGCCACTCAATGCCTGACCAATTTGTATTTCTTGGGCTTAATGGTTCAATTTGTGTGCTTTATATTACACACTGCCAAGCACCCACATCAGGCAGTAATACATGAATATTATGAATTTCTGTTTTGCTCATCCCATATAATTGTCTCATTTAATACTTTAGACATTGAACAAGGCCTGAACATATGTATGTAAATAAGAGATTTCTTAGGTTGGGTGGCTTACACCCCTCGCCCTCACCCCCACCCCCACCCACCTGAGCATTTAGAATTCCTCTTGCCAGCCGGAAATGACTGATGTTTGACTGGAAAGATTTAACAGAAAGGGCTTTTTTTTCTTTCTTAGCCAGCATGTTCCATTTCACTCGACTTTAAATACATTTCTTTTAAAAATTGAAGCAAATTTTGAAATGAAGTGTTGCAGCAGATGGAAAAAATGATACTGTTCTTGTTCAGAAAATACTGAAACAAACCATTTTGACTATTGTGCCTGATTTTGTTTGGTAGGGTATTCAATATTTGACAGCTTTGGCCTAAATGCCAAAATGCTTTTAATTGACCTTGATTTGAGCTTTTACACATTTTTACATCATTCATCAAGCAATTTTCATGTGGTAGAAATCCTTGTTAAAAACGTCACGATCATGAAATTGCAAACTATCATAATATAGACCCAAAATAAAAGAGAATAAAAGGTTCAAGAACAGTATTATATTTATAACTTAAGTGTATGAATGTTCCAGCTTTCAAACTTGAACATTCTTTTCTATTTAATTGAAAATCAAATCATTGTTTAAAAACAAAACATAGAAAAAATTTGTGCCTTTACTCCAAAGACATGAGCAAAACTGCCTCAATTGCATAATACCTATAATCAACAAGACACGAGTCTCTCCCTTCTTCTATAAACAGATAGTGTGCATGTTATGGCTCTTCCTGTTTCCATCCTCAGCTACATGCATCAAGGACAAATATAGCTATTTTTACTGAAACAGGTTAAGAATTTGAGAAAATTATATACTGGAACACCCTCCTAAATTAGAATATTTCTGCTGATGCCTGCACCATATTTATAGGGAGAACATACAATATTTAAAGCCCATGCAGACCATGTCCTCATCTCCAGGGGTAAATAAAGCCACACTGTCACTTCTTAACATGATGAAATGAACTGAATGGAATCACACTCCACTTACACTTTGAGAGGTCCAGCAGGATCTTAGACATAGGCTCTACAGCGTCTCAATAATGAATTCAGTTGAATTCACCAGTTTTACATACAAGGTAAATTAAGGACTGTATGGTGTACAAACTCTTCTAGGAAAATGGATCACAGCACAGCCAGAAGTGGCACCAGTTACACTGGAGAGGATTAGCAATGCACACAGAATATGGATTAAGACTTGGTCTCTTACACCCTAACTTCAGAGGAACGTATCCCTAAGGTCCCAATTTCTTTTCCACTTGCTCATGACAGGACTTTTAATTCTTTGCCTCACAGGTGTTCCTTCAACAAGCACAAGGATTTCTGAGCAGGGAGCAGTTTTGTTTGGGATTCATATATACCATATAAGGAAACTACATCTCTCTATATGTATTTTTATGACCAGCTCCATTTGCAAGAAAAATTATCTTTTGATTGATTGTTTCCAGTTTCCAGCCTTCAAAACTGCAGGCTTTTGTGAATGACTGGAGAAAACTTTGTCATATTGACTTGCATAAGAGTTGGCACCCCTGGGGTAGATCTCCTGAATTCCTTGTTTCCCACACAAGTCAATTATCAGCGTTGTACAGGACCCTGTGTGAGCTCCATCTCCTGAACAAACTGTACCAGAATGTGATAAATGAATACAATAGCTCAGCTGAATGCATTTAGGCATAAAGGCAGCAGGGCACTGAAAGTAATGGCTATCAAACTGAGATTTTAAATAGACTAGAAAAGCACAACAAACATGGATACATACTTGCTCTTTCCTACCTGATCCAATAAGTTCCGGTCAAATTGTCAGGAATAAAACCACTCACTTAATTCAGGATAATGGCTTGGCTGAACATGCAGACTCAACAGTAGAAAACATGGAAAAAATGGTAAATCTGTGGCTTCCACTGTGTCTGCTAAGAAGTATTGGTAGAAAAGTTCCTAGTCCTGCCCCTGGGTTTAGCTGAGGGTCAGTGTTCAGCTGCCACAACTGTGCTGCAAAAGAGTAAAATCTCTTCACATTCTGCTCTTGTTATGTTATGACCACAGATTAGCCATGGTCTAAACTCTGGCTCAGCCAGAAGAAACTGTGCCAAAACAGCAGCTAAAACAATAGTGTGGTTTACGGAAAGAATCAGGAATGCAGATATGCCATCTCTTCTGCTTACATTTGTTTGTGGGTCACCAGCCTGCAGTTCTTCATTTAGCATAGTTTCAATGCTGTATATTCTTAAATCTTTAAAAAGAGAATACAGTACTGTAACTGCAGCTTATTGGAAGGTATATGGAGATGAACTTTAAAACAACAACAACAAAATCCTAAAAGCTAGAGGTGTCAGAAGGCTAATTCCTTTAGAGATTAAGTTCCCTTGTTTTTTTTTGCTTAGAAGTCCCTCTAATAAAATTTAACTTCAAAGGGAGCTAGCTGTGAGTGTAGAAGAGTAAGGAACTGAAGTTTAAAACTGGGGTGTAACAAAATAGGTTATTGTCATCTTGGGGAAAGTCCTACTGCCACCAGAGCCCTAGTAATTCTGCAGGAACAACGGTGTAGCACATGAGTTTTACAGAAACATCTCTTACTAGTCTGGGATTTAGGTAGGTGAAATAATAATGACGCTATGAATGATCAAAAAAAATCAAGCTAACTACACAGAAGATGAAAAAAGAGTATTTTTGCTGAAGAAACAGAAATTTTTCTTGTGGTGGTAATTTTAGAAGAGTTATGTAGAATTATCAGTTATTTGAACCTATGTTCCCTATCAAAGCTAGAGCAAATTTAAACTTACAGTGGAATAACGTGATCCAATATGCAAATCAATGATAGAAGAAATCTTATGCAACAGTATATATCTTCATACAATCCACTCTCAAAGCATACGCAATGCGTCATTGCTAGAGCATAGCGGAGAAAGATGGAAATTGAAATGTAAACAGGTGAATTATCTACATATAAAATTGGAAACAGTTATGAAGACCTGGAGTGTTATTTACTGTAGCTCAATTTGTACATTGAAAGTGAATGCCCTATCAATTAGGTTCTGCTCCTGAATCCACCAAGCTCCACAAATGCTGGGCAATTTACTTTAATAAGGGCAGGTTGATTTCTTTGGTACCAGGAAATTCTGATTTGTTCAAATTGTGCAGCAAAATGAACAACATTTGCTGTCACTGGATGTTATTTTAAATAGGTACAGTCTAGCACTAATAAATTGTCAGACATCCCATATACAGAGAGTGGGATGCAGTAAGTGGAGACAAAAACCAGGTCACTTCCTCATCAGGCTGCCTGCTAGTCTGACTCAGCTTTTGCTCTAGGTACAACCTGTCCATGCAGGGCCAACAGTGAAGTTCTAGAACCACTTTCTGGGGAAAAGAAGAGAATCTTTTTTTCCTATCAGTAATATGTAAGATCCTTTTGCGTAAAGTACTCAGCAGAAACAAAGCGAAGTTTAGTAACTCTCAGATGCTATACCACAGTGAAAACTGGAGGGAAATGCTGAATAAGAGTATTTTGCCCATGGAGTTAGTCTAAATATTGTTGGTAAATGGTTCTTGATAAATACAGGTGTTTTGCTGATGAACATGAAGGAGGAATATGTTTTCATCTCGCACTGAAGACTAATCTGGTGACTGCTACTTTGTGCAGTAACATGTAGGCATCCCCACATAACAGATCGGGGCTGTGCAAGGTATTTTGGGGAATGCCAGAAGCATTTTTTAGGGAGTTTGCAACATGATCCATGAATAAAAAAATAAAAAAACCAAACCTGGAGCTTGGTAACACTGACTGAAGAGGCAATAGCTCTCTCTTTCAGGTTGTTCTCTTTCAGAACAAACTTCTCCCTTTTTTTGTCAAGTAAGGTTGATGTAGTTAAAAGAATAAAAGCCTTGCAGAAGCAGAGCTTTTCCACCGCATCAAAGTCCAATGGCTGTGCTGGTTTCCCATGCTGTGCTACTGAGCATCCACAGAACTGAAATTGATGTGGCTTACTAATGTGGTTCCACAAGGGTACACACAAAAATTAAGTAAACAAAGCTCAGGACTGGGGGAAAAATAATCATGCAGCATTACTCAGTACTATTGCCCGTGAGACAGTACAGGGATGAGCAAGGATGTGGACATGTGCCATGTTCCATGGTCTTTCACATGTGCTTTCCAAATCATGCCCTCGCATGTGCAGTGGTGGAACCGCATGATTTCTGTTACAGGCAAGCCGTATCAACTGGCCTGCCTACGTACATAACATATATAAAGGGAAGCAGAGCCACAGGGCACAGTGTTTCTAAATGAAAGGCAGTAAATAACAAACCCATTTCCAATTATCTCTTAATTGCTTATATAGTTGTAAATCAAATTGAAATTCCGTTTTCAAGAAAGTATATACAAAACCAATACTGAATAACGCTTTTATTTGTTACAGCCATTGCTGTAGATGTTCAGCAGTGACTAACATTACGTGGTAGGGCGTTTGAGGAATATGGAAGCACAAATGGGGTCCCATGGACAAACAGTATGTGATATAAGCAAACATCATGAAAGGTCTTCTATGTCCTTCTCAGAGCAAAAAATTTCTACAGTACTGACAAAAATCTCCAATATCCTTCCTTCCCCTGCACATGTGGTAGCTATTTCCAGCCTGAAGCCCAGTTCAAAGCTAAATGCTGTCTAAAAGCAAGCCCATTGCGCACCATCATGCAGCATAATAAAGCCACCACGTAGTGGTGAGGGGATGTCCTAGCTGCGACACAGCCCCTCCAAAGTTTCCAGCTTCCCACCAGAGATGGGTGCTCAGAACCAGGACCAACATTTTTCCAGAAATGCAAGAATAATCTGGCATCCCCAAGCTGGGCTCCAAGATCCACTCACCTCCCCAGACCCTAAGAGGAAAAATACTCAGAGGGTCTGGGGACTGAGACGACAAGGTGTGAACCTAGGTTAAGAACTGCAACTTTACTATTACCTTCACGGAAAAGTCACACCAGGGCACATCTTGATGGTCCTGCCTAAGTTTGACAACTCACCTCCCTTGTTTTAACATTAGCTCATCTCCTATAAGCAAAAAGCTGTGCAGAGGGGGCACTTGGACAGCACTGGAGCAAGTACTCACACAATATTGCCATGCTTTGGTCTGACTGGGGGAGAAGGGGGGGACCGTGCCTGGGGCCTGGAGCCAGGCAGAGGCGGCTGGGGGCGAGCGGAGCCCCGCGCTGGGCAGGTCGCCACACTGAGCGAGCGCATCCTGCATCCGGTGGCAGCAAATGGCTGCACAGTGGCGGCAAGGAAGCAAACAACAGAACTGCCAACGTGAGAACATGAAGAGTGTTTTTACAAAGGAAAAGTTACAGCACAGCTAACATCTGCAGTGGGAGTGGAGAAAGGGAGCAATAGCAGGGAGCACAAGATAAAGAGGGACAAAGACACAGGAGGAAAAAAGGATGAGAAAAGACAACACGTTTGGAAAGAAAAGCACAGGAGGACATGTAAGTGCGTTTGAAAGGAAGACAGAAAAGGGTAGCAAAAGACTTGAGGTACAGGGAGAAGGAACATAATATCGACAAACTGAAATGTGGGAACTGATGGCAAACCTGCAATCACACTGTCACTCAGTTTAAATGGTGAAGATGACAATTCCTTGACCCGACACATACATATCCTGATAGCACAGAGAAGAAATTGCATGTATCTGGGATCACCCAAAAGAGATACTGAGGTAAGAGACTGGAGGAGAAAGCAGGTGGCTGTAAGAATAGTGTGAAAAGAAACAAGCAAGCAATGACGCAGTCCACCTCTGTTTAAGGACACCTACAGAATATGACAGCGCAACAGAAAGACCGAAGTCTTCCTTACAAATCTAACAAGGTTTCGATCATTAGGTCCAGTATAATCAGCGCTCTGTAAAAGCAGGGCCATGAATTTGCCAGGTTTCATTAGATAGACTCAGCTGTGTATTGTCAATTACCAATGACACTGTGTCCCAAACTCTGTATTTCATCATTGAAACAGTGCTGGTTATGCACAGATGCACCCTGATGTTTCTTTTGATTTATTCCCCCTCCACACCCTCGTTACATTTGAATGAAGTAACTCATGAAGATACTGGCCCTCAGTCTGGCCTTGCTCTTGACATTCAGTCCTTTTAATTCACATTGCTTTTGGGAGACCAGAGTCAAGCTGTAAATGCCTGTATTTCCGACTGTTGAACTTTCAAGCTATTTCTGGTTTCTGCAGTTTTAACCATTTTTCAAAATAACAACTGCCTGATTTAAGTGCAGTAATACTTGCGTGCATGACAGAAAAATCCTACCTCATACTCTACAGAGATTTTCATGGTGTACAAATTATCAGTCTCCATTTGAAATTTAATGTAGTAGAATTTGATGTGGTTTTTAGTCAAGTGAAGTAAGTGAAGGAAAAACATCAGTTCTATCCACAGAACAACTGTCTCCAGAGGGAAGTTCCCGATTACAGTCACGACATATCAATATAAAACTAAGAAGACAAAAAAGGTCCAGAGGATGCTAGTAGGAGGATCACTTGTTACCTTCCACACCTGGAGTGAAACTCCAAGGGACTTTACTGACCTGTCATTTAGAGATTCCTCTGAGAAGTTCTGCTATAAGATTTCCCACAACAAGGGCACATGCACCAAACAAAAGTTGAGCCCTCAAAGCAATCCGAGGAGTACTTCCTGTACTCTGATCAGTGACAGTGACGACTGAAAATTATATGTGGCTTTGAATACTTGAAGACTGCAAGTCATGCTGATTCTTCACAATTCTTCATGATGAAAATCACTGAATTTCACCTTTACAGAGATTGTCAAGTGTACAGGGCCTTATACAGTATTTTCACTTTTTGCACATCTGGACCATAATATATTTTCTTGGGTCCCAAAGAAGACTGAACTCATTTGAGTATTTTAGAACATTCTGGCATGCAGTATTTCTCCTGTGCTTTTTAAAGTGTCTGTTTTATTACTGTAGCCAGGATGTTTACTCGTTCAGTAATTCAGAGCTTTATTATTGCAATGAATCATGAACTATGAGTTACCAGCTTCAAAGAAGATCCAGTGAAATCTTAAAAACAAACTAGAGAAGAATATAAGTATTGTTTTCCACTCTATTTATCTTCAAACTTAGCAAGAACCTGAGTCTTTGCAGTTTTGCAGTTTTCTTGTAACAGCATCCTTTCTAGTCGGTTTCAAAAGGAAAATGACGATGACAACAGTTCTATCTCCCACTTAGGTGGAGTTCTTGTATACCTACCAAGGTAGTATTTTTAATAGTAATTATAAAGCAACAATCTCCACTCTTCATTGTCAGAAATGAAGCCAATATTGTGATGTATCATGTAAAAATCCTGCTAATTTACAAACTAGTTTTCTTTGAAAAAAAAACAACCAACCAACCACAGCACTCAAGGCCATGACTTACATACACGCTTTGCATCCCAGCTGGACTCTTGCACATGAAAGGAAATGTATGTGACACATTTAAAGTTACAAACAGGGAGTATCTGATGTTCTTCCCAAAATGGGAAAGTTGCTGAGCTGGATACATTTTAACTTACTCTGAAATTCAGGATGATGTAAATACCAAACGAGAGAGAAATCATGCCAATGATATTAGACTGATGGAATTAAGTTAGCAGTGGAAAAACAACCCCCCAGAAGTATGGGCGATTCAGTGCTAGGATGAACAAAGCAGTAGAGAACACGCAAATGGGGAGCACTGATGACTCAGAAGGGAGTTGAGCTCACAGAATAATACATATTTTCCTTCAGCTTTTATTTCAGTGATCTGGCTATGAGCCTAAAAGAGTCTTCTGATCATCTGTACAGTGCTGAATGGCCTGAAGTCTCCAGACTCATCCTTATTTTACTATTGCAGAGGAGATTTGGACAAAACAATCATATTCAAAAGCACAGTGGACTGATTTATAAAGGAAGTATATTTTTTTTTTTTCTGACAGCCAGCCAGGGGTTATTTAAGTTGTATGTATCCTCTGCTGACCTTGATGTTCTCTAACACCCATTCCCTCTTTGTGAGAACCCAGCGTTGTCAGTCCTGGGCTTCAGAGCTTAGTTAGGGAAGAGTCACAGACAGAGGTGGTGGGGGATTTTCTTCTCCATACTTGAAATACAGGCTCCAGAGATATATGTGAATTTTGAGCACTACTGAAAAATGGGCCTTTCTCACTTGGCTTGTTTCTCATCTTCCTCCAATGTCTTTTCATAAACTAGCCTTTTCAAATAACTATAGGAGGAGTTTAGAGGGAAGTCCTGATTTTTTTCATTTTAAAACACAACCATTTCCTGACTGGACAAAACAAAGAGCAAACATTCAAGTTAACTAAAGACCAACCTAGGTCTCTAGAATTACTGTTATATTAGTCTTTAGCATGCCTAAGAAGACTCCACTTCTGACAAAAGCATGGATACTATGCCAAGGAAAGGCTCTTTCCCTGACATTCAGGCAGAAGCAATACAGTTTCAATGGATTATTTAGATTAACAAAAAGATTAATAGGCATTGTATATGGGTACACCTAATGATTCTTTAAAACAATCAAAGAAACAAAGGTCAGTCAAAACCCCTTCTTACTTACCATCTGTAGTAGTACTTACTTCTCTAGGAGCTTTCCAAGATGCACTTAAAGCCAGCAGGTTCTGGACATTCAACCCACAACGCATTAAGAGCTTTGCACATTCAAGCTATCATTCAAACAACCACACATAATCTCCCTAAAATTGTTGTGACATATGCATTTCTCTGCTTTTCACAGTGGGAAAACAGGGAAAGGAGAGAGTTTCATTATGTGAACCACGACTGAGCTTAAAAAGTGGGAAGGAAGAACAGTTGCCAAAGCCAAAATGATTAGTCAGAAAATCCTGGCACCAGCAACTTGCTTTAATGTGTCAGACACTGCACTGCCAGTTAGGAAGCTACATTTAGATTCAGGTTTCTAAATGCAGGTATTAATCCCTGATATATGTGCTATAGATTGACAAGAGATATTACTAGAAGATACACCTTTCCTGCTTTGGAGACCCTGTAGCTTTCTTTGGAAAGCCTGAAGGCAGGTACTGCAGAACTCATCTGCCACAGTGATCGTGTGTCACCTCGCTTCTGGCCCAACTTTCCTTGTTCTCTTAATTTTTCTCTCAGTATCCCTCTGCTACTCTGTAAATGTCAACAAATGCACCATTTAAGCCGGCAGTCGTTCTCCTGATTTTGCTCCAATGCTTTAGTAAGAGAAAATTGAGTTTACAACGGCCCACACATCACTTGGGTGCATTTAGCAAGATTTCTGTATCTTGAGTACAGTCTCAGCAGCTGTGATTCCATCTACACCCCTGCACAGTAAGAGAAAGAGTTCGCTACTCAGACAGGTCTCTAGAATAAAGTTATGACACCATTTCCTCAGCAACAACTGCAAGCTGTAATTATACAAATGACCAGAACTACATTTTTGGCACACGGAGGCACATGGGATTAAGTGATTCATTCACCCCCTCTACAGGTGAGCAGAAAAACGTTGTAAGTGCAAGAGAGTTAGTCTTGTCTTCAAACCAATAAATAGAAATAGCTATGAGGGTAATTAATGTGAGAACACCCCTGAGTGATCATGGTAAGTTTTACTTCAGGAATTTTTTCTGCTTTGTGAAATATCCCTCTCTGATTGGTGCTGCTTTTACTATTATATGAATCAACATCAGCAGGTAAAATGGATTTACAGAAGTGTAAGAGAGACAAAACTGAGATCCAGTGTAATTTTGGGTAGAAAGCTTTCTGTAATTTCCTACTACATTTAATGATGGCAGCCTTGTTTCACATCCCATGTGGTTTATCAGTTTTGCTCAGAATATTTAAATCTCTAAGAAATTGCCTCAGAATATGTCTTTAAGGAAGTTTCATAGATGTTATGGTGCCACACAGTCACAGGTCTTTTGCATTAGTCCTGGTAGGTCCAAATGCAGTGCACCTCAGCAAAGAAGGATGCTATCTTCTTTTTCAACAGGAAGACTTTGACAGTAATATTCTCCAAAGTTTTAAAGGGTAGAATTTAGTAATCTACAGTAAGTGTACATTCATTCTTATAATACCATTCCTGAATGATCATAGAATTTTCCTGCATTTTTGAAATCCAGGTTTTCACCATCATACTAAGTATGGAGCTTCCAGTGGTACAAACTGTTAGATGCTAATCCCTATGGGCGAATATAAACTATAAATTTTTTTGTTGCTCACAGAAGTCTGAGACACTCTAAGCAGTAACATAGAGAAACTGTGCCATTTTGCTAGTTGTGATTTTTTTTTAAAAATATATGCTGTCTTACAGATCTCTTAAATTTGAAATGTTATGGATAGTATTATTCTTAGTCATGTAAGTTAAAAAACGTCTAAAGATATATTCATATAATCTAAGAAAACAGAGTGAACAGAAGACTACAATTAGAAAATGTTAGGGCAAAAAGTAAATGCAAACACCTGATTTAAAGCAGCTCATGTGCAATGTCAATATATTAAAGAAAAATGAAAGGAAAACTAAGCAGCTTTGGCTCATTGTCAGTAATGTACGTAAATAAAACAAAATCTGCTGAAATAAAAGACGAATTACATGTTTGATCAGATTTTAATGATAAAGTAATATCTGAAAGGGAAAAACTAATGTTTATGATGACTAACCTGGCGTATCTCTCATAGAACACTGTTTCTTGATTGCAATTCTATTTAGGTTCAGAAAGTCTTCTTAATTGTACCTATTCTTCTACTGCACAGACAGCTGCTTTTGTAAGAGTGACCTTCTGAAATGTCACCCTTTTACTTAGATCCAATTCTTGATTCTACACTAAATCACACTGTCTCTGTGTATTTAAGCAAATGGTGAATCTTGATAGCCCTGCAGGGCCTGTGTAAGTTTGGAAAGGTAAGATGAGTTATACATTATGGCCTGTGTTTCAACAGAATTTGTCAGAGATGATTGCAGAGTCTTTACTTCGAGATTTACAGTGCTGAACCCCTCATCTAATCTTTAAATATCCTTGTATTTTCAGTCACTTCGGAGGTTACATAGAGCTACAAGCAGCCCAGAATAAGTAAGCGGAAAAAGCAGGGGAAAAAAAGGCACACAGAAAGAAGACAAAAAACCAAAGCATGAACTATAAATCCTAACGACACCTATACTTGGAAGCTGCTTCTTTTAAAATGTATGCTATAGAAAGCAACTGCTGAACAGATACTAAAAAGAAACCTAAATTTTGTGACTTTTTGTATCTCCAAGTGCCATATGTGCAAGGAGAAGTTTGCTTTTGCCTGACCTGGGTTAAGAGCTGCCCATCCCCGCACGAGAAGGGTGTTTGGTTTCCTATGCATGCGGGGAGTCGCCCTGTCCCCCCACTTTGGATGGGCACTGCCTGCCCCCGGGACACCCCACTGCAGCTCCACGCAGTGGTTACTTCTGTCTCACACCACACAGAGCAGTGGCGCGGGGCGATGGGACGCTTCTGAGAGAATGAGGAATGGCTGCTCGGTGCCAAGCTGATCCCAAGGGTAGGAGATTTGAAGCCATTTCCAAGTCTGGACAGCGAGAGACAGCCTCACAGAAACTCGGCAGTGTGAGGGAGGCCAGCACTCCTCGCTGCCTTACTTGGTGAAACGAACACTTGGCTGAGTGCTTGACTGATTGTCAGAGAGGCCAGTAGCTAAAACAGGAGATTAGCTAAATAATTCTACATAAGAAGATAAGGTAAGATTTCAGCGACACACACCTGGTGATGAACAGAAAGCCCATGTGCAAACTTATATATGTGGTTATCCAACTGAAATAAGTGATACCAATTATTCTGTATTACAGCCATGGCTAATATTTATTCTGGTTTTCCAAAAAGTCAGAATGTAAAACCTGCACAAATTGGTGTTTGCCTTAAGAACCAGGCTAGGCTTACAAACAAGCTGCCAGTTACAGCCAAAAAAGCCCTCATCTGGCACAAACGCTGGTTCTTCCAGAAGATTCAATCTTTGCTATTCTGGGTAGCTACAAAATTATTTTTTAATGAAAACAGATAGAAGAAAAGAGCAAAATCTTACTGTGGAAGGTTGACATACAAGAAACACAACAGAAAGGTGATGCTGCAGCTAAAGATTAGATCTCAGAAAGCTCATGACAGAGGAAAAAGACTCGATGGTAAAAGCAAACAAACAGTCCGTAGAGCGTGTTGCAACATTTCAGACCTACTTGCACTTATTGACATGTCTAAGAAGTGAACTCATTAATGAAAGCCCATAATTTTTGCTCTTCATCATTGATTTTGAAGCCAGAACAATCCTGAACAGTCAGACAGATTTATAACAACTGCTGAAGTTGAACCTTGCAGGCTGTGAAAAACATGGCTGTCTCCTAAAACATTGCCGTAAAGACTCAACTAAAGGAACAACACTATTTCCACTAAAAAGCCCTTCATCAGCAGACGTTCATTAGCGCTGAATGCTGGTCACAGTGCTGGACTAACCTCAGGAAAGCTGAGCTCAGCACTTAAAGTGTGGATGCATACTTGCATCTCTAGAAACAAATTCTTCAGCTTGCAATCCTGCTGGCTTTAGCGAGTCAAGTGTTATAGGGTTTGCCCCATGGTCTGCAAAGCTGAGTTGGAAGTCTCTGAGCAAGACTCTCCTGTGACTTCCAGCACCCTCCTTTTATAGCTGGGCTAAAAGTAACACTAGAACAGGGAATCTAGTTATGCTTTGGAAAAAAAAATTACGCCTAGAGAAGCTATCTTGATTGCTTCCACCTACTCTGAAACACTCAGCACTGTGTGGCATATAAAGATCAATCTCCATATGCAAACTGCACATGGGCTATTTAAGGCTCAAGTCAGCATCGAAATCTGGAAAATTTTGAATTTATGGCCAACCTCAGTGTTTCTATTACCTTGTTTATATCACTGACCAAGACAACACTATACTGAATGACTTGAGGCATCATATTCTGACGATTAACCCAGAAATAAAATACAAACAACTTCTGCTATGTCTGCACAGGATATGGTTTTAGGATGTATGATTAGCTACTTCATGGAGGCCTAGCACAGCACAGACTCAGGCCCAAGGGAATAAAAATACAAGTAAGACTAACTGTTCTAATTTCCAAATAGGAAATAACTGTTTGCAATTTAAGAAACTTTAAAACCTTTCTTCCTCCAGTTGCTCTTAGGCTGTTTCTTTTGAAAAGGTAAGCAAAACCATGGATGACATCTGACACTGTCCAGGCAATCACACAGATCTCTTTAACAAATTAATCTTTACTGAACCAACAGGGAGCTGAAATACCTATCAGCTTTGTTTACAAAAAAAATAATCTCCAAGGAGATATAACCAGTAATGGTCCTTTAACTTATATTTGAGCTCATCCTTCTTCCCCGAGTAGTAACATAATAAACAAGAGGTACTGCCACACACACAGAGGCCCTGCCGGTGACACATAAAATTCCCTCTGTATTTTACAACTCCTCTCTTTGCTCCCTTTCTTACCAGCCAGCCAAGAGATGCTATGGCTTCAGGGCTTGGAGAAGAGATGTGCAGGCACGCTGTTCACAGAACCACAGAATCACAGAACCCCAGGTTGGAAGGGACCTCAGGGATCATCTAGTCCAACCTTTCTAGGAAAAGCACAGTCTAGACAAGATGGGCCAGCACCCTGTCTAGCCAAACCTTAAAAGTGTCCAACGTGGCCGAGTCAACCACTTCCCTGGGGAGATTATTCCAATGGTTGACTGTCCTCACTGTGAAAAATTTTTCTCTGGTGTCCAACCGGAATCTCCCCAAGAGCAACTTGTGTCCATTCCCCATTGTCCTCTCCATGGGACTCTGTGTAAAAAGGGAGTCTCCATCTTCTTTGTAACTACCCCTTAAGTACTGGTACATGGTGATGAGATCCCCTCTGAGCCTCCTTTTCTCAAGGATGAACAAACCCAGTTCTCCCAGCCTATCCTCATATGGCAGCTTCCCAGTTTTTTGATCATCTTGGTGGCCCTTCTCTGGACCCCTTCCAGCCTGTCCACATCCTTTTTGTACAGCGGGGACCAGAACTGTACACAGTACTCCAGGTGTGGCCTGACAAGCGCTGAGTAGAGTGGGATAATGACTTCTTTCTCTCTGCTGGCAATGCCCTTTTTGATGCAACCCAGCACCCCGTTGGCCTTCTTGGCCGCAGCAGCAGCACACTGTTCACTCGTGTTGAGCTTTCTGTCCACCAGGACCCCCAGGTCCCTCTCCACAGAGCTGTTCTCCAGCCAGGTGGATCCCAGCCTGTGCTGCACTCTCGGATTATGTTTTTCCAGGTGCATGATCTTACACTTGTCCTTGTTGAACTTCATAAGGTTCTTGCTGTTCATATGCTTTGTCTTGGTGAAAGTCTCCAGATGCTACAGCAGAAGAGAAACGGCAACAGTTGTGAGAAGAGCGGACAACCAAGATGTGAAGGGTTGCAATCCTGATGACAGCGCTCAGGAGCCACAACTCATGTGCTGCAGCACATGTGGCCAGAATTGGTGCTGCAAGGGATTTCTGACTACACGTTGCTGCTCTTGGGCAATGCAAACGTAAAATTAATCATGCAATTACAACCCACACCTCACAAAGCCCTTCTTCACACTTACAGGATCAGCAGTGGGTTTTGATACAGCTGTCTGATGCAGTTTTATCATTATGTCAGGCTCCCAAGAACCTCATTGACACTGACCTTGCTCAGTTCAGTCCCTTGGTTGCCCAAGAAGGATCCAATGCTATCGGAGATTTCCTTAAACATATCAAGATATAGCTAAGAAACCTAAACAGTAAATAAAATCATGTCCTAAAATAATGTATTTGCATTAAGCAGGAGGGATAGTATATACAATAGCTACAGGCTGTATAATCGCTTTGTGAGTTGTCTGCTAGTATCAAAGCAAGAGAGTGCAGGGAATCTTTCTTTGCTGCAATCTGTTGTGTCTGATCTCTATAAACAAGGCCGGCATCTCTTCTTTAATAATCCCAGCACAGTGTTGTCAAAACTCCCCCCACTGAATGCTTCCCAGGGTGCTATGGAAGGGTGCCACTAGTCTTGCCCCAAAGCCTTCCTTGTTCTGGGTGGGCTCTACCACTTCTCTTCTCCCTGGGCTCCTTGGTATGCTTTCTGGGTGCAAAGACATGGATTCTTGCCTCCTAACTTCAAAGACCTTAGCTCATGCCCTGAAGGAAGGAGCTAAGGTGCTCTGATCTGCCATCTAAAGATACTGATCTCTCCTCCTTGATTGTAGTTCAGTCAACTCCTGCAGCAGGCACAGCTGGCTGGGTGCCACAGGACCAAGGAGGCTTTTGGGCCACTTGCTCTCTCCTGTGCCAAGAGCCTGTATGGCCAGGTGGTATGCTGGACCAGAAAAGGGAAGCAGCTGACAGCTAACACTGTGGGAAGGGAGAAAAGGAGTATTTTCCAGCCAATTTGGTTCCTCAAACCAGCTTTTCATGTGACTGCAAAAAAAGCTTGAGCCAGCACGTGCGAGGCAGCAGTGACAGTTTGGGAACGAGCAGCCAGGCACAGAGGAGCCCAATTCTTTCACTGGCAATTAAGTGCTTATTTTGGGGAAAAACAAAACAAAAATCCCACGCTTACTCCTTATGAGGTGCCTAAAGCAGAGCGCCAGTGATTCCACACAGCTTAAAAATGATGTGGGGGCACATAGCATAGAGTAAGAGGCTCAAACAGAAATCCAGTCAGTCCCTTGTCTTGACTTGTGTGACTCCAGCAGCGGTAATGAGCAAAAAGACAAAAGAAACCAGCCTGCATGGTTTGCACTCGCCACACATGGACTTACAGACAGTAATTTATATTGATTAAATGAACCTGAAATTTTGGATAACATCTCTGTGCTGACAGTATAACCAGCTCCAGCAATTCTGGCTCCAACAAATCTGAGATACGTGTAAATTAAAGAGGAATAAGAAAGCCAGTTTAGGAAATAACAACAGCATGAAATTTTATATGAGCTTACTACCCAGCTTTCCTTTGTTTGAAATCTGAAAAACTGGAGGCGTTTTCTTCACCCTTTCAGGTTTTTTTTTATTTAACTGTACCTTTTAGTTCTACCAGCAAGAATACAGGGAAATGTCAAATTATCATTAAAAAGATGAATTTCAAAGTATAAATTGTTCCAACAAAACCAGGAACCAAAGAACACGGGAAATACCGATGTACACCTTATAAAATTTTCAGGTTCATTTCTAGATGATTAAGCCTGAGGTAAGCATCCAACTTAAATCACAACATTTCAAAGGAGAAAAAAGTAAAATTATGGTAATCAAGAGACGGTAGTTATAACTGTAAAACAAAACTCAAAAACTGCAGTATTTTTTGGAACCTTTTCTTAGCATAAGAGAGAAAAAATGTTGGAAGGTGGGAAGAATAGTGAGAGCAGAGTGGGCAGACAGTGTCCACATGACAGAACAGAGATAAAGGATGCCAGAAATATGTTAAAATAAAATATGTATCGGTAGCAGAGCCAACAATGCCATCTGCTAAGTCCTCCCTATACATCCCACTACAAAATCTGGTATCCAATTGCTTGACGCTTTGCTGTAATTTATTCATTTGAGATGACAATCTCAGTGTTGGGCACCTGCCTTTTATGGAAATCTCCATCCGAAACCGTTCAGCTATTCCTAAGCAGGTTAGAGAAAGTGGTTTGCTCACGCTAAGTACTCTGGTGTTCTTAATTTTGAAAATAGCTTTTCAATTAGGAACATACCACCATCTTATGGAAATCTGCCCCAACTCCATTATGCACCATATTGAGGGCTTCACACTGTGCCCAAATTTGCACTGGCCCCTTCTATGTGGCATAATTTTATCATGAGACGCACATAGGCCTATTATTTTTGTTCAAGTGACTGCTTATATAATGTTATTGTAGGTCAGCATAGGTCTTGGTCTGTTGGTGAGATGTTTGTGCTGTTATCTGAGCTGGGAAACCAAGCCCGGGAGTGAACCCTTTTGAATCCTGAGGGCACAGAACATGGTGGCGCATGCTGGAAATTCCTATGACAGTGGCAAAATGCTGACAGATTAATCTACACCTGGCCCCTGAACGTGCCTAGTATGTCTCACCAAACTATAAATCAAATATGTTTCTACAAGTCGTCTTCTTTTAGAAATCACTCAGCAAATATTCTGAGCTCAAATCAGGATCCTTTTTCTCATAAAAGTGCCAAGCCCTTTTCAAACCGTGTTAACTGAGGAGTAGATTAAAGTATCAGTTGCTTAAGCATCTAGAGGAGCAGCACTACAAAGGAGTATCTCTAATGCTGCTTTGCAGAAGGTAAGTTAAAGAGCCATTACCCATTATTACTGCAGAGAGCCTGTCAACTTCTTCCAAACAGCTGCCATCACCTTTGACAGCAGTGGATTTGCATAATGGGGCTCTCGTCCCCTGGTCTGCCCTCCCCCAGCTGCACTGTCCTACAACGGAGTTAACCTCTGAGGATGAAACCACCATGGTGTGGAGGGCAGGAGTGTACGTACGCATGCATGGACATACATACACATCTCTTTCTCCCCTTCAGTGGAGTTGGAAAGGAAAATTATTTCCTATCCTAAATGGTTTTCAGACAGGGTTATCAAAAGAGCTTAAGAACTGATATTTTTAAATGATTTTATGATTAAGTAAGCTAGGACTTTCCAGCCTGGAAAAGAGACAGACTAGAAAGAACAGAAGAGATGACATGGGACTGATTATTCACTGTCTCTTGAAAAAAAAAAAAGGGGGGGGGGCAGCTAATGCAACTAGTAAATAGGAACAAAAGGACACACTTCTCCACTCAACTTATGTTTGGGTTGTGAAAGACCCTGTTACATGGCATTTATGATCCTAAGATTTTATACATCTGTATGTTCAAGAGTACAACTGTCAACTTTACAGGAAAAAATATTCAAAGGTAATAAATACCAAAGCACCACCTCTGGCTCCAAACCCCGCCAAGACACACAACACTGTGTGGAGGAAGGCAGAATATTCAGTGCTGGCTCCATTCTTCTGCTCTTCACTGTGCATTTGGTAAGCAACCATTTAAGATACAGGAGATAAGCTACAAGGCTAAAGGAATCTTATGTCTTCCTTCGCACAGCTATTACTGTGTTACAATGCTTTTGAAAAGAGATGCCTGCAAGGAAAATAGACATGAGTATCAACCGGTGGTGGTTTAAAATATTTTTTCTACTACAAAATAAATTAGACTGCATTTGATCAGTCAGCCTAGTTTTGTCATCTCTGGTCAGTAGTGACAAACTTAATAAGACTAGCTATGTAACACAAACACGATACAAGGTCAAAAAAATACCAGGTGAGCTCATGTCAGTTCATAGCTCTGTGCCAAAAACCGCTATTCCATTTTACTGCCACAAGTAAACCTGAGTAATGTATAATGTATATATGGTGAGCTCAGAAAGAGGAATATGGCAAGGAGAGCACGAAATTCATGGTTTAGGAAAGTGTAAAGTCCTGTCCTTTTCTCTTGAACTCTACCCTGTCTCCTGTCTGTAAATGACACCTCTCAGGCTCGCTTACAAGTTACTATATAAACACCAGTCTGGTAGTGCAGCCAAACATGGGGTGGTCTAAACTACATCCCGTTTAGGCCCTGGGCAAAGTAATTTTGTTACTCTTTTTTTTTACAAAATAAGGCAGAATGTCCTAAGGGACGATACACCAAACTGTAAGGAAAGGCAGCTTAACAAAGCCCTTCAAAATGCAGTCATTTAGCACCAATAAGACTGATATTCCCGACCTTGTGAAAAAACCTCCTATTAATTTTCCAGTTACCAGAATGGAACAGAATATTTCCTGAACTTTTGCCATATGCTTATTCGGCTGCTGAGATTGTACCGGAGACAGATCAAAAAAGATTTATTTACTGCAGGTTATGGTTATTCCTCCCCGCCCCCCCTGTAAACCTTGCTGAGCAGTTCCTGCAGCATTAACTCTCTCTGTGACTTCTACACTACACATGAAGATCAGGCAGAGGATGCATCGCTTTTGGGACCTAGTCATTAATGATGTACCATGATCAGTCTGAGAGATTACTAGGAGGGCTCAACAAAAGGAAGGGGCCATCATGGCTTGAAAGTCTGTAATCTGTGAGAAGAGCCAAAAATACTTATTTTCAAGCTCTGAAGGATCAAATGTGTGGTATTGCTTGTGAGCAATGTGTGATAGTGTGGCAGGGCCAAAGACACACTAGTAGGAAAATGTGATTACTGGAATAATCTAATCCAAGTGCACAATTAACTTTCATATGTTTCAGTGGAAACCAAGCATGCTTTGTGCCAGGCTGCTAGGAAGGCAAGAGTCAAAGGAAAGGCAACACTGGATTTTTTAAGTCCAGTTTGCAAAAAGAGAATAACTAACACTCACATGATGGGAAGATCAGAGAATAAATTCCCTTTCATGCTGTTTCAGAGCACTGAGGATCTCAGATTTATCACTTAACCTAGTGGCAGAAATCCTTTTGTACTTTTCATTTTCTCCTTTTTTGTTTTCTTTTCTCATCCCCTCTTTCCCTCCCTGAGCTCTTTGCTTCCACTGATGAATTCCCTGCCTCCTTCCTCAAGGTGCTTTCCCTCTACCCTTAATTTCTTTCCTTTTCTCTTTGATATCCCACACTTTTTAACTGCAACTCTTGAGTTGATTTTCAACATTGCCCCCAATGGGTGAACGTGGAAGCGTGACGCACCGTTGTGGAATGCCCACTATAGCAGGCTGCTGCAGAGGGACAGACCCCGGTGCCGTCCCAGGGCACAGCTCTGTTTCGTGTTCAGGGCCAAAAGTTCTCAGCAAACCTCCTGAAGTGGGAGGGTGGAAACTGGCTAGCTCAGCTCAATGCAGAGGGGTGGGGGTGGGAAGATTTATGAAGTGATCTACTTTGGCATCTTGAAGTAGTACAATTAGGGTGCATCCGACAATTGTGCTGCGCACTCCACAGGGAACACTGAGCTTTTGCTATTGAGACAACATAACTCAACTACCTAAAAAGTCAGAAAATATATTTTGGCGAACATTTGTGTGATTTCTGTTTTTCAATTTCAAGTCCAGAAGGGCTGATGAGAACTACAGCTCTGCTATGTGACCATAAGCACTTACCAAAGCATGTTTAAAGACTGCAGCAATAAACACATCAAATGAACCTCACAAGTATTACAAAGAAGGTATCAAGTCCCTAAAATACTGCAAAGCTCCTTCCAAACTGCTGCCACAGAATCCTTGTCAATCCTTGTATAATGCAGCTGTTGCAGTATTTAGCCATTTGTTACAGAATTTATAAATGGATTTACTTTTTGTCACAGGCGCCCTGGTGAGAAACCTCTTGTTGACACAGACAATGGCAATTTCTTCTATGAAAACCATCTTCTAAGTTCACATGAAAGAGACACTGAATAGACATTAACATTTCAACAACTTTTCGGAGAGCTGGCTTAGAAATTAAAAATGTCAGAATCACAGTGACTCCTGAGCAATTTAAGTCCTATCACTTGCACTAAAAAGACACAAATTCATTATGAAATGAACAGAGGGTGGGACTGGCTCTACAACACTTACTCATGCTGAACAGGGTGTACATAGACAATTCCCCCATGAGACCCGTCTGCAAAATGCAGTACGGGCCTGTTCAGATTAAATTGAGAAAAGAAATGTAATAAAATGCTCCCTTTTTAATGCCTTAAAATGCTAATCTGTTGCTTCTAATGAGACCAAACTGGTGCATTTCTGGTGCAGCGCCTAGATGAATCTCAGTCAGCGGCAGATTTATGTTTTCTTTCTGCAGATCTAGTGCACAGTGGAAAAAAGACGTATGTACATAGGAAGAAAATATGTAATAAATATGAGCCAACCTTCCTGAATGCCAACTGAAACAACATTGCCTGGATTGGAAAGGCCTAATTGCTGGCGCTCCATAGCTGGCTCATACATGTGCTTTGCCAGTAAGATTTGCATCTCTGGTATGAAGCAGCAGACCAATGAGACAAAGAAAACCAGTTCTAACTCAGGCTCTGGAGGAAAGTAGGCTGTAGGTTTATGCAGAGCTTTTCTGTGTGTTTCTTTGCCAGCGTGATCCCTTGTGTCTCAGTATCACAAACCTGTCATTTGCTTCTGACTTGTCCTTATCACAAGATTCAAGCTCTTGTGCTCAGTAACACTTTTTCCATTCAGAGAACCCTAATCTTGTCTTTGCTCACCACAGTGGTCCTCCAACACAGAGCAACCTGCTGCACAGGTGCCTTGTCTTCCACCCTGTCTAAACCAGTTGTAGCTAGTTCCTTGGCTTCATATTGATCCCACCTGCTGTCCTGCACTGCAGCATGCACCTGGATGCAGGAGTGTATTTTATGTCTCTTGTCAGCCAGACAGGGACCCTAGCTGCTTCTTATCTCATCTGCCCTGAGGTTACACAGTGCCAGATCTCCTTTAGGGAATATCTGCAGGATATTAACAAGCCAGCAGAGGCTATACAGAGAGCTGGATCCAACTGCACTGCAGGTAAGCTTATTCTAAAGGACTATCTGAACAAAATTTCAATACTTTCAGGAAGCTTCTCCTGGAATATAGAGAGGGTCTAGGAGGGAGCCCCAACGGCATACAAGCAGGCAAGTAATGCAGACAGGCTTCATGGGGCCACTGAGACTCTTTTAGCTCACATCTACACAGCTGCATAAACACAACCCTTACCCATATTCCTTTCCCCCAGTTTAGTTCTTGTCCCCACTAAATTTGAACCTACTCCCTCCTCCACACTGCCTTGGCACCAACAAGGGGGTCACTGAATGCACAAAAGAGACAGGCTTCCTGCTCTGGTTTCCAGGGCTTGGCCACGTCCCAGCCTGCAGCAGCTGGCTGTGGCTGCTAAGAGAAATTCTGCTTCGTCTCTGCAGCCCTGGAACAGAGCGTGCTCAGACATCCTCCGCTGGCAGCACGTGCAGGCTCATCAGTGCTAATTGCTAGGACAGCCTAAGCAAACTGTGACGTCAGGGTCTTTGGAGATTTTAGTTGCCAAGTGCAAGCAAGTTTCTACTAAGCACACACACACACATGAAACTGAGAATTCTTTTAAGAGTACTGAAATCTGAGCACATTTTCACAAACACAGTAAAATACAATTCCCTGGTGAGCTACAGGCAACTGGAAACATTTCAACAGGAAGATGTAGGAAATCGTAATCACATGAAGTGTTAGCAACACTGCCTACAGTCATTCTATCCTCAGCGAGCTTGGAAGCGCAGGGGAGCACACGAAGTTGTGCTTATTTATGATGCATTTATTTATGAGAATAACAGCATAATTTAAGTTAGGAGGGATCTCTGGGGGTCATCTAGTCCAACCTCACAGTGAAAGCAAGGCTGTCTTCAAAGTTAGATCAGGCTGCTGAGGGTCTTGCCCTGTCCTGCTCTGAGTATCACTGAAGACGGAGATCCCGTAGCTTCTTCAGCAAAACCTGCTCCACTCGTAAGGGAAGTTTTTCCTTACGCTCAAACAGATCATCTCCTGTTGCAGTTTGTGACCATTGGCCCTTATTATTTTGTGTGTAACTCTCAGAATAAACTGGCTTGTCCATAAAAGTTCCTGTAGGTAATGGAAAACAAACCCAGTTTCTTCAGCTTCCCCTCGTATATCGTGTGCTCCTGCCCTCTATCCATCCTAGTGGCCCTCCAATGGACTGCCTCCAGCTTGTCAGCATTATTTGTAAGTATTTATAAAGCTCTCCAGATTGCACAATCCTGCAAGAACACACTGACTTAACAACAGTAAAATAAATACTATGAATACATTTTACAGATCCTTCACAATTCATTACAGAAAATGATTGCTAGCAAAGCAGTAGATCTGGGCAGTAATTACAGCAGAGCACAGGGCAGTTTCTGCTGGCATGTTCTACAACAAGGTTAAAAAATAAAGCTTATGCAAGAATATAAATATTAGGTAGAAAATGTCCTGAGGAGTTTGGTAAGTCTAAAAAGAAATAACTGAAAGCACGTTTGGTGAAAGTACAGGTTAAAAATTTTCAGTTGTAATTCCCTTCTGTTAGACTATTCCACTTATAGCAAAGCCACATATTTCGGTGAACGAAGATGGCTTTGATGCACTTCTGAAAAATATTTCAGAAAAGAAAGCTTCATTAATCACTTTCTACACTTAGGAATTGGAAACACGCCTTGTGACTGAACACAGGTCAGTTTGTTTCAACTCACGTCTACAGAGAATCTCTCCAAATTATCCACACCACCTCCCTGCCCTGCCTTGGGACACAGCAACTGACGACTACTCCTCCAGCACAACGACGGCAGTTGCCTTATCCTATGGCATTATTTTGTAGCCCTCACATGGAGTTTTATGGATTTGTCAGAGCACAGTTGAGCTCTCCTTGCCCTTGTGAAGTCTGTCTCCACTCTTTTCATTATGCAGAGAAACAATGGGGAAGCAGGGACCATGTGGAAGCAGTTACGATATTCCCAAAGGAGAATAAAAACTGTGTATTTCTGACAATGCTTGCAATTGAAAGTAGCAGGGCTGCCAACCTCATTCCCTTACTCCTGACACCAGAAACTGTGTTAGTGGCTGTGGGAAAATGCAAAGCCAGGTTTCCTAGAAGCATCCTTCCTTCACAGAGCATTTCAGAAGGGGAAGCGGACAGAAGAGCTCCATCAAAACTGCTTAATGCTACTTACCCATATGACACCAGAGGTGCCACTCTACCCCCTTGGTCATGCTGTTGTAGGTCAAGTGCCCATTGAAGGCTCTGCACTCCAATGTTCACTCATGACCTATAAGATTACCCTACTTCTCCAACTATATTTAAAAATACATTTTTAATCTATTTTTCAGATAATAAAATTAAACTATTTTGGATTAGTCTGAAAGGCTGGTAAAAAAATGCACTGAAAACATCAGAATTTGTAAATCACAGTCTATCCGGCACATAAAGGACTGTAGCCATGGTGTTGAGCGAGACTGACAGAAATTTTGCAATGGAACTCCAAATATTTATCAGTGGTACTATTCTAAAATAATAATAATAATCAACACCAAAACAAGAAAATACTTTTGAGAATTAGCATTATGATGCATTTGAAATCGAAGGGCTAAGTATGTTGAGATCGGTGCAGGTATGTTTAAGAGCCCAATAACAATTTCAATTAAACATATACTGTCTATTACTATACTTTTAACATCGTGAGAAGTAATAAAAATAATAAAAGTATTGTACCAGCATTGCTAAAAGAGGTAATAGAAAAGTATTTTCTTTTTAAGTCTGTCTGCCTCTATGTTCTTTGCAGCAGGAAGTTTTTCTGTCTTTCTTGGTAAAGTCATTAATATATTTGCAGTTGGGCTGCCTCTTTTACACAACAATGTGATAGAGAAAAAAATGGAAAATGAAAATGTGGACATTCTAGTGCTAAAAAGTTTCTGGATTTGGGGACAGGAGGAAAATCTTTAAATGTTTTAAACATATTTTTAAAATCAATTATGGAGGTGTCTCTTCTAACTCCTATGCATTTCTGACATATCTAAGTAATGGATGAAGGCTGCCACTGAAGAGAAGTGAGGATCATGTGCTTGATTTGTAGCCTTACCTAAAAACCCGTAACAGCTGTCCCCTTTCTCTCCCTATCTTTACAAAACAACCGTTGAACTCTCCTAACAACTCCTTGCTTCAGCTTCACATAATCCTTTCCTATCTGGCACGGTACCTTCTGCTACGATTTCCAAATGTCCTCTTGACACACGCTTGTGCACGTACTGCTGCATCTGCTACTAATTAGGGAGGGATATTTAGCCTGGTTTGAGAATGAGGCTCTTCAGCAGGGAAAGGAGGCCTGCCAGTTAAAAACACCTTTTTACTCCATTTCTATTAATTTTTATACACACCAAAACAGAAAGAAAAGAACCTGTGAACCTTCTCCAGAAGACCAGCATATCTGTGCAAACAGAATCAGGCTTCTTCCCAAGATGCTGGAAAGTGATTTATTTTGGTTTCCTTTGAACTCCCAGTCAGATTGGCATTTTTCCACATACCTGTCCATGACGGACCTTTTCTAATAACAGTTGTTAAAACTCTGTCTAGGCTTGCACAGACTGAACTGCAAATTCATACTGCCTAATCCAGCTGAAAATTATATTATGTCACTGTGGAACAGAAACAGCAGACAATGTTATCAACACGTCAGCAAATGTGCACAATGGACGAGAAAGCCCTTCTATCCTACATCAATTTAAAAAGCTTTGCAAACTTTTCAGACCAAAGGAATAGGATATGTAGTGCCAATAAAAGTGTTGTACTAAATTAAAGTACATTCCTGAGAATGTTAAGTCAGTAAATATGGTGCTGTTAATGCCACAACAACATTCCCCTAAAGGACAGGTACTTCACAATATAGAATCTGTAATATTCAGTGAGTTTGTACCCTGACTTTCAGAAACGATTTTGATATCCACAAGCAACAGAAATATGGCCCTCATCATCTGAGTAACAGTCAGCAAAGATGAGGTTCATTTAATTCAATTTTAGATATCCATGATGTACATAGTACAGTAAGCAGCCTTTACAATCAGTGGAAAGAAGCAGGTGTAATCCACGTAACATTTTATGGCCATCTACTTTAGGATCAGCTGAATCAGGGTTGAAGTGTGCCTGTCTTTTATTTGTTAATTATGTCAATTGTCAATATGCCAATTCAATATGTCAATTATTAATTGTCAAGTACCATCAATCTGTCTTGTCAAGCATTTCTAGCTACAGATGTCTACAATTTCCTCAGAAATGTTAGATAAGGAAGATTTACTTTCAAAATCCAGGCAACCTAAGTCCCTTGGTGACAATTTTTTTTGCTGCAGACACTGGACAAGCCAGTGGGCAAGCAGGCAGTTGGACTAGAGACCCAAAGAGTTTTCTTCTGATTTAAACTATTCTGTGACCGAACGATTCCATTACTCAATAAGGACCATGTAGAACAGCTGCTTAACTGTTAACTAAGCAGGCTGTGGTTCTTTAGTTTAATAATACGGGGTTCAGAGATTCAGCTTTGGAAGAAAAAAGTAATATTTAGAGATGTGGTGGGAACCTCTAAGGCTTTTCAAAAGCAAGGCTTCCTCACAGAAAATCACTCCTGACATATTCAATGACCCAAGATGATTTCTTCCGTGCTGCTGCATAGGAACACAAAATTGGTAAACTCTTAGGAAAAAAAAGAGAAGACAATCTTACAGACTCTGCCTGTCTTGGTGAGCCAGCATTATTTGTTTTTCATGGTGTACAGCATTTTTTAGAGCTTCCCTGAGTTTGAATTCTCTCGTATTGGTATTCTTACACTTCCTCTTCTTACTTCAGGTCTTTTAGGCATTTTTAGTTTACTCCAGCCATACTCTGCTGTCAAGTTCATTCTTGATTTGAACTGCAATACTGACAATTACTTTATTTACTCCCTCTATATTCATGTGAAGACAAGAGATTAAAATATTCAGGTGAATATGCAAAAACATATAGTTAACACACACATATACACACTTGCTGCTTCTGTTTCCATCTAGTGGCCAAATGATGCTTAATTTTTCCTAATCTTCCATACGCTAGTCTACTTTTTGTCTTATTCTGAAGAGTTTTACACAGTTCACAACAGAGCTAGAAAATGGATATTTGTAGAACAATGTACGAAATTCTTCTGATTTACTGCAGGTTTTTCACCACAATAACATTTGGAAACAGGTAACAAGACTAGGAAAATGACCATTGCACATCTTTAAACCAACCAAGAGTGTTTCCAACAGTAAATCTGACTGTCTCCCTAGAACCTCTTACTATTCCTCACAAAAGAAAACAAATCTGGAAAATATTATTTTAAATGCTTGTGCCTCTGTCAGTAAAAATGGTGCCACTCATTAAGAAGGCCATAATTATGAGAACTCTGAGTCCTGTTGACAAATGGAACAGCTTGTCACATCCAGGACAAACGTTATAAATCAACAATTAGTTACGACTGTCAGAGAGTTAGGCTCACTCTTCTGACATAGAAACCAACACCTCCAGTTTCCATGACAATACTGCATGTGGATTCCAGTTGTGTCTACCCATAAGATCATGTCAAGACGTCACGAGCCTGATGGACTTAAGCCATGACTTGTTTTCAGAGTGGAACATATCTACTTTTTAGAGAATCATCTTAATAAAAATCCTTAATCATTCTCCAAAGTGTACACAAGACTGTCCAGCTTGTGACTGCAGATAGGTCAAATCACTCACTTAGCATGGTGAAAAACTTACTACTTCCTAAACCTGAACAGAGTGTGTTTCTTGTTTCTGGAGGCAGCCTAACTCAAAACACTAACACATTTTATGTCTTGCAACTCAAATTTCAAAATTATAGGAATGGGTTCCTATGCTGACTGTGGTATGTATACAGCTCATATAGAGAGCTTTGCCTGTTCATTAACTAAAAATATTGCCTGTCTTCTTGTCATGTTGTTTTATGTTAAAAATATGTAGTTGCTACAAATTCCTTTTTTCCATTAGAAAAGAAAATGCCTAAAATACTTTTTGCTGGAACCCATTTTGCATTCATATGCACGGAAAAGCAGTATCACCCTTCTTCACTTATCCCTCCTTTTTCCAGGAATGTTTCATACTCGGTTCACCCTTTTTAATTGCTCTTGTCTTCCAGTATTTTCTCTGTTTGGATGTCCATATTTTGCTCAGTGAGCACTCAGAGCCATGGATCTGGCAGAATTGGTATCCTTCAGCACAACTTACCGTTCTTCTAGCATTAGCTTCCCTGAACCAACTTAACAATCCTGGCAATTTTCTGCCAAGCAGTAAAATAAATCCAGGAAGAGCCTTCAGTTTTGAGTGTTGTTGGGTGCCAAGGGTTCTCAGCTCCTTACAGAATGAAATTAGGGCCTAACTGCCATACTTAATCCTTCGAAACATAAATGTTCTTTCAGAGATTAATAAATTACCTTTACAGGACTGTAAACTGTAGTACAGAGCACTTGGGAAAATTTGCTCCTACAAGTATTTAAATACTAATGCAATTAAAAATCTGTAAACTCTGAATGTTGTTCATTCAGAATGCGGATATGCTGTTTCTACCTTTCAATTTAATACACATCAGATGATGTAGTTGTCATTACAATTACTAAAAGAGTATTGCAACCTGTGTGGACATATCTACATGCAACTCCATCTTATACAGAGGGCTCGCTCTCATTTATGAAATGGCTGGGTATCAGGTCATCAATAGAAGTCACCTCTGACCACCCACCATCTCAGCCCATCTGGGATCACACAAGCACAGAATAATTTAAATGGGAAATGTCTTTGGTGGCTATGTAGTTCATCTTCAAAGCAAGACCAACTTCAAAGTTAGATCAGGCTTCTAAGGCTCTTGCCCAAGCCCAAGTTGAGTATCTCCAAAGACAGGGTTCCTGTAACCTCTCTAGCATGCTCCAGCTCAGCCACTTGATGGGGAAGAATTTTCTCATTATATCTAACTGGATGTTTGCTGTTGCAGCTCACGACCACTGCTCGTTGTTCTTCTGTGCATACTTCTAAGAGGAAACTGGCTCCACCTTACACCTAACTGCCCTTGCTGTACTGATGATCACAGGAAACAGAATCCTGACCCCCCTTCTTCAGGTTAAACAAACCCTGTTTCTTTAGCCTGCTGTACACCAAGCGCTCTAGCCCTCTGTGTTGTGGCCATCCGCTAGATCCTGGTCTGCTGTTATGTCCTCTGCTGGGATGTCCCACACCGTAAGAAAACCGGACACAACACACCAGTGTGGAACAGAGGAGAATGATGTCCTCCATTGCCCAGCCTGCAATGCTTTCAATAGTGCAGTCCACTGTGTGGCTAGCCTTTGATCTCACCCATCACCATCCACCTCTTCTGCTTTTCTGTCTCCTCTTATCTCATTCAGCAATGAACAGCCTTTCAAGAAGCACCCTGGTGTGAGGAACGGTACCTGCACACCTTCATGAATTCACCATTGTTAAACAGCATGATCCATACCGTAACACTTTTTTCTTTGCATATTTTGTGTATTTTTTTCAGGTTTCAGACATCCATCATATCATTCTGTAAACACATCTCTCAGTTTCAGAAAAGACGAAGTATCCTCATAACTTATATACGGTAAATAAGTGAAACTGTCAAGATGTTAACTTGTCAGGAATTTTTGATCTCAGTGGACTAAGCTAATAAAATCTGAAGAGTGATACCAGCATTACAAACAAAATCTCTCCACTTTATGCCTTCAGTTAGTAGAATAGTATCTGAAGTTAAGTAAAACATAAAATAAAAACAAACACAAGAGGAATTTTCTTCCACCCCTTCCCAAAGCATCAGATTTGACTTGTGAACACAAGGATCTGTTGACCTTCCCTTTCAGTAACTGAAAAGTCAAAAAAGGTTGTTCACAGTATTAGTGGCTCTTAATCTATCAGCGTAGTGCATACTTTAAAAACATCATCTTTATTACTAATATAATAGAAAAGTGCAAACCCCAGTAAAACGAGAAACCTGGCTCTCTATTAGGATTCTAGGGTTTTTTCTCTGCCAAGCCATCACATTCTCAAATATCACAGTCCCCTTGAGATTTCTGGAAAATTACTGTTTCTCTGTATCTCTGTACCCCTCAGCAGCTAAATGACAATAATACTCATGAAACATGTTGTGATTCTATACTAAATCCCTATTAAGTATTTTGATATTTGCAAATGTGAAGTCCTCCATAAGAAGCATACACTGTGGTCGTTTTTATCCATATATATGGTTCTGCTACCAAGTAGTCTGCACTGCATTTGAAAACGCCAGGTGTTTTCTAAAGGTCATTTATTGTAACACATTATTCTACTACTACTGCTACTACTAAACCATTTCACTTATTTTAAATTAAATTGTAACACTAGTATAGGTTAGGGATTTTATGTTTTTAAATTACATTGCATCTTGCCTTGGACGGGTGACTAGGTCATAATCCTTGCACAGCTGCAGCTGGGGAGATTGGTTTAAATTAATGGCCACTGCAAATGGTTATTTGAAAGCAGCCTGCCCTGTTAAAACAACATGGTGATCCAAACTCCACAACTTTAATTTTTTTTCACCAAATGTGATAAGATTTTGTTGATAACTATTTATCCAACGTTATGGTTAGCTATACAACTTTGCCTTTAACATAAATGAAGAAATTGGAAAATAAGCCAACTGCACTTACAAAAGCGTATAAAACAAAGACCAAACATTGATTTCAATGACTTAATTTTTTCCACATAACGCAAAAAGGCAAAGAGAGAATTTGGATTTCACAAGTAACAGCAGGATTGATAAAATTCACTGCGTCTTCTATTATCTTTGTGGTTAAACTGTTCAGCTGCTTATTTTTGACAGGAAAGAAAACAAACAACACAAAAAACCTCCCTTAACCTCCAGTTGTCTAATCACACAAAATACACTAGAAACTAACAACATTAGATAGCTACGCCTAAAGTCTTTTATGTCTGAAGTTTTTCCCTTAGAAGAGTTATTTTCAGTTCTCCAGCTAAATCAGACGGCACCAGCTTGCTGCCAAGAGCCGGTGTTCTTGGACATGGCTGCAGTTCCTGAGGAGGGATAAGGCCTCCTCAGCTGGAAAAACCTGGCTGCAGAAGCAACTACCAGAAGAGACACTGAGTGCTGCCCATCCTTGTCCTGCAATGTTCCGAAGTTCTTCTGGTGTTTCCCCCTCCTCTTTTATTTTTTTCTTTAAACTCTAACTGGAATGGTACTCATTTCTTACCAGAAGCAGAGAAGGAGCCAAGGACTCTCTCAGGCTGACTAGAAACTTGTCTATTTCCAGTATTTTCTGTAGAAATAGCACAAATACCAGAATGCAGGAGGACATACCAACGTAGAAGCTGCCCTAATTCTGCACTACATGTCTATTATTTGTGCTCAATAACTGAACTATCATTTGGGCATGTTGCTTTTAAACTCTACCATAAGGTTGGCTGATGAAGGAAACATCCATGGAAAAGAAAGACTTTTTAGGCCCTTACTCTTTTATTGCTTTCTTTTAGAAATTCGCTGTGTAGTATTTGTCTCAATGCTATTTCTGATGGAGTTACTCCAGAAAGCTTCTATGAGATGCAATAATTAGTATAAAGTGGACTACACCCAACCAGAATTACTTTCACTATTCTGCACATGCTGGGACACAGTGTAAAATTAGCTATGCCAGTGGGCTTCTTCCCTGCAGGGTATGGCTTGATGCAACCTGTGTGCTGCCATCAGGCAGTATCTGCACCCAGCATCCCAGCTGCACAGCTGCAGTCTGTGAGAGTGCACGTGAGAGACACCTCTGTTGTTGAGGCTGTTGGTTCTTCATTTCAGGACATCAATTTTAGAGGCATCTGAGGAATAACAGCTTGGGGAACACGACACTGAGGAAGAGCTCCACAGAATCTGTTCCAGAGCTTCATTCATCCTTGTTGGCCTTCTCTGCATTTTCCCAGCTCTGCTGGACGTTTTTGGGGTGGGGACGAGCAGAGCTGTGATCAGCAGTGAGCTGACCTTCTCAGGGGACAGCATGCTGCAATGGCAAAATCCCAGCTCTGAGTCATAGCCTTCAGAGCCTGTGAATTTACATGCCACGTTAGGGTTTTATTTTGCTTACAAGCATCATTCTACATTTATCTACACCAAGTATCATTTGCTGATTTACTACCCAGGCACTTGCCTTGTAAGGAATTTCTGCAGCTCTTCAGCTGGCCCTTCACGGTTTAGCGGCAAACTTCTTGTTTTGCAAACTTCAGCATTCGCCTCCTTTGGAGATTGTTTATGAATATGTAGAAAAGAATGGATCCCAGCACAGAATTCAACTCCTCTCACTGAATCCTGCTGTTTCCTAGTCTGCTTGTCCATGCAAGTACTGCCTCCCTTATACCTCTATGGGATTAACTTTTCCCTGCACAGATTTGGATGGATTCCCTCTGAACTATGCTCACTTCTTAAGTATCTGATGTTCTATGTCTCACGCTGATGATAATTCAAGATGAAAAAAAAATCCAGTCAATCACAATCAATGAACTAGATTTTATATACTTTCCTGAACTGTTGTACTCTTCCACATGGCTTTGCTGGTTTGGCACACTGTGCCTACTGGTTTTAAGGAAGAGCTGCCAGCCTCCTTCCAGAGAGGAGGCTCTGTATCTGGCCCAAGAAATGTAATTTTTTTGGGATTTATAAGTTTTCTAAACACTTCTATTCACTGATTCTGCGTGCACTGTGAAACTAAGCTGGAGGTCTCAGGAAATAACAGAAAGAGGTGAGAAACTAATTCAGCAGGAAGACTGAATCCTGTTTCATGAAATTGTTATGATCTAACCTTGTCCTGGAAGCACATATTTTAAACTTCCCATACTATTTCATTTCTGAAATAGGATGGAAGAAGGATTTCAGTTTCCACAGCTTTCAACACACACCACTTCAAGTACACCAAAAAGAATTTTAAATAAAAATGAAAACACACAGATGGAAAAAAACCTTAGCTCCTTCCAGTAAGAAACCTCCCAGAACACCAAACTGAAATGCCCAATATATATTTCTGTTTCCTCTAGAGAGATTTCATTTGCTGTATTTTGCTGTGTTTTATGAACAACAAACTATTTTAAGCAGCTAAATTGCCACATGATTCACACTGATGATAAAAGCCAGCAGAACACATTTGAACTTTGCACACATCCATCTCCTCTTGTTTTTAATGGTTTAGCACTGCCCTAATGTATTTACACAGGTTAGGCAGCTTAAAAAGCTGGAACACAGGAAACCTTTGGGCTAAGCTCAACACGATTAAAGTTCACAGTAATGGATGAAAAAACAAATCAGAACAAGCTACAACAAAAAAATTCAATACAACAGTTTTGCAAACCCTTTAAATAGTGGAATTTTGTCGTTGAAAAGACAACTAAGTGCAATTTTCTCAGTTATTTAAAAAAGCCTGTTTTATTACAAATTTTTCTTCATGTTTCAAAAGATAAGTTTGGCAAAAGGATTAAATATGACATCTAGAATATGTTCTTATGTATTACATTTCATGCTTTAAAGTAAACCATGCTCCTAAGAATCCATCTTCTTCAGTGAGGCATTTTACAAAGTGAAGGAAAAATGCAGTCAATTAGAAACTCCCATTGTGCCCACGGTTCTACAATCGCAACTATAATATGACAAATATCTGAATACTTTTATGTAATATCAAGGAATTGGAACCAGAGATTTATCTACTTAGAGGTCTATAAAAAAGAAAAATGTTTTAAGTGGCCCACGTAGCACATACAAAATATTAAGGTAACTCATCAAAAATACAGGTAAGAGCTAGACATGCTATCTTCAGGGTGGAATAACAATTAGAATTATTCTTCTTTTAAATCTGCAATATTGGTATTTCCCTGAGAAAGACAATTTCTAGGATCATTAAAATCTTTTATAGCTTGAATAGTCTTCTTGCCTGCATTGAAGCAATTCGGTTTAACTAATTCTTAAAAGTCTTTAAGACCATTTAAAAAGAGTAAAACTTTTATAAAATATGCTTTATATTCACATGCTTTCAGTAATGTCTTTTCGTCATTATTAAATTACTCAGATGAGGAAAGTGATTTAATGTGCAATAGGCAGCTACATAAGAAGATCTTTAATTTGCTACTTTCACTTTCAATACTGTTAGCAGTTACTTTCACAATGATTAGTAGAGGATTTTGTATGTGAGGTCTCTTAGTTTAAATTAAATTAAATTAAAATTTAAATTTAAATTGTAATTTAAGGAAATACAAGCATATAAATAGTATGGTAATTAAATGTCTATCACTTCTCAAAATCCCACTATTTAGTAATCTGTAGTCATCATCCTTGAAAATCCAAGTCTACATTAGTACATCCATCATAATCGAATCAGATTAATATTATGTATGGTCTCAATCTTTTCAGACTAAAAAAAAACCCTCAAAAGAAAAAAGGGAGGAGAGCAAGGGAACAACCTAATAAAAGACACCAAGTTAAGGGATCACTAAGGCCCATGCTCATGTGACACCTGTGGCTTGTCTTTATTTAGGAAAGGACCTACTGGTGCTAAAGGTGCTCATGCACACCACAGAAGTGCCAGACAGGAGCAGGTGTTTGCTTGCTGTCCTAAATGATGCTATAATTGACATTTATATTAGTCCGGTCAGTGTTTGGGTATGCAGAAGGAATTGGCGGGTTGGACTGTTTTGAAGGTAGGGAGGAAGCCAAGCATTGTACTCTAGTGCTGGTGTTTCTTTTGTCTCACTGAACAGTGCCAAATTCACAGTCCAAAGCAAATGTGCAGCTCAGCCAGTGACAATGCAGCCTTTTCCACAACATTTCATCAATATGTTTTAATATGTGTACTGGTTTTGGCTGGGGGAGAGTTAATTTTCTTCACAGTAGCTAGTATGGGGCAACGTTTTGCATTTGTCCTGGAAACAGTGTTGATAGTACAGGGGTGTTTTAGTTACTGCTGAGCAGGGCTTACACAGAGTCAAGGCCTTTTCTGCCCCTCACCCCACCCCACCAGTGAGCAGGCTGGGGGTGCACAAGGAGCTGGGAGGGGACACAGCTGGGACAGCTGACCCCAGCTGACCAACGGGACATTCCGTACCATATGGTGTCATGCTCAACACATACAGCTAGGGGAAGAAGAGGGAAGAGGGCATGTTGGGAGCGGTGGTGTTTAACTTCTCAAGTAACCATTACGCGTGATGGAGCCCTGCTTTTCTGGAGATGGCTGAACGCCTGCCTGCCCATAGGAAGGAGTGAATGAATTCCTTGTTTTGCTTTGCTTCTGTGCGCAGCTTTTGCTTTACTTATTAAACCGTCTTTATCTCAATCAACAAATTTTCTGACTCTTCCAATTCTCTCCCCCATCCCACCCGCAGGGAGTGAGCGAGCGCGGTGTGGGGCTTAGTTGTTGGCAGGGTTAAACCACAACAATGTGCTTCACACAGATCCTCTCTGAAAGGCCGTGGTGCAGCTACACTTAGAGAAATCCTTGCTGTGCTAACACACTAACAGTGAAACAGTTGTATTTCTTGACCATGGTAATTTTCTAATGCAGTTTGCTAGTAAGAAGCTTGGCTTCAATAGCTTACCTAAAAGCTTTCAGAAACTAAGCAGCTTAAAAATAAGTCAAATTTAACCTGTCAAAGAGATCTAGAATTGATAGAAGCACCTGCTTGTACCTTCCACAAGCACCTGCTGGTTCACAGAAACCATGGACCAGTGGCACACCTTCTCCTGTCCCAGCAGAGACACCTCCATCACTACCTGCCACCATCGGCATCTGGGTCGCTTACAGCTTCTCCAGACTTAAGTCATATGACTTGAGATTTTCTAAATCAGGTGTATGTCTCATGACAGAAGTATTTCAGAGAACTTCACACAGGACAATACAGCCTTTTCTGAGTACAAGAAAAGGCGAAAATAGGTTCATATTTCAAAACAAAATACTTTCTTCTTTGAAAAGCTCCAGCATTTCCATTTTTATGTTTGGATCATATTATTCTGTGGGAAGAAGGGCCACAGGATCACATGGGCAATAACTAAAGAAAGAAAAGTGAAAAATTCTTAGGACTGGCTGTGCTTTTCTGTATGCTCAGAGCATATCAATGAATTGAAGCAACAGCAAGTGGTACTCTGGGCACCCCAGCTCCTTGAGCAGCATAGACAAAGTGTTCCAGGTGCTGCCGACGCTACCAGAATCTTTAATATTAAAAGCAGCCTTTCATATCTCAACTTGACCATGCTACATCAGGGAAGAAACATGTATACACACTATGTGCATATGTTGACACACAGATTGAAGAGTATATCTGAACACAAGCTCCATTCAGATATAGAAGTGTGGGTGGCCATTTCAGAGTTTCCCATGGCAACAATTAGTTATGGGCCCACATTAGCACAAGTCCTTGCCTGTTGGAAGAAAAGCACAGCTTCTGCAACTATGCAGATTTATGCAGAAAATAAATATGCACTGGAGGAAACTTCAGTGTTTTCGCTTCTTGGTGGTGGTGTCACCTACCTCCTGACAAGCACACAGCCACCTTCGCCTGCCTTGGCGGAGGAGGCAGCTTGTCAGCTTCGTGAGCACTGGAAGAACAGATATATTTTTCTATCATTTTGCTCTGCACAATAAATGCAATGCTGTTGACAGAGGATATTGCACAACCTCAGCAATTTCATCACCATAATATCTGATTGACTCAAACCAATTAAGGAGTTTATCCTTAAAGTGCCTTCTCACTTTACAGCTGGGGAGCTGACACAGATATTAATCAATTTTCCAAGGACACAGAGGAATTTCTGTGGCACAGCCAGACACTGAAAGCTTGTTTCAGACCAATGTCGTTATTACAGAACTATTACTATTCCTGGAGTCATGGGGGTTTTGACTACTTTAGGACAAGTAAGTGGCTTTGGAAGCTCACCCGCTCCTACCAACATGCTTCAGCCTCATCTGAAGGGCTCAGGTTATTGCCACCCTTTTGCATTTCTACTGAGACCCATGACAAGTATGACTGCTAGTGACAACTCAGGTAACTGGGGCATGTTTCCTCCAGGAAACAATAAAATTGAAAATGGCAATTTCACACCAATCATATGGGAAGCACCTACTAATAAAAAAACCCCCAGGCTTAATCAGTAAACCAAATCTCACTCAAAATCTTAGCACTCAAAATCTTAACACTTGAGAACTCAGGACAGCCTAAGCACTCCGCACAGGAGTTCTCCTGACTCATCCCATATATTGGGCTGCAAGGATTTCAGTATGCCAGCTCTGTTCCTCGTAGGGACATGTCCATCCTGTAGCCATCCAAAATAGGGAACAATTTTTATTCATTATCTATGACCTAAGCCTTGCCCTGATTTAAAGTAAGGAGGATTTCTTCTTATGCAGTTTTGTAAAAATGCTGTGTCTTTCTAACATGCTGCATTTAAAAGCTACAGTATGTTATGTTAACAACCAGGAAATGCTATAGGAATTCCCCACCTATATAAGAAGTCAGGGCAGCTTACCTTTAGTAAAATAGAGACATGATGGATTCAGGGCTTTTCTAAAAGTAATTTGTTAGAAGGCTATAGCAGCTCTTCATAAACTGCTATTGAATGCATGATGGGATTCCCACAGGCAAGTAGAACAACATACAGAGACCATTTCTCTTTAAACCCAGGAGTCCTATCTACGTACGTTATGTATCAATTTTATTGGTCCCCACTTCTACTCTTAAAGAGGGTTAAGAGCCACATACTAAGTCTAATATTCTATTTCCTTCAGGGATAGCTATGACTTTGGGAAAAATAAAGCTGTTTCTAGAAAGCTGGTGTGTATAGACAGATACCTTGGGATTACTGAAGATCTTAACTGTATTTCACACATCTTTACAAATTGCTGAGATGTAGAACGCATGAAGTGCAAAGCACTGTCATTGCTCTAACTCATGTTTCTTAAGGGATTTCAAGGGATATAATGAAATTAAATAGCAAGATTTTAACTGTTGATACTTTTCTAAACAAGAAGAAAACAAAGCCTCAGTCTCTTAAGAAAACTGCACTTCTGGTTTAACGAATTGGAGAAAAACATGTTGAATTCCAGTGGTAACAAGATCTCATAACTGAAAAACAGCATTTAACAATAATTTAGAATCAAATGTTCTGTTATGAAGTTGGACAAAACAGACCAAGTGCTAACTCTGATAGACATAATCCTTGCACAGCCTTTCCTGTAACCAGAACTGCTACTGAAGTCTATTAGCTAGATAAACTGGTGTAGCAGAATATCAAGCCTGCTGTACTGCGGGGATAAGATAACATGTCAGACTGGGAGCTCTGCAAAGAGAATATAGTTATTTTGAGATGATAGCACTTCTGGAAAGAAGCCCTCACCTCCTGCAGAACACCAACTGGAAGCTGTCACTCACTTATCTCAACAAAACATTCACAAGAATGTACTACATGCAAACGTGCCAGATTCTGTAACGCATGCTCCTCCTGGTAAAAAACAAATGTTTCTTGACTTGGGGAGGAAAGAAAGGGCAACCCAGAGAAAAATCTACTTCAAACAATGAGCAGTGTTCACGGCCTTGGAAAAGCAGATAATAGCAGCTGGACATTTTGGGCAACCACACTAAATTCTGCTGGTTTTGCCTTTGCTACCTCTCTTAACATAGTCTCGGTCAGGAGGGTTCTATCATATTATTGCAAGTATTTTTGTAGACAAGGATGCTACTCAACTGGCTGGGTCAGGAATGGGAGGCTAAACAGTCCCAGCTGTGACAGCTGGATAGCCTGAAGGGCTCCCAGTGCATCCTTTCAAGAGCAGTCTTGTCTTCTACCTCTGTAACGTGTGGCATAATCCAGCCAGGACTTTAATTTAGTTCTGAAAGTCCCTAGGTGCCTTGAAAGGCATGTGCCAGGAGTAACAGGAGATACCTTAGGTTTTTCTGATTAACTTCTACAGCTTCCTACTGTGCAAATGCTGTGGAGTCAGAAAGGAAAGCTAATAAGTTATTGATCTCACATCCATTTCATTATTGTGGAGCTGCCCTAGATGCAAGTGTTCTTCCTATGAAGTGGCTTGATAGATCTTCACAGCATGAAGAACTGAGCTCTGGAGCCAAGTGGAGGCATCCTTGGATAACAGGGCAATTTCTGGTTACATCAGACAAGGCAGTTACATTCAAAGCTAACTAAACTAGTTAGCATGACCAAATATCCCCTACAAACCTGCTGAAGAACACACTGGAGAATGAAACAGTTGACCAGAAAATAAATTATGTTGTTTATGTACACACAACAGCATTTTTCCACATTGTTCAGCAGTGTTTTATAACTCCTTTTTAATAAACCATGCATATTTCCTTTGCCCTATGAAATAAAGGACTTAATTAAGCCATGGAGAATAATCAGAGCAGTAACTTACTCTTCGAAACACCTCACTGGGATGAACCCCAAATATCAACACATAGCCTATGACAGAAAACACTTCTGTGTTACACTCCACCCTCAACCATTTCTGGTGTAGAAGCCCTCTAAAATAGACACTAAGAACTTAAAAGGGCATTTCTTTTCCTTCCCAAACCATGAACCACTAATAATTTCCATGCCTTTAATAATTACTTTTAACCTCCAGAAAAACTGCAAGCAAGGATCAACCCGGGATATATACAAGTGGATTAAAACAGATGGTTTGAATTAAATCCTATACAACAGTAACTACAGTTGACATCAGCATTTTCACTGAGGTAATTATATTGAGTATTAACTATTTAATCATTAACAGCAAAGAATAAATAGACCATATTAACATTTCTAGTTATTACCTACATTTGCTTTGCTAATACCTGCAATTTCCTGATCAAATTATCAAGTTATTAATTGTTTTGTGCTTCAGTGACGAAGAGACAGAACACAAACTCAAAGGGTATAATTACTTTATTTTATTTTGACATTGTTCTTGTTTAAGATTTAATATTTATTAAATATGCACAGTTTTCCTGTTTTACAGTAGGCTTGGGCAACAAACACTAAGTGCCTTTTAAAAGAAACATGATGCACATGGCATTTGCTAAATGAAGTAAAAAACAGGGGGTTCTAGCAGATAAGGATTCAAGGGTAAACTCCAGATCCAAATGAGTTTTCAAATTTGCTTCTAAAGTTTCTGTGTCAGCCCTAAAGCTGAGACTACACATTGCTAGGGGAAAAATAAACAAATAAAATCCCACACCAAATACAGAATAAACGTATTTCTTTTAGCATGTTTCTCTGAATATATTCCGGTAGCAGTTAGGGATAGCCCACAAAAGACACCCTTCTTGGTGTGGATGGATCTTTCGTGTTTCCCCAAGCAGACCGCACTCCATGACTCCAGCAGCACAGAGCTGAGTGTTTGCACACACAGACACCAATCTCCAGCAGCCCTGGAGGGATCCTGCACACTCACATCCTTCTTTTTCACTCCCTTGGCACCATGCAGGACTGCACTGGTTTCTGTCCCATCCCACCACAGAGCTTTCCAAGCAAAAGATTTATTTCTGCTTGTATGATCTGTAGAAGGGAAATATCCCTGGATGTTTCTGCTGTGGGAGCTGATCATTTGTTCCTTTGTTTCGCCTTTAGAATAACTTTTTAATCCATGGAAATCCTTCAATTTTATCCCCTAGCATTTTTTTAAGGAACCTTTGCTACAGTGTTTTATCAAAGGCTGTCTGAAAATCCACATTGTAGGGACTGAACAACCATTTTCCATGTGCATGTTGAAATTCTTTTTGAGTCAGTAGCTATGGGTGACAGACACCAAGTGTCTTTTGAAAGAAACATGACTTACACATATTCCCAAATATACCATAATTATTGATGCATTTTCTATGTTTTTTTCAAGTTTATTCCAAGTTCCCTTGCCCAGAAGACAAATTTCTGATGTGCAATTTCCTTGAGTCCTGTTTTAAAACTTGTGTCAGGTTTGCTACATGCCACTTCATTAGCGACAAGGATGATACAAATGATAAATTCCCAAGTACACAATATTTAACAGTTTCCTGTTGCATTCTCCGAAAATACCAGGAAAATCTCCTTGACCAGCTTAATGAGAATGAAACACGGGACATTATGCATGGCTCTTTAGGTATTACACCAACTCTTTCAGCATACCTTCTAGCTATTCTACACCCCTTAGCATGGAGCTACCTATGCTGTAAAAGATTTTCAGTTGTCTTTCAAACCATAATCCTGTACTGCAGGAAAAAGAAAGTCTTCACTGTATTATGCAAGAAGAATTCAAAATCTCTAGCAGCGTGACAATTTTCTAGAAGATCAGCAGAAAACTAACCATTGCTGTTACTGCTTAATTTTTGAGCATGCTTCTACGAAGGGTGGGAAAAGAAAGCAGAGAAACCTCTGTCTTGTTAAGTACCGGGACTTCTTCCAGATCCAGAAGCTAGAGAGTTCTTGCCGGTAGTCTATAGGTCTGCCTCTCACCTACAGCATCATTCCTGATCTATTCTTCTTCCATAGTTTATTCTGAGCACCTCTCCAGTAGCAGAGAAGGGACACAACCTAAGCCAAGTGCTTCTGTTGCCCAAGCGGAACCTTGCCAGAGCCTTGTTGTGGAGGGCTACACATGGCCAAGCTCCCCAGCACTATCTCATTCCTGTTCCCCTTTCCATCATCCTCAGAAGCAGATAATCACCTGGGTACCAGCACTCTGCTGGAGTGTAACAGGGAAGGCTGCGGGAGCAGCCAAGGTTGGAAAGAAGCAACTGGGGGACTCTCCGGAGCCCAGCTGACACAGAATTCTGCAAGGCTGGACCCAGCCATCCTCCAAATGGTGGCTCCAGTTCTGGAAGTACCCAAGTGTGTTGGAAGCACCACTGCAACCCTGAGAATCATCTGGTTCTGCCAAGGGTGGTGACCAGCACAAAGTTTTTAGAGTCCCTCTGTGAGATTCAAGGATGGCATCTTGTAGACTCCTACTCTAAAACGTTTCTCTTTCACTTCTGATCCCTTGGAACAGCTGAAGAGAACATGCAGGTGTGCCAAAATATTGCTGAGGTGCAAACAGTGCTCCCACATTTATACTGCTAGGAACCAGCGTTGTTCAATGACAGTTCTCCAGTTTCCAGTCACACTTTTAAACTGTTTCCAGTCTGATCCCGACTGCCACTTTTGAAGACAGCAGCATGGAAAGAAAAGGTGCAACATCGCACACAGCCTCTGTGTTCTAAAAATAAAGCAGTGCTAGTTACTGCGCGATAACTGCATCATTGTTTAAATTAATGAAAAAATGTTACCCCTTCCCATGGTCACTTCATTGTACACTATGAATGCGCAGTAACAAGGGCTTCTTTTTCTTTTTCCTGTTACAGATGAGTGGTATTGAAAGCCTTTTGCTCTGCGTTTGTTCCACTGCATGGAATGACTCATTATAACTCATGCAATACACTTTTATAATATGGATTAGTGTTTTACACTTGAGCTACTTTTTCTTCCCCTGATGCAGCCAGTTTATTAAGTGAGTCCATTTGGCTAGTGCAATACAAACTGTTTAAATAATTCACATGAAATATACAACTACAATTAAAATATCAAAACAGGAGTTAAAGTAAAAACTGTAACTAGGAATTTTCTCATTGTTAGCTTCTTAGATAGTGGTAATAAACTCATGTGAACATTTTTACATCATCTCCGTCATCTGACCTTCCCCCACAAATACTTGGACTTAATTGAATGTGTGGGCAAAAGCGCATGTTTCAAACTGGCCTCACAGCTCCTCCTCCGAAAGCAAGCCACAAATGACCACCATTAGCCAGCAGTTTTGGGTGCAGCTCAGCCCTGGTAAAGGAGGAACAATTCGGGTTCACAGGAGGGCCAGCACATGTGCTGGTCGCTTCCTGGCCTTATGGTCTTATACATCTGCTTGGGAGAGCAAAGACATACACTTGGATCACAAGCTTTGCAGCTGAGAGGCAGAAAGATTGACTGCTGACTACACCTGGCACTAACTGCAGAGGTGTGGCTAGTTCTTGCAAATGACATTGCAAATGACCCAGTAATCAGAGGACAGCAAATTGGCGAGTTGCATTCAAAACAGAAGAAAATATGATGGCAACTAAAGAGCCACGAAGGAAATACAGACAATCGCAGGAATGTTAAAGATAACAGAGATAACTGGATGGAATAACTATGGCACGTACATTATTTTGCAGGGTGTCTGACTGAAGCTGATTGCTCATGAAATCTTTTTGGCAGGCTTGTGGGTGAAGATATCTGATGTCTTGAAAGTCTTCAGTAAATGCTGGAGTCACAGATGTGGTTTGGAGGAAAGTACAGAGACAAGCCACTGGCAACGCAGGTGTCTTGGCTTCAGCTGGGACAGAGTTTATTTTCTTCCTAGTAGCTGGTACGGTGCTGTGTTTTAGATTCAGTACGAGAATAATGTTGACAACACACTGATATTTTAGTTGTTGCTGAGCAGTGCTTACATTGAGTGAAGGACTTTTCTAGCCTCTCATACTGCCCTGCCAGTGAGGAGGCTGGAGGTGCACAGAAGCTGGGAGATGACACAGCCATGACAGCTGACCCAAACTGACCAAAGGGATATTCCATACCATATGACATCATGCTGAACAAAAAAAACTGTGGAGAGTTGGCCCGGGGAACATGGCCACTGGCTGGGCATTGGACAGCAGGTGGTGAGCAACTGCATTGTGCATCACTTGTTTTGTATGTTCTGTTATCATTATTATTATTTTCCCTTCTTTTTCTGTCCTATTGAATTGTCTTTACCTCAATCCAAGAGATTTACCTTTCTTTTATTATTCTCTCCCCCATCCCACTCAGGAGGAAGTGAGCGAATGGCTGTGTGGTGTCTAGCTGCCTGCCAGGTTGAACCACGACACCAGGTTAGCACTTGAACCATTGGATCTACTCAATTACAAGCCAAAACACGCATTTTTAGAGGCATAATTTAAGGCTACTATACCTGAAAATTTCAGGATTAGGCTTTTATTTTCTGTGTTTTCTTACAAAATATAGGCCTGTCCACAATTCATTTCCAGCATGTGTCGTCCACTCTTAGAAATCTTAAATCCCATGCTGCTAAAATACCATGTATGCTCCCAACACAGTAGAAAGACAAGGTGAAGTCTGTTTTGTTCCATGTGAGAACATAAATACTGTCACACTGGCCCAGACAAATTGCTAGGAAGCAAGAGCAGTAAAAGTAACTCAGAACTGCACAGACCCACGGCCTTCCCTCAGATTTTTCTGCTAGCCATCAAAGCCATGCCTAATCACAATGGAAAGTGATGATGGAAATACTACTTTGCTCTCTGCCAAAATGAAGCTTCCCTCCAGCCGAAATGGGTTAGCCAGATCAGAGCGGTATAACTTACACTTCCCTGTGCCAAGCTTTCTGATCCTGGCTCCTGGAACAGCTCTATAGCAATTTCTTCTACATAATGGAACATATTTCTTGCTCAGAAACACTTAAACTTTTGGAAATAAGGCAACTATTCTAAAGGCTTTGTCTGCAAGTTAAAGTTTTAAATCCACAGTCTCGACAGTTCTGCTCCTGTCCACGTAAACCAGGATGCACTAAACTGATCACAGTTTTGAGCTTTTCAGGTTTTACTGCCAGCTCTGCTTTGGCTTGTGTTCCGTACTTAGATAGCTGCATCTAATTGAGAAAATAGGTAACAGAGAGAAAGGCCATAGCGAAGACACACCAGTTAGAAGAATTAAAAAGAAAAAATGACCACAATGAACAAATGACTACCAACTATATTCGGGCACTATTATTTACCAAGAGCAAGCAAGAGAGTTTGCAGCTTAAGCTAAGGAAGAATCTGCCCTTACTCATTATCTTCTGTCACTTCTTAACAAGATTAGGATTATTATATATGCAAATATGTCTAGTCTTCCTGATCATCAAAAAAAGTAACTAAAAATAAAAGAATAGCCTTTAAGTGTGAGAAATAGCTTGTCACTACATTGACTGCAATCTATAAAATTTTAGTTCACCTAAATCACAAAACATGTATTCAGCCAAGACCCAGATACTGATCTTTTTTCTGAATATTTCAAGCCAAGCAACGAAGTCCCTGGTATCTCCTGACTCCATGAACAGATAAGACAAATTTCCCTTTCTCAGCAGAATATGCTGCAATTCAAACGCACCTTCCTGCTTCGACTAAGAATTCCTCCTCTGAGTGTGACAAAACTCAAATCCATGCCTTTAGAAAACATCTGTCTGCTACTTAACTTCACGGTGACAGCAAGAATCCTACTGCTATCTTGCCAATCCAGTGAGAAGACCCCTCACTCTTGGCTGGAGCAGAAGACCTGCAGCATGTGGCTGAGCAGCTACGACACTACCCAGAAAAAAGCATGCGGAATTATGCATATCCAAACAAGACAGCTATAAGGGTAAGGCTCAGTTCAAAATGAAGACACCTATATTTAGCTCTCTTTATGCAAGGTAGGCAAAATCCAATTGCCTAAACATCTGGAGCTATCTCAGACTACGTAGGATATTCTGCCTGCTTTCCAGCCTCTGCTTCAAAAGGCACAAATGTCCTATCTACAAGACCTATGCAGATTTTCTGGGTACCTAGAGGATACCCATATGATTCATACATGGATGAATCTCATCCTTAGGTGTCCAAGCTCCCAACAGTCAATGGAAAACTAGTCAATACAGCCCCTAGAACAAAGAACAGCTGATAGAGTTGATTTAATTGCCTGAAAACAGATGTTCAGGTACATATGAGATGCCTGGCCTTAAGCTTTTTATAAAGCTTTTTAAGCTCCTGGCCATTCCAGAATGATGCAGATGTCCTGCAGGCCACGAGTCATTGCTGTGAGTCCCATGCAGATGTCTCAGGTGCCCAGGGGTGTCTTTAAAGCCCTATGGATGGGTTATGGATTCAATCTACAGCTCTGTAATTAGGAGCTTTGATATCCAGTGCACACCTATACTTAGATGGTTTAATCTGGATATGTGACACACACAAAGCATCCAAGTACAATAAGTGAGCAGACACCAGCATAACAAAAAGGACATTGCGATGGAAGTGAAAATTAGATTTGACATGTCTCAGAAGGGAAAATAATTAATCCTACTTCTTACACAGAAGTGAGAAAAATAGAGCATTTGAGCGTAACAGCTTCATACAATAATTAAAAAAAAGTTGTGATGGAAAAGAATAAATACATTTCTAAAATCACATTAGATAAAATGAACAATAAATTAAGCTTGTAGCTCTTAAAACTATCATTGTACAGAAACAGTTCACTTCAATATATTTTTATTGTGCTTTCATTAAATATGAATGCCTCTCTAAACCTGCATCAGAGCATAAATTAGCATAGCTGTAATGGTCTGGAAGTAACTTTGATCTAGTATAAAAAAATGATAAAAGACATTTCCCACTTCTTTTCACTGGGAAGAAATTAGTTTTGGAACTGCTGGAGCTTATGCATTGTTTTATTAACTGGGACTAATTCCCAGTTTATTCCTCTATGTCCTTACGTGACCTACACTCATCAGTTGTTGAGAAGTAACAAGCAGACAAAATTTATTTTGCTTCCTAAACATTTTGCAATTGGTGTCTGGAGCAATTCCCTTCAACCACTTCTGATGTCAGCAGGTAGACTAAAACAAAATACCTAGGTGTATGCTGGATATGTATTTGAAACACCGCAGTTATATTAATGTAAATACCTCAAACGCAAATTGTGTATATGTACATGAATATAAGCTCTTATTTTTTTCTTGAACAACAATTAATATTGCACAGATGTAGGTGATCTGCTCATGAAGTAGTACTCTTTTTTTGTTCGTGTACCTAATCAACTAAATTAAACTAAAATTTCAAAATCACACAATTCTCCAGCTTCAAAGCAACCTAAACTCTTAGAAGCATAAGTTCCATTGACTTAACAAAATGTCTTCATTACCTGTGAAAATGGGCCAGTCTTCCAGTCCCTAGGGCACAAAACCCATTTACCTGTGGTAATTACACACCTATTAGAAATTACCTTCCTGTTATTGTAGCCTTTACCCTTTCTTTCTACCACTGCCTCTGTTCTGCCCTTACCATCACACCTCCACAACACGGACAGCATGCGGGTCATTGTACCCTGGTAGGAGGCTGCAAGTCCCAGGCCTGCTCAGGTCTGAATGATACCTGAAGACCTGGTGCAGTAGACATGCTTGGTCGCATTTAGCATCACCGTCTCAGAGATGGTGGGCACCCTCATCGCTTCATGCAAGCCACAGCCTCAGTTTAAGGAGCTGTCAAGCCAGCTCTTTGCAAAAGGAGAGCACGAAAACAAGCTAAATCAATGGAAAGCCTCCAGCAGAACTTGGCACCAGCCTGGAGACAGCAAAAAAGTGACTAAATGTCCAATATCTGGTCTTGAATGCTGTGCAGTTACCTGGCCAGCTGCTGGCCTCACACCCTCTCTCCCGCCAGGAGGAAACACATATGGGATTTCACTGTGTGCCAAGGGTGGACCCGGCCCCAAGGCATGGAGCCAGCTCAAAGACAGGCTCTTGTAAGTCTTAACACAAACTTTACTTACTTTCAAGACGGAGAAGTCTTCCATGTACAAGTCAGTATTACACTGTCCCAGTAACGTGCTTTGGTGCAAGATTAGCAAGTACGTGTAATTTTTTCATGTGCTGCCAGGAGAAATACAATTACTGAAGTCGATTTTTTAGGGAACTGTGATGCTGTAGATCCAGTCCCTTGGGCAACATATCAGATACGGTACAGGTATGCAGCACATCTAATTAAGTTTATAGGAAGGCCTCAGTAAGACTGTGCTGGGCAGAGCTCTCTAAGATTGTCAGGATTCATCACTTGAGTGGGGCTGGATGCTCATGAGAACTTTTGCAGGTACAAGCACATTCACATGGGGGAAGAAAAAGAACAAAATGGCTAATAAAAAGATCTCATCTAATACTCTGTCCTAAATCAAGCAAGAATGCCAAATGGATGTTCTCTCATGCTGTTATCTCAAATATTCCTCTTTGTCTTATACTTTCTCATCTGACTTTCTCAGCTGAGCATTTCCACTACTCAGAAAAGATGTGTTATAGCATCAGAAGCAGTTCAGTGATTAGAAATTTATTCTTGGGACAACAAAGCTCCGTTCCCTTCACACACATAATTCTTTAATAATGCAGCAAATCGGGACATATATATTTAGTATTGTGTCTTGGATTTAAGCACCAGAACAGAATTTAAATGTTCTTCATTTTTTGATTCTGAAGGTAAGTTCATGGAAGTTACTATTTTATCAGTATAGACAAAGTCACACAAAGGTGATGTTGTGGTTAAGTCTTATTTATAACACAGATTTTATTGAACTTAGGACATCTGGACCACACCTCAACGGCCAAGAATGAAAAAATGCTCATGTGCTCTTACACCTTGAGAGAGAAGTCAGTTGGTCCAGTAGACTGCATCTGGGCAGGGATTATTTTTGTCTATTGAACGAATGTACTGTAAAATGCAGACACTGAGGGGAAGGATCAAGCCAGGACACATTCATTTTTGTTCTACCGACCATTCTGCACAAGGCAATGAATAGAAGCTTGTACATGTATCGTTATTTCACTATGAAATACCGACCTTCCACATATCAGCAGAACCAAGGAAGAATTTGCAAGTTTTATTGCAGTTCATAGGTCTAACTAAAGAGACTGGTACACAAGGGAGGAAAAATTAGTATATAGCTCTATTCTGCAAACACCTATCAGAAAATACCTCTGTTTTGGTTAAAAGAAGAAGTCAGAGAAGGACTCAAAACACATTAAATAAAGGCCCCACATTGTTTCAGCCCAATTCTAATACCAAAATAAACACTCCACTGCTCCATACTTCCTTATACACTTCTTAAATAGGCACACTCATTTCCCATGGACATGTAGGTAGCAGAATGAAAGTACTCCTGCAAGCAGGAAATGAAAGTAGGGAACAGAAGTGAAAACTTGATTCATTCATTGCCTTCAATGGTCAGATACAGTAGGAACTCAAAACCAAATCCAGTAAATGTTAAAGTCTTAACTAACAAGGGAGAAGAGAATCTTACAGATTTTCTTCCTGGTAACACAGAAGAAAAGTGTCTGAGCCACAGACATTCAAGAAAATAAACAGAAACTTGTGTTTATTTAATAAACAGAAACTTTTTAATAATCAAAATGAACTTTATGGAAGAATTCTCTGAAAACTGATAATCTGGTTCTAATTATATCTTATTTCAACTTAATGTCTCCATTAACAACAAGATAATACTCCTTATATCTCTTCAGTGCTTCTTAAAAAATGGATATCTAGAAACTTTAGGTATACAACTCCCAGAAAACACAGAACTGTATCAGGGCGAAGGAGGATGATTACACCTTTAAACTGTAGGACAGTTATGACTACAGGCAACTATTCCATAGCCCTTTGGTTCAGTGCCATATTCTAAAACTAACACTAGAAAGGCTAATGAAACATGGCTTGCAACTCTACAGGTATGTAATTTGTGTTCAGTAACACTAAATTATTAAGCTAAAGAAAAAAAAAAGAAATTGAGATATGTCAGAAATTTTCACTGCAAATTTTAGCAGTTTATTTACAGTTTGTTGTGGAAGCTGTTTCCACTCTATTTTATCTAAATTTATGCATCAAACTGCCCTCTCTGACTTTCTCTATTAACACTAGACTAGATACTAGACACTGGCTGGGAGCACAGGAGGGGCACCAGCCTAAGGAGCCACCCTTCTGCAGCTGCTCTGTAGCTCTGGGAGAAGTGGCAACATGTTCACATAAAATTAGTAATTATGGAAAACTCTCTCCAAAGGCCAGAACAAGACAGAGCAGGCTAGGTTAAGCTGCATTTTTTTACAGGAGCAGATCATAACCAGCGTAAGCAGATCTGTCTGACATAATGTAAAACTCCCAGTGGAGTTAATGGGAATTTTTTATTCTAAATGAGTAAAAGACCCATCCCAGAGGACCCACCAGAGTCAGGACAAACCTCTGGGTGATAGAGAAATGGATCTAAATCATTGTTTGTTGCAACAAGAAACAGCATCAGGGAAAGCTCAGCTGGATCAAGTACTTTCCAGCCTGGCATTTAATTCAGAAGATGGAAGAACTGATGTGAAAAAGGATGGGAAAGAGAACAACTGTGGAAAGCTGGAGGTACATTCAGTGGATGTGAACCCTGGGCAGATTGGTCAAATTATGAACATTACAGGATGTGCATTCAGAGCTTCTCCTTGCTAAAAAGGCTTCTGCTGGCTACCCACAGCCAGCTGGCTGGCTGAGGGTGCATGCTCTTTTCAAATCCCTTTCATAACCTCTACTCAAGAATTTCTAAGTGGCTTTCATATGAAACTTGTTCATATTGGCCTCAGACCCAAAGTGTAAAGTCTTAAAACGTTTTCTCTGTACTTCCAAATAGTTCTATGCTTACCATATACTAAAAAGCAGACAAAACTTAATAGTTATTATGTTAGGCATAACATAATAGTTCTACATTTAACATATACTAAAAAGACTTAGAACCATAGAATCATTAAGGTTGGAAAAGACCTATAGGATCATCAAGTCCAACCATCAAACCAACACCCCCAGGCCTCCTAAACCATGCCCTGAATTGCAACACCTCTCTGGGCAGCCTGTTCCAATGCCTGACCACTCTTTCAATAAAGAAATTTTTCCTAATATCCAATCTAAAACTCCCCTGGTGCAGCTTGAAGCTGCTTCCTGTTGTTCTGTCCCTGGTGACCTGGCAGAAGAGACCAACACCCACCTCACTACAACCTCCTTTCAGGTCATTGTAGAGAGCGATAAGGTCTCCCCTCAGCCTCCTCTTCTCCAGGCTAAACAACACCAGCTCCCTCAGCCACTCCTTACAGGACTTGTTCTCTAGACCCTTCACCAGCTTCGTTGCCCTTCCCTGGACACGCTCCAGCACCTCAATGTCCTTCTTGTACTGAGGGGCCCAAAACTGAACACAGCATTCATGGTGCGGCCTCACCAGTGCTGAGTACAGGGGCGCGATCACCTCCCTGCTCCTGCTGGCCATACTATTCCTGATACAAGCCAGGATGCTGTTGGCCTTCTTGGCCACCTGGGCACACTGCTGGCTCGTGTTCAGCCAACTGTCTGCCAGCACCTCCAGGTCCTTTTCTCCAGGCAGCTCTCCAGCTTGTTAAGGAAAAAACCCACCACTTTCTATAAAAAAATTAACCCCATACAATTCTTTCATAACTTCAGTACCTGAGCAAAGAAAATCCTGATATCTAACAGCAGTGTTGATCTAGCCTGTTTACACATCACATATCTAATGCTGTCTATGAAACTCACCTTAATTCTGCGACATGTCTCAATCTCATCCACTATCTTTACAACAAGATTAACTGATATATTTTTCATATTTCACATTATGTACTCAGGTAACTGTAATCAAGGAACTTACATAGTCCTGACACATGTAATCAAAAATACTCTTTATATAAAGCTATATATACGTAGACACACAAAGGCACAGAACGGTATCCTAAAACTTACCATCACTTGCAGAACGTGAGTCATTTGCACAGACCAGTGCCAAAGTAAACAGCAGGTGCCGAAGATCCATACCTTTAATTCTGTAAGAACAAAAGACAATAAGAGAGTTTCTTTATAAACTAATATTACTAACTAAAACGACATGACAGTTAAACTATTATCTAGCTTTACTGAATTTCTGATTGGATTTAAACCAGAATTGTATTTAGTTTACAGTTTATTGCCTTATAAATTCATACATCATCTTGCTGTCTAGGACTGACAGTAAATACTATTTTCACAAGAGAACTAGCTTATGAGTTTCTAGTTCATTTAGTATGGGGGAGCTGAGGGTGGGAAATCAAGTATTGTCAATCTCTAGTCTGCTTCCGGGGAGCAGCCACACTCCTCCCACAGCAGCCTTTAGGGGATGGATCCCAATGACTAGCCTAGCTTAAATGTAAAAGAAGGAAAAGAACAGTATCTCTTTCATGGAACCAAGATATGATGATCCCCTTTCCAGCTCATGCTCCTCTGAAGCCGTATTCATCTGTGCATGCCGTGTATAACCCTTCCTGGGTCTGGGACTATGTGCAGTGAAGCTGGGAGGAGTAATACAGTTTAATAAGCCAGCTCCCACACGAGGAAGACAAATGGCTGTTAGCGGAGAAACACTGGTTTAGTACCTATGGCCGCTGCCTGTGGCAGGGAGCACTCCAGGAGTGGACAGGGCAGCAGAACAAGCGTAACCCAGGCTAATTCTCTGGTCTGTCCCCTACCGGCACCATGCACAACCCTGAGCACCTGCCTCGCTGCCCCTGCTGTGCCATGCTGCTCTTTGGGGCTGGCATGGATGCTGTCCCACACTGTAAACTTCTACCCGCATCATTTCTGAGTAGGCATCTTCCAATGGGTCTAGGCATATCCACACAAGCCTTTACAATGTCCAAACAAACAAACCTTTACAACCTCCCCAGAAAGCACACTCCTCCTTGTCGCTAATTCACCTGCGCCACAGACACATAGCCTAAAACCCGGTCACACAATCCTGTTTGAGGAACACTACTTTGCTCCTGCCAGTATCACCAGCATCTGATAACAATGGGGAAGGGCAGAAGCTGGGGTACACTGGACTTGCGGGCAGTACAGCTCTCGACACAAAATTGTACTGTGCCCCCAAAAGCTCATGAGGTGTCCATATATTGTAGGGGGAAAACATACATAGCGTGGATTACTACCTGACCATTTACAACCATGCCAATGAAGCACAGAGGTTACTGGAGACCTTCAAAACCAAAACGAACACAAATGCTGAAAGAGGCAGCAGTTTCTTGTTCTGTGGCACAAAACTGCCAAGATACGCTAACACCCCAGTTCAGTGAGGCAGCGGAGAGAGAGAGAAAGTAATACCTGCACTTTCATATTTGACCATACATTGGTATGACAAACCTTTATTCTACACTGGAATGTTTTCACTTAGACATTTTCCTTCTTCATCTAACAGGACATTAAATCACAAGTGTCCAAACAACAAAGCCCACTAAGAAGTAACAATCTCTAAGTGGGTGCTACTGAATAACAACCAATGCTGTCAAATGTGGGTATCAAAAACTAGCCAGTCTCCTAGTAGAGTTAGCAAAGTTTGAATTTATTCAGAAACTGTAAAATGCAAGCATGCTGAGTATGTAAAACTAGGGTAACACTGAATTTAAGAGATAATTCCCTCTTTAATTTTCTTACCCAAAGAGAACAGATTGAATCACATTACAAAAAAAAAACCCCAAAACTATTATGAACTCCAGATTTCTCATTCATGCTGTTTAGTATAAAACTTGAAAATTAGAAGGTATTTCTTACACCCTCATCAACACAACTGCTCAGTAATTCTCAAGCTTCAGGCTCAGTACAGGAGTCATTTATTCCAACTGCTCTGGGCTATCAGAATCTAACCCAGATCTGCAAAGGCAAGCCAGGAGATGGTCGCCACCGCACCCACACCACTGTGGTGATGCCCAGCTGCACCATCCAGGCACCCTGAGGCCAGTCTGAGTGGCCATGGGGCAGCTGCACAGAGAGGAAAGCTGGAGGAGCTCTGGGGGCCTGCCAGGTGCAGGGCAGGGCAGGGCTTTCCCCATGCCACGGAGACATGGGTCTCTCCAAAGGTGATTCCACTGTTCTCAAGTGGGCAGGCAGGAAGGAAGGGGTATGGTGAGGCTGGAGGCACATTAGTGAGGATTTGGGGAGATATGAGGGTGAGGCAGCCAGGCGAGCAGGACCAAAAGCAGTGAAGGCTGCAGCTGCTGTAGTGCACAGGGCTGGGAAAAGTTCATAAAGCAAATCACAGGCTAATGCAGGTACGACTACCTCTTCTAGAGGTATTGGAGGCCAAGGGAGAGCTACACTGCCCCAGCTCCAGTCTCGTGGGAGAAAAACTGGTGCAAAGTAGAAGCTGCCCCATCATCATACCGCTTTTGGTAGTACAGAATAAGATTTCTGAGAGAAGAGTCCTCTGAAGCACCATCTGCCCCACCATCAGACAATTACTGCCTTGCAGAAAGTTCTCACAGATCTGTCTTGTTACCACCCGCCACTGTTCCTCTAAAAGGCTCTTGAAAGTTCACTGCCAACAAGAACAGTATTGTTCAGAGTGTGCAGTGTTAATCTAGCAAGAGACAGCTTCTGTGTCAGCTTTAGGACAAAACTGACTTTTTACAATATAGTAACATCTACCTTCCAACATCCAGCCCTGTACACGTATGAAAGACAAATGCCACTAGTTTGCAGATGACACCAAGCTGAGCAGTGCATTTGACACACCAGAGGGACACATGCCTTTCAGAGGGACCTGGACAAGCTTGAGAACTGGGCCCATGTGAACCTCATGAGGCTCAACAAAGCCATGTGCAAGGTCCTGCACCTGGGTCAGGACAACCCCAGTAACAATACAGGCTGGGGGATGAAGGGATTGAGAGTAGCCCTGCAGAGAAGGACTTGGGACACTGGTGGATGAAAAGCTGGACATGAGCCAACAATGTGCGCTTGCAGCCCAGAATGTCAGCCATACCCTGGGCTGCATCAGATGAAGCGTGGCCAGCAGGTCGACGGAGGTGATTCTCCCCGTCCACTCCGCTCTGGTGAGACCCCACCTGCAGTGCTGCGTCCAGCTCTGGGGCCCTCAGCACAGGAAGGACAGGGGCCTGTTGGAGTGGGTCCAGAGGAGGCCACAAAAATGATCCAAGGGCTGGAGCACCTCTGCTGTGAGGACAGGCTGAGAGAGTTGGGGCTGTTCAGCCTGGAGAAGAGAAGGCTCCAGGGAGACCTTGCTGCAGCCTTTCAGTACTTAAAGGGGGCTTATAAGAAAGATGAGGACAAACTTTTGGACTAGATATAAGGCAGAAATTTTTGTGGTGAGACATTGCAACAGGTTTCCCAGAGAGGTGGTAGATGCCCGATCCCTGGAAACATTCAAGATCAGGTTGGAGAGTGCTCTGAGCAACCTGATCTAGTTGAAGATGTCCCTGCTCATTACAGGGGGGAGGATGAGATGACCTTTAAAAAGTCCCTTCCAACTCAAACTATGCTATGATTCTATGATAATAAAGTCCTTGTTATTTAACAGATAAAAAAATTCAGTGTCTGTAATATACACTATTCTAAGGAATAATAGTCTATATCTTACCCATCTCCAGCAGTTTGGAAGAATGAAGTGAGCTAAAACCAGAAAAAAAAAATACAGCAGCTGACTGTCCTCAAGCCAGCTGAAACTTGACCACAGGAACATTTGGCTAAAGGTCAGCTCAGGCTAATTGGTTCAGTACAGAAAGGGAGCCAGGAGCTATAAAAAGGATAAAAAAAATTCTTGGCCCTTTTCTATAGTGATGTTGGAGTAAGGTCAATCACAAGTGAATTTAAACATGACATCTCTCCAGTGGGATGTGAACATAGTCAGCATAAACAGGCAAAACGAGGCTAAGAAAACCCCTGAGAAAAGAAATAGCTTATTCACAGCATACCAAGTGGTTTGCATCTACTCTGGTCAGGTAACAATGTTAATGCTCAGAGTAAACGATAAGGAGTTTTGCTTATAAACAAAACTGTTGTTTGAAGTAAGATGTTTACATTTAGGTAACTCCTGAACCTGAAAGAACCTGGAGGAAGAAGGACGTAACACTTCATTAAACTGCGGCTGTGAAAGGACTTCTGCTTTTGCCATGTCCATTAACTCACTGTACTCCAGATATGAGAGTTTTTCCCCCTGTAACCTAGTCCAGTTTAGCATTGCTTGCCAAAGCAGTACACGTGCAGCTAATCCAGAACAAAGGTGGCTTCTGCTGCAAACTGAACCACAAAATTACAGAGTGAAGAATTAATCTGAGGAGCCTTTCTGTACATTGCTCTGCTTTGTCATTCCATCAGACCGTAAACCGGCAACGACACAAGAGTATGCAATGCAGATGAGCACACACCAATACATGCACCACCAAGTAACAACAAGTGCTGAGGAGAAAATGTAACTCTATGCTTTCCAGATCTGTCCTGAATCTTGTTTATGCAACTACCAATACGTACATACATACCCTTCCAGAATTTTTCTGGGTGAAAGGCCTTTATTTTACATAGTGCAGGTATTTCTTACAAGCTATCTCATGGCAAGATTAGTGAAATCAAGAGGAAATCTTCTTTCTGTGCTCGCATAAAAACATTCACACCAGTTTGGCTGATCATGCATAGCTGAAAGCACTTTGCCTGCTTACCCTCATTCCCCTGAATGCCATTCTGCAGATGAAATGAGTTACAGCCCTTCCAATCAACACAGTCCAAAACTGCCATGCACCTAAAGACTTCTTTCCTTGCTTGCTGATATTACAGCTTGATTGAGTCATCAGCAGCACTTGGGTGAATGCCTGTTTTTATAGAACCCTTGTCAAGGCTACATACTCAGCCATGTTAAGAAACAGAAATAACAAATTGCCAGAGTTGATATGAATAACATACCGTTCACCTAGGGTGTGTAGTTATCTGGGATATGAAAAAAAAAACTAGGAATAAAACCATAGAAGCAGAAATTATGTACTGTAAATTAAAAAAACCAGTATCTCACAAAGGACTGCGTTTTAGGAAAGAAAAAACCAAAAACCAAAAGACCCAAAACCACAAGACAGTACCACTAGAAAAGAATGAAGGATTCTGGCGTAAAGCTGCATTTATTATGCATGGTTTGATACAAATTTGAGGATTATTAAAAGGTACATCATTACCATGAACTAAAAAAAGTATTAAAATTGAAAATGGAATCCATTAAAATAAGCGCTCACTTTGGATTTAGAAAAATTGATTCATTCTTTTTCCTAAACAAATTTTAAATTTTGGAATAGAGGCTACATGAAAGCTTCATTTTAACACTGAATTTATTTGTATCTCTATTGTAATAGGCACCTTCAATACTTTTGCCAGAGCTGATTTCGTTTTCCCATGGATAGATGTGTCAGTTATTACTCTGATTTAAACTGCATATAAACTGGTAGCAGGTTGTGGTGGTTTTGGCTGGGGGAGAGTTAATTTTCTTCACAGTAGCTAGTATGGGGCAACGTTTTGCATTTGTCCTGGAAACAGTGTTGATAGTACAGGGATGTTTTAGCTGTTGCTGAGCGGGGCTTACACAGAGTCAAGGCCTTTTCTGCCCCTCACCCCACCCCACCAGTGAGCGGCTGGGGGTGCACAAGGAGCTGGGAGGGGACACAGCCGGGACAGCTGACCCCAGCTGACCAATACCATACCATACCACAACCAATGCCATAACATATCACAACATGCTCAGCACATAAAGCTGGGGGAAGAAGGAGGAAGGGGGGGACGTTCGGAGTGATGGTGTTTGTCTTCCCAAGTCACTGTTATGCATGATGGAGCCGTGCTCTCCTGGGCTTATTAAACTATCTTTATCTCAACGTGCAAGCTTTGTCACTTTTACTCTTCTGATCCTCTCCCCCATCCCACCAGGGGGAGTGAGTGAGTGCCCACGTGGGGCTGAGTTGCCAGCTGGGGTTAATCCACAACACAGGCCAAATGGTTATCTGTTCTTCGATGTGGTTAAGGAGCCCTTCAGTGAATCCAGAATTTGGACACTGCTTGGGGCTTGTACTGAAAGCTGTTCTATCCATTTATAAAGTCACATCCCAAGAACTGGGCTACGACGTCCAAGGATGGCTGTGGCATATGATGTGTGAAATCTTTATGTATAATAAAATCTATTGTCCATTGACAGCAGTAACTGAACAGACTAGATATGCAGAGGGAGAATCTTATATCTAAGACTAGCAGAGCATTTCTGTCAGAAGACAGTTGCCAGAAGAAAACTGATCTTACAGTCCTAAGTTTCTGTCTACTGCATAGATAGAAAATTTTGTAACTGGAAAAGACTTAATTGCTTTGTTTGCCTTTCAGCCCCCAAAACACATTAAAGCAGCAAAATACATGCATCTCAGCTGAAATAAATTGCAACATTTAGATGCTATTGTGCAGATGCGAGTTGCTGAGCTGATACGCAGCTTTACATGTACTTTTATCATTAAGGATGAGGATCCAGGCCTGTTTATCACAGTGGTAATTTTTTCAGGCTATAAACACTTTTCTCAACTACAGTGCTAATTTTTCCTAGGCTTTTTTTTTTTTTTTTTATTATTAATGCTTAGATAACAATCTTCCAAAAGGCAAAATTCAGCTCTTTGCTTTGTTATTTGTACAATTAACCACAAAAAAAGAGTGAGAGAATTCCTCTGTATGAGCAGAAAGTATATTCCAGTTTGTTTGAAGTACAATGCATCAATTTAATGTCAAATATCATAAGAAAAAAGAATTGTCTGAGTCTGTATCGAGAACTAAACCCCAGTAAACTGTATCAAAAAAAGTAGTTTTACTCAAAGAAAAACATTTCACTGAAATAATTATTCACACTTTACATAAAGAGATTAAATTATATTTCCAGTGCTGTAAAACATTTCTGTGCCAGTGTTAAAAAAAACAAACCCGAAACTCTTCAGTGTCTTGCTAGCATTAAAGTTTAAAACCTGTCGGGACTCAGCAGTGTGGCCCTAATCCAGCAAAGCAGTTAAAGACATCTGACTTTAAGCAGGCAAGGTTACTGTTGTGGTTAAATCCCAGCCAGCAACTAAGCGTCACCCAGCTGCTTACTCACTTCCCCCCACCAGGTGGGTTGGGGGATAGACGCAGAAGAGCAGTGAGAAAACTCGCCAATTGAGATAAGAACAGTTTAATAATGGAAAGAAAGTAAAACGGTAGTAGTAGTAGCAATAGTAATAATAATAATCAGAATCAAAGCAAGTGATGCACGATACAATTGCTCACCACCTGCTGACCGATGCCCTGCCTGTCACCGAACAGTGATGGCCGCCCCCTGGCCAACTCCCCTCAGCTTATATACTGAGCATGTCGTCATATGGTATGAAATATCCCTTTGGCCAGTTTGGGTCAGCTGTCCTGGCGGTGCTCCCGCCCAGCTTGTTGTGCACCTGGCAGAGCATGGGAAGCTGAAAAGTCCTTGACTAGTGTATGCACTACTTAGCAACAACTAAAACATCAATGTGCTATCAACATTATTCTCATACTAAACCCAGAGCACAGCACTGCACCAACTACTAGGAGGAAAATTAACTTTATCTCAGCTGAAAACAGGACAGTTATATATTTAACATGGCTAAGTAATTCCCCTAGCACAGCCAGAGTGCTTAGCACCTCACAGAAGTTATGAAGAAATGATGAAGCACAGGAGTCATGGTGGAATGTAACCTATGTGACTTTACCAGGAGTTGAGGCTGGAACATGAGGAAAAAAAAAAGAGGATTATTGATATGCTTAATATTAAATAACTTTTTTATATGTGCTGCTGGATTGCCACTGCACAGCAGGTGAGTTCCACTGTTCCAGTTGGCATTGTCTTTGCAAGGCTTCTCCTAAGTGCTAGTATCTGCATACCACTTGAATTAAACAGCGTACTACCTAGTACTTGGGCAAATATAGTCAGTTAGGCTTCAGCACACATTATACACAAATCTGATCTCTTGGAGCTTTTCTGTAACATGAGGTCATTTTGAAACACGGCTTGGTTATAGCCAACTGGTTTTGGACAAAGCATCCTCAATTTCTTCCACTCACCTTGAACCCAAACATGTCTTTCAGACCTCAAAGAGCAATTTCAGGAAATCAGGGGGAACAGGGTTTTCATTTCAAGTGGGGTTTGTATATTAAAAAACATTTCTTTCAGGAAAAACATCTTCAAGAAGCTGTAAAATTTAAGTTCAAGACCCTGATATTTATCCTAGACTAATGGAACCACTTAACAGTCCATTACCATGGGACAAATTAATTACAAGGTTTAATTGCATGCTAAATTATTCATGTGCTCCTAATCAGATTAAAGACTACATAACAAAGCCTGTATGGCATTTAGGAAGTAATTAACTTAAATAGGGGATTAAGTGAAAGCTGGTAAATGACAAAGGACTTGAGCAGCATTTCTGGATGGCCACTCATGACTCCAAGTACTCACATATTTACTATCACTTGGTCAACATACAAAGATTAATAACAGTAAACAGTGCATTTTAAATTGGTGCAATTTTGTATGTCCTGAGTTTGTATCAGTTTAAGATATTATTAATATTTACTTAACTTGCATCTGTAATTTAGAAATTGAAGCTAACTTTAAATCTCATTTAAACTTATGTAGAGTTAGCGTATGAGCACATCTATTCAGAACAACTGTTTTTCAAAATAATTGCAAGTAAAATTCTCTGTTTAAGAAGTTCTCTGTTAAAGAGAAACAGTATTATTGCAACTGCTTTCCATGTGTTCTCTGTAAGATCATACCAGCATTGTTCATTGGCCCTATTCTCCGCTGATCTGGTGCTTGAAGTCCATACAAATCTGAATATATAAGCTGTGGGCACCTACCAAAAAGTAGCATACTGCATTTAACAACTGCATAAATTGCTTTGTATAGCCATAGACAAAGATTTTGAGCTAGGTCCTTAATTGTGTAAATCAGCACAAAGTTGAAAGAGATTTAAGAGATTTTTAAATGCACTATTGCCAAAGGAAGTTTTTATAAGGTAAGTAATAACTTGTGAAGAAAAGTTGATCTCTGTTCAAGCCTTTCATTAACTCTTAAAAAAATCAGATAACTTCTCCCTCCACGTGCATTGGTAAGATCTGAAATTAAGAAACCCAAATTTTAAGTTTCAAGTATGTTTTGATGAAGCATCTCACATGCAAAAATAGACTATGCCCACATTTATCTAAGTGGCTTAAAAACACATCAGCATTTTTATATATCATCCAAACAGGATCTCTAAAACCTCGGTAATGAACCAATCACTTCTGATACACATTTTTACGATACAGCTGTTGATGACACCTTTTAGGCAAAGAGCCACAGGAGGGATGTTAGATCAATTCTCCAATGAGGAATTAACTTATAATGTTGAGTTATTGTTTTACTCAGAGATTTTTTCAAGGTTAGTGTGTCCGGTATTTCCAAACACAGGGAGACAAATCAGCTCATTTTACTAACTGAATTTTTTCGAAGCCAATGTAATGTATATACTGGGTACACTGCTTTATTTTTTAAGGACTTCAAGCAACTCTTCTTCCAGATCACATTTTGAATCATACCATGGCATTATTCCTACTCTTTCAATTATCACAGGTCCTGAAACAATTCTTCACAGGGAAGGAACAGAAGTGGGGTTTCATTTTTGTGTATCCTCTTGCACACACTGAACACAGGCACACATGCATGAGTGTTTTGCTGAAATGTGAAGGCATAACTTTACTGGTATTCAGCTGATTATTTGTATTACCATGAAAGAGGGAGGTGCCACCCCACGAGGCAGGTGAGCACAGGGCAGGATACAAAAGATCTGATGAGGAAGTAGTACGTGAAGCCTTGAAGGATGCCTTTTCCTCACTGAAGAGGTCAGAGGATATGTGACACGGGATCCTGGACAGGCTTGGAGATTGGATTGGAGATGAGAGTAATTATTAAGGTAGTGGAAACAAGTGGATTGCACGGTGGGTAATCAAGCCAACCTGACTTTTAAGGGGAATAACTGAACAGCCAGCCATAATTTTTATAGTTAGTGACCATTGAATAGTTACTAGTTTAGCGAAGATGAAAATTGCCCAGTTAATCTCCAAGTGGGCAGCTGCAGCTGGCATAGCACTACAAGGAAGGCTATCTTCTAGAATAAGCAAGGTAAAAAGAGATGCCAGGTTGCAATTAGAAATTCACATTAGAAAGAGCTCAGTCAGTCCCAATGCCCAACACTTCCTCTAAGAAAACCCTACCAACAAAGAAATTACGAAGTGTCTGTAAAATAAGCAATAGAAACAGCCATATTAATTTTAAAGATAATTTGCCAAATCTATTTCTAAAGAGCTCTTTTAACGCTGCCAATGTTTTGCACCAGCAAATCCTGAAGCAATCTGCAGTGGGGTCAGTGACATTACCCATTTCACAGTCCGGGAGACGGAGACACTGGGAAGAGGAACAGCTTGCCTGCATTTACAGCACAGCCTAACAGCAGAGTAAAGCATGAACAGCAACCCTCTCCAATGTCTTACCTACCACAGAACATTAGAGTCTTGTGGATTTATTGCCAGCTGTCTTAGCGTCACAAAACAAAGCTGTAGTGGATTAAAAAAAACCCAAACCAACAAACTGATAGTTTGCATTAAGAGAGAAAGAATTACAATTAAGAGAAAGACCAGCTCATCTGAAATACTCAAGCAACTAGCAAAACCTTCTTAGTAAGTGTGTAGCTCTATTTTACAAACAATAGGAATGAACCAAGCTCTTTAGCTATGGTAACCCCAGTGTAGGGGATATAAACCTCTCCCTTCACATTTACCACTCCTAAAATGTCAGAGACTAAACCAACCACAGTTCTACACTGCAACCTTTGCTTTTAGAGATCACAGATAAAATACATGAACTCGGAACTGATCAACTCAAAATGGGATGCTCTGCAATGGGTGCTACAAACAGCAGAGCTGCTCAGTGCAAGGCTAGCTGGCTGGCCGATGGAGAGCATGTCCACCTCCACTAATGTTAAGACTCACTCCCCTGCAGGAACTCCATTACATTACCAACTATCTGATTAAGAAAGTGAAACTTTGAGCAGATTCAACTGTTTTTTATTAAAACAGGCTAGTGCATTCACATTTCTCTATTGCTGTTATTGCTATTTTACACAAGGCCATGAGGAAATAGATGTTTACAGAAAAAATTCGCAAAATATCTGCCCTGAGGAGCAGCTGAGAGCCTGAGCCTTCACCCACCATTACCACAAGTATTGCTCAGACTCAAACCCATTTCGTGAGGGCTAGTCACAAAAATAAATCCCATAGCAAGCTAGATCTCACGACTTACATTAGACACACAATACAATAAAAATGAGCAGACGCAAGCGGAGAACTTTGTACTGTAGCCACAAAGAGTTTTGTAAAAGCCTCCTGGGGGCTCTCCTGGTCTAGCACGATACCCAATTCCTCTGAAGCCTGACTAGCATTCTTGCCTCAGTACCCATTTTAATACTGAAATAGGGAGGAAGGCTGCTTGTACAGGAGCCTGTCAGCAAAAGTCTTAGCAACTGGCTATCTCCCTTTAATCAGTGCATCAGTAATCATCACACTCAATATTGGGCCCTGTGGACTAAACTGCAGTTTTTGTACTCTCACCTGTGTGACCATGTGTTGAAACTCTCTGTAGAAGATAAAGAGACTGTTCCTTTTTGTGGTTCTCACACTGAATAACTTCAGTATCACAGGGAACCTTATTTTTGGAGAGATAAAAGGCTTCTGTTTTCATTAAAACCTTACCATATAAAAATATTTTTTTCTTTTAAGAAGTCATTAATGATTATATCATCTGCTCCTAAAATATGTATGACATCAATCACACTTGAATCCTGTGTAAGCAACCATATTCACAGTGAGCATGATGAGACTGATTGCTCTTAGGTTTACTACAAAGTGCACAGCAGAATTAGATAAAACACTCTGCATAGGTTACAATTTTTCCCAACATTACCAAAACTGTGGAATATCACAGCAGATGGAGCTTTGAGTTTTGAATTGCCCTGAACCATAAATTAGTCCTGAGTTCTACTTGTTCATTCATTTACAAGTTCACTTATCCCATACAAGTTTTTCTTCAGCAATCAGACTTGATAAGGGGTGACTGGACTCATACACTAAAAAGAATAATGATTTGGTATAGTTCATTCATGGAAGGTATTTTTCTGCTGCTGCTTTCAAAGATTTTAAAAGTTATATTCTGCAAAGATTTCTGACAGTTTACCAACCAGTTAGCTCTGAATAAAAATCGATACAGGATGCTTTAATCACATATAAAAAAAAAACTAAGCCCCTCAAAGACTGTAGTCCTTTCATAGCTTAGAAAGTGAATCCAGATGTCAGCTGTTCTATGGGCTGCAGAGAACAATGAATTGCAGGATTACTCGGTGGTCTATAAATTAGTTTCTTGGCTAAAAAGGGTCTGGTTTTGGCTGGCCTGGAATTGAGGTTTTATCTTCCTAGGAGAGCGTGCTTTCTTCCAGTTTTAGACATGCTCTATGGTAGACATATAAAACTCACAGAAAAAGCACATACTGTGGGTCAGCCAGGTTTCTCCTGAATAGCTCAGCTGGTAGGAAGGTACCTAACAGCTGTACCCTTGCAGAGTAGGGAAGTCCTCAAAATGCAGAGCTTGCAGTTGTGTTTTAAATTCCCCATGTCTTCTTGTTCTATATTAAAGAGTTTTGTTAGTTGTTTCTTTTTTTAAGATTTTAAGTCTTAATTAAAATATGTGCATTCCTTTGATATAGATACTTGTTCTAGATCTTGCTACAGATACTGCTATGTATACCTACACGCATGTTTGATAAAGAATCTAGAGAACATTGTCGAGCCTGAAAAATTGAAGTATCATCTACAGAAATGTTAGGAATTCACATGTGTTAGAATCACATATCATGCAATATGTGATTTTTTTTTAAGCAACTATTTGAAACAACCCAAAAGCTTTTTTTTTTTTCAAGAATAATATGTCCTGATGGGAGCAGTACATTTTATTTACTGGTGTGGCTGAAAGTCATCTGATATGGTAACAAGCAGCTGTTACTAGGAGCTGTACCAAAAATTAATAGAGATGGTGGTATAGCTTTACAGAGGAACATCGGAAAAAGAGGACTAGCATTTCTTTGACAAAAATTGTATTTTTTTAGTACACTTTTATTTATGGCATGTAGTTCATAAACCAGATCTAGCCCATGAAACGATGCCATCGAGCCTGTGTCAATTCTGCCTGGAGGAGATGAGAAATGGCCTTTAAAGCCATGAAGGCTGCCTAAACCCCCCAGCTTTTTTTTTTTTTTTTTTTTTTTGGCAGCCACAGCCCAAAGGAGAGCTTGGCTTCCTCCTGCTGCCATTGCTGCAGGGTGATATAGGCAGCTGCACTTTACAAGCCACTTACTCCCCTCCTTTCCTTTTTCCTATTTCTTGAGGTCTGGTAGTGATGGAATTAGAAGGACAACTACCTTCATGAGGAAAAGAGATGGGGAGAGGAGAGCTGCTTGCAAAGCGTGGTGAAAAGGATGAGCTGCTTCCCCTGGGAGAGGGCACAGAGGGTGAATGGGATAAGAAAGTCTGACGTTGCTGAACTAACAGCAGGACCCCTGCAGCTAAGTGGGAATATTCCTCTTAGCCTTTCCAAGATCCAGATTTACTTCCCACATATTACTGCAAAGATAGGATCATTTGGACATATTTTTACTGCTCACGCATAATAAACCCTACAATAGTATCTACACTGTAAGACTTGATTTGATGGAGTGCATTTTTAAAGCACACTGAGCCATGTGTGGGAGGACAGGTTTCCACACATTTATCTAATCTGATCGTTCTCACTGGTTCAGTACAGTATATTTAGTCTGGAAAATCTATTTTGACAAATAATTCTCAAACAGCATATTTGTGAGATACTTTACTCAGAAGCAAGACCCAGAATAAAAGTGGCTACCAATGAGTGCAGAGTATTGTCTTTAAAACATAAAAGACCATTAAGTAAATACTTTGTGCAGTATATTTTAATGTTGACGTTCCTAGTTTCCTTTTTATTTTATGCACAGTAGTTAATAAAATATGACTGCCTGTAGCCCTGTGCCAGGACATAATACCTGACATTGCCAGACTTGTTCAAACTGAATCTTAACTTTGATTTTAAATCTGCAGTAACATATGGCTCAACAGCAGAATTCAGCTCAATTTATTTTAAACTGTCCTACCGATGACTGTATCATTAAATGCTAAAAAGCAAACCCTTCAAATTGCATGATGAACTGACAAAGCAAAAGTATGAGGAATAGTCATAAAGTTTAAAAAAAAAGTGTTTTGTTGTTTTTTGTTTTTTTAATTTAAGTATGTATGTCTCTGATCCCTTCATAACACTGTTGATCGAAGGATTTGGATCTGATTGCAGTCACAAACTAGTGGACATAACCCACACATGGTAGATACCTAGTTTGTGGTAGCCACCAAACAAGTTGCCTAGTGAGAAAAGTATTAGAGCACATTGATATTAAAGTGATGGATACATTTATTGTGTTATTGACATTTTCAGTGTAGGCAAGTCCTTTCCTGCATTTAGAAGGCTGTTCAAAAGCCCTGTATTTGTGTAATTTTTTTCCAAACTGTAGAGGAACAGTCAATTTATTTCCATGCTCTTAGCTTTTCTTAGGTTCTCACAGCACCAGAAATGGCTTCCGTACTCTGTACAATGTATTCCACAGCAAGGAACTTAACAGAGCTTTATTTAAAGGACAGAGAGGTGTGTTGACCTGGTAGCTGGATAAGTATTAACAGTTAAAGAAATTATGATTACTTTAATATTTTACAGCAGTTATTTAACAAAAAATTTATTTAGCTTTTGGCCAGGTATTATTTTTTTTCCCAGAATATTCAGCAAAACTACAAGCACTGTCAAAATCTATTTAAAGCTGTGCCTCATGTGTTATCTTCTGTTGGGACTGTAAATGTCAATGAGGCACAAACTACTTTTGTCACACCTATGGGTCACTTTAAGTACCCCGGACCTGAAATAAGAATGTATCTGTTTAATTTTTAAGGAAAAATGCAACATGTTCATTTTGAATAACCAAAAACCTTACTTTATTAATCACAGCCTAGAAAATGTGCAGATAAGCATCTCCCACTGTGCATAATGCATCAAATGTCTCAATTTCATGAAAGAGCTGAACAGTAACCTTGCCTCCAGATGACTGAGTCTGGGGCTGGTATTGCCAAACATGTGCTGAAAGGCAAATATATAATTGCTAAGCCATTAATTGATCTACATGGTGACAGTTACCACATTTCCAGTTCTTAATCTAAAACTACCTTGGCATAGTAACATAAATTACAGACACGTCATTTTCAAGATATCTGGTCAGCGAAATCGCCCCCCCACCCCCCTTATGGTCACGTTATCCTTGGTCTAAGTTAGTTGCTCTTCTTTGTGCCAAAATGTTCTTTATCTCTAGTTAGTGGAAAATACCAAGCAAGAAAGCACCACAGAAATTATTTTTATCACCCAGGGATCCACTACCAATTTCTAAGCCCAGAGTCACATTTAAATGCAAAGCGTTTGTACTTTCCCTGAATGCAGTGTCAATAGCACATCAAATATGACCAGCGCTGTGTGAATGACAGCATTTCCTAAGGATCAGGATGCTTTGGTCCCTTCTGGAAGTTAAGAATCATTAGCCTTCATTTACAAATAGGGAACTGAAACACAATGAGGTTACAGAGTGTGGCAGAACCCCTGAGTGAGCCCACAGTGGATCTCAGAAGTGAGGCCAGACCCTGCATTCAAGCTGTATGCTCCCAGTGCCGGGCATGCTTTTTGCACCGCTTCTTGCAGAGAAACTGGGAATGGGCAGCTTAGCTAGGGATCGACTGGCTCGCTTGGCATGGAAAGCCACGAAAACAAAGCACAGACGCAGCTTTCTGTATGGTTGCATTGCCATGCTTCCGCTATAAAATGAGAGAAGTCATTAATAAATTGTTGTTCAGGTGTGCTTAACTCTGTATGAGAAGGCACAGTAACCACAACAAAGGCAGCTTTGGTTGAGAAGGTCCCTAATGACTCCAAGTTACATCTACTTTACAAGCATTTTTACAAGTAACTTTTCACTGTTCTGACCTTCTTATTTACTTAGTAGAATTGGTATATCCCTAGACAAGTCTCCCAAGCAGAGATCCATGGTGCCATAAATGCATCTAGAGGTCCACCATCTGGTTTCAGAAACATTAAAAACGTGGACATAAGGTGGCAAGTTTTACCTATTATTGTAAAAACCAGAGCAAAAAGTGTCTAGAATTTCTTTTCTGTTCTATGACATTATGTTTGTGTACACTTAGACAGGAATAGCCAGTTAAGTTTCATAAAACTGCTATAGTACACAGATAGCAGCTGTAAAGTCTCATGCAGCCATTTAACACCAGATAACAGCTTTCCAGTTCCACAGCTTGAGCAATCATAGGGCCAAATACCTTACACCACAGTGTATTTCTGTGATGTTTGGTTCAAATTTACTGCACTCTAATCTGATTAAGCTTTCAGTAATACACTCCAGGTATGAATTAGACCCAATACATACATTCAAACTAGATGTAATTTAAGTGTAATATAAACCAGGATTTGTATCTACAACGTTCTGATATGCATTTTCACATTCTCTCTCCCTGGAAAAACACCAATTTTTCTTCTCCATTTGTTTCATTGTGCATTTAAAAAGTCAGGCAATTAATACTTTAAGTAACATTAGAAATGAGAAATGACTCATTAAAATACAGTATAATAATTTTTCTCTAACAAGGAAAAATAGCTTTTAAGCACTTCTACCAGTTACAAGCCCTTTGTCTCAAATGCTGGCCACTAGAGATTGGTAAAAATGGGCTTGAAGCCATCAATTTACATCAGGATTGAAATTAACAGCCTTAATTGAAATATCTCTATTGTTTGATTGATTTATTGTAATAAAATATGACGACTGGATCTCAGTGAGAATTCTGTATATTGCATATTATCATTATCACATTCTGTACAAATGGACCACGGCATTTGTGAGAATTATCTGCAGAGCACTACAGGATACTATTGATCCCTCTGCTTAGCCAACATTCACAATAAAGTCACTTGCAGGTAAGATAAAAGTTATCACACTACCTCAAATGTCAGCAGGGGATGGATGATGCTTCAACACCTCCCTCAGCTCAACTGCAAATCGTGACCTTCTCCAGCCATCCCAGCACCTAGACAAAATCAAGGGAATCAGAGACAAGGGATGAATTCTGGAACAGCAAAGGTCACTGGCAGCAGGAAAGCTACATAACAAAACCCAAATGGGCATCCTGGCCCCACTGTCCTTCAGGGAAGGCCACCAGCTGGGCAGTCTCCACAACAACCATGAGCAGAGCACCTGGGCTTCTCACTCAAACAGCAGCAGCTGCCTGAAACCCTTTGTGTCACTGGGGGCTGCCAAGCCACAGGATCCCACGCTAACCTTGGCATTAAAATGCATGAACACAGATTTAAATGGCAAAGAAAAGTCAGGGTGACTGATCAAGATTCATTTTCAATGCACATCCACAGGGGAAATCAGCTGGACTGGACGTAAACTCTAAATCACCAAGAAGAGGGTGTTGATGAGTAGTATCTCACTACTACTATTTTAGACAATAAATTACCGTGTAGTAACCTATAAACTGGTAAATTTAAGAAAGTAACATTTCATTTTTCTCTAAAAGGACAGTGTGTAACTCTCAGGAAGATGGCATGCTGTTAAAAAAAAAGAAAAGGTAGTACATAATTTGTTATGCTCAGAATTCCTAAGCACATTATTACTCCATTGATATCTGGCACAGCAGCAGCATCTAAAGCAGTTTTGAATTAGTAGTACTTCTATATTTAAATAAAAATAACATTAATTCTACATGGAAGGTTACTTCTTCCCAAGGATGCAAGTCAGCTGTTTTAAGCCTGGTGCCCACATTAATTGAATAATTCAAAATAATTTGGTTTCTAGTGGGTGGGATCATGAAAAGAAGACTGGATTTCACAGTATCAGGCCCTTTAAATAACCAGGGAAAGAAAGCAGTCTGCAAAATCCCACAAATAACTCTTTAAAAAATGCTGTACAAATTTAGACTGAATGCCTAAGACCACACTGCCCTAGCCTTAACAAGAAGTAATGTTTTAAAAGAGAGTTTTCCTTGACGGAGTACTAGCATTGGCTTAAGAAAGAGCCAATTGATTTGTACCAATAGCATTTTCTTCCTTTTATGTGTATCATCTTAATATATGGATAGATCCCTAAACAACAAATAACTGAAAGAAAAACGTGATTGTGAGTGAAAATTTCATCATATTTCTCAGGAATCCTTCTTCAGTGCAATATGTAAAATGCTATGTGTCACATCTGTATTTATATCAGAAAAATAAAACGAAGCAATGCCCCCAACTACCAAAAGGGATAATCCTTCAACTGAACAGAGAGAAAAATTAAACAGACATTTGAAAATAATAAACGGCATTTTCCATGCAAAAGCAATAATAATACACAATAGCAATCAAGGTTAAAATAAATTATCTTATGTGTGATTAGCTGAAGTGAAACCTATAAGCAGGGTTCTCTCCTGGTTCACAAGAGGACTAGACAGGTCCATATGTGGTAAGTCTTTACCTAATCTACCCCATAATATCCACAGCCAAGTTCTACTATGCCACTTTTCAGAAAGAGCCTGCTCACATTTAATCAGGCTGAGGATCTAATTGATTGTGTGTCCCTTTTATATATAGTTCTAGAAGGAGTCGTATGTTGATTTAATTGCTGATTTTCAAAAGAACTCTTAATTTCAGAGAGAGTAATTGACCAGTGAGCCACAACTCTCTCTTTTCCAAAAATAAAGGGACAGCTTAGACTGAAACAAAGTTGTAAAGCCTAAGGCAGCTGTTGACTGAAGTGAGCTACCAAGGACTACTGACTAATTCCTGTTTCAAAATGCTTGCTAGGGTATCAGCAAGTGGAAATGATCTCCATGTCACAAAGTCAGAATCCTACTACAATAGGACAGGGAAAATTGTTCCAGGAGTCTTTCCAAAATATTTTGCAATCCTGCTCAACAGCAGAAGAGATCACTTAGCTACTTTTTGGGCAACAAAAGGGAAATGTCCTAACTTCTGATTACCTAATCGTACTCAGAACATTTTGTTTCACTCTTGGTAGCAAGTGGTGATAGCACAAAGACTGCATGCAGTGACACTGTTTATTTGCAGTACTGCAGTTTAGAAGAAGCCACACAGGCATGAAGAAAGTTACATTTGCACTTGGCTCTGACACTTCACTCTGTGTGAAAAAGAGGCACTACAACACATAAGGTACCAAGCTAGATGTTTAAATGCCAAACAGCCACTTTTTAAATAATTCTTGGAAAAACTGCAAGCTCAGCAAAAGGAGAACATAGGTTTGTGTGAACAAACTATAGAGTTGAGGCTTTTTCAGAGACACATTTCAAAGACATATTCTTAGAAACACTTCTGATTGTTCTAGCCCACGTGGCAAACAAAAGGATTGCAGCACTGACTTAGGATAGGGCCCACCCAGGACTAGTTTGCTTTACAAACTAAGAAACAGACTCAGACTCATCACTCCCTTGATTAGGATATGAGGATCTGTGCCCATCGTATCTTATCAGTCTGTCCCATGCTAACCACCATGAAATAACAAACTGGAGAAGATGAGATGGACACAAAATGTGCCAAAAAATATTCTGGTCTTCAAAAGAGCATCAAAGCAACGTCCCAGTACTGAAAAAGTTAGAAAGGCTTTTGACACTGTCCCATGTAAAATCTTCATTGACAAATTGCTGAAGTGCAAACTAGAAAAGTAGACAGTGAAGTAGACTGAAAACTGGCTGAAATGCCTGGCTGAAAGGGTTTCAATCAGTAGCACAAAGACCAGCTGAGGGCTAGTCACTAATGAAGCAGCCCAAGGGTAAATACTGTTTAATATTTTCATTAACGACCTTTTTCCATGAAGACATGATCAGTGAACAGGTTGCCTAGAGTGTTGTGGAGTCTGGAGATACTCAAAACCCAGCTTGACACGACCCACAGCAACTGCATTACTGAAACCTCACTCTGAGGGTTGGACTAGATGATCCCAAGCATCCCTTCCAACCTCAACAATCCTGTGATTCCATGATTCTGCATGTTTAGATACAGAACTGAAAAGCGGAGGTGAAGGTGCTGTTCTTCTCTCTCTGGTGACCAGCAAAAGGACACAAGGAGATGGAATGAAGCTGCATCAGGGGAAGTTCAGGTTGGACATCAGGGAAAGGTTCTTCACTGGAAGAATGATTGGTCCCTGGGACTGGCTCCTCAGGGAGGTGGTGAGGGCACCAAGCCTGCCAGGGTTCAAGGAGCATCTGGATGAGGCGCTCAGTCATATGGTTTAGTTTTAGGTAGCCCTGCAAGGAGCAGGGAGTTAGACTTCATGATCCTTATGGATCCCTTCCAACTTGAGGTATTCTACGATCCTTCTAAGGTTCAAAATTCTTACCTTCAAACTCTACTTCTCTAATATAATGAGGTTTTACATCCTTAGCTGAAATACCGTTTTTCAACTGTGAGCTCCCTCTTTAAATTTTTCTATCAACTTTTTTTCTCTGCACAGGAATTCCCTCAATTCCCTAAATTCTTTCAAAACCCATCAGAACCTTCCATCATCCTTCCCTTTTTTCCTCTATTCAGATAGCTAAGGTTTTTAACCTGTTTTCCTCCTTTAACCCTTCCACTTGCCTCACCAGCATACCCTGGACAAGGGGTCACATTCTAGTTCCAAATCAGAGCCCTTTTTTTCCCCCTCTCAATCTCTTCATATCCTTAGGAATCTAACAATAGATCTTGCTCGTCATGTTTTAAATACTTCACTAAACCACATTTGTGTTTTAACAGATTTGGTCACCTTTGCCTCTGACATAATAATAACCGGATCATTCTCTTAGCAGCACTAAGCTGAGTTACAACTGGTATTTGTTTTGGCACTTACAGTAGGGATGAAAGCTTAATTTATGTTTTCCACTGCATTACACTTACAAGTATATCTGTGGACAGGACGGCTCAGGAGGTCTGCACTGCAGCCCAAGGCCACATATAACACCTCTTTGGGTTATAAAAGAAACCATCAGCATTGTAAAGGATGCAAACAAACAAGAAGTCCAAACTTTCTAACTAGGTAGCAATTTCACCGCAAGTTAGTTCTTGCGGTATCCAGGAATTCCGGCTGTCTTCCATGAGTGAAACATGTCATATTTCCAGCTACAGTTAATTATCTACTTAAGCTGGAGGAATGTTATGAAGAATAGTCTAGTCAATGTTCATGTAAAGTATTTTGAGATCTGGGCAGCTGAAAATTGAGAACTCTACTGTTGCTGACATATCAATAACTTAAAAGGGAAATTTTCTTGATAAATTACCAGGGAAATACCAAGTATAAGCTGAGAAGAAAGATGTATTACTGGATTATTGTAGCCAGTTCTCATGTCCACACTTATGAGACTAACAAACTTCAAAACAGCAAGGACCTACAGGTGTTATTCAAAGTCTGGGGCATCTTTTTATAATCAAGATAATAGCTCCAGTTTATTTGAGAAGAATATGTAATGGATTACTTAGCTGTATGTGGTAATAACCCATAAGGGGAAGAAGCTATAAACACTGTATTGCTCTTTAATGAAGTAGAAGAGATACTGAGAAATCAAAAGAAATAAGGAGGAAAAAAAAATCTTTTACAAGGCTGAAATAGAGTGAAAATCGGAATTTACTAGAGGTGGAACTAAAAAAAAAATCTCCATCACTTCAACTTGCTTTTCAAGCAAAACAGATTACTGGGTACGAGTAACTGGCAACCTGTGTACCAGAACTACAGAAAATATGGCTGGGTAGGACTGTCAGACATCATCTGACCCACTCACGTTCTACACAGCCAGAACAATTAATTCTTGCTTGACTCCTGTCTCTGCCTGCTGGGTTGTAAAGACCAACGACGACCTGCAAAGATTTTGCAACCTCCCCAGGCAATCTATCCCAATACATGACTACTCTTGCCACTAGGAAGGTTATTCTAGTATGCTCCTCAAGTCTCCCTTGATGTAATTCAGTTGCTCTACTCTCCCCTCCCCGCACCCCATGAGTATGAAGAATAGGTTATTCCCTACTCTTTTTCCAGTCTTTTACTTACCTGAAGACTGTTATATTTCTCTTCCTCTCTCGATGCAATAAAAAAAATATTTCAGCTAAGTTTTCTGGATCACTGACCATTCTCATAGCTTTCCTCTGGACTCACTTCTCTTAGCCCAAGTCTGAAAGAGCTGTCTATCTGAAGCTTTATCAAGCTAAGCTGAAAAGATTACCTCAGGTCTGTCTTTTTATAAGAGGATGGCATTGTTGACTCATGATCAGCCAGCTCCAGATGATTTTCTGCAAAAGTGGAAAGTCTGGCTTTTGAATAACATGATTCCCTCTCCTCTCATCATCTCCCACTCCTTTTTGATTAAACATTTCTAAACATGCAAATAAAATATAACAGGATATGGGAAAACAAAGCTGTTAATTTTAACTAAAGACTAAAACTACTGCAAGGATAAAAACTCTGGTTCAAGGAAATCGGACTGTAAGAAAGTAGAAGAAAACATTTTTTCTAAAAGGAGATACAGAATATTAAGAAAACCAACTATTAAATGCATGTTGCCAAAACTGTCACTGCTCTAAGAAAAAACACAGCATATGGGACAATTTGGGAAACTGTTGATACAGAAACATACAAACAAAATTTACTGGATCAAAAAAGCTCATGACTAGTCAGAACAACGGGTGAACAGTTCAATGCTTTAAAGTACAGGGCTTAAAATTCAGAGATAGACGCTTTGTTTTAGGCTTACTGGTGCCTTGGTATGTAGCTTGGGCAAAGTTAAAACCTCCATTGCTCTAATTTCTTCCCCACTTTTGGAATTCGCATAATCTACACTTAGTACAGTGCTCTCAAGGACAAAGGAGAGAAATTTAATGGGTAGCAGCAAATTTACCTAATCTCCATCACTGCTACATTTGAGTTTAATTTGGCCATTAAGTGTTGCAGCTTCCATCCTAAGCATTATTAAAGGTCTTCATTTTTAAATGACTGGCTTCACAAATTCCACAAATGGCTCACATTCAAAAAAGCACTACCAGTGAACTAAGATGGTGGTCACTTTCTTCAACCTTCTTGTCACTCAACAGCAAATCCAAAAAGCTGAGTTTGTTGTTACATCCCAAAACAGGCACTCCACTTCCTGCCTCACTGAAGGTTCACTGAATGCTCTGTCACTTTGTTTCCCCAAAAAGCTAATGGTTATCATTGTATAGGTTCACTTTCAGTTTAGCAGGGGTCAGCTTTCCCCAAAACAAAAAGAAAATAAAACTCATCATGAGCACCCAAAATTATGTGCAAAACAGACTCTCTTCTCCTCTCTGTACTTTTGAAGTTAGATGGTTCTAAGCTTTGCAGTCCTGAACTGCACATCCTCAGCCCTTCTGCAGAGTCAGCGAATCTGGACATCACTTGACTATGCAGAGCAATGCCTGAAACCTAGACCTCTGAGCGTAGAGGTTGAAGGTCAGCATGACTAGTTAAGCATTAAATACAGGGATTAAGCATTAAAGAAAGGGATTTACAGAAGTTTTCTAAGGAAGATGCTGAAGTCAACAGGAGTGAAAAGTGCAGCTGGGAGGCACGTATGCACACAGGGCTGAATGGCTAAGACATAGCCCCTCCAACCACTCCAGATCCCCAGCCATGGGCTGTTCCTGCAACATGCAGAGCTACTTGTGGCTTCATATACTACTAAAATATGAGTGAATGCAATAATAATGTTAAAAATAAACATTAATATCAAATATTGATCTTATTTTTGTTCATCGTCAATCCCTAATGAGATCTCATAAAAGGCAAAAAGAATCACTAAAATTTACATCTTCATTGTGGCTTTTCATTGCCTTCTGTTAGTTTTCTGTGATTAATTATTTGCAAGCCACACATGTACTTTGTGTATTTTCATACCCTAAATATATTTCTCTCTGGCTCTCCTCCACAATTTTGGATAACAAAGAGCCTTAATGTTAGAGAGCTCTCTGTTTAACAAAGCCTTGGGAGCCATATACACTATGACTTTTAATAGCACTTTTCCAAACTCTATAAATTGCTTAAGTAGAAACATCTCTTGTTGATTTCAGTCTTCCTTTTCTCGCTTTCAAATACTTCTATTTCTAAAATCTGAATCTGAAGAATGACCCTAAAAGAAAAAAGCTACTAGATCAGAAAAAAAATCAAATCTTTTAAAGTGCTCAGCTGGAGGCACTCAGCGTTTTATTTCAGAGTCAAATATTTCATCTCAAACCCAGCTCCCTATCTCAATGAAGATTATACATGGCATTACTGGCCTATAACACCCAAGGAAAGAGAGACCCAGAAGAGATTTCCCATGCCACAGATTTTGGCCCCTATACAGCAATGACACTATATAGGTGCTTTTGTATTTTTTTTTTTCAGTGCTATTTTAAAAGCAGTCCCCATTTGCTTTTGGCTAATAGTCAAATCAATAAAAAAAAGGAACACAGCTCTAGAATACCTCCCTGCAAGTAAATCACAATGAGGCACAGTGAGGAATCTAAGCATTTACTCCATACCCCTCCACCCATCTTTTGTAAGACTGCCTGGGCTTGCATATACGTATACATTTAAACTATAGGATTTATGCATATGATATGTGTTTGTATCACACATCTGTTTAATGTTGTGGTTCTTGTCATGGTTGTCATTTATTTTCTCTTAAGTCCTGTTTCTGATTTTTGTGTGTATTTTGCATCCACACTGCCTCTTTAGATTGAAGTTTTTTTGATACACCTCAGGAAAGGTGCAAGACAACACGCTGCCCATCTGATGCAAAACAAGAGTCCAACTATAAGACCATCTGTATCAAAAATTAAGGTTTCTTTACTTGTGGCTAACTAGGGAACAGAAAGTATCTGTGGCAGGAATTTTCTGGGGGGTGGGGTGGTCAAAATTAACACAGGACTGGGGTGGAGAAGTCCTCCAGAGTGTGTTTTCCCTGAGGTGCCAGCTGAGAACATGTTTCTTGTGCAATTCACATTTTCAGCCAATTACTTCTCTGCTGATTTAGGCTTGTTTTCTCTTCTAAAAATATTAAATCAACAATCTTAAATCAGACTCAGGAATTCAAAGAGGCCTATTTTCAGGGATTGGCAGGAGCACCACTGATGGCAGGATTCAAACAGCTTCCAGCCTGTAGCCAATAAGAGACTATATTAGGAATATAAATGTACTTATGTATGTACATATATACACTTACATAATAACACATGTAAGTATTTCTTAGCAGTTCTCTCATGTTTGATTATATGGTACATGACAGAAATGCTGAGTAATTGCAAAAGAGAATCAGATGCACTCAACGCTTTAAATGAAATGTAGAGTGCTTCCTCTTCCCATTGCAGAATGCAGATATCACAAGGAATCCCTGAAGACATCACCATAAGCCAAATCAGATGAACTCTAACAACTTCCTTATGAAACACTTATAACTTGATGGTAAACGGCATCATTAAAAAATGAAGGGATTTGCAGTTTTCTTGCACTTCTAAGGTATGTTTACCAGTGTGTTTTTAAATTTAATTGCCTCTGTATAAAAGAGAGCTGCAAGTTATCAGTGCCTCCCAACTATTTACAACAGGAAAAAAAACTAAAGCAAAGAGATTTGGGGTTTTCATTTCTGTTTAACTTCAGATGATTTCAGAAGTTTTCATCCTAATGGACTAATTGATGCTGACAGTAACTGAGTGGGAGATGTTACAGAGAATGCTCCTAGGCTTAATAATTACTGCCTCCCCACAGAAGCATGTGCGTTTATAGAGATACAATTTATGATTCATTGTTCTTCCGCTTAATGGGAAGTTTAATGCAGCGTTCATTTATATTTCATCCATTCTTCTAAGCCTTTCCTCTGAATCCTCCTTTTTAATTATTGAATCATTAATTTAATGGACTTCTGACTTATCTTGTCAGAGTTTAAGAATCTAGTCTAAGGGATCAAGGGTTTCATTTTGTTACACTGGGAGTCTTTGAAAAGATTACCGACAAGCAGTTATTTCTGTGAGCAGTTTCATACTGGCCATAAAAAAAAAAAGTCTATTTTCTGGAAATAAAACCTGAACATGATTTTTAAAAACAAAATACCAAACTCAGAATAAAAACATGAATGATCTATACAGATAAACAAAAAATAAGTTATACTGAAAAGAAACATTGCTTTAACAAAAAAAAAAGCATATTTCAAACAAACTTCAATTCAACTTGTTCTGCGTAACTCTGGTGCATGCTACCTTGCCTTGCCAAAAATAATGAATCAGAACAGTGGACAGCAGTTAGATTGCCAGGGCAGCATGAGTTATTCAATCGGTCACCGTCAGACTGAAAACTCACAGCAATGGTTATAAAGATAAAAGTATCATTTCAGCATTTGGTCACAGATCTGGAAAAAATGCGTAGATAAGCTGAGATTTGTGCAATCTGCATGGTGCTTTGTTTCCTTCTAAAGTAGCACTAAGTCCTCAGACCACATGTTGATATCAGAATGTTTTGGTAATTTTATGACTTGTAACTTTTGAGTGATCAATGATTTGACCTTTTTATGAAATACATCTTACTTTGGTAGCTTATTACTCAGAGGTCTAAAAAAAGAAAGAAACTGTCTCCAGCGACTTGGGTTGCAATAGTGTAAGAAGGTAACAGTGCTTCTCACTGCAGTGAGTGCTTTTGTCCAAGCTCATGATTTTTCTATGAAAATTATCACAAAGTCAGATTCAAATACCAAAGCAAGCTGTAGTTACCGTGCCATGAATCTGTTGATTCTGAGTATTAGACTGCTACACAAAGCCCAGCACAGAAATCGAGTCAGCTATACCAATCCACCTATGAAAGCCAGTTCACAGAATATGAAGTAGAATGAGATTTTCCCTGTGCTAGTTTTTCCTGCCAGAAGCAATCCATTCCTGCAACCACAGCTGAAATGAGAACCATCAAGAGAAATCAGAAGAGTTTTCCTCCAACAAAGAACAGAATTCCTTTGATAATTTACATAAGCAAGCAATTTTCAAGCACCAGGCTAACAGCACATCCTCTTTTTCCCTAAGCATACCACAGGCACTCTCCTTCAGTGTGTCCCAGCTGCCACAATGACTGTACAATGTCAAGATTAGCAGGTACCTTTAAATGTCATGCCCCTCAGTCCTGTCTTTCAAAATGAGTTCATACTCTTGATGAATGGCTCCTAAGCATCTTTCAGCCACTGGATGAATAGGACTTGGTGAGTAGGGACCTATCGCATTTCCGAGAGCTATACTGTCAATAGGAAAGTAGTGCATGAATAAGGACATACTTAAATGAGCACGGATTAAGCTGCAGTGCAAGAATGAGCTCAAATGACACTTACTATGCTTTAGAAAAATTAAGAGTGGAGGTCTAAAACAGCCCAGGAAGAGGCTGGAATGAAACATGTGGAGAGAAATTAGAAGATTAGTAAAACATTATTCACTATGAACATTTAGTTCAAAGAGACAAGGATGACTACACAGGCAGGGTGAAAGGGAAGACCAGAAAAGCTTGATAGGGTGGAAACATCAGTGAGAAGGCTGGATGTCATGTACCAAAATTTGCACGTCTCATTCACCACGCGCAAGCAGAAAGTCTATGGTAAAATCTTCAAAATAACCAAGAAAGATCCAAAACAGAGCAACAAAATTTGCAGGACAGTGCAGTCTGTACCAATCAACAGCCCATCTCCAGGCCCACCCACAGGCTAGCTATCCCCACGGGGGCAATGACTCAAGGGCAGCATCATTCAAACAGAATGGGTGGTGCTGCTCTGCCAAAAGGTAAGGACACCTCCTTTGCCAGGCAAGCCCACAAGAGGCCCGGCTTCTTTCCTAGGTATCCAAAAAGTGCTTCAGGGGCATTAGGCAGAGCACTGAATCAACTTGTTGTTCACTTTACGTCCCAATATTCAAGCTATTCTAAGGCAGAGCCCTGGAAAAAGAAGGTAATTTGGGGCCACTTCATTCTTCTGCTTACTGAAAGATCTCCGAGCAGCACAGATAAAAGATACTAGGGAGCTGCCTAACAGCTTTTCCAGACAGGCAACTGTCCCAGTGTGGCCATGAAGTCACCAGCTGGAAGAATTAATCTAAGAATGATGAATTCTGCTTTCTTTTATTCTTGAGGAAGGAAAAACAGGAGTGGATTAATGCTGAAACAATCTAAAGATTTCTCTCAAGTATTAAGTGGCTGCACATATTTTTCTTGTTTACTCTACTCTTGTGCTCTTCTCTTGCTTTCTGTCCTACTACTCCTCTTTTCCTCTCCTTCTGGCTTTCTTCTGACCTTCCACTATGTTCTGCCTCTCCACCCCCATTACAGATGTGCTCAGTATTTCCAATCTTACAAAATCCTCTGGCCTCTCAGCCCAGAACTATAATGAGTCCTTCCACAACTTCTACCTCACACTCAAACAGTGCTTTACCTCTCTGGAGGTCTAACCTTCCAGTTTGGGTCCTGACTCTGAAGGATTGATCTTTTACATCTCAATAAAATTTCTCAAGATCTGTTTTTGGACAAAACTCAGAATCTGGACTCCACCCTCAGTATCATTCTCTCACTCTTCCGACTGCAGTCCCAAAATCTTGTTTTCTGTGACTGCTTCCATGGAGCTTCTCACTTCTCCACTCACAGTGCTCCCTCCTTCTCCCTTATCTTTCAGAAATCTCACCCAGAAAGACCATCTCCACTGATATGCAAAATTCTCTGGCTGAGGATGCTCCTCCTACTTCTTATTCCAAATCCATTTCTCTTGTCATACTGCAAAACAGAGTTTGGGATAAGTCAAAAATAACTGTAAATTCAAATTGAATTTCACAGAACCAAGACATAAAAATGTCTGCAAAGAACTTTTCTTTCTTCCCCCTGAACTTAGTACCTACTCCAATGTTATTAAAAAGAAGGCAATGTTTTGCTTAAAGACATTTTTTGTATTTTAAATTTTACCTAAACCTTATTTTTAATGGTTCAAGGACACTTGAAAGTCAAAGATAACATTTAAAGGCCAAAGAAAATTTAAATTAATCCCCCCCTTTTTATATTTCAAGCAATTCAGAATTCTTTTTTTTTTTTTTTACTACCATGTTAACACAGAAGAACAACAAGGCAAATTTGGTTGGTATCATATCAGAGACAGTATCAATTTGAAGAGTCTCCACCTGAAATAAAGACTTCTTTATTGAAAGTTATTTTGTTACTTTTATTTGATGCCAAAATAACAGTAAGTCAGGGCAATCAGAAGGGATTTTACCACCACTGCTTATACTTTGATTAGGCATAAACAGATAACGTTTTTACAAGATATCAGCCTTCTCCTCACTAAGAACAAAATCACAGTAGCTTCTGATTAATCAAAACTTATCAGTTACTGTACTGTTTACTGAAGCAAGTTATAGCTTCTTTGGAAGCTATTTCTAAATATGGATTTATGAATATAAAATTGCAGTTGCCTTGTTTTCATAATAATTCGTACTTACTCTAAGAATGACTGCTGTATTTTTTCCTCTGAGATGAACACGTTTCCATGCCATGTACTTAGGCAGATATAAATTCCTGCAGAGTACCATTTAATATGGATTTTCTTTTTAAAAATCTTCAATCTCTTTTTCTTTTAAGAAAAGAAGACAGAGTACAGCACAAAGTAGAGCCAGGGATGTGTGGTAGGCAGAAACAAGAGAGTAGGAACCCCAGAACATTTCATGTATTTGCAACAGATGTAGACACCAGCATCTCAGAATCTCAACTCTAACACGTACACGTCATGGCCATATGATGTTCTCAAGTAGTACAAATGTCACAGGAAGGATCAGGGCAGAGTTAAGAATTAGTAATGTCTTATAACTGGCAAAGGACACTAACCCAAATACCATGTGGAATAGATTTTGACATTACTCATATAACCTTCCCTCATTTTCGGACAGAGGAAACAATGTAGTAGGGCTCAACATTGAGCCAGCAATTCAGTCACTTGACAACTAAATTCTTCCTTCTTCTTAGTTCAGAACTCATTAATCAAGAATAATTATCTTCTGATGTCACTTTGTTAAACACCCCAGGAGGAAACCAGCCCCAGGAAGCAGTGTGAAACCCCCAAAGTCACTGTACAGCAAGGGCAGAGTTACCTACAATAGGAGCAGGACTTCCAGGGAAGAGCCTGTGCTTTATCCTATGGAAAACAACATAGATAATGTCTGAAAATGTCAAATGAAAAGTTTGAAAATGGAAGGTATTAAGACTTCATTTTTAAATTAAAACTTATTTCCCTCTATACACTGCTTGAAGTCTTTAGAGCAGAACATTTTCCCTTCCTGATTCTCCAAAGTGTTTATACAGGTAGCTCTGGGGTCCTGTTCCACCCACCGACGACTGTACACATGTGTACTTACACAAGGGCAGGGAATACATTAGTTGGGGTATGCTGGAGTTGGATTTGACTTCTGAAAGGTAAAAAGGAGAAATGTCTCTCATACAGCAAAGAAGAACACATATAAAATGCTCTTCTCATTTCCAGGGCTGACTAGCTAATTATGCATATGTGCAACATATGCACAGTTCCTACATGGAAAACTGCCAGTGCCCCTGTATGCAAGTTACATAGAGAGGTGGACTAAATTTTTAGCTACATATCTGTGTAGTAAGAAGCACTACGATCCCAAAGATACTGCAATATTCAGGCATGTTCCTTCTTCCCACTCTTATTTCCCTGGAGCGCTGAGAGTAATGGGCTGTAAAGCACCATTGCAGTCTATTAGACAGATGGCTGCATGTTGTTCTCCTTTAGATCACTGGACAGAAAGTGGGGGATTTGTAATGAAAAGCTGAAAGCTCTATTTCCCATAATCCCCTTGCATGATTTACAACAATCGTGATAATTTAAAGCTGGCAACCGCAGACCAGAGTACTTGACTACTATTGTTTTAGTAGCATAATCAAATTACCCATTTGGGGCTTTTACAATTAACTTGTTACATGCATATGTTATCACTTCCTAAACAGTAATATTACCAGATGGAGAAATTCAGCAGGGAATAGCAACAGGAACAATATTCTGAATATAATTCCTAAGATGAGCCCCAGTAAGAAGTCCTTTATCATAATACTTATTTAATGCAGAAATATAATTTTAGAAATTTTTATGGCAATCCACTCTTTCCCATTTCAGTCCTAGAAAAGAAGGGTCTTTAAAAATAAACACATAAAATTCCTGAATACTAAGATAATTGCACAGATGTTTAAGTAATCTCTCAGGCCCTTAAAACTTTAATATTCTAAGCTACAAAGACTCCTACTGCCAAAGCTAACACCAGCCAGATACCTGCTTCTTTCCATAGTTAGGTTTGTGAATTATGGCAAGATCGCCTTTTAAGCATGTGTGATGAATCAGCCAGAACTGTAAAAGAGAATTCTTTTTTTACACTTATATTACGTTCATTTTTGTGGAGAGATTTTTCAGCAACGTTAATAAGTTAATTCCACATTACTGACATGTGGCTGACACGAAGCATACAGAACATCACAATAAACATGACTTAATTCCTGTGCACTGTGGTATTACACACAGCAAGAGGGATGCAGAAGAAAGCTTGCTTTATGCATCACCTTGAGGGAGAAAGTAATGAATCACACCAAGTGAACAGCCTATCAGTATTTACTCTGTAAAATAAAGAAAAACGTGGGGTCACCCAGCAGTTTTACTAAGGAATTTGGATGTTTAATGAACAACAGATTTAAGAATTTCAGTGAAGAAAGTTGATGGTTCAGAGAAATCAGATCCTTTCCTATATAAGCAAGGGGAACCCTAAAATGGCATCACAACGCTGGCACACAATCAGCCATGTTTACACTGTCCCGCATAGCTGTGGGTGAAAAGTGAGCTGACTATTGTATGTAGATCTTCCCTCACTGCTCAGATCCTTCCTGCCTTCACAATCAGGTTTGTCCTACTGTGGTTCTGACCCTGGAGAGACACCAACTCCTCAGAGGTATATTTGCTACTTTACTCTGGGCTTGACATTTCATCCAGCCATCCTTGCAGCTTGCTCTTGTTACTCCCAAGCTACGTCTGCCTAAAGCATTAAGGGGTCAGACCAGACCAACAGTCCTTACACAGCTTAAATTGCAGAAATGTGTCTTGCAGTAAAATGAGCATTTTACGAACAGGATCGCTATTAGCTACTACTTAAATGCAGCAGCAACTCTATTTCTTGAAAAATTGCCTTCTAATTAAATAAACTACAAACACTCAAGAGCAGTTACCTCACTGCCATGAGAGATTATCACGTGAGCAGTGCCAGCCTCTTCAACCACCTCCCTGATGCTGATGGCTGCGTGAGCAGGGCAGTCTGCCACAAAAATCAAACTGGTACTTGAAACCACCACTATCAGAAACACAGTGCTCATTTAGAGGGTACTGCTGTCTTTCAAAGCATCAACAGATACTCAGTTTGGCTTTAAGTGCACGAGAAGCCCGAAACAGTTGGGTTTACAATACAGGGTGAATGTGTTGTGACTAGATCCCTACTCAGCTGAAATTATAACAGAGACACAAAACATCATACAAACCTAGCTGGCTTTGCTACAACAGTCTTCAAGTGAAGCATGAAGAATTCAAGTAAATTTCCTTTATATATTTAAACTTCAGAGAACATAAATACTTAAGAAGTTTACATGAATGTAAAGTTTAAAAAAATGAAGTCAATATGGGAAAAAGAACAACAATACTCCCACCATTCAGAAAAAGGTCTAATGATGAAGGTAAGCCTTGCCTTTTCTTAACAAAAGATGAACATACCCCTTGCACTTCTGTTGCAGGTAAGAAATGTGAAGATGGTCACTTGGCATGAGTGCACATGACTGTTCTTTCCCTTATTATAAATGAGTTTAACTGCTTATAAAATCTACTATAACCACAGAAGTACAAGTTCTACCTCAGAAGCTACCAGAAGTAGCATGTAGTAAAATATATTTAAAACTGTCTGACAAATTACAGAATAAAATGTTTCTACATTAAAAAATAAACAATACAGACTAACAATTTAACATGGTTACTGGCAAAGTTTATCTGAGTATCAGGAGTTGTGAGCATCTTATCAGAAACACATCTCAAACCCACAGTGCTCCTTGGCCTGCAGCAGTGTAGCACACTGGCTATTCACCCAAGCTGACATTGGCTCATCTGTGGACTGAATCTGTCATGACCTCTTGTGTCACACTGAGCCATTGGCCCCCTCACCTACACGTCCCTTTTCTCCTGTGTCTAGTCTGTCCTGCGCGTCCTGAGTGTGCCGAGGCTTGCTATCCCTGATGCTGAACATGTGGTGCTTGACACACTGCAGCCGTAAAAAACACATCAAAAGCATAACACAAAGACCCCTGGGTTACATTTCTCTAGCCGTTGCTTTTAAGGTGGTCAGACTGAATTACTGTAATTCCAGACTCAAAAAAAGCCTGCACCAAAAAACCAAAAAGCCAACAATCTGCATGACCATGAAAAACATCAAGTTACATAGCACTATAAATTCGAACTCTGCTGCACAGGCCTAGCATCTTCTAGGACTTGTCAGCAAAGGCACAGACAGAAAATTATGTATTGGAAGCAAATCAGATAATATGAATAAGCAGAAAGATTGTGTTTCTGAATTAACAGATTTTTAAGGAATTGTATCACTGTACTGAACTTTCTGTGAGGTTGAAATAATCTATTATCCCACTTTTGAAAGAGTTATCCACTGTCCCCCTAATTAGAAAGTGGCATTTGTTCTTCCAGTTACAAAAAAAAGGGGAAGGCTGAAGCTACCACAGTGGCTTAAGATAAAGCAGAGGTCTAAGATGAACAGGATCAGGCCATAAAGTGTGAGAACTGAGTTGGTCTTTTCTTGTTCTTCTATATCTGTCATATACTTATTTTATTCTGAATGAGAGTATCAGGGACCCATGATCTGCTTAGACAGTGTTCAGGTAAAAATAAGAGTATATAATATTAAAGAGGAGAACGTCTCACAATCATACGCATTATGCAGCTTAGGTGCAGCTCAAGAACCTGACAATTAATAAACAAACAGTGTTAGGCTTCTGGAGACAAAGGTTTAATACCCACAGAACTATCAGTGGTTTTCTACAGTAACACTTGCAATTCTTGGGCTTGTTATTTCTAGCCCAAATTTTGAAGAACCTCCTAGTATTCATCCTTTGCTGAGATCATGTATTTCAGGTATTTCAAAAGCATATGAAAAGCATTCCACAGGGATGCAAATTCTTGTCCTTTGGTTTAATATTAGCCACAATTATTTTCAGGTCTATTCTATTCCCTCAAAAACCCCTAATATTTCAATATTATATTAATACAAATCAGTTTCTTTTATTTAGATAGTCCTTTCCATTTATGCCGTCCTTCTTTGAAAGTGAATTACTTGCTAGTTGCCAGCTTTAGAAATGAAACACTACTTACAGAAAAGCACAAATTCATTTTCAATTCAACTGAGCTGAAGAGAGACCAAAAAAAACCCTTTCTATTTAAACAGAGAAACGTTCTTTAAGTGTGAGTCTTCAGAATGAATCCACTTATAGCTTTCACCTCTTGTATTTACCTTCTGTGCAACTTGAACTTGCTTACTGAAAGGCAGAGATCTATCACCATTTCCAGAGACGAGGCTTGTGATAACCAAATAGCTCCAACACTCCAACAAGAACTGCACAATTTCTTTACTGCTGCTCCATCCTCTGAATCACTTACGAGCAAAATTCAGTATTGCACTACCTGCCCGAGGGCACAGTGATCTCTCCCTAAACTGCACTGGGGGAAGGTGCTGGCAGCCCTGGTCTATACATGGAGATAACACTTGTATCAGGTGCCAGAGAAGACATCAAGAGTGCTGTCAGCTTCCACAACAAGTGGCCTACACACAGTGCATAAGGATATGAGTCCCAGTAAGGTTTCTTCACAATTTTCCAATGAGTTTTGATAGGTATGCTCCAAAAACTTGATTGATTTAATGTATTTTCCCACTCCAAACTCATGCTGCTGAATACAGCTTGCACTTAACCCAGTCATGATGTTTTAAGGAGCAACCTGTTAGGTTCAACATATAGCAGTAGTTACTGCTATATAGTTACTGCCTATAATAGGCATAAAAGCAATTATAGTTCATGTACTGAAATCCTGGACCATTAAAGCAAAGCGTGGAGATTTTTAGTTTGGATGCTGTTTTATTTTTAAGTTGGACTGTCCACAAATGTCCTGATGAAGCTGCTATTTATTTATAAGCTTTTGAATCCTGTTACGATCTATAAATCTAGATATAAGTACTGCCCAGTGACAGAGTGCTGGTAATCAAAAGCAGAAGTGGAGCAAGCACTAGGTATTCCGATTTGAACACGTTACTGCATCAAGTGCCAAAACTACAGCACAACACCAAAGCGCACACACAATTCAAAGCGTCTCCTTGCTAAATATGAGGCTCTGGGAAAGCAGACCTTAATAAGACTGTGTTGTAATATTTGGAGATTAATTACATTACTGAAAGGGATTTCCTAGTGGTCTGAGAGTACCAGAAACCAATTATACAATATAATAAGCACAAGAAAATAAAAATAAAAACCTTGGGTGATGTCTCTATTGGAAAGACATTAAAAGCAGCAGTTTTTGTGATTATGAAATTGTTGTACAACACCTTACTTAAAAAACTGCAGGTAAGTTTCCAGGTTACTACAAAAATGAAGCTTCTTGGATCATAACCACGTTCTTTACAAGCCCTACATAAGTGGCAATACTTTGTAAAAGCACACTGAGCTATGCCTTAGCATTACAGAAAAATACATTTTGAGGGCAAGATGTTGGAAATCACTGTAAAAGGAATCTAGGCAGCTTTCTATAAACTTGGAATTTTTAGCTTGATCAAGAGGAGGAGTGTAGATGTGATAATGGAACTGCAAAGACAAGGTGCAAATTAGGTTAAATTACGTATTAGGTGAAAATGCCTAGACAGTCACAACATGCTATAACATCCTTCTTCTCCAATAGCTCCCTCATTAGCCTAACCCTAATATTGAGCAAGACACATCAAGCAGCCACCCAGATACTTCTGCAGTACACCTAATGTAACACTATTTAGCTGTGGCTCACCTCCAGGTTTAGGCAAGGGCAAAAAAATTTAGAAGCCAAATTATACATCAGTGGAGGGAGCAGGGGGAATCTTATTTCTTGCAGGTGATCAGTGGATTCACTGAACACTGAGTTAAATTAAATCAACATTTGAAGTATATACAAAAAGCTAATTTTCTTTTGATGCCTTCAGATGCCTACAGATACTAGGAAATCAAGAACTCTCAAGTTCAACTATTTGCTGTCAGGATGTCACTGGAAATCAGTAGATTTTCTCATATAATCTGCTTAACTTCAAAATTTGTAAAATGAAGGGCTGTGGAAGTCAATCTGATTTTTTAAATTAAGCAAAAAAAAATTTAGCAGGGACAGCAGGATCCAAATTTCAGGTGGAAAAAGTTCCTATAGCAAACCTTTGAAAAACAATAAGAGAAATTTAAATAAAAGGAAGTGCCACACACAGAATTAATAAGAATATTAGGCAGGTGTACTCCAATTACGTCATTTCTAAATATAAACCCCCATTTCTTCAGTGTACTCTCAGACAGCATTGATCAGGTGATGTGAGCAGTACAAATTGGCACCAACCCCCCCACATGTCTCCACTGCAGGTCCCTGCCCCATAGATTAAACCACGGGCAATGATTCAGACAAGACATCACTGGGACTCACGATGATTGCTGCTCTTCACTCAGAATGTCAGAGGCCTGTCCACGTCTTGACCACTGGCTTGCTGAAGCCATGCTGACCTGCGTATGGAAAGCTGGAAGAGGAGCAAAAGGACACATCTGCCCATCTGGGCTGGGTCTAAACCCAGTCTGGGTCCAAATTAAATAATAGTGCATGGAAATGTTCCCAGGCACATTGTCCCTGGACGAGCATTTGCCTGGTTCCCATGCAGTTTGGTTATCTCTAGAGCTAAACTGTTACCATGACCCCTGGCAGACCCTTGCCTTGGGTCAATCACCAGAGTTAAAAACAATTCTTAAGCACGACTTAAGAGCAAAACATTTTGATAGTAAAGAGGCAGCCATTCTGCACCAGCTGGTTCCTGTGGCAGGAACAGTCCCAGGCGTGCTTAAGGTACCAGTACTTATCTCCCAGGCAGCCATTCCCACCCACTGGAGACACCAATCTCAGGGGGATGCTGCGATGCCATTTTAAGGGACTGTGGTAAGACAGCAGGAATGCTATAGCCGTGCCTTCCCTCTCTCAGCCCCCACTCCCAATAATCCTGTGGCTCCTGAAAATACATCACCCAAGGAGGCTCCCATGCAGAAAGGACAAAAAGAAAAACCAAGAGCTAGTCTTCAGCAAAAGCACTTGTTGAACATATTTCTGGCATGGCAGGATGCAAGACCATACAGTACTGCCTGGCCCTGCTTAACATCAGCACAATCCCATGCTGTCAAGAGGGCATTCTAGTGAAGTGTTGGGGAATTGCAGTGTGGAAGAGACAAAAATAATTTTTAACATCAGGAGAAAAATGCAAAATCTCTACCAGTTTTGAATACTGTCAATCACACTATCTGTCAAGCCATTTTCAGCAGAGGTGCAGACCCATTAATATTAAAAAAGACTAAAACTGTGGAGATCCATAAGAGGGCATGGTGGGAGCAGCAGACCACAGAATATGCAAAATGCAAAATTTTGAGCATGATAAACATTACAGGACTTTTAACAGTCTATAAAATCCCTAAATTCAAACTCTGTTTACCATACCATTGGATGTACAAAAGAGCTACAAAATGTTTACAATTTTCTAATGTATTTGAAGTACTTTTCTGTAAAGGAGGGGATTTTTTTATTAGTCATATTTCTCACCAAATATATTACAGACTAGTATATTAGTCTGTAAAAACCTCTGGGAGAGAAATGCTTAATAATGGTTATTATTTGTACACAGCAATGGTAAAATAAAAGCGCATTGTGTAATTTGTTCTGCTGGTTTTATGACTACATATGCCAGGACAAGACTTCTATACTAAACTGATGTTTAATTTTTAATGGACTGGCTGCAGGCTGAATTATTTTATTGCAGTTCTTGTGCCTTAGAACATTTATAACTACAGCATCCCTCCATTGGTTGGATTAGTCACTTGTAAAGTGCATGTTTAGCTATAAATTCTGAACCACTCTAATCCCAGGACTGACAGATTATTCCAACTAGCTGATAAGCTTCTAACAAAAGGTTCAGAGTACAACTGTCCTGCCAAGGTAAAACTGGGATGTGCAGAGTGAATAAGGGCACAAACCAGCCTCCAAGGCAGAACAAATGACCCCTTCTTAAGGGGATGCATTAAAATCAGAAACTAGTTCACTAAAAGGTGTTACAAACTTAAGTTACCCCAACTAAAATATCCTGCTAAATTGTATAGCTATTTTTCCTAGTTTTCCATAGTGTATTAGTCTCCCTTGGCATAGTGCTAGATAAAACTGTGCCATACATACTAAAAATGATACTAAAATGCAATCAAAAAGCACAGAGCAAACAACATCCAGCAATAAAAAGAGAATAACAATTATTTCTTAATTAAATCTTTTTCATGCATTATTTTAGGAACTACCATTTTTCAGGTCGTTTGTAACAGATCTCATATTCCAGTGAGCCTTCCTAGGTGTCTAGTGACAGTCGTACAAAATGGTAACTACATCACTTTTGAAGTAAAAATACACAGAGGAGAAAAAAAATAAAAGAGTTATCCCTTCAAAAGCTGATTACTTTCCAACCATTAAGTAATTCAGCACTAAGAATCCAGTCGCTGAAATGTATGCGGAGGGAGACATGAGGTGATTCACATGAGGTGAATGTCACTGCTGGATGATTGAAGTCTAAAATTATCCGTTCTCCGATAATGGCAATGAAATCAAACTGACTTTTAGGAGAATACCAGAGGTAAGAAGGATCAAAGCACAACAGCCACCACTTTTGTAGACAGCAGCAGAGCTGGCCAAGGTCGGTACCATGGGACAAGGGTTCATTACTTGATGTCAGTGCAGTGCCATGCAAATATAAAGTACTGATGACTCTGAGAACAGAGGGGAATGCCATCTCTGCCTTGCAACTAAACCCCATTTTCTGCACAGGTAAGTAAATGATAATTAGTTTATGAAGAACTGATGATACAGAGAGTTAGGCAAATTCTGTGTCTCTATTTCTGGACAGCCTTTGGTCAACCTGAACAGGAAATTACATTTATTTAATACCTTTATAACAGTAATTCCTGGGGACATGATCACATGTAAAATCAAACCCACCAAATGCTTTACAACTAAAAAGGCAGACAAGGGTTTTGAGACTTTAATCTCATGCACTCAAATCAAACAAAGAAAAAAAAATTATCAAAAAACTGAGGCCAATTTTTTTTTTTAAACTAAATTGATTGTAGCAATCAACAAATAAGTTTCAAAGAACTCTTTTAGTAAAGGCCAGGTCTAGCCAGCAGGTATTACATTAACTGTCGTTATCAATTAGGACTTGCTGGGAACAGACCTTATTTACAAAGCAAGAGTTCTGGGAATCCACTCGTGTGTTAAAAGAACCTCTGTATTGCTCCAGAGCAACGTTAGCAAAGCTAAGTGCTGCTTCATTAAGTGCCATGCAGTCCTCTCCACTAATGGAAAGCAACATCTTCATCATCTAGCGTGGGATATACACATTCACATTAGCAATTTCAGAAATGAGACAAAACACTGTTCTTTTTTCTTCTTTTCTTTAAAAAAAGGCAGGATGTCATAAAGAATTAGTGTAAACTAGACAAACATTGTTCACAGTTACTAAACTTTGTCAGCCTTTAGCATGTTTAAATGTAGCAAAGGAATGAAGGAGCTTAAAAACTGCAAAATATTTCACCTTCCGAAAGCTATCTCGCATCCTCAATCACACTCAGACAGGCATCAACCACTCCACAGTTTCCAAAACAGCCAAACACGGGAAAGAGGACAATATTTCTGATGAGTCGTTTCTTTCCTTCTCAATAACTCCTTCCCCTCCCTTCTCCAAATGCCTCTTCCAGTAGATACAAACATCAGAAACATATTTATTAAATCAGCTGTACTTTCCAAAAGGTTGTCTTGATATTTTGATTATTACAGAGCATGCAAGTTACAAAACCACAGGAATATCACTGCTTCGCTGTAGCTGCATTGAATTCAAATGCACAAAGGGAGCCTATTAGCTACCAGTGCTGATGGTCTGCACAGTAAGAAACCAAACCTCTGTTTTGGGTAATCAGGACACAAAGGATTTGCTTTTGGGGCCAAGAATGAGAGCTACAGGTAACAAGGAGATAAATGGCACCATTCCCTGTGAAAGTAGAATGCTGCTAGCATTTGCACTAAGACTTGGAAAAACCATGCAAATTATTATTTCCATCTCTTTAAGGAGGAAAAAACATCGTAGGTGGTACAATTAAAAAGGCAAAAGCCCCTTCACTGCAAACAATTAAACATATTTTTTTTCTCTTTTTAATGGAGGCTATTTATCAACAACTTGAAGGTGCCTATAAATTGCAAAGGGCAAAACTGTTTTCCAGCTCTGTGCTCAGATCTCTCCAATGATAAGTGGCATTGAGAGCTGGATGGTTTAACTGTTACCTAAGGAAACAGTAGAAAGAAGAGAGGGCGAGATGATTTCTTCACTTTTAAAAGCTGCTTAACTTTGAAACGCTCTGAAATTCCTGTACTTTGCTAAGTGCTTTGGGTAACCTCCTATTAGTCAGAAGCACACTCTTTCTCTCAAAATAATGATTTAACTGAGATAATTCCAGCAAGCAAACACAACTGCTATTTTAACAAGAAAACTCATTTTTATATATAAACAAGTGTGACTCAGTCCTACACAGTAGTTTTACTACCAAGAACTTCCTGTCCCTTCCCTGCACTTGAAACAGGCTGTCCAACATTTCCAAGCTAAAACATGCCTTGCTGCTCTCCCTCAGCACTGCCCAGACATGAAACAAGCCCTTTTCAGAGAGATATATGCCTTGTCATCCTGCACCAGTGATTTTAACGGTGGCTTCTGCTAAGAAATCTCACTGCATGATTGGGTCCTAAGTAGCGTCCACATAGAGAGAGCAACTAATACACAACGTGTATATCTGTACATCAGCTTGCTCACAGGTTGAGAAAGATGTACACGAAGACGTTGTTTCTAGTCCCTTGGTTTAAGTAGCTGAGGCATTCATACACCAAAAACAGTGAATGGGACTGTATTTAAGAAGATACTTGACTTGCCAAGCTTACCACAGGTATTCAACATTCATGAGGTTGGCTTAAAATGTACTTAAGAATGAGCTTTCTTATTTCTTCTGGGGCCTTGGCCTTTAGGATTCATATTTGTAGAATTCTGTAGACAACAAGAAAGGCTATAAACTTTCATTAAAAGCAAGAGAAGGCATACTGCACCTCTTTAAAAATTAACGTTTCCAGGCATTTCATAGAACCATGTGAAAGATCACATCTCTAGCAAGGTGCTAAATAGACAGGGAGGTATACTGGCAGTAAAACAGACAGAATGAACCTTGCCATATGTAATCACCTCTTTTCAGCCCCCCCCAACCCTCTGAAGATAACATTATCAAGAAATAAGCAGGACTAAACAGAAGAGAGAGACTATACCCCCAATCAGGCATTTTTTTTTAATATTACTGAGCTTCACAATATTCAAGTGGACAGTGTCCATTTTAAAAATCAACCCCTTTATTACAGTCAATTGGCCTTAGCTCATACAGTAGGAGCTCATATTCATCATCTCTCAAAAAGACACCAGGCTTCCCTCGACTAGCTTGAACGTAAAGGGTAACATTGCTTTTGTGTACGCTCTTCCCTCCTGCCTCATTTGCAAATTTTTAATTAAATATAAATAGCATTAACTTCCTCTGTGTGATTAATTTAGCAGGTTGAAAAGTTCACTTGAATATACAGTACTCATTTAAGTAGCCCATGGTGTGGAGTAATTATACCTGAGCTATCACAGCAAAAATGGAATACAAATTGATTAATGCTGTACAAAGGAAAAACATTATTCCTCAATACTGAACAGCTCTGCCTTCAAAGTCTCTGTAAACCAGTCCTTATACTCTGGCACTGCCCTCTGTCCTACCCATCCCCCCAAAACCAAGAAAATAACAATTAAAAGATAAAATAACCCAGCACCTGGATTGGGAGCCCAGCCAAGACAAAGCAGCAGACTGTTCGATGGGAGCTCACCTTTTGGCACACATGCAGCCAGGGTTAACTTTAAAGGAAGAAAGAAGCTGTGATGTCCAAGAGAAGGAGGCGGGCTGGAGGACAGGGGGGCAAGCTGTGCCAAGGAGAGCGGGTGAAGGTCAGGAGATCACTACTAGCAAGTATTGCCTGCTGCAGCCCCTCCCAGCTACCACCCCTTCCCACTTACCCTACAGGCAGAAACTCCCAGCTAAGCCCCACACCCACATCCTACCTGCCAATCTCCCTCTCTAGGTATGCAGTCCATCCATTCATTGTCTCTGGTAGCTCAAATATTCCCATCTGCAGTGCTAAAAAGTCAGTAACGTGAAAAATGTCCACTATCTGTCCCACCACGCACTCTCACAGCAAAAGAGAATGATCACCCTCAGCACAATTTGGAAACTGTGCTCACGTTTGATTTTCCAGGAACAAGCCCTCTGACAGAAAAGGGAATAAACAAGAAAATGTGTACAGGGATCATCTGCAAATTTAAGGGCAAAACTGTGCTGAGTGAGAGCAACAGCCCTGTGTACCCAAAAGTCAACAACCAGATTCCAAGTATTCTGGAATATGAACTCAGTATTTTGTTGGTTAACAAAGTTTACAAACCTGAGTTGATGCCAGAGACAAAGGGAACATTCTCATTTTGCAATAAACCTCAGGGAGACGAAAAGCTCTTCGAAGGGCTCACCCTCTAGCTGAAGAAAACCAGCCTTCCAGCTTAGGAGCTGTATTTGCAAAGTTTTATAAGGGCCAAAGGGGAAACTATTCTGTCAGAAGCTTAGTCTGGCCACCGCAGTTATCACCTTAATCCATCAAAAAAGCAGTACCAGGATCTTTACTGACCACACACCAAACAGGACTTTGAGCGTTTGCTCTGACACAGGACCGTGTCAGCAGCAGGGCACCAATGCCATGCCAATGCAGCCATGGGACCTGTCCAGACCCACAGCAAAACCTGTTACACCCACCCCTAACCTGGAAATAAAGATGGATTTTGTGTATTTCACAAAAGCATTTTTCAGTCTGAAGCTTCTTCTAACACACATTTATTTTGGGCAGTGTTTAAACAAAAATCAACCAACCAACCAAACAAAAAAACATAACAAAAAAAGTGATTGCATCTAGGGATTTCCCATGACTTAAGACAGTCTTCTCATTGCTTTATTACAAGATTAAATGTCAAGAGTGTCACATTCTACCACTGACCAATGTAATTAAGGAGTAACAGGCTAGATAGCAGTTTTAAAGGAGAAAAAAAAGAACCAGGAAGAGGTGGTTGGGGTAAACCACAAACTGAGTGTGAGTCAGTGACAAAATGCCATTGTCTCACAGGCACCAGAAATTCTGTAGCGCATTAATGGGAGCAGCACATATGAGAGGGGTGATAGTTGCCCCACTCCTGGGTGCTACTAAATACCACCTTCCCTTTGGGCTCCTCCTTTCCAATGTTGTTGTCAAACCAAAGAGTCCACAGAAGAGGGCAATGAAGATCCGAAGTTCAGAAAACCTGACCAGGGGAGAAAGGTTTAGAGAGTGGCATTTGGCCTACAGAAGAGATGTTTGGGGGAGCAGGAGGCAAGAGGCAAGCACAAAGCCTTTCAAGCCTGGAGAGGCTGTTACAGAGGAAGCAGTGATCAGCAGCTCGCCGTGGCTGACGTGCTATCACAAGCACAGAAGGTTTCTTTTAGTAACTTTCCAGCTAGGTAATCAAGAAAAGCAACAACCCTGCAGTACTGGGGAGCCTCCGCAGACCCTGTGGAGCTCACCCGGAGATGCTCTGGTGCTCTGCAGTCCTGTCCACATGAGGGGTGCCAGCTTTCCTATCCACACTGCAAACTCTTCAGGGACATGGACATGTGTCCGTTCAGTGCCTACCACACTATCAGCAGCAGCAGCGTCATGTCCATCGTAAACCTTATCTGAGATTATTATCCTGCACAATCAGTACTTGGCATCAGTAAATAATAATTTCATAAAATTCTATCTGTTTCAAGGCATTTTAATATCTTCATGAACATCATAAAAACACTGGCTTCTCAATAAAAGAAAACTGACAGCAGTTAGCCTAATAGCAAAAAACAGTTCAGTAACAGACTCTTTTGGTGTGATGAAAAAACTGGCTCCATTCATATTGATATATAATTAGATAGGAGGACTGAAATTTTTATTTCCAGTCGATTCGTATTGTCATATGGAATACAAAATCAAAAGTTATTTTTGTGAATACACTTGAAAGGTATTTGAAGTCATTATTGGAATGTATTTGAAATTACTTTTGTTTAGCTCTTTTCAACTCATTAAAATCATGCTCCAGTCAAAAAAATTTATTTTTATTTAAAATATGTTTAACCAGTCCACATTTTGAGTTATATAGTCCCAGTACTTCTAAGAGATAAAACTATTAGTCCGATACTACCCAAAACTTTCAACTGGCTTGGTTTCTTGAAAACTCTGGTTTTACACCAAAATTACTACTTTATTTCATCCAGTCGGGGGCAAGCTTATAATGAAAAGCTTATATACTTTATTGCACAGAAGAGACTAATTATCTTCACTCTGAATTAAATATTCAAGGATTCCTTCACTGTCATGCCTCATCAGGCTATATTCAAAAATTCCTTAAAACCTCAGACTTCAGAAAAAATATTTTCCTACAGCTATTTTAGCAAGGCACAGAGAGGCAATTAATATTGGGGAGTGTCAGATTTCAGCAGGCATATGGCCAACAGAAAACATATTAAAAGCACAAGGAATCAGCACGCAGAGCAGCCGCATGTGACTGTGTTTGTTTCATTCGGCACAGTAAATTATCCTGCCATTTCTGAATGCCGCCTGCCAGTTCTCCAGGGAAGATATCGTCATATTTGTTTAGCACAGTTGACTGAATTGCAAACTATGGCTACGGCACTTTATTAGTAATAAATTATTGTCACCTGAAGCAAGAGTCTTTGCTCCTGTTTATCACAGCTGACAGTGCATTCCAGGGAAATTCTGCACATACCATTGAAGAGCAAGCACTAAGATAAGATGGCTGAATTAAGGTCCTCGGCCTATCGTAGTCAGTGGAGTCTTTACAGAAGGTGAATAATTCAGCTATCAAGTGCAGATATTTAATATTACATCACGTGAGTACTCTTCAGCTACTTTAATAAACTCAAAGATATCGCCCATACAGACCAGCCACCGTTAGGTCACGTTTCTCATCCGCCGCTACAGCTAAACCCTGCCCACCCCTGTCTGACTACGATTTGTCTTTGACTGCAATGCCCTGGCTTTAGAGGTCTCGGATCCCTTGCCCCTGGATACACAAGCCTTTGGGTCACATGAAGAATGTGGGACACCTTGCAGGTGACTGAGAGCAGATCCCAATGCCCCCCTTTGCCCAGGGCTCCAGCTGTCCCAAGGCTGCCCCTAGTCCCAGGCCTGCAACAAGGCTGGCAGCACCTGGTACCTGGGGCTGTTGAAAGGCAGCTTCATGCCTGGCCAAAACCAACCTGACTGTGGGTTGCTGCCAAAAGGAGCTGACTAGCCCTTCCTGATGACAAGGCAGACCCTTGCCATGGGTTGCTTCCCTCTCCTGCTATCAGACACCTGTGGGACAAGCTGCATCAGGCCCGTGAAAACCCTGCTCCCAACCAGGGATGCAGCTTGGGCACCCTACACCACAGGGCAAGCTGCAGCCCCCACAGCAGAGAAACGACAGCCTCCCCAGTTAATCAGTCTTACACAGACTATATTTGCCTTCAAATGTGTTTCACATCTAAATCTATCTTTAAGTAGCTTGTGAATTGATACGTGCTTCACAAAGCTGCATCAACTCTTCAATTGCGGCGATTCTGAAGATTTACCTTCACACTCAGGAACTGCAGCTCTTGTGGGACATAACAGGCTTCTGATACTCCAGGACATTGTCAGGGTAGTCAAGCTGTCAACTGACAGTCAAGAGAATAAAATCCCAAGAAGCAAAGGGAATGCCAGCTGGGAAACTCTCATTTTTTGCCCTGATGTGGTTTCTATTTACTATTAGCCTCAGAGCTGTTACTGCAGCTCACTGGTGGTGTACCTCAAGGGTCAGAACTGCAAATCTGCTTCTGTGCACACGTGCATTTATGAATTTGTGTGTACAAAATCTGGTATGCAGACACCACATTTTCCTTTGTTAAAACATGCTGCAGTGTACAGAATACCTGCAGGGAAAAATCACACACTTACCTGCTCTGAAAATAACCAAATACGCTTGATGACTAATTTCCTGCTATGAAATGTAACAGTCTCATTCCTTCAGGACAAAATGCTTATTGATAATAAGAGACCAAGCAAGTTACTCTTTTGGAAAGGAACATGTTAATATGTCTACACACTTATTTCTCCCAATAGTTTTCCACCTCTCAGAGTATTTTGAGGGTTTTTTTATTGGCTTACTTACGGACACGTTTCAGTGTGTATTTAAAAAAAATAATCAAATATATTTTCCTGTCTACAAAACACTCAGGAACATGCCAGAGAGTAATTAGGAATGACAAGCATATAATGACATGTGAGCTCCAAGTATTCAGTTTTTAGTCTGGAAAATAAAACACTTAACAATGGATATGGAATGCTTTTGCTGCAGCTCTTTTATGCATAGCTGGCATAAGTAATTTGAAAAATAACAAAACATGTGCCAATCTACTTTTCAGGCAGAGTTCAGACAACAGAAATTCGAACAGAGGAAAGAAGATCAGACTCACTACACCAAGTGCAGAGGAAGAACAAGCATATCAGAGGGCCTGCAGCTAAGTCTCCACAGAGACTGGTTTGCACTTGGGGCCTGCCAGATTCCCATTTTTGCTTAAAAAGCGACCTTTTAGCCATTCTGAGATTGGTGAAGAGGTGCTCGTGGCCTGCAGATAGGACATCACATGGCAGAGACCAGAGTTCAAAATTAAGATTATCTAAGAGGATACCTGCTGGTGGTGTTTTGTTAAATTTTTCTGCATTTATAGAAGTAACTCTTAAATAAATTTGACACCACAATCTGAATTTTCTGAAAGTATGCTGAATTTTGAGCAAATGCGTCCATTTCTAGTATGGTATAGAAAACTTCAGAATGAGCAGATTTGCTGGTGAGCGAAAGGACGTGCCTGTTGACACCTTGACTAGAAACTCTCCCTGTAGTCTTATCAGAAACAGAGTTCCTCAGGCTCAGCTTGCTGATGAACAATAAAAGAAAGTTTTATGATGGAAAAAAGTTGTTCTTTTTATCATGCAACTTGGCAGCGATAGGTTTGTGAATACATATCTGTCAAAAATAATCTTGGCATTGTATTTCAATTACTTAGCAAAAGTAGCTGTGAAGGATATTATTGTCCTATGCCTCACAAGACAGGCTTGCTGCCAACTGGGTCGTACAATAACCAACAAAACAGAGACCATAAAGGATGCTAGATTCCTCCCAGCAGCACTTACGATTGAAGCAGTTACATATATTTAGTCACGATAATGCTGGATTTTCACTTCTTTATTAACCAACTGCTCAAGAGGGTCTGATCAGCAGATAACTTTAATGGCCTGACTTCATACTCAGCCATGAATCTTTAATTCATGTAAACCTTTCAGCTCGTGTGTTGTGGTTTAACCCAACAGGCAGTTAAGCCCCACACAGCGGCTCGCTCACTCCCCTGCGGTGGGATGGGGGAATCGGAAGAGTGAAAGGGACAAAGCTCATGGATTGAGATAAAGACAGTTTAACAGGTAAAGCAAAAGCTGCGCACACAAGCAAAGCAAAACAAGGAATTCACTCGCTCCTTTCCGTGGGCAGGCAGGTGTTCAGACATCTCCAGGACAGCACGGCTCCATCACACATAACCATTACTTGGGAAGACAAACACTATCACTCCAAACATTCCCCCCTTCCTTCTTCTTCCCGCAGCCTTATGTACTGAGCACGACGTCCTACAGCACGGCTCCATCACACATAACCATTACTTGGGAAGACAAACACTATCACTCCAAACATTCCCCCCTTCCTTCTTCTTCCCGCAGCCTTATGTACTGAGCACGACGTCCTATGGTATGCAATGTTCCTTTGGTCATTAGGGGTCAGCTGTGCCAGCTGTGTCCCCTCCCAGCTCCTTGTGCACCCAGCAGAGCACGGGGAGCTGGAAAAGTCCTTGACTAGTGTAAGCGCTACTTAGCAACAACTAAAACATCTCTGCGTTATCAATATTGTTTTTAGCACAAATGCAAAACATAGCCCTATACTATCATACTATGAAGAAAACTAACTCTATCCCAGCTGAAACCAGGACATCATAATACTACCATAGAGAATGGCTTAAAGAAAACGAATAGTCTGGTTTTAGGTTCCCTAGAGTCTTGCATTGGATGTATCACCCGTGAAATACAAGCAGCACCTCACTTACTACTAATTCCAAGACTGCCTAACAACTGAGAGCACAGTACGTTCAAGCAACATCCAAACACTAAACCAAGTATTCCCCTGTTCCAAGGAGGGGGAGAACAGCTGTAGCAGTGCTGTGGAAACCAGTGCCACAAGCGCAGGCTCTGAAGGCTTACGTCTGGGGGAGGTCTTTCTGAGCTCACTGCAGAGCCTCTCTTGCAGTCACAGCCAGGGATATGGCCCTGTTCCTAGCCACAAGCTGTATATTGCTTCCAGGAGCTACTGCTTGGGAAATGTAGACCAAATCTTTCACTCCGATCCTACAATCTATCCTACAATCCCTTTTTCACAGCTACATTAAAATCCCAAATAAAAGATGCTGTGTGCATTCCCAGAGCTAACAGGATAGGTGAGACACCTACCTGCTCGCTTGTCATTCAAACTGCAGGATAGTCCATAGAGTATTAATAAACCCCTACAACAACTGGACTGCTAATTGACTTTGCATAATTTTGGAAAACTAATCCCCCCAGTGGTGACTGGTCTCATTCAGCATCAGCATCTGGCAACAAGTGATTCCACTGAGTAATCTTGGCAAAACTTGGAGAGATTGTTTTGAATTTCCTTCACAACTTCTCAGTGCCCAACTGTATTAATAATAGCTGAAGATGAAACACTACTGTTGTCAGTCTTCTTGATCCCATGATAATTATTTCTAGTGATCCGTGTAGCACTTCTTTACCATTTCAACATTTGCTTAAATTTACTACAATTAAATGACTGTGTTCTACACAGTGACTTAATGGTAATACAGGTAAGAAGAGCAGCCAGCATTTATTGTCCATGGATATGGCTTTGAGACAAACAATGGCCAGAAATACTAACCCTACATAAAATACAATCAAAGTTTGTGATGCTGTCTGCAGAAAGTTCCTTAACTATGGCCCTGTAAATGTCCCATGTCACTCCTCAGAATGGAGTTACCAGGACAGTTTTGAAAGCATCATTCCTCACCCATCAGACAAACATGAGTCTGCAAAGAAAAACTTGAGGAAATATGAATGGTTCTGTTTTGTCATTCAAAAGAGTAAAACCAAACAACATAATAAATGGCATTAGTCATTTTCTGTACTAACTGAAGTGCTCTGCTAAGACAAAGACAAAGGAATGAATGGTAAGAGAAGTAGGGGTCAAAAGTCAAAGGCCCAAAGCCAGAGCTGTTGATCAGCAACTATTTGTAATGTAGAACATCCAAAAATGTCCACACTGTTCACTTAGAAGTACATACCTTTTATCCTTGATCTACAGTGTAAGGATTATTGCCTACCCTTCATGTCTCAGACTCTTAATACATCCTAGAAAACTTATGCAAGGTAAAGAATCAATGGTAGCCCATTGTGCTTTTGATGCTGTTTTGTTGTCGCTTTTCAAATGCCTGAATTCCTCCATTTTTGTTTGCATGATTACAGCACCTACAAATGATTGCCCGCCAGCTGTGCTACGAACTACACCAACAGAACAAAACGCAGATTAACATCCATTTTACCCCAGAAGATGCCTTATTTCTGTCCAGTAATTGCCATAATTAACACGGTTGTTCATTCAGGCTTCCCGCCATTCTCCATCAGCAAGTTTCCACGAGTGGCAAACGTCCACCAGCTTCTGCAGCTCTGCTCTCTTAGGGGCACATAAACACATGGGCTTTATCATCTGCTGCTTCTCCTGCAGTGGTATCAGAAGAAACCAATCACTGAGTTTACGTACATTAGCACAAACTCAGGGAGGCTTCCATTTCTGCTCAGCAGAGGCCCAGGGAGAGCGGACGGGGCGGAACGTGGGATGGCGCACAGGCAGCTGTGCTCACAGGCTGCTGAATGGGCAATTGAAGCCCCGGCTGCCGTCTCCTCCAGCCGAGCACAGCTCAGCACTTTCCCCGAGCTGGCTTCAATCTGTGTTGCCTGGAAGTGCTCCACAAGCCACAGCTTGTGAACAACTGTGCTGCTTCTGACTGAGAATTTTAATAACATTTTTTAAGAGCACCTATCTGTATTGTTAAGGTAGGCAGTAATCAGAGCATCCGGAAAATGCCAATCTACAAGGATATGAAGCAATACCACAAACACAGGGTTTTGCCCGTGCCCACCAGAGCCACCCTGCCAAAGCACAATGAAGTGGCAAGAGACAAAGATTGATCATTTGTCCTGTAAAAGAAGCTTCTGTCAGTCCTTCCACACTTTTGCTCTTAAGCCATGCAATTCAGAAAATCTTACCCAAAACTGAAAGCCAACTTTCAGTCACAAGAGCTGGAATAAAGCAAAGGAAATAACTTTGCTCAGTCTGTTAAATATAATGATAACATGAGGCTCAACACAGATCGCATACAATAAGGAAACACACCGTTCAATAATCTGGATGCATTTTCTTCTTTATGGATTGTTCTGTTAAAGATGTGCTGAAATTTGACTATAGGTCCAGTAAGCTGTGGATCACCATTCTGATATTTGGCTTTGTCAATTTTTTAAGATGACCCCTTAAAAACACTCAGGAGAAAAGAAGAAAGCTTCCTGCAGAAGCCTCTGCAAGTTATCTGCTGCCTTCTCCCTCACGGCCAGTACTGACATTGACACAGCAGAGCTTAAAAATATTCCTCCCTCCTCCCTCCATCTGCCACTGCACCCTCTGTGGGAGGCCGGGTCATGGTAACTTTTCCCCAGAATACGAGTCAGTAACTCTAATGAGTGTGACCCTAGTAGGTTACAGAGGCTTTCAACCTAGAAAGCATATAAAAAATTACAACATAACAACTGTTTATACATACTGTAATATAAACATAAGAAATTTCTAAAATTATTTGTACCCTGCTAGAAAGTGTTTAAGGGTTCAAAACTAAATAATTCTAAAAAATTATTTGACTAAGTCTATTCAGCTCACTCTCTCAGCTGAGTGAAGTTTTTGGCACGTGGCTGCTGGGGCAGAGGAGCCTGGCTACCTCCAATCGAGCAAATGAAAAGCCCCAAGAACAGACAGCTGTGTGACCTACTGATCCAGAAGCCACAGCTGAGGTCGCTGCTCTGTAGTACTGTTCAATCCGAACAGGAGTGAACGTATTTCTTGTGACAATTTTCAAAATATCTGGCCAGTACAGGTGTCCGAGATGCAGAGGGTGGGAGGGACAATTCTTCTTTTGCCCAGGAGCGAAGCACATTGCTGCTTCATACAAACAGGGTTACCAAGCCACAGACTCTTGTCAGAGCAGGCTCCTTGGCAGGAACCTTTTAAAATCAGTTTAAAAAATCCAGACAAATAAATAACTAGTGAGAGGTACCTCTTCTGTTTCAGCCCTAACAACAAATGGTGCCAGTCGTTTTTATTGACATCTTACCTTTTTTTTCACACTTCAGCATCAGTAAATAAAACAAACACTGCAATACAATAAACAGTATGTGTACCAACTGCTCACATATAAAATGAGTTGGTGACAGACATCAGTTTTTTGATGCAAAAACACCATCTTTCCATTCCCTGTGTTTTGTTACGAGCTGCTGCACTGACAGGCTCCTGCAAAATACTGCAACCAGTACGCCATTTGGAAAGCAAAGCAACGCAAGCCACTGGCAAAACAAGTCCTACACTACCAAAACATTTTTACTCTTACCACGCAGATCTACCCATAAAGTGGCATAATCATTATTATAACAATTTAAAAAAAAAAAAAAACAGTATGAAAACATACTTCTGGGTGCAATTCAAGTTACATTTAAAATTTTAGATCATCTTGAGGGTCTGGGTTTTCTACTGTGTTTTAGTCCAGCCATCTCAAACATTCTTAAACAAATTGTTACACTTAAACATGCCCTTTTGATTACTGGTCACATAACATCCAGTTTTCACCTTAAGATAGTGGAACCAAGTAGTTCAGAGTCTGTAAATTCTGTCTTGCCAGTACCAGCCAACAATTCCTCAGGCTTTCACATCCTGGTCTTTCTACTCGCACATATTCCATTTTGTTTCAGAAACGATCCACAATCTATATGCAATCCCTGGCTTTTTACCCCTCACACCATAAAACCTCCTCTCCCTTTCTGCATGATTTAGCAAACTGAAACACCTGTAGAACATGTTCGCCCACTGTGGAAAACTTCTTCCGTCTTTACTCTGAGATGTCCTGCGGTTAACCAGGCTCTTGGGTTCCTTAGGCTTGAAATAACATTCAAACGATAGGCAAAAATTCTTAAAAAAAATAATTATAACTGAAATTCATACCTCAGCATACAAAACAGGAGTATGACTACAGAAGCTTCTCTATGAAGATTTCCATTATATTGTTCAACATCAACGTGACCAATTAGACAGGAGGAATCTCTCTTCCTAAATCCTATGGGGTTTTTTTGACAGACATTCCCACTGCATCCCTAAAGATCCCTTGGGCTCTTAGAGAGAAAGCCCTCTCCCTGCAGTAGTAGAACCGGAAAGGAAAAGGGACCTGCAATGATTTTCACAATACTTTTGTTTACTTTAATAAAACATTAACTTTTTTATAATTGGAAAAAAGCAATAGAACAGGCTACAACAAATGCATGGGTGCAACAGTAAACAGCATTACTTTTTCCATCATGGCATTAAGAGCATTCATCTGTGCCACAAGCAAGATCAAAGATACATAGGCACAATGTATTGCTTATTTCTCTTGTACGTGAGATATGGGTTCTACACAGTTATACACAATAAGCCTGAAAAAGCAATGATGTATAAAGCATCTTCATGCAAGTATTCTTGTTCTCCTCCTTTCCTTGATGGAAATTAGGCAGGCCCCTCACACCACTTAAACAGATGAATGCCATCCTTCCTTAATGTCACCACTGGCATTGCTGTGGCCAGCCGAAAACCTTAAGAATGATCAAGCGGTATCCGCTGTAGTTAACACACTTGTGTGTGCCTTGTGGTGGATAAATTACATGCAAGTGAAAAGAGTGTGTCTGGACCCAGTCCAATCAAAGAAATTTGTTCTCTCAAAGCTAGCTATTATTCAAAGGAAATTAGCTATTCAAGCAAAATGCTCAACTAAGAACCTGCAGTAACGAGGCACAGAGTGCTTTACAACAGTCACTGCTTTTTCTGAAACAGTTTCTGAATTGGTATGGCCACGCTTATTAAATGCGCCTTAGTGCTGGAAGATGGCAGAGCTCATCATACAATTCCACAAAAATAGCCTGACTCACAGGGAGGCCGAGGGGCTATTTCTCCCCGTCCCAGGCTGCAGTCCCTCCATGCCGTACACGCTGTCCTGCACCAGGAGAACTGGCTGGCATACAGGAGGCCAGCAGTGACCGTATCACATAACAAGTGTCTCTCCTGTGCAGTGTTTGTTACCCCACCCAGCATGATCAGACCCAGAGACTCACTGCCACTCTCCAAAGGCCAGAAATCACAGCCGAAAAGCTGAAAGTGCTCACTCTGATCCTATTGCAGTAATGTTGCGGTAACAAGTAAGAACAGCTCATCCACATGTACTGGACCAGCAGGTTGGCACTGTTTGGAACAAGCACAAGCCAAGTCCAAAAAGTTTTAGCTGCATGTGTTTCACTTACATGTGTGGACGAGCCAAAAACTGCAAACAGATTCGGATGCAGAGCAGGATTTCCCACTGCACACTGCAAATCATTCCTTCTAGTAGCCCAACTCACTGTGGAAAGCATGGCCCTAGTATGTGCCCTACAAAAGACAGGACTCAACCTGGAAGGCCGAAGCCCCAGTATAAGCACGGCTCTCTGGGCTTGATCTGGACATACTGTGAAGTACAGATGGGCTCATGGAGTCCTGACTGCGCTGTACTCTGCCCTGTTTACTTAACATCTGACTTAGTCCTTCGAGCTGCTCTGTGGCTGAGTTCAAACTGTCAAAGCCATTACAAAAGTGGTGGTTTTCTTGGGGGTTTCTTTCTAAGTTAAAGTTCCATAGCATTCCCCAGACATACCTTACTAGGCCTAGCCATAAAAAGTAATCAAATCCAAAGATACAGAAGCTCACTGCTTCTAATTGCTTTTCTCCTCTCAATCCTCATCCCAGACCCTCCTTAGTCTAGGCAGAACAGATAAAGCTTGGTCCCAAGTGTAACCACAATCAGTCCTCTTCAACTCATGTGAAGGAAGTGACAAGAACCACTACCTCTGAATCCTGCTTTCTTTTCACTCTTTTTAGAGCATCACATAAAGCCACTAGCAATCTCATTAACAGTCAAAACACCAAGCAGTTCAAGCTTTTTTGATTAAAACTGTATACAAAGCATCACTCAAAACAATTATAAAGCTGGTTCATAACATGGTTTTTGAGCAAGCACAATTTAATAAGCACTTGGTACCAAATATCAAACAATATTTGCAGCAATGCGGTAAAGGAGAGCCCACTGCACCAATCCATTCTCAAGGTAACACTGACATAAATTCCTCTCTGTGTGTCTGGAAAAGGCAGGCAAAAAAAGAAAACCACCATGAAATATAGCAGAAATCAGGCTGCTAGCTGAACATTTGAGAGCAGCTGGGAATAAGGCATGCAGTTTGTGAAGTGAAGCAAAAACTGACAAGCATGCTCATTTAACCAAGATAGCTGAAATAAAATTTGTTGGTTCATTCAGTCTGTTTTTCCTGGCTTACAGACTCTCTTTCATGGTCAGACTATCACTACCCAGTCCCCAAACTCCAACAGGTACAGGAAGAGTTGTTTGGCTCTATCAATAACGTTGCAGAGATGAACATACAGACTAAAACCCAAAGCTGCTGTAGGCACACTGACATCTGTTCACAGAACTAACACAGGTATGGTTCTACCTGCAGGGTACTGTCATTGCATCCTAGACATCTACTGGCATATGGAGCTAGCCTACTGGGATTCAAATGAACCCAGCATTTTATAGGTGCAGCAGACTTTCAAGGCTTTTGGATGTCCCTACCTGGAAAAGAGCAGGCAAAAATAATTCTGTTCTCCCAAAATTCTAGGCTGGCCAGACCTGAACCAGCACCACTGCTAAAGCTGGAGTACTGAGTGATTATACCAGGCTGCCCAGGACTGCAATGCCGCGACAGCCTGGCGTGCAAGCCAACAACCAGTGAGCACGGTGCTGGAACAGCTGCTGATAATCGGTCAGGATTTTATTTTCCTCCTACTGAAGGACCAAGTTTTACCATTCTTATTTTCTCCTGAGGCAGTAAAACTTCAACCTCAATTTAAGCACTTGAATGATGCAACATGACGGTTGTTATTAAGAACCTAATGGTTTTTAAGTACCCCTCAGAGTTTTTGTGTGTTAGCTGCTGAAAAATCCATACTGCACAAAATTTCTCTGTAGAGCATCTGAAATATTTATGTTTGGACTGACTACTTATAAACTGAGTTTGAACACTGTAATGGATTTATGATAGTATTTAAACAACTTTTGAAGTTCTAAACGTTCATTTTCTCCACCCATATTATTGCCCAGTGTTTAAATGGCACCCAAATGCAACTGATTATTCATATTTATGTCTACATAGATCATCTTTATTCTAGGATTATGAGCAGTAAGCTTATTAAGTGATCAGAGACAGAAATCTTCTGCCTTAGTCAGTGTAAAGGTGGTGAGACATCTTCTCTTTGCACATTCTGAGTTCAGTTTCCCACATTATGCACCCACCCCAGGTATTCACCTATGCTTGATGCACAGGCCTAGCAGGTCTAGCGCTGTGCTACCCTAACACTGCACGTCTCTCTAAATGGCCACAGAAAAGGAGAGATGGGAAAGCATAACTCCTTCCATACCAGAAGAATGGGTTATATGTTTACTCTTTTAACGCAGAGAGGTTAAAATTTTCTGCTAAATTTACGAGAGCTCCATATTCTCCCACCAGCATTCTCAGTGCAGAATTCATTGCCTCCACCACATCTCCAGTCTCCTCCATACAGCCCTGTATGACCTTCCCCCGTACGACCACAACCCCACACAGCGGATACCTTCCACAAACGGTAACTGATGATACAGACACATAATAGGCTATGTTGCAGACCGTGTCACTACACATAGGAGCACCTTAATAACTCAAAGTTATAAAGATAAGCATGATTTAGAAGATACGGATGTCTGCATCACAGCCCATGGATTTTTTGGAAAGTTAAAAGACTAACATAAATGTGATTAGCATGATAATTACGAATAGCACGGCAGACGGAGTTTTAAAACTCATAAATGCTTGATTACTGCTGTAATCCTTGAGCTACTGACTACATGGATAACAAATAAAGTGGGACAACCTTGCACCTGAAAGGTACTCTGAAGGAAGCGTATGTGCACCCACATATTTCATACAGTATCTCATGCACTAGTGGCCATTACTGCTTGAAGCAGAGGACTGGACAAGGGCGTTTTCCAGCAGTTATTCCTTCAGTAAAAACAACTGTAATTGTCTGTTACATCCCCACAGCATTGTACTTCTGAAATGCTCAGCAAACAGTAAGGAACATGACCTTGTTTAGCTAAGACATTAAGTCTCACCCTATTGCAAACCACCCTGCTTCCAGGAAGTGTTTTTGAAGATCATATTAACTGATTAATAAAAAGATAAAGTTTCTGGTGATGGCTTTCCTTTCAATCAAATACCTGCTTTCAAAATGTAAATAAAATATCATGCTTAAATGTATTTTCAGTTCATAATCTGCAGTAAATGCAATATGGACAACATCCATCTCTGTCAGGAAACAGCCTTTACAATTTACTAGGAAAAATTGTTTCTCATACATTGAGAGACAGCTCTTCGGTAAGAAGGTGCTTGTTCTATCTCTCACAAATTAAAACGATGCGTAAATAAACATCCACCTCACTCAAAGAACTTAAATTGGGATTCATATACAATAAAGAAAGATATCCCTTGCAATAAACAATTTGAGCACAAAGTGTTCCTTCAAGTCCTGACATTAATCTGTTCCTGCCAAGCTAGTATCTCATTGCGTCAGCCTTCTGCCTTCACTACAACCGTAGTGGCAGCCCCACTGCCTCCCTGCCTGCTCTCCTCACACTGCCCTCTTCCCAGAATTACCATCCCAGCTCTGCTGGGCCAAAGATTCATCTTTCCATCAGATCAATATCTGGTGAAAAAATAAGGAAGATCGTTTTAGTTAAAGGGAACCTGACTCTCTAGTGAACCCATTGTTTAGGGACTCCCATATGGACGCCCATATGGATTGAGGGTACTCATTATTGCACTGCTGGTATCCTTGCCTTTCCTTTCCCCACCAGCTTTATCCCCTCTTCTTGTTACTCCTACCATTTTTATCTATTTGCAATGGTTTGAAAATATTTTGACACCTACCTTAATATTTCAAGAGCTTCAACTGGACTGAATGCAAGTGCTGGTTTACTGATAACATTTTTTTTTCAAATCAGACAAAAAAAAAAATCAAAGCATCTCTGCCTACATTGCTTTCTTACTGACAAATATTTACAGATTCTATTTTGTCCATGGAAATCTGGTATTTCAAATAAGATACACAGTGTTATATTTATTCAGCTCAATGCTCCCATTAGTAGCACAAGATAAATACTAGCTTTGATAAAAAACCAATTTCTGCAGCACAAGGAAGCTTCATTTGATAGGAGCAAGGCCTAACTCTAGTTTATATACACATTAACAGAAACGTACACATAGTCAAGGGTAAGTTATACCCTAAAAGGGCCAATATATATGATGTCTCCTCAGCCTCCAGATCACAGAAAAGAACAGTACCAACCCAGAAACAGGAGAATTGCCATCGGAGATTTATTTGAGCTATCTGAGCTACTGGAAATGGGCACAAGAGGTCACATACAGTAGCACATACTACTTTAGTCAGTAAAAACGTGCAGAATTGAGCTCTGTACATCTCCCCAACACATGCAGCGTGGCACAGACACTGGGAGCAGTGCTGCCATGCTGCACGGTGTGACAGAAAGTTAACCCCTCTGTAGAGCCCCCAAGTTTATATATTTGCATGGCACTGCACTGTGCTGTGCAGATACGTCAACACCGGGAGACAATGAAACAGCTCACAGTAATGAAAACAATGCTTGACCACACTCAGAGAATTTGCCTCCAAAATACCTGAGGGGTGTCTATGACTTCTCTATACATTACAGTAAGTTTCAGCAGTTATTTTCATGCATTTAATAAAAGTACCACCAACATTTAGAGGCAATTTCAGAAACTACTCTTCAAAAGCATTGCAAGCTGTCTTGTTTGTCCATCCTTTACAGTTACTAAAACATGCTAACGTCCTGAATTAACACAGCCAGTAGCAATTCTAGCAACGTGAGACTGAGATGTGATGGAGATGAAAGACACCACATTCCTATTTAAACATTTCAAGCTGTCTGAATAACTTTCCGTAATACTTACATGCATCACCCAGAGCCACAAAACATCTCAGCTGCAATCTACTCTAATTTCAATATTTAAAATAGAACCTTTTAAATACATGCTGGTATTTAAATAAATCTTACCAAGTCTTCTTGTATCGATTCTATTCCCAACTACATTTTCATCACATATATGAGCAACGAAGTCTATATTATAGCTAAGAGTCTCTTAGATTTAAGTTAAGCACCTCTTTACCTGGTAAATAACTTCAGTTTTTCCTATCAGTACACACTTGTTGGAAGCATTTATAAAATGGGATTCAAGTAAAGCAGTGGGCCACAGTTTTTTAATTGCTTGGTTCTTACTTCTGATTTAACCACCAACAGAAATATGACCAGCTGCGGGTCTCTTGTAGTTGGTACACAAAGAGGAAAGTAAAGCTGTGATTAAATACACTAAGTTAATAATACATTGATTTCTTAATGAGATATAAGCTGCTGAAAAGATGAGTAACCAATGCACATCCACACACTTGATCTCCAGAATTAGCCCCGTGAGAGTTTGCAACAAATATCACTGAAGATGCCGCTGTGAGAAAACACTAGTTATTCCTCTGCAGTAACACCCTGTTTTGTATACTTCTGCTCAGAGTGTTTGTGGTATTTGTTTTTAAAAATATTCTCTTCAGCTTTTCTCCCGTGCAATACTTACAGCAGACCGCACACTAACAAATACAATCCATTATTAATGGCGTGAAAAGTTAAAGAAAAAAAAGGGGGGGGAGACAGACGACACTGTATAAACAGGAATAAAGCCCCACAGGAGAGACACTCGGACGAGGTCCATTGCAGCAGGGAAGAGCGAGACGCTGGCAGCTCATCCACCGCTCTCGCTCCGCGTTTTAAAACCAAGTCCACGCAGAAAAGGAGTTTTTTCGGAAGAACAGCGCTTCTCCAGACCGCCGAGGCCGTGCCCCGCTCCCCGCCGCGCCGCCCCCGGCATCACCCACCACCCGCGGGGTCACGCAACTTTCCGCCCCCAGGCCTGCACCCCGCCAGCCGCGGGTCCGTTGCCACCGCCCGTGCCGGCGCCCACGCCGGCGGGACACGCCGGGCGCCCCCCTCTCCCGGAGGGGCTCCGACACCGCGCGGGGCCGCGGGGGCTGTTCACGACCACCCGCCCCCGCCACGCCCGGGCGGGAGGCGAAGCCCGGGAGGAGCCGGACCCCGGCCCGCTGGCAGGGGCTGGGGGCGAGGAATCCGCCCCGCGACCGCCCCACGCGGGACGCGGTCGGCTGGGAGAGGCGCAGAGCCGCCGCCCGGTACTCACCGACTCGCTCAAGAAACTTCCCCCGGGTCTCGGCGGGCGGCGGCGGCGGCGGGCGCGGCCCCCCCCGGCGGGCGCCGGCACCATGGGAGCGCCTCAGCGAGCGCCCGCCGCGGCGGCACCGGCACTGCCGGGCATCGCGCTCCCTCCGCCCGGGGCCGGCCCCGACTTGTGAAGCGACAACGACCCAAAACAGCGAGCGAGGGCGGCCGGGCGCGGGGCTGATCCCGCACCCCTCCCGCGGGGCGGGGCGGGGCGGAGTGGGGCGGGGCGGCCAGGAGGGGAGGGGGATGGCGGGGACCCCAATACTCCCTCCCCTCGCCACCAGCAGCACTCACTTGGCTGGCCGCCCACCCGCAGCTTGCTCCGCGCCTGCCCGCCCGGGCGCGGGGCGCTCAGCGGCCGCCGCCGCCTCTTCTTCCTCCTCCTCCTCCTCCTCCTCCTCCTCCTCCTCCTCTCCGCATGGCCGCCGCGCCCCGCTCGGCAGCTGGCTGCCCGCCCGCCGCGGGAGGAGGGGGTCAGGGCGCGGGGCCGGCGGCGCGCCGAGGAAACATGGCCGGCGGCGCGGGGGCGGCCCGGCCCGGCCCGGCCCGGCTCGGCGCGTCCCCGGGAGCGCGGCTGCCCGCCCGGCCGCCCCGCAGCCCCGGCCGGCGCCTGTCACTTTCACTGCGCCGCGGGGCTCCGTCTAGGGGAAGGCGGCGGCCACTGCAGCGCGTCCCCCGGCCGTGGCTCGGGGGGTGATGGGCCCTCCCGGGACGCCCGGGGGCTGCGCCGGGAGGGTGTCCCGCTCCCCCGGGGCGGCCGCGGCGGGGGTCCCGGCCCCGGCCCGCGGCGGTGAGGGCAGGGCTGGCGCCCTCGTTTATTCCCAAGGAGGCGGCCGGTGAGGCCCGTCTCAGGGAGGAAGGGGGTGGCCGCCTGCGGCCGGCAGGTAGGAACGACGTGGTTTCGAACGGCCGAAGGCGCAGTGGGGCGCACCGTCCCCGGCCAGGTGTGTCCGTCAGGGCAGGGCACACGCGGCGCTGAGCAGCCTGGGCATAGACACCAGCTGCAGCAAGAGGGAGAACGACTGCTGCGTCTTTTCTTACAATAATACAGATTTCTCTTTTGAGAGACACCTTAGGAAAGAAAACTGTCAAAATGAGCACAGCACCATTGGTTTGTTTTATTTAGGCATCGTTTGCATTGACAAAGTACCAGAGATGGACCCGCATGCGCAAAGCTGACTTCAGCAGTGACATTCTGATCTCTAAGACCCTTGCCATGCACCCCCTGCCCCTGCCTAGGAGATGCTGGCTCAGCATCTGGCTTCGTCGTACAACAGAGGTGGGACCAAAGCCGTGCAAGTCAGTGTTGTGAGAGTTTCACAATCATTTGGTAAGCCATGATGCAGAGTCCTTTCTGAAATTAACCCAGAACAGAAGAAAATTGTAGCTCACCCGAGTTCCCTGCTGCTGTTTGATGAACACGTCAGGGAAACTATGATGTGGTCGCCATCACGGAAACATGGTGGGATGATTCACACAACTGGAGCGCTGCAATGGACGGCTACAAGCTCTTTAGAAGGGACAGGCAAGGAAGGAGAGGTGGAGGGGTAGCCTTGTATGTTAGAGAGTGTTTTGACTGTCTAGAACTAAATGACGGCAATGATAAAGTTGAGTGCTTATGGGTGAGGATCAGGGGGAAGGCCAATAAGGCAGACATCCTGGTGGGAGTCTGTTATGGACCACCCAACCAGGATGAGAAGACAGATGAAGTACTCTACAAGCAGTTGGCTGAAGTCTCATAATCTCTAGCTCTTATTCTCATGGGAGACTTCAACTTACCAGATATCTGCTGGAAATACAACACAGCAGAGAGAAAGCAGTCTCAGAGGTTCCTGGAGTGTGTGGGAGATAACTTCCTGACGCAGGTGGTAAGCGAGCCAACCAGGGGAGGTGCCCCGCTGGACCTGCTGTTTATGAACAGAGAAGGCCTGATGGGTGATGTAGTGGTTGGAGACTGTCTTGGGCTCAGCGACCATGACATGATAGAGTTTTTGATTCTTGGAGAAGTAAGGAAGGGTGTCAGCAAAACCCCTACCCTGGACTTCAGAAGGACAGACTCTGGACTGTTAAGGCGTCTGGTTAACAGAGTCCCTTGGGAGGCAGCCCTGAAGGGCAAAGGAGTCCAGGAAGGCTGGATGTTATTAAAGAAGGAAGTCTCAAAGGCGCAGGAGCAGGCTGTCCCCTTGTGCCGTAAGTTGAGCAGGCGGGGAGAAGACCGGCTTGGCTGAATAGTGAGCTTTGGCTGGAACTCAAGAAAAAAAGGAGAGCTTACCGCCTTTGGAAGAAGGGGCAGGTGACTCAGGAGGACTACAAGGATGTTGTGAGGTTACGCAGGGAAAAGATTAGGAAGGCGAAGGCCCAGCTGGAACTTAAACTGGCTGCCACCGTTAAAGATAACAAAAAATGTTTTTATAAATGCACCAGTGACACAGGGAGGGCCAGGGAGAATCTCCCTCCTTTGTTGGATGCAGAATGTAACCTTGCCACGAAAGATGAGGAGAAGGCTGAGATACTTATTGCTTTCTTTGCCTCAGTCTTTAATAGTCAGACTGGTCATCCTCGGGGTTGTCAGGCCCCTGTGCTGGGAGATGGAGCTAGTATGCAGAATGAAGTCCCAGTTGTTGAAGACGTGGCAGTCACCGACCTGCTGATTCACCTGGATGTTCACAAGTCCATGGGGCTGGATGGGATCCACCCAAGGGTACTGAGGGAGCTGGCAGAGGAGCTCGCCAAGCCACTCTCCATCATTTGTCAGCAGTCCTGGTCAACCGGGAAGGTCCCAGATGACTGGAAACTAGCGAATGTGACGCCCCTCTACAAGGAGGGTCAGAAGGAGGATCTGGGGAACTACAGGCCTGTCACCTGACCTCGGTGCTGGGAAAGGTCATGGAGCAGATGGTCTTGAATGCCATTACGCAGCACGTGCAGGACAACCAGGGGATTGGGCTCAGCCAGCATGGGTTTATGAAAGGGAGGTCCTGCCTCACTGACCTGGTCTCCTTCTATGATAAGGTGACCTGCTTAGTGGATGAGGGGATGGCTGTAGACATTGTCTACTTGGACTTTAGTAAGGCCTTTGACACTGTCTCCCACAGCATTCTCCTGGAGAAGCTGGCTGCTCACGGCTTGGACAAGTGCACTCTGCGCTGGGTTAAAAACTGGCTGGACGGCCAAGCCCAGAGAGTGGTGGCGAATGGAGTCAAATCCAGTTGTTGGCTGGTCACGAGTGGTGTTCCCCAGGGCTCAGTGTTGGGGCTGGTCCTGTTCAATATCTTCATTGATGATCTGGATGAGGGGATTGAGTGCACCCTCAGTAAGTTTGCAGATGACACCAAGCTGGGTGGAAGTGTCGATCTGCTGGAGGGCAGGAAGGCCCTACAGAGGGACCTGGACAGGCTGGATCGTTGGGCCAGAGCCAACAGTATGAGATTCAACAAGGCTAAATGTCGAGTCCTGCGCTTGGGTCACAACAACCCCATGCAACGCTACAGGCTTGGGGAGGAGTGGCTGGAGAGCTGCCTGGAGGAAAAGGACCTGGGGGTGTTGGCTGGCAGCTGGCTGAACACGAGCCAGCAGTGTGCCCAGGCAGCCAAGAAGGCCAACAGCATCCTGGCTTGTATCAGGAATAGTGTGGCCAGCAGGAGCAGGGAGGTGATGGTGCCCCTGTACTCGGCACTGGTGAGGCCGCACCACAAATGCTGTGTTCAGTTTTGGGCCCCTCAGTACAAGAAGGACACTGAGGTGCTGGAGCGTGTCCAGAGAAGGGCAACAAAGTTGGTGAAGGATCTAGAGAACAAGTCCTGTAAGGAGTGGCTGAGGGAGCTGGTGTTGTTTAGCCTGGAGAAGAGGAGGCTGAGGGGAGACCTTATCGCTCTCTACAACTACCTGAAAGGAGGTTGTAGCGAGGCCGGGGTCAGTCTCTTCTCCCTAGTAACAATCGATAGGACGAGAGGAAATGGCCTCAAGCTGCGCCAGGGGAAGTTTAGGTTGGACATTAGGAAAAACTTCTTCACTGAAAGTGTTGTCAGGCATTGGAACCGCCTGCCCAGGAAGGTGGTGGAGTCTCCATCCCTGGAGGTATTTAAAAGAAGGGTAGATGAGTATATGGTTTAGTGATGGACTTGTCAGTGATAGGTTAGTGGTTGGACTCAATGATCTTGAGGGTCTTTTCCAACCTTAACTATTCTATGATTCTATTTTCCCCGGTTTATCTATGTGGTATTTTAGATGTTCAACTCTCACTGCTACTTGGCCAATACAAAATAGTTTTTAATAATCTCAGATCTTATTGTGTTACAGGAAAGTTGTATTAAACAAATGTACCCAATCCCCTCATCCAGACCATCAACGAAGATATTGAACAGGACCAGCCCCAACACTGAGCCCTGGGGAACACCACTCGTGACCAGCCAACAACTGGATTTGACTCCATTCACCACCACTCTCTGGGCTCAGCTGTCCAGCCAGTTTTTAACCCAGCGCAGAGTGCACTTGTCCAAGCCATGAGCAGCCAGCTTCTCCAGGAGAATGCTGTGGGAGACAGTGTCAAAGGCCTTACTGAAGTCCAAGTAGACAACATCCACAGCCTTCCTCTCATCCACTAAGCAGGTCACCTTATCATAGAAGGAGACCAGGTCAGTGAGGCAGGACCTCCCTTTCATAAACCCATGCTGGCTGAGCCCAATCCCCTGGTTGTCCCGCACGTGCTCTGTAAATCCTTTACTGCTCCCTCATTATATGTATGAATAAGCATAGATAATAATAAATCAGTAGATTTATATATTCTGGACTTACACCTCCCCACATTTTCTGCATACTAGATAATGTGCTTTACTTATTCATGTCATAGGTGTTTTAATTTCAGGGATTAATATCAAACACAGTCCTCTGCCAACGAGACCTGATTTAGGCAAAAGCAGCCAAAGTAGTTTTCAGTCGGAGAGCTTGCGGGGGTATGGGTGGGGCTGGGAAGCCAGGAGACTGATAGGAGTGTAGGTAGGATCTAGTTTGGGGTCCTGGCTTGGGGTGGCAGAAGGGCTTTGGAGTGGTGAAGGGGATCAGTATACAGATAGGAGCGGCTTGAAAGTTTGTGAAATAGGTTCTCTGAAGTTGGAAAACAAGATCATTTGATTTTTTTTTTCTTTTTGTAATCAGGACTTCACCCCTAAATTAGGTTTCAAGTCTCCACACTGTCTACAGCTAGTCCTGGGGCTGCAAAAGTACAAGGGCAAGTGTTATGCATCTGTAGGACAAATATTTCGGATTTTCTTCATTGCTGCAATACAACCAAATTGCATAATAAATGGTCAATGGTCTCTTGGTTTGTCTTTTATTAAAAAAAAAAAAAAGTCTGTTTTTTAAGAATGAGTATACTCAGTTTCATTGGAACATTTGGGGGGATATTATAATACTCTTATTCTATGCCTCTAGTCTGTGGTAGTATTTTATTAATCAACAAAAATTAGCTTCAAAATATCTGAGTTTGATATCTTATGGAGCACTAATCTTAAATTTACCACAGCAACAATATAGAAATTGATTATGGTTTTTTATACATCTGTTAGGAAACATCTACCTTTCAAACTATGTATAATTTCATGTATGCCTATCTATTTCCCTTTTTAATTTACACTGTATTATCACTCTTCCAGTTTCCCTTCAACCCACTTAAAAAGCCTAGAAATACAAGTCTGGCTTAAATACACTTATTAAGGGTAGCTGAATTCTGACCATTTGTTCTAACATAATATCCAGTAATACCAACACCAGCTAATGTAAACACTCTTTTTGCTGTACAGGTGGTTCCCGTTTTTGTCCATTCCAAACAGCATATTGAAAGTCCTCTGCTTTCTGAGTGTGATGCTCTGGAGCCAGGCCCAGAAGACAAAATGGTGGCTGAATCTGGTTTTGCTCTCTGTTTATGTTACTATATAATGCAATGTTTATTAACAGCATGCCAGATAGAATTCCAGCTGCTCAGTTCATAATAGTTCTTCATCTGGAAGAGGTTCCTTCCCTTTAAAGTGGCCACAGCCAGTGCATGTTATATTACGATTGGCAGTAATTTCTGCAAGACTAGCTGTGAATGCCTATTGTAAGCACTGGCTGATGGTGCTTGTGCAGCATAAAGGTAGCTGTATTGGTAATATCTACCACAGGTGGATTTACGCCCATCAAACTCTGGCTGCTTGATTTAGCAGGCAGTAGTTCCTATACTCAGCAAAAGCTATGTTAATATATACATTTCTAGATCAATATAATGGGGTCCACATGAAGGGTCCATGCTTGAAAAAGAAGGGTTTCTTTGGCTGGTAGAGTTTATACTGGAAGGAAACAAAGTGACTATTTTGTTGCTGAGCATATTGCCAATACAATATTGCAAAATGCACTCTTAATTGATATTGCTCTACCTGCTAGGCTTTTAGACAAGGCCTGAGATTCTGAGCTCTAGTCTGAGTAGTCTGAAACTCCCATTTTAGTGGAAATGAATGTGTTTCTCTTGAGTGAGGAACTACTTATATTAAACTACAAAAAGTTTTTATTTTTCAAAACTGCATTAAAAACTGCAGGAGACTGAAATTAAATCACAACATAGTTCATATTCCATAATCTTACTTGCAGCTTAAATCTATGTTTTAATCTATTTTCTTTGCTTTGTGTTTATCACAAGCATAGAATCACAGGAAAATTCAGCTTGGAAGGGACTTCAGGAGCTCCCTAATCCAACCTCCTGCTCAATGCTGGGTCAAACCTTGTTGCTCAGGGCTTTACTCAGGTTTCAGAAACTTCCAGGGATGGAGGCTGCACAACATCTTGGGGCAACCTGTTCCACTGACACACTGTCCTTGTGGGGAAAAAGGTTTCCTTTCTTCTCCAGTCTGAACTTCTCGTTTCAACTTACATTCATTGTCTCTCCTGCCACCGTACACCGCTGTAGAAAGCCTGGCTCTGTCTTCTCATTGACCTGCCTGTAGCAAGGGGAAAGGGGAAAGCTTCTCTGAGATTCCCCGAACGCCTTCCCTTCTCCAGGTAGAAGCAGCCCCATCACTCAGGCTCCCCTCACAGGGCTGATGCTCCAGCCCCTGAACCATCCTGGTGGCCCTCCACTGGGCTCACTCCAGTTTGGCAATGTCTCTCTTGTAGAGAGGGGGGAAAAACTGGATGCAGTGTGCAAGATGTCACAGAATCACAGAATGGCAGGGGTTGGAAGGGAGCTCTGGAGATCATCTTGTCCAAGCCCTCTGCTTGAGCAGGCACACCCAGAGCAGGGGGCACAGGACCACGTCCAGGCAGGGTTTGAATATTTCCATAGAAGGAGACTCCATAACCTCCCTGGGCAGCCTGTTCCAGTCATCTCATGACTGCCAAGTGAAGGGGGACTGTCACTTGTCTTGATCTCTTGGATGTGCTCCTGGTCACACAGCCCATGATTCTGTTGGCCTTCACTGTTGGGGCACATGGCAGCTTACCAAGCCCACCAGGTCCTTCTCAGCAGGACTGCTCCCCACACAGTCAGTCCTCAGCTTGTATTACTGCACAGGCTTCTATCTTCACATGGCAGGATTTTGCATTTGTCCTGGCAGAATTTCACACAGTTCCCACCAGCCCATTCCTCCAGCCTGTCGAGGTTCTGCTGGAAGACAGCCCTGCCTTGAGTGTATTGACTGGCTCCTCCTATTTGGTGTTATCTGTAGACTTGATGAGAGTGCTCATTACCTCCTCCATGTCATTGGTACAGATGTTAAACAGGACAAGTACAAATCCTATAGTACTCTGTTTGTTACTGGCTCCAGGCACAGGACCACAAATTTGTACTTTTTCAGTAATAGAACACCTTTCTCCAAGTAATGCCCACTGATCTTATTTAGATGGTATCAAAAAAAAAAAAAAGTGGAGGATGTAAAAGGAACATATTAATCTTTTATAAATAAGATAGAGAATAATTCATGTAAATATGTGTTTCCCTCTTTATGTCATGACTTTAGAAAACTTGAGAAAATAAAAAAAAGGTTCATTGGTGCTGTGTGAAACTTAAGTGATAACCTCTATAGGGAGCAAATCAATCTTTTAAGTGCATAATATGTGTTTCATTAAAATTTCTGTTCATAGCATAGAAGCAAGTCAAAATTCTGTGTGGTGGGTAGGTTAATGCCTCCTCTTTCCTCACTTTACCTTCTTAATTTTCTCTATTAATCTAAAATATAAGAATAGCTGAAAGAAGTACTTTTAAATCTAAATTTCCATCATAAATTTAATTGCAGAAAAAAGTACCATTTAGATTATTTTGTTATGGCACACAATTGCTTGCCATGAAAAGAAACCACACTAATAAAATGCATATTCCAACCATGATCAGACTTGTACCAAGAGCTGGGAATGCACAGTGCTTGCTGTATGCAAAAATAAAAACAATATTTAATAGCTGCTCTGCTCTCAGCCTCTGAATATGTGGAAAATTTTAGGTTGTGAGTTGTCTGGGTTACTTCCTTTAAAGCTACAGAGCAAAGCTCCCCTGAATACTTTACATGAAAGCAGAATAATTACCTAACCAACAAATACCTGTGGAAACAGAAAATTTTCTTTAAGGAACTAATCTCCAAGGAGCCAATATGGACATGCATACAGGAGAGGAAGGCACAGGGAAAGTGAGCAAGGAAAATGAGGGAACATCACACCAGCCTGCAGTCTCTTGCTCTCGCTGTTTATAAGGCATCCATTATGTCTTTACCTACAGCTAATATAAAAAGAAAACCTATCAGACTATGTAATTAATACATTGACTTTCTGGTTCTCTGAGAAGAGAAGAGTGACAATGGAGGCATTCTGCTTGGTCTGTTTCTGAAGAGAAAGATGGAGGAGAGTAGAGGTGAGGTTTTGCTTCAGCCAGTATGTTCAGTGCCCTTTTTTTTAAGGCAAGGGATTTCAAACCTAGTGTCCTGGCCTGCTTCCAGCACTACATAGGCTGTCCCGCATCCTACAGGTACATTAGCCAGCAGAACTACTGCAAATAAACAATGAAAATCATAAATCAGTTTTAAAATAAGTAATGTGGAAGTGTTGCCCTGTGGATCTTAACTGAATCCCATCCTTAGTCTTTCCAGTGCTTATTGAAGATTGCGGCCAGGCACATACTGCAAAACTGATACGCAGAGCCCGAGACCACTTCCCACACCTATGTGTCCACATTGTCCTCTGTTTCCTTCCACCAACAGCACAAGTTTAGCTGTCCACTGAAGGTTCTGCCTTAGAATTAGAATTAGAATGCTAATGTCTAAAGTGTCTCAAAGGTTTAAACACATTAAACAAGGTTTTCTTGGATTGCTTTCTTGCACTTGAATTCCTAAATTCCAATATGGTAGAGGCCTAACTGGTTCACTTTTTAGTGTATTTTACATTTTATTGCTCAGATCATGAACTTCTTGTCTCCCACATTTTATGAGCATTTTTCTGCAACTTTTGCTACATGTTTCCCCCCTTGTCCCCAGGTTCTTTTGTCTGACAGACTTGGATGGAAAAAAGATCACAGAATCTAGAACAGAGACTGTGTTTGATTGTTTGGCTACTCAAATTCACCGTAAGCTAAAACACTAGTATTACCATGCAAAAGACAACAGAGAAGAATTTGACCAAGTGTATAAAGCAGGAGATTTAAATTTCTTGGGCTAGTTGAAGAATGAAAACAAAACCACAGAGTAACTTTGTTGTTTTTATAAGTCTGCTAGTTCCAGGAACAGTACCATCCTTTAATTTATGATTCAGCTTGAAGTCTATAATTGACAGGTCTTAAGTGCATGTGATGGCAAGGGAGTCAAGACAGACAGGCTGACAGAATGCATGTCGTTGCCTTCTGTACATAACTGATACACTTTCTATTGAGGATGACATCAACCTTTTTCTGAAGAGCTTGGTTTTCTACATCAACTCACTGTTTTGAGAAAAACATAACATCAGTAGTGGAAAATCTTGCCTTAGTATTATTTTGTTAGAGTATTATTCAACTTCTCTGCAGAGTAGTGTCTTTCAAAGTAGAATATTGTTATACGTGTGGAAGTTCATAAGATGATGTGAGATAACGCTTTGATTCTCCCAAAGGACCATGTTCATTTGTGAGCTTTCCAACGCTATCATCCATCTAATGAGCTGAAAAATCAGACCCACTGGTCTGTAGTTCCCAGCTTTCCCTCTTATAGAGCCCATTTTGCTGATGGGATTACACTGATACTTCTCCCTTCAGAAATCGTAACTGAGCCATAACAACCTGACAGTCAAAATGCAGATCTCTGGACCTTTTTTTTTTTTGCTCAACAGGCCCATGGGATTCTGCCATGGAGAAAAATGTTTGGCTGTCCATCCACACGATCTCTTGTCCTTTGGCTCTCAGCCACTGCCTCAGTGAAATTGCTGCACAAGGCTATTTCAAACGAGTTTCATCCTGCATGCCTGTACTTTAACGATTCTCAGCACTCACTCATAACAGTACTGAAAGGCAGGGAGGGCAAAAGTCAGCTGACAGAGAAATGACCTCAAGTGTCATCCAGTTCAGGGAGTGTCCAGCCTTTCTGATTAATGGAGCTGCATAACAATGTTTTACCTTGGACAGAAGCCATGCAATGCACACCACATGTCTTAGGGAGGCCAAGAAACAGTAGTTCTATGAACAACAACATTCTTACAGGACTCCAGAGCTCCATCATGGGATGAGGGGCAAGATGAACATAAAGCTGGGTTCCAAGAAAATAGATTACCTCCCTCTAACAAGACCTGATGACTACTTCTTTTCATAGGTGGAGACTCAAGACTGAGCAGTAGTTCCCATACCAGAACAGACCACCTGCTCCCCATGTACCTGACATGTTTGATGTGTCATCATTTTGACACGTTAAGCAATTTGAATTACTGAGGAGCCAAATACAGCTGAAACCTACAGGTTACCTACTCCTGATGTAGTTCATTCATGTGTCCCAGAGAAGGATTAACTGTCCCTACCTAATTCTTGGTATCTTCTTGACTAACTTTTCTAATAACTGTCGGTGGTAAAGACCCCTCTACCTACCAAAGGCACCTACATCAGAAATTCACAAGTTTATTATTAGAATGTTTTCCATAATGCCTAACCCTTACTCTTGCTACAGTTTAAATTTCTGAATTCTGGTAGTCAGATTGTTCTCTTCTGTGTTTTAAAAGAATTGTCATCTACACTTCAGTCTTTTCTCTGTCTTAGGTCAAATAATCTCTATTTTAAAAATCTTTCATCATAGATGGCATTCTGTTTACCTCTAATCACTTGCACTGTTTTCTGCTTTCTCTAGTTGGCCCATGTCTTTTCCGAAGAGTAGTGCTCCAAAGGGACCAAGTCCTCTACCCAAGACCCTCACAGTAGGCTTGAGGGCTATACTGCTGTTAATAGAACACAACATATTCCTTGTGTCTTGCATTTGCAATAGTTAGTTTTGATACACCTTCAATTTGTGACCTATTACTCCCAGGTGGTTCTCTGAAAAATTAGTTCTTAAAAAGTCATTCCCTGGCCTGGATTAAATTTTTTTTTTTAATTATTCCCACTTAATTGCAGTATATCATCCCTGTTGCATTTCATCCATTTTTCATTCCACTGCTGCAATTTCTGAAGATAATTCTGAATTTGAATTATGTCTTCCAACACATTTATATTTGCACTTCTTTCCAACTCTGTCTCAGCTGCAACTTTAATAAGACTGCTATCCCGATTGTTAATATAAATTTGAATAAAGTTCCTTGTAAAAACCTAATTTTGTGATATGACAGTATCAAAGTAAAGTAAATGGGTTTAAAAAATATGCATTAGCAAATTATTTTTTGTTCTATTACTTTTTCTGCTATCTTTCAACTGTTTGCAAATAGTTTAATTGATACTAGATATTATGTTTCTGTGAGTTGAAATTAAATTGATTCGTTTCTTATTTCCAGGCTCGTCTTCCTCTGCTTTCTCCCCTCTTCCTTTAAAAGGTAGCTGTTATTTTTTTCCTTTCCCAGTCTTACCTCTCTTAGCCATCTTTCACAAATTCTCAAGTAATAGCTAATCTGGCTAATTCACCTCATTCTTAAAATATCCCAGGCCGTAGTCTATCTGGTCTGGCTGACTTGAGAACATTTTGTAACACTGTCCTGTCCTATTTCTTCTCTGGTTTAGATTGAGTCTTAACCCTTTGTCATGAATTTTAATTATGCTAGTCATGTGCCTGCAGCTGACATGCAAAAAAGGTTTTAAATATCTGACCTTCTTGGGATTATCAGTTATTTCATCGCCGTGCCCCTCTACTCCCCCAAATGGACAGAAAAAACAATCAACAATCCTTGCTGCTTCTTATTATTAATGCACATTAATTTTTGAAGTGTTTTCTAGCTGTATGTTGGGTTTGTGCCCTAGATTTCTGATTGAGTTTTATACATATATGCTGTTATTTTATATGTTTTAGAGTTTGATCTGATTTCCACTTCCCAGGTGGAGCTTTGTGAGCTTGAGATCAATTAAAAGCTTCTGGCTTACCTAAACTCATCTCTCAGTACTTCCCCCTTCTTGTAGGGATAGCTTATGTTTTCTGCCACAACAACTTAATTGCATTTTCCTTTGACTTTGTTGTCAATTTAAGCTGATGGAAGTTTTGCCTGCTTCAAATCCATGGTTTTCTCCTTTCCCCCTATTTTCTTTCTTAGGATTGCAAACTTTGTAATTTCATACTCACTGTCTGCAAGTTGCATTTCTTTGTCCTATTCCCAAACAACTACACTTCACTGGTTAGAACCACATCCAGGAGAGCCCCTCCTCTGTCTGTTTTATCTACTTCACCAGAAATGCTTTTCAGTTTACAGCTTGCTAATGCATCTCTGTCCTGATGTTTTCCTTTCCTGACCATTCTTTGGACAGTTAAACTCTGTTGTGACTCTCTGGTCCTGTGCGTTGAATCATTTGTCATATTTTTCATAAAAAATTTTTCCATAGAAGATACTCCCTGTTCAGGTGTTTTGGTCTAACAACAGTAGCAGTCGTGTCTTCCTCTTGTTTCACCATCACCCAGAGGCTTTCAACAAGTCTGACCTCCTCCCCTGACTAGTCCACTCAGGATCAGTGCAGAGCTATAGCCTTTGCAATTACACAGTCCTATTATAGGAATTATCATACTCAAAAGTCTGTGTTTTGCTTACAAGGTCAGTTTTCTGGCCATGCTGTAGGTGTCCTTACTCCTCTTGTTGATTTCTTGCATTCTTTCATATTTTAACTTGGCTTGTTGCAATCCTCTCCAATCTGCACATTTGTCTTTTTTTAATTAAATTTTGTTCAGGTATAATTTATGCATTTGAAATGACCACATACATACAGTGGGACACACGATATAAAAAATTAAATGTAAGCATGTCACTTTTTCCCTGTTCTTTGAAGATTATTTTTAAGGGATTTTTATAATATTGACAGCATGAGCAGAAAGAACAGAAAGAGCAAAAAGCCAAACAGAAAAGAGGTCTTTTTTAACTTCTATACCAGTCCCATGTTTCTCTTCTCTGTGGTGATGGAGCTGAATTGTGTTTTTATTTGTCATTGTTGACTTGAGCCCAGTGCACTTTAGATATCAGCCCTGAAGTCATTTGCAAATGCAATGTTTAAATGGCTCCACACAATGGCAGTGACATTTACCTAGTGTGGTTTTTAATTTTATTTTTAATCAGACCAGTGGTAGCCCCTACCTAAGTGAAACACCAGCAGATGTGCCCTTTCCTGTTCTCTCTGACTGTACTTGATAACATTCCATCCATACTGACACTTGTAAACAGATGCTTAGATATCCAGCCAGCCGAAAACTCTGACAGGCCACATCTAGAAATAGCCTGTACAGAAATAATCACATAAAATATTTGGCACAGCCAAGAAGAGTCCCCTGTAATATTAAGAGACTTGTGTTGCTTGCATGCATGCTGTTTAGCAAGAACACCACCGACCTTCACCCCAGCAATTTTGCTCATGACTTCATGTGTGCTATATTATATACTCACTTCATGACATGTTTACTTGTACTTTATCTAGTCAAAAACTGTCACAAGATTGCTGCTTTCCATTTTTGTAAATTAAATCTTTTAAGTAGTTTTCAGCTATTACCCCTGGGGCAGACGTAGACCTGACACGACAAAGAGGTCAGCAGCCAGGGCTGGGCCTCCGTCACACGCCAAGGGTTAAAGGTCTGTTTGCCTCTGCCTTCACTCCCAGATCAATTTGTGCCTGGCCAAAACCTCTGCACAGAAGAGCCACTGGAATATTCCTGTTAGGTTATTCAAGTTTAATTTAAAATATGAAACAAATATTAACTTTCCCAAGAGCAGGGAAATGTAAGGGAAGTTTGTAATTCTGGAAACGTATCACATGAGAAAGTATAGCTTCTGTTATTCAGGGAAGAGAGACACTGTTTCTGACACCCTACAGAAATGGAACCTCAATGCTGAGATTTCATAGCTGCCTAAAGGACTTTGACGTCCAAGCCCCCTCCCTTTATCTGCAGTGGAGAAATTCAGAGTAAAGTACAGCTGGGTAGGATGGGCTGAGGCAGGTGGAATGAGTAAGACTACTATATTTTGGTATGTACATATTTCAGTGGTTCCAACAAAATATTGTTGTGGCTGTAAATCTACTCCCACATTGGGACTGACCCATATTTATTTTTTCCCCAGATCTGCCAATTTTAATCAAGTTTACAGAGACAACAAAACCAGAAATGGGAGGAAAGTTTTTAATAACTGCTGAAAAGTGAAACACAGACATTCCCAACCTATAGGATCAGGTATATAGCCTACATACATCGTGACAGCTGGGTGACATGAGATACATGTACTCACCACTGACGCCCAGCTGCTTGCTTTCATGGCAGAGAGGGAAGGATGATGCATCTGAACTGCAGGGGTCTAGTCCACTATATTTCCAGCCATTGTGTCATATAAACGTCTTGAACTCTCTCAAACTCTGTATTAAGCAACATGAGGTTGAGTTTGGGGCATCAGAACTCAGCTTCTCTAAAGTTATGAGTATTTGTCTCATTTCAGCTTAAAATTTATTTATGGACTGAAAAATTGTTTTCTTTGTGTGTCAGAATTGTTCTTTACCTAAAACTACTCACTTCATTCCCCATGCTTTCCCTCGGTTTATTGGTAGTTACTTTCTTACCTCAGCTTTCACTTTGCTTTTATCAAACTGGTTTAGTCTGCTCTCAGGGAGGAGGCTGCCACAATGGTTGATTCTAGTAGAAATGGAGATTCCCCTGACTGTGCTTTGTATTTCATTTTTTCTAATAATCCTGCTGCTGTGCTGACCAAAAGGAGAATTTCCAGTTTGATGGAAGTACTTTCATTTTTTACTGGTTTTTTGGTTTGCTTTGTTTTGATTTTGACCAAAACGCAGACATTTTGAAATTTCCAGTGAACTGAATTTCTGATAATGTCATTCAAAATCTTTCCACGTGAATATCTGTTGTCATCTTAGTTTCACTGCCCAAGGTCCCAAGCTGTGGCTTTGGCTGGAGGGGGGAAACTCAGGTGCTTTGCTCCCATGTATTGGATCTGGCTGCCCTGGAGTCACAGAATCCGAAATCCCAGTCACAGACCATCAGTCCTGGTGTGATCTGTCTGCTGAACCTACTGTGAGCAAAGTGTCTGGTTTCTAGGATGCTGCCAGAAATTCAACTCTGCCTTGGGTTCTGCTGAGGCTCCTCAGAGCCTGCACAGTTCAGATCACACACTTCAGCATTCAGTGGATTATCTTTTTTGTCTTATTAATACTATCTCCATACAAAATCTCATCTGATACATCTCCCTGCCCATAGTCCCTCCTTTAAAGCAAGCTACAGTCACTGCAGTGCTGGATGGAGCTGGTGGTTGCTGGGGAAAGAGGCCACTGCTACTACGGAAGAAGAGAAGCCAAACCATATAAGGAGCAGGACAGGCAGTGCATTTGGAGGTCCTAACAGGAGTATAAGCATGCATGCACCCTGATTCCCTAAACATAGCTGGCAAAGCCACATCCAGTCATCAGTTCTGCATTCCCATTTTCATCTTGTACTAAATCGCGTCTTCTCTATTTTAATGAAAATATTTCCACTGTATTACTAAATAAACAGGATGATGCAATGAGCTCACCCTCTGAACCCTAAATCACACACATCACTTAACACGCTCCTTGGCATAATTTTGACCTGAGTCAATAAGTCCTAAGTAATGCCAGGGGGGATAACACTTGCTGGGGACTGCTTCCAGTAGACTGTGTGGAGATGCCTAAACCACCGGGGCCAGCTCCTTGCTCTCACACAGTCCTTCAGCACTATCCCAGCACCATCTGAATCCCCAGGTACACAGCATGGTACGCATCAGGCGTATGCAACGCATGCCCTCAGTTTCACGCTATGAAAACAGTGGTCTGGCAGACTGAAACCTGAGCCTTCACACAATTTTAGCCACCACACAGAAATAATCATTATGCTATACAAGTGCTGGATGGGGGCCCAGAGGAAACCCATGGCGAAAAAGCTATGTAGCGTGGGCATTGGCCATGTGTGACTGGTTCTGTTTCATTTAGTAGTACAGATGTAGCCATGGTCATCTGCCTCCTTGGGCTGTCTCTAATTAATTTCCATAATTTAAAACTCAGTAGGGTAAAAACAAGGGTTTTTTTATTATACTCTTTCCAAACAACTTCCAGGTTTCTGTCTATGTAACCCACCCAAAAGCTTGCTTTGAGCCAATGCACTCAGCTTTTAAATGGTGCTTTGTGTAAACTTCTGAGAGTTTTCCTCCCAGCTGGTGATCTCGAGCCACAACTCCCCTGCCCCCCACCCAGACACAGCTTCTGGAGATTACAGTTCAGAAGTACACAGCTGGAATTAAAAATACGAGAGCAGCTGTCCTCATTGTCTCAACTGCCCCTTTCAGCTGCTGCATCTTGCATGAAGCTTCACTTTCTGGAGTTGGTTCCATGTAAAAGAAAAACATTAATGCTTATTTATATAAATATTTTTTTCAAAACCTTTGCCAGCATTTTCAGGTCCCACCTCTCTTCTTCTCCATTGTCAACTGCACAACTCTGCTTCAGTTCAGCATACTATTTCCTGGGAGGCTGAGGCTCCTTATTATCATTCCCAGCTCACTCCTGTAATTAAACTATAAATCTCAAAGATTTGCTGCAGGAAAAGTCTCTTACCTGGTCACTGAATTGATTATTTGTCTCTGCACCCATGACTGCAATACCTTGGACTCAGGGACCTTTCTGTTATCACAAGTCAGTTAACCCCTTCCCTATTGCATGGTGAGGAAAGTATCTTCCTTTTCCCATTCTCAAGATTTTTTTTTGCAAGTTTCTTACAGATATATGATTGAAAGATCCATTTGAATAAGTATGTTAAAGGAAAGGAGATAGTGAAGATATTTGTCAGAAACAAAGATTTAATGCTATTCTGAATTGACTCATCTATATCATTAAAATAAAATCAGTGAATTCTTAATGCTTGGAGGTGGATACTGTTCTGAACTCTGTTGTTTGAAATATTCACTGTTTTTTTCTGCCTGTCTCAAATAATGGCTGCACCACAGGGCATGACCGTTCACATACTCACGAGAGCTTTGCTGGCCACAGAAGCTGCAGCAAGAAACGCAGTACCTGAATTCAGGCATAAAGGCCTCTAGATGAAGATATAACACTAAGCACCAAGACATTTACTTAATAAGGTAAATAATTACAGGGCTCCTTGCTTGCCAACAGTTTTGATCCTTGTCTGCAACCTATTGAGTCTGGTCTGAGAGCACCAACTCCAAGAATGGACTTGGTGTCTGATAACAAAAGCAGGGCTGGGAACCCTGGTGAGCTCTGAAATCACAGGGCAATTGGACAAGAGGGAAAAGAAACAAACAAAAACTTTTGCGCCAGTACCATTTGCATAATGTCTATGAAGTCTCCAAGTCAGTTTGGTCATGAATTATTCAAAGAGAAGAGCTAAGTTTACAAATATACATAATACTGTATATAGCAGAGTCTAATTCCTATCTGTCCCCATTGGGTGGTAATAATCACACTCCATTTTCCAGCAACATGAAGATCACGATTATTGTTACAAAAGTAAAAGTTGAGTCTAATGGGAATACTTGTCATTGAACTAAACAAAAAACAAATATTACTGTTAAACTGTGCTTTCATTAACAGCAGAATGAACTAATGATTGCTGTTAGTCACAGTTTTGCTTCCTGTTTTCTCTTGCTGTTTTATTTGTAGACCTTGTGTTTTTGCTAAAATGGGAATGATAAACAGCTGCAGAGCATCCTGGGTCACAAACTGAAATGGCCTCTTTCAAGGCATGTGAAGCTGATAAAACAGCAGAACCAAGTCTAAATCAAAATCCAATGCTGGCAGGCTAAGCCTGAAGTATACTCACTTGCTCATTTTTTACCTAATTACATTTGATTACAACAGATGAGAATGACTTGATTCTTACTGATAACACTAGAGTAGATGCACTGAATCACTTAGTCTTTTCTCCAGCAAAAATAAGCTGGATCATCTTAATGTTGCTCAAAGATGAGATGGTCAATCTGCCTCTCAGTAAGGATGATCACTTTTCCTCTGTATTTCTTAGACTCTTTGCAGCATTCAGACACATGCCACTCATCATTTATCCTGTAAGTGTTGAATCACTACACTCCGAAGTACAGATTTAGTATGCTCAGTATCTTTCATCCCATTTTTAATATTAAGGTCTTGTTTACCTTCTCTAGAGCATGCTTGTGTTCTTTCTGCCTCTGAATGCTGCCAACTCCATTCATGGTTACTACGTCTTCTCCGCCAAATACTTAGGTGTCTGCAGACATTATGGAAGTCCCCCTGGACATCCTTTGCTATGCTATTGCACCTCTTACTGCTTTTCAACTCCGTTTTAAAGTATCCAGCTATTCTTCTGCCCATAACCTAGCCTGACAACACATTTTTTAATGTCTTGAGCTATTGAAAGAAAAAATTCCCTAATTTCTGGAAATGACAGCTATTTATTTATCAGTGTCCTCGTCATTTATAGGCAGACAAGAGTGCAGAACAGCTGATTTCCACCTGTTAATGTAGATCTTTCATTATAAACCAGACCTTCATCCTTGAGAAGGATGGGGTTCCCATCTTCTACTTTAAAGGCAGAACCCAATAAGTTTGTATTGAAAGTGAAATGCAGCTTGGAAAAACAGAAATTAAGTGGTGCTGTAACCATCACAGTACTCATTCTTTTCTTTATTCTGTAAGCATAAAAAATTGGCTCTACCACTAGGCTCAAGCAAATCAGGACCTCAAAACTAGTTAAACAATAAGGTGATTAGAGCAATTATGTACCTGTAGTGTTGGAAGTAACAAGACTTGCTAAAGTTATGTCATGACCTGATGATAATGCCTGCAGGGTCAAAGGGGATGTTGGTCCTGTGTATCCTTTTCTGATAATCTGTGCTATCTCATAACATTCTGCTTATTTCACAATAAGGTAATGAGTCTCATGTGTTGCAATTTCACCCCAGGGCTACCTAATTCATTGGGCTGGAAAGTGTACTGTTTGCCTGAGTGATAAATACCAGCAGAGCTCCCAGGTCAGCAGGGTTTGTGGCATGACCTGGAGGTCTGGGCATTGACTGGGAGTAGCATGAATGTGGCTCTGCCAGACTCACAGCAGCTGAAGGTCATTCAAACAAGGTCCTTACTTCTCCAACTAGCCACTTGTTTATTATCTCCCTATTTTTCCCTACTAGAAGCTGTTCTACATGATGGTTCTACAGCATCTCTGACACTTACTGTGAGGGAATGGTGAATACAGTTATTTCCCCTGGCAAAGCAGAAGTCCTCAGTAGGGTGGGGTGAGCTCTTTAACCTTAACAAACTTCATGTTTGCATTTGTCTCTGCCAATCTGAGTGATTTGGTTGATCATTCCTCCTTTCCCAGGGGTTAGGTAACCCAGGAGGTGTGTCCTATCACACTCATGTCCCACATCTCCTCTAATATCATTTCACAGTGGCCAGCTATATTTCATCAGTGTCTAAGCTCTAGGAAAAATACAGGGTTTCACTGTAGGATGCTGTTATTCAGAGCCCCATTGCTCTGCCAGTGCAGAGCAGTCCACCCTCCCTGAACAGACAGGTCTGTGAATCCTGCCATGGTGAGGAGAAGCCCTGGATCGTGGTTCAGAAAGTGAAGCAGAACAGGAAATGGAATGAACACAAGGGTCCATAACACAGATCTTATCCTCAACTTGAAGAAAAAGAAAGAAACAAAGCAGAACCCACAACCCACTAAAAAAAGAATACACCAGCATAAAAGTGAGGCATAAATGGCTTTCTGATGGTAGTTTTGGTATAAGATCACTCATCACTAACAAAATTATAGAAAAAATAATTTTCTTCTGTGTCCGGAGAGGATAGATGCTGTGAGATACAAAGCACTTGGGACATGCAGCAGGTGTTAATGGGTGAGTTGCTTTGATTACATCAGCCTGTGAGCTTTGAACACTGATTTCTTAGTCAATCTTCAAAAACCACATTCCCTCCAGTTTCGTCTGAAAGTCAGGCTGTTAACACTTGGATGTATTTGCCTTTGTAGAGAAGAGCTGTTGTTTGCTCTACAGTAATGCTTGTTTTCTACTCAGCTTACTTATTGCTGTAAACCCTCATTAGTGACTATGATCAGTTGGCACCACCATTCTTTTTCCCTTTTAGTGTTCTGCCTGAATTCATTTGCCTTTGAGAACTTTGCTCATCTCTGAGCAAAAATATGCTTTCAGGTTTTCTCTGGCTGAAGGAGAATTACTTACACTGACTATACAGCATAAGTACAGTAAGCATACAGATACTCTGTATCTTCAGTCATCACAAATGCCTAAGGAAATGTAGAAGCACAGGCCAAGCCAAACTCCATTTCCTATCACACAGTTACCCTGGCACAGTAAGTTTTCTGAGCATTTCTGTTGCGAAGCCTCAGTAACATGGTCTGTCTCCAGTGCTGACACAGCTGTAATGTCAAAGTGCAAATGCCTCACATTCTTCAATGCATTTATCCTCAGAATACATTTCTGATGCAGCAATGTGCTTTATTCCTGGTTGTAGATGGGAACTGAGACCTCCAGAGGGTGAGTGTTAAAAAGGTTCACCCTCTGGACACGTTTGTCTATCCCCACCGCCTGTGGGGGGACCCTTGATAACTGCAGAAACTAGAACATCTAAACATGAGTTAGATCACCCCAGATTTCTCACTGAAAACCACAGAGGAAGTAGTTAGTGATTCAGGGAATTGGACATGAGTATTTCACAGCCCAAGGTAGTACTGAAGGTGTTCGGTAGTTTTTCCTATTAGTATTTACACCTTCTCTTTCAGGCAAAGGAGAAAAAAAAAACTTGGTTTCAAGAGGCAGCTGACATATTTTGTGCTCTGAAGAAACACTTCTTTTCCCTTGCATGTATTGGTAAAAAGCCAAAAAGGTGGAGCTCATTCCAAAAGAGGTTAGAAGGACTATCAGTGCATCATTTGAGAAAGGACGATTGTGATTTTGCTGCATTTGTTTGTTTGGTTTTTTATAATTCATTGGGCTCCAGGCAAACAAGAAGCACTTCGCAATGAGGGACAGTTACTCCCACTGTCATTATAAATCAATGACTAACTGGAAATGGACAAATAAATATAAAGACAAAATTTGCAAAGACAAGCTGACCCTAAAACACCAGCTGAGGACTAGAGGTTAAAGTCACAGGCAACCTCCGGCACACCTTGAAAACCAATTGCTTAACATTTATCATCAAGAAGACAATATTTGCCATTCAAATTGTACCACACTGAAACTAGGCCATAACCTGGGTTTGTGTACAGCAGTAATTTTCAAGATTTAACCATTTTTTTCCCCCCATCCTGAGGGGGATTTCAAGAGAACAGAGGTAAGGCAAATGTTCCTGGGCTCCAGGCTGGGGACTTGGTACAGGGACACCAAGCTCATGGTGCCGTATCATTGAAAACTATCACTGTTGTAATTTTCAAGTCAGCAATAGCATCAGTCTCATGACTGGACCATAGTAATCTTTCCTGACTAAAAAGAGGTAGCAGAACTTATTTATTTCTGATCATAAGATCAAGATGGGACAAACAGATACTTTGTGGCAGTTGTCAGATTCTAGGCATTTTCTTTTGCAAATACCATCCGTCAAAAGTACAGCAGTACAGTAACATTTCCCTTTTACTGGTGCCCATGTTAGACACTGCTACTCAGATGAACAGTAAAGTTCAGAGCACAAGATACAACTACCTTTAATTCAATAAATTCAGTGAGGAAGCCTGTAAGATCTCATCTGGAAGAGACAGTTTTATGCAAGAGAAAGCACTTGACTGACTGTTGCAATGTTTGGCATTTGGGTTTTTACTGAATGGCACATACATGGAAAGTCTTTAATAGTGTTTAAAAATATTACAGAGATTGTTTAGCTAATTTTAAGACATCAATCCCAAGGGCCTTTGACAGGAAAAAAACCACCAAACAACCAAACAACAAAATAAAATTAAAACAAAAAACAAAAAACCACACCACACTCTGGAGAAGTTAAAAGTTCATTCCAAGTCAGACTGAGATGTCACGTATATTGAAACTGCAGGGAAAAAAATCGTAGACGGATCCTGTGACTTGAAGCTTCTGTAGTTTTGAATGCTTAGTCTTGCAAGTCAGTAAAACTCATTTTCAGTAATCGACTACTGGGTTAATATAGCAATAATCTCATAACTTTCTGATAAGTGACCTTCAAATGGTGGGGGTGAGAAAAAAGTATGTTAAGTAGTACGCTTGCAATCAGTTGCTAGAGAGATTCTATTTGAAGGTGATCCTTAATACAAATTTTCAAGGTTCCAATTTTTTTGCAGAGGAAGGGCAGCAGGCACATCAACTTTGCTATCTTGTTAATGAGAGGAAAAAAAAATTCTCCTGGTCAAAGAAAAGCCTTATTCTTGTGTCATTGTTTCATGATTTCATCCTAGCCTCAATCTGTCTGTGCACCCTTCCACTTTTTGGTGTTCAAAATACACATGCTCCAGTTTGCCTAAAACTTATATTACCAATGTGACTCTTCATCTCAGTTCTTGGTGCTTTTATCCATCCATGTGTTTTCCCCCTTCAATACCATTACCTCCAGACTTCCCATCTCCCTTCAGTCTGGTTCCCACTACCTCCAGCTCCCTCCCCTATTCAGGAAGCCTCGTCATTCCATGAAATCCCTACATCTACAGCTCAAACTATATTCTCAGGCTCTGGGTTCCTGGTTCTCCCAGATTCAATTTTAGAATATGCCTCCTGATTCCCAAGACAAAGCATTACAAGAACAGAAACGTCTCCTGCCTTAGGGACAACAGGCAATGTACCTTTGCTTTTGCTCTTACATACAAATCTAGATCTAGCTGCTTCTGAAACTGGAAAAGCAATGCAAAAATGTAATGAAAAAGTATATGCAGGAGATTTGAAATGCTTTTACAGGTGTCCCCATTCAATGACTTATCTCCCCTTATATGGATGCTTCTGGGGATACTTGAGTGGAAATCAGATGCTACAAAAGCATGTACGGACAAAAGTATTCATTACCACCAGATTAACATGCTGTAAGGCAAGAATTCCTCTCCATGATCTTGAGCTAAAGCAGATTTTATCCTGTGGGAATTTCCAGAGCCCCTGTCAATACTGTTGGGAGGAGGGGGATAAGCTACACCTTGTAACAAGGATGTTAATAGCAAGGATTTGATCACAAAAAAAAGTTGAACAATTCTTTCTGATGCTGCCTTTTAGCACAAACACATTCTAAAAAGTGCTCACTAAACATGCTGTTAATTTTAATCCCTTTCAATCTGGACCAACATTACTACTGTCCCTATACTGTTTCTTTATTTCAGAATTTCATTCCCTCCTTGTGCCACTGCCCCTGCCACTGCTAGCTGTCTGGTTGGGTGTCCAAGCGTGGCACATTTGCCATTAATCATATCCCTAGTTCTCTGCTTTGAAGATCAGTTTGTATAAATAATGAATGAATGAACCAGAAAAACTTGTGTAGGGGAGATACAAAACATTCCCATAAAAAGCAATGAAGTAGTATTGCAAAAGGGTTACTTAACTCTTTCATCAGAAAAGAAACTGTCTCCCTGTCAGATTAATTCAGTTTAATTTAGTAGGCATCATGCAGTTACTTCAAAACACCTCAGAATTTTTCATGTATATTTGACTAACTGGTTTCCAGGCTGCAAGATAAGATCCAACTCCCACCAGCCATAAAACCTTTACACTGATTTCATGGGGTTGGATCCAGCCACAAAAACCATACAGCCAGGAAAGCACTTACAAATGCAGGGGAAAGTACTACAGTGTCAAATACAGCTCAGACTAATGCTACATCATGCAACCACACAGATCTTCTCTGAGAAGAAATGCAAGTTGTATAAAATAAGGATATCTAAAAATACAAAGTAATGCATTTTTAGAAAATTAAGCATGGAGGGTGTTGAACTCAGCTTTAGATCTTGTTATGAAAGACAAGGATGAGTTGGAGGTTTATGGCTGCCTAAGCAGTAGCAATTATAACCTGATTATATTCATTAACACTTACAAGAAGCCAGTAGAAGTCTATCAGTGCCTTCTGGAAGCTTAAGGAACTGTGCTTTAAGTCTCCCTCTCAGAAACCTGGGAAACAAGGCACAAAGCAGTGAGGGGTACCTCTCCAGGTCAAAGTGGTTTAAACGAACAAAACTTTAATAAGAGGACAAAGCGACACAATAAAACTATGAATCAGCACTAAATAAAAAAATAGATCTATATAGTAAGTTAGCAGCAGGCAAGATTATTAACCTTCACACAGGTCCAGGGCAGCAGTCCACATTTAGGGTAACCTCCTTATCCTAGCTAAGAAGTATCCAAAATAACCCCTGAAGTATATGACATTCCAGAGAATATATTGCTGGGTAAAAGGCAGCTTTTGTTATTTGTACCACTGCTCTTCAGCTCCAGTACCACTCTATGCCTTCTACCCATATCTGTCATCACTACCACAGCTCTTCCCCAGCTGTTTCTTTATCTTCCATACACGAGTTTTCTAAGCCCTCCAGGAGATCACTTCACCGCTTCACTCTTATAAAGAATACAAACTTGCTCATTACTTCAAAAAGGGACAGTATTGACCATGATTTTGTCTTGCTTCAAGCTCTCTCACCCTACCATTGCTGGATGCAGCTGCAGTTAGGGTAACATTTGCCTATGGGAATATTTATCAACTACTTTGTTTCTGTAAATTTCCAGACATGAGTTGCAGTCCAACAGTCACTTCAACATCATAATTTATTCTTTCTCTAATAAAAGTATCCTAAATTATTGGACATCTGGCATGTAACTGATCTCTAGTGCAGCCATTCACTTCCCTCTTTGTTAACAGATACTGAGAGAGGAGACTTCTGTCCAACAGGTCCCTGCCCACATTGAGTGCTTTGGTAGCTATGAAGTATTTCTACATCAGTTTGCTTTGAACTGAAGAACAGCTTCTAGAAAGGAGAACAGTGAGTTGAAGTTTTCTTTCATCATTCTATGTTTTTCTAACATTAACTTTCAGATAATTATGTCTGAAGTTATTTTCTGGGTAATACAATACAAGGTCACAGTGTGATTTAAACCCCCTTTTCCTAGACATGTATATCTTCTACTTTCAGCTACTTCAATTGCTTGATATACAACACCTACATTCACCTAAATTCTCTATAACAGACTCCTGAGGAATGTAGACATCTTTGGATGGTGACTCTTAGCACCTAAATTAGACACCTAGGTTCAGATTCTGTAACTACACGCGCTATAGAATAATCTACAGATCAAAGAGAAAGGGGTGCAGGAGTGCCCTGCGCAAAGGGTGTATAGCTACTCAGAGAGAATGTGGTGCAAAGCACCACAGCCCTTATTAGCTCTAATTCAGTGAGAATTCACCTTGATCTTGGCTGCCGGACACAGAGCAACTACAATGCACTTCTGTATTGTCCCTGGTGCTCTGGGTGGGCTTGTTACCCCAGCATAGCATGACACAGTGCAAATGTAAGAGCTACCATGGGTGCAGATACGGCATTTAAGGAAGCATTTCTTCCTAGAAACCTGAAGTCTTCAGAGGAAAAAGGTCATGGAATCTGATGTTCTCTACAGGATGCAGTCCTGTCCCTTGGGATCAGGTTCAGCATCAGCTGTGGCATACCCGAGCTGCTATTCAATGAAATGCACTTGCATTGCTTGCCTAGCTTCCTAGATTTGCTGGACTCAACGCAGTACTAAGCCCAGCCAGGTACAGGTATTCATACAGGGTTGCACTGAACCTAACAAGCTTCTGGGACTCAGGAGTGCTGGGCAGGGAGGGGTGAGGGGGGGTGTATTTTCGCACTATGCTCACCAGCAGTCCTGGTTTCAAAATGAGATTGGGGGGCACCTGAATGGGCTTGCTGGAAACCAGATTGCAACTCCCAGGACTTTTTAGTTCTACTATTTTGCTGCATGACAGTGATGGCACCGGTCCTTGAAGTGAATTGGTCTGAGAGAGAGTGGAACTGTGCTCATGCCACATCTGAACAGTCTTTCCATATGTCACTTAAATAATCTGCAATCCATATAACTAATAGTTGACTTGCACTTGGGTCACAAGTGACTGCACTTGGGTCACAACAACCCCATGCAATGCTACAGGCTTGGGGAGGAGTGGCTGGAGAGCTGCCTGGAGGAAAAGGACCTGGGGGTGTTGGCTGGCAGCTGGCTGAACACGAGCCAGCAGTGTGCTCAGGCGGCCAAGAAGGCCAACAGCATCCTGGCTTGTATCAGGAATAGTGTGGCCAGCAGGAGCAGGGAAGTGATGGTGCCCCTGTACTCGGCACTGGTGAGGCCGCACCACGAATGCTGTGTTCAGTTTTGGGCCCCTCAGTATAAGAAGGACATTGAGGTGCTGGAGCGTGTCCAGAGAAGGGCAACAAAGTTGGTGAAGGATCTAGAGAACAAGTCTTATGAGGAGCAGCTGAGGGAGCTGGTGTTGTTTAGCCTGGAGAAGAGGAGGCTGAGGGGAGACCTTATCGCTCTCTACAACTACCTGAAAGGAGGTTGTAGCGAGGCCGGGGTCGGTCTCTTCTCCCTAGTAACAATCGATAGGACGAGAGGAAATGGCCTCAAGCTGCGCCAGGGGAAGTTTAGGTTGGACATTAGGAAAAACTTCTTCACTGAAAGTGTTGTCAGGCATTGGAACCGCCTGCTCAGGAAGGTGGTGGAGTCTCCATCCCTGGAGGTATTTAAAAGAAGGGTAGATGTGGTGCTTGAGGATATGGTTTAGTGGTGGACTTGTCAGTGATAGGTTAGTGGTTGGACTCAATGATCTTGAGGGTCTTTTCCAACCTTAATGATTCTATGATTCTATGACTGTTGTCAGAAACACAGATTATAGAAGAGTGTTCCAGCTAACAGAAAAAAACCCCAAAACCACGAGAATAGAGAACTAATAAAAAATCACTCAAGTAGATAAAACCCCCAAATACTATCATTGTCAAAAGCAAAAAATGAAAAGAATAATTTAATGAATCTTCAAATGGAAAAGGATGTGAAAAGTAAAGTTCTCTACCTGTCAGACCTGTCCCATGAGAAAAGAGTTTCATTTATAATCAAACATTTATAATCTTTTTATAATCAAGTGCATTCTTTGTGGAAGTGATATCTTCCACAGCCTAGATGCAATCTAATTATTCCTGTAATAGAAAACACAAAGTTTCTGAATGTTTACGTTGGTTTAGTGCAGAAAAAAACCTTATTAAAATGTTTGTTGACTTTTGTTCACATAATAAGAGGTGTTAATCACAACCACCCTCTTTTTCTGGGCATCTTCTTGGTATTACACGTGAGGAGACTGCATACTGACATTTACTGAGGCACATATGTAAAGAATTCAACTTGACCGGCACACCCTGTCCCTTGGAAAGGATTGCACTACTATTTTCACTGTGAAGCTCATGTATATATAAAGGAAGGAACCACGTGTATTATTTCAAAGGATGAGGTTAACAATAAGAATTTAAACAGATAGCTCTAAACTTAGTAAAGTGAGGATTAGTTCAGACTGTGGTGGAAGTTGATTCCAGACTGCAGCTTTGTGGATTTTCATTTTATACTAAGAAAATAACCACACCAGAATGCTAATGATATGTTCCCTGTTTTCTGGGTCTGTGGCCCAAGACAGCCAGAGTCTGATTTCATAGATGCTGATGAGTCAGTACAGCTGAGGCCAGCAGAAGCCGTGAGTGACTCGTAGCTATACAACCTCAGGTGAAGTATACAGATAATAAAGCACTGAGTTTAGAGGTTGCTTCTGTAAATGCTGGGATAAATATTTATGAAGTTTGCAAGATACCATGCCAGGGAGCTAAGAAGGCCAACTCATCTGCGTTTGTAGGCTATTCAGATCCTATGGTAACAAGCATCAGAGAGAAATCTAAGGTAAAAGAACTAATTTCATTGCGGATATAAGGTTCAGATTGCATGCAGTAAGCAAGGCAAGTTCAAACGATGAGTGAGTGGAACAAAACTTTCCATTCACAGCGCAGAAGTACCTTTTCTGAGGGAATGGGTAGCTTGCTTTCTATCCCGGAAGGAGAAGGTTCAGGTGGCTTCCTCTGAGCATTGAAGTGACTTGTTCAGCTGAATAACAATGGTGCTTCTGTTTTGCCAAATCCCATTCTGTATCATTATACTGCAAGCACTGGGCATACAGACAGGCTTCATTTTGGTATTTGGGCTGGTTTCTAACTTTTAAAATCCAGAGTAGTAAAATCAGAGAAAATAATTAATATTAACAAGATGTAAGAGAGCTGGACCCTTACATTGAATCTCTTATCCAAAAATGCTGTAGAGATAACACTAATTGCCTAATCACATATTAAGAGCTCACTAATATAACTATTTCAATTAATTTTAATTATATTTCTGTCATTTATATAGATGTATTATATCTAATATAATGTAATATATCTAATACGCACTATATCATAAATTAAACATTTAATATTTGGATTTTTATAGAATGCATTATTATTAATTATATTTATAATTGAATATAAAATATTACTTCATATGTTCCTATTTCCTTAATAACATTTTCCTCCTAGAATACACACTTTACAGCACTGGAGACATTTATGTTTGATTCACATTACTGTTCTGCTTATACCATTTACTTGTGGGCATTAAATAGACCTTTGTTTAAACACACACAAAAAAATCCATACGGTTATTAGTGATAAAAAAGAAATTTTGACAAAGAGAAAAGCTCATCCTGTGAGAGCTGAAAGATGCACAGAATTGGATACAACTAGCCAGGGAAAAGTAATAAAGTTACAGAGACCGAAGAGTACAGACACCAAGGCTATCAGTCTATTTCTAGGCCGTTCAGATATAAAATGGATACGCTATAAACCTTGTCTACATGTCTGTAGTCCTTCAGTGAGAGTACATTTTACTGGGGTGGGGGACAAAACAACTTTTTGTGCTACACACAACTAGATGAAAATGCTAAAAAAGTGATTTATCGCTGAAGCCTCTTTGGAAAATGTTGCCTATAAACATTCACAGCATGGGCATGCTAATTTACTGCCATTTGATCTAGAATCTTCTTAGACTTGTTAGGACCCAGAGGCTGCCTGTCCAGGTCCTTTCTTGCTCTCTAACCTCCTCTTTGAACTCAATCCACATTATTTACCATTACAACTCATACAGGATTCAGCTGTCAAGACTGTCAGAAGGTGGTCTGTTCACAGGAGTAGCTCTTATCAGATACATAGTGGTTTCACACTCAGTAATTCTGTTAAGCTGGGCAATTACTGCCCATTTACACCGAACACTCAAATCTTGTCCAAACTTTGCAATCTTTATTACAAAGCTGAATTCTGTCCTTGTGGTGTCCAAACAAGTTCATATCTGAATATACAGCAACTATGTGCCTGTAGCTGTGGAAAGTATTAGTCCCAGATCTAATCCTGAGTGTTGAATATTTCTGAAGAAAATACGATGAGAATGTGAAACCAGGAGAGGGAATTTCAAGAAAGAGGTGAATTTAAAAAATGTACTTCAACTTCAAAGACTAAATTTAAAGCTTTTTTCCCAGCTATCCAGAATTTAGAAGGAAATTCCACCTATGTATACCAGTTATACTGTTGTTACTGTTATCAAAGTAACAGTATTGATTATGGTATACGACGAAAATTTTTCATTGATTATATTTTGATTTCGTTTTCCTTTTTTTAGCATGCCTAACAGAAAGGACTTGTGTCTTTTTTCCAAAAAACATTTTGAGACAGCTTCAAAGACGATATGCTGTCATATCAGTGGCACCAAATTGCACCCTCCAGATGACTGGGATTTTTGACACAGGAGCACATTTTTCTCATAAGAGTTTGCAGATGCTTGAGTGGTACTTACATTAATGTAATAAAAGTAGTGCAAAATCAGCTGTGGCATGTGCGTATTACTCCACTACAGATGCTTTCTATTCTATTGCAGCCATAGAAATTGCCATAATGGTTCTCAGTGTGGTGGAACAACTGCAGTGCTAATTAAAAGAGGGATCAGGAATCAATAGAAATGACTGCCACAGTCTTCTATTTAAACTGACACTTGTCAGTCCTTTGACTTTACTCCTGCTACATGGCAAAATGTTTTAATTTTGACAAATTAATATTTTGACATGTTTTTGGAAGAAGGAAATTTTCAAAATGACAGTAAGGCAAAGGACTTGGTGTACTGCTAAGCAATGGCATCAGTAGGATTTTATGAATATATTACAAAGCACAGCTTGGCATGTCTCCTATCATATTGATGACAACAGCGTTGCAGAATAGTCTTCTTGTCTAGCAGTTTAAATGACCACAAACAATAAAACAAGCCCTGGAGAAAAGGATGATAGTCTCTATGACTATCTTCTCCGCATAACATACACTGTCCATAGCACAGATTTGTGCAGTAACAGTTGACGTGTTTCAGAAGTAAGAAATACGGTGGAGATCAACATAGTAATTTTTTGCACAGAGAAGTATTTTATAAGCACAGGTTACTACAAAATCTTTCTTCTCTGTGCTAACGTAAGTGGGAATTGCATATAATATTGGAAGACAGAATCTCTTGTAATATGTGGTGTGGTAACTTGGTGATTATTTTGGAGATACACTGTTTGACTCACTGTCATGTGTGATATGGTCACTGGTGTCCAACACTTACAAGGGTCTGTCTTATTGCAGGATCAACAGGAGAGCTGCCCGTAGGACAATTACCACTGTGAGTGAGATTAAGCACAAGATCTTGTTTTCCTTCTGGCTGGAAATTTTATATCCTCTAAAATGTCAGTAGAGAAAATATAAAAGTCAAGCTGTGGTTAGCATTGTAATAGTACTCAGTAGAAAGAGATTAAAGAAATAAGGCAGAATAAAACCTAGGACTTAGCCCTGCATATCAGTTCATGCCTGTGGTCTCCCCCATCCTACAGGAAGCGTTTTGGCTGTCAGCAAAGGGTGAAAGAATTAAACTTCCCAGTGAGGTGGAGGCTTCGTAAAGAGTTTATCAGAATCTGTGTGAAACTTCACTGCTGTGAAACACTAACATAGCTAACGGACTGATGAAGTACATTTGTGCTATTTTGATACATGCCCTTTGCTCTGGTGTATGGACCTCCCTCTTGAAGGCAGAGAGTAGCTATCTCGTGGCTGCGTAGGTGGAACAGTACTGATTCAAGTTCTTAGGTATGGGGACCATAAAGTCTTTCATAGACTCTGAAAAAGGTGCCTTATCAATCGTGTAGTCAGCACTATAAAATTCTTAACAACTCTTTTAGGAAAATAAATGCCGACGAAACACAATTCTCTATTATTGTGCTATTTTAAAAATTATTCTCAAGGTCCTTCACAGATGCTAAAAATCCACACCACACATCAGAAAAAGGTGGGTTTTTAAAAAATACTTCAGATAATGTATCATCTGGACATATTTTGAAGCTGTCTTGAATGCTCTCAGAACACAAGGAACTTCAGGTCGTAGAATTTATCTTTCCAAAAGTTTGAAATATTAATGTCACTTTGTGTTTTTATAATATGTATGTTCATATCTGTATATGTTAAGAATAAAGTTCAAAGAAATTTTCAAAGTTATTCCAAGGGGCATAATTTTCTTTTACTGTGGATACTGCTTGGATCATTCATGTTATTTTGTGCTATATCTTACTTAAGAATAGGCATGCTTTATCCTTGTATAATTTTTTTCTTGTATATCCTTTCTCAGCTACCAGCTGCACAGCAACACTGGAACCAATTACTCCAGCTATCTGAAATAACAACTTTAAGTTTTACATATTCATAGTCTTGGGAAGAAGGGGAGGTCAGAAGGGTGGCAAGTGTTGCTTGTTAAGAGAACAGGTAATATTTAAACTGATGACAATGTTGTGCACAAATACAAATGAACTAAGCCACTGTTCTGAATGAAAGGTTCAGCTGCAGCTGGAGAGACTTTTGCATTAGAAAAAATAAGCGATAAAACATTCATTTATATTGCTGACATACTTCTCTCATGTTTAAAATTGTAGAAGGTATGTAGATATGAGATAAACTGTGTTCTTTGGGTTTTTTGTGTTTTTTTAATATATATTTAAAGAATTACCATGGAACACGTTACATTTCATATATAAAAATCCAAAAGAGTATTTGCCCTGGAACACAACATGTTCGTTCCAGCAATGTGACCACCAGAGCAAGCCAGCAACTTCTGTTGTGAAACATAGCTATGTGATAATCTGATTTTCCTTCTCTGAACTCTGAGATAGTCCTAAACCTTTCTCAGCATAACAATTCACATTACTGCTTCATCACATTCTGACCATGTGCCCAAGCACGTACTTAAGTTGAAGTCCCCAAATATTGAACACTCTAACCCATTTGGGACGGGGGAACATTTTTCAAGGGTAGTGAAATTAACTAGCAAGGTCATGCTGAAACACTGTGACCACTACAGTTGATCCTGCATGACCATGTAAGCTTAGGCAAGTATCACAGGGAAACCTAAGGCAACCCCTCGTGTATCCTCATGGGATGAGAGGAAAGCTGGAGCAAGCCCCAAGAGTGCTGGAGAGGAGAAGCCATGACCAAACAGCACCTTAAACTCTTTGGCCATACAAATCGGCTATCCTTGAACAAGAATAAGAAAGGAGCCAGGTGAGGGAGGCATAACTGAAGAAAACACCTCCAGATCTGTTTTACAGGCATTTGCCTCCAAGCAACAGAGATGGCCATATAAACTGTATGTATCAATTTATTAGTGTAGAATCTCAAAGCCAGAAAGTGGCCTGGCTTGACGACTAGCAGAGCAGTAGAAAAATACCTTAGGAGAAGAAAAAATGCTAGGCTAGCATAAAAATTATTCAGTAGAGCCCAGGACCATGGATGTGTTTGCCTTGCTACTCATACAAGTCAGTGTAAAGTGGAAATGGGAATGTTCCCTGTTGAGGCACACAGAGGGATAACAGATGTTTGCTTATTTCAGTTTTGTGTGTTCAGGAGGGGTGCACGACAGTCAAATAAGAAATGCTTTGGTGCCAGTAATGCAGTGATTTTTAAGTGTACTTCTTGTAGCCTGTCAATCAGCTACATCCACATGTGGGACATTATATAGATAATCATAAGCAAAGGGGAATTAGTCATAAAGAATATGAGACTGCAGGTTTCAAGTCATGTGTGAGTCACTTCTGGAGAGCTTTTTGACCCGTAAGAATGTGTCTCACATTGCGGTTTTGCAAATAATGACAGCAAGCTCCTCAGCTGTTGATAGCCATGTCCAGGCAGGGGTACAAGGGGGGAGGCACTATGCTTGGCTTACATGCGCGTAGGACACCAAACTGGGTTAAATAGACAGATTCTCTTTTTGACCTAACACAGCTGTTCTGCTGTTTTTTTCTGGAAGATTTAGGAAGGCTCCCACAAAGAAACTCCATGAAGCTCGTAAGATGCCAGGTTCCTTGAAGTTTTGAACCCAAGTTGGTGTTACTGCATAGGAACAGGTCAAGTCACCAGGTGGAGGGCAGGGGACAGGTACTGCTCTCTATGCAGCCACTGTTTGGCTTGTCAACCCTATGGGCCAGGGTATTGAGTTGGCACTATCTTGTCTCATGGGCTGGAAACCTGATGAGAAACTGGCATTGTAAAGGACCTGGAAAGTGATGCTTGCCGTGGCCATAGCATGGCCAATCCCCACAAGACCAGCCTTGGAGGGTGTGCTGAGAGGAAGCATGGTCCCAAGGTGGCCCCCACATGTTCTGGTGGCTCAGCTGTCACTCTGGGGGTCATACAGCCCTCACACATCTTCTTCTGAACTATACTCTCTGCAGCACCTTCAGGAAACAAGTTTTGGGGGATACTCAGCATTGCACACTCTGCCATTCTGGCTGTAGCGATTCATTAATAACCCATTGGTCGATGAATGCATGCTAAGCCACAATCACAAGTTCAAAATTTCAGGAAAAAAAGATACATTTCCATGCAGATTTCTGCAAAAGAGAATAAACAATCTCAAGTATTTTAAAGTGATAATTTTCACTACACCAAGACTGTACATGATAAAATTAAGCAAAGTTTCAGGTCTTATCAGACTTGCTCCATTAGTATGAATTAAGAGGACAAATTTAGCCACTTTTCACATTAGTTCAATAAAACTATTTTTTTCATAAGGAAGGAAATCAGAGTCTGTCCCTCAGAAGACTCAGATACCTGCAAACTTAGAGACACTGTCAAATTTATATACACCTACATTTGAATGAATCACATAGGAAAGTGTCATGAAGATTCTGCTCACTATTTCCGCTGAACCCCTCCATTAGTAGGTAGCTGAAAATGTATCTTCAGGCCAGAGTGACTAATTTGCTGGTGGAGCATGCATGCTGTCCAGACTAGCATACCTTTTTTGAGAGTCATAAGCACTGCAAATCAATTAATTATGTAGATAAATAAATATATTCCTACCATTTATTTTATTTCAAAGATTAAGCATGAACACTATAATACTATTTCCTGAATATTAAGGCAAATTTAAAAGGTGATTTTTTTCTTCTAAAATTAGGAAATGGTGATACATTTAGATTAGGTTGAGTAATACATATGAAACATAATAGAACTGTTATTTCTATGAAAAGCTAGCCAAGAATACTTTGGGTCCTTTTGTCTGACATGCATCAGCTGCAGATTAGTGCAACATAAAACATGAAACTTGTGATAAAAACCTTTCGTTTATGTATGACTAGTACTATACCTTTGAAACACCCTGTCACAGTATTTTCCTGAACACTGCAAGCAGTTAGAAATGTTCTTGTCCAGAAATTACATAAACATCTATTTCTCTATTCAATCTATAACACTCTTTTCTCTAATTATCCCATTTATTGTTCCTGGATTCATTCTTATCTCTTGATTCATTGCAACTGGAGTCACAGACTTGCAGTTCCTTGGGGTCCACATTATCAGCTTTTATTCCCAATATTTTGTTCTTAGCAATAGAATAAATGACTAGTTTTTACTAGCAGAAAAGATAACTACACAGACACCAACAGCTACATGGTGCAGAGAAAAGAGAGAGCATGCATTTGTTCTGGCATTGCATATTTTGACAGAGAGAAGAGAATGGCATCAGATGCTGAAATACCAAGTCCCAGGTTTAGGGAGAAAAAAGGTTTAGTAATCAGTGACATGAAAATACTGTTTCTTCCTTGTTGAAAGGTGATATATCATGTTTCTATACTATCTTCCTACCCAGAAATGCAAGCAAATGTTCAATTTTATTTTAGAATCAAGAGTCCATACATTGCTGATGTTGCTGATGCCAGTATGTCTGTATTCCATTGCATATATTCATATTTTGATGATAACTCAATTTTACTATTAAGCCGGTCAAATATGGCTAAAAATCTTAACAATGCACTTAAAAGAAGGCTAAGAACTATGCCCTTTCCATTTGTCTGGTAGTCCTGTATCAGAAGTAACTATTTTGAATAGCCATAATAAAGATTATTCAGTTTAAAAATATTTAATAGGGCAAATAGGAAACTAGAAATCTACCCCTGACTTTTCCAGTAGTTGCCTACACGACATTGGATTAATCACTGACTCACTGTGCTTCCCTTCCTCTGCTTATAATATGCACTCTTTAGGGCAGGGACCACCTTTTACTCTGGGTTCTTGTAATTGGAGTGCTGCTTTGTCATATTGGATGCCAGTGAGCACTAAGGATGGACCTTACAGTTTGGGATGTCAGAGCTTTCTGAAACCAAGCACTACAGAACAGTCAGACCTGATGATTTACTGGAGACCACTTTTTCTAACTTGTTAACAACAACTGAAGAAGTACCAACAGGGACATCTGATGATTTAGCAATTTTAATTAGAAATGCAATAATGTCACCACTTAATGACAAATGTGATATCAACTTGCTGAACACCACAAGCGGTCTTCTAACAGCATAGCATTATTTAGGCTTGTAGTTCAGATTCTCATTTTATTGCAAATCATTTTGCTATGGAAAAATTAACCTATTTATTATTTCTGTTTCGTGAGGCAATGAACAAATCAAACATAGGTGTTTGAACTCTCACTCTAGTCACTCAATAACCTGATTATTGCTTCACAAAATAAATTGAATATCATAATCTGATATAGCCATCTTGTTGCTCAAGAAGTTAGTAAGTTCTGAGTGGATTCTCAATATCCTTTCCAAACCTCAGCTAAAGAAAACTATGTGGTAATGTGAGAATTCATAGCTGAGTGCCTCTCAGATTCTGGTGTACTGAAAGCATATTCCAATCGCTAAGATTTGTAACAAAATTTTAAGGCCAAATTCCTAAAGACCAGTAAAATGCAGACTAGAAGTTTTCAGGAATTGCTTTAAGAGTCATACAAACTGTACTGTTGGGACTACACAATCTATACAGACTTTTTTCACCAGTTTAGCCTCATTGTAGACAAGAGTATAAATAAGGACTATATATATTGCTGAAGTCAGAATTAATTAGGGTCGAGTTTATAACATTTTTAAAGGCTTTGATGACTACAAAGGTGTGAAAAGGATCCTGCATAATTATTAGTATATGCTTATAAACTGATCCACATCATTGTTTTTAAATGGAAAAAAACATGGAATGTTTTATAAAAAGAGCTAAGCAGACAGGAGAGTAAATGAATCACTAAGCTTGTAGATATGGATTTTGAAGCATTTGATGTTGATTCAAAATGAGAAATTTATTTTATTTTGTAAGAGATCAGGAAATTTTTTTTTCAGATTCACCTAAATAAAATCTCCCTTCTCACTTTCTACCTCTGCGCATTTTCTTTCTGACATGTAAAGAAACCCCAGCAGATTAAATAAGTCACATCCTTAATGTCAAAGAAACCAGTATTCAAAATGGGAAATTGAAGTCTGAAAAGACCTGAAATATATACTTGAAATATAAGATTGAACAAATGCACCATACCATACATCACGAAATCCAGGCAATCCTGCTTTCATTATGTAGAGAGACTACAGCTTCTGTATGCTTCAGATGAACTGTAAATGCACTATGAGTGATAGTTTAAAAACATCTGGATATACAGTAGTGCAGCCAGAGTTTTTACAGAGAGTAGTAGGTTTGACAGTCAACTACTGGGATAGCTCAAGATTAGTTGAGTCTTGGAACTAGCACTGATAGGATCTCCAGAAACTGATTTAGAGAAAAATCATTTTAACATTATGTGATTCGCAGGTAGAATGCTAAATTTATTCCCTAAAATTCAACATCATCACACCATCTATTAAACCACAGCTGGCTCTGTGTAAAGCGGAATGCAATTATGAGATAACTAAGAGGTTGCCTGTGCTATTTACCTAGCAAGCTAATGCTATTTTAAATGTTATACATTGTTTAGTTTTCTTTTCCAAGTAATACTACACATACCACATCACATTTACATTTGCATTTTTTTTGCTGCTGGTCCTAGGGTAAACTGTTATGCACAAACATAAATCTAAAATTATTTCACCAAAAAGAAACTTTCAGTGAAGAAAGGGAAAAAATAAGATTCTAAAAATTAAATGTTAGATTTCTAGGCATGTCACAGAATTGCCATGGAAAAGAACTCAGAATCCTCATTTTCAGCTTCCTTTACCCTTTTGGATGGCTTTTGAAAGCAGTATATTTTGATCTGTGGAGGTGCTTTGTAGATTTGTTAATGCTCCCTCCCCCTGACCCCTCTCTCTCATCTCAGTATCCATCTGCAGTGCAGAAGAGAAGGAAAAAGAGCACGTAAGAATGGGAGAAGGGAAAGAAAGATAAAGTCTGTCTCCACATGTGTGTCAACCTCAGCCCAAACAGCGAGTCAGATTGGATGTGGTAGTTTAGTTGGCTAAACTGCAGGGAATGCAGTCCCTCCTATCTCACTGGCCAAACCTGTAAAATGGGGAGGAAAGTTTTCTGAATGGTCCATTGCGCTAGAAATGACAGGTTCAGATTTCTCATGCTTTCTTCTGCAGCTTCCAGTGCTGACCACTATTAGGTTCAGGATTTGTAGCCTGAGCTTATATAGAAATTTCCATCCTCCTACCTTAACTGTGCTGCACTGGGCAAGACTGATGGTGTATCTCCAGCAGCGGCTGCAGAGCTGTGTGTCCATCCTGGGCTCACTCAGGGCTGGACAGATGGTAGCTTGCTTTCATTCAGAAGCTAAATGACAATGCTAAGAGCATTGTTGGACCTAGACTAAGAGTCTTGAAAGGGGTAAAGTGTATCACCTTGGGTTCGGTGTCATGTTTGCAGGAGTTCAAGGGTTCCTGACCAAAGCTTGTCTGTGTCCATCTGGCTGGAATGGGGGTGAGAAAGATGTGCCCTATCTGCAGTCACCTATATCAACATGACCTCCACATGGTCTTGGAGGGGGGATCAGTTACACGGCGTGACGTGAGGCGATTATTTCATCTAAAGGGGCACTTTCTTTGGTTGCTTCTATTTTGTTTTGAGCAGTCAGAAGAATAAGTGATTCCTCTCCCAGGATTTATGAATCCCATCAGCTTTGCAATCAGTGTTTGAATGGTCTCTGAATGACATCAGGATTTTATCTCTTGTGAGCAGAGGTGTTGTCAATGGAAAGAGACAGACCCAGAAGCCTAGTTGGAAAATATGGTATTTGGGAAGGGCTCTCAATAGAGGGAAACTGTTTGTTTTGGTAAGTTTTCCTTTCCAGATAAAGCCTTCAGTGGTCTGTTGAGAGAAAAATATTGCTCTGCCAAGTTTAACAGTTCCACACCCTTGAGAAATTCAAGACGCTGAGTTGGGTAGTGAGGTAAATGACTTGTTTGAACTGACACAGACACAGATCACCAGTTCCAAGGAGAGGGCCTTATAGCTAATGCATGTCAGCTGTCCTCTAAGCTGTCTTTTATTTTCACCTGTCAACTGCTTTGTCACTTTAAGACAAAATGTGCCTCTTTCAGAGGTTAAGCTCTTCTGCTGGACTTTAAATGCTTGTTAATGCACTGGAAAAATCCTTTTGAAGTAAATGATATACACATACATCAAGCATTTATTCTTACAAGGGAAGGTTCATTCTTTGATCAAACACCAATCATTTTATACTTATGCATGTTCCCTATCAGGAAAGGTTAATAGTTTGTAAGTAGTAAGAGTATGTAACACCCTAGTGCTAGGATCAGGAAGGAAAAGGGAAACCTGAAGAGATCTCCTTCAAAAGCAAAGTACATCAGGCAGAAAAATTTCTGGAAGATGGGTTTTCTCAAAAGTTCTGACCATACAGGGTTGAGAGGTTCAGGAAATGCAAACCTCCACGAAGCCACATCTGTGAATGGCAGAGGAGAATTTGATCCCAATCCAAGCTGCTGTTAGAATAGTGTTAATTCACACACAGTTTTTGTCGTTTGGGTAATGAATAAAGAATCATAAGTTTGTAAAAATGCTAATATTTACTATCAGGGTAGTAGTAATAATCTCTGATATTCCCTGTTCCTTGGCTTTTACAGTTTTTGTTATTTAACTTAATTGCCCTCTGGATGCTGAAGTGTTAAAAGTTTACCTGGTTTCAGAAAGGGGTTGCACTTTAAGAGAGAAGGATTTTGAGTGTATCTCAGGCAATGTATCTTGAACATGGTAAAAAACCATTTTTCTTCCTTCAAGTGGTGGTTTATACATCTACACATTCAACACTGACTCCATAACAAACCTATTATTTTGGAGAAACCTCAGGGGCTGAAAAACAGCCTTTCTGACAGGACAGACAATCTACTTTTATAACAAAGATAACAGAATTATTTTGAAGCGAGTTTTGGTTTAATGAACACTGTCACAGCTGAATTATATGCAGATTGTTAAAAATAAAACAAAAACCCCCAGTGTTCCATATTTTCAATGTAGAACAGCAAGATTTTTTAATATCTACATCTTTTCAAAATGGGAAAGACCTGAAGCGTAACCATTCATTGAAAATATTCTCCACTGATATTTATTACTTAATTTGAGCACGGCCTTCACTGAACATTAGTGGGTTGTTGCTAAGAAACACTGATATATGATACACGATTATATTACTGACATTGAATTTTTACTCATCATGTTATAGCTTGCTTGAAAACAGCTGTAATTACACTATGAAAGGAAGGAAAGCCAGCAGTGTCTATTCAGTGCCTTTTGGATTTTAGTCACAGACTGAATTCCATATCTTTTTACTACATGCTTGTAACAGTTCTGTAGTATTTCAGTTAAAACATACAGAACTGAGATTATTGATGATCTGCACTTGCACCTCCTACACAGCCGTCTCAGCAGTAAAATAAATGTTCTCTTTGATTTTAACCCAACATATGCCAAATTGCAGGAAGATCCATCTTAGGGTTTCTCTATTTTCCATCTTAATGTGACAGCCCATTTTGACCTGCAGGTAATAAAATAAGAAGCACTCAAGCCCATAGGTAATGTTTTCAAGGCTCTTCATATTTCATATGGTTTGGTCTGTGCAGTTGACCGGTGGAAAGTTGAAAATGAAATTATGTTCTTTAATATGTATTTTTAGGTCCCCTGGTGTTTTCTATGGCTTAAGAATATTTTTCTTCTAAAATAATAATTCAGCCAATAGTTGATATATGTCAAATACACACAACTTCTGCTAGAGAAATTGCCATTCATTTACACATCTATATTTATTGCAAAAGGACTTATGATCTAAAACATCTTTGCAGGTATGACCTTTAAGCAACTTGCCCATAATTTCTGTACCTGCCCATTTGCAGAAATGGAGATAAAACTTTTGGATAGAAATTCTGGTAAAATGTCATACAATGTCAATCAGAATAACTAAAAAATGCCACCACACCCATGTTCCCAAAACCTCCCCCCAAACCCTCAGAGAGAACCTATTGAGATATCAAGATTCAGTATCTATAAGGCTTTTAGAATTTGCAAAGCAGTCTACATCATACATTACGTACTGAAATAGATGAAGAGTGAACAGTTATCACATCACTGTAATGAAAAAAATAAAATTACTTCGCAGGAGAGAAAAAAACCCCTGAGATACATGTACATATACACACATAAAGATCAAAATAAGAAATTAATGCAGCAAATGGAACTACATGTTAAGTGGAAAAAAAAACCCGAACCAAACAAACCCAAAAAACAAACCAGAAGATGGCTGGCATCTGAGAAAAGATGCAAGAAATGCAGAGGACTATCTCACAGTGCAAGAATCTTGTCAACACTTAGCATGGACTACAAAGACTAAGAGGAGGATGCAGCTCCACCCACTCAGTGAATCTGTGGGAGGAAAATGGACCATCTTGCAGTGAAAGGCAAATGGATGATCAGGATGAAAACAGTAGAGTAATACAACACAGTAGCTTGCTATAAGCATACATGAAGAAACGTCATGGAAACTGGGACAGAAACAAGTAAAACTTGCTTTACAGTGACGACCTTCCTTAAAAACATAGCTAAACAAGTAGGAAAAGATGAGTAATAGCAAAGGCTAAAAAAATACATTTGTTCAGCCCCATGAAGAGGAGCAATACCAAGCAGAAGAGTTCCAGGATATCTTCTGGGGACTAGGGAACACCCAGCAAAGTTCAGAATAAAGCTAAAGGAATTTAACTCTTCCACCATGACTTCTGGAAAATCCCCAAGAAGTTGACAGTAGGAGCAGGTAAACTCATCGTGTTTGCAATCATAGTACAAACAAAACCAAAATGCTCTAATTAAACAAGAGGGTGGGCCACTATAAATCCCAACTACCAGCATTATCAGATCACATACCACACCATGTGGTACATCCACCCACTTTTTAGACAACAGCATATTTCTACTCCCAAATCAGCCACAACATCCCTTGTCTCATCCTTCTTGAAATCTTTTTCTCTTCTTTTTTCTGTTTACAATGTAAACAACCCTTCATACCACCATGTTCCCTGTCTACCTCCCATATCTTTAGCCTGAGTGCTGAAAGGCAACACAAACTATTTAGCCTTTGTCCCAGGCTAAAATATACCCTCTATTTGCCTCAGCTGCCTGACTTGCTAATGAGAATATACACACCTTCTGGTTTGCAACATCATCAGTAAATCCATGTGTGCCTTTTGGCAGGTAATTGCTTGTATTGTGATTGGCAGCTACCCAGTGGGTATGTAAGAGCCTTCTGAGGTTTACTGTGTTTGTTTTGCATAGAAAGTTACAGAAGAAAGATATTAAGACAATCTGGAATGATATACTCTAGTTGCTTTTTTGTCTTGTTTTGTAATTACTCCCCTGACTTTGATTATTCCTTCTTAAAATTTTTTTTTCTGAAATGTAATATAAAGTCAATCTTACAGGTATGTATTGTTTTTCTTCTTCCTTAGACATAAACACTACATGTTTTGAACCTCCGATAAATCTTCATTTTAATATATTTGTTAAGACTCATTATACTGGAGCTTGGGGTTTCATTTGATGTGAAAACAAGTTCTAGTAGTAGGCTAAGTCTAAGTTTTGAAATACGTATGTTAAAAAGAAAATGTATTGAACAGCTTTCCTGAACAGGTCTGTGAGAGGCACTGGGGAGGCTGCATTCCTTCGTGCATAAATTTGGTGTTGCTAAAACTTTACTGAATAACTAATTTTGCAGTGATTAATGAACACTGTTTCTTCCTGTAGTGTTTACTGTTGAAATTGGAGTAGTATTTAAGCATCGTTTATAATCACCTGGATTTTCTATTTTAAAGATGTTTCCATGTAAAAATGTAGCGACGTTTCAGATGTTTACAGAAGAAAACCCCATAACCTATCTGTAAAGGCATCTCTGCAACTGTAACTTGAAGTCTCATGTTATTTCCATGCTTATTCTTATTAATGTGTGTGGGTTTTTTTAAAGAACCTATCTTATATTTCTTTGTTCTTCATTAAACCTGTGATGTTGTAAATCTCACCTAGGCCGTTGCTATCTGTCCAATCACATTGTAACAAAGCCCTATGAAAACACACATAACAAAACCAGAGATACCATTTTTAAAGTCCAGCTGAGTTTTATGAAAAAGCCAGTCACCTGCTCTATCCTTTCAAAGTGTTTGGTTTTTGCACTTATTTTCAGCTTGTTTGCAGTTATGTCAGTGTGTGCTTTGCATTCTACTAGATAGTACAGTGTTTTTACTAGCAAGCAAGCTGTCTTTTTTTTTTTTTTGTAGATAAGTTGGTTGGTTGTTCCTTCTTTTTTTTTTTTTTTTAAAAAGGCCTTTTCAGACCCTTCTTCACAGGCACCTAAGTGGGTAATAGAGCTACAGAAGGACTTTAACACTCTTCCAAGTAAGTAAGGAATCACATATTAGCAACCATAAAACAGATCTGCAATTGCTCGAGAGCAAGGACAGGAAGATTCCCATTCCATTCACACCTATCCTGAGAAGTCCTGAATTGGAGATACCCTTGATCCAATTTAATTGTTAAACTTTTCAGCAGATTTGCTTTTAATAATCACTAAACAATATTTATTTTGAAAGCTTCCTTCTAAGAAATATAGGAGTTGTGGTTTTGGTCAAAAATATAATCTTAGCCATTTGTATCATCGTGTACTACTTAATTGCAATTCCTCCTATAATCCTTGTGTTTTCTGTTGAAATAGAAATAGGGTATATGTGTAGATTACCACTGAATAATCCACCAAAGATACTTTGTATATGGAAAGACTTGTTATTACTTATGTAACTGTAATGAAATGCTCTACTACAGTTCCAAGGATACTACAATAATCAATCAAAGGGGGGCAGGAACTATCTAATTTATATTCTACTATTTAGTTTTTCTGTTTTGAGACAACTGAAATTACAGCCCTTGAAATCTCTGCAAGATAGTACAGCATTTCGTCAGCAAGAATTAGCTCATTGAATGCATTTCTCAAACAATATTCTTTGGTTTCCCCTTTGCCTGCAAAGAACATTTACTGGTCATTTCTCTCTCAGCAATGGGAGTATTATGATTTGTTTTAATAATCATTATCACAACAGACCTTAGAGGTTCTGAATGTTTTTCTTGATGGTCTACATTGGTTTTTTACTTCACTAATTTATTCTTGTTAAAACATGTATATGGCTTTAACTGTTAATCTTCCTTGGGATGAAATCCAGAAACCCTTTAAGTAAATGGAAAAATTGTGATTAACTTCAATAAATTTTAGCCTTGTTCTTCAATGCTTTGAAACATGTATAGGCAGCTGTTATGGTGCCAGATTTTCCTGATTATAAGAAGAGAGAAAAAAAAGGCTCAGACTGGCCAGATTCTGCTGCGTATTCTGGATTTGCCTTGAAGAATCTATGGATAGCCAGTATTTTAGAATGTTGGGCTACTTACAGATAGGCTTCAATATTGTTTTGGGATTCTATGTTTTGAGACTACTGAATGTTTATATATGGAATTACATTCTTAGTGCTTAGTGTAGCACTTAGTGCTCAGTGTAAAAAAACAAGCTTAGTGTAAAAAACAAGCAAACACAACAAAAGCCAAGGAAAAAAAGAAACACGCATCCCTGAAACCCTTACCCACAAACCAGTATTTGTATTTTACTAGTCTCAGATTTCTTGAATCTCCACAAATTACTAAACAGCAGAATATAAACATGAAGAAATTAGGAATCCTTGGCCTTGAACACTAAGTATTTCTCAACCTAATAAAAATATGAACATTAAAAGATGAAGAAAAAGATCAGTTGGAAGTAAATTATCTATATCTTAAACAAGTAAAAACAAAGTGTAGATAAAAATACCAGCAAGGTGCTTGGTATTCTCAGCATGGAACAGATGTCATGAGACCACTGAACGAGCTCCAAAAAATTTTTATTCTAAAAGCAATTTTATTTTTATTATCTTGGTCCTGATATTAGATATTTAATATTGGTGTGAATTAGTATCATCTTGCAAGTTTGTAAGGACGCCTCAGTAATAAATCCAAGGGGGTCAGGAACTATCCCATTTACCTCCCACTATTCAGTTTTTCTGTTTGGAGGCAACTGAAGTTACAGTCCTCACAATCTCTGCACAGCACAACTCAGGAGGCAGCACAATCAGAAGAAACTGCTTGTCTTAGTCAACGTCCCAGCAGAATATTAAGCTTCCTAGAGTTTTATTCAGAACATGCCTGGAAGTGCGTCATTTTCTGTTCTTTGGCTTAAAACTGTCCCAGAATTAATCCTAGCTATGACTCTAGAGAAAGAGGTTTCTGCACCTTGGTTTTCCCAAGGTGCAATAATGTGTGCCTGTCAGACTAGGTTTCAAGGCAAAAAGGGGCCAAAGAAACCCTTGTTAGCCCTTTTCACTTGGCTTAAAGATTGGACCAACATCCGAAAGGCAGTATATTCGGATTGCCTTCCAGGATGGAACATGTCCTACCTTCAGAAAGAAAAACCCAGGTTGTAGGTGCTGAAATGGAAGTCAATTCTCTCCTCCCAGAGCTATTTCACATTGTCTGGCATTATTAAATATTCATTGGGAATGATAAGGCTTTTCATGCCTTCGTGATCTAGTGGCTAGAGCACTTTCCTGAAAGAAGGCAGAGCTGCAGTTCTATTCTTGTTCTAATTAATATTTCATTATCTCTATTAAATGCTCTGTGGCACAGGGACAGGAAAGACATACTCCAGCTTCAAGAAAGAAGCCAAAACTCCCTCACTCATAATCCATTCAACTCTAGTATAGCTGAAAGTCCAGAAGCAGAAATGTCAATGTGGTTTGCTTGCAATCTGGATCAAGAAAGCATCATCATACCCATTTCTGGAAGAAAGGACTGTTTCTTCCACTCTTAACAAAAGGCTGGACACAGGAACAGTGGAGGAAGGCTCAGGGCACAAGTTCTTGGTGGACAGAAGCTCTTCCACGAAGACCAGAGTAAAGTGCTTATGACCCAGGAGGTATAAAATTAATGAACACTGGTGGTGGGTTTTTTTTGTTGGTTTGGTTTTTTTTACTTCATCCAGTGACTACTCACCCAGTGTGCTGGTTCTTTTGGATGCCTTTTGTAAGCATCTTAATCTTTTTACTTGTTATTTATAGAGACTAAAAGCCAAACAGAGAGGCATGGAGTGCATGTCTAATACCAGTATCTGCTGTGTTCTGCGCTGTGATGACTGAATCCCTTTTGAATAGACCTTAAGTAAATCACAGGTAATTGAAAAGTGAGCAGTAAGGTAAAAAAGCCTGAACATAGTATCTCAAAAATTTTGTTTTACTCATCAATAGTGGGTTACAGTTGGGAAGGGAAAAAATAATTTTAGGAGAATGAAAAGGTTTTGAGGAGGAAATGAAAACCAGAGATCTTGGAGACAGAATGAGAAAGGAAGGCATCTTTGGGGAAATGCTGTTTCTCTAAAATTTGGAATTAGGAAGGAGAAGTTAAAAAAAAAAAGCTAAAATTCTTTTATTACTTTTAGTGTTAATTTAGTATCATGTTGAAGTAGCATCCCCGGCCTGATAAAATCCCAGGTATCAGCCATGTAAGTGTTACTTTTCTCTTTATTTATTTCACCTTTTCTAAGCCATCTTCTATGCTAAGGAAGGCTATGCTAAGTCATGAAGAATACCTTAGAAAGTATCCTTCATCCTAAGTTCTGCCTATAGAGTATCAAAGGTGGTCTGTCACACAAGGTGGAAATTTAAATCAAAGACCCCAAATATTTACAGAAAGAAGCAAGCAAACAAAAGAGGCTAAGTAAAGTATAAAAAAACAATCAAAATTTTGCCTAGGATATATTTGGTTATAGAAATAAAAGCATGATAGGAACCCTGCACAAAATGGTGTGTGGATGTTTTTGCAAAAGAAAAAGGCTGAAATACTGCATATGCATATGATTTGCATATGAAAACAACATCCGGCATAGCAGGTGCCAGACCTGCTGAGATACTACAATACACCCAGAAAGTTACTTAGGGTTGCTAGGATAAGGTGGAACATTTTGTTGATTTTGTAGAAACGTTAACCTTATCATTCATTCTGTGTATGCCTAATTTGAAACAACATGAATTAATCATCCCCAGTTAATACCTTGAGCTCATCCATTTATTTGTATGAATGGTTTCAGTGCCTTCTTATTATTTTAATTTCTTTATCCTAGTCACCTAATCTAAAGGGTTTTTTTCCAGTCTTTCAGCAAAGGCAGCAAATTATTATTTCCAAATCAGAAGCTGACGTGCAAACTTCTAGTAGTGATGATCCCATCTTCACAGGTGTAGTTTAACAGTTACAGGGCAAGTGGAACACCAGACCTTTGTTTTTCTCTCGTGGATCACTGGGAACAGATTTTACATTTTTGACCCTCTCTAGATTGCATCATGCCATCCAACAAATCTTTGACCAAATTTCTGGGTGTCCCTTCCATTTCTCAACAGTGTTGTGCACTAGGCCCCAGGAAGTGTTGTGGTTCCAAACACTTTTCTTCTGTATCCTGTGACAATAGATGGTAAAGAAAAGAACAAGGATACACACTTTATTTTTCTACAGATATCAGAAAAAAGCAGTGACTGACTGTGCTGCATCTCAGGCATAAACACACTTTTTACTAGCTGCCTGCAGTGAGGGCATGTGGTGGAATTTCCCCATGAACTCCAAGCTCCTATGGCTCCTGTGCCATGTACTCAAGCACAAAGCAATCTCTTCAATCTGCCTTCTCCAGCATAAGCACACAACAATTTATGAGAAGCCCTTGTAAAACATTGTATCAACACTATATTCAATTCTCTTCACAGGAACAGATAAAGAGAACATGGCACTGGTAAAAGTCATTGTTTATATTGCTTATAAGTCAGTAAAACGTGTAGAGACAATTGTGGTCAAAATGGCATACCAACAGCAATAAAACTAGGAGGGTTTTTGTTGGTGGTGTTAAGTTGGATATCAGGAATCTCCAGCTCCTTGACTACCCACTGGCAAATCCCAAATCCGACAGATGAGTTTCCCTGTGAGCCCCGGTCACACTTCACAACAGTTATTAAAAGGGGAACATACCTCTAGAGCATTTAGCTCTAAATGGAGTCTTAAACACACATGTGGCTGTCAGCAAAAATCCAGTGCAAGTAAACTGCAAGAAGTTCTCATTAGGACCAAAAAAAAAAAAAAAAAAGAAAAAAAAAAGAAAAAAAAAAAAGAAACCCACTCACCCTTTAAGCTGGTTTAGTCCCAAAGGCACCTGTTGGCATCTCCTGGAAGTCTGTATATTCCTGTTTTTTCATCCCAGTATAGGAAAATGAATTCCAGAAAGGCAATTCCAGATAGGCAATATCTGGCTGGGACATTTGTTGCTTTCCTCTCAAGTAGCCTGCTACCTTTCAGTGCCTTAGCTGATACCAAATTAAAGAATGGCTCAGAGAATGAACAAGGTATGGGAGCCAGGCATTACAATGTCCTGAACCGCACATTTTCAAGAATTTGTTATTTAAAACAAGGCCTGAATACTAAAGAAGCTCAATGTATATTCAGACAACTCCATGAAGTGGAAGGAGCAAGAGAATTCAGCACCATGAATGTCATGGGGGAAATAAAATTTTCCTGTGTTTGTGGGTGTTGAACTCTTGTGCAAATTTGTGCCATAAAGCCAAAATCAGCATTTTTTGAAGTGTAAAACAATAGTAACATTGAAGTAGTCTGATCGTAATCTTTCAAAACATCACAGCCTTTTTGGCTGCGTATACTGAAAACACTCATTATTCTGGTTAGAAAGACATAGAAGAATGAGTTCACTTCTTATTCCAGCCTGAGACATTTGGAGCAGTCAGCAAAATGTATCATGATTAATATGATGTTTCCAACATTTTACAACAGGTTAAAATGTTTTTAAATGTTTTGGAATGTTAAGACACCACATGAAAACATAGCAGTGCTCAGTGCCTGTCTGAGAAAGGTACACATCGCAGCAGTCATACAGAATTGCAAATAATGAAAACTGAAGTAGGAAGATTGTTGATTTTGACTTCCCATTATGTTTCCATCAGGTGGAATAGAGTAATGCCACTGCAGAATGAAATTCTACAATCTGAGAGCCATTTCCCTTTTTTAGAGGTGAAAATTTATCTTGAATATTTAAGATCCAAACATCTGAGACACATAAAATGTCTTTACTTACTTTCCTGATACTGAATCATAAAAGTGCCTAAAATCTTTAGCTGCACAGCTTTGACATTGAAATGTCACTTGTCTAAAGTATACTTGCAGGCATCCCCCAATGCTTTCTTAATTGGAGATGCACAAATAACTATTACCTATTGAGCCCTGCTGGGAGCTGGTCCTAGGCCAGTCTCTGTGCAGGGATTCAGCCCAGATTCAAACCCCGTACTTCAAGCTCTGGTTATGCATTTTATTCAACTGCTCTTCATATAAACTATGCATGTTTTCCGTGGGAAATGGAGACCCATCCATGTCCCTGCCAGCTGAAATATGTACCATGGAGAGGGCAAGGCATGTTGATATCCTATCTACCTTTTTCTTTCATCTATCAATTGTTTTAGATCTTTTCATGCAGAGAGAACAGCTTTATCGGGAAGAATGTGCAAATCTCTCGTGTTCAGGGGCTAGAGTAATTTCTAGAGCTCTGAGTTTGGGTTTCCACAGGTTGAAGTGATCATGGAGAATAGATATATTTTCAGTGAGCAGTGTTTGCCTGTGCTCAGTGTATTATGCTTCAGTTTTGCCTGTGGAAAGAGTTTGTGTGCCATACAGCTTAGGTTACCTCAGGCTACTTCTTTCAAAGGTAAGAAAAGATTAGTTAAATGTATTTGTTTATGGCCCAATTTGTCTCCTTTGAGACTTTCAGGTCTCATTAACTACTTTCCAATGAACTACTGTCCACTCGTCAGTTCCCTTTCCATTTTGATCTTTCTCATTACAAAGCTAGATGATCTCATTATTGCATGTTTTAAAAAGAAAAACCTATACAGGTATATTCAGGATCTTACTTAAAGTATTCCACTGAAAGATGATGTTCCTAGTTTGAGAGACTTGCATTAACTCTCACATCATTGTTTTAATGAAAGTCTAAATGCCAAATGCCTGGTTTATGTCTATCAGACTTTAAAATGTATTTCAAGAAAGGAAGGAATTAAAGATTTACACTGTTGCCCATATTGCAGGTATACAGAACAGAACGTCTAATTATCCTTACCATAACAGCCTGTTCATATTTTCCTTTGACAAATTACGATTCTATACCTTACTGAAAAGCAAAATCCAGTTTTTCAAAAGCCTTATGTACAAAAACATCAGGTTTGTTTGTTTGTTTTGTTTTGTTTTGGGTTTTTGTGCTTCTTTTTTTTTTAAGCATAGACAAACTACTAACTGTTGTTGATGTTATAAGGCTGAAAACTTACAGTAGAGTCTGTAAGAGAAATGGTGGGGTCTGGCAACCCATGCCTCCTTCTGTACACAAAAGAGTGCTGGGCTTTGTTCTTGATTCAAACACTGATTTCAACAATTCTTTGATTGTGTATTCCTTCTCTAATTTGACTGAGGATCTTGGGACCAGGAACCCTCTCAATGTATGTTTGAAGAGCAGCCACCAAAATGAAGCCCACAGCTCAACCGAGATACTTGGATATATCTAGAACTAATACAATTAGAGAAGAAGCATTAATTTTCTTGTACTAAACCAAATATTATCCTATTCTCTTGTTCAGCAAAGTGTTCTGTGGGGCAGAGTTCTATTATTTGGTCATGTCTTAAAACAGAATTTTTTTTTTAGGTAAACCATTACTAAGTTTCATGATCCATAAGCTCAGTGTCACCCACACGAGTGAGTAGGAGTCAGCAAGAGCAAGCAGCTGTAACCTTATGGAGGTTGTGCAGAATGCAGGTAGCATAGAAAATCCTAGCTGTGCAAACTTAAAGTTTAGGGTTGGACTGTGTCTGCAAATATACTCAAGTGTTCCCAATTAAATCACTCCCTTAGATGGCAGAATATTTTACTAATTTATGTAACTGTTGCTTTCTGGTATAATCTGCTTGCCATTAACTCACGATTCAGGGAGAGAATCCTATTATCCTTTGCCACTCTATGGTGTTTACAGCCTCACACTAAAGACGTATTCTTCAGAAGCAAAACTCTAAACATCTCCAACTACCTAAAAATCTGTTTAAAATGTAGAGAGATATGTTTATTTCTCTACTTCTATCATTCTCTAAACAATCTCCACAGTAATGGCAATATTCTTCCATGACAAATATAGTCAGTCAATAGAACAAGATGATCTCTATATCACAGGTAGAAGACAGAAACTCTCAGGTGGCATACTGAATCTGCTCCATTTTATTTTTCCTTTAAAATGATTAGTATAGTCAGGACTTTACCTTGGCAAACATATTTGGATATCCTTATACAATCATCACTTGCTCACAGGACAGGTATTTTAAAAGCAATTGTAGAACATTAGTCACACTTGGGAGATAAAGAATTTATTACCATGTTATCTGATGTATAACATAAGCACAAGATGCTGTACTGCCGACTTCCTAATTTAAAAATCACAGGTCAAATAAAATATAACAAAACAAATCACACAATCCTTTTCAGAAGCGTAAGACATCTGGAAAACATAAGGTTTGGAGATTACATTTAGTATTTGTGTTTGTTTTTCAAATTTAAACTTCCCTGGGGTATATTTTTTTTCTCTCCATTTTTCTCTGTCTCAAACAAATTAGTAACTCCACCAAAATTTGCAATATTATTCTTAGATATTACTCATATGAATATTAGCAAAATTAATAGAGGTGATTCTAGCCATTTGGAGGATGCTCCCTTTCTTCCTTCAAGCCTTTCCTCTTCAGTCCTGCTTATAATGAATTGTCCCCACCAAGCTCCAAATCAGCCGTATCCTGGGGTCTTCTCACCAGTTCAATTCCTATACACATGGTGGTCTTCTGCATCTGTTTACCCCATGAACCTTCCATTGATTTTACTCCTGGACTAGGTCTGACCTCCAGGACTCTTCTGGTTTACCTGCAGCCCTGGAGCCCTGCTTCTCACTGTCCTGTCCCCAGGATAAGCACAGAACACCACCAGAGAATGGTGGAGAGCAGTTTGCTTGGTTGCTAAGCTGTGTATGAGCATTACCAGGACATTATCCAGATGTTATCACAAGACCTGTAATATTATACTTCATAAGGTGAGAATCTCAGGATTTGCTTTGGTGTTTTTAAGTTCATAATCCTTATGGATTCCCTAACGGAGGGAAGCTTAACAATCTGCCCACATGCACCAGTAAGAAAATGAAACGAATCCCAGATGTACTAAACTTCTAAAGATTTTCTGAGTTTTGACAGATGACTTTTTAAGTGCTTAGTATTGGCAGTGCTGGATACATATGGCTGGTTGGAAATTTTTTTTTTTTTAGTGAAACATGTTTTCATTGGAAATGTTGATTCATCTAAACCAAAGTATTTTGTGGGTAAAGGTCATCTTCAAAAAGCTCCTTGAACATTTTTAAACATTTTCTGTTAACACTTTCAAACTCAACCATTTCATGTTCTAAACCAACACACTCTGCTAGAAATTGAAACTAGTACACAGAGTAAGTTGATGCACAGTCACACTGACAAGCATTCATTTCATATGGGGGAAACCATAACTGATTAATTGACCCAGCTGTAGCTTACCAGAAATATTTTTTCCAATGGCACTTCATTAGACAAGACAACCTTCCAGGTCTTCTTTATGAAGTACCGCATCACTTTGGAGAGCTGGGCAGGGGGGTGGGGAAGAAAAAAAGAAAAAGCCATCAGTTTACCCGTGGCTTTATAATGTGCATATAATGCTGATATGTGGAGAAAACAAGCAAGTCCCTGAACTTCTAACACTACAATCAGAAGAAAAGGATTTCCAATATTTTCTAATAGCCAAGTCAAACCTATGATTTTTCCTTCCCACTCCCCGCCCCCTTAACATAAAACATGCTTAAAGAAGTACAAAGAGGTAAAAGTAAAAGGTAAAAGGTGAAAGTAAAAGGTAAAAGTAAAACAGGTGCAGCCTGGTGAGGTGGATGAAGAAAGTTTCATGCCCTCCTGTTACTGAAGTTTGGAGCACATCTTTTCAGTCATTGAGTTTCTTATTGAGTCAAATATTTAGCAGCTTATGATATTATTTTTTATGAAATTCTGCAAACACAGGGACTGGAAATGTCCTGTTTTGAGTACAGTAATGAACTAGATCTGCAGTTTGGATTGAGAAAATAGAAAATCTAGAAGAAAATCAGAACAGTATAGGTGATTTGGAGTCTCCTTTTTAGTAGATTGCTTTCAACTTGAGAAATTTTATCTGTTTAAAATTCTCCTCATGTTCTAAACATAGGTTTCTTTGTTCTCATTTGAAGGTGTGAAGAGCTAAAGCAAAAAGAACCTTATTGCCCTCTACAACTACCTGAAAGGAGGTTGTAGTGAGGCGGGGGTCGGACTCTTCTCCCAGGTCACTAGTGATAGAATGAGAGGAAATGGCTTCAAGCTGCACCGGGGGAGGTTTAGATTGGATATTAGGAAAAATTTCTTTACTGAAAGAGCGGTCAGGCATTGGAACGGGCTGCTCACAGAGGTGTTGGAGTCACTATCCCTGGAGGTATTTAAAAGACATGTAGATTGGCTGCTTCAGGGCATGGTTAAGGAGGCATGGTGGTGTTGGTTTGATGGTTGGACTCAACGATCCTAGAGGTCTTTTCCAACCTTAATGATTCTATGAGAAAGGTTGGATATGCTTATCTGTAAACTACAAAGGGTATGAAAGCCTTGTTTTGTGGGGTGGGGGAGATAAGATGGAGGTTATGTTGTATAACTGCGTATTTAAAACTCTAGAAATAACTTTTTTGAAAGAAGGCATAATCAGTTACATTACACACAGGAAAGATGGGACAAACTTTTTATCAGGGCTGTTGCAATAGGACAAGGGGAAACAGCTTTAAAGTAAGAAAGAGTAGATTTAGACTAGATATCAGGAAGAAATTTTTTACAGTGAAAGTGGTGAAACACTGGAAGCGTTGCCCAGAGAGGTGGTAGATGCTCCATCCCTGGAAACATTCAAGGTCAGGCAGGATGGGCCTCTGAGCAGCCTGATCTAGTTGAAGATGTCCTTGCTCACTGCAGGGGGGTTGGACTAGATGACCTTTAAAGGTTTCTTCCAACCCAAACCATTCCATGATTCCATGATTCTACGATTCTAGTTCTCTGCTGTCATTTCTGGTTCTTGCCTCTTGACTGCTGTTTCTTTGACCTTTTGAAAACATCATTAGGTATAAGTCCTGATGTTACTCTTACTCAGGTTATGCTAAACCTCCAAGTGACATCAAGAAGAGAAATCTGTATTTTCTAGTGAAGTGTCAGAATATAGAACATCATTCTTTAAAATGCCCTTGTCTATTTATAGAAGCATATGGAATCAAAATAAAAAACATAAATTAACTGAGATTTATGTTGGCAGATATTGCTTATTTAAACATCTGGTGTTTTCCACAACAGGAATCTGTTAACTGTGCCATTCTCGTAAGTGTAGCAGTGAGTGAGAGCTAAGAATGTGTGGAAATGAAGGGCAACCAACCTTTTCCAAAAGGCTGGCCCTTGAATGTTAGCAACAGCAGTGGAACCAAATTTCCACTTCTGAACTTTCCTTCTTGTTAGGTAGAATGATGGAACTGGCAACCCAGCCAATGACAAAAAAAAGACCATGAAAAAATCTGAGAGGCAGTACAAATTTAGCAAGTTTTTCTTTCTACATGCAGACATACACAGCAGCACCTGGATAAAAAAGAAATCCTAGTGAAAGGAAGAAAGATGACATTTAAACCATGAGCAGCCACGGTGGTTTTTCACAGGGCACTCTTCAAACCACTGCAGTTTTAACCCCAGCCCCCATTCCTGGTAGCATTTACACAGGATCATATTGGAGTAATGAAAACTACCTAAGATGGCTTTCTCTGCCATCCAGATTGGGGTGTTACCTAGTTGTTAGAAGTCACATTTTTCAGAGATAGTTTTTGCGGTAAAAGTATAAGCACAGTGGAAGTGGAGCCCTAAAGATCTTTAGGGCTGAAGAAGGGCAATGAAAAAGCACTATCTTAAATGAACAGGTACAGAGTGAGATGTGATATTCCACTGCCAGCTCACCTCAGCATTCATAAGTTTTATGGAAATATCAAGTAAGAGATTTGGGCAGGAGAAAAGAAGACTTCACAGCTGTGACCGAACATAGCCAGTCTAATTGTGGATGAGGAGTCTGCTACTCCAGCAGTGAGCCATGGCAGGGTGAAGTTTAGCACACTCCAAATACAAGCATTTGCTTGCATTATTTGGCAAATGTTCAGTTACTGCACCTTTCCAACTGTGCTGCCTCAGCTGCAGTGCTGACAGTGCCTCAGCTGGGAATTTTAAAGGTAGTTCAAATATGCTCACGCAAAACATAAACAAATAAAAACAATATACTAAAAGGTCATATGAAAACTGAGGGAAAAATACCACAATTTTCTTGTCTCCGCTTTGGCTGCTTCTAAAGATTCATGGCCAACATTAGCCTCTGACTAGCTTCTTGAAATTATTTCTTAAGGCCACATCCCAGATGGCAAGGGTTAGTATGTGAGGGGTAGGAAGCACTAAACTAGTGCTTTCATAACACAGTCTTGCTTTTATGCTCTGAGCTTAAAGTCTCACAGGTGATACTAACTGATACCCTTCTGCTCCCTCCTATCCAAACATTAATCTTCACACAGCACAACAGTCTCTGTCCAGATTTTCCTGTGTTCCTCTGCTGTCTTCAGTCATAATCCTGTGAAGGTATTCAGAGACAAATAAGATATTTATACTTTTTCTTGTACTAGGTGTTTCCCAACTATACGTGTCAGACATAATTTTTTTTTTTTTTTGCAATAATGTGACCTTACATCTTTTTCTACTTTTTTCTATGTTAATGGTTTTGCCTTGGGCTTATATACTATATTTCAAAGGCTAGCTTTAATATACTAGAACATCTTGTTACCTTGCGTTACTATCAGGGTCTTTCATCTCAAAAGCAGATTGCTACATCAAAGCTACTTATCAGTAAAATTTCAAAGACGCTCAAATGAAATCAGGGGTGGCAACTTAGATTTCCTTCAGCTCCACAGAAAGCATAATAATGGTGCTCCCTTTTCTAGTTTTGTCTTCAAAACTTTTTGTATTTCTTATCAGAACAGCTGAAGAGAAGTAATCAGAAAAACATCTTTCGTATAACAAAGCCAAAAAATATGTAATAAACTGTTCTTAGTCTGAAAACAGTTGTTACAGCCAGGGAGGACTTTCAGAACATGTAAGACGGTGCTTGTAAGGAAAGAGAATATTTCACTAAACTAGTTGTTAAAGGAGATAAAGAAAAATTGATAGGTCTAGATCAATATGAAGGTTGTTTACATGTTAAGCTGAGGCTGATATCTGTAAGGAAAGATTGGTAGCCCAAAATTATGGTAAAGATAATCTCTTTAAAAGGCCAGAGCTTCTGGAATAAAGACTACAACACACACCTCTAAACAACAAAATCAGCTGATGCTTAACTGTTGTACAGTGAGAGCATAATAAATACAAAACACATCTTCACAGTAGGTGGGACTGAAGGAGTGATTACCTAGATATTAGTAGCAAAATCTTCCAGCATCTTAAGTGTCACATTTCTATTTGTATAATGCATATACTTTACTCCATGTGTGTTCTCCTTTATTTGATATATTCTCATTTTCAAGGGGTTAATTAAAACATGAACAGAGACACAATATGACAGGTTTGTTGTACAGTTTGACGGCTTTGGAGAAGAGCAAATGGAACTTTAAGTTCTGGTATCTATGTTAAGTGTCTGGACAAATGAGATGAATGTTTTGTTTACCACATTTGTTATGTGTGTGCACTGATTTTGGCAGGGATAGAGTTAGTTTTCTTCCTAGTAGCTGGTAAGGGGCAATGTTTTGAATTTGTGCTGGAAATAGCATTGATAATACAGGGATGTCTTAGTTACTGCTGAGCAGTGTTTATGAAGAGTCAAGGCCTTTTTTGCTCCTCACCCTACACCACCAGTGAGTAGCTGGGGGTGCACAAGAAGCTAGGAGGGGACACAGCTGGGACAGCTGACCCCAACTGACCCAAGGGATATTCCATACCATATGGTGTCATGCTCAGCAATAAGACTAGAGGGGGGAGGTTGGCTGGGGGACCACTGCTCAGGAACTGGCTGGGCATCGGTCGTTTCTTGGTGAGCAATTGTTTTCATTTGCATTGCTTGTCTTTTTTGGGTTTTATTTTGCTCTTTGTTATTTTCCTTTTCTATACATCTGTTGTTGTTGTTATTATTATTATTATTTAAATTATTAGACTGTTTTTATCTCAACCCATGAGGTTTCTCGCTTTTACCCTTCCTTTTCTTTCCTCCCATCCCACTACAGGGGAGTGAGAGAGCATCTGTGTGGTGCTTAGTTGCTGGCTGGGGTTAAACCACGTCAGTGTACAAACTGCATGTGACTTATTTACACATTATGTTTTAGGAGATGGGAAAATCCTTACATTAATTCAGCATGTTAAGAGGTAAAATTTATATACTTATGCTAAGGTTCCTAGTAATTTTCTTGTAGTTTAAAGATTATTTTTGAATTCTATGATATGACTTTGTAGTACTATTTTTACCAGCTTCCCTGAATCTCTTGCATCTAGTTTTAAGGTTTTGGGTTTTTTCTGCAACTGATATCTAATTTAATTCAGAAATCAAATGACAATCTACAATTCCAACTGTACACTCACATTTACAATCTATACCTAATGGAGTTTCAGTGTCAACTTTTCATGAGTCTTGAGGTGTGCATAAGAAGTGCTCTGCATCTTATCTGGGAGGCAATAAAGTAGAAACTATATGTCATGATATGCCATGGTTGCATTACCACTTTGAAAAAGGTGTTAAGAAATAGCTTTAGGGAAATAACATCTTAATTTTATGAAACAAAAGTTAAGAATAAATTAAAAAGGGGGAGCCCATCTTTCTTCTGAGTCTTCCGTATACTGCATGTAAAGTAATTTTGAATTTGCTAGGTACTTAAGATCTGTCTCTCCATTCCCTGAATAAATTTGAATTTATTCACAGGAGACACTTTTTCGTAAAGGATCACTCCTTGTCTCTCAGTGTGATATAGAAAGGAATGTTGCTAAGATGTTACACATAAGGTTTCAACATACAAGGCAAATTATGTGATAAATTGCTTTATTGCAGGTGATACTTTTATTTCATGAAAAAAATTGAGTACCTTGAACCTGCTTACCCCTCCTTGAAATAAGTAGACAAGAAACTGGCAAACACACCTGCCTGTGCTTTGCAACAGATGTCACATGATAATTTATCAGGCAGCTACATGTTCATTAGTCCAAACTGTGACACCTGAGGAGTGGATGATGGGGGTTTGTATCCTTTGGACTGTGTCAGAAGAAACAGGGCTGGGTGAGATGTCATAATAGAGTGTTCCAACACCTTTCTACAGCTGTTGTCACACCACCACCCCTTCATCTGAATGCTGTTCAAATGAAACAAGGCTTCTGTCCTGGTTTCAGCTGGGATAGAGTCAATTTTCTTCCTAGTAGCTGGTACAGTGCTGTGTTTTGGATTCAGGATGAGAATTATGTTGACAACACACCGATGTTTTAGTTGTTACTAAGCAGTGCTTACACGAAGTCAAGGACTTTTCAGCTTCTCATACTGCCCTGCTGGCAAGCATACTGGAGGTGCACAAGGAGCTGGGAGACGACACAGCCATGACAGCTGACCCAAACTGGCCAAAGGGATATTCCATACCATAGGACATCATGCTGAACAAAAAAACTGAGGGGAGTTGGCTGAGGAGACACAGCTGCTGCATGGGAGCTGCCTGGGCATCAGTTAGTGGGTGGTGAGCAATTGCATTGTGCATCACTTGTTTCATATATTCTTTTATCATTATTTTTTTTTTCTTTCCTTTTTTTGTTCTGTTAAATTATCTTTATCTCAAACCATGAGTTTTACTTTTTTTTTTTTTGTTATTATTCCCCCATCCCACTGTGGGGGAGTGACCAACTGGCTGTGTGGTGGTCAGCTGCCTGCTGGGTTAAACCATGATGGCTCCCTATAAATAATTCACTGCTGTTGATACAGCAGCCTCTCTTAATGCTATAAGGCAAAGAAAATGAAAAGGAAATGCACAGACCTAAACTACTTCAGAGAACAGAGGTGACTTTATGAAGCTGAGGACTGCTATCTAACAGCATAACTTCCCATTATCACCAGCAACTAACAGCAATAATTTCTGTGAAAGTTGCCTCAGGTATAGAAGTCATTGTTTGGTGCATTATTGAAATAACTTTTATTTGTGTCTAGGAAACTCTCTCATGTTTATTTCCCCTGAAATTCAGCTCCTTTCGTTACTACAGAAACAAGCTTAAGCTTGACTCTGTTTCCTATAGCCAAAAGCTTGACATACAGCCATGTATGGTAAGCTTTGCAAGTGAAAAATAGTATCTATTAAGTCCTACCTGAAACTACAAAGAAGATTTTTTGTGTCTGTACATTTTGTTTTCTCCTCAAACATTATGGCTCTGTCTGCAACTCAGATATTACTATTTATTAGTACAGTACGTTCCTCTGCTTCAGCGACCATGGCAGAGGTATATGGCATTGACTTGGTGTCTTAGCAAACAAAAGAGTAAAAAATAATCAGATAGTTGCTAAAAAGATTGCCAGTTAGAGTACACTCTGACCTTTATAATAATTTGCAAATACCAGTTCATTTAAGGTTACCTTTTTCATGCAAAGTGAGAACTTCCTGTGATGAGGCTCCAGATCCAGCTGTGTATTGACAGGATGGATCTCACTAGTAAGTTCATATAATTGAAATTATTAAAAATCTGTAATGTTACAAAAGAATGCTGTTTAATCTTAAGCTTCTTCACCAACTTATCCCTTGGCATTCAAAGGAGTACGAAGTAAGCGTAGACTAAAAGAATCACTTTTATCATGGCCACTATTTCTTTACATGAAAGTTACTACAGTAACTTGTCCCTGTTAAAATCAATATGAAAATAAACTCATGGAGATCTGCAGCTGCAAAGCCATCCTTTTAATAACAGCTGACCTTTATGATCTGCAGATGTGATCCAAATTAACCCTAATCAGTGCCAAATCCTGCATTTAGTACAGAATTACTACTGGTCTAAGATAGCTTGACCCTGAAACATGATGAGAGGACTTTGGGTCTCCTCTCTCAGGTAATCAATACCACTTGACTACAGGCCTGACAAAAGCAATTTGCTTGGTAAAATATCAACTTAATCAAGGCTGTGTGCTCCATGTGGAGTCACATAAGAAACCTAAACTAAAATATCTTTCTCCTGTGAAATACTGAGAGAAATACTAATTAATCTGAACATAAGCAAAAAAGCAGTGATAAAAATATCCTTGGGAGGGTTCCTCTCACCAGTGGAGTCAGGAAACAGGTATTTTCATCAGGCAATAGAGAGATCAGAAAAGCTCTGTGGGATGCTTTAGACAAACACATGGCTAGCCAGACCAAGATCAAGAGGAAGACATATTGGAAGATAAATATCTGGACAGATATGAGGGCTACTAGGGTATCCAACAGGATTATGAAGCAAATAGATTTTTGCAAGCAGATTACATGAACAGAGCAAACAACCAAGTACCACAGCAGCAAGGAGACAGGGTCAGACACTAGAAATTAGGGAACTAAGGCAGCAACAGGGTCAGGACTGAAGCAGGGTGATCAAAGGAGCAACAGAGACAGAGGAGCAGAAATCAGGTGCTCAGAAACATGAGGCTTGCCTACAACCAAAGACGTGCTGAGCAGGAAAAAGTAAGCTGTACAATCCCATCACACGCCTTGTATTTGCAACAAACCATTGGTCAGTCTCCTGGGCCAACCTGCAGCTGCAGCAATATTATGCAATTGTTGCAATAATAGGTTGCAGGTAAGTACAGGGCTCACACCCTGGGCAAACGTAGGCAGAGGCTTCCAGTAATCAGATGACTGGTTACAAATCACATCATAATCTTACACACAGAGGTTCAGTTTGTTCCTCTCCACTTCCCCAAGGACACCAGTGGGGAAGGAGACCCGCGTACCCTCATGTAGCATGTAAAGCATGTGCTATGAAGAACCTGCATTTCCATGGATGGATTTAACCCTGAGGTCAGGAGAAAGGCTGAATGATCAGAACTGCATGGAAATACTGTTTTCTGATTTAAAAAAAAAATATGTGTAAGTCAAACTGGAAATAAAAGCTGTTATATACTGTAGCCAGAACAGCATAGGATTTGGGAAGGATGCCACTCTAATTTTATTAAATTCTCTATCACAAGAGATACTCGCTATTGATATACTGAAATATTAGTGAATTTTTCCTTCAAAATTGCTGTTTCCATAATCCCTGATGGTTCAGAGTTGCAGATATTTATATAATAGAAAACTAAGGAAAACAGAAAATGTGAGGTTCAACAGAGAAATTCCAGATGATGTCCCTAGCATTTTGAGTTTCTGATAGAATTAATTAGGAGTAGGGGGATGAAATGCTTCATTCTCTGAAGAAATATCTGGACTTACTGATTTCTAGATACCAGCCAAAATCTTGACTGTCAGCCATTTATACTATCATCTAAAATAAAATTTTAAATGGATTGGCAGAAAGAAATATCAGGGGGTTGTTTAGCCTACTGAGGAGTGGGCTCATGTTGAAACATATTGACGTTTATGGAAATATGTAGATTACCCAACAACCAAACTGGTGGTTAATATTGAACTGAATGTAGACTAATGTATAGACATACATTTTTAAGATCTAAATTCTATGTTTAATTAAATTTTGAAAATTAATCTAAAATATTTAATCCAACTTTCTTAATGATATTATCTAATAACTGAAGAGTTTACAGTATTTCAGAAGTTCACATAATGCTGCATGTGTTCATCTGACAATCCAAACTATTTCTGAAGTTTCTCAGCAAGTATTTCTACATTCCACCTCTTTGTACAACCATCATCTGATCCTGTCAAAGACGTGGCCTACACATGCTTATTTCATTCTTCATCAGTTCATCTCAATTCATGTAAGTGATACCATGCCTGCTGTTACCGCCAGACACAATAGCATTTTGGGATATGAGAGCTGGGATAAAAAGTAAACACAAATAAAAGTACAAATCAGTTTCCAAACTCTTTTGCTTATATTTTGGGAACATAACACAGAAATAATAAGCTCTATTCATAAACAGCTGTTGGGGTTTTATACTTTTTCTTCTTTTCTCCATCACCCTTCTCTCCCAATAAACGAAGTGTTGTTGGTTTCCCAGAGCTACTTCCATTTTGTCTGACAAATGGTAGAGTTTTTTATAAACAATTCATCCATTGTTTCATTAACTACACTGTTTATTAGAAAATAGAGCTTAAAACAAGATCGTTGCACAACATGGAGATACTTGAGCTAGTGTTGAATGAGCTGAAAACAGCATGAGAACATAAATAGCACTTTCTGCCTAAGCATATTGCCTGATCCACATAGCACCGCACTGTGAGATGAAGATATACCTGAATGTTTGAGTTAGTTTTAGATTCAGGCATGTTAGTTAACTGTATGAGGAAATCCTAATATTCTGCCAAAGATTTACCCATGGAAGTATGAAATACTAAAGTAAACAAAGCTACAGAAACTTTTGTACATAAAGGAGAGGTGACAGGCAGAAGTAATTCTTGCCTATGAAAAGTCAATTAAGATTTGTTGCAGGATGAATAAATTCCAGCATTCATGCGGTGAGGAGCTGAACTGACCAGAAGTCATTAACCTGGTCTGTAGAACACCTGATCTCTGACAAGTCCCTGTATACAGTAGATGAACAGCTAATAGAAAGCTAGGAAGGTCCACAATTTATTAAGGGTTCCTCAAAAAACTTACCTAATTTTGCATGTAATGTATAGTGAGACACAAGGCTGGAGAACAAAATGCAAAATGATCAGGGAAATTAAAGAAACAGCAGGAAAACTTGGAAAAGAAGACAATATAAAATATGAGCAACCCCCTTTTAAAACAGCTTGACAGAATCTCTCAAATAAAGTAGCCTGTTTAGTTAGCATTACTGAAGGACATTGTTAACACAGGCTGTATTCCATGCAGGCTCCAAAAAAAAAGTTAAAATTGCCAGCTACAGAATTTAACAGATTTTTTCCTTCCTGTTTGAACGCATGGCTATCATCTGTGCAATATTTCAGATGTTTATGAGGCCAAGACTGAGGCCTTTTCTGTAGGAAAAAACCATATTTGAAAATAAAAATCTTTTCATAACTTTGAGTCAGCAAAGTTCATAAAGACAGTGGAAAAACAGAAACAATCCTTCCCCCAGGGGTTACATAGGTATAAACCTGCATTTTAAAAGACTAAGCTCTCAATCCCGATGTGCAAGAAGTTGGGCAGAGGAGACAGGAGGTCAGCTTGTCTAAATCAAGACCTCTTAGACAAAATAAAACACAAAACTAAAACACACAGGCAGTGGAGGCAGGGATATACATCCAGGGGAGATTACAGTGATATAGCCCAAAAGTGCAGGGAAGGGATCAGGAAAGCCAAGGCACAGCTGGAGCTGAACTTGGCTCAGGATGTGAAAATAACAAGAAGGGTTTCTTCAGGTACATTGGACAACAAAGGAAGATGAAAGAAACTGTATTCCCCCAATGAGTGAAAGAGCAGACCTGGCTACAACTGACATGGAGAAGGCTGAGATACTCGATTTTTTTACCTCTGTCTTCACCAGCAAGTGCTCTAGCCATGCCACCCAACTCACAGAATCCAAAGGCTGGTAGAATGAAGTACTGCCCACCACAGGAGAAGGTCAGGTTCAAGGCCATCTAAGGAACGTAAATGTGCACAGGTCCATGGGATCTGATGAGATGCATCTGAGGGTCCTGAGGGTACTGGCATATGAAGTTGCTAAGCCACTACCCACCATATTTGAAAAGTTGTGGCAGACTGGTGAAGTTCCCAGTGACCGGAAGAGGGGAAGCATAACCCCCATTTTTAAAAAGGGAAAAAAAGAAAGACCTGGGGAACTACAGGTTGGTCAGTCTCACTTCTGTGCCCTGAAAGATCGTGGGGCAGATCTTCCTGGAAAATAAGCTAAGTCACATGGAGAACAGAGAAGTGACTGGTGACAGCCAACATGCCTTCAGCAAGGGCAAATTGTGCCTGATGAATGTGATAGCCTTCTATGACAGGGTTGCAGAGTTGGTGGATAGAAGAGCAACTGACGTCACATACCTGGATTTCTGCAAAGCATTTGATACTGTCCTGCATGACATCCTTGGCTTTAAATTGGAGAGACATGTATTTGACAGGTGGACTACTTGGTGGATAAGGAATTAGATGGATGGTTGCTCTCAAAGAGTTGTGGTCAATGGCTCAGTATCTGGGTGGAGACCAGGGATAAGCATGGTCCCCCAGGGGTCAGTACTGGGACCAGTACTATGTAACATTTTTGTCGTGGACATGGACAGTGGAATCAACTGCACCCTCAGCAAGTTTGCAGATGACACCAAGTTGAGTGGTGCGGTTTATACTCTAAAGGGAAGGAATGCCATCCAGAGGGACCATGAAAGGCTAGAGAGGTGGTCCTGTGTGAAAATCATGCAGTTCAACAAGGCCAAGTGTAAGGTCCTGCACCTGGGTCAGGGCAGTCCCAAACATGGGGATACAGGCTGGGTAGGTGGATTGAGAGCAGCCTGCTGGAGAAGGACTTGGGATATTGGTAGATAAAAAACTGAATATGAGCTAGTAATGAACGCTTGCAGCCCAGAAAGCCAATTGCACCCTGGGCTGCATAAAAAAAGTGTGGCCAGCAGGTTGAGGGAGGTGATTCTGCCCCTCTATTCCACCCCTGTGAGACCCCACCTGCTGTGCTGCATCCAGCTCTGGAGTCCTCAGTGCAGGAAAGACATGGACTTCTTGGAGCAGGTCCAGAGGAGGCCACAAAAATGATCCAAGGGCTGGAACACCTCTCCTGTGTACTTCTCTCAGGCTGAGAGAGTTGGGGTTGTTTAGGCTGAAAAAGAGAAGGCCTTATAGTTGCCTTCTGTAACGGACTAGAAACTTATCTCAACATTGTTGGCAGGCAAGTTTAACTAGCAAAGCCTGATTGCTATGGCAACTGATCAGGACAGTTTAGTCACCAAGGCAAACCCAACAGGAATGTGTGTCCTGTTATCTCGGAGTACACGTCCTCTGCACATGTGCCTGGGCCCAGGGTCGACTGACAACATATTGGGGGAGCTTGGACCCTTTAGAACTTTCAAGCACCCTCTAGTGATGGTACAGGGCGTGTGCCCCACCACCGAGTGGGAGGCGTTGGTATGCAAAACAGTTATTGACTATGCAAGAGAGCAACCTTATAAAAAGGGGAAACCAGCGGAGACCACGAGGAGTGTTCTGGAACATCCCTCCTCCACCAGCTTCAAAGATACATCAGATAGACTGGACAATCACTACAGATCCAGGGTGGTAGCTATCGTGACACTCTCTCTCTCTCTCCCATTCTCTTTTTCACCTTTTCTCTCTTTCTCTGCTTTTATCTCAGCATTTGTTATTGGCCAAATTAAGTGACTTGGCACTTGACTCCATTTTGAATCTTAATTGTGTTTCCCAGAATGTAAAAGGAAACTAGTCACAATAAAACATCAGAGTTGATCAGAAGTGAAGCCCAGCTGCCCCCAATCTCCCAGGATCACCTGAGGTCAGTTGGAAAGCAAGGGGGTTTAACCTCCGCCAAATTCTTCAACAGTGGATCATGGCACCTTCCAGAACCTAAAGGGGGCCTACAGGAAAGACAGGGAGGGACTCTTTATCAGGAAGCATAGTGATAGGACAAGGTGTAACTGTTTTAAACTGAAAGAAGATAGATTTAGGTTAGATAGTAGGATGAAATTCTTTACTGTGAGGGTGGTGAAACATGGGAACTGTTTGCCCAGAGAAGTTGTGGATAGCCCCTCCCTGGTGTTGTTCAAGGCCAGGCTGGATGGGACTTTGAGCAATGTGATCTAGTGGAAAGTGTCCCTGCTCATGGCAGGGGTGTTGGAACTAGATGATGTTTAAAGGTCCCTTCCTACCCAAACTCATTCTATGATTCCAAGTCTAATGTGCCTCTCAGCTTCTGAGAGTTGATCTGGGCACGCCCTGAAGATGACTAATCTTCAAAGAGCACTAAAGCATACATTTAGAAATGCTTAAGAAGGTCCAGGTTTGGCATTTAAAGGATGATGGCCTCAAAAATCAATTCTGTGCATCTTGTGCCATCAACCCCACGGCACTGAGTTCTGTGCAGCTGAAGTAATAAACAATAGGGTATTTCAAGAGCATAGAGCTAAAGAAGCAAAAAGGAAATCTTGAATCCCTCTGAAAAAAGAACTGTATGATGTCCTGTTGAATTTTCACAGTAAGAGTGTTACTCTGAGTGCTGGGCCTGCAATAGAAAGAAATCTCGAATTGACGTGAAAATGAAAAAAAATATCTATATGATGCGTAAACCACTGTTCATTAGTTACTGTGATGAAAATATATGACAGGACCTTTGTCAGTCCCTTGCTCAAGAACCTCAGATATTATATTAATATATTAATTCTGTCTCCCTTTTAAAAGTGTATTTCTCAATGACTTTTGGAAAGACGGACTGTAGCATGGAGATTCTTCTTAGATTTCTCCTGAGCGACAGTAATTGGTGAAACAGTAATAGTGCATTGAGTTTACATAAAGCAAGACTCATCACATTAATTCATTTGATATACACTCCAGAGGGCTGGAGCACCTCTCCTGTGAGGACAGGCTGAGAGAGTTGGGGTTGTTCACTCTGGAGAAGAGAAGGCTGCAGGAGGACCTTACAGTGGCCTTTCAGTACTTAGAGAAGGCTTATATGAAAGACAGGAATAAAAGTTTTAGCAGGACCTTTTGCAATAGGACAAGGGGTAACAGTTTTAAAGTAAAAAAGGATAGATTTAGACTAGATATCAGGAAGAATTTTTTTACAGTGAAAGTGGTGAAACACTGGAAGTGTTGCCCAGAGAGGTGGTCAATGCCCCATCCCTGGAAACATTCAAGGTCAGGCTGGATGGGGCCCTGAGCAGCCTGATCTAGTTGAAGATGTCCCTGCTCATTGCTGGGGAGTTGGATGAGATGACCTTTAAAGGCCCCATTCCATGATTATATAATTCAGTCAGGGAACAAAACAAACTGCTACTGGCTTGCATGGAGGGGATTAAACAGGAACGCTATTTTCTCAGTTTCCCCAGCAAAAACAACCTGATATTTTCCTACCTGTTTTGTAAAGAAATATTCTTACCACCTTCTCATTCCTCCTGCTAGCCTGCATGAAATACAAGGTTGGATACTGTTAGTAGATACTTCTTAGTGGCTGCGTCTTACGCTCCTTTAAACCTGCACTACTAGTCTACAGCTTTTTATTTTGAAAAACACATGCTCTAAAACTGGGATTGTGAAGATCAAGCTTTTCACATGTATCTACTACAAGCAAAACTGAACTATCAGTCACCAAAACTCAGCTTTATCATGAAATGACCCCTTTATACAAAGCACTACTTTACCAAGGGTCCTGACAATGAAGTCTGGGGAACCTGTTGCCCTTTGAGAGCAAATATTTATTTGAAAAGTGAGTAAGAAATCCTATGAAAACAAGCATCTTGCCAAGATTTTTGCAGCACCTATGCTGCTATACAGCAAATCCATAAATCTTTATAAAGTTCAAGATGCCTTAGTTTTCCACAGCGTGACATGGTTAAATGGCGTAAAATAACATAAAATTCTGAAAAGTCCTTCTAAAACACAAATGAATTTTTTCAGTGATATCTCTAATCTTAGTTTATATGTCTCATTTCTCCAGTGATGCCTTTGACTAAGCATCCTGTTAGCACTAAATATAATCCTTCCAGAACTGATTTTGGCTAAGGTTTGGAATACATTTTAGCAGAGTAGATTTAATGCAAACTCCTTGATCTACTGTTGCACCAGCAGTCTCCTGAGTAGACATACCTTGATCTTAACATATTGCTATGGCCTTATCAGATGAAAAGTCAGCTTTCCTTTTTCAGTATTTGGCATAACAGATCATAATGCGGTCATTCTATTTAACTGTTAAGCCTTAGCTGTTAGTTCAGACTGTGAATAGAGTGGGCATCCATCAGTCTGCACTGGACTGCATGGATATGGTATTGCCCAAGCCATGACAGGAAAGTACAGAATACTCAATTTCATCAGCTTGTCTTCCCAAATGCTTGGGAATGCTTGTATGCTTGTCTTCTGAAAAACTACTATCAAAATGCATAAAATTGTATTTTTCTTACGGAACATAACTCCAGACTAGAAAAAGTGCCCTTTTTAATACTTTGCTGTTAAAGTATAGGTGAGGTGAGGGTTGCTGATATCCACACATTGAATTATAGCTGAGGTTTTTTCCAATCAAGTGGTTTATCTGTGCTAATGACACCTGTTAACTAGCTATTTTGTGACAGAGAAAAACAACTCTGATTTTTATCTCATCACTGAGTAGACAAAAGCATGTCCTAAATCTGTGTGCACTGCAAAGCAGTCACTGCCAGTTTTTGCAGCTTGGCTGTGAAGCAAAAACATAGTTTTCTCAGTGTACTTTTTTCCATTTGGAAATATCTTCAGAAGCAGTGGTCACACTGTGAAAAGTTAAGAGAATAAAAAAGAAAAGAAGGAGGATTATTCTATTTTGAAACCTTGATAGTTCAATAACCTAACTTTTCCATCTGGGGAAACTATATTATTCCTGAGCAGTAAAAACAAATCTCTGCTTAGTCACAGTTAAGACCATGGTATTGACAATCACGTTATTATTTCCCTGTCTTTTAAAGTCTTCCGCAGTGAAATCCTAAAAATAATAGAAACATGCTTCACAGAAATCTGACTAAATTTCTTTGTCCTAGGAAACTATCTAGGAAGATATTAGGATCTTCTTTTCAACTAATGCCGAATTATACAAATTTGGAAAAAAAATTTCAAATTACCTTCTCATAAAACAGATATGATTTAAGCAATCCAGATAGAGACCATGGAAAGGAAAATAATCAGTAGAACTATTTAATCATCTGTAAGTAAGGCAACAATTCCTAGAACTGAACTAATGAAAAAAAAAGGTAGAGGAGGAAATGCATTATTAAAGCATTGATGAACTGAAACTCAGAGGCTGCACAATGTCATCATTCTGGATTTGGAGTGTTTGTGATGTAACAAACCCTGGGCAGCTCCTCAAATGCTGGTCAACATATATTGGAATATTAATAAACATATCAAGCTAAATTTCTAAATTGTCTGTTGAAGTACTAACTAAGTGTGTTCTCAAGCTTAAAACTAGAGGATCACACAAATATGCCTAGAGGTAAATAACTGAATTCTTTTCAGTTCCCTGAATCTTGCTCGACTAACCAAAATGACCCTTTCTTGCTCAGCAGAGCCTTTTCATATATAACTTATTCTTAGATAGAAGGAAAGATCTTATTCTAAAAGGGAAAGAATGGTTCATTGACTTCATCGTGCTTTGGATCAGGCTAAATAAAAACAACAAAACCCTGAAGGCAAATCTGTTTTATTTTCCTGGTCTGCAAATAGCAGTAGCTAGGAAGCTTGACATCCTGTATCAGCAAGGGACACTGGGGGAAAGTGCTGGTGATAAGACTTCACTGTCAGATGTGGGCAAGGGAAAAATAACTTTAAAATCGGCATTCCAGAAATGAAGGTGAAATCTTGTCCCCAGGAAAGTGGGCAGAGTTTTTTCCCATGATATTCAAGAAGGTAGCAGCATTATGTCCTCACGTTATTTCAATTTCTTGTCACAGATCTATTATTGTCTCTATGGCATGAACCACTTCTTCTGTTGTTTTGTTGATGGCACTGTTAGAAATCTCAATTATCCATGCTGTGGCTGTATAAATTTCATCCATACTACAAATTGGTCCGTTTTAATCAGCAACAGAAGGAAGGAAAAAGGATTCTTAAAACAGAGAAAAGTGACCTTACAAAGAACTATATTACTTCCATTCTATGCTGTGTTTTCTTTATTTCTGTACCCACTGCCCCCCCCCCCCCCCCCCCCGCCCAAAAGAAAACTTACAAGAAAAATATGTAGGGAGACCTAATATCCCAGTACCAAGAAGGCCTCCTCCATTTTGATTTTTTGCGCAGTCTTCTAGGACATTACTCCCAGATGGGAAGGTTTCAACTTTTGTGTCTCAGCAAACGCTAAAGTGTCTCTGTGACTGTATGAGCTCCACCCGTGAACAGAACCCATGATGCTGCTGATCTCTCTGATGAGCTGAAACTAGCAAACAAGATAGACTTTCCAGGTCTTTTAGTTTCTTCCTCATTAAGCCTAAGAATTTGTTTTGTTCCAGATATATACCCTATGGCAGAAAACCAGGCAAATAAAATTTCAGTAGAAGAAAGCACACTGCGTAACTGTGACAATTTACAGTTGAGTCGGTTAGGAATTGTGCTAGCATATGGCTTAATTAAATAAAAGCCTATTTTAAAAGGTTACTCTGTGTGCAGCTGTTAATATGTAAGCATTCAGTACTGAACATAGAGAAAAGCTCCAAGGCAATTTTGTTCATTTAAACATCAAAAAATAAGCATCAAAAGAGAAAACTGGACTTAGTATTTTGATTTTTTTTTTAAAATTCTAGTTTTATTAGTTGAAGGCAGCTCCTTAGGCAGCAGATTTAAAATCTGTAGGCAGGAAAGCCCACTGTGAAGTCTACAAACTCTTAGACCCATATTCAACAGCAGAGGGAAGCAGAATAGGACAGAAAATATTTCTACACAGCAAGAAAAATCTGAGTCTGCCAAAGATGACTAGAGTTGCTGCTATATTACTGCCAGCAGTGCATATGTTTCTTATGGGCAACTGAATGCTTTCCATTCAGTGCGTAAGAATCCTGTTCTCTTGACCTATATTAACTGGAAATGCTCTAAAATTGTCTGAAATGGAGCCATACAGCAACCTCCCAGATATAATTATTCCCTGCTCTGTCAAATGTCTGAATAATTTTTTTTACACATGTATATACGGGCTATTGCTCTTAGTGTCCCAGTGAGGAGATAGATGCCTTCACTTAAAATTCAGACAAAACAACAACAAAAAATTAATTCAAAATATGTTTAGATTGCATCTTAAGTGGGCTTTCTGGCAAGCCCAGACAATCCAGTTTAGGCATACTGTGGGACAACACTAGGTTTGCTCGCTGGCCTATATTTTCTCCTTAGAAAGAGAGTGTACATATGCGTGCATGTGTGGATGGAAAACTGCACAGACAGATTTTGTTCTACGAGGAGTGAGTCAATGTGCTCAGGGCAAGTGTCCAGGTCTGGAAACTGGGAAGGTTTCCCAGATCCCAAAGTACAGACATAGCCACAGAGAGCCAGGGTCTGGCTCCCCACTTCTCTGGTTTTCATGCTTTGATTGTCCAAAAGGGTCTGAAAACAGGTCTAAAAGTCTTCACTGTTGTTTACTTTTTCATAAAAGCTGTCTTCAAAGAAGAAAGAAGAAATGTGAATACTGACATGAAAAACTTGAGATCCCAGCTCTCAGATCCTCATGGATCAGTTTGATCAGAAACCAAAAATAAGGACCCGAATAAGGAGCTGGACTGAGACAGAAAGGAAAATCTCCAGCAGTAAAACATAGCACATGAGAGCACATGTTTCAGAGGGAATGGTGTAGCACAGCTCTTCAACAACAGAACAAACAATAAAATCGGCCAATCATTCCTTCTGTAGGCTTAGGAGAGAGCATTCAAAAATAAAAAAAACATTGAAGAGAGAGAGCTGCATCCAAACAAGCCACCAAGACTGTGGAATATCCACATCTTTGCTGGAAACCTATAGGCACAGTGTTTCCTCCTGTCCAATGGATTTATGACCTACACAGTCAGTGAAAAGTTTCCTATTCTTGTATATCACCATTTTTGAGTTTCATAGGACTTCCAAGCACTTTCCACAACAAAGATTAAACCACACCAAAACTCAAATGTAGCAGCTTTATATCAAATACCTAACAGAGTGTAGAAATAATACACAAAAATAAAGACTATCACATCTCACTGAAACTCTGAGAAGGTTTTTTCTTAGAGGTTTTTCACACAGGACACTGACTAAGCTTCACTTTGCTTACTTTCTGGATCAGACCAACAAAACTATAAATGAAAATGGTGCAGTAGTACAACACAGTATTCTCCCATTTTCTTGACAGCAAATGATTCAAATACTTCAAAAAATAATTAGATCAGGCTAACTACATTTAAAGTGATAGCAATCCAATCCCTCTACTAGGGTTACACTTTTCTCTCCATATTTCTGACAATCAGAAGTTGCTAAATGTGGCTGATAGAAATAGAAATCTTACGTGTTGGTCTCCTTCAGGCTACCAGTAACTTCATCTACTTCAATGTCAGTTACCAAGGGAACCAACAAATTGAGTCAGCGATAAACAGGGTAATCAATTTTAGTTATTTTCCTCTGCCTTTCTGTACAAAGGCAAAATGTCCTTTTATCTCAGTAAGCTGATCAAGCACAGGTTTGGCCACTTGTTCAATTAATACAGCTCATATAAAAAACAATAATTCTGCTACACCACAACAGTAGATCTTGACAGCTGGGTGAACTGAGAACTAGCCATCTTCACAAATGCTAAATTAAAGCTTGCAAAAATGTCACAGCTCTTACTAACTGACTGTTTAGAAATGCCTTGTCCTTGAAAGTCAAATGGGCAGTGTGGACATAAATGCTGAGATCAATTTGATCTTCTTTTTTCACCCACTTCCAGCTAGCCCTGAACTGAGTAACATCAAAGATTCAAAATAGAAGGAAACAAATTTTGGGCTCAGACTTCAGATACACCTGAAAAACACTAAGGCAAATCTCAGAGAGTAGAATGACAATAAGATGTGTGTCTAGAAAAACATTTTGGAGTAAATTTTTTAGTGGAAGAACTTTTGCAGAAACAGCAATGTGGTTACCATTTGGAGTCCCTAAAAGAAGCAAAAAGAGATTGTGGCAGTCATGGCAGAAAGTAGTCCAAAACCCAGATATTCCTTGGTTTGTGAGCAGTGGAATGTGGATCAGATGCATTTTTAGAAGTCAGGTACCCAGGTCACAACCTGTCTTTGAATTGATATATCCCAGGCCTGATGAAGTCAGTGGAAGTTTTTACCATGAGAGTTTTGCATCGGGTGTCGTCATTCAAATATGAGAAAGAATACACTGACAATAAACATAAATAATTAATTTAAGATTAAAGGTAGAAAAAAGTGACAATATAAAATTTATAGAAAGAGCTTCACATATAAAACCATAATACTTAATATAAAATTCAGCCCCAAATCACTGATAACTACTTTTTAAAAGAATAAAAGTGTGCCTTAATTTAAATTAGGTGAGAAAAGGGATGAAATAATAGAGAAAAATATATTCCTAACACTGAAAAATGAAATTCCAGTACTACAGAGACATTCGTCTACAGGTTTTTTATTTAATGACACTGAGTTTCTACCAGTCCTCTATCCCAACTATAATTCAATATCCTTAGAAATAACAGAAAATTTATCTGTCCATTCACACTAGAATAGTTTTGAAGCAGAAGCTATGAAGGAATTTGAAATCAAAGCAATCTCTACTGACTTCAAAGAGCAATTTATATTATTTCTATTTATGGGAAAGAGATTCATTACACTATGTGTAAATGTGAAAGCGAATACCCTTTAGCAAAAGCATTCTTTTCTGTGAAGGCTTATTTAGTAGTTTTGTAGTCAAACTTTTGTTAGATCCTAGGAGTTTTCAAGCAAGTATGCTGCAAACAAGATGACAATTGATCTCTGCAGGGGTGCACTGGGGTCATGTTTGGTAATACTTTGTTACAGATGAACTAAATTTCCATTGAGAGTTGCTAATTGGGCCAGAAATCTGCTCACCCATCTGCTGGCAAAGACTGTTAACTGTGCCATGCTGGAGAGAGAGAACCTCTTCTTACCTTTGCTATATTGGTAAGTGCAGAGATCACCTGGAGGCAAATAAAGGAATGGCAAAACTAGAAACTAGGAACAGCAAGGTTATCTTTCAGATGTAATGAAGAAGAAGACATCAACTTCTCAAACAGGTGATTCTTCCACTTCTTCAGTAGGAGCTCTGCTTCTTTTTGTGCCTCTCCTACTGATAGTACAAGCACATGATAAGATGCAGATTCTTGAATTTGGTCCCTGATAGCAAGTCTTCAACTCTGCCATTTTTGCAAGCTCTTCTGTTTCTTTTAAAGTAGACTTGCGTTTACTTGTCAGGCAGCCAAGCAAATTCCTTTTTCACTTCTAATAAATATTTGATAAGGAACTGCAACGTTAGAAACCCAATTGTTTTGGAAGACTGTTCTTTACTAATTTTCAAACAGGAAGCTAGATTCAATGTTTTGCCTAATATATTTGGATTTCCTTGCTTTGCTAAAATACGGCTATAGATTTAAACTTGCTCTTCAGCAAAGCACTTAAAAAATCAAGCTGTTTTGAAATATTTTCTTTTAAAAACATAAATATATATTAATAAATACTAAAATATGTGAATGCAAACACTATGTACCCATAAAGATTCTAACTTTCGTGGTACACATGATCCCATCACCTGAATTTCCTTGGATGTTTCCATCCCCCTCTCCGGCTGGTGCTGTCAGTCTGGAAGGAGTGTTGAGAAACTGTTGCTAATGAGAAAGGTTGGTTCTGTTGTGTCATTCGTAACAGCTAGACTTAAAGGCAGCACTGAACAAGTACCTATATCCCTTCCTTTGTTTCTGTGTCTCCCCACAATGTTTAGCTGATGAATCAGACTTCAGCTAAATTAAAGAATGCTTGGATTCCTTTTGACAGGCACAATTAGTGTTTAGAAACTATATTGATTAATTCAGGAAAGAATAGGAATACTTCCAAAACTATCTAGTCAAACCTGTGTCTGAACACTGATATTCATTAATTCTATTTTTATAAAGAATATTAGATATTCACTGCATTTGTATTACATACACAAAAGTATCCCAGATAAAGAGATAATAAACCTTTGGAAAGGTTGATTTAAAAGTTGTCGTAGGTGAATATGTAGTGGAAAGATTTATAATTGGAAAAGCACCACCTACTAGTGCTGGCTTGTTAAACTCTTATTCTTGCCAAGATGTTGCTATAGGGAATGGCTTTGAACAATCCTCATACCTCATCTGTCCAAGCTACCTCTGCCAACCTTCACCAGCCTGGGATATCACATCATTAAGACCAAAGAGCTGGAAAGCATTTGGCAATTTGCTTAGAGCCCAAAGCACTCTGTCATGTCCTAGAAGAAAAAAATCTTTTTAGTGTTCAGAATCAAAACAATTTAGAGATCTGTTTCATATTACTATCCTCATATTCAAAGATCAAAAGATCTGTTTAGATGCTGCATTACCAGATTATGTTTTGTAACATTTTATCTGGCTTTTACCCAAGAAAACCAAATATTACCATAAGTCTCGCACCCTTCCTGTAGACTGCAGTTCTACAAGTTCTGTAAATTTTCTAGCCAATAATTAGAAAGTCTCTTGTAATTTGTTGTAATAATATATATATATAGCTTTTATTCTGTTTTGTGATGAGCCATGAAACATGAGATTACCTTCCATAAAAACTGTAGGACTTTTTTACTCTGTTTATGCTAAGATTTTTGTGCAGTTTGTTTCTGATCTCTATTTTTTAAGAGAGAGGAAAATAATTCATGAAGTTAGGGTCTGCTTACAGGACTGTTATTAAAGCACCATAACTTGTATAAAGCATGCTTAACATTTAACACTGCTCTCGATTGCTTTGTTAATGTTTCATAAATGTTGTTTCTTAAATACCTAATAATACAAAGTAAAACCATTAAAAAGTTACAGATATGTAAATATAAACCACAGATTTAGCACTCCATTTAATCTGTTCTTGTGTTGATAACAGAAAAGGAGGTAAGATAATTTATGTATATAATTCCTCTTACTGCAAGTGTTAAGAAAAAAAAAAGTTCCAGCACACACATTAGCTACACAGTCAACATTTACATATCAAAACTTAGTTTCTTGCACAGTGGTACATTTCAGTCATCAGTCTGTATTCAGTGAGTCTTATGAATCATGGCCCCTTAGAAATTCTTTGATTTAACAATTAAGGTTGTACAGATAAAGGAGAGACCTAAAGGACAAAAAATTAAATTTAGAAGTTGCAGTAATTGGTGGGCCTGGATGACAGGTTCAGTAGATGGCCCAGCTTAGTACTCAGCAAGTTTGGTTAAACTTTAGCAGTATGAGGAATATACAAAATAAATTTAAATATATGATCGATGTGTTGTCAGGATCTTCAAATGCTTTAGCCTCCTAGATTTATTTTATACTGATTCTCTGCTAGCAATGACAGCCCATTGCTACTTTTTTTTAAACCTACATGGCAAATTGTATGAAACAGCAGCACTGCAGAGCAGTCAACTGTGATTCTAAACATTGAAAGGATTTTTTTTTAAAGATCTGTCCTCTGAGGAGGTCTATCTGCTGGGAGCCCTGGTAATGCAATTTGGAGTGACAGAAATTCAAGTCTCTCCAGTAGTTTCTCTATCATGCAAGATGTTGACCACAAACATCACATGGCCATCAGAAGTATTTTTCTTTGGTTCAGGAGTGCACATTTAGTGGTCACCACTTACTGTGCCTTGGCTCAAAAAGTGGGGAGAACTAAGAGCATCCAGCTTTGTTTCTTTCAGACAATGCCAATCTGGAAGAGCTATTCCAGCCACTAATATGTTTTCTGGCCAACTGGGAAGACTACAGGTTGTATGAAGTAAAACTCCTGAAACATGTGCGTGGCAGACACTGTGTCCCCCTCATCAGCAGTTCTACTGTAGGGATCCGCTGCTCTCCTCTCCTCCAGTGCTTTTTGCTCTCACAGGCATTGGCAATAACAGTATCTTTGTGAAACTTGTGCTTCCTACCTAAGGAGAACTGGTTCCAGAATTGGTGGCCTGCCAAAAAAATGCAGAGAACTTCAGATTCAAGACAAGACTTTTATATGCTTCTGGGTTATAACCTGTCTTTGTGTAGGTGCTGCTTCACAGCTAAGAGGAGATGGGAGGACTGTGAAAGACAATCTGCTGAGCATACAGGAGAGCCAGATCTTCTGCAAAAGAGGTGGCAGTGCCAATCATAGGAACGGGAAGAATTGTGACTCTGAATCATGATTCTTTTTTGTTTCAGGCCACTGCAGTTTCATTTCACCCTTTCTTCCAGGCATAATCCTCCTCCTTATGCCTCTCCCTACATGCCTTTTTCTCTCTTTTCATTTGTATTTTCGTATTCATGAGAAAGAATTGGTCCTTGAAGAAACTGTTATCTTATCTGGTTTGTAGTCCAGCTAAGGCATAGCTGTCTGAAGAAGGATGCAACAAAGAAGACCCTAGTTATGTGCAAAGTCCAGTCCATTGTGGGAAAATGAGTAGTAGCCTCAGCAATGCTTTAACAAAGATTTGACCGAACTAAATCTGGATCCAGACCTGAGTCTTCTTTTAAAAGCATTTCAAGGCTGACAAGTCAGATTTATCTGTTGCACCTCCTATGCAGTCAAAACTGAATTGGTGTGATTGTTTTTTTGAAGGGACTTACACCTTCATCATTACTTTCCTTCCTCACCCCTGATTTCCCCTCTTAAATGACCATTGGTATGTAGTTAGACTGGAATCAAACAGTAAAATATTTTTCTGCAAATAATGGCAATCTTCTTAAAAGCACCAGATGTAGTTGTCCCTTCTTTACTGTGGATTAGATTGAAAATCCATTTGTAAGAATTAACATCATCTTATGAATTCTGGTTAGACGTTAAATTAATATTTTATCTTCCCATAATAAGTAAGCATTTTAAGATATTCAGCTTAACCATTTGTGCTGCTGTTAGTGACTTTAATGTTTCCCAAACTGATACAAATGAAAGTACAGCCCACATCATCAATTTAATACACTCAAGGTTTTAGAGTACTCTGTTTCTTAAATCTACACAATCTTTCAGAATCATTATCTATATTGTCTGAAACAGAAATAGCAAGTGCCAAAACACAAAAAGACCACCATAATAACTTTATAACTGAAGAAAAAACTGAACATTTATTTTCTACCTGCTTCTAGAGTTCATAAACTCCAGTCTGCTTTTTGCTAAACAAGCTGTGCTGCCTTTAAAGAAGTCCATGTAATTATAAATGAAACCATGATATCATAAACTAACAACAGATCCAGTATAATTTTTAAACAGAAAACCTAAAACAATACTACCAGAAAATCAGGGCTGCCATACTTATTTCAAATTACTATTGGTCCTTGAATTTACAGGTTGCAAACATGACTTTTCTGACATGTTCACTAATTTTGCTTTGAGCTCCATATTTTCTTTTACTGTTTGGTTTTTTTGAGGGTGTTTTTTTTCCTTCATTTTTTTCTTTATTTTTAATATATATATATGTTTATAAGATGCAATTGGAAATCTGCCTTAGGTAAAGGAACATGTCTATCTGGAGTGGATTATTATTTGCACTCTGATTTGCACGTGTGGTAAATAACAGCTACAGAAAACCCAAGAAACAATGTTTTTATATATCACCCTAAATCTGCAGAACTTAAGATATCAAGTACTTAAAAATCACATGGTCTGTGAGAACATTATTCATGTGCTAAAATGTTTGTCAGGATAAGGCCTGATAACAGCACAGATAATTCTCACAAGTCATCCATAACATCAAAAAATGTTATTCACGAAGTGATAATACCTATCATGTGCAAAGACTGTGGAATCTAGCCCTATCTAACCTATTGCACTTAGATTTGAAAATACTGAAAACTATTAAATACCCCTCTATTCCATAATCCATTTTGTGCCAGTGTACACTATGAGACATTCTACTATGTGATGTGAATGGCTACTTTCCTAGAGAAATTAACGACACCTTACAGCATTCAATGGGAGGGTAAAAGGGTAAACGGGTAAAGGGAAAACAAAAAGAAGGTAATTACTATTTTTGTAGCTTGGACAACCGTTTAGTCTCAAATATTCAGTGTAATATGTCACAGTAAAATGGTGAAGAAATTTTATCTCCCTTTCAGGATTAGTTGATATACACTGTTGTCAGCTGCCTGTTTTGGGATTCAAGTTAATCTTTTAAAATAACTCCTACAGGCAAATAGTTTTCACCATTCATTTGCATGGTGAGGTTTAGCTGAAGCTTGCAGCAGTTTTACAGCACAGTGTCTGACATCTTGCAAATTAGAGCAGCCTCTGCAGCTTTTTGAGAATAATTACATAGCTTCATTTCATTTATTTAGGGAGCACAGACAGAGTTATCTTTAAATGGTTGAAATTGCCTTACACTTAAAAATAATTCCACCCTACTTTATTTGTAATTCATCTAGCTGGAATAATTCTGTATTTGATAGTTCAGTGTCACCCTTTCCTGTAAGTAACTGTTTTGACTGACACTAAATAATATAACCCAAATGAGAAACAAACTTCAAATGTTGAGGTTTCCACCACAGGAAAGATTGTTCTTCACATTCAGTATTGACAGACCTCACTCATTAGGTCACAATCAAAAATAGCAAACAGAAATCGCTGCTAATGGGTAACTGTCAAAATACACAGCATGAAGGTTGACAGTTTCCCTACAAGACAGTCAGGGATAAACCTTCCTCCCCTCTGCACAGTGATACCCAAATCTCATCTGAAGAGCACAACCAAACCTAAGCAAACTTCCACTAGCAGCCACTTTCCTTAAGGAAGGTGTTGTGAAGGCATCCACTTTCATTCTTTAATTTTCAGTCAATGACGTGAATGATCCTGTGATGAATTTTGCCTGGGCTATTCTGAAAGACAAAGGCTCAGTGCCAGCACTGCCTCACAGAGCAGTGAGCTGGAGAACCACAGGAGCCAAGGAAATTCAACTTGGTCTGAACCGATATTCCTGCAAGAGCAATAGAAGCCAGCACACCTGCTATTGCTAAATTAAAAAAATAAAACCCAAAAAAAGGATTCAGAAAGCATATAATTCAGACTATTTAAGGACAATGGGGCCTTCGCTATGTGCTTCTTTCTCCAGGACATTGACAAAAATGTTGAAAAAACCCTCTCCCTCACCAGTCCTGTCAACCTCCACTGCTGATTTGTTTCCACCCTGAAAAGTGATCATTAAATGAGCCCTACCCTTTACTTCCTATATCTTAATCAGTTTTCTGTTCTCAAGAGGACCTGTCCTCCAAACCTGTGGCAATTTGCAAAAGAAAAAATACCCAGAAATTCAACCCAATCCTAATTATGATAAAGAAATAGACCCTTTCAAATTCTTTTCATGAGTTACATACACACGTTTGCAGACTGACAACCAGATGTTAATAGGATATGCAAGGGGGAAGGAGGGAGGAAGGGAGAGGGAGGAACTTCTGTGCCTTATTTGTTGCCTCTCTTTTTGGCAGTGAGAGTGCCACAGGAACCTTCTTGGAGATCGGAAATATTACACAGTCCAGGAGCACTACAGGTGGTCTAGTGCTTACAAGAAAACAGTCCAGTATTTAGAGGAACTCTTGAGCTAATAAGCCATGCTGTGTAGCGACTTACGTAAGTAGCCTAAGAATAATTTGTTTGCAGCATTCCTGATCATAACAGATGCCAGAAAGATAGCTGTAGAGAAGGAGCTCGCAAACACAAATAGGTAAGATGCTACAGAAACTGTGATGTGAGAAAAATAAATGGCTAAGACAAACTAGTGGTATCTAGAAAACCCTTCAAAATTTAAGACTATAGCTTGAACAGCTAAAACCACTATTTTCTCCAGCTGTAATGACAGAATGGGGAAGCTGCTGGTAAGTACAAGTAAGTCCTACTAAACTGCAAAAGATGATTGAGAAAACCCACAGTTATACCAGAGGAAAAAATTTTCCCAGTAGAGATACCCCAGATGACAGGCATAAGTTTGTTTCCCCAAAGGCTCTTCCAAAACTGCTAGTGGTCATGACACTCATAAAATATCTGCATATATCTTCATAATATAATAAGAAAGCACACAGGAAAGATCCCTAAGAGAACAATCATCCCTCTCTGGTCAATGGTATTTTTTAAGCATGCCCACAAAATGGTGGATTATTATAACAGTTAATATGTTATTTGGCTTCCAAAACAGAACATAACGGTTGCACAGTCAAAGGAAATAGCAACATATATTAGAATCTAGCTAGCAGAGAAAACAAAAGCAAAATGCTAAAGAACAAGAGAAAGGGGCTATCAGACTGGGAATTGTTGTTGAAGAATGGCATTTGAGGGGCCATGGGCATACATGACATGATGAACCCTATGTTTCTTTGTCAGAAACATGACAAAAATTCTATTGTCACTTTGAAGGTGTTTTCTTCTTTTGTGCCATCTTAAATGCTGCACGTGTGTTGCCTATACAAGTTTTGTTTCTTATGCAAGACTGGCTGAGACTAAGTATTTCTTCATATTGAGCGTAGCACTCAGTATAAAAGTATAAAATTACCACACTTGGAGACTTCCATGATCCTTTAGGTATATTCATACTTAAAACAGGAATCTTTGACAGAAATGTATTGTAAGAGGACTTGAAAGCTGGTATTTTAAATAAAGCCTATTTGCTTTTAGCCATTTGAACTCCTATCATGTTCTATTCCTGTTTAAACTACCCAAAGCCTGCAGATCAAATACAATTCTTCCAATGAAACTTGTTTGAAAAGAAGTTAAGAATGCAATGTGGCACTGCAGAGATTAATTGAACTACCATGTTCCAAGGTAGTGTGTAATGAAATTGCTAAAAGCGGCCCTGGAGTTTTCATTAACACTAATACATTTGTGCTTGAGACAGAAATGATTGTTTTTCTTCATAGAGTATAATTTGGTTAGGAAACAAATTTGATTATTCTTATAATCTTTCTGCATACTAATGATTTGAAATATATTCAACATATTTATCTCACTGAGCAGTGCAGCATGGTTGGCATGGAACTGGTTGGGAGAAATAGGGGTATATTTTGCGCAGTGAGCTCTCAGGACTCACCCTTCCTTGTATCTCTCTCCTTAGCACGGAGGTTCCTGTGGACCATGCACACTGCTTGGTGACACTGCTTATACTTGCCAATAGACACATTTGCCAGTTACCCCACTGCTTGTAGAAGTCATGAAACCATAATGCAGTAGTCATACCTGTGCAAGTCTGTTAGCTAGGTATGAATAGCTGTGGAATGATTACTGGGGGTAAGATTATTGAGGTTGAAATTACTGAGGCTAAAGTTATACACACATTTCATAAAAGTTAACTTCCAGGGAGGAATGCAGTTGGCATGCTGGAAATTGGTTCAGTCATTGTCCCCTAAGCAACACCACCTGCACTCTTAGATGTTGGGAACACTGAAGGAGCTCAGTGTCCTAATCTAAGGGGGATAACTGGAGGAGGGAGTGAAGCGAAGGCTTCATGGCTAAACTCGTCCATGAATCACTGCAGATATGGGGGCTGGATGGAACCATGGAACCATGCCCGGACATCACGCCCTGTGGGTGAACTTTGCTTGTTATAAACTCATTATAATACTAAAATACACACATCCATCCCAAAGTTACCCACCTCCAAGGTACGACCACCCCTCACTGAGCATGCACTCTGAATTTCTCTTAGTCTACACCTTTAAATCAAAGCAAGGAATTTCTACACCAATCAGTAACAGAAGTATGTATGACTAGAGACACTCAAGCTCCACCTAAAACATAAAGTAGTATAAAAATGACCCCAAGAGAGAGGGACGTTAGGGAAGATACCATCACGGACTACTGGGATCAGTTGACAGGCTGAACCTCTCTTCTCCTCCATAGGGATGCCTATTGGGTAAGGCTCGAATACTTGATTATACCAAGTGATCCCCCTGGGAAATTTAGAGAACAAGCTTGTTATTTTGCATTTTGTATTTGTCCTGGTTTCAGTTGGGATAGAGTTAAAGTTCTTTGTAGTAGTTGGTATGAGACTATGTTTTGGATTTTTGCTGCGAACGGTGGTGATAATGTGGAGATGTTTTAGTTGTTGCTAAGTAGTGCTTACACTGGTCAAGGACTTTTTCAGCTCCCCGTGCTCTGCCGGGTGCACAAGAAGCTGGGAGGGGACACGGCCAGGACAGCTGACCCCAACTGACCAATGGGATATTCCATAGCATATGGCATCATGCTCAGTATATAAAGCTGGGGGAAGAAGAAGGAAGGGGGGACATTGGGAGTGATGGTGTTTGCCTTCCCAAGTAACCATTACACGTGATGGAGCCCTGCTTTCCTGGAGACGGCTGAACGCCTGCCTGCCCGTGGGAAGGAGTGAATGAATTCCTTGTTTTGCTTTGCTTCTGTGCGCAGCTTTTGCTTTACTTATTAAACTGTCTTTATCTCAACCCATGAGTTACCTCACTTTTACTCTTCCGATTCTCTCCCCCGTCCCACCAGGGGGGAGTGCATGGTGCTTGGTTGCTGACTGGGGCTAAACCACAACAGTATTTTAGTACTTTATACTCGCACGTGCTTTGCAGACAGTGTATTTATCACTGGCAATCCAATAATAACCTGTGTTTCTGTTGCTTCAATAAACCATTATTAGTGAATCTGGCTGTGAAGCGCTATTGGGCATGACTAGACTAACAGTGATTGTCCTGTTAGTGAATCCCTTGTGGACTAACAAGAACCTGTGTTTAACTGTTAGTGAATCGGGCCGTGAAGAGTTATTGGGCACAACTAGACTAATAGTGATTGTACTGTTAGTGAATCCCTCACGGACTAACAGTGCTGAATTGGTATCACTCAGAATCTAAGTTCAGCCACCCCCAGACCCTCTGACATCTGAGAACCAGCTGGATTGCAAGGGGGTTTATTTTCTGCCAAATTTATTTACCTATTACCTATAGCTTCAATGATAGGTCTTTTCCTGGAAGACTCTATGCAGTTTTTGTTCCACAACTGAAAAAGAGATGCTGAACTAGAAATTATACAGAAAAGATGTCTAAGCACGATCCTGAGTTCCATTCCTTAATCACATGTGGACAAGATGAAATAGTCTATAACTAATACTTGAGGAGATTTCTAATACCAGACAGTTCCTTCACCAAGCACAAAAGACATAATAGAATTGAACACTTAGAAGCTGACACTAAAAGACATTACTATTTTCAAGTGATGTAACAATCACTGTGTGTACACAGTGGATTCTGTTAGTTGAACAATTTAGTTCAATCAAATAATTTTTTTGATATTTATCATCATGGCACAGAACCTGTTGGCTTATAAACATTTGTTTTGCGGCAGGTGGGGCTGATGTATTATAAGATTCGCCTTCTGCTCTTTATGACTATGCTCTTTTTATGGAAGATCATAATTTACTACAAATGCCACCATCTGGCATTCCAGATGACTTTGAATATACCTTTTCCCCCTGGTCATTCTTACTAAACAAATTTGGCACTATAAGCAGATTCCCAGTGACATTGATGTCAGAAAGTGAGTAAACAAGATGAATGAGAAGAAAAAATGAATGAGACAGTACCTTGAAGAACCTAAGCACCATTAGTATAGTGCTTTTGCCTTGAAGTACTTTGCAAAGATTTATGACATAGTTATCATCATCATTTGAAGGCTAGAGAGATTTGGAAGCAAACATTTAAATAACTTGTCAAAAGTTGTGTAGGAAAAACTTAAAAGGAGGTTGGGTTGTCTTTCCAGTCCCCAGCTCTGGGCAGAGGACCACAGTGCCTCCTTTAGAAATATTACAGGTATGTTTGAACCATTGGCAAAGATCCTGATCTGACAGAGGAATTGATAGATTGTTTACTCAAAAGCATAATTGTGAACTTCATGAACGCTCAGCTGTAAATGGATAAGCACAGGACTAACACAGACTGGAAAAATAAATATTATACAGGGAAGTAAAAACAGGTATTAAAGGGAGGTAGCACCCTTAACATCAGAATTTGTCTCCATACTATTCATACTAGACAAACAAGAAGGAGACTACCAGTTTTGCTCGAAAACTTCATCACAATAAAATTTAGCACAGCTGAACTGCAAAATTCGGTCCAAATTTTTATGATCCAAAGTTCCAAAAGTTCCAAATTTTTATGATCAAAACATGTCTACTTTAAGGCTAGAATGAATAAATGATACCCAGGCAGCAATATAACACAAGGAAGACAGACAAAGCTCAGCCATTATCCACAGTTTAGTGAGCCATTTCAAATGGGGAATAGGATTACCATATCACAGCCCACTAAGTGACAAGAAAGACAAGGCAAAGGGTTAGTGATGTGGGTTTTAGTATCCCAGTTCCATATCCAGTCCAAAGAGGCAGTAGAAATACAAGTCTAAGCAGCACAGCTGGAGCAGAAGCACATCTGCCACGTGCAGATCCTACAAGAGCAATCACTGGCAAACCCTATGCATCCAGCAATGCAAGGCTGAGTATTGCTGTTGAGGATGTGCACTAAATACTGGGGATGTTTCTATTCTAAAAACAGAAGTTGTGACCTGCAATGCTTTATTCCATTCTTGAACCATGACTTCACTACTGAAATAAGTGTAATAAGCAATATATTTGCTGAATTAAGCCAAATGACTAGGTACACAATAGAAAGGAAACAGCACCCAGTGTCTTTGTCATCATTGGAATGGATGGCTGCAGTGACTGGAAATAGCAAATACTACATTTAAACTGGCATAAATTAGGAACAAAGAAACTAGCCAAATAACTAATGGCTGGATTAACAAAAATATTAAAAGGCTTTGCCATCACTGTAGGTACCTAAATTTAAAAAAAAATAAAAGTTCTGTGCTACTGCAATCAACACATGAGGATGTCTAGCAATCCTTGGTGCTAAAATTTCCAAGATTAATGTTAATTAGGATATAGAGGATATTACCGTGATACAATTTCTTGGCAGTTTTGACAATACTATACAGCTTAATGCCTTCCTCATCCTTTGAAAGTACTGAGCAGGTACTTTGTTTTCCCCCCCTGCTGAGGACCATATTTGTACATTGGAAAATGTCATTCTCATTTGTCTAGGAGCTGTGTGTAGTGAAATTCATTTAAATGGAATAGTGCCTGATACGACCTCAGCACCCACCTTTGTCTCCCAGAAGCATGAACTAGATGGTCAAGAGTTCTCTGAACTCTTCCTGTGAAATGATGTGGTAGTTAGTATGATACCGCATTTCAGCTATGTGGACAAAATTACTTTTGCTTCCTGCTATTAGCACTTCCTTTAAGTACTTTAACCTAATTCTTCAGTAGTTGCTCACCTTTTATAGTTTTTACCTGAGGTTTTTAGACTTCAACTTAAGTATAAAGCACATTTGTGTAGATTTGTACATGGTTCACTGAAAACACTCTCCACTGAGAAGACCAGACCTGACGCTGAGCAAACTGTTTGCATGAGGTTTAGATTATTAAACTTAAGTGTTGAACTGTGATATGAGAAGTATTTTCTTCATGACATCTTAAGGTAAGTAATTACATCTCCACAGTTTAACTCCAGAACTTAGCAATGGAAGTGTATGCTGAGACACTTACTTCCACTCCCTCTTCCCTTCCAGAGAAGAACCAGAAAAAAAAAACCAAAAGGGAACTGAACATACATCAAATCCAAAGGAAAAAGCTCTTGAGTCTTTATCCAGAAAGGATTACAACCATTCCCTTGGACTGTGGAACATTTTCACCCTTTGCTTCTGCGTTTGTTAGTGTGCAGCATGTTGCAGAAATACATACTGCAGGTTGACCCTAATGCCAATAGGAAACTTTCCATTTATCCTTCATCAGTGCTAGGACAAGGTCTTCAGCCATTTTGTCTAAATCTTTTACCTGCTATGGTACAAAAATACCATGCAACATGGTTACTACTTTTGAACTTAGCTCAGTTACAATATTCAGTGTTACTACTACTAGTAGGCAAAACTGGTGACAATCACCTCTGTCAAAGTCCTGTTTCCTAAAAAGAGATAATCAGCTATCATCAGCATGGGTAAAGGCTCTCAGATATTCTTCACTTAACTAACATTTCAAGCACAGCTCCTTCTCTTTTTCTCTTTCTTCAGAGTAAAGCCAGCAATGCTTGTATGTCTGGTGTCTCCTTAAGCTTTTTCTTGCCTGTCTGCTCATTCCTCTAAAGAAAAATAAACTTCCAGCAAATAGTAAAATCACTGTTTTCAACAGTGATGTGATCCCATGTGATGGACACTTCCTGTTTTGATTTGTTGGTTATGTAAAGGAGGTTTACATTCTTCAAGGATGTTAGATATGATTTACTGATGCTGAATTTCCAATGAGTGTATTGCAGCTTTTTCAGAGAAGGTGCTCTGCATGCCTAATAACTGGCACACAGTCCAAAGACCTTAAATGCACACAAGAGTTTACTAGGTGTGAAGGTGTAAGTCATTCTTTACCCAGTATTAATCAGGCACTACTAATTAACTTTGAAAGAATATATTAAAATTTACTGAATATTTTAAAAATTATTTTCTCTCTTAATTGCATCCCCTCATGTTGTATTTTCAGTTATTATTTAGCATCTTTCCACTAAGAAGAACAGGAATAATATTCTTGACTTTTCATTTAGTCAAAGCTTGTCAGTGGAGGTACATTAATACCTACTTGGATGCAAAGAACAAAAAAGTTAATAAATTTTCTGAAAAATATGGCCAGCATTCATCAAATAACCTACTTTTCAAATTGTTTTCCAAGTGTTTTTTTCAATTAAGGCTAAAAAGTAACTCACTAAAAATAAGCATGTCTGATTCCAATTCAGAAAGATGCTGTCATCTACCCAGAACTGCAATGCAAACTGAATACAAGATCACACTCCTGTGAACAGAGGTGCAGGATAAGGCCCATGGTAGCATATCATAATTTCTTTAATACCTGTATAAGCCAAATACAAAACATGAGAAAATTTTACTCTTTTTAATGGAACAATTACATTAACTCTTACCTGTGAAAGCAAAATTAGACACAAAACCTAAACCAAGACCAATCTCCCTTTTTCATATATTATTTCAGTTAACAGCATGAGAACATTTCAGCTTACAGGTTGAAGGGAAAAATGCAGGGGAATTTGCTGTTCAAAATTAAGTAACTCAACTTCCAGGATTTTTGTGCTTTCTGTCTGCCCAGACATATTATGCTCATCTTTCTGTATTGAAACAGGTTTATTTGTGCTAGTCACACATGACAAACAAATAGTAGTTATGTGCAGCAAGTAATTTGGAAGTAAACAGACAAAAGTAAAGCACTGAAGATGGTAGTTTAACACATAATAAAGAATTTTACAGACTGTGAAGTTCAAAAGGAAAATTCTCAATGACTTTTGGTTAATTCAGTTCATTTCTTTAGGGACTCACCTCCCCCACCTTCTCAAATGCACTACACTAGAAAGGCAAGAGGTTCTTGCCTTCCTGTCATTAGCTCAAGTCACTCGTAAGAAACAAAAACTGTTGCCATGAATGTGCAGGATTGTGATCAAATAAACTGACATACAAGTTCATGTATATTGCTATTTATACACCAATGACATAATTCGTTCAGATTTGAATTTCAATTACACTGACAAATACAAAGGGATTTCCGATAAATAAAAAGGTTTCTTATGATTTATGCATATATAAATGAGAAAAATATCTGGCCCAACATAGAACTATAGATAGGTAAAGCATGCAGATAAACATTTAAAGACAAAAGTAACATAAGAACTTAGAAAAAGGAAACAAAAAGGCACTAAACCACCTCAGACTCATTTCAGAGCATGGTTAAGAAAGTATCAGAACAGGACTTGTGTCCTAATTATAGTGTAATCAATACTCTAGTGCTCATTCACTCTTCTGACAACCTTGCAAACAAAAATGAAGTACAGCAACATGGTATATCAACATTTGCTCAAAAGCTGGCAAGACAAGAACCGCCTCAGTTAATGAAACTGAACAATAATTTAAGGAGTTTTGGAAAGCGAATTATGAACGCTACTGGGCAGGAAATATCATAAATAGTTTTTTAAAAATTATTTTTTTTATTTAGCTCAGATGCTGACAGCAGCTGCTCAGCAATTCTTCCACAGTGGGGTAAAAAAATATCTTCCATCTGTAAACACCCTTTGTTACTGTACTGTTCTAGGTAATGACAAAAAGGACATAAACATCGTAACAACAGGGGGAAGACTTAAACTTCAAATCAGAAGAAAGAAGAAAGAAGAAAATCTATTCCAGTTGTTTTTCTGTGTTGCCTTTTCCACAGTTCTGAAAAAAAACAGACTGAAAGAAGCATCTTCCTGCCTGATGTAAATGCAGATTTCTTCAGCAATCTTGACTTTGGCAACAACAGGTCATTCTTCAGATGGGGTTTTCTGCAGAACAGATATTAGCAATAACATCTGCTGCCTGCCTGTGCTAGCTGGAAATTCAATTCATGCACCCGATTCTATTCCCAATAGAAATTTTTTTAAAATGGCATATTTGTGGCACATTCATATAAGTGTTTGAAAAAGCTAAATCTCATATGACTCATACCTCTTCCTGTCAAAATAGATTAATAGTCCTGTTTATCCACACAGCACATGCAGCACCATCAGTAGAAGATGGGCTTTCCCACACAACTCGGGCAGTGAACAGCAACACCAGGACCTAGGTGCAGAACATTAGACTGCCATCAACCTTTTAAGTTTATTTCTTCACAAGAAAAACACGTGAATGTCTGGGCTGGAAGAGGTTGGTCTACCACTTCAGTAGTTGTGTAGCCTTAAAGTAGCCCAGTCTGTGCTCCTCTCAAAACCAGATGATAAAGCCAGATCATTCAGATAAAGGGTTAGCAGCCCCCTAAAAGATAAGTAGCAAAGTTTGATTTATGCAACAGATCCTGGACATCTGTAGAGATACGACAGAAAAGCCTTGCAGTTCCTGTAGCTTGTTTTGGTCTTTGGGAAAAGGGATTTGAATCTGGGCACTTCTCCAGAAGGCTTTGGAGGGTCTTTAATCCTTCAGTAGAAGGGAAAAGAACACTCTCAACATTTGAAAAAAGTGATCCCTGTCCCACTAGGAGAAGACAGGACTTCTGCTTTCAAGAGAAGAATCTGAATTATAAATCCTACATGGAGATGGTGAAGTGATATCTGTCTAACTATAGCAAATGAGAAAGGCTGAGCAGAGATGTATGCAGAAAGTTTGCATGGTTGTTCATTATACTGGACTTCTGCATCCAAGTTAACTGTAGAAAAGCCAAGTATTGCAACACTTAAGCTTCTTTTTTGGATCTAGCCCAGATTTATACATATAGTCATTGCTAATCTGTTTTACTCTGTTTGCAAAATGAACTGCCCCACAGAAAGTTCTGCAACACATTTTAGATGTGGTGGCTAGTGCTCTTGGGACAGAAGTGGCCAGCAGCTAAAGCACTTATTTGTCATTGTCCTTATTAAGCACAAAGACTTTGCATCTAAACACACACAACATTAAAATATTGCATAACTGTGACATAGCTACAAGCAGAGCCTGCTGTTTGCAGTATTTTCTATTTCCAGCAACATGGAACCTTATTCCCAAGGTGGAAAGAACCCAAAACTATCCTCTGCAGGCAGAATCCACCTTCTCCCTTAATAGGAGCTGCCGCACTGGCACAGCATATACATTAGAAACCAGATAGACAACAGCAGCCTAACACAGGCTGAGGATGGGACACAAATGCCCCCACTCACTATTATTAAAAGCCATTGGAACCTAGACAAAGAATTTATCCCATGTCTCAGACTGCAATCCAAACCCCAGGGCTGTCACAACTGAGACCTGGAAGAGCCTCATTACAGGCTCAGTGGTGCTCAGCATGTGCACGTTCCCCAGTTCTGCAGAAAGTACTCTTATTTTATGTAAAATACAGACACTGTTTAACAAGATAATGGGGCTACCTGTTAATTTCTCAATATGTTGTAGGCACTACCCTGGAAAGAGGCTGCTGAAGCGGCTCAGGCAACTATATAGAAAGAGATGGAATTTAACACAAGGCACAACAAAATTTGCTGGTTATTATCTGCTACATTATCTTTGAGATGTGATGCAACCATTTTCTATTTGATTCTGGAGTTTATAGTAGTTGTGCCTGCCGAAGTGGTACATTTCATAGCTACAGCCTACTCACTGCCTTCACAGAAAAAGCTCTGGATGTGTGAATGCTCAAAGTTTGTTTGCTATTAACAAAAACAAGAGAAGGTACCACATTACTGAGTGCATAAATTCTATAGATAAGTTTTGAACATTCTTTATATCACTATTACTTTATCAGTGCCTTATATTTTACCTTTTTTCCTCTCCTGCATGGTACAAGTTGGCCTATATTCACATCTTTAACGGCAACATTTTATTATGCTTAGCATTTTCTTTATTCATCCCATATTTCTGAATGCATGCAAGTTAATAGGAACCACGCACTCAACTTTCAGAAATATTCTGGAGTATGGGCCTACTTCCTTTCCTTGCCTATGCAACATGCAAACCCAGTCTCCAAACACATGCCAAAAAGCCAAAAAAGAAAACAAATTCACCCACATAAAAATAAATAAAAATAGAGAGGTCATCATTAGCCACAAACCAGTTTGTTTTTTAAGCAAGTTTTTCCAATACCACGATACCACAAAAGAGAATATAAGACAACAAAGGAAAAAGAACTTCATGTTCTCAAAGAACTTTTTCAACATATTTGTGAAATGGAGAATTTTACAGCATGGAGTGCAAGAAAATCAATGAAGTGAACACATCAGATGAGAGCCACCCAACTGAGAAAAGCTAAAGGAAGGAAGAACTAGAGAAACTGGTGAATGGTCTGCTCTGTAGCCATACAAAGAGAATGGGATTTGTGTAGACTCTTGAAGACAGTAGGACCACCAGGGCTAGGAGTGGCAGAACACAGGAGTACAGGACACAGTGGACTTGAAACAGTCAGTTGGCCTGGGAAATCCAAAACAATACCTGAGACACAGAAACAGAGTGGCTATTGATAATCTGGAGGAAAAGTATCAAGAATTTGCTTTGAAAATTACAAGCTGTTCTAAATAAGTTGTCTATTAAATTCAGTGTCAAAAGGTATTCTTTGATTATTTTTGGAATAAAAGATTACCCAAATAGTCTTGAATCGAGATGTATTTATTGTATGTAGTTTCACTATAGAAACATTTGGGAAGTTTTCTCCCAAAGGTAAAAGCTGGAAAAATACAATACTTTATATGCTTTCAAAAACAGAGTAGACTAACAGCTCGGCAAAGAGTAGAGTACAGAGATGTCAAGCAATTAGTAAAATTTTTTGCTACGCTCCAAGTAAGCTATATCTCTGTTCATCGTATTGAATACCATGCTCATTTTCAAGCTACACGTTACAATGCAAACATAGCATCATTTTTCTTGTCCTCAGCTTTTTGTTTGTTCAAAAGACAAAAACAGAGCAACCAGATAATCTGAACTGTAGGTAATATGAAAGAAAAGGGCAGTTACCATGATGCTCTTGCCTTTTCAGCTTGTTTAAGACACCCTAGTCTGATGAGAAAAATCGGACATTTAAATTCTAAACTGCAAAGAGACCCTTAAAAATGAACATAGCTTTCACATTGCAAATCCGGTTTTTTTTATTTCCTCTTCATGCCTTACTCATGTTTACTCAGTTTAAGACTGCTCATTTCAATATGGGGTATGCTTTTCAAAAAAATTAATAACTTAATTCAAGGTTTGTTTAATATCACAAGCAGAAAGCTTTGGGAAAGCTTAAATATTTGGGCTACACACTTCCCATACTTCATATGGAGAATCATAACTGGAATGTCTGAAAAAAATATGACTAAAAGTGTCTGAGAAGGTGATGCAGAACATCTGAGGCTAGGTGAGGAAGCCCACAGAAATACATGTGTAATTCTAATATAGTTATGAACTTTACTCTGTTCTGCACTGAATTCCAAAAGCCAAATTCAGAAATTTGATTAACAAAATATGAATTATGTTTGCTCAGTACATCAGTAAACACAATTACAAAAGCTACAATAAATACAGCAGAAATTAGTATTTATGATGTGGGGCAAACCTTGTTTAATTGGGTCTGAGTGTGCTCCCACCGAAAAGGGAAGTCTCTACATTCCCTTGGGTTGGCAGCAATGCTCAGGTGACCCCACAGTCAGCTGCTAAAAAATCTTCAGCTTAACCTAATTCTGAAACTGTACCCTTAAAAGCATTTAATCAAGATCATATTCAAGATTTTGGCTTTTTCCATGAATAAAAAAATGACATAATTTTACTTTTGAAAGCATAATATGAAAATGATTCCTGATTCACATAATACAGATTACTGGAAACAAGCACATACACAAAGTGATACGTGTGACTACTTTAGGAAGGTACCTTTGAAGAATTGTACTTGAGAAGTAGTTATTCCTCTCCATGATTATAAAGGTAACCCAACTCTAGCTCCAATGCGTGCTGTATACCTCTAGAGTTTTTTGAATTTGCATGATCCTAGCAATGTCTGTGTAGTTTCTACAGCAGTTTTAACCTTTTCAAAAAACCTTGAAAATCCTTCTTTAGCTCTTTCAGTTTGATGACGATAGCCTACGACTGAATTTCTACGTCTGAAGTTCTGGCCCAGTCCATTTCAATCTTGCTTTCTCTTTTCCTTGTAAGAGATGAGAAAACAACTGCCTGATAGGAAAACACTGCCCAAGCACCTGAACACTTAATCTGTCTCCACCCCCTGGCAGTGACAGTGCCTCCCAGAAAGGTGGGTTGATGCTGCTCTTGAACCAAGGGCTGAGAGGCAAGGCACTGATGAGAAAGTCCTGTCCCAGCAGCTCCTGCTGCTGTTGCATCCTCCTCCTCTGGCCATCTCTGCCTGTCCCTACCCCTTGGTGTGAAAAGCAACAGCTCACCTCTAGATCTAGTAACAACACTCTTGATGCCAGCTTCTCCCTAGGACTCTCTGAGGCAGTTATTTGCACAAGGAAGAAAGTGCAGTAGCTATTGTGTGTGGAGGAAAGCTTGTCTTAGGCTGCTGCTAGGCAGATGATGAAGGAAGTAAAGTCAAGAGTGCTCTTGAGACACAAACTGAAAATCTATCCTTTAACCATCCAGAGCTTTTTCAATTTGCACTGTGTTGCTTTACATCTCCACACCTTGCTTCCTTAGGTGCTATGATATAAATGTGCAATTTTTAAATACATAATTTAGAGCTTTAAACTCTGTTAGAGGTGATGGCACAACAAGAATTTTGTTTCAGCTAAAGAACTCCAATGTCATTATGAAGCCACTTTCCATCATCTTTGAAAAGCCCTGAAGACTGGAGTGGAGAGATCACAATGACTGACTGGAAAAAGGCAAAAATTATATTCGTCTTCAAAAAAAGGCCAGAAAGGACACTAAAGTTGACAGCTTCACCATAGGCCCTTAGAAAATTATGGAGTAAATCTTCATGGAAGTCATTTACAGGTACATAGAGGACGAGAAGGTGATTAGTAACAGCTAGTATAGATTTACCATAGCCAAATCATATATATTCCTACCTTTAGCAAGGCAACACTGAACAGCAGGGCTGCCACTCAGATGGAGCTTGGCAGGCTGGAAGAGTGGGGCTAGCAGAAGCCTCGTAAAGTTCAATAAAGAGAAATGAAATATTCTGGATCTGGAGCAAAATAACCAAGTGTGGAGCTGCTCTGCAGGAAAAGACCCAGCAGTCTCAGTGCACAAGCTGAACACGGCTCATCAAGGCACCCTTGAGACAAAGATAGCTAGTCAAGGAGTGGGCTGCATTACCAAGTGTATCAAGGACACCGAGGAAAAAAATTAACCTCCTCTCTGGACTCACTGGAGACTCACTGGAGTTGCACCCAGTTTTCATAGAATCATAGAATCATTTAGGTTGGAAAAGACATTAAGTTCATTGAGTCCAACCATTAACATACACTACCAAGTCCACCACTAAATCATGTCCCCACGCACCACACCTACGAGTCTTTTAAATACCTCCAGGGATGGTGACTCAACCACTTCTTTGGGCAGCCTGTTCCAGTGCCTGACCACTCTTTCAGTAAAGAAATTGATCCTAATATCCAATCTAAAACTCTACTGATGCAACTTGAGGCCATTTTCTCTCATCCTATCACTTCCTACTTGGAAAAAGAGACCAACACCCGCCTTGCTACAACCTCCTTTCAGGTCGTTGTAGAGAGTGATAAGGTCTCCCCTCAGCCTCCTTTTCTCAAAAGGAGAAACAAACCCAGTTGCATCAGCTCCTCCTCATAGTACCTGTGCTCTAGACCCTCCACCAGCTTCATTGCTCTTCTTTGGGTGCGCCCCAGCACCTCGATGTCCTTCTTGTACTGAGAGACCCAAATCTGAGCACAGTATTCGAGGGGTGGCCTCACCAGTGCCCAGTACAGGGGCACAATCCCTGCCCTGCTCCTGCTGGCCACGCTATACCTGATACAAGCCAGGATGCTGTTGGCCTCCTTGGCCACCTGGGCACACTGATAGCTGATGTTCAGGCGGCTGTCAACCAACACACCCAGGTCTCTTTCTGCCGGGCAGTTTTCCAGCAACTCTTCCCCAGGCCTGTAACGTTGCATGCGGGTGTTGTGACCCAAGTGAAGGACTCTGCACTTGGCCTTGTTAAACTTCATACAATTGTCCTCAGCCCATCGACCCAGCCTGTCCAGATCCCTCTGCAGAGCCTTCCTATCCTCAAGCAGATTGATACTCCCACTCACCTTGGTGTTGCCTGCAAAGTTACTGAGGGTGCACTCAATCCCCTCATGCAGATCATTGATAAAGATATTAAATAAGTTTGGGCCCCATACTGAGCCCTGGGGAACACCGCTCGTGACTGGCCACCATCTCGAGTTGACTCCATTCACCTCCATTCTTTGGGTCTGTCTATCCAGCCAGTTTTTGACGCAGCGTACACCTGTCCAAGCCATGAGCAGCCAGTTTCTCCAGGAGAATGCTGTGGGAAATAGTGTCAGGGAGTTGTCTTCCACACACTCCAGGAACCTCCCGGACTGTTTCCACTCCATTGTATTTCCAGCAGACATCTGGTAAGTTGAAGTCCCCCACAAGAACACATCTAGAGATTGTGAGACTTATCCCAGCTGCTTATAGAATATTTTGTCTGCCTCTTCTGTAGCGGACTCCCTCCATGATATCTGCCTTGCTGTCCTTTCCCCTGATTCTTGCCCAAAACACTCAACCCCATCATCACCATCATTAAGCTCTAGACGATGAAAACACTCCCTAATAAACAGGGCTCTCCCACCACCTCTCCTTCCTTGCCTATCCCTTCTGAAGAGTTTATTGCCATCCATTGCAGCCTTCCCGTTGTGTGAGTCATCCCACCATGTTCCTGTGATTGCAACTATATCATAGTTTTCCAGGTGCACAATAGCTTCCAGCTCCTCTTGTTCGTTGGCTGTGCTGTGTGCATTGGTTTAGATGCACTTCAGTTGGGCTATTGATCAACCACCTTTTTTGGGGTAAAGCCGTAATTCCTACGTGAAGCATTCTCAGATGCTTCAATGGTTTCTAACACATCATCAACCCTTGCATCTTTGCTGCCTCATGGGTCTCCATCGCCTACCTCCACTGAGATGGCAGAATGAAGGACCTCGCTGGCACACTGTCCCTCAAATATTGGCCCTGCTACACCCAGGCTTATCTCTAGAGAGCCTGGTTTTATAATTTTCCCCCTTCAAATCTAGTGTAAAGCTCTATCAATTATCTCTGCTAACTCCTGCATAAAGATCTTTTTCCTGCTTCGAGACAGGTGTTCCCCTTCCATCACCAGTAGGCCTGGTGTCATGTAGACCGATCCATGATCAAAAACCACAAAATTCTGCTGGTGGCACCGGGCTTGGAGCCATGTTTTTGTCTGCCAATACAAGATAGGCATTGACAAATTAGATTCAGTGCAGAAAAGACCACAAAATGGTTAATATAATGAAGCATGTGATGTATGAGGACCGGCTGCAGGACCCAAGCTTGTTCATGCTGGAGAAAGAAGTTTTGAGATGATCTAACTGCTGTTTTCAGCTTCAGTCATAGGTCTTAGTGAAGACCAAGCCAGACTTTTCTCTGAGGTACACAGCAGTAGGCAAGAGGCAATGTGTAGAAATTGCTGCAAAGGAAATTCGGACTAGATATCAGGAAAAAAAGCCCCTAACCTTTCACTATAAGGGTGGTTAAGCACTGAATAGGAGACTGCAATCTCCATCATTCCAGGTTTCCAGAACACTCCAGGGTGAGGCCCTGACCAGCTTGATACAATATCAGCATGAGCAGGGGGCTAAATTAGATGGTTCCTTCCAACCTAAATTTTCCCTTAATTCCATGGTTATATCTGATAGGGACGTATTCTTCTAAGCTCTTTTGCACAGACCAGCTGCTCATTAGCCATGTTTTCATAACAGCCCTGATCTGACTTCAGCAACTCCTGCAAGTAAGAACTGTGTTAATTTAGATTATACAGCTGGAGTTGAAAATTTTCTTTGGCTACAGGATGCTCACAGGAGTTGCTCTGTCTTCTGAAGATTTCAAAATTGTTGCTCATCTCAAATATGTGTAAGAGTAAGAGATTAATGCTCTTCAACATGAAGAGATTACTGTATCTGGTATGGCAATCTTTGAAGAAACAAAGCAGTTTACAACGTTGCTGTTTGCAGAACTAAATTCCAAAGAGTTTTAATAGATCAAATAACTGGTAAAATTACTATTAAAATGCAATAGAATTTGACTCATAGCAATCCTGCAATGATATTCTCTTGGAAACAATATTCTTGTTGCCATATAAGATCATCTGCAGTTTACAGTCTGCTGGGAACCTTTGCAGAGCAAAAGAAAAACAGTGTATTCTTCAGTACTTCACTAGCAAAAATGTCAGTGGGTACATAACCTAGCAGGAATCTTTTAAAACACTATCAGGTGAATTGCAATAATGTCCTTGATCAATAAGAAGGTACTTACCTTAGGAAGTGCCTCAGGTTTCAACAGTGGTGTGTTAATTGCCTGAACATAAAACTAGATCCAATAAAGGAATTATACGCCTGTGTGATGTATTACCACTTCCCTTCTAGTTCAGTGACTCAGTGCACTCCCACACTCAAACAAGAAATTAAAATGGATATTCAGAGAGTCCCTTCCTTCTGATCTTTGTGTCATCACTGCAGTTCACTCATTTTCTAGCTTGCCTTTCAGCTCCACCTTTTGTTTACTATCTTCAGCCATATTTCACGGGAATAGTTATACTGTAACCTACATATGTGCAACGGACTTGTATCACCTGAGTGTTGCTTTCGGCAGCATGTTAAATATGTAAGTCTTATCAGTGTAAGGCTTCTCCCTATAGCTTCCTGAGGACAAAAATAAATACTTCTAAAATTTTTATAGCTTTAGAAATTAAATATCCATGAAAGTCTGGCCCTTTGGCACTTCTGAAAAATTTAACAAACATATTGAATCACTTAAAAAGGTAATTCATCCTACATTTATTAATTTTGTAAATATATTACAACAGGGCACTTGGGTAGTGTTCTGCTTTATGAGCCCACATTGCTCATCCTTCTTGCTAAAGCAGTCTGATTTTGTGCCCTTTATAAATGCTATTGTAACAAAATGGTTGCAGAATTTTTGTTTCTTTCCAGGTAGCTTATTTCATCCTTCACAATTGTTTTCCGGTTGCTAGACTATGCATATATTTAAAGATTCTTTAATTAAAAACTTAGAGACTGAAATTACAAAAAGCACTAAAAATGCCTAAACAGAATATAACAAATATTTTTTACCAGTTTGTATTGGGTCTTGTGCTAGCCTTGAAATTTCTCACAGTGCAGACTTGCTGATATATTTTCCCCCTTCTCAAATTCATCTCCTTTGGAAAGAGTTTTCCATAGGAATACAAATAATTTTGGCAATTCTACTTGTAGAGAAGTAGTTGTAAAACTATAGTCCCATGCCCACACAACACATGATAATGCATGGAGAACGAGGAGCCAGACAGCCAAGTGTAGAAGAAAAGAGGACTAAGTGAACTCCTGGGAAAGATGTCTGTATAACTTTGAGTTGTCCACAGGATAAAATAAGAATCTTTCCTCATAGGTATTCCATTCTATACCATCTGGATTCTTGGAACCATCATCATCATCATATGTGCCTTTAGATTTAGAGACCCATATAGCAATGAGAAAAAATGTGCCATAAGAAGTGCAGGGCAGGCCTTAGAAAGTGGGATACACTTAGGTTGCCAGGAGAATTAAATTCCATATGATAACCAACAGAATACAGCTGACAAGATCAGACACATCCCTAACTGAATTCTACTTATGAATCTATGATAATAACTACTGAGAAAATGAGAAGTACATAAGCTCTTTACAATAAATATCTGTCACCATTTTTGACTTAAAATCATAGATTCATTAAGGTTGGAAGAGACCTCTAGGATCATTGAGTCCAACCATCAACCCAACACCACTATGCCTCCTTAACCATGCCCTGAAGCGCCACTTCTAGATATTTTTTTTAACACCTTCAGGGATGGTGACTCAACCACTTCTTTGCGCAGCCTTTTCCAGGCCTGACCACGCTGTCAGTAAAGAAATTGATCCCAATATCCAATCTAAAACTCTACTGATGCAACTTGAGGCTACTGAGGGTGCACTCAATCCCCTCATGCAGATCATTGATAAAGATATTAAATAAGTTTGGGCCCAATACTGAGCCCTGGGGAACACCACTCATGACCGGCCACCAATGGGACTTCTAGGTAAAGAATTTAATTTCAGTTTTAGCAAACATGCTTGCAAATATGTTCTTCACTGCTTGCAACATGTAAACAATAGCTGGAAGCTAAATGCTCTTAAATTTAACTTTTTACACATGTTATCCAGATTGCTTTATAGAAGTTCATCTCTCCATTGGTAATATGTAGGAAACAAAAGTTACTAAGGTCAGGTGACACAAATTGTGCTGAAGTTAGATACTTAAAGCAGCCAGTATGAATACTTTTAATAGTCCAGTATTTTTATTTACTTCTGTGCATTGAACACTCTTGACTACTGAAATGCTTACCAGAGGCCTGGGCAGGGGCAGTCAATAGTAGTGACTCCAGCAAAGCAGTACAATGCCCTATGGCAGAAGTCACCTCTCAACACTTCTCTGCACAAATGCATGCGTTACAGAAGTCAGCAACTGCCAAACTTACAAAGATCTGACTGTATATGATCAGGATATGGCCAAAAGGACCAGGACCATATCCTGACCCTGCTACAGGAGGCACATTCCAGTCCATGTAGTTCTTTGAAGCCATATATGGTATCCTGGGATATTATTGCTATTATTTTCAGTTCAAAGTGCTTGAAGGAATGAGGGTTGTTTTGCAACTCATCAGAGTGGTGTTTTCCTAACAGGAAGCTGGAAGCCAAGGGTATGTGCTGAATGCCTAAGGGTATGGCACTAAAGCACATGAATATCTGAAGATGCAGGGACAGTGTTGGAGAGCAATGTAGTGTATCTATTTCTGTACTGCCTGCTGAGCATGGTCTTGGTGCATGCTCTCCCTTTCACTGTGCCTAGACTAGTTGGCATAAGTTAGTGGGCAGACAAGACAGTCAAAGATTGGTTGCACAGCCATAACTGTACTGGGTTGGTTGCTAACAACTAAGCAATGGGGACTATTGGCTGTCCAATGTTCAGTTTTGCACCCTAAGAGTTTTATTTAGCAATATAAATACGGAAAGTATCCATGCCTGAAGCACCAATTTTAGCAGAAAACTCCCTTTATCCGTCAGGGAAATGGTTGTTTCTGTAGTTATTATTTACTGCCATGGATGCATGCTGCTTCTGTAAAAAGGCCAATGTCCCAGTTCTTCTCTTGCCAAACTGCAACTCCAAGGCTGGGAAACAGCAGCAACCATGTGCAAAGTTCAGTATCTCAGCTTCTTTAAACCTTTGACTCACACATTGGCAATTGCACAAAGTTACACCCCTCACTACTTATCAGAAGACAAATATCACAGCTTTTAATCTCTAAACATCAAAGACAGAACAGAGAGCTATGCAGTGTTAGTAATATGCCAGACTGCACACATGCACCCTAAACAGATTTATCTGTAGGACAGTTTTATCATTTATGAGACTGATGGATTGAAATTCAGTTACTCACCTCAGGTTACCTTGGTTGGATCAGCTGCATACCTATCAGCTCTTACTCTTTTGGAATGTGTTTCTTTAATTATATGCTCATATTATGTGAACTGGCTCATGCTAAATGGCTCACCTAAAAAAAAAACAGGTACCTTTTGAATTCTCTTTTTTGTATGGACAATCCTAGTTAATTTTCATTCTATGATTGATTTAACTTTTAAAAATATGTTATTTCTGTGTTAATTTTCAACTTATGTTACTCAAAAACATTTTTAAAATGTATTTTTGTTTTCTAGGTGAAGGACTGTAAAAGATGGCATAATGCATGAAAATGCTGATTCATCAAGGCATTAAATCATGCATAATAGGAAGTGCACATGCAAAACGACTCATCAAAAGAAAAGATTAGCATTTTCTGAACAAGCCAACAGTTTAAAGGATCTGAATAGGTTACTCACAGTATAAGACATACGTATTTCCTTCCTACCAATCTGCAGAAATATTTCAGTATTTTTTCAATATACATGACAGAAGAAATGTATCTGGTTTAATTATAACTGAACACTTAGTCAAGGTTTCCTGAAAGTTCTAACAAAGCATCTCTAGAAACTGTGGAGTGTTTATATACCTGCTAATAGATGGCTCCAAGTCATGGAATTCATGTTTCACTTACAAAATTGGCAGCGGTACTAAAATCACCAAACTTGATAGCTGTGAAGATTTCTTCTTATGTTTGTAATTTTTCTCCAGGGGGTGCTGGGGGAGTGGAGGGGAGCAGTGTGGAGGAGGAACATCAGGCAGGACTACCCAAGAAACATGTACCCAAAACCACAAACATTTTTCAAAAATCCACCTTTGGAAATGAACATATTCTAGTCATAATTCTTGCTCCTCCAGTGTTAGCTTGCTAATATTTGGGAAGAAGATGACAAAACCAAAGCTTTAATTACCTTTTTCATTGTCAAGTGTAAAGCTTAAATTTAACTATATCTTTATCAGAAAGCCCACAGGATATGCGCTGCTGCTAATGGGGATAAGATAACAGGGACTGAATACCTTGAATTTTTGGCTCTCTCAAATATTTTCAGCACTTGGTATTCTGCTCTTACCATTCTTAAAAAAATATATTACTGTGACTGTTAGAATAATATTTCAATTTATTTAGCCCTTTTAAATAAGTTATTTCATGTTATAGATCATTATTTTAGAAGTTGAAGTGAGGCATATCTAATAACAGCAACTTCATTCTGCTGTGAAATGCAAGGGGGATTGGAAATTTGCAGCAATTTGGGAGGACAAAACAAGCCAAGGGCCCCTATAAGGAAAAATAATTAGAAAATGGTAATATTTTAAAGGCTTCTGGATAAGGCTTTTTTTGTACAGAAATAGGTGATTTTTCTTTTACAAAAAATTAAGCAAGCCCTTGCCTCCTCATCCTGCTAGTAGCCCTGCACACTCTGACCAAGGCCAGAAATGCTAAAGACAACTCAGACAGTTTGTTCCTAGCTGAAAGCTTGATAGAGGATGCAGACTTAAATAATAAAACACAGTTTTAAGAGTATGAACAGTTAACACATAATGACTAGGTACTCAATTTTTTTTTTTTTTACAACGTAGCCGATCATTCAGTCAAAGGAATATTGTTGTAAGAAGTAGATTTCACAAATATTGAGTGAGTGGAAGATTTATAAATACTGTTTTTCAATGGAAAGTGCTAACAAGCAATGAAAGAACAGAAATGCTGGTTGTGAAATCATGTAGAATATCAGGGAATAAAAGTCACCAGTATAAGGTTCATTCACCCATGGGCAGAAAACTGAAATTCTAGAGAATTGAGGTTGTGTATTTGTGGACAACCCATTTACAGGCTCATAAAAGTCAGTGAGGCAGACCAATCAGAACTCCAATCACATCTCTTTTATGAGATACGTCAGAAGATGAGGATAGAGGTAGCTTCTAGCAGAAACTGAAGCCTTGACTGTGCTGGACTCTTCAGTAAGCCACAGCAGAGACAGACCCAAGACTCATGATGTAGCCCAAAGTTACCACAAACCCTTCAGTCTGTCAGTGACCATCTTTGGCTCCATGGAAAAAAGACCCAATGGTGTCCCGTGCAAATATCAACCTACACTAAAACAGCCCTGCCTCTGCAGCCACTGAGGTGTAAAAATAAGCTCCACTTGTGAGTGGTCCCCAACAGTCCCACACCAGTGCATTGCTCCACAGCCACTGCTAGTACAAATGAGCATATTTAAAAGGTTCGAATGTTTCTATAAATATAAGCCCTGGGGAAGTTCCTTGGCATACAAGGTAGGCAAGTAACAGCTCTGCTCGTTGATACATGCTGTGCCTTTCTTAGTTGTACCTGCTCATTTGTCAGCCTTTATTGTACCGAGAAATTCCACTTCTTGATTTCTTGCTGTATGAAGGCTTTTAGCACAAAGCTACAGCCACATGCTACAGTGTTACATCCAGTAAGCATGGTGGAAGACCCTTGGATTCTAGTTAAATATTGAACCAAGGGATGACTCATAAAAATTTTCCCATGAATGCCTGTAAAATAATCCTGGAACAAGGTCTGTTAACTACAAATATATTTTATCAGCAGCTATCACACTTCCTTTATCTGGAAGGAACTGATTTGTACTACCAGTTGTTAGTACATCATTGATGTGATCAATAGGATACAATGTCTTTTGATGGAAAAGACATGTAAATCATAGCAAAGCATGCCCATCACACTGGCATTTCCATGGGAATAGAAAGCTGTCACTGAAGTTTGATACATAAGGAACCATTGCCATCTCAAGGTGCTGCCAAACATTCTCCAGCAGCCTAGAAAAAGGGGGTCTGAGATTGTTCAGAGTACATCTGTATAGTGTGGGTGGAAGGTACGACAGCTATGTGTCAACGCAGCCTGGATGAACCGAAGGTTGGTTCCAGACTACAATGTTATTTATAAACACTAAGGGTTAAAGACTAGCCTTTATTGTTCACTGCTTTCTCCTCTGTCTCATAATATTTTATTTTCATGCTATCGTTCCTTGCTTCATAAAATTTACTTCATCCGTACTCTCCTCATGTTTTTTGTCAGGAATAGCATTCCCTCAGTTCTAGCCACCATTGTCAATTAAATCACTAACTGATGCCCAGCATGGCTGTGTCTGAATATTAAGTTCCCTATGCATTGTATGGAACAGTGGCAACTAGAGCATTCAACCAGATGTAAACCCACCTGCTAACAGCATGACAAGAAGTAGATATTATTTCTGTTTATATGTAGACAATAGAATGAAAGTGAAAGGTTATGGTTTTATAATCAGAATTCCTTATATTACAAGATAAAATGCAAGTATATTCATAATTTATTAATATATATTACAATGAATTGAACACTGATGAGTTGGAAAAACAGAGCAAAGGTTTATTTGCTCCATCTAAGTGATACATTAAATAAACTAACACAGACAAAACAAACAGTCTGGCAAAATGCTGACAGTGGGTCTAGAATTAACTACAACTTCAAATATGGACAATCTTTGTTTGTGGTGAATCACTAATAAAAATAACATTTAGTTAATGATAAAATGAAGATCAGCTTTGAGATCAGTGACAACTGATCTGACATTAACTGTTGTGCAAAATATCAGCTAATGAGAGTCTCCCATCTCTCTCTTTAAAAGCTGTTGAGGCAGCATTAATCTTTTGGCAAAAAAGGACACAAAAATGAAATTGTCAAGAAAATTCTCTGGAATCTTAACAAAGACATTTTAATACAGCCAGATTAAAGTAAATTAAGAAATCACATTCCTGAGTGCAGGGTATAGTGAGGGATGTAATACAAGCCTTCCCAGTATCAGCTTCTGAATCCAGACTATTCTTTAAAATTCTGCCCAGTCATCCAGAAGACTACATTTCCCAGAAAAAATACAAAATAAATCTAGATGAGGTGCCAGAAACTGGGTCCAGAGGCTGAGTTTCTCAGTTTGCTGAGAGAAGGAATTCTTTTTAGAAATAAGGACTGTAAGATATGTTAACCTGATAAGCGATGAGGGAAGAGGGGAAAGATGAGGGCATTAAATAAAGGAGATGGAAAAGGAATCAGTGAGCTAATTTTTTAATTAAGAAGAGGACATTTGTTGCGCACAACACCAACAGTATGCCAGCTACTAGTCACAGGAAAATCAGATTAGGTATGGGCAGAAAAACACATCTGTATTCTGGTAAATCACATTTGAAAGGGCTCTCCCAAAAACTATTTATAACCTGGCAGATTATGGATGACTTGGTGTAACAGAGGTGCTCATGAAGTACAAGGCTACCTCAAATCCTCTACTTGATCAGACTAAACTGATCTATGATGATCAGCCAGTAAATCCGTTCAAAGTGCCATGCCTTGGGCTACTAATGCACGTAACACTTTACTCAGGGAAAAACCCAGTAACTTGACAGTATTCTGAAATATACAACAACTGGTTTACAGATCCTTCTCAAGACTTCAGCACTCAGAAAAAGTACTGGTTGCTCAACATTTTACTATCATCTGTGGATTAACTCTCACATATTTGTCGTTCTGGAAGAAAGATCCCTAAGTGGCAGTCATGGAAATTTTCCAAATGGCACTAGCTGCCAAAGACTACCAGTTCCCAAGTACTCCTCCTGGCTGCCTGAGCCTGCTATTCCCTTCTAACCAAGCTGAGCTTCATGCTGTGAATGAGGGAAATTGTAAAGTGAATTTAAATCTGATTTCTCTATGCTTAGCTCTCCAAAGTATTTCACTGATCCAATTTAAGGGAAGCCCCAACACTGCAATAATTTATGCTCTGTGCAAAGTTCCCCAAGTGGGAGATGAACCACAGCAGAACAAGCAAGAGTGCTGCAGAATTAGAAACAGAATCACACTCTTCCCAGATAATTTTTCAGAATATCCCTTACATGTTCTGCTTAATAGTACTGTCTCATCTTTGTCCTTTATAACAACCCCTATAGTGAATTTTTCAGAGGCAAATAATTATGCTTTCTGGTGGGTACTTTTTTTCATTGTAGCAAAGAAGCTGGACACAGGACGGTTGCTGTCTAATGATCACTTCCCAGGACAACATCCTGAGAGAAATATTTATGAATAATACAGCAAAACCAATTTAAGATCATGAGGGATACATGTAACTAGGGCTGAGAGCACTGCAGTATGCTTATTTGATGAAGGAAAATGGGAGCTCCAGCTCTGCCAGTTTCTAGCCCTCAGCTGGTTTGGAGGTCCTTTCTCTTGCCCTCTCCTCCCACATTTTCAGTTTGGGTATAACAAGTCCTAGGGTAGGGTAGGTTCAAAGAAAAAAAAAACCCAAACCACAAAACCAAATAAAATGTGGAAACAACAGGCTGAGTTTGTTCAATCCAAAACATACAAAGAGGTGATACCTCTTTCAGGGAAAATACAGTGTCATCTAGCAGTGCCCTACCAAATGCCCTATGAAGCAGCTGACAAAATATTTGAGGAAAGGGTATCCTCAGCCATTTTTTTAACTGCTTAGAACTCTTCAGTATCACAAGTGCATAAAACATTAAATGATGTAAAATCCAGCCCTACACTGTATGTATCATTGGCTCTCCAGAAGATCTTGACCTAAGTCAAAATATTCTTGCATTTTCCCAGTCCAGACCTTCACTTGGATTCTCATACCAAAAACCTGTGGAGTGCCTTTCCAAAGCCTGGGAAGAGCTGTGAAATGCAGCAAACTGACAAAGACATCACTGCTGCATGTGTTGCATAATATAGCAGTGTCTCATCTCCCAGATTGTACCACCAGAGAAATATAGACGAGCACAGTGACATCCTTGGAGGATGCATTATACATGATGAATTTTTCACACCAACTTTTTATATAGAAACAGCTGTCATGAGCAGCAACAACAACAAAACTAAAACCTAACCGGGGCAGTACTTTCCAAGAACTAAGAGCCATCTATAATGTACACAGACAAACTGGTAAAAACATCTAGAAAACAGATAGTTGATGAAGAACTGGCCTTCTCCTTACCAAAGCCACAGACGAAACGTTCCTTAGTATCCCAGTTCACTCACTCTGTGATCTGCATGTTACCGTAAATGCTGGCACAGCCACACTAACTCAATACTGCAGTAGGCAACGTCATTAGCCGAATGCAACTAAACCAGCCTCATACATAGCATACTTCTGTGGTGCTTTTACTGCCTACAAACTACCTGCCCTGCTGACCAGTGGGGAGTAAAATGAGAGTTGCTTCTCTTTGTGACACTAGATTCAATCTGTCTTCACCTGTTCACAAGAGGTCAAAAAGCTGCCAAAATGAAAATTTGTAATAGCCTCCACAGTGAACTACCACATACCAATGACATTTTGGTAAGTTCTTATTCTTAAAATATCGTGTGAAATATACATCCTTCAATGCTTTCCATGGGTTGTGGATGTGCAGTAGCATACAACTGTGACAGTGTATGAGCAATGCTACGTCTTACAAGGATTGTTAACATGACCATTGTGGCCTCCAATCCATCCTAAAGAGATTAGTCTCAAAATGTTAGAGAATACCCCTGTTAACTGTGATCTTCTATTCAACATGGATGTCTGCACACATTAACAGTTAATTATGATTGATATAGCCTCCCTGATCCACAAGAACTACAGTCATGTTCTTAAATGAATTTTTATCAGTGATGGCAAACTAAATCCTCATCATTGACCTTATCACCTGCTTTACTAAATTTTTTTAAAATTTTTATATTAATTTTATTTTTTATGTTGCACCATTACAGCCTGTTTAGGGATGTCACAGAATTGGCTGCATGATGACAATGGCCAGTCTCTCCAGATGGGGTGTGTGTAATGAGGCTATGGATAAATCCAAATGACAGTGTACCCTGTAGAGCAGTGCCCTCTAGTTAGATTTGATGTCAAATGCTGTTGACAATCAACATTTGCACTTTATTGCTTTGCCAAGACAGATTCATTAGATAATCTCTCCTCTTGATACTGTGGTGTAAAATATAAACTCTTATTGGCACATGATATATAACTCAGATATACCATGTCCTTGATGATTTTTCTAACCAGCAGCTTGATTCTCTTCCACATTTTTGAGCAACAAATATTTAAGAATTTTACTAAAACTATATCAGCTTCACCAGGGCATACAGACACCCGCATTTAATAACCTGATGGTTGAAACACATATCCAGAAAAAAAGTAAAATAACCAGGAGCTCTGATTACATGGATGACTTTATACTATATTTATGCAATTGCTTAGGGGGTATAATACCATTAAATTTATCATTAATGCAAGAAAAAGATGTTCCAAATTGAAACAGTTTGGTAAAAAAACCCATGAAGAATTTCAAGAAGCTTCTGACAAATAATACTAACAGAATATTAATTCCAAATCTATGATACATTAGAGCCACAAAAGGGACGAATACATCATTATGAATATTCTACCAAAGTAATAAAATCATATATTCATTGAATCATTTAGGTTAGAAAAGACCTTATAGATCATTGAGTCCAACCATTGACATACACTACCAAGTCCACCACTAAATCATGTCCCCACGCACCACACCTACGAGTCTTTTAAATACCTCCAGGGATGGTGACTCAACCACTTCTTTGGGCAGCCTGTTCCAGTGCCTGACCACTCTTTCAGTAAAGAAATTGATCCTAATATCCAATCTAAAACTCTACTGATGCAACTTGAGGCCATTTTCTCTCATCCTATCACTTCCTACTTGGAAAAAGAGACCAACACCCGCCTTGCTACAACCTCCTTTCAGGTCGTTGTAGAGAGTGATAAGGTCTCCCCTCAGCCTCCTTTTCTCAAAAGGAGAAACAAACCCAGTTGCATCAGCTCCTCCTCATAGTACCTGTGCTCTAGACCCTCCACCAGCTTCATTGCTCTTCTTTGGGTGCGCCCCAGCACCTCGATGTCCTTCTTGTACTGAGAGACCCAAATCTGAGCACAGTATTCGAGGGGTGGCCTCACCAGTGCCCAGTACAGGGGCACAATCCCTGCCCTGCTCCTGCTGGCCACGCTATACCTGATACAAGCCAGGATGCTGTTGGCCTCCTTGGCCACCTGGGCACACTGATAGCTGATGTTCAGGCGGCTGTCAACCAACACACCCAGGTCTCTTTCTGCCGGGCAGTTTTCCAGCAACTCTTCCCCAGGCCTGTAACGTTGCATGCGGGTGTTGTGACCCAAGTGAAGGACTCTGCACTTGGCCTTGTTAAACTTCATACAATTGTCCTCAGCCCATCGACCCAGCCTGTCCAGATCCCTCTGCAGAGCCTTCCTATCCTCAAGCAGATTGATACTCCCACTCACCTTGGTGTTGCCTGCAAAGTTACTGAGGGTGCACTCAATCCCCTCATGCAGATCATTGATAAAGATATTAAATAAGTTTGGGCCCCATACTGAGCCCTGGGGAACACCGCTCGTGACTGGCCACCATCTCGAGTTGACTCCATTCACCTCCATTCTTTGGGTCTGTCTATCCAGCCAGTTTTTGACGCAGCGTACACCTGTCCAAGCCATGAGCAGCCAGTTTCTCCAGGAGAATGCTGTGGGAAATAGTGTCAGGGAGTTGTCTTCCACACACTCCAGGAACCTCCCGGACTGTTTCCACTCCATTGTATTTCCAGCAGACATCTGGTAAGTTGAAGTCCCCCACAAGAACACATCTAGAGATTGTGAGACTTATCCCAGCTGCTTATAGAATATTTTGTCTGCCTCTTCTGTAGCGGACTCCCTCCATGATATCTGCCTTGCTGTCCTTTCCCCTGATTCTTGCCCAAAACGCTCAACCCCATCATCACCATCATTAAGCTCTAGACGATGAAAACACTCCCTAATAAACAGGGCTCTCCCACCACCTCTCCTTCCTTGCCTATCCCTTCTGAAGAGTTTATTGCCATCCATTGCAGCCTTCCCGTTGTGTGAGTCATCCCACCATGTTCCCGTGATTGCAACTATATCATAGTTTTCCAGGTGCACAATAGCTTCCAGCTCCTCTTGTTCGTTGGCTGTGCTGTGTGCATTGGTTTAGATGCACTTCAGTTGGGCTATTGATCAACCACCTTTTGGGGGCAAGAACTACTACATTTTACAATTACGTGTCAGTGTTGTGGGAATTTGTTTTTCTGACTCATACCGTCTGTGTGACAGGGTCCTGACAGCACCACTTCCAGCCAGGGTCTCCCCCATCTGTGACCATAGCCCAGGAGCCTTTTTCAGTCAGCCAGATCCACTAGTCTATGCTTCTGCCTGGCTGTGAACCTCACTGAATGTGACCCATACCCACGGGCCAACATCGCGTCCCAGCCTCAGTCCTTCCCTTTACTCAGGGAAGTGCCCAGTGCCCAGGGCTGGGGCTGCCCAGCTCCTGGCTGGCTGCTGGGATGGGGCCTGGCTGCCAGACTGTCCCCTGCTGTTTCAGGGAGTCTTCACACCCCTGTGGAGCTGCTGATCTGTGCGGTGCCATGACAATTCAAATGCTAAAACATAATTTGCTTTTTGGATGAAGGGTTTCTGTAAGTGATTTGAAATTCAATAGCACACAATGAAAACTGAAAAAAAACCTGCAGCTGAATTTGGTTTTCACAGTACTGTAAGAACCATAGCACTTATGAACCTCAGCTTATAAATGCATGACTAAGGAGGTGCCAGAAATATAGATGAAGATAATGAGTGGTGAAATATCAAAGCCCCAAAATAAAACCAATATGACACAGAACGGAATTATACGGCACAGACTTTTTCATCCCTTCCTCTAATAGTATCTCTAATGTGTGAGAATTTACTTCATGTTTTTCTGTTCAGTGGCACATTGTCATCTGATGGGTAGTTCATATTTATCACTTCAGGCTTGCTCAGTGTTATCTGTCCATTTACCACTGTTCAAATGGAAAGAATGCTATAAAGACCAAGCCCAAGTGTCACTAAAAAGGTGAAAACTGGCATTTAAAGCAGCAAACTACTTATGCATGTGTGAAAAAACAAATTTTACTAGCTCAGACATGATACAATTAGGTGATAACTGATAGATAGCTTGGAAAGCATATATGTTACCTGAAGAGAGGGTAAGTGCCTATAGGGACAGCTGCTTAAAGCTGATTGATAAAGTGTTTTTGAATAAGTGAATTAGGCTGTACAGCCTTGGTTAATCAGGACACCTTTGATCTGACTTATATCAGCTATGGAAATGGAATTGCTCAACAAGGACAGAGACCAGAAAAGATCTTAATGCAACATTTACCACACACTGGATGAGTGACACTAATGGCCATGCGCGCTTAGCATGTGAACAGAGTAATTAGGTGATGTATTATACAGATGCAAGAGATGAGGCTCATAAAGAAACCTTAGTGACTAGGAAACAATAAACTTGGAGTTAAAATTCCTTCTCCATGGTCACTGAACTAAGGCTGCTACAGAGAGGCTTGCATAGGGTGCACCACCAGACTTCTGCTTGTTCCATGCCACATTAGATCATAAAAAAGTCTGAATGATTCATCTGAAGTCAAGTATTATCAATGGGCAAGGTAGGATAAAGTGGTTTCTGGAAGAGGTGCAACTGGAAGCAGCCAGCTGTAAACTGTAGGAAGAACGACTGAACATAGCTATGTTGGGTCAGGTTGTCAAGTCCAAAACTCAGTTTTGAACAGGAGCCCAAGCAGATGCCTAAATGTGAATACACAAGTAGTGTAAGCAGGTAGTGATGCTTTCAAAAAGTGTTCACCCAGACTCCAACAACTTGCAGCTCAGGGACCCTTGAACCAAATATATTTAATAATTCTCAGAGAATTTCTCTCTGATAATCATGTCTTGTCTGCCCTAAGCCTTCTGGCACTCACAACAACCTCCTGAAATAAAGGGTTCCTCAGGTCACTAATACGGCATATGAGGAGCCTCATCATGATCATATCTCTTGAACCTGGCTTCTATTAACTTAATTTGAGGACTTACACTCTTCTATATAAAAAGATCCTAGCAATCAATTATTTTGCATTATCTCAACGCTACTTTCCTCTAACACACCTTTATTGTATCTCCTGTCAGCACTTTCTGTTGCAGGCTGGAGGTTTTTTAGTTTAAAAAGTAATTCCTGGAATGGAAGCCATCTCATATTTCTCTTCAACCTTGTCACATTCTTCATTGTACTTTTTCTAGTTCTACTGGATAATTTCTTTTTTTAGATGGGGAGAGGGATACGGTCACCTATAAAACTGTTACTCATTATTCTCATCTAGAATTTTTCTTGTCTCTTTATCTCTGAAAAGGACTTTGTTTTTATTCAATGGCAGTTTCTTTAGGACCCTGTGGTAAGGGAGCACCAAGAACACCTCTTCAAGGTGCGGGTAGACTAGACTGACCAGATTGTGCTCTCTGTGGCTCAAGATTCCTAATGCCTACACACAATTACTCCTTTCCACACATTTATCCTAGTATCCAGGAATCATTATGACAGTTTTCTACCAGTTTGCCTGTTACAGATACCAGGATCAGTAGATTTTAGTTCCCCTAGATCTCCCATACAGCCCTTTCTAAAATTATCACCACATCTGAGACCTTTGAGTCCTGAAGTGCAAGGAATTTTTAAACATGTGGCTATCCGCTCCAGTTAACTAGTTCAGATATTTCATCCTTGAGCTGAACTTTTGTAAGTCCTCGTTAAGTACTGTCTGCTCCTGGCAATCTGCTGTAGTTCAGTTTCTGTTTGTTCCACAATTTCTTCCACTAACATTTCACTTTGAGTGAAATACTGATGAATTCACCATACAGAAGAATTCCAGCATACAAACTTCTTGAAGCTCATGTGCATTGAACAAAAGCTTCATTCAATTTTTCTTATATTTACCATCTCTGAGTGCTCCTTTCACATGGTGGTATCTATTGACCCAGCATACCATCTAGAAGGCTACCTCCTCCTGGTGCATTTAAAAAAAAGATTTTTACTTTGGACTTGGGTTTTGGCTTCTGCCTTTTGCTAATTGTTCCTCCAGATTTCTTGCCTATTCTATTATGGTTTATATTTAACTAGCAAATAGTTCTAATGCTGTTTGAGCTTTCTGAAGGATATGTTTTTGCTTTTAATAATACTTTTCATCTTATGTTGACACTTAGTCACACCAGCATCTTTTTGCCTTTTCTCAGGGGTTTATACTCCTTTATTGGGTAAGTGGTTTGGCTTTTGCTGTGTACCTCTGCTATGGTGTCCTTAAATATCAGCCAGAAACATCCAAAACTACACAGCCAGCCATCCAAGAGGTACAAACCTGGTTCTGCATTCTGTCACTCTGCTCATTTGCTTAGCTTAGTGAAGACAGAAAGATTTCAAATGTCATTTTAATTCCCTCCTAAATACTCCAAAACTTTCTCTAAGATATAATGTCAAAAGTTTTGTACCTTGAAGGTACTTCTCCCCTTTCATTGCCCAGGTCTCAAATCTGTAAACAAGCTTGCATATCTGCACCTTAGTCACCATTGTAGGTGCCTAAGGATTGCAGAATAATGCAAAAGAAGGACTGTGCTCTCCAATCTTACATTAGCAAAGAAAAAAGGTCAAATGTAAGGAACAGCCTCCACCCATCCTTCGTGTCCCAGTTGCATGTAAAGCAAAAGCAAGAGATTTGATTCTTCTGTTATGAAGACGTATGTAAGATGATAAGACTTCACATAACATAGTATGAAAACTGAACTTTCTTGATTTGGGTACCTAACTATTAAGGAAAGAAACAAGGGACTGGGCTGTAATTTGTGTCTTTGCTCTTCTGTAGAGAAATATCTGGTATTCAGACTCGCAAATGTTGTTTACCTATTGAAGACTGGTAATCTCACAATTTTTTTTTTACACGAAAGTGCTGTCTCTATTATATTCTGTCCCTATCTTTGCCTTCTCTCATCCTGAGTTACACTGACAGCTAGACAGTTTTTTTTAAAAAATGCTAGAGAGAAATGGAGAAAAACTACAGCACTTTTCCTATTTCTATTGTCAGAAGGTAAAACTGAACAAAAAGAGTCAGTGAAATTGTTAGGTTTCAGTGAGATCACCATCATTTTTGCAAAACTTCTCATTCTTGCCATGAAATTATATGGTCATGGTTTATAAATAATACCAGCCAGAATCTGATCTCATTTGCATCAAACTCAATCAAGGCCAGCTGCTTTGGTGTAATGAAAAAGAAATCAGAACTGACCTCTTTGCAAATCTCGGGTCTATTCTTTCTACAGAGTCCCAAGGGCCTTGGCAAACACAAACAGTATTTATCATGCCCTCTTGCTAGTACTACTGCAGTTACAATCCCTGAGACGTGGAAAATCAGTGACTGCTGCTTAATGTCCATGTCTTAGAGAACCTACCCTGCACTGCTGTGGTGCCTTAAAAATGGGGCATTCCATAAAAGGTAGGAAGGTAGCATAGGACAAGTACTGAAGACCTGTAATCAGGCACAGTCCTCAGTCCCTGACCCACCCTACATTCTATATCTATGTATGTAACTTCTGTTATGTACTAAATGCCCTGACAGAAATCTAGAATATGTGCCATACATAACAGCCACATGCATAAAATGACAAAAAAAAGACAGATGTGTGAGCTAGGGAAGGGTACAGAATGGAGAGGTAGAAATACAGCCATTACATTTGAATGAGGGTAGTTCTTTAGTCTCAAAACTTTCTGCACATGCAACCAGTTTGCTCTCCTTAAAATTAAATTATTGTATGGATACTGATTTCTAGCACATCTACAATGATTCTGTCTTTTTTGTCTTTCTTTCTTAATAATGGCAGTAAAGTTATATATATTTTTTTTTTAAATTAATTGTACAAAATAACATTAGATAATAAAGTTGTGCTGTTTCCTCCAAGATAATATGAGGCAGATTTGAATAAGATCTCAGACTGCAAGTTGTAAGAGACACGTGACATCTTTTACCTAAGAAACCACAAACCAAAAATTTTCAGAGGAAATCTGAAACCCAACATTAATATTTCACAATAAACCAAAACTTGTCAAAATACATTATTATAAAATGACTTATGCATAAATTTATATGTCACAATTTAAATAGTTTTTAGTGTTGTAATAATCAAATAACATACACCTCTGTGATTCTGCTCAGACAGTGCATAACCTGCTATTAATAACTCATAGTAAAAGAAAAGATTAGTACATGCTATCACATTTCCATACCAAATCCTTGAAGCATTATTGCAGCTTCAACCACAACAAAATATATTAACATCTTTTCCCTTTTTGATATCCTTACTAATGAGAGTAAAATGATAGCTCCAATAATTTAAAACCTAGAGAAGTACTTTGATTTTATTCTTTTATTCTGGAGGGGTTTGGGTTTTTTGCCTTGCGAAATTTGAAAATCTAAAGAAAACAACATGCAATGGCAATCTAGTTTTCATCTGACCGCAACAAAACCTAGTTCATTTCATTACTTACCTTCTCAAAAATTTTTTAAGATTGCCAAAGACTATGGAGTCAAAGGCATAGATCTGGGTACTATAGGAACCCTTCTGAAGACTCAGGCTCCTGAGTAAACCTGCAATAAAATTAAGCTTGGGAAGTTCGTGCGATATTTTAAAGTTTTTTCTATGTCTGAAATAACTCTGCAATTCCTTTGATTTGCATCGAGCTTGTATCACTCTGGATCTTCAGTCTTGCATCAGAAAACCCCATACAATTTCAATTCTGAAAGCATACATGTACTTTATTCCTCTGCTTCCCCAACTGAGATTGAAAACGTCCCACTGAGTAGTACTTACACATTAATACATCAAAAATTTGAGGTGCAAGCTGATATAGATATGGGAGGACAGAAGCATGCTGTAGCAAGTATCTTAGGATTAATTCATTTTTTCTTAGCAATCCAAAATGAAATTAATATTTTGTATGGCTTTCTGAGAAGAAAATGAAGTATAGCTAGAAGGTATTACAAATGATCATAAGCTGATTTTTTTTTCATAAAAGCATTCTACCCATCTAAATGAAACTACCATTCCCTTCCTAAATTTTTTGAGGAAGAGAAACATGTCACAGAGTCTAGTCTGTCATGATATTGCCATTGAATTGTGCATCTCTTCACAGTACTTGCTGTAATACCACATCCCTACAAACCTCAGTTCTTCAGAACAGATTAACTGCAACATATTTAATGGACTAACTACTACCAAAACAGAAGCATTTCTAGATTCTAGCAGCAGGGATGTTACACCCCCTGAAGATTTTAGCTGCCAAAATGACAACTTGTCCTGAGATAAGATGTTTAGATGTCCTGGCACTTGCACAATAATAAAAGTTCTCCACTGTTTGAATCTCTCCTGGGGGATCTCCCAGTGATTATTCCTCAGGTTCCTTCCTGCTGACAAAGAAGTGGAAGAATCAGGCTTTCAGACTCCAGAGAACAGCTTAAGGGACTTATTTCTAGGCTGAACTCCTAATGTGGTTCCAGGAGTAAAGAGTAGCTTAGCTTTTGTTGCAACTTGTTTGAAATACTAAGGTTAAAAATCAGGTTGGTTGTCATATCTGTGCCATGCCTAAACCCTTGGGTGTAGATGCAGGGGCCTCCTGCCATTTTACAGGAATTTAGTGAAAAGCAGCAAATAGCATCAGTCAGCTGGTAAGAAATAAGATGCAAGAAACAGTTTAAAAGGGGGCTGGTTTCTTGTGGTCTTTATCTCAAGGTCCAGCATTACAAATTAAGTCTCAGTGCTCGTGAACTGGCAGTAGCTATATAAAAATTTATATTTTAAATCTTTCATCTCAAAGAGCCTGCTAAGGGATAAATAACACTTGACCTGGCTAGTTTTCTATTCCCACAGATTTTCTATTTTCCTAGGAGGAAACTCTGCTTCCATCAATAACAGAAAACACTGCTATTGATTTGAAGCCAAAACATAAGTAATCTTTAGATTATTTTAAGGCTCAGTTCTAAAAATGAGAGAGAATAGTACCCAATTTGGTCAAGATGCGAAAGCGGAACACTAAGGCTTAGTGGCTTGCCTGAAAACTTTGCAGTCATTCAGTGGCAGAACAATGATTAGGATGTTTTAGTTCCCTTCTAAATCTATTTGAACATGCTGTTCTTGTGTGAGAAATTTGGGATCTAAATATCCCAGTTTTCACCTGCCACTTTGAGAAAGTTATTTGCTTCAGTTGCTGGGTTTCCAGCACAGCCACAAAATGAAACAATGGAGGCATTACTTTAGGTATAACACAGTTATGTCTGCAGTCTAAGAAAGCCTTTTCTCATACACTTTTCTGCTGAATTTCTTCCTGAACCACCTCTGAGAAATCCAGATTAAAAAAAAAAAAGGAATTCTGAATTCCAATGTTTCCCCATTTTTAAGTATTATTGTCCTCTTTTTTTCATATTTTCATCATAACACTATGTTCAAACAACAGTAGCAAAGAGGTGGGGAAAGGAAGTTGATTGCAAAGGTGGAACCCTTAGGGTAAGCAGGCAACTAAATATATCAGTCATTACAAAAATGATCCTATGGGAAAAAAAACCCACTAATTTTTCTTCTACATTTCTCCTGTACCCAAATAACAGAACAAAAATTGAAGAGAAAGCAAGAGCAGAATGTTTTAGCCAAAAAAATTGTGTAATATTTCTTTTTTTCTTTATAGAAGAAAGCAGTCTGAGGTCTTTGTTCAGCCATGCTCAGGTTTCCTATGGTTTTTGGTTAAAAGATACACAGAGAACAACTTTGACTCAAATTGAGTGTGATATGTAGTTTCCATGCTGAAATCATCATATTCAAACTGATGCTTAAGGTCTTTTCTTAGATAGGTTTCATGTCAATTTTACAACTGTGAATGGAACCATTTGTTCTACTTCTACAACTGTTTTTTTGTTATTTCCTCTAACACAGTGTCTGTTGTTGGCCATAGGGGCATTTAAATTCTCCTGGAAGAACCATGTTCTCTGTGACATCTGCAAAGAATGACCAAGGAGATACTTAGGTGTTATACAATTCAGCTACTTGGTAATATCAGTGAAAATATCAAATGATAAAAAAGAAAAACCTATCATGCTGTTTAGATTTTCCTCAAAAAAAACCCACTCTTAAAATTCAGAAAAATTATGTCTTTAAAAATATGTTGACTAGACTGAGGATGTCCTCTATTCAACCTCTGTCCCAAGCTGGTTTTGTTGATTCCTTTAAAATGTCACTCAGGTCATTGTGTGTTCTGATGTTGCTAACATTCATTATTGAAACTAAGTGTTTTCTATTGAAAACCACGCTTCCTGTCCCTACAGACTTTCTCCTTAGTAAGGAGAAGAGGCTTAACAAGGTTTTCTTGTAAGCTAATTCCAGTAATAAATGCATGAACTGGGAACAAGAAAGAAATTATGATAGACTGCTGATTCCCTGTTTTCAGGGTCTTCCTTTCAAAACAGCATGTTCTCTTTAGTCCTCAAATGCTGTGGCCTCATGAAAGGCCATGGACTTCAGAAACATAAAGGTTTAACAAACTCTCAAATAGGTAACATCTACTTTGGTTCTAGTCTGTAGGCAGTAACAGAACCACAGTGTTGTTTCTGGTTCTGGCACAGACCAGTCTTTATTCCGAGATTCAGGCTGGAAAATGAAATGAGACATTCAGCTGTTGCTTGTGATAAAGCTGTGAAGGAAACAAGCAGCAGTCAATTGCCTACTGCATGGATGACTAAAAGAAAGCAAAGTTCTGCAGAAGAAAGCAAACATCACAAGGGGAAAAATCTCTTCTAAACAAGCCCGGTGCTTGCCTGTGTGAGTTAACAGCATGTTTGAACACAGTTAGTCTGCTTCATTGTGTATTTGCTACTGGAAGTGAAGCGAGTTACTATGTATGCTAAACACAGTAATATTTCCCATCTCACCACTTTATGAGACATATAGAATTATCAAACAGCATCAGACAAAGCAAGTCCAAATGACCTATAATATTCTGTGATATATTTTAACCCCATAAAAGATGCAACTGCTTCTGTATATATTGTTTGGATTGTATGTGACTAAAATAACCCCCAAAGGTGCCTTCCAATCTCACCATTGTGCAGTTCTGTGAGAATTAATAGAAAATAGGATCTTCCCTGCATATTTCTTTCTGTGATGCCTTATTATAACAGACTTCTCAGCATTATCAGACAGCAAACAAAGGGCTGACATTTCCAGGGGAAAAGGGACCCAACTTTGTAATGCCAGATCTATTTAAATATTGAAGACAGGGAGGTTACATTGACTAGAAAGTTTTTGGGTTCATATTGTACCCTGGTGATAACTTTAAGTTATTTCGATGTAAACTAAGTTATCTGAAAGGGTTGCTTACTTTGGCTCTTTATCCCTGCAATGTACTGTTTTATTCTTGACTTAGGTGCCAGATTTCTACTGATTTGGGAAAATCACCTAAAAGACGGGTTTAGGGCTACAGACAAGCTGTAAAGAAACAGAAATTCATTTCTGATTCCTGGCTGCTGGAATATGGGTTTTCTCAAGAACTGGTTCCACCAAACCATGGAACATAAGAATTACTATAAGACATACCTCTGATTTTTCATAATATTATCACTAATGCCACAAAAATACTACTTTCTCCAGCATGACTGAAAGTCAAAACACAGAGGTTTACCTCAGGTTAATTAAATATTTACACACACTTTCCCCATGTTACTTTAGGATTACACTTTAGAAAAAGGACAAATCTTTCTGTTGCTTAGATGAGCATGAAGGCTGTGAATGGTCACCTACCACCCTGATTACTGCTATAAACTCTTTTCTCACCATGATAGACAATTCTTGTCCTGCTAGTATCTATCCACAATGCTTCTACTAAAGCAAAAAATCAAGAGGTTAGGAAAATAGCTTTAGAGCCTGCAGAAATTGCTATAAACTTTTTGTACGGATTTAGCACAATAAGAAAGACAAGCTGCTTATCTTCTATCTTCATTTTCAAGACCTTTCAGTCTTTGTCCCAGCATTAATGCACTTTATTGATTATGGGAAGTTTGAGTATCCTCCAAACAGTCTGAAGAGGCAGCCAGCATTGCTTCCTACTTATTTCCAGACAATGCTTGTACTTTCTCAGACATCACATTTTGAGATAAGTGCTTGCACATATCCATGCAACTAACCTTGTTCTAATCCAGCCCTAGCTCAGCTCAAAATGATGCACTGATCTTTTTCATGCAAGAAAAGGCATCAGTTGCTCCCTTACTAAACCACACTTAGGATTACATTTAAAATACCCAGGTGTCACCAGCACTGAGGAAGTGTAACCTCTGTTATCTGGCCCTCATCTGGTTAGGCCTGTCCTTCTAAGAGATCAGAAAACCCCCTTTTTCCACCAGATTGTCTCCTGTTAGCAAACAAATGGTAGAGGCCGCTCTAACCCACTAAACAGACTCTCCCTGGAAGTCCCGCTACTCTGCTTCAGGCAGTCTTATCTCACTGCATGTTAGACTGAAGACTGCCCGCACTGCTTTTTCCCTTCCTCCTTTGCAGAAAGATTATCGTGGGCTTCTGCAGTTAGGGGCCAGGAAGGTGCTCCAGTGGTTTACTCAAGCCCTGTGCTCTGCAGGTGTATTAAGTGGTTCTAGGACTCCAACACTGGTAAAAAGTGCATTTGCCTAAAAGCTAACATTTCTCTAGGTGTTTACCAGCAAAGAACTAAAGCTTTCAAATACCCTTTTCAGATTGGACATGCACTTTCTCCTCATCAAAGTCATATTTTTTCTTTTCCTTGAATAAACAAACCACTTCATATATTGTTTTTCTGGTTAAATTAAATACTTGCTTGCACAGGGCTAGATGTAAGTTAAAGCCAAACATATAAATTCAGGAACATTTTGTTCTTCATGACAATGCAATATTGGCACAGCATTCAAAACAGGAGTAACAAAGTAAATCAGTACATTATTTCCCCAATTAAGGTCATTTTGCTATAAAAGTTGATTCTGCTGGCACCATACCAGATTTTCAGTCTTATGTGTGCTTTCTTTTTTACCCTTAGTAGCAAAATGTTTTTCATTAAATAATTTTAGTGAAGGTACAATTTCTGTATTTATTCTCTGATAAAACTGGAATTAGAGCAGTGCTGATTTACAATCTGAGCCTTTTCTAGTCTCTGTGACATATTTCAAATTGCAGCTCTGGGTCCCAGACCAATCATAAGGTCATACAGTACTGTTAGTAATTCAGCCATTTTAAATCCTGAATGCTTTTAAAAGTGGGAGGAATTATTTGTGGGTTTCTACTTATTGCTTGTTTTGTCCCTGTGCCTATTGCCTTTTTCCCAGTCCTTCGGTTTCAGACAGGTTCTCTGGTGAGTTCCTCTAGAGAGGATTCTGTCGTAAACTTTCCTACTACTTCTAACACAGTCAATACAGAAAGGAAGACGTTGGGTGGAGGGTTTTTTTTTTGGCATAGTCTTACTTTCTCTGAGTGTCCCATTTTTTCTGAATAAACAGTAACACAAGCTTTAAATTACAAGCGTGTTAGAAGGGCCATGAATATGCACTATTCGCTAAAAAAAAAACCAGACTTGAAGAATAGATAGGATATAGAGTTAGTGTTTCATGTGTCAGGAAAAAAATTAAACTGATGCACATACAATGCAGACATACAATATTCTTGTTAAGGTACTAATGAATTTGAGCAAATAATTTTAACTTCTTATTTAACTTTTTCAAAGTTTTGTTTTTGTTCACGTGCAACACCATTTAATGAATTACCAATCAGCAAAATACACTGTAAAAAGCTTGACAGATTTTTATGAGTAAGGAGCACTTGGAAATTACTGAGGTTAATCCTTTAATTTTCCTACTCTTTGAAAGTTTTTCTGATGGTAAATTATTTGAGATAGGAAATCCACAAGAGCCACTTCGGCTGAACTCTGACTTCATCTGGGGCCTTTGGGTTACACATGTAAAGTTGGTACAAGTAAAAGTAAAAACAAAACTCTCCCAGACATTCACTTTACTGCCTTTTTTCATACTCATAGTTGTGTAGCTATAATTTCTAATGTAACATATGGAAACAAACAGCTTGGAATATCTAACTAAATATAACTGAAATTATTCTCAATATGAAATAAAAGTTGCACTTTACATTACAATAATAGTTTTTTTAATAAGATAACCTATAATTTCTTAGTATGTAAGAATAACAGTTGTGACATTGTCCTGTCTTTGGCTGGGATAGAGTTAATTTTCCTCTTAGTAGCTGGTACAGTGCTGTGTTTTGGGTTTAGCATGAGAATAATGTTGACAACACACTGATGTTTTAGTTGTTGCTCAGCAGTGCCTACACTAGTCAAGGACCTTTCAGCCTTTCATGCTCTGGTGGGTGCACAAGAAGCCGGGAGGGGAGGGAACAAGATCAGGCAAGACAGCTGATCCAAACTGGCCAAAGGGATATTCCATACCATATAACACCATGTTCAACATATAAACTCGGGGGAGAAGAGCCAGGGGGACAGCAATCACGGCTCAGGGACTGGGAGGGCAGTTGCTCAGGGTGGTCAGCAGTTGCATCACCTGTTTTTTCCTTTCTTTTGCTTCTCTCTCCTTATTTCTTCTTCTCCTTCCTGTTCTTCTTCTTTTTCTTCTTCTTACTACTATGCCTCCTCTTTTATTAAAATTATTAAACTGTTTTTATCTCAATCCACAAGTTTTCTTCCTTTTGCCCTTCTGATTCTCATCCCCATCCACTGGGGTGGGAGGATTGAGCGAGCAGTTGTGTGGTGCTTAATTGCTGGCTGGGGTTAAACCATGACAGACATGAGCATCCTAACTTTTAATTACCTTCTGAAAATTTAAGTTTCTGCAAATTTTTCTGAAGTTTCTGCATTGATCAAAAAATTATAAGGAAAACAACCTGGTCCTGAAAAAACAAAGTGAAGAGTTTTCATAATAGTGACTGGGACTGTCTGGATGTAGAAACAAGACTTCATTAACTCATCTGAAAGCAAAATATGAAATTTTGTCCCTAAGAAATGCAATGGTGAAAACCTCTAACATGACTAAGGTCAGACTTTCACCCACACTGAAGAGATGGCTAGTAGCATTCATCAATAATCAAACCCAGCAAAAGCATTTGGAGAAACCTGCTGTGAATATTTATAAAACAAGTAAGCATCTGCAGGTTTCTGAATGAAATTCCTATTTTAGCCACAAAAATAAATTTAAGTATTTTAGTAGGTTTGTTACAGCGCTGCAAAGCCTTTGAACTACGGAGTGCTAGTCGGAAAAGTTCCTGGGTTAAAGAGAAAGTGAGTGATGATAGTTTTCTTCATTTTAGCCGGTGTGGTGTGCTTTGGTTTAGATTTAGTGTGGGAACGGTGTCAATGGCACACTGATGTTTTAGCTGTTGCAAGGTAGGTGCTAACTGTTGCTAGGTGGTGCTGCTCCAGGCTGGGGGGATATTCCATACCATATGACATCATGCCTGGTATATTAAGTGGGGAAGTTGGCTTGGGGAGTGGTGTCTGTCGGTCGTTGATGAGTACTTGCATCACTTGTTGTTTGCTTGGGTTTTTATTTCCTACCCCTCCACCCCTGGGTTTTGCTTCTCTCTCATTATTTTCCTTTTCATTATATTATTTTCTTATTATTATTATTACTATTATGGTTTTATTTTAATTATTAAACTGCTTTATCTCAACCTATGACTTTTCTTACTTTTGCTCTTCTGATTTTCTTACTTTTACGCTTCCAGTTCTCTCCCCCATCCCACTGCGTTGGGGGCAGTGAGTGCGCAGTTCATGTCTGGGGCTAAACCACGACAGTGCTCTTAACCTCTAGTAAAGTATATTACGTAGGTAAGGATGCTCACTCAGTGAATATGACTGTGGAAAGGAAAAGAGCTATCACAGTCTATACTGCACCTGTGAAGTGATGATGGTTTTTCACCATGTTTATCACTTCACCTCTACAATTAATGTGTTTCATTTGCTGTTTTATTACCTAGTCATTATTACAAACGTTTTCTGCAAGTCTTTACTTTTATTTTGTTTTGAATAGCCTAATATTAACAGCAATCTAACCTCAATGTTTTTCAGTAGAAATGAGTTATTGTTGTATCACAAACCCCTGTGACATTTAACTACCAAGAACAGTTGGGGTAATATATAATAATACAATTATTATGGTATTATAATACTATATATATTGTAGTATACATATGCATACATATACATTGTATGATATACAATAATACCATTAATAATATACAATAATACCATTAATTATGAAGTATATCTGGAGATGCACAGATGCATATAATTTTATCAAATCAGAATAAATATAATCTATTTATACACAGAGAGTTTTCTACACTTAAAAACCAGAGCCAAAAATCTCTGAAAAGCCCAACAGGCAACTTTTGTGTAACAACAACACATATTTAGTGGAAGTCATGGATCCAAACTCTTCCCTTTCACACCTAGACCATGGCTGTTTGCTGCTCCCTTCCGCACCCACTCTAGGGACTTTTGCCATGGGTGTTCTCAAATTTTCCACCTTGAAGTAGGAGTCATGGGAGAGGGATCATCGGAATAATTATCATGTACCTGTATTCTGACCAAAAGTAGACTATGCAGTGACTTGTAAGCACCAAGATAATTTTTGTTCCAGTAAGGAATAAGCCATATTTACAGTATTTACAAGCTATCCCCAGTGAGTTCCATTATTTTGGCTAGATTAGATGTAGATGGCATGGATGTTGCTGAAAGTGACACCAGTGTCAGTTTTGGTCTGTTTCTCTAATGCTCAGCTGGGGAATCTAACTAGCTTCAATAGCCTCCTATCAGGAGAAGTTTAGGATATTTGGAGCCTTTGAAACACTCTCCTTCTAAGGACGGATTGATCTCTGGAGGAAGAGTGTAAGACTGAGAAATGGTCTGAAAGCACACATGAAAATGAATGAGAGATGTTCCTCCAGCTTTACCACCTTGGCAATACAGAAGAAATCATTGAGAACAAAAAGGGGAAAACTACTGACACTGCACTGTTGGAGAGGCAATTTGGGGTTACAGCTGCCCTGTCTTTCATGCCCTTGGGTGGACAGGAGCTGAGTATGCACACTGCAAGCTGTCCTAGAAGACCTGCAGCTAAAGGGATTCTGCAACTGGTGGGAGGAGGGAAAGGGGTATGAAAGTATTCTAACTCACAGGACTTAGAGATAACCAGATAATTTCAATGAGTAGTCTCCAGGGAAAACTGAAAATGAGGTGGAAACCATTCATATTTTTAAGCTGTGTGTATGGTGACATGTCTAGAAGATTTTATACAGTTTTAGCAAAATGAAAAAATAGTAGCACTCAAATTAGCATGAATTAACTTAGGAACTGAATAGGAATATAAACTCTGAAAATTGTATGGTAAGGTTAACCTCAGATAGGAACTCTGAGAATCTAGCCTTGAGGAAGGGGAAAGACAGTCTGCAGTAGTTTCCATAAAATTAGGAAAAGACCATAAATGCCTGGGCTCATAAACATATGAGCTGCTCTGCAAACTTGCACTGGGAGACATGGACTCTTCTGCAGGGCAGAAAAGAAAGAACACATGTTGTGTGAATTCTTCTTACTTGCTATAAGTTATGTTATTTTATTAAAAAGCCTTCTACATGAGGATCTCTGGGACCTAGGATGTGAGGATTCAAGGCTTTAAGAAACAAGCCTGAGCTATCCTGAAAGGCATTTCAGGTTATAACCAGAGTTGAATTATTCTTGAAGTGGAAGGTAAATTGAGCAAAATGCCAAATAAATAAGCAGTAGCCTTGCTTCATATTCAGCCCGCTGAACATGAGCCAGCAGTGTGCCCAGGTGGCCAAGGAGGCCAACAGCATCCTGGCTTGTATCAGGAATAGTGTGTCCAGCAGGAGCAGGGCAGGGATTGTGCCCCTGTACTGGGCACTGGTGAGGCCACACCACGAATGCTGTGTTCAGTTTTGGGCCCTGCAGTACAAGAAGGACATCGAGGTGCTGGAGCGCACCCAAAGAAGAGCAATGAAGCTGGTGGAGGGTCTAGAGCACAGGTACTATGAGAAGGAGCGGCTGAGGGAGCTGAGGTTTGTTTAGCCCAAAGAAAAGGAGGCTGAGGGGAGACCTTATCACTCTCTATAGCGACCTGAAAGGAGGTTGTAGCGAGGTGGGTGTTGGTCTCTTCTTCCAAGTAAGAAGTGATAGGATGAGAGAAAATGGCCTCAAGTTGCAACAGTAGAGTTTTAGATTGGATATTAGGATCAATTTCTTTACTGAAAGAGTGGTCAGGCACTGGAACAGGCTGCCCAAAGAAGTAGTTGAGTCACCATCCCTGGAGGTATTTAAAAGACACATAGATGTGGTGCTTGACTCGGCAGTGTAGGTTAATGATTGGACCCAGTGATCTTAAGGTCTTTTCCAACCTAAACAATTCTACAATTCTATGGTTCCTGAAAATGTAGATTTTTATTCTTGAATTATGTAAATAACCTGGATGCATCTGCCTAGGCAAAACTCTTCCTTTAACTTTGAAGTTTTAAGGGAAAGACATTGAAGGAAATTCATAGGAACATTTTGTGAAGTCACCATGGCAGGTGGAATTAATGTGAGCATCTTGGCCTGAAGAGTCATACCACTTCATAAAAGGATAGAAAAAGGAACTGCAGGGCAAGTCCTAGGGCTCTACTCAAAGTTTTTTAACTATGACATCTCTTTGTTAGCTGGAAAATATGAGTACCCGGAGAGCAAGCCGATTTTAACAGTCTCACCTGTTAGTACTTCACATTGTTAGTTTCTTAGTGAATAACAAGCATTAAAAAGAAAGTGTAACTAAATGAAACTTCTGGCATGCTCTTCTATAAGACCAAGTGCAGACAAATGTATATAAAAACCCTGTGACTTCTATGTCATGGAATACATATGCCATATCAGAACAGCTTATTTTCTGTGAAGGCCTTCAAGGCTGCATTCAGGTAACAGGAATGAAAAGATTCCTCTGAGCTGAAGTGCAAGCTAAATGGCATCTCTCTACAGGGGGCTGCTGCTTAGTGTGGCTGGGTTAGGTAAGAGCTTTCTGTAGCTGAAGAAGATCTGAAAATCATTGCAGCTCACTGTACTGATCTGAAAACAACAAATAAAAATTCTACTGCCTAATTGGGCAGTGATCTGGATAGCATCACAATGCTAGGCATGAATGAAGGCTTCAGCTCCTTACCGCTATATTCAGAGCACCGCAAGCTAACCTACTGTTTGAAAACATGACTAAAGTTTTGGCCTTCAGAGTGGCTGTCTTCAGCAGAGAGTCCGGTTGAAGACAAGGCACTCAGCCTCAAGCATTTTGCAAGATTTGGTAAGAGTACTGGATTCCTCAGCGTCTTGCAGAACTGAAGTGTTTTGAAGAGGTGAAGCCCTGAAGCCATAGTAAGTGAGAGATTAGGAGAAGATAACAAGAAGAGAGCATTGAATAGGATTTTCCAAAATAGGTCACCCAAGAATCTCAGACTCAAGTCAGACATGCTGTTCTGTCTGTTGTCATGCTGGGTGAACAGATTGTTGCTCCTATCCAGTACTGACTGCAGCCGTCTTGCCAGAAGTTACCACTGAATTCAATCTCCCACTTTTGCTGGCTGCGTAGAACATTGTGTAGTGTTCCTTGGTGTAGGTTAGGAAGCAAATGCATTAGCCAACCTAGATTGTTTTAACAGAACCAGGTGAGGGAGCAAAAGCATACCAGATATCGAAATGGAACTCAGAATATGCTGTATTCATAATCTCCAAAGAGCAAATTGAAATGCCATTAAAATTAAAAAAATAGACAACATGTAATCTCATTTGAATTATAGCATCTACCTGCAGCTGAAATGCTTTTAATTAATCAAAGAGATTTAAAGCAAAAATAAGTACCTAGCCTTTTAACATGACAGCAGGGCACTCTTTCTGTTCCAGTAAGTGCATTTAATTGCAGTCCAAGACTGCACAGGCTTCTTCATCAATTTATACTTTGTTATTCAAAGCATTCTGAAGAGTCTGAGAATGAGTCAAAGAAGAGCAAAAGGCATGCTGATTGATCCTCAAACCAGTATTTTTTAATGTTCACTGAGAAGAAGGGAGTTTGAAGGCAGATGCTGCATAGTAAAACTTCCTTGTTTGTTTATTTTTCTAGAGAATTACCTGATCTGGCTCAGAGAAATGCCAATAAAGATATAGGGGTGCCTGTAAGCTGAAACAAAAAAGGAGCTGTTTAAAGTATTCTCTACACTGTTTGGAAACATTTAATTTCTGAAAATGAACAAAAGAATCCTTCATCTCCCAGAGGAACAGAAAGATGGTACAGTTCCAGACTCCAACCAGGAGAAAAGTAAAAATAGTAAGAAGAAAGGGTAAGAAAAAGTTAATGATAATAATCACAGGATTATTCTTTCCTTTAATGACATTAATTCAAAGCATAGGCCATCTAAGTTCATTCTCACCTTCAAGTGTCTGCTTTATTGGAGAATTTGCTGCTTCAACTGTTTTATTAGAGACAGTTTGAAGGAAACTTCCCTTAAAATTATTCACTTATTCTCTGGTTATGAATCTGGGTCCAGAAACCTGAGTATGTCTAGACTGCAATTAAAGCAGTGGCCATGGAAGAATGGAGGAATTCCTGATCTAACTCTAAGTTAGATATCTTGAATACTGGCCTCATGATAAATACATAGAAGGATTTAGATCTAGACAAAATTGTCTGCCTCAGACAAGTCTACACTAAACTTCAAGATAATTTCACATTATCTTAAAGGAAGAAAGATGATTTTGTACTTTGAACTTGCCTTTCAGGAACCGAGACAAACATCTAGTTTGTTTCCCTGCCTATATCAGCAGAAAACAGCTAACATGCCAAAAGACTGCAAGAATCTCAAACTAAGAAAGCAATACAACCTCCATGAATCTCATTATAATCTCTCAGACTGGTTTAAGCACAGAAATGTGGAGCTTCATATATCTGATATTTGTCTCCAGTTATGATTACCCTAGGTAAATTATTCCTTCTATATATATTGAATTATTTGAAGCAAGAATATACTGGTTAATGTATTAATATATCATATTAAATTATTGTGGCAGCATTATATTAACTATTATATTAATTTCTTGTGGGAACAAGCTCCATGGTTTATATGGATTTAACATGGCTAGCAGAAGTTTTGCAGAGATTCAAAATCTCTGAGAATACTTAGGCAAAATACTTATTACATAGAATATACAGGATCTCATTTTCATTAGATGTTGCATTATGTAAAGCATGGTACGTCCACACAGAGGTTGCTGTATATTGTGAGCTAGACTTCTAACATAAGAATAAATGTACTGGCTTAAATGTGGTTAGTAGTAAACCTCTCATGAAAGAGGTAAAATGAGCATCTGAGTATAAAATTTCTTACAGCTTTGTAAAAGGGCTTCTAAATGTGAAATATAGAGAGGGTTCTGAAATACTGAAGTGATGAAATCTTGGTTGATTAAATATGTGTATGCCCATTCCCAAAACTGAGGCCAAGGACTGCATAGGTTAGTGAGATAAATTTCTATTTTGTTTCCAACTCTTTGCTTCTGCTTACATTTCTATTAACTTCATCCTATGAAAACAATCAAACAGAAATTTTCTCTTTACACATGCAAACAGAAAGTACAGAATAAACTTTTATGTAACATTGTGATATTATCAAGCTTTATAAAACTGGAATCTCCTTCTTGCCCAGCAGCAATTAAACTAAAGATCTTATTGCGTTGTCTTTTATTGATGTGTTCTTATAATCTGTAGATACATAATTAAAAACTATCTTGCTTTTGTCTTCTAAATACATTTATCATAGAATATCCATTCTAGTAATACTTTCTCTTCCTATTTTACATGTACTTCTGCCAGTTTTGAATTTTTTTTTTTACTAATCCTTTTACTGTTTATCCAATCTTTCAAAAAAAAAAAACCACCTGACATATTTGCTCAATAAATTTCACTGAATATTTTTTATTGTATTCAAATATTTCCGTCCAGATCTTCTCTGCTTTTCTTTTTTTTTTTTTGAGTTGTAACTTTGAGTTATTTCTGAGGGTGCGCTATGTATACTTAATCCTAACATCAGCAATTTAGTTTGTGTCCTAGATATGCCTACAGTCGCATGCTCACTTAATAATATTTAAAGAATTTAAATCGTTCTGATATGAATATTTAGGTTACTGGATAGACCCTGGAGATGAAACTGTCTTTCATTTGCAAGATTTCCATTGGACCAGAAGTTAGGTCCAATAGCAGATCTGTGAGCAAAAGCTCTCTCTTCTTCTGGCTGTGAAAGACAACAAATGTATGAAGACATCCAAGAATTTACTACCTGTATTGTAAATATTTTTTTCAAAAAATACTGAAAAGTAATAAGCACAACCCCCTCACCACCACTAATTATAGCAATCTCTAGCAGGCTTTGAAGTAATTTACTTATATCAATGCAATGCAGTCCCAATATTTTTCAGCAATTTGTAATTTTAAAAGCACTAGAAAAAAGCTATTTCATAGAGATAGCCCATTTTGTATGAATTTGCTAAAATGAGCCTGAAATTTTCCAAAGGTGTTAGCCAGCTACCTTGTGCTCTCACCAATAATGAGAGATACAGTGTAGGGTGGATAACTTTTAGATTTCAGTGCTGAAGGAGAGGGTACAAAGAATGTGGGGTTATAATACAGGCCGAACATCCATCTGGTGCCAGAATATAAAATAAATATATCCAGAGGGAATAGATTCCTTGGACTAGAGGGGGAGGAACAAAAACCAAACCCAGCTTTCCTACCTCATTGAAAATGTCACAAGTCCTTCAGTACTAATTAAATGTTGTCACAGATGAAGTTCTGAAGTAATTAATCTTCTGGAGCCAAGAATACAGATGAAAAGTCTGCCCATGAAGGTGCTATTACTTTGATCCCTTCACAACTTCATAAGCTTTCCCCCCTGCACTCCCACCCAGAAGATAATATTGAATCTTAAAGGTCAAAGTTTCCTAGTAATGCCAGTTAGAGATGTAGGTTTCTGAGGCAACCCACAAATTATGCCTTCAACATTCTGTTACATTATGAGTAAATGCAGGTATTGCAGCATTAAAGATCTTGTCTTCCCTAAAAAAATATTAGGCAACTGAAAAAAAAACCTATGAAAATTATGCAAGTAACTGAAATAATAAGCAGTCACACTGACATATGTACATCTGTCCAAATAGAAATGTTAAGCATTAACAGTAAGTGCCTTACTGAATATATTAGTATATGCATACAGTTTATTTAAATGAATGGTTTATATCACCTCCTATTTCACTTCAGAAAATGAAAACCACATTTCTCTGTGGAGAATAGAAAGAATTAGAAGAATAACTCCATCTGCAGTGACACAAATACCAAATGAAATGGGCCAGCCAGTTTCTGTGAAAGACGCGCTACCACTAATTTTTCTGTTATAACAATGATTGTACTAGATTGCACCCTAAGACACTACAGCCTGCTTTGGTTGAGGAAGCACTTTCCTATTAATTTATTGACAAGTACAGAGATACTTTTAAGCCTATGTAATCCCACAAGGCATCCTGATGAGTACATACAACAAAGATAGCCCAGTATTTGATCCCCATCACATATTTCAGACACAGTGCTATGCTAAAGCTAAATGTTATGAAGGATCTAGTGAACTAATAAACTATTTGACAGTACACCCAACAAAACTTCATCCCTCCTACTCCAACACTAGATAACACTACCCACCCAGCCTCCTCCAAACCCTGAATATATTTACTTTAGTCAGAAAGCAGCACACCTGGGGCCAAACTGCTCCCACACTGATTGCCAGCTGATTTCTTTTGCCTAATCTCACATGCTTGTGTTAGATGTAAATTAGAGCTCCATGGGAGCCCTCTGGCTTTCTGATACCTATATGGTCTGACAGGTACTCTGGCAGAGAAAGAGCAGAAGTGGCACTGCTCTTCCCCTTTAAGTTCTCTGTCCTGTAGACCTTCATGATTAGTTTAAGCTGATATAAGTGGTGTGGCAGAAACACTCAGCTAGGTTGGGGGATGTGTATCCTGACACAAAGCTCTTACTGGTGGAAGAAGGAAGGAGAAGGGAACATTGGGTCTGGATGATTTGAGAGGCCGTTGAGATGTATTTCACAACTTTATACTGAGAATTTTTGATTGGTCTTCTCCTCCAGGTAAATCCAGAGCAGCCTTGAGAACTGTCTTGCAAGCAGAATTATGGCTTTAAGTATTGCAGTTAGTAAAAGATCTATGATGTGCTCATTTTAAACCACATCCATGGAGGTGTCCGTGCCCTTCTGTGTTACCACAAAAAATTACAAGGGCTCTGTAAATTCAGACTCTGACTGTCCCTTAATCCAATGAATGGATGTTGCTGCTCCCCATTTCGTCACCACCTCTGGGACCAGAGTCCCCAGACCAGATGTGGTGCTCCAGAAGTGGCCTCCCATATGTGGCATAGGAGGGACATATCACTTCCCTCATCCTGTGGGCTTCTATCTTGGACTGGATCCTAGTATACAGGTAGGCTTCTTCACTGCAGGGGCACACTGCTGACAAAGAGCTCATACAGTCTTTTTTCCAAATTATATCAACTTGCTTTAGTTTTTTGTTCAATAAACAGCTCCACGGCTTCTACTGCCATAGAGAAAAGAGCAATAACACCAGAGGTGAGTCTGGCACAAACCTCACTGCTGAGGAGATCAAATGGTGCAGCGGAATCTTTCAATTTTCTTATTACTTGTTAGTACAAAGAGCTGAGATCCACCTGTCTCCCTTTCCATTCCCATCTCTCTCCTCAGGGTCCATGTGAGGGCAAGCAGAGAGGCAGGTCAGGAGGCGACAAAACAGATGAAAAACAGACTCTGCTCTCCAGCTGCATTGCTTTGATACTCAACAAAACCAGCTAATACTTTGCCTTTCTGAAGGTGCCTGTGCTCTGTGCAAGCCCAGGAGGGCTCGGCAGAGGTGGTGCTGCCTCACCTAGGTAGCACCATGTTGGCCATTGTCAATGCCGAGAGCTGTCTCATGGGATAGCCAGATCTGGTACCCACTCTCAGGTTTTGTGTGAAAACACTCGACTAAAAACTCGTTTAGTCCTCCACAAGACAGAACACTTTTTGTCTTCTAAGTGTGGCATTTTCCCTCAGCGGAACGGTCTGCAGCTTCAGGGGAGGCTGCAGCAAGACACCAAAGCCAGCCCATGGGTCACTGAGGCAAAACAAATATGGCAGGTGGGGCCACAGGGTCCCGTGCAGGAGCACCCAGGAGGCAGCTGTCTTCTGTAAGCCGAATTAAAAGGGCCTGTAGTAAGCAGGTATAAAGTCATATAATGTAATTTCTACCCACTGTAATGCTATTACTGTTCCAGAGGCACGGTCAAAGACCTGTGGTGTAAATGGGAATAGGGTCATCAGTCTTCAGACTAAATGTCTGTGCATCTGTCACTATAGACAGGTAAAAAGGAATTTATTACCTTTCCTCCCCACCCCGTATTTGCATTTTTCTCACTCATTAAGCTCGTAGCCTAACATGCAAGTCAAATTAGGATGATATTTTTATCTCCCAGTCCCTCTGGCAGAGAAGCCATAGGCATAGCAAAGTACAGAAAGCGTGCTGTGTTTTTTTTCCTTTTGCAAGTGAGGCAGTTACAGGTTTTGTTGGGGTTTTTTAATTGTTGTTTTAGGGTTCATTTAACTTTTGGTTCAGGTGGTAAGATTGTCCCAACACCACACTATTCCCTTTGAACCGGTAAACAGGAATCACTGAGCTGCTGGCCCATGTCCCTCTCCTCTCCATGGCCAGCTCCAGCTCCTGCTCCAGGCTGTCCCTCATGGGGCCTCTGATGCAGAAGAAGGTTTGAGGTCTTCTTCCAATGAAATGTGCTTTCTTCTGTCATTTACATATATTTCCCCTTTTGGCTAAGGTAGCAGCACAGTCGAGGACATGGAATCAGATTCTGAAGTTTAATTAGTGTGGTTAGAAAATTGGATAGAAAGGCAATTAAGGATGCTGTTGCTGAGGGAAAAAACTCTTGCTGACAGCAGAGAATTGTACTCATAATGTACTATTCACATAACACTAATCTCCGTATCTCTGAACTGACAAGGATGTTTTTTCAGTAATTTGAACACCAGCTGGTGTCAGGATTATGAATAACATGAACACTTGTAATACAATTCTCTACAGGGAGGGAATCCAATTTGTCCTTCATATTTTTACTTGACATACTGTCTCCAGCTGTTCAATGAGTTACCCAAATTTCAACTGAAAATTTAACACTGCCATTGAACTTTTCAGTGTGCATTCAGTTCATTGCTCATCTCACTGTTCTACAGACTTTTTGTGCTACCATGAGCAAACTTAGACCATGCTTAGGTGTCACAGTTGGGTGTGACTGGCTTTTCTAAAAGGTGCGAAACAATCTAACTGTCAAAGTTGCCTGAAATCCATTGTGTCTAAGTTCTATTCCAGTTCAGAAATACTTTACCTACATCCCCCCTTACATGGCATCAGACCATACCCTGCTCAAATAGAAAACACTTAAAAATCAAAGAGGAAGTTGACAGGACCTTTCTGAAGTAGCTTAGTGGTAGAAGACTTGCAAAGGAAACAGGAGATTAAAGATCAAGGTTCCTTCAGCTTGGCATGACAGTAGCTAAGACCGTGTTTCCTCATCAGACTGAGGACAGGGAAGCACCAATACACAGCCAGAAATGCAAGAACCCTGTGAGCGATTTACCCTTTTTGCCTGGTAAGGTGAATAAGGAAAGAACAAGGTTTCTGATCTCTGGGACAACCTTGTGTGTGTTTTCCACTTAAAAGCCAATGAATAAATGAGCTCTGGGAGCAAGAAACACAACTCAAGACAGCCTTCCCACAAAGTGGCAAAATCAGACTTTCTCTGGATTATTCTCTCTCTGGTGCCATGAGTTTTCCTTTCTTTTTGCACTGACTTAGCCTTGCAGATAGTTGCCCTACCTCAGGCTACTTTGTTGCTGTAAAGCTGGAGCAGCGGGGTAAAGTCTTTGCAGGCTGTTGAGGGTCAACAATGTGCTCTCTCATTTTCAGCACGTGTCATAACCACAAAACCACTTAACTAAAGAAATTGTTCTCCTCTTTGCAAGCCTCTCCAGTATATGCAAAAGATGTCCTAAATTCTAAGTCCCAAACTCTTGTTTTTTGGTCCCATTTAGCCCTTTCTGTTGGTATTTCCCTGCTTTCTCAATTACTGAATACCACTGCTTCAAAGATCTTAAAACTGCTGTTTGTGCCACATATGCTGGTGATGCACACGAAATACCTTATCTCATGCACGTCCAGACTTCTCAACTGTTTGAGAGACCCACTGTGAATACTACAGTTTGTTTAGAGAAATCTGTCTCATGCTGCCAGACAAGCATGGCTAGAAAAACTGTTTTGTATTTTTAACTGGTTTTTAGGCATAGTTTATTTGATAACCATTTTGTCAGTCTCACTGATGACTAAATTCAGTGAATAGTACTTGCCAAAGTGAAAAAAAAAAAAAAAAAAACAAAAAAGGAGGAAATGGAAGGAATGCCCAGGATGGCAAAACAATTAATTTACAATTTCCATAACAGAATATTCCAAATGTTTAGGCTGTAACTAAAGAAATCTAGGTAAGAAAGAGGCAATTGCCTCAATGGTACTGCTGTCTTTTACACAGTATAGACCTTATGTTAAGAAGTTTGTCCAGTCTTCAGAAGAAACAGAGATTCTAGCTCCTTCACTGCCTGACTGAATGCCTGGTTTGAGCTGAGATTTCTGCCTCCTGAGAGAACACCCCAAAGCTCTCTTTTAATGAGAGGTTTGACTTAACCCTTTAATAGAGTCCTATAAGTTCTTGTCATATAGCCATCTGTACTTGCAGCCCTGGAGATGCATATGTGAACTGAGAACTGTAGGAGACATGCAGAGTCGTGTGTACAGTGCCATTTCAGAAATGCCTCAGCTACCTCTGAGCAAGCTCAGATGCTGACTTGGAGCTTGGATGACCCTGCATGATGAAAATACCCCTGGATTCAACCGGGTGCAGTGATGTAGATCTCTTGTGGTCCTCAGTCTGTCTTTCTTTAGGGCAACACAATCCTGTTGTGTCATAGCCTGATACTCTAGCAATCATATTTCATGACCCAACAGTTTCAAACATATCTTTACCCAAGGTTTTAAAAAAATGGAGACAAAAATATGAATTTATTTTGCAAATAAATCTGAAAACACATTATGCATAGAAGGCATTGCATACTCATAATCTCACCTAGCTTAAAGCTAAAACCCACATTTTCCATTTAATCCCTTCCTTTTCATCCTACTGGCAATGAAAACCTGCAGAAATAGATTGAGGTGATTATTCATTGAATTCATATTGTTCAGATTATTAAGTTTGTTCACTGTATTTCTGCTTCAGGAAACCTGTGTGTGAATGGACTTTACAGCATTGTCTGCAGTGAAGTAGCCTGTTTGCAATGTTGGTCTTGAATTACAGGTGGTTGTTGTTGCAGTGTTCCTATATAATGTGCTGAATTTACTGCAGGTGTGATTTAGTTAAGACTTAGGCCTGAAATAGTAGGTGTTCTTCTCAAATAACTAGATTTCACAGTCATCCATGACAGCTCCTTAGTTGTTGTGGGACAAGGGCATGTTGGTGACAGAACGGATAAAGTTATATTTGAAATATGTAAAGAAATATTTAATGATGCACATGAAATCAGTAACAATTCTTGGTGTAATTACTTTTAACATTCAGGTAATAAGCTTCTTTACGGACCCAAAGACAGAACAAGGAGGGTGCTCTTAAGAGGGTAGAATGCTGCAGGCCTCTTGCCTGATGTATGCTGCAGGGCACCTCCACATCTAAAAGCTAAGAACAAAACAAGAGAATAACAACATCCAAATCAATTAATCAAACAAACAAACAAACATCCCGCTGGGGGTAGGATATTCCTTTGGTTCCTCCTCCTCCATGAGGAAAGGTGACTAACTTATTTTCGCCCTTCTGTCTTCCAGTTCATCTTGTTTGTATCCTTCTGAAATTGCCTAAACAGTATTATAACAATCAGAATTAACACACTGCCTAACATATCTGCCTGTGTGGGAAGAAAAAAAGGGGGAAAGCCTCTTTTTATTTGTTTGGAACTATGTAGTAAATTTTGCTCAAAACTAACCCTAGGCTCTAATAATACACATTGGCCTGGTGGAACTGGTGCAACTTTTGGCTTAAAGAACCAGTTACCAACATGAAATAGTAAGCATTCATAAAGTAGTTAAATCTAGTTTTATGGTAAATTCTGCCACTAGCCATAGAAGAGCAGTGGCAGGTAGGTAAAAAAATGCAAAATGTTCCCAGCATGGCTACACTGTCTGCTGCTTGTACGATTAGTAGTAGGCATACCAATTTCTAACTCTTTAAGTTTCTTTTTTAGTTCTCGGTAAATGGAAGAGAATAGTTGGTATGAACACTGCAGAGTAGTTATTGAATTACCTCTTATCATACTGTTAATGATCCCTTTCAAGTACTGGGGCTGTTTTTCACAGTAGACAGTGAAATACAAACAAAGTCTTCCCTTCTCCAGTGTATGCTGTTCAGGCTTATTAGTATTCCCTTTGCAACATGGCTTTGTGTCACCATAGTGGCAGTTGTTTGGTTCGGTGCTTTCTGGTCTTTCTCAGTGGCAAGCATATCCACTGTCATTTCTGCAGCAGACAGAGAACTAATTAGACAGCAGTGATATTCTCCCTCATTGTCATAAAGGGGAAATACTGAGGATTTTCTGTAGAATTCTGTTAAAAAGACAGAACTTTAAGCCTGTGGATGTCTGGCTGTTGCCTCTTGCTTTGAGATGTGCTGTCTGCAATTACAGATCACCCTAACATTTCCATACTCCATTTTCCATACATAGTTTTGAAGATACATATTCCTTCCATCACAATGCCTGCAGACAATGGAGAAATTGTTACCACGCATCTAAAATCCATTTTCCAAGATTTTCTGCACCCTTTTTCTGTTTGGTTAGTTTTGGGAAAATGGCCAAAACTAAAAACACTTACTCAGTCTTTTTCTGGATTTCACAAAATAAATGGAAAAAAATTCAAAAGCACAAATTCATGTGTGCTTGCTTATAAGAAGGAGTTTATAACTTTCTTTACTGAGTAGTTTTCATGAGGATTATCACAGCTATTTTAAACTGTATGATGTACTTTTCTTGCATACAAGAAAGAGCAAAAGTTGCATATTTTCATACAAAAATAGCGCATTTGGTATAATTGTTTAAAATAGCTCACAGATTTTTCTGGAAATGAGAATTTATTTCCTGACTTTACCTGTGGAGCAAACAGAGAGTAAGAGACTGTCAGTCTGATATTTTTATGAGAGTTGATTCTGAGCTAAGAAGGAAGAATCTGCTAAGGCATGTATTGAAATATGTCTGAGTTTTATTGCCTTTTAAATTATAAGAATTCAGTGGATCTGAGAGCAGCCCACAGAAAACCATGTCTAGACCATTCAGTTTCTCTCCCAACCTCCAGCTCATGTTTTCACATTGGGTTTCAGCTTCAGTTTTTATTATTTCCTATTAGCCAGCAGACTGTTGCATGGCCCAGAAACCCACAAGCTCTTTACAAGGGCAGTAGGAGAAAATGTTCTCCTCCTGCAACGTGTAAACTGATAATCATGAAAGAGTGGGACTTAGAATTTGTAAAATGGCTATTCAGATAGAACATTTAACAGAATCACAGAATCCCAGGTTGGAAGGGACCTCAGGGATCATCTACTCCAACCTTTCTAGGAAGAGCACAGTCTAGACAAAATGGCCCAGCACCCTGTCCAGACGACTCTTGAAGGTGTCCAATGTGGCCGAGGCAACCACTTCCCTGGGGAGATTATTCCAATGGTTGCCTGTCCTCACTGTGAAAAATTTCCCTCTTATGTCCAACCAGAATCTCCCCAAGAGCAACTTGTGTCCATTCCCCCTTGTCCTCTCCATGGGACTCCGTGTAAAAAGGGACTCTCCATCTTCTTTGTAGCTGCCCCTTAAGTACTGGTACATGGTGATGAGATCCCCTCTGAGCCTCCTTTTCTCAAGGCTGAACAAACCCAGTTCTCCCAGCCTATCCTCATATGGCAGCTTCCCAGTCCTTTGATCATCTTGGTGACCCTTCTCTGGACCCCTTCCAGCCTGTCCACATCCTCTTTGTAGAGCAGGGACCAGAACTGTACACAGGACTCCAGGTGTGGCCTGACAAGCACCGAGTAGAGTGGGATAATGACTTCTTTCTCTCTGCTGGCGATGGCCTTTTTGGTGCAACCCAGCACCCTGTTGGCCTTCTTGGCTGCAGCAGCACACTGTACGCTCATGTTGAGCTTTCTGTCCACCAGGACCCACAGGTCCCTTTCCACAGAGCTGTTCTCCAGCCAGGTGGATCCCAGCTTGTGCTCCAATATATTCTAAATATATTCTTCAGTTATCAAACATAAGTAAGATATTTTTTAGGTGATAGACTTTCTAGCTTCTTTTCACTCCCTCAATTTCATGATGTGAACAGGAAAAAGAATATTTGATTCTTCATAATAAAATGAAAGAAGCAGCAGTGAAAGTTTACACAACCTGATTTTGCAGACAAGAGGAAGAAGCCACCATGAGGATAACAAGCAGATGAACAGTCCTGAAACACAGGGAAAATGGCTATTTATGTAAAGCAATACCAGAAATTACATGGGTAAATAAAGAAAAATTACTTTAAAACATTTTTTTACTGTGATGCTTTTATCACTGTGAAGAGCGATCCACTCTCATCCTATCCAAACACTCCCACTTACTTTTATCCACCTGTATTTCTCATCTTATAATTAAATGGTGAGTGCACTGGAGTAAGATCTATCTTCCTGCTTTGTGTTTGAACAATACCTTGCACAAATTGCTCCCATGTCTCTGGCTGAGATCAGTAGGTGCTACAGAAATAAAAATGAAATCTGGATCCAGAGACTTTGATAAAGACTTACCATGATTTACCTAGATAAAGAGGTGATAGGTGAGCTTGGCTTCAAAAACATGTAAAAAGAAAGGAGACACCCACATAAAAAAGGGCAAGGAGGAGAAATTACTAGTGTCAATAAATGCAAAGATATCGTGAGTGCTTCAGAATGTCTGAAAAACAAATTGTTGGGGGCCATGTCCAGTCACTGTAGATGATGTATCTGTCTGCTGGACATGATGGACTGACCTACTATGGCCATTCTGATGACCTTATATGAATGACTATGGGATACTGATGAAACAGACAGAGATGTGGTAAGCAGCCAGAGAAGGAAAAGAAGACTGGGAAGCCTGGAAGGCCCAGGGAAGGTGCAATTTTGAGGAGTACAGGTATTGGTAGAAAGTGATAGCCCAAGCTAAAATGCAACTGTAGAACTGAAGAACAACCAGGATATCTGATGAAGGAGAGAGAGGGATTGGTGACTGGCAGATCAGTCCCTGCTGGATTTCACCCACCTTGGTACTGAAAATCAGAATGGAGAACCAAACATCCTCCCTGGGATTGGGAGGCCAGGATTAGGTCTGGTGGGAGAAAGGAGGTCAGAGGAGTTGTGAGGCCAGGTGCAATGCAGGGACATTGAGTGCTGGAAGGGTACATATGCTGAGGATATGGAGAACATGAGGAGATGTGCCTCTGTCCATTCTGGTCAGACCCTTTGCAAGCAGGATTGGAAAGAAGGAAGAGGAGAATGATGGTTACTAGGAAAGTCATCCATGCACAGATCAATGAAAATGCATTTGGCCCTTGAATCAAATTAGTCACTAGTGTCTTCAGTAGATTTTTTTCCCTCACTGGTATTGATTGGTGTCTATTTCTTTGACAGAAAATTATACTGCTAATTCAGTTTTATTTAATTATTAAACCAAGTTCTTCTAGCCTCCCCTGGTTAGAAAGATTCTTCATTATGCTGCATGCTGTTTGAGTTACACCAGTAACCAACTGAACCACAGGCCTGTAGCATGTTGCTAAATGACGGAAAATCACTGCAGCAACCCCAAAGTAAGCAAAGGGTGATTCTTACTCTATACAGAGGGGAACTGACAAGCACAGGACTAGATAAATTGCAGTCCTCAGTTTCTGAAAATGAAATCAGCCAGGACATCCATACAATCAAATGAACTTAGAGGTTCAAATCAGTCTGATTAGAATACTTCAACTGAATAAGAAACATATGAAATGTTTTACATATATATCATTTATAATTTGCAATAATAATTTACAATTTGTAAAGGAAAAGCAAGACACTAATTTTGCAAAGACATTGCTACATTTCAGGCATATGAATGGGCCCAACGTTATTCAACATCTTTATAAGTGACCTGGATACCGGCATCAAGTGTAGCCTGATGAAGTTTGCTGATGACACCAAATTGAGTGGGGAAGTAGGCACTCCAGAAGGGAGAGCTGCTCTGCAGGGAGATCTGGACAGACTGGAGGAGTGGGCCAACAAGAACCTTATGAAGTTCATCAAGGAGAAGTGTAAGGTCTTTCAACCTGGGAAAACATAATCCGGGAGTGCAGTACAGACTGGGATCCACCTGGCTGGAGAACAGCTCTGTGGAAAGGGACCTGGGGCTCCTGGTGGACAGAAAGCTCAACATGAGTGACCAGTGTGCTGCTGCTGCGGCCAAGAAGGCCAACAGGGTGCTGGGTTGCACCAAAAAGGCCATTGCCAGCAGAGAGAAAGAAGTCATCATCCCACTCTACTCGGTGCTTGTCAGGCCACACCTGGAGTCCTGTGTACAGTTCTGGTCCCTGCTCTACAAAGAGGATGTGGACAGGCTGGAAGGGGTCCAGAGAAGGGTCACCAAGATGATCAAAGGACTGGGAAGCTGCCATATGAGGATAGGCTGGGAGAGCTGGGTTTGTTCAGCCTTGAGAAAAGGAGGCTTAGAAGGGATCTCATCACCATGTACCAGTACTTAAGGGGTAGCTACAAAGAAGATGGAGAGTCCCTTTTTACACGGAGTCCCATGGAGAGGACAAGGGGGAATGGACACAAGTTGCTCTTGGGGAGATTCCGGTTGGTCATAAGAGGGAAATTTTTCACAGTGAGGACAGGCAACCATTGGAATAATCTCCCCAGGGAAGTGGTTGCCTCGGCCACGTTGGACACCTTCAAGAGTTGTCTGGACAGGGTGCTGGGCCATTTTGTCTAGACTGTGCTCCTCCTAGAAAGGTTGGACTAGGTGATCCCTGAGGTCCCTTCCAACCTGGGATTCTGGGATTCTGGGATTCTGTGAATACTGCTGAGTTTGATGACACTTGCCACATATGTGGTACTTGAAATACCTGAATCTGTAGTTAGATTCTAGAGCATAATAAAGGAGTAATGGCACTGACCCTATTACATTTATGGCAGAAATGCACTCTGATGTCCTAGACTTTAAAATAAACAGTCTGTACAGGAAACTCTTATTATTCTGCAAACAATGGGGTAATTTCCTGGAGGGAACAGCACTGTGTCCTCTGTGTGATTGACAGCAAGGAGAAAGACACAATATCACCAGTGCCCAGACAAAAGCGGAGTATTAGCTGGGAGGGACTCCAGCACTTTTTTATCCAAGACTTTTGGGCTGTCTCAAAGGTTTTAAAAAAAGATAATTGAATATTATAAATGAAATTCATTAGGAGCACTGATGTTGTAATGTGTTAATGTAACACAGGATCTCCAAAATGCTCTCTGGTGACACATATCTCTCTCTCTCTGTATAGGGACTTTGGGTCTCTAACTTTAGATACTCTCAAAAACACCCTACTTAAATACCCTTGAACAGCTGTGTGATGAAAACCTATCTTTAGAAATCTTGGTGATAAATACAGGGACGGGCTATTTAGCAATTCCTTGCTCTAGAGCAGCAAGTTAGAAGATCGCAGAATCACAGAATCACAGAATGGCAGGGGTTGGAAGGGACCTCTGGAGATCATCTCATACAACCCCCCTGCTTAAGCAGGGACACCCAGAGCAGGGGGCACAGGAATGTGTCAGGTGGGTTTTGAATGTCTCCAGGGAAGGGACTCCACAGCCTCCCTGGGCAGCCTGTGCCACTGCTCTGGCACCCGCGCAGGAAAGGAGTTCTTGTCTCATGTTTACGTGGAACTTCCTGTGTTCCAACTGTGCCCATTGCCCCTGGTCCTGTCGTTGGGCACCACTGAAAAGAGCCTGGCCCCATCATCCTGACACCCACCCTTTAGATATTTATAGGTATTTATGAAATCCCCCCTCAGTCTTCTCTTCCCCAGGCTGAACAAAGCCAAGTCTCTCAGCCTTTCCTCATAAGGGAGATGCTCCAGCCCACTGATCATCTTGGCAGCTCTCCGCTGGACTTGCTTGAGCAGTTCCCTGTCCTTCTTAAACTGGGGGGCCCAGAACTGGACACAGCACTCCAGATGTGGTCTCACTAGGGCAGAGCAGAGGGGGAGGATAACCTCAATCCTCTCTTAACTTGAGCTGGCAGGAATATGATTTTAGTGGATTCAGGCTACATCTATGCTCCATTTAGGAACTGGGTCCAGCTCATTATCAATATGATTGGGACTAAGTTGCAGGTTTTGGGTGGGTGAGGTGCACTGGCACCTCAGAGGAGATAAGCTCCTTGTTATGGTTTGCTGTCACCCAGGATGGGCTGTATGAGCTGTGTCTTCTGGATCTGGGTCCACAAACATGTAACTCACAGTGCACTCTCTTGGCAATAAGCAACCACACGGCTGTCAAGGTGCAAACAGTGCTGCAGTACATCTCTTTGGGATGTGCTGCAGCTGGAGCACAGTGCAAGTATGGCCCACAGCTTACTGAGGCCAGGATGTGCGCTTCACACAGTCCCTGTGATCACAGTGTGTCGAACAATGATCCAGGAAGAAATAAAAAGAAATCAAAGATTTAGCTCACTGCATTTGTATTTTGGAAACACAGTATTTGTTTATCTTACAGGACATTATCATTTAAGGCTTACCTTCTGTGATGTTACTCTAGAACTAGTTTATGACATTTTATCCCCGAGTATAAATCTGGTGCGCTGGTATTCTTTTTGTAGGACAGGAGTCGGTCCTTCTGCTGTAGTTTAATGCTCTTTGAATTAATAAAGTGCTTTTATTTTGGAATAAGAGTGTCACTACTTGCAGTTGTTCAAGAATAGCAAACTTTTTCTGAATTCATTCTCTAATTGGAGACAACTTTCCAATGTAGACCATCTGTTTAGATATTTCACAGAGGTGTCAGGAAGAAGCTACCCATTCTGAGGAGTGGTGCCCTAGCTGTCATGCTAGCTTCTACTTGTGCTCAGGTAAATATGAAGCCTGGCAATCTCTGGGTATGTCACAAGCACCTCTCTGGAGCTACCTGACTTTTCTGGCATTGCAGGGAATGGTGTGACAACACTGATATTCCAGTATCCAAACATCTCTATTCCACTTTGATGTGCACAAAAAGAAGTCAAACTTGCAACATATAAATGTACAGAAATATCCGAGCAGCATTTTCACCAGGAATAGAGATTTGGACTTCAGGAATTTCACTGCATATTGCGCTGTAACTATTGAAATTCTGTGGATGCAGCTCAAACACTCTAAGAGCTTCCTCTCCCCCAGTATATGTAATTCTGTGTGCTCAAATATGGGGTAAATTTATAAACATGGGATGTGATTAGGATTAGGAGAGGGTTCCTGGTGTATGGCTGCACCTCTGAGTGTAGAATCTCATGTGGGCCACAGGCTCCAGGTGAAGTACAGTTCTGCATTTAATTCTACCTCTGACTTCAGAATTATCTGCTCAGCAAACCACAGGTCAATTCAATGAAATTAATCTGGTGCACTGAATAACAGAGCAGGAAGGAAACTGCAGTGCTGTACTGCTCAGAGACCAGAGACGCATGGAATATTCCCATGGGGGAAGTAAGGCAGGAGCTGACTGGGAGTCCCTTGCTCAGTGTGTGAGACTTGAGGGGGTGACTCGGGTGGCAGTAGGGACCTCCACAGGCAATGGCACTGTGGAAATATTAGTATCAGGTTTTTTGGATGTTAGTCAGAATTTTTCATTGATGGTAATTTTGGGTACCCACCATCAATCTTGTTGATAACCATTGCAGCAATTTCCATTGCCTTCTTTTAAGCTGCATCCCTCAAACCCTCAGACACATTCAGGCACACCAAGACACTCCTAAAAATCTTTACACCAATATTTCCTTTAACTTACTTGATTTTCAGTTTATATCTAAATTATTAGCTACTTGCGATTGGAACAAGTAATCGGACAACTGCTAGGGGAAAAATGTCTCATTGTGGAAGGTCCTGCACCCCAAGTGCAAGGTCCTGCACCTGGGTTGGGGCAACCCCCAGTAACAATACAGGCTGGGGGATGAAGGGATTGAGAGCAGCCCTGCAGAGAAGGAGCTGGGGGTACTGATGGATGAAAAGCTGGACGTGAGCCAACAATGTGCACTTGCAGCCCAGGATGTCAGCCACACCCTGGGCTGCATCAAAAGCAGCGTGGCTAGCAGGTTGAGGGAGGTGATTCTGCCCCTCTGCTCCGCTCTGGTGAGACCCCACCTGCAGTGCTGCGTCCAGCTCTGGAGCCCTCAGCACAGGAAGGACAGGGGCCTGTTGGAGTGGGTCCAGAGGAGGCCACAAAAATGATCCGAGGGCTGGAGCCCCTCTGCTGTGAGGCCAGGCTGAGAGAGTTGGGGCTGTTCAGCCTGGAGAAGAGAAGGCTGTGGGGAGACCTTATTGTGGCCTTTCAGTACTTAAAGGGGGACTGTAGGAAAGATGGGGGCAACCTCTTCAGCAAGGCCTGTTGTGACAGGACAAGGGCCAACAGTTTTAAACTAAATAAGGGTGGATTTAGACGAGATATAAGGAAAAAAATCTTTACAATGAGGGTGGTGAAACACTGGAACAGGTTGCCCAGAGAGGTGGTCGATGCCCCATCCCTGGAAACATTCAAGGTCAGGCAGGACGGGGCTCTGAGCAACCTGATCTAGTTGAAGATGTCACTGCTCAATGCAGGGGTGTTGGACTAGGTGACCTTTAAAGGTCCCTTCCAACCCAAACCATTCTATGATTCTATGATATAATTTTGTTGTGGCATCTTTCATATGTTCTCCAGAGACTGGAATTATGAAAGCAGTTCCACATGATGTCAGGGGAGACATGTTCCATAGATGTGAACATGTAAGGGCTACTCTCCAAGAACAAAACAAAGGCTTTTTCTCTACTTTGAATCAAATCCAGCTTGTCTTTTAAGAAATGCTTTTATATGTTTCCCCAAGTCCTTCTCTGCAGGGCTGCTTTCAATCCCTTCATCCGCCAGCCTGTGCTGATACCATGGGTTGCCCCGACCCAGGTGCAGGACCTTGCACTTGGCCTTATTGATCTTCATGAGGCTCTCACAGGCCCACCCCTCCAGCTTGTCCAGGTCTCTCTGGATGACGTCAGATCCTTCTGGTGTGTCAACTGCACCACTCAGCTTGGTGTCATCTGCAAACTTGCTGAGGGTGCACTCGATCCCACTGTCTATGTCATTGATGAAGATATTAAATAGCACTGGTCCCACTATGGACCCTGGGTCATCCATCAGATCTGTATCTCTTTAAATTAGAGAGAAGGATGCTGTGGGGGACTATGTTAAAGGCCTTACAGAAGGCCACATAGATAACATCTGTAGCTCTTCCCCTGTCCACTGATGTAGTCACTCCATCATAGAAGGCCACTAGGTTGGTCAGGCAGGACTTGCCCTTGGTGAAGCTATGCTGGCTGTCTCGGATCACCTCCCTGAGCTCTGTGTGCCTTAGCATAGCTTCTAGGAGGATCTGTTCCATGATCTTCCCAGGCACAGAGGGAAGGCTGAGAGGTCAGTAGTTCCCAGGGTCCTCCTTTCCACCCTTTGTAAAACTGAGTGCAGTGTTTCCTTTTTCCCATCCCCAGGGACTTCACCTGACTGCCATGACTTTTTGAATACCATGGAGAGTGGCTTGGCAACTACAGCAGCCAGTTCCCTCAGGACTTTGGGATGCATCTCATCAGGTCCCATAGACTTGTGTATATCCAGGTTCCTCAGGCAGTCACATACCTGATCTTCTCTTACAGTGGGAGGGGCTTTATCCCTCTGGTCTCCATCCTGTGGTCCATCACCTTGGGAGGGGTGAGGAGGTTACCAATGAAGGCTGTGGCAAAAATATTGTGGAGTACCTCAGCCTTCTCCTCACCTGTTGATACTATGTCACCATTCTTGCTCACCAGGGTGGGTACACTTTGACTTTCATTTTCTGGTTGACATACCTGTAGAAGCCCTTCTTGTTATTCTTTGCATCCCTTGTCAAATTCAGCTCCCGCCACGCCTTGGCCCTCCTGACCCCTTCTCTATTCAACCAGGCAGCGTCCCTATACTCTTCCCAGGATACCTGTCCCTTCTTCCACTGCTGGTGTCTTCCCTTCCTTGCCTGATTTCTCACACCTGGGAACTGAGATCTCTTGCACTGTATGTAACATGTCCTTAAAGATCCCTTAAATATACCTTGATCAACTGAACACTATTAGGAAATACAGCTCTTAGTTCCTCAGTCCCTCTCTACTTGCCTCAGCTCCTTGATTGTCATTCCTGAGAACAGGAGAGTTTATTTTATTGTTGTAATTTTGTTGACAGTAGTATTAAATAATTTAATGAATATAGTGTTTCTGGGTTGTCACAAAGATGATTTCACAACACAACATTTTTCAGAACTCGGTGAAGTTTACTTCTGGACAATATCAGCCTTTCACCTCATCTTCCACCAGTTTGCCAAACCATGGAGGAATTTGCAGCCTCCAAGACTAGTATTGTTCAACTTTTTTTGATGGAGCAGGTGGCTTGATTAATTTCAGCTTTCAGGAAAAGACTGAATGCCTTTTTTCTCTCCCATGAGGCGGTTGATCCTGCATGCTGTCATGTGCAGGGTGAGCGTTCCCATAGCTGCTAGGCACCTTGTGCAAGGACAGCCAGAAATACTGCAAGTGTGCATTGAATGGGCTAACAGGTGCTTCAGGAACCTCCAGATGTTGATCAAAGACAAACGCAAAGTCCTGCATCGAGAAAGGAACACTGTGCACCAGTGCAGGTCAGGGAATGACTGGTTTGGGAGCAGCTCTGCGAAAGGGAGCTCCTGGTAGACTGGTGAACCTGGATTCAGCAGTGTGCCCACACAGTGGTAAAGGCTAACCACATACTGGGCTACACCGAGGATAAATGCTCATTTGCCTCTGCCCAGGACATGTGGATCTGAATCTGCAGCAGGGTGTCTGGCGGATGTTCTTGCTGAGCCACTCTCCATCATCTTTGAAAGGTCATGGAGGGCAGGAGAGGTGCCCGAGGACTGGAGGACAGCAAATGTCACTCCAATCTTCAAGAAGGGCGAGAAGGAGGACCTGTGGAACTACAGGCCAGTCAGCCTCACCTCCAACCCCAGAAAGGTGATGGAGCAGTTCATCCTGCAGGTCATCTCCAGGCATGTAGAGGACAAGAAAGTTATCAGAAATAGTCAACATGGATTCACCAAGGGGAGGTCATGCTTGACCAACCTGACAGCCTTCTGTGATGGCGTGACTGGCTGGGTCAACGAAGGGAGAGCAGCTGATGTTGTTTATTTTGACATTCAAAACCCACCTGGACACTGTCCTGTGCCCCCTGCTCTGGGTGTCCCTGCTCATCCAGGGGGGTTGGACAAGATGATCTCCAGTGTTCCCTTCCAACCCCTGCCATTCTGTGATTCTGTGTCCAGTTTTAAGGCTGCAGTATGTGAGATATAAACCAGAGAGAACCCAGGAAAGGGCCGCTAAGACAGTCAAGAGGCTGGAGGACCTGGCAATGCCCAGATCGCTACCTGCAAGCAGTGGCACAGCATGCAGAGAGGACTTTCTGCCTGACCCTGGACAAGCTGTGAGCTCCTTGCTGGGAAGGGTAGACATGATGAATTTAATGCTGGAGGGGGAGCAAGCTAGCGTGGGAGATAATCTCACTGGTTCTTAAATGTATTCCTCTATCCAGATCCACTGTGTTTTGTTGCTTGCTCTGTCTCAGTCATTGAACATCTCTGCTTACACGCCTACCTACATTCTTGATCTGTAGTTTCATCCTCCCAAGGGAACCGAGAGCAGCCTGTGTGCAAACATCCTCTGGCCTGAGATTTAAGAACATGCTCTAGTTATAATATCACCTTCTGTAACTGGCTGAAGAATATAACTTATTTACTTTTGTATGTAAGGAAATTAATCCAGAACCACCAGTGCTAAAATGGCACAAAAACTGAATCACAGATGAAAGCATAAATCACCTTGCAATGATGCCAGCAATTATTTCCATACGTCCTCCTGACAGCGACTCCAGCTGTTCTCTCTAGGTGCAATACTCATCCTACCCTACAAAGCTACTATCTTGATAGCCAGCAGATTAAAAGAAGCAGCAGCATATCCACTGTCTATAAGCCATTGAAAAACACGTCGATTTTGTCTTAGGCTTTTCCATAACTGCATCTGCTTGCTGCCATTTCTGAGAAGGAAGTAAAATCGGCTACTTGAGGCAATTCTGGCAAGTGCGTAGGGAGGCAGGCTGGACAGCGCGAGGGGATGCTGCGGACCAGCAGTGCCATCCAGTGGGACACGCAGCGAGCCACAGCTCCCCTCCGCAGCTGCAGGGAAGCGGAAGGTACCCACTGCTGCTCCCGCCTGGATCCTCCATGACCTCCAGGGCCGCTCTGTTAGAAGGAACTGCGAGGCACCACACAAGCGCCCCTTGCCCTGTGAGCGTGGCAGGTACCCTGGTGTGCTGCTCCGGAGATGGCAGCAGGCATTTTTGTTATTCCAAGTTTCAAAGACTTGAAAGCTAGCACCCCCATGGCCACTTTCCCTTTTGGAATGCTGCTCAGAGGAACCCTCAGTAATTGAATTTTCTTATAAATTACACATATTGTCATTTTAACCTTTTATTCTGCGACCACTGCTTACCTAAACATCCTGCCTCAGTGGGCAGGTAAGCAGTTTGCTTTCTAGCACTGCTAGAATCTTTCATCCCAAGGAGAGTAAGATTTCTGGGATCCAGATCCTGATCGTTTCATTTCTCAAAAACCCATCACAGTTGCATTTGCTGATTCAGGGAATAAATAGTTAAATGTTACTAATGCAATCTAGTGTAGCTCAACAAATGTTGGGGCCCGAGCCAAAACTTAGCCAGGATAATGAGGTAGCCTTGGGCTGTAAGATAACAGGAACAGCCTGCATGCTGACTAAAACTTGTTGCTTTGGGGAAGTCAGAAAGGGTTCAAGACAAGAAGTGCCTAAACAAAGTTACACTGCAGAACTACAGAACTCCTGTCTGGAAACCACCTCATGATCCCTGAGGTTCCACTCAGAAGCACCCAGGACAAACAGGCAACAGCGTCACAACTGCCACTGTTGTAAGGGGCCTCAGGCAAGAATGCACTCAAGGACGTAATCTTCCCAAGCCTGATGGGGAACATCCTGGGCAGATGCAAACAACCTAGCAGCAGGCACCAGTAGAAACCAAGACCAAAGGAACTAAGGACATCTCCATCTAGATAAGAGTCAGAACACCCGTTGAAACCAGCACACCTTGCAATACACTGACAAGATTACTGGATGGGCCAACTCATGACCATATGTGGAAGAAGGGACTTAAAATGCATGGGTAACTAAGACACAAGTATTGTAATTAGTTCCAGGAAATCTAATGCATATGTACATTGAACTGAGCAATATAAGCTTTGCCCACCATGACTTGTGGTGTGCAAGGTAGGAGGAACCATCCCCCTTGCACCCAGCACTGCAATAAACGTATCGGCTTTATAACTCTCCGTGAGTTGTAGAGTTTGTTTCTGCGCCTTATTACTATGATAAACAAAATAGATTTTAAAAAATATTTTTTGTATTAAAAAGTTTTAAAATACATTTTAGTGACATACCAGTATTCCATATCCAACTGATTTTGAATTTGTAACAATTTAAGTCCCAAGTTTAACTGACTTACTACGCTTTTCAACTCAGCATACTCAGCAATTTAAACAGTAGGAAGTGTTTTAGATGAAATTTAAAAGGTAGTGCTAAATGAAATCTGCAGTGCACCTCTGCAACGATTTGGCATTTGAACTCTCAACAGGCTGCTTGCCTCTTCTGTAGCGTGCCTCTGTGTGCCTCAGCTGCGCCTCTGCACAGCGCACACGCTCACCTTCCCTGCCAGTATTAATCCACTGCAACAGTCAGGCAAGCCACCCCACCACTAGCTCTGCAATTTCTGCCATGCCGGAGCTCTGTGACTGTGCTGACTTCTAGCTCCCAGCTTGTTTCCTAGGCTGCATCCTTAAAATGTGTAATTCTTAATTCTCTAAGTTATCCTATCTGTAATATAACCGATGTTCTTTAGGTTAAGAAAAATTACACCCCCTCCATTATCTCCATCTTCTAAAATGACAGTGAATTAGTATCTGTTAAACAGGTAACATTGTTCATTAATGACTAGTGATGACAATAATTTGTTATTGGTTGTGACAGCATGACTGCAAACTGTGCGTGTGCATGCGCATTCATGCACACATGCAGGGTGGCTTAACACACAGAGAAAGACTGTAAATATCTTTTAGAAATAAATTATTCCTCATGAAGAAAGCAGAATGAGGATCTTGCATTAAAAAACCTTATTTGTAGTAGCAAACACAGCAACAGGTTGCTGCATTCAACCCTCTACAGACAGATCATTTGACAATCAGGGAAGTCACTTATACCCAAAGACAACACTTCGTGTGACTATCCTAGCTCATTAAAAAACAAAAAACTTGTCAAATGGCATGTTTCTGGCACAGCTGTGTTACGCACCACACACATGCGCCAGACTGAGGGCAGTTAAAGCTGAATGTGCACCATGTAGCAATTTATCCAGGCACCAGGAAAAAATTGTGAGACTATTGCATTTCCATGGAGAAAGAGAGGAGAAAACCCAAAATACCCAGAACAAAACCAACACATGAACAGGCAAGAAATCCAAGGGGAGTTTCTGATCATTCATCCAATAGCTAAAAAACATTAAGAAGGCGGGAGTGTAGGACCATCCCAAATGACATCAATACGGAAAACGCAACTGCAGCTCTAAAATGTTGTTTTGCTTTTTATAAAAATACTTGCAACTGTGTAGAAAATTTCAGTCAAGTACACTTCACATTGGTAAACGGCCACATCTCAGTAACTGACAGGTCCTAAGTATTTGATAAATGTCCTCAAGTACTAATGATTCTATTTAACATTTATTCAAGACATCAGAGATGTCCAGCTCTAGCTAGTAAATTCACAGCAAGAGAACGCAGAAGATGCTGAAGTCTTTTGTTTGTGATCTTAGTTATTAACCAACCACAAGACACAACCAATTCATACACAGTAGGTTGGTTGGTTGTTTCTAAGAATTTTGGTCTGGGCCAACAATTCTCCCTCAGGTGCTACTTCTTGTCTAGCATTGTTTCTGGAAAAAGTACAGGGGGATTTACTCTTTTGAAAAAAATACTGTCTTTCCGTCAACCTGCTACTGTACAATGTACAGTATATTTTCTTTGGTCAGGAATCATCACTGTCAACATGTCCACTGAGTATACTTACAGAACGTGTGATGCGTGCTACAGGGCTGTGCTGATAAACTAACCTAGCATTACATACATTTACAGAAGAGACTAGATTATCAGATACACTGAGAAAAGATTGCACCCTAAAGGCCCCAGCTCGAAAGGAAGAAAGAAAAAACCCAAAACAACCTAGTTGTCCCCCCAGATCACATCTTCATCAGCTGCTGGAATCCACGCAATCCTACTTGCACTTGTAATTCAGGGCTAAAGTTGGAAGAACGTTAATTATTAAGGTACATGCAGTGAAATATATGCAGGTCTGCCTTTTCAATTTCCCTTCTGCCAGTGCTCTGTCAGGACAAGATTCTCACTTCGTCTGAACTACAGAACATCGAAGTCTCTATACAGTGAAATAATGTGCAGCTCCATCACTGCGCATTTTTACAACTTGCTTCTTCCAGGAGCCACTCAATTCCATTTAGCAATCCAGCTAAAGTTGCAGCTACAGTGTCCTGCACCTGCAAAAATAAAAAGGCTAATGTATTAGAGAAAACAGGTAACAGGATCTAACAGCATTTTAGCATCACTACATGTCTATCCTTAAAGTCAGAAATACTCATATGAAATCTGATTATTATCACTGTTTTAAAGGTCCCTTAGGCAAAAGGGGTTTCTTGAGAGTAAGGTACAAAAAGAAAACACTACTCTCTACAAAATGAATTATAAGCCCCATTAGGAAAGCCTTGCATTCTTGGTATGAAGGTGAATATTATCTCAATTGTTCCATCAGCTATTCTGGAACATTATACTTACTTTATGGATGAGAATCTACCTGAAAATTTTTCTTGTAACTCTTAAAGCAAAAAAGCCGCTAGCTTTAGAATTCAATGCATATTATTAATTCTCAGATTTTCTAATGTATTATGAAGTGGCTATTATAAATTTTATGTTTTAAAAAGCCTGTAAACATTTTCCTTAAGAAAACAAAGAAACTATCTCAAAACAGGATTTTGCTTTTTCTGATTAAGTATTATTCTTCAGACACACAACGTCACCAAAAATAAATTGTGTGTGGCTGAGCCACACTGATACATTCTATGCTTGACAAGCATGAAAGAACTGGTTCAGGACTTCACATGCAAGGTAAAAACTGATTTGTCAAGGCCTCAATATATCACTTCAAGCGAGTGACAGTTAACAGTCTCCTGAAAATGGCAGCAAAATCTAACCTTGTGTCCAAGGCCTTGGGTCATGATTCAGGAATTTAAGATTTAGTTTAACTGAAGCTCCCTTACTCCCTTCAAGACGAGCATTTCGTCCTTCCTTATACTGTGGCTCCATCTGAAGTTTCTTATGGGTTCCTGGGCTAGCCACTTAGCCCCCCTGTGTTCAGATAGGCTAGTGCTTCATCTTAGATGACCAGAAAAACTAAATTCTTAAGCAGAGAGCTCACATACTACTGTTGGAAGCTACATACTTGCTTAGGTAGGTACAGTTCTGGAAATACTGTAAGCCTTAAATTAAATTGAAGCCACACAGAAATAAAAAATGAAGGTGTAAAAGCAAGTACCATCCAGGGCTGACGTAGCAGATTTAGTTGCAACTGATGGGCCATGTAAACACACGGAATTCTTTTCACATTGGCATGAGAGACACAAGACAAAACCAGCAGAGGTCTGTTTGAGGGCCCAAGGGCTGGATCTGTCATTGCCAGAATACGAGCCAGTTCCTCTTGACGATCATGCTCTAAGAAACAATACATGAGTATCAATATATGTAAATCCCAAGGAGAACTTTTGGGGTTTTTTTACTTTAAATATTTAAGATTTCAGAGGTGAGGAAACAGAGGTTAGAAGGGACATGGTTAAATCATCTAGTTCTGCTTGATCACAACACTGGATCATCTGCATGCATGTCACACAGACGTTCACGTCACACTTAGCTGTTATTTCAAGATCTCCATAGATTCTACAGGTCCTTAACATCAGAGTGTTTTCCAAGTACCTCACAGAGATCAAAACTGCAACAAGCCATTAAGAAAAGGCCACACGCTGTACAGTCAGCAGCCCTACCCTACTGACCATAATTTTCTCCTTAGTATATGCCTTCATACTTTTTTACCCTCTTCTTTTCTGAGCTAACCCTTTCCCTCCATTTAAAGTTGATGAATGTGAAGACAAACATCACAATAGGTATTTGGATTATCCTCTTACAGGACTATCCTGATCTGGACTAATTGTATCTTTTACTGCAGTCTTCCTGGTAAAGGTTGTGTTTCCAGGCTTTTACACCAACACTGATGCATTTCAGGATCCTTCTCCCACCCATGCCCTGGGAGTTCTTCCTGTTGCTGTTGTGGGGTTTGTTTTTTTTTTTTTTTTAACCAGACCATTTCCCACATGTAGCTTAGACATCAACCATATTAGAATCCACCATAAACAAGGGAGGGGGCTGTAACCCCTCACAGGTTGATGAGGGAGAGTGCCTAGGATAGGGGACCTCTTCAGCTGGATAAGCCATTAAGAAATAGCACTAACGAACCATTTTTTAAAGAACCAGAATATGCAGTACATCAAAATCCATGTTCTTTGCAATCTTTTATGACATTCCAATCATTCACAAAATATAAATAAATAAAATAAACTCCTTACTTTTATGAGCTTCTGCATTAGCAACATAAATGAATCCATCAACTACTTCGCACACCTTTTTCACTTGAGCTATTACACTGTAGTGCACAGCTTGCTGATTCCCTACTGTGCTGTTCTCTTGGTAGAACATCTTATTCTCAGAAACAGCTTGCTCTGCCCTTGCTCTCCTCCTCTCCACACTGAAAGATATTTCAATATTTCAGTATCCAGGTTAATTAAGAATGCAGAAACTCAATTCTGAGAGTTTAAGCAGCACAGGAAAGGGACAGGAAAATGGCCTGAGCCAGCAAAATAGTTTAATCTTCCCCCAACCCCCTTTCTTTTCTAGTGTGCACATACAGATGGTTAGCAATCTGCAAGATGTGTATGAAGATACACACCAGGTTAAGTTTATAGTGTTTCAAAAGGGAATCAATCAAGGTACGAAGAGGAATAGAAGCACCTGTTAGCAGATGTGTATGACAAATACCTATGTATAAGTTTTGGAAAACATCTATTATTTCCATGTGAAAATTTAGCGTTGGAAAAAGAAAGAAGAAGTGAAGACATGCATTGAAACTTCAGTTTATAAGGGACATCCATATATGTGGATGCATGCATAAAAATCACATGGCAAAAATATGAGGAATAGCATGAAATAATTCGAAAACTACCTTTTTTTTTGGCAGACAACAAATCTTACCTGGTGGTTGAATACAATGTCAGAATATTGAATTTTTGATTGTTATTAAACTGAAAACTGACTCCTGATCCAATTCCTATGGGAAAAAAAAAAAAAGAATATACACGTTTACAACTATTTGGTTAACGGAATACAACTAAGTAGTAGGCTGAAAAGTCTAGTGATGCTATAAAATGGATATATCCAAGCCTAGTTGTCACTGTTAGGGGTAGCATATTTACTATTTCACAAAGACATTTTATACATGCTGTAATTGACTGGAGTTAATTTAATTAAAAACAATTCAATAGTATTAAAAGAAAACAAGGAAGCACTTCCATGTTTCTGATACTTAGACTTAAGCCTAGAAACCTAAGTCAGGGAGGAGCTAGACTTGCGTTTATTAGCCAAAACTGGCATAGCAAAGGCTCTAGTCTGTTTATGCACTGAAAAGGACACAAGAAAGAAAAAAGAACACTAAGAAATTATATTTTCACACCTTCTATAAATACAATTTAATTATTCCAATTCTGCTGGCTGAAATAAACAGTTAAAGAGTCATAAATTTTTGTCTCTGGTTTGGACTGAAGTGAAATTACAGATGTTCAAAACTATGTTTTTGAACATTGAAAAAATCATTCATCTGGTCCTTTAACTCTTTTAAATGAAATTTACAGCATTTGACACCACAAAACTGAATCATATAAAGGATCAGTCTTGACTTCCTGGATAAAAACACAAGTGTGTTTTTTAGCCACTTAATGCAAGTGGTGTCTAAATAAAGTTCTGTCTGCGTTTATCCATTACAGAAGCAGGTGTGACATGGAATTTAAGCTCAAAATAGACATGCAAGGAACAAAATGATCCTCTGATGTTGTGCAAATTTAATCATAAATTCACTGCAGCTGTAATTTTACACCACATGTTCACTGCATGTCTCCTTCTGAATAGAGAGAAAAGATCTTTTTTTTTTTTTACTACTAGGCTATTGAGTTTCAAGGGTGAAAAAAAAAAAAAGCATCCCTTTTCCCTCTTTCTCCCCCAGTGTTTTCTGTGTTCTGTTTACAAAATAAGAAGAGCCAAAACCCAAACCCAGCATTACCATGAATTTGTCTCTGAGGTAGGCCAGCTACTACCAGAATTTCTGGACATGTCATCATCTTTTGCACTAAAGACTCATCCAGCTCTTCCAAACCCGGCCCAAACATAGCGAAGCGAGGTTCTGCCTGAGTCACCAGTGATTGCAGAAAGGAAGTCACAGCCCCATACCGGGGACGGCTTGATTTCAAACTTCTTCTACCCTGAGGACAGCTTTTTTTATATCTGTGTAAGACACACGCAACTAGAAATTAAACACAAAATACTAAAGAGGTATTAATCAAACAACATAAATTGATTTGTGTCCCACACTTCTCGCACTTTGTTACTGGTACAACTCAAGCACAGGTCAAAAATGATAAAGTTACAAACTGATGGTTTCAAGCACCAGTACAAAGCAGGTAAAGGCATCAGTCCTTCTGAAGTCCAAATACTGACTTTTTGGACCGTAGTACACTTCTGCCAATAGAGCTTTCAGTTTACTTTAAAAAACAAAATTTTAAAAATTTACAAATTCCCCCACCCTCGCTGAACACACAACACTGGTAAAATAAAATCAAAGCTAATGAGTCACATACTGTATAAAAAAATAATATACTTTTGAGTGCATTTCAATGCTTAATTAGATCACTTTTGTGTTTAACAACTATGAAACAGGTAGCTCCACCTGGAAAGGACCATTTACCCCGTAGGCACAGAGAACGCATGTTGTGCAAGGAGACTGGTGGTGTCTGCAAGCTTATGTGCTCATTTGATGCGGGAGCTAGAAGGCATGTAAAGACTTTGGTAATCAAGGGAAAGAAGTAACAGCCATGGAAGCGACAGACATCCTAGAGAAGCAGCTTCAGTCTTTGCTTCTGTGGTCATGGTGGGCTGCTGCCGGACAAATTACTTCAAGGAAACATTAAAAGTGTGCTCCTCTACACCCAAACTGAGCCACTTCAGTGGAGATCAGCAAAAGCATTAAGTGCTCACAGACACAATGGCAATCAGTGTCAGGTGGTTCCACATAGGTGATGCTCTGAAGTATCTGGGCTTAAAGAGATTGAAAGCCAATGTTCAAAATCAGTAGATACTTTGCATTTCAAAATCTGGGTGTGTCTTTCCATCTGTAAAGCAAGGATGAAGGGCACAGAGACTACAGAGGTTAGTGCACTTATGAAGGAAATTTCATGAAAGCACCTCTGGAAAATTTAACTGCAAATTTAAAAGCAAATTACTGCAAATTAGTTACAGGAATTGAATGAAGTTTAAAAAAAGACCAACACAGAATAATCTGCTTGTCTTAAAAAGAGTTCTTCTCAGTCATCCAAACACATGATGAATGTAGCTATGCTTTTCAACTATACTAGCTGAAACCACAGACTTCGTCTTACGGCCTTTAACCATCAGAGGTAAAACATTACTACTTTTTAGTCTGTGTACGTTAAAAAAAACCTGTTTTGTTTTCCCCTAGTTCTTCCAGATAAGATGCAAAAAAAGAAAAATTCATTCAATTTGCTGTAGTTTGAAGACTTTGTAGTACTTTTATTAAAATATGAAAACATTTGTCATTGTACTGAACCCATTTTTATCAAGATTAACAGCATGTACAATTTCTGGGATGACTGTTTTCCTGTGGCATAGGAGACGTGCAGTTTACAAGAGTTTTAATCCTTTTATAACGTTAGCTTTGACTTTTGGGGTTTTATTTTTAATGTCTTACATCCTTGTTGAATTCCAAACAGAAAGAGCCAACCAAACTGTTAAAACAGGAAATTGTATTTCCAAAATAAACAATGGCTTCGAGGCACATCAAAATTTAAGTAGCAGCTTCCAGCACAGCTTTACCGCTGGAAAAATGAAACATGCCTGTGGGCTGAATATTACTGCTGTAGAGCGACTGTAAGTCGTGGAAGGGAATATGGAGATACTCACACTGCCATGTAATCGTACAGCGCATTGTCGCTGACCTCTGAAAAGGCTTTATTAAAAATCTCCACATCTGGGAGCGATTTCCAATCAACGGATGTCCAAAAGGGGAGATCCCTCAGGAGAAAATACCTCCACAGCAACGGATCTTGCACAGCCACCCTCCAATAACAACTCGTGCTTCCCAAATGGCACAGATCTTGGGGCGAGAGGAAGGACATGATCTTCAGCTGTACGTCGATCTGAAAAACGTCCAGAGCAGCGGTTTAAGGGTAACTGAGGAAGCGGGGGGTGGGGATGCAAGGGAGGCGGGATGGCGACATTTCCCTCCCCGCTCCCGCCGCCCCCACTCACCGGCAGCGCCTGCAAGGCGCTCACCTCCTCCGCGTCCTCCGGGAGCGATGGAGGCGGGGGAACACCGAACGCGCGTTCGCGGTTCCCCCGCCTCCATCGCTCCCGGAGAACGCGCAACCGATCCCTCACGGCGGCCTCCAAACTGCCCCGCTCCTCCGGCCGCAATCCCGCCGCCGCCCACCCCGGACCCAGCGCGCCTGCGCCAGTGGCCGAGGCGGGACGGAGGGACGGTCCGCTCCACCCCCCACACCTCCCTCATACACTCGATCATGTCGTGCGTTCTTTTGTCTTCCCCCGAGAAATACTCCGTTCAGACTTTGGACCTGTATTCCAGTAGTTCTCTGAATGCGTGTTTTTAATGCAACAAAAGTATACATTTTTATAAGAAGGGTCACACACTGAAGCAAAGCCCACCTCCCTCAGCCCCTCTTCAGACACAAGCTTGGCCAAAGCAGCCGGTTTCACTTGGGGGATTTCACAAAGTAACACAACATTCCTTTCGCAGTTGTTGTGTTCCACCCTTGGCCTTTTAAAGGTCCCTCACATATAGCCACGTACTTCGTTAATATGTTTTTGCCCATTTCTCGGAAATCCAGCGACATGCTCTGTGATCTGTGGCCCAGGTCACTGTTAGACACTGAATCTGTCATCTCAAGGCTTTCCTGCTTCCCTTCTCCACAGTGCCGCAGCCCCCAGTAGCACATTTCTCCACTGTACATCATTGCCAGTAAGTGAGTGTCACTAAATATACCTGCAAAAATAATTTAGATTAAGTACTTCATTGTTCTTCTATAAGCAAATACATGGCTCGTTAACTTCTATTTTTTTCTTCAGTAACACTGGAAAAAAATTCCAAAAAGGCAGTATAAACCTATTAAATAAGTACATAAAAAACCCAAATTTTAAGCATGAGATGAATGACACTGTCCAGAAGAGAACCTGGATAAAGGCCTTGCTCACTATACTATCCGTTTTGCCCCACCATAATGCTAAAACTTTAAGATTTCCTAATACATGTTATTCTCATAATTGTGTTTGTCTTACAGAATTTCCATATTTCTTTACAATCCATTCAGCACAGGCTTGATTATGCATATTTATTTTAGAGTACTCCTGTGCCTCTCACAATTTAAGCCTAAAAGACGATGCTGTTTGAGCATCATCTTAACTCAGGTTAACCAGCAGAAGCTTTAGTATTCAAAAAGAAAGCCACGTGTCCATCATCACTGGGGGAAGAAAAAAAAGTCCTGCTAAATACATCCACAAATTGGTTACTGAACTTGGCTTAGCATTGTGGAGCTGAATTGGAGCAATGCCACTTTCAGATGAAATTAAGAAGGTGCTCCATCTCCCTGTAGTCAGAGCAGGATAGTTTTGAGTGCATACCACATGGACATCATGTCAGCACCAGTTATTTTACCTTACAAATCCCCCCCTGCTGCCTCACTCTGCCTGCATCACGCTGACACAGCCTCAGATCCTCGTGTAAATGTACTATAGTAGTGCAACTGACATAGAGCCATGTAAAGCAGAGACAGAGACAATAAGTTTGCCAAGTCTAACCATTTCTGCACGTACTTTCTACCTGTGTGAAGTTCGTAATTCTGTGTTCATATCCATATTCTCCTAGATCTGAACATGAAGACCAACATGGGAGCATTTAGCACCCTCTGCAGGCATACTAGCTCTTCCAACGTTTGTCAGCTGGTTACTGGGTGGTTGTAAAACACTCATGCTGTGCATAAAACACCCATTGCCTCAGTTCACTTTCCTCCAGTGCGCTCAAAAACATAGAGAAAATGAGCAGTGCCACCTCCTAAAATCCAGGAGTCAACAAGAAGGGGGGAGGAAGGGCGAGCACTGCTGCCTACTTATCTCACCTTTTTTTTTTTCCTAAAAGGTGACAGTTTTTGAATACAAAAGAAGTCAAACAACAAAAATACACAACAAACCATCTCATAAAGTGAAGCAGTTATTAACAGCAGCAGGTTGTGAGGTTTTTGGAGGTTTGGGTTTTGTTTTCCTTTTTTACCTTCACTGAGTAATCTAGCTGTGTCTTTATCTTGAAATGAGATGTCTTCATTTCGCTGAAGAGGACATCTAAAGCTAAGCATCTTCATCAAGTAATGAACTCCATCATTAAGACACTGAGTACAGTTAAAAAAAGGAAAAAAACCCTTTCAGATAAGTTCTGATTAATTTAACAGTAGCCAGAAATACTTCTACGAATTTCCCCAAACCCTGTTAAAAAGAAAAAAACCTGTATTTTAAAAGCAGAGAGTTAAACTTTAAAACTCTATGCACATGTTCATAGAACTTTGAAATCAACTTTACCTTTTTAAATATGGCAATGTTTGCTTGTAGCCATTCACTCCTTTCTTTTGCTGTATGACAATACATGTAAAGCAGGGCTCCTTTCCTCCAGTAAAGACATTCTAATAACTCTGCACCAAGGATACTGATGGGCTGAAACAGAATCCAACAAACTGGGCTAACCCAAAAAGTAAACCATCTGAACTACTTTGTATATACACTCACACATAAAGTGTTGTATTAAGTCTGTAACTTTAGAGGCTGAACTTAACAGCAACAGTCACAAGCCTAATACTTTGGATTTAAACTGCCAAAAGCACAAAGAATCATGAAATGTCAGCAAGAAAAATTCGAGGCACACAACAAGTTCTTTGAAGAAGTATTTTCAGGAATATCTATTTAAGTACAAACAAGACTTGAAATTTTTTCAAAAGGTCTTGAAGTTGAAAATACAAAATCTAAACTACTGTCCTGGTTCAGATTTTTTATTTTTAAATAATGAAATAATTAATTCTCTGCCTGAATAATATTAGTACTCACTTCTTCATTTATGTTGCATTCCCTCACTAGGCCTTCTGGTTCTGAAAGAATACAAATAAGTTCTTTAACTTTTTGCAAGGAAGATTCTTCTGGAAAATCTTCATCCACAAGCTGATTTTCCTCAAAATATGTAATGTCTAGGACAGCCTATGAAAACATGAAGATACACAATGTAAAAATGCCACCAGCAAAATAATCGAATGGTGGTGGGCAGTAACATACAAGCTTGTTACAGTGTATAAGACGTTGCAATTTTAAAGTAATTTTTAACATTTAGTTTACGAAACTTTCAAAAGTTAAAAAGTTTAAAAAGCTAGAAGTATTGCAAGATTACTGACAGTGAATGTAAACTCAAACCCCTTCTGTTCTGACAATACCAGCACAATTGTTATCGACTCCAAGTTAGCCGGGCAAAAGCAGCCCCGCACTTGAGGGATGTTCACTGCACATAGCACATAATGGAGACACCCCTCGGCCATGCCCTTTCGCACATCCCACCCTCTCCCATTCCCTACACAGCAGCCTTTCTTGAAAGGGAGTTCTTAATGGTTTGTATATACTACCTGCGTAAAGAGCTGCAAAAGCACGGAAGGTTGTTCTTTCCCTTCGTTACAGAGGCCCTTCAATTTGCCCAGAGTAGCAGAGCCCTTTGCTAGGAAGGTATCTGAAAGAACACAACGCCTTCTTAGCACTGAAAAGCACTCGGCAAGATCCCTGCTTACTCTCCCTTTTCACTTCAGACGGTTTTATCTATCCTTGCGGTATACACAGAGTGGCTGAACAATACGGCCTTTAAGCAGGCCCGCTGTCCTGTCAGACCACACCCTTCCCGACTAATTAAGGGCATTCCTAGTTACGGTCTAACGTTTCAGAACCAACTTCGCACGCTCCATTTGCAAAGAAGTAATATACCAAACGCACAACTCGCTAACGCGTGGCTACGCGATTCAGCCCGCCGCCGCCCCGCTCCATGCAGGAGGCTCCAGCCGGCGCCTCCCCAGCGCTCTGCGCCCGGGGCCCCTCTCCCTGTTGAGGAGGCGGGGGAAGCGGGGCCCTCAGCGGCCGCCCCCGCGCCTCGGGCCCGCTCCCGCCGCCCTGTGGAGAGGACGGAGAGAGCGGAGCAGCCCGGGGGGAGGCTGGGCCGGCCTCGGCCCCGTTCCGTCCCCTCCCTCCCGCCGCCTCTCACCGTCGCCGCCCGCTCCCCCGGGCGCCGCCAGCCGCCGGCCCAGCGCCGCCAGCCGCGGCCACAACGCGGCAGCCGCACCCCCCGCCTCGGCACCCCCCGCCGCCGCCGCCGCCGCCTCCATCACCGCCCGTCGGCCCGCCCCGCCCCGCTCGGCCCGGCCCGGCCTAGGGCGTCGCGGCGTGGCTGCAGCTTTGGCGGCGGCCCGGGGTTGCTGCGAAGGCGGGCCAGCCGGCGGGGCCTGCCGCTGGGGCGGGGAGCGGCGCGCAGGCGCTGAGGGGCCGCGCCTCGCCGGGGGCGCCGCCGGGGCGGGAGAGGAGGCAAGGCAGAGCGGCGCCGGCGGCAGGGTATAGCTGGCCTCGCCTGGTCCGCTGTCCAGGGCGGCGGGCGGGCCGGTACCGGGGCGGGCTCGGCAGCGCGGCCCGGAGGCTGGCAGTTAGGCTGTACTGCTATGTGGACTGTTTTATAACGGACACACGTGGCTGCTGCAGAGTGGTGTGTGCCGGAGTCCCCGGGGAGAGTCCTCGGCATGTCCCGGTGCTGTCCCCATCAAACCGTGCTCGCCGGCCTCCCTGCGAAGTAGGTCTTGCCCGTGAGCGAAATGAAACGAGTGCTGAAAGGCAGCGAGGTTTTTTAAGGCGAAAACCATATAATTTAAAATCAAATATAGCTTTATTGGTGATCTTTTTTTTTTTACTTGGGTTACCTAAGACATAGAGGTGCAACTGTTTAAGAGTTAAATCATCTTGAAACCGTATACCTTTGGATAGAGGAATGAGACCTTTTGTTCCAATTTTTTGTCCCCCTTTAAATAGCGCAGTTAATCAACTTCAGACAGACATGCTAAATAGCTTCCATGGTATGAGAGGAAAGCAATAAGTATTCCTTTTATTTTTAACAAAAATCCTGCTACTACCCCACAGTAAATCGTCAAGTATTTCATGTGGTGCAGTTATAAAAATGCTGTATTTCACTATATTGCTTTTTCAGCTTTCTCCATCTCTTTACCTGCCTGGGAAAAGCTAATACCTGGGTGTGCATTGGAGTAATGTCATAAGCTCCCACAATATTCTGGATTTTGTTAGCTTGAATATTTTAAAAGAATAACCTACTAAAGACATTTCCCCCTTTTCAAGTCATATAGTGTTCATTCTGCAGGTGCCTGTGTCCCACTGAAGCACTTAAAAAAGGAAAAGGCCAGAAAAAAGTGCCGTTTACCAGGGCACCTTAGGTAGTGAAAAGCTGTCTGCTTACATACACAGATTTTTTTGCTGTTGCCTGTGTTATAACAGAGTTGTCAAACAGATCAAATACAACGAAGAAGTAAAACCTAGAAGGCAAAATTGTGTTTGCTTCCAGAAATGGTTTGATTTCTAGAAGAAATCTTAATGTTTTGGTTGGATATGTATTGACATTTATTCCTGCATAGTCCACAGCCAGATACGTTTTTTCAGCTAAGGAACGGCTGTGTTAATAATACCTAAAGTATTGTGGTAGTTAACCGTATCATACCTGTGGGTAGAGGAGATGGTGCTTCATGTTTTAAATGAAATACACCACCTCCCATGTTGTCAGTTTTGGGACTGAAGAATGGCTATATGTTAAGTTCCCTTCTAAAGATCCTTTGCTTGCTTGGTCCTGCCCTTGCTTCCTCGTTTCAATGCCCAGCTGTGATTCTGTGTTGATTTCTTAGTTCCTTTCTTCATAAGGAGTCAAGTGCATAGGTGGGTCAGGCCTTAGTAGTGAAGATGTCCAGCTTTCAAGATGTATCTTGTAAAAAAAAAGAAAAACAAAAAAAAACCCCGAATAAAAACAAAAACCCCAAATGGTTGTATGCTGACTCATTTGCTGAAGGAAGTGGTATCTTTTTTTCTTCCTGTGCTTCAGGCACTGCTGCAGCTTACTTTAGCAGTGTCTGTTTTGAAAGCTAGATGTATATGCAATGACTTATTTTTACAGAAATTGTTATTCACTCTTTCTTTAAATTTACAGTGAAATCTGGTTTTGACATTTCTGATCAGTGGTTGAGATGGAAAAGGGGTGTTGCTGTTAATACCAAGCTGGTAAAATAGGAGCTGCTACAAATGTTATAAAAAGGAAGTGATGTCCACTTCTCTGAGGAAAAGAGGTCCTGGAAGATTTTTAGTGGGGTTATTTATTTATTTATTTCCTCCCCAACCTGATTTTGCCATGAAAAGTGTGAAGGAGCAGAAGACACCTCTAGTGGCTTCCAAGAGTTTTTCTGGTCTTACACCCTATATACTTCCTGTTGGGAGCTGGTTTGCAAGGAAGGGGGTGGCAGGAATTGAGGACAAACACCGGAGGGACTGGAGAGCCTGGAAGGTGGGGTGCTGCCTCCGCACTGCAGTGGGCAAGCCCTCGCCTCCGCGGGGCTGTGCCTTGCTTGTGGCTGCAGCAGCCTCTGAGGAGCCCCATGTCCATCCCTTCCTCAACTGTATTTCCTCTGGTGCTAAACCCCCAAGCTGCATTTTGTAGTTTGTGGAGCTGCTGTGCTAGTCTTCTCCCCACACCTCACAAAGTGCTCTGGTCTGAAGACTGGTGAAAGACTAGGTGTCTGATCATTTGAGAGAACACTGACCTCAATTTGCCTTATATTTTGTTTTTGCTTAGAATGTCTTTAGGTAAAGTCTTTGCCAGATATTTGAAAGAGAATGGCCTGGTTTGGGGTTTGCTGCCTCTCACTGTTCTTTTTGTGCTGGGAAATCTTAAAATTCAGATTCTCAGGCCTTCATACAAAGATGAAGTTGCATCCAGTATTCTTCTGAAAATTTTCCATGTTTAAGAAGAAACACTATTTCTGGCTGACACTTAACATAAATTATGTTGAAGCAAAAACCCGTTTCACTCCATAGAGTTACTTTAGGTAAAATTTTACAGTATGATAAAATGATCTCAGGTGAAGGGATCTGTGTGGGATTTGTGATCTTTCAGTGCCTAGCACTACCTTTTTTAAGGCTACTGTTACTAATAAGGGAAGGACAACTTTTTGATGCAAGTGGTGGAGAAGCCAAGAAGACAAAGTGTGCTGCTCGACCTTATTCTAGTAAAGGAAGGGCTGGTTGGGGATGTGAGAGTTGGGGGTAGGCTTGGCTGCAGTGACCATGAGATGGTGGAGTTATGGGTACTGCATGGTAGAACCAGGGCAACAAGCTGGATTGCAACCTTGGACTTCAAGAGGGCCAACTTTGGCCTCTTCAGAGACCTGCTTGGAGGAATCCCATGGGTTAGGGCTCTGGAAGGCAGGGGGTCCAAGAGAGCTGGACAGTATTCAAGGACCACTTCCTCTGAGCTCAAGATCGGTGCAGCCCTAGAAGGAAGGCAGGCAGAGGAGCCAGGAGACCCACAGGGATGAGGAAATAACTTCTAGAGAAACTCAAATGGAAGAGGGAGGTTCACAGTATGTGGAAAAAAGGACTGTCTGCTTGGGAGGAATGTAGGAATGTTGTCAGGGTATGCAGAGATGCAATGAGGAAGGCCAAGGCCCACTTGGAACTAAACCTGGCAAGGGATGTCAAGGATAACAAGAAGGGCTTCTTTAAACACATCAGCAGATACAGGAAGACTGGGGATACAAAGAAGGGGCCCTGGTGACACAGGATACAGAGAAGGCAGAGTTACTGAATGCCTTTGCTTCAGTCTATACTGCTAAGACTGGCTCTCAGGCATCTCAGCCCCCAGAAGAGAGAGAAAAAAATCTGGAGAAAGGAAGACATCAGTTGAGGAGGACTGGGTCAGAGATCACCTATGCAAACTGGATCCTCGCAAATCCACGGGCCCCGATGGGATGCACCTGCGAGTGCTGAGGTAGCTGGTGAATGTTCTTGCTGAGCCACCCTCCATCATCTTTGAAAGGTCATGGAGGACAGGAGAGATGCCCGAGGAATGGAGGAAAGCAAATGTCACTCCAGTCTTCAAAAAGGGTGAGAAGGAGGACCTGGGAAACTATAGGCCAGTCAGCCTCACCTCCAACCCCAGAAAGGTGATGGAGCAGTTCATCCTGCAGGTCATCTCCAGGCATGTAGAGGACAAGAAGGTTATCAGAAATAGTCAACATGGATTCACCAAGGGGAGGTCATGCTTAACCAACCTGACAGCTTTCTGTGATGGCGTGACTGGCTGGGTCGACGAAGGGAGAGCAGGGGATGTTGTCTATCTTGACTTCAGTAAGGCATTCGACACTGTCTGCCATAGCATCCTCATAGACAAGCTAAGGAAGTGTGGGTTGGATGAGTGGACAGTGAGGTGGACAGAGAACTGGCTAAACAACAGAGCTCAGAGGGTCGTGATCAACAGGGCAGAGTCTGGATGGAGGCCTGTCACTAGCAGTGTTCCCCAGGGGTCTGTGCTGGGTCCAGTCCTGTTTAATATATTCATCAATGACCCGGATGATGGGATAGAGTGTAACGTCAGCAGGTTTGCTGATGATACCAAGCTGGGAGGAGTGGCTGATACACCAGAAGGCTGTGATGCCATCCAATGAGACCTGGACAGGCTGGAGAGCTGGGCCGAGGGAAACCTGATGAAACTCTACGAAAGCATGTGCAAGGTCCTGCACCTGGGGAGGAACAACCCCAGGCACCAGTACAGGCTGGGGGCTGAACTACTGGAAAGTGGCACCGCTGAGAAGGACCTTGGAGTGCTGGCAGACAGCAGGCTTACAGCTACTCTGCCCTAGTGAGACCACATCTGGAGTGCTGTGTCCAGTTCTGGGCCACCCAGTTTAAGAAGGACAGGGAACTGCTCAAGCAAGTCCAGCGGAGAGCTGCCAAGATGATCAGTGGGCTGGAGCATCTCCCTTATGAGGAAAGGCTGAGAGACTTGGCTTTGTTCAGCCTGGGGAAGAGAAGACTGAGGGGGGATTTCATAAATACCTATAAATATCTAAAGGGTGGGTGTCAGGATGATGGGGCTGGGCTCTTTTCAGTGGTGCCCAATGACAGGACCAGGGGCAATGGGCACAAGGTGGAACACAGGAAGTTCCACGTAAACATGAGACAAGAACTCCTTTCCTGCGCGGGTGCCAGAGCAGTGGGACAGGCTGCCCAGGGAGGCTGTGGAGTCCCTTCCCTGGAGACATTCAAAACCCACCTGGACACAGTCCTGTGCCCCCTGCTCTGGGTGTCCCTGCTCAAGCAGGGGGGTTGTATGAGATGATCTCCAGAGGTCCCTTCCAACCCCTGCCATTCTGTGATTCTGTAAGGTGTAAGGCCTTAGCTGTTCAGACATGGGCTGTGTTCCTCAACTGGTGGAAGCACAACAGGAAAAGTGTGCTGTGTGAACAGTTGCGGTTGATGGAAGAAGGAAAGCTGTTATGATTTTGTCCTCAGAGCCAAGAATATGGCATTGCCACGACTGTTTTCCTGTTATTTTGGGTTTATATAAAAGTATATATGTGTGTGTGTATGCATTTATGTATATATGGTGTGAATGTAAAGTAGAATTGGTAGGTTGCTACGGTAGATTCTGCTGCTTCTTTGCTTCGAAACCACATACTCTTTCTGTCTTTTTGAGATCTGTGTTTGTAAATGTGTATGCTGCTAGAGGACAGGACAGACTGGTTGTAACTATACACTCTGAAATTATTTTTGTCCTGTAGTATTCTGTCAACACTTACTAACTGTCCTGTTACATGTCCCTGTGAAACTGGGCTAGCCTAACACCTCTGAATACTTGGGAACTTTGAACATATTGTAACAACTAATGTCTTGGATATATATAATCCACCTTGCTTTAGAAGTTTTATGACATCTTTTATTTCTGAAAGTGAAAGAAACCATACTTAAACACAAGTGTGTTGTTCCTCTGTATACTTAATATTATCCAAACTGGGAAAATGTTTTTAGCTTTAATTAAAAATATAGAATTGTCTAGAGAGAACAGCTTTGCACAGCAATGACTGATACACTTTTATCATTATTAGCAGCTTCAAGAACTTTTAAGTTGTGCAGGTTGTGCGAATTTTCTTGAACTATGGCACCTAAGTGGGGTGATAAAGAACTCTTACTAATTCTTGGAGAAAGTAGCCCAGAGAGAAATTTTGTTGAGTTCAGGTAAACTGTATATGTTCATAGAATCACAGAATATCTCGAGTTGGAAGGAACCCATGAGGATCATTAAGTCCAGCTCCCTTCTCCTCACAGGGTCACCTGAAAAAACTAAACCCTATGACTAAGAGCATCATGCAGATACTCTGACAGCTTGGTGCCCTGGCCACCTCCCTGGGGAACCTGCCCCAGGGACTGACCACCCTCTCAGTGAAGAACCTTTCCCTAATGTCCAACCTGAACTTCCCCTGATGCAGCTTCATTCCATCTCCTTCATGTCCTGTTGCTGATCCCCAGAGAGAGGAGACCAGCACCTTCCCCTCCGCTGCCACCTGAGGAAGGTGCAGGCTGTGATGAGGGCACCCCTCAGCCTTCTGACTGCGTGCTCTTTTGACCTCTAGAAAGAAAGCTGGAAGAAAGAGGCTTTCCTTCAGCAAATTAGTCCTCTGACCAGAGGTTTCTAAGCCTGGTGATGATTACTGGATTACTTACTGCTTGCCTTGGTTATGAACTGACTCTTAATGTTTAAAAAAAATGTTTTAAAAAAAAGAAAAAAGAAAAAAAGGGTATATGTGAGGGTGGAAGTAGTTATTAATGGAAAAACTGAATGGAAAGACAGAGATGGAAAAACTAGATTAGACCCAATCGAACAAGACTCAAAAAATGGCAGACATTAACCCTTATCCAGCAGATTCCTAACAGTTTTAGAGCCTGTGGTCAAAATTTGTCTTCAAAATGAACAGGGAAGACATCGTAGATATTAATACAGATGTACTTGGCTAATTTGAGTTTATAACAGCATGTTTCAAGTCCTGTAGAACCTGAGAGAAATTATAATGCTGCATTTGGTACAGCATCTTAGAATGACAGTAAATTACTATGATTTACAAAATAAATTTATGCCCTTATTTTGCAAGTGTGATTCACGTGTGATCCTTGTAAAATTTTAGAGGTAATTTAAGTGTTAGGCAGCTGTCTCTGATTTTAATACAGTAATTGTAACTGAGACAGATGTGAGTTGGCTTAGGAAAGGTGAGATAAGCATATTCAGCTGCGCAGTAGAGTTCTCCAAGGTACATGATCTCTGGTAAATTACTTAAATTAGGGATATATTTGTAAAATATTAAGTACTAATGGTATATTTTTGTTAACAAAGAAATGAGAAGCAACTTTTGTTCTGTGGTGTTTCTTATTTAAGAAAATTACTAAGTCTGATAGTGTACAAAAGCATAACTACCTAAATTCCATTTTATTGGGTGTTAATGTGAACTCAGGAGTTGATCAGAATTTGTTTGTGCGTGGTGGGCATTATGCTCATTTAGCTGTCTTAGAAATGAGGCTTTGCTCTTATGGTGTACCACTAGTAACTAAGGAGGACTTTATCAAAATTAATCCAAGGTACTTGCTCTTTTGACTTATTTGTATGTATTAATGACATTTAGTCATACTTGCCTCCTGTGGATTTGAGTAATAGAAGTTTGCCCAAAATACGTTTGAAGTGTGCTTCAGGTCCATCTTGTTTCATTTTGCCTCAGCTGCTGAACTTCAGTGAGCAGAGAGCTGAACTGAAGGGATGTGCCAGCTCCACAGTCTGTTTTGTGGCTCACCTTGTCAGAGCTGCCTCAGTAACAACTGGAATGTTGGACTGAGAGATTGGATTTGCGCCGTAAACTGTTAATTGAGGATTAATGGAAATGTTGTTTATATAAATACTTCAGAGAAACTTAATTTATTGAAATGTGTTATAGAATATTTGTTCCTTTGTATGCCTTTCATCACTATTCTTTGAAGCAAATATTTCTGCTCTTGAAATACACTGTCTGCAAAGCATATGGAAGTATAAAGCACCAAAACGCAAAATAACAAGCTTGTTCTCTAAATTTCCCAGGGGGATCACTTGGTATAACCAAGTGTTCAAGTCTTACCCAATAGGCAACCCTATGGAGGAGAAGAGAGGTTCAGCCTGTCAACTGATCCCAGTAGTCCGTGATGGTATCTTCCCTAACGTCCCTCTCTCTTGGGGTCATTTTTATACTACTTTATGTTTTAGGTGGAGCTTGAGTGACTCTAGTCATACATACTTCTGTTACTGATTGGTGTAGAAATTCCTCGCTTTGATTTGAAGGTATAGACTAAGAGAAATTCAGAGTGCATGCTCAGTGAGGGGTGGTCGTACCTTGGAGGTGGGTAACTTTGGGATGGATGTGTGTATTTTAGTATTATAATGAGTTTATAACAAGTTCACCCACAGGGCGTGATGTCTGGGCATGGTTCCATGGTTCCATCCAGCTCCCATATCTGCAGTGATTCATGGACGAGTTTAGCCATGAAGCCTTCACTTCACTCCCTCCTCCAGTTATCCCCCTTAGATTAGGACACTGAGCTCCTTCAGTGTTCCCAACATCTAAGAGTGCAGGTGGTGTTGCTTAGGGGACAATGACTGAACCAATTTCCAGCATGCCAACTGCATTCCTCCCTGGAAGTTAACTTTTATGAAATGTGTGTATAACTTTAGCCTCAGTAATTTCAACCTCAATAATCTTACCCCCAGTAATCACTCCACAAATACACAGCTATCATTCCCTTAGTGTATGGACCACCTCTGTAAAATGTCTCTAAAATACCCGCAAAATGTCCACTGAGTTAATTTAGTCCATGACTTTGCGCTCTATCTATCGTAATAGTCCTTCAGGGCAGGAGAGAGGGTGTGTGGTGTTGGATTGTTGTGTGCTGAAGTCAGTCCTTGTTCCATCATCACTGCACTTGGCTTGGTTCAATCAAAGTTCATTCTTCATTAGTCTGGGAGATTCCTACTGTGATACCACTGATATGGCATATAGCAACCACAGAAGAGATGACATACAGTATTATATAGCAATTATCATCATACCATTCAGTTCATTGGCTGTTTTCACCCAAAATCAAATACTCCTGAGGTACATATCGGACTCTTCCATCGTCCCACATCACCCAAGTGCACCCAGGTCCTCTAGCAAAAGCAATCCCACGAATGGGTTTGCCTTTGCCCAAGGCAGGAATAACCAAGACTGTCTTCCACAGCATATTTTTTATGTGCACTACAGGGACTCTATCCCCTTCCACGATACGTAAGGGTTCTGACTGGGCAGGGCCAGCTCGATTGGCAGATCCCCTTGTGTTGACTAACCACGTGGCCTTTGCTAAATGTGTATCCCAGTGTTTAAATGTCCCATCCCCCATTGCTCTTAGTGTAGTTTTTAACAGCCCAATGTATTGTTTGATTTTCCCGGAGTCTGGTGCATGACGGGATGTGATACACCCACGCAATGCCATGCTCTCTGGCCCAGGTGTCTATGAGGCTGTTTCAGAAGTGAGTCCCATTGCCTGACTCAGTTCTCTCTGGGGTGCCATGTCTCCACAGGACTTGTTTTTCAAGACCCAGGATAGTGTTCTGGGCAGTGGCGTGGGGCACAGGATATGTTTCCAGCCAGCCAGTCATTGTTTCCACCATTGTAAGCACATGGCGCTTGCCTTGGCGGGTTTGTGGGAGTGTGATATAGTCAATATGCCAGGTCTCCCCATACTTATATTTCAGCCATCATCCCCCATACCACAGAGGCTTTACGCACTTTGCTTGCTTGATTGCAGCGCATGTTTCTCATTCATGGATAACCTGCGCAATAGCGTCAATGGTCAAGTCCACCCCTCGATCACAAGCCCACCTGTATGTTGCATCTCTCCTTGATGGCCTGAAGTGTCATCGGCCCACCGAGCTAGAAATAATTATGTTGCCAGTCTAGATCCACCTCATCCACTTCAATCCTGGCAGCCTGATCCACCTGCTGGTTGTTTTGATGTTCTTCAGTGGCCGGACTCTTGGGGACGTTAGCATCCACATGACTCACCTTTACAACCAGGTTCTCTACCCGGGCAGCAATATCTTGCCACAATGTGACAGCCCAGATGGGTTTGCCTCTGCGCTGCCAGTTGCTTTGCTTCCACTGCTGCAGCCAGCCCCACAGGGCATTTGCCACCACCCAGGAGTCCGTATAGAGATAGAGCACTGGCCACTTTTCCCATTCAGCGATGTCTAAGGCCAGCTGGATGGCCTTCGCCTCTGCAAACTGGCTCGATTCACCTTCTCCTTCAGCAGGTTCTGCAACTTGTCATATAGAACTCCATAGAGCAGCCTTCCATCTCCGGTGCTTTCCCACAAGGCAACAGGACCCATCAGTGAGCAGGGCATATTGCTTCTCATTTTTTGTTATAGTTTGTTATACAGTGGGGCTTCTTCAGCACTTGTCACCTCCTCCTCTGGTGATATTCCAAAATCTTTGCCTGCTGGCCAGTCCATGGTCACTTCCAAGATTGCTGAGCGACTGGGGCTTCCTCAAGCCCGCTGGGTGATCAGTGCAACCCGTCTACTCCATGTAGCATCAGTTGCATGGTGTGTGGAGGGGACCTTTCCTTTGAACATCCAGCCCAGCACCAGCAGTCGGGGTGCCAGGAGGAGCTGTGCTTCAGCATCAACCACTTCTGAAGCAGCTCGAACCCCTTCAAATGCTGCCAATATCTCCTTCTAAATGAGTTGACTTTTACTTCCAAGATTTCTTCTTGTGTGCAGGGACAACTGATATCAGCACAGGTTGATTCTCTTGTTCAGCTGCAGTGCCTGTCACTGGGGTTGGAGTGGCCGCAGTGCCTGTCGGTTTTCTGTCATATTTTGTCTTCAGATCCAGAGGCCTTCTCTTCCTCTTGGGGGTACTGAATACTGTTGAGCAGGGCTCAGTAGGCATGGGCAAGGCCCCAGCACGTTGCAGTGATTTGTGCCTCTCTGGAATTGCCAGGGTGACAACATTCTTCCTCCAAATACTCTAGTAGTTTTTCAGGATTCTGCACTTGCTCAGGGATGAAGTTTCAAAACACTGGAGGTGCCCACTGTCCTAGGCAGTTGCCCATACTACCCCACATACCCTGCCACCCATAACTATCGAGCCTTGGGGCAGATCTCTGGATGATATTCTCACATTGCTTGTTAACATTTGACAAAACCAAAACAATATTCTCAAGAAATACCAACACAAGTATCCTAACTACCCAAGAATGTTCAAGATACTGAAAAGTTATTGTAATGAAGGAGGAAACAACATAGAAGAAGGTAGTGAAGGCGTCACTCTGTATTTCCTCTGTAAAAAACCTCTCAGAGGAGGGTGTATAATTGCTAATTGTCTCCATGAGGTGGTGTCCTGGTTTCAGCTGGGATAGAGTTAAATTTCTTCATAGTAGCTAGTATGGGGCTATGTTTTGGATTTTTGCTGGGAACAGTGGTGATAATGTGGAGATGTTTAGTTGTTGCTAAGTAGTGCTTACACTGGTCAAGGACTTTTTCAGCTCCCCGTGCTCTGCCGGGTGCACAAGGAGCTGGGAGGGGACACAGCCAGGACAGCTGACCCCAACTGACCAAAGGGATATTCCATACCATATGACATCATGCTCAGTATATAAAGCCGTGGGAAGAAGAAGGAAGGGGGGATGTTTGGAGTGATGGTGTTTGTCTTCCCGAGTGACCGTTATGTGTGATGGAGCCGTGCTGTCCTGGAGACAGCTGAATGCCTGCCTGCCCATGGGAAGGAGTGAATGAATTCCTTGTTTTGCTTTGCTTCCGTGCGCAGCTTTTGCTTTACCTGTTAAACTGTCTTTATCTCAAACCATGAGTTGCCTCACTTTTACTCTTCCAATTCTCTCCCCCGTCCCACCAGGGGGGAGTGAGCGAGTGGCTGCGTGGTGCTTGGCTGCTGACTGGGGCTAAACCACGGCAGGTGGTACCCAAGGTACAGCAACAGCTTCAGTACAAAACCCAAACACCAGATAAAGCTCAGGGCCAGTGTTTTAATAACAAATCTCCCAGGCAAAACATCTCTAATCACTGCAGAGCACAGCAAACTGCAGAAACCAACACCAATCTTTAACAAGTACTGCAAAAACAAAAGCATGGTGCAGATTGGATAAACTAATATTGAGAACAGATGAGTCAGTGCTGTCACCAGCAACTGTTATTATCTCAAACCCTTCATGCCCCACATTGGCCTCCAAAAAGAACTGTTGTGGTTTAGCCCAAGTCAGCAACTCAGCCCCACACAGCCACTTGCTTACTCCCCACCAGTGGGATGGGGGAGAGAACTGGAAAAGCAAAGGATAGAAAACTTGTGGACTGAGATGAGAACAGTTTAATAATTAAAACATAATAATGATGATGATGATAAATAATAAATGGAAAACAATGTGAGAGAGAGAGAGAGAGAGGCAAAACCCAGGGGAGAAAAAACAAGAGATGCAGCGGCTCACTACCTGCCAAGCGATGCTGCCAGTCCCAGAGCCACGATTGCTGCCCGCCAGCCAACTCCCCCAGTTAACATACTGAGCATGATGTCATATGGTATAGAATATACCTTTGGCCAGTTTGAATCAGCTGTTTGGGCTGTGCCTCCTCCCCTCCTGGCTTCTTGTGCACCCACCAGAGAATGAGAAGCTTGACTAGTGTAGGCACTGCTCAGCAACAACTAAAACATCAGTTTGTTGTCAACATTATTCTCATACTAAATCCAAAACACAGCACTGTACCAGCTACTAGGAAGAAAATTGACTCTATCCCAGCCAAAACCAGGACATGTGTGAAACTGAATTTTATTCAGAATAATGCTAAGTGGAAGATAGCTACCAAAGATTTCCTCAATGTTCCTGGCAACTAGCACTATGAAATGATTTCCGCAATTCAGTATCATAGAAGATAATGTCATGGCATTGAATAAGGACATATCAAATTCAGTCAGACCTCTTCAAATAATTCTATGTACTCAGTCTGAAATATATTCAAGTCAGAGCATTTGATATTCATACTTTTGATGCCAAATGTGAAATCAGGGCATAAGGGTGATCTGTAGTGAATTTTTCCATTGTGTCAACACAGGTGAAATACATTTATTCTGGAAAGGCATGTGAGTGCCAAATATTCACAGACATTGTAGGTATATCATATTTTTGTTTGCCTAATGTTGAGTGACCGTTCTTTGTTTTACTTGCCTTCTACTCTGTTCAGGTTCAGGTGGTGTCCTGAGAAAATATAAACCAGCTGCTTTCTTACAATGTGGTCACCTGCAACTGGGACAACAGGGTATGTGATTCGCATTTAAATGGATTCTCAATGTACAAGATGATTTAGCAGTTTGTTTTTTGGTTATTTGAAGTGGCATGCGCTGAACTTCGATATTGGAACTGCTCTCTTCTAAAGTGACCTCCTTAGAAGAAGGGAGAATTAGAGACTGACAAATAGGAACTACTTCTTGCTGCTCAAGGGAGAGCTGAAGTAGTTTCTTTTTAAAAAGTGAGTATAAAGTGTACAATCTTCTATAATGCAATGAAACAATTAACTTGCAACAAGCAAGGAAGCCTGTGTTTTTCTGTTATATGGTTATTGATCAAAAAATAGTGTATACTGTGGACGCCTTCACACAGAAGAATGCTTGTGCCTGCATATCTCATTTTTGTGCTCCTGTACGTGTTGGTCTGAGAGAGCTTGCTTACAGCAATCTTCAGACCTGTCTCCAACTGTTACAGTTACTGTGTATGCAATTTAGGATATTACTTCACAGTTGGCTTCTAGCTAACACAGAAGTAATCTCAATTGGTCAAACAAGTGACCAGACTCATGTCCCTAATTGCATGTTCTCATCTTTAATTTTATTAATCCTGGAGTCATGTGATGGTTTGGTGTGTAAGATTAGCTTGCTTATCTGGCTGAATGCTGCCCATTTTTTCTACAGACCTGGTCAGCAGCTGGATCACGAAGCTGACCTGGACGGCTGTAAGCAGAGATTGTAACTTCCTTCTGAAACTGTAAGGTGTAACAAATCTTCAGAAAACCTTAATCTGGCTTTTAGTAAAGTTTTGTGCCACCATAAGAGGTTTTATACAGTTAATTCCCTTGGATCATAGCAAAATTACATCTAAATTGGAGTATTGTATTAATCTATGTAGCACTTAGCATTTAAGCTTTTCTGGTTCTTCTGGGGTTTCTCTTGAGAAAAAAATAAACCAAAACCAACATTCCTGAAAGGATCATGGAATGGATGAGAAGCAATATGCACTTCAGAATGCAAGACAGAGGTGTCATGCCCTAGTTTGGCAAGCGTTTCTCTTGGAAGGGTACTAGTTCAGCTGCTCTGTTCTCCTGCCCATTCTTCGCACTCTTTATAATGCTACCTTTTAAGTTGTGCTCAATGTAATTGTATCTTTCAGATGAACATAGCTCGGAGGGTCACCTGTTTTAAAAGCCCCCCCCCCCCTTTCTGTACTACAGTTGAATATTCAACCATGCAAATGCATGTAGTGTCTCTGCTAGGGCAAGAAGTCTGTGGTTTTTGTATGTTAAGTGTGGAATAGGATGTGGAGTATCTGCAGTGTTCTGGCTGGCTTGCTGGAAATCTGTAACCTGGGAGTGTGCCTGCTGAGAGTACCCTCTTGAACCTAAGTTCAGCCAAATAACCTATCTTTCAAAGACGTAAGAAAATATATACAAGCATACTGATTTTGAAGACCTATTCTGGTCACAGGTAATTCCTCTGTTACAGTGCACAACTGCTGGAGTGGCAAACCATGATAATGGTAATCAAGGTTCTACCCTGTGAGGTAAATGGGAAATCCAAAACTGTTGATATATTTTCTGATTTATGTTGTGGATAACTTGCTAGCTGAGTGAAATTCTGGAAGTGCTTGCTTCAATTTGTAAATGATTTAAATGCACTACAACCAAAAAGCATCATGTTCATCACTTGGATAAATAATCTAGAGTCATGTGAAGTATACATGGGGATGTTTTGTGGTAGTGATGTCAATCTGAAATGTTTTCCCTGAAACTCTGCAAAACCCAAAAGCAGAGTACAGAAGTGTTCAGTGAACTCTTAGGGTATGGCTTCAAACTGGCCCGTGAAACAAACCATCTGGATGTTTGGTGAGATGTTTGCAGCTGGTGAAATTGAGAATAAGAGGCCTAAGAGCTTTGCAACCAGCAGCTTGTGTGCTTGTAAATGGAGGGAGCCTGTGCTTAGGTTTAGCAGGCTTCCAAGCTCCTTTTGAGCGTGTATTTGTAGAACCAGGTTTATAATAAAGACAGATAGACTTTACCAGAACTGGGGGAAAGCTGAAGGAAAACCTGATATTCTAAGACTAACTGATTTCAAGAGGCCTTTTAAAAAGATGGATGAGTGAATTGTAGGGGTTAATTTCAAAATTAACAACAAAACTTTCAGATTTTGCCATATATCCTGTGTGAAAGTTAAGTTACCTTCCTTACTAATTCCTCTGTTCATTTGATTGTGACTGAGAAGTGAAATATCACAGGAAATGATTGTCTGCTTCCCTATTAGATGTGTAAGTTTTGGACCATTGAGAATATTGATGAGCTGCCCACTGTAGCAGGGAAGCCATTCTGAACTCCAGACATCTGTTCCTCCAGCAGCTGGATGGATGAGAAGAATTAGGCAAAAGAATTCAGATGAGAATGGATCGGCACTTGGTTTTGTCAGCACACACAGAAGACTGGCTCCCTAGTCAGTCGGTGATAAAAAAATTACAATGGCCTGGATTGCATGCATGAGTTTGCATGCTAGACTCTTCTAGCCAAGAAATGGCGCTTGCCAATTAAGCTCCACACCCATGAAATGGATAGCAAAGTCCAAGTTTCAAAGAGGAAACCAGAGTTACAGGTGAAACTTGCAGACCGGGCAGGTGCTGCTTTTCTTCATTTCCAACACTGGTGGCTGTCCTGCAGTCTCACAGTACGGCACTAACCGCAGTGAGGTACGGGGTGGGGTGTAGGGGAGTGCTAACTGTTTACTGTGTACAACGTCTGCAAAGTTCTGCATTATCATATTAAGCCTTAATATCTGTTTTTGTAAGCTGTGTATTAAACACAAAGAAAAAGATTTCTTCAGCAGTCGTGTTACAAAGCCCTCCTAGGTTCTGAGTTTAAGGTATATTCTAGGTGTTTGAAAGTATCCCGTGAAGCTTATTAATGTAACGTTGCATTGCAGAATCCAGAAAAGCCTGTTACAGTAGTGCTACCAAACATGAACTGACTTGCAGTGTGACAGCTACTCAGGACTCTTGTTTACAGTTTATTGTTTCTGTAGCCCCTTTTGTTATATTTACCTTTACTCTTTTACAACACTGTCTGTATGGAGTGTAAAATAACCCAATTCTTTCAGCTTTGCCAGAGGGTGGAAAAAAACCCCCACTTTCCTTTTGTGTTGCATTCTTGTGGCAAAAAATTCCTGGCAAAAATGAGGAGTAAGAGCTTAGCAGGGTTTTCAGAATAGGAATTTAAAGCAGCCTACATAAATATCAATACACAAACATATGGAACTTTTGCAGCTGGTGTCCGCACATATCTGCTGAATAGGGATTTTGTTGTTTCCTCCCTCCTGCTGTAAAGGAATGATAAGTCACCTACCCTTTCTGCAGAACTAGTAGACATACTGGCTGCGACTGTTGAAGGTTATTACACTTAACTAATTTAGACAGCGTTCATGACAGTTACTAAAAATTCAATATATAAACATGAATAGAAGTGCCATGGGTATCATGCTGAGTAACAGACTTTGTGGTTCTATTTAAACAAAAATGACACCTTAAGTACTGTATAATTACACCTTGTAAGTACTGTGGTTTTGAATTGAGGTGCAGCATTTGTAGTGGTCAGAAAGTTTGAAGTTTTGTATTTTTAAGACTACTGGATTTAAACTGCTGGTTTAAATGCTGATACTTCAGTGACTGTTTCTCAGTGCTATTGAGGTTATTAAGTGAATAACTTGCTGTGGTAACTTTAATTCTCCAATTTTGAGCAAGTATAAGAAGTTTAGTGGCTTCTAAAAAGTCCTGCATAGTTGCTTATCTTAGTTTGTAATAATGATATGATAGTCTGACATATTGTAGAAACTTCTGTATCATCTATATGAAAGTGGGCATCCTCGCAAAAATATGGGACAGCCATAATAGCAACTGGACTAGTATGAGACAAAATAAATCCCCCCAGATTGTTTTTCACAATACGAACCTCCTCATCTAATTAGGTTTATTTATTTCCTTAATTAGGTGAGCTCCTGTATTCTACTATGATATTCATTGTAACAAAAATATTTGTTCATTGTCTATTGTCTGTGTAAGAGGTCCTTCAGGGATAAAGACGGGTTGTTGATTCTTGATTATTATGTAGCTTCAGGATCCTTTCATACTTTTGTATCCCCTTTGATCTTAAGCTTAACACTGTGAAGAGGCTATGTTGCCAGTTAGTCGGCAAAGGGATTCCTCAAGAGCTCCACAGGTTGTTTCCTTTGAAAATTTTGGCTCTGTGGTTTTCTTATTTGCTTTCATTTCCATAACTCTCTGGAAGATGGCTTTTTGCGTTTTCTCCTGTTTGTTTTCCAGTTTAATTTTGCCTTTAGCATTTAGGTTTAATTATGTATGAACTTGCATTTGCCAGATCCCTGCTGATTTTTAACACGTGTAGTTTCCACTAAACCTGTAAATATCCGTTTTTCTGTGTAGTGCCCTTCCTTTCACCTGAACCTTTAATAAGTTGAATATTTAAGTTCATGTGGCTTACTAGTGTAATCATTGCTGATGCAGCTGGCAGTCCTTTTGTCTTCCTGTAATTAAATATATTTCCTATAAACGCTGTGAGTCCATCATAAAATTGTTGAATGCACTGCACAGGAGCTTGTAATTATTTTTATGTTCTCAGCTGGAATATATTTATAATTATGTAATGCCTTTAGGCCTATATTGTAACTTTTATATACTTCCTTCATTTGTCTTCCCTGTAGTACTCTATTCGTCCAGGAGGATGTAGATGCTATGAAATAATCTTTCAATTTTCTTTGACTTTTCATCTCTTACCAAGGGTATCAGGTTTTTTCCACTTTATCCGAAGATGAGTTTCAAGTGCTCTTAAACGATTAATATAAAAAATACTTTAGCATTTTGAGTAATACTCAAAAGTACTTAAACACCAACCTCTTCTTTCAGAACTGGGACCTATTAACATATTGGAGCGAGTTTAGGTGTTCTCTATATGTTCTATTTGCTGCATAGTTTAATGAGCTTTCCCCTCTGTGTGGCTCTATATGTGATTTTCTCCCCTCAATAACTGAATTTTCTTGCCAATGGATCTGAAAGAAAGCAAAATTGCTAAATTTTAATTAGCTAAAATCTAGGTCAAGTTTAACCAAATTTTAAGAAATTTGTCTAGAAGCAAAGTTGTTAATCTCAGAGTTCTGGTTCTTCCCCCTGTACAGGAAAATCAAACATATAAACATACCCCCCCCATCTGCCAACTCTTTGGGAAATGTTATTTCACAGTATTGGAGTGCTGGCTTTGATGTCTTCTTATGCTTGGTTATAATATAAGTAAGCTGGTGTTATACAGTGTATATAATGATTAACCTGTGCTAGCTCCAGAATGCCTACCTGCTGACTTGTTTGTGGCACCAAGGGCTCCAAACTCTCCCACTACTCATTTGTAAATGCTGTTGAACTTGAAAAGTGTTTGTCTTGCATGCTACCACTGTTACGTGATTTACTTCGATGAACAAAATAAGATCAGTCCAAAGCATGTGGAATTTGCAGTTTTTAAAAATAATTTTGGTTTTAGATAACCCATAGCACCTGATAAGGAAAAGTTATATTCCCCCAATTTCCTGGTTCAGAAACTGTAATTTATGTAAGTAGAATTACCAGCTTTGCATAATAGATGGGCCAAGGATGTATTAATACTCATGCACTACACCTGTGGCATGCAGTTAGCCCCCTTCCTCCAACCTGCAAGGAGGAATGCTGCTGGAGTTCCAAATAGTCCAAATCCCATGCAGAATAAATGCTAGTTGGGTATGTAACAAGCACTCAAGATGGCATGCACTTTGATAAGTGTGAGAATCCACACTGGTGGTTAAAAGGAAGATAATTATTGAACTGAAGAGAATAAACTTCTTTTAGACATGTTTTTCAATGGTTGGGTTTTTTTTGTGAAAAGAAACGTGACTTAAGGAATTTGCATGTCTGTACGAAATTTAGTTAGAACTGAGGTTCAGAAATCCTGTCCTGTGAAACTTCGCTGCTGCTGCTTAGCCCTGGAAGAATACAAGCTGTGCTGTTATTTTGTTTTTCAGTTCACTAAGCCCCTGTGATTTGTAGCTTTTTATACCTGGAACTGCCCCCAGACTTAACTGACGAGCTAAATACAGTGAAAAAAACCCAACCCAAAACCTTCCTGACTGCAAAGGTCTCTCCACCACACTTCACTGGCATCTGCAACGTTTGTCTGTTATGTGAATTGTAACTACAGGTACCACCACCTTTTAAAATGCATAATAGAGTGGCATGGCAGGGGCCGTGGACCAGCAACTGCAAGGCTGGACCAGCACTATGAATAAAATGGACTAGGTATGCACAAACACTTTGGAGACTGGCAGCACGCTCTTAAAAACTTGGCTTCCTCATTGCAATTGATCCTGCTGCGTGTTCGTACCACGATGGCTAAGTACAGTGAGGCTGGCAGCTGCGTTGGAGATAGCCTTGAAACAAAATGCGGAGCAGCGTGACCTGCAAGAAGTGTGACCTCCCATCATGTGCATGAGGGGAATTTCCCTTTTCTTGCTTCTAAATAGCTTTCACATTTTGCTGTGAATCCTTCTGTTCCATCAGGCATTGTTAGGGCATGCACTGATCGTTTGGATTATTTTTAGGAAACATAAATAATGGCAGAAGCATGCTTTGAATTTTCCTTCTAGCAGGAATGCCAGCAGTTCACATCACATGGCTGCTTAAACAAGTATACATCTATTCTAGTAACATTTTCCCACCCAAACATAGCATCCAGGCGCCCTGTGCGGACCATGTGCTTACCGGAGCCTGGCTCCCCCTGAGGGCTACGCAGCGGAAACTTAACCATTCAAAGCCTCTGTCCATCTTTAATTCTTGTGATGTTAGCCCTTGGTCACAACGTGATAGGATGGAAATTTAAGCAGTGGTGGGTTGGAGCTGTCCATCCGCGGACACGGCGGAGCACCCAAGGCCGGGACGAAAACCCCCCACCCTTTGCAACTGGAGTAACACGTATGGGTTTGTCCACGTCTTGTTTTCCGTGGGTCTGAGGGCTTTTTAAGAACAAAACCACTGACTTCTCGGTCGGGGATGGTTCTGCTCCCCCCTCAGCGGGACCGCGCCCGGGCCCAGGATAAGCCGCCGATCGATGGGGGGGACGCCGCCTGAAGGAGCCGGCAGCCATCAGGGTACCCCGCCTGAAGGCACCCAGCTGCCGCCTCCCCTCAGTCGACGGCCCCCCCCCCCCCCCCCCCCCCCGTTCTTGTCCTCCCGCCGGCCCCGCCTCGGCCGCCGCCGACGTCAGTGGGCGTCAGGGCCAAGCCCCCCACCCTCCCTCCTCCCTCCCGCCGCACCCGCCCTCCCGCTCCCCTTCGTCCGGCGTTGGACGGCACCAGCCGCCGCCTCGGCCCAACCCGCCGCCCCTCCGCTCCCCTTCCCCGACAGCCGCGCAGGGCGAAGATGGCGGCGTATAAATTCCTCCTGCCGCCGTTCGGCCGTCGCATCCTTTTTCCTGCCGCGCGGGCGCGGGGCGCCGGGGCTGAGGTAAGGGGGGGACAGACCCCCGGAATACCGCTCGGCCGCGCTCCCCCCTCCCCTCGCCCTTTCCTGCCGGGCCTTCGCCGCCGCGCCCGCTCGGGCGGCCCTGACCTTGGCGGGGTGCCGGGGCAGCACTCGGAGCAGCCTCCGGGGAGGCGGAGGGCTTTGTTCGGCGGAGGCCCCGGCCCGAATGAGGCCCGCGGGCGGCGGGAGGAGGGCAGAGCGCGGCCCCGGGGCAGGCCCGGCCCGGCGGCTCGGCTTGGGATGCGATGACCTTGGGGGACCGGCCCGGAGGCTCGGCTTTGAGGTTTAATATTGTTCTAGTTCCCCTGCATTTGAAATCGCAGCACAGTTACCGTGTGTTGCTGTCCGTTTCGATCTCGCCCTCACCGCGTCGCTCTCTCTGGCGGTGGCTGCAGGCGTGGGCAGGGAGAGCCCCGGCCAGCCAGCGCAGCTCCCTGGCAGCCCCGCCGCGTATTGCCATCGTAAACGCGAGGAGCTCAGCCGTGCGGCCAGCCCGCCTGCTTGCCGTGCTCTTCCTGGGGGAAGCTTCTGCCAAACCTCACTGATCTAATGGTTTCCAGCCCACGTGTAACCATAGCCGAGCTAACTCTTTGTCTCGTCAGCCAGAATTGTTTCTGTGGCTTTTCTTACTTTATTTTCGTTGAAACAGCTCATATACTGCCCTTCTCATGCCTATATTTACTCTTCCAGATGTCTTCAGGGACAAATAATAAGAAATCTTTCAGTCGTTGTTTTCCCAAGTTATATTTTGCTCTTCTATAGAATTTACTTCGATTTTGTTGACCATTCTAGGAGCTTGTGTGTCCCCGTGTTACTTTTCTCTTAAACCCAGGCAGCCAGAATTGTGGCCAGCTGCAGAGGTCTTACTTAGCTTGCTGCCCCGATGTACAGGGGAGTGTGGGTGATCCCTGGCATCTCGTCTCCCTGAAGGCCCAGAGCTCTTAAACGTCAGAGTGTTGGGGAAAGGGACTGAAAAGAACATACTTGGTATAGAAGGGCATCTAGCCTCGTTAGAGACATCCAACCTGGGAGTGCACGCTGTTCTGTTGTTCCCCACTGTTACGGGCTTGGGAAGATAAAAGGTACCATGTGGTCGCTTTAAAAATATTTTCCTATATGTGGGCACAGGTACTCAGCAGTGGCCTGGCTTCCCACCAGCCCTGGCCCTTGTACCTGCTTGCAGCCCTCTTGTACTGGGGCTCCTGAGGCTGCCAGCACTTAATGCTCATTTTATCACTTGCTGACCAAATGCAACCAGAAGAGATGCATTTTGCAGTCTTACTGTCATTATGAAAAAAGATTTCTGAAAGAAATAGTCATGGTATAACTGAGCATGGGGAAGGGTCTTTTACTCTTTCTCACCTGGCAGTATTCCTTATGACTCACATACGATTGGTTGGGGTTTTTTTTGAGCTCTTCAGAGGAACATTAGTGTTTCCACTGGGAAGGAGATAAGCCGCCATTCAGAAGGGTTTTCTTAAAATTCAGTATAAAGTCTTGCAGCCTAAATTTTATAAGGAAGGCAGTTTATGTAATCTTGAAACTGAGCCAAAAATTATTGCCCTGGTTGTACCTGAATCTTAAGGCAACTCTTCAGGCAAGAATTAGGCTATTGTTGTTAAAACATGTAGATTATCTTGTTTATTTACTCATTCTTCTCCTTCTTTACCAGTTTAAAATTTCCTCACTCTTAATCAAATTAGAAGTGGAAACACCAGTAGGTAGTATTTTAACTGCCAAATCCTCTGAATTTATGGAGGCTGTGTCAATGTAGTGACTTAAGTGTCAGGTGCTGGTGGTGCCTTGATGGTGGTTAATATTAATGCATGGTAGTATTAGTGGGAAATACTTAAAGAAGGAGGGAAAAAAAAAGGTAACTGTGACCTAAGAATACAACAGATGAGTTAAAATGGTTACTGCGTAATGGCTTTGCACTGTGAAGTCTAGTTTTGGGGGTGGGATTTGTATTGATTTCCCTCTTACCCTGCCTATGTCATCAGTTTGTTGGAGTCTCCCTGATTCTGAGCTGTTCTTGAAAAACACGAAGAGCTCTAAGATTGCGTTAGGAAGCTGGGGGAAGGTTCATTCCGCTGAAGGGAGCCCCTGCTTACTGTACTGCCGGCACAGTGCTGTACTTCATATTGTTCCTTGGCCTCCGCTCAAATTTTATGGTGGTTTAGGCTCGCTGCTTCAGCAATTTCTGCTTATGTTCAGTGTCTGGCTATCTTTGAAACTACAAGTAGCAATATATATAGGTTGGAGCAGTTTTTGGGTTGCTCTAACTCATGCTGAGGAATTGGATTTGTGAATCTGTTCACAATAAGGCATTTTTTTTCAGCAGTTTAGGATGGAATTCAGAAATTTAAGATCTGTTTGGATATTGTCAAATTGATGCAGCTCATATTAAGCCTAAAGGCTTCATAATACATATAAATGTTGTAAAATACAGGTGATGTGGGGTATAGAGAGACATAGAATCCATGTTATGGAGACCTGCACCCTTCTCTGCCCCCCTCCCCACCTGCAATGTTTAGTGTTTACAGTAGCAATATCTTTTAAAATATATTTTCCCCTTATCTAGCCAGAGGGATGGTCATCTTTACAAAGCTGCTATATAATGCTTCTTATTCTTTCACTTGTTTCTTTTAATGTTGTTCCAGATTTGTGGATGCTATTTTTCTACCAGCTGTCATCGCAGCACCAAATTTTATACTGATCCTGTTGAAGCTGTAAAAGATATACCCAATGGGGCAACTATACTTGTTGGTGGTAAATATTTAAATTCTTTATGGATGTAATTACATGTTCTATTAAAGAGATACTTTTTACTAGTTTACAGTGTTTCTTTTAATATTAACTAATTTGAGAATCCATATACTTCCATGGGTATTTTAAACAAGTGAGTTCCTGCTCTGCTACTGAGGGGCAAACTCTTTTGGTGAGAAAATGCCAGTTTGTTTCTTAGGGGAGGGAAAAAGCCTCAGGAAAATAGTTTTTTCCTTCACTAGTGAACTGTTGGACTTTACTTGAGCCAGTTTGATTGCAGAAAATTAGCTTGGGCTTTTTCAAGTAAGCATTGTTATTTCAGGTGGTGAAGTACTAAAATCTGGTTTGATTATTTTTATGGTAACATTCTCTGTATTCTCTATCTGCCTAGTCACTGGTGTCTGTGACCCTAACCTGTTTCTGCCTGTAGGAAGTGAAGATAATACTTATCAATGTTACACTAATTTGTTATGTGTAGCATTACCAGAAGAGTCAAGAAGTTGTGTCATACTGACTTTCACTGTGACTTAAGCATTTGAATATTCTGGATGATTTGCACAATTTCATGCTGTTCCATATACTGAAAGAAAAGCATTCTCTCTATTTACTAGGTTATAAGTGATTTTTAGTATTGAAGAAGTAATGAATGTATTGTTGTAAAACATGGGAAACGTTTCTGGAAATGAGTAATGATGCAGAATGCCTTTTAGGAAGAATTACTGTATTTTTTTGATGTTGTTGGAACAAAGGGAGATCTGAGGCTAAGTGGTTGGGAAGGAGGTGGTACTCGTTGTAGTGCTAGATTCTGGCCTAAGACTTAGGCTCCTCAAATGTGGTGTGGTCTTTCATTTTAGGCATACTGGGTTCTTGCGTAATAGAGCATGAGGCACCTCAGCCTAGGTGCAGATCTGGGTTTCTGTGCTTCCAGTTAAACATCTTCCCTAGAGTGTTAAGATTCCCAGATCCTTATCATGTAATTATAAGCTAAACTGTTAGGGAGAACTTGCTCCTCCTGTTTGACATTGTTAGGTGCAGCAAAGAACTGAGGCTTAGTTGAGTAGAAAGAGAAGGAGAAATAATGAGTACAGTGGTTCGACCCGCATCAGGAGAGCCAAGGTCATGGAGCCCTTCTCCAGATGCCCTTTGTGTATAAGCAGACCTCTGCTGGTTAAATGGCTTTCATCCAAACTGGGAAGCATCTAGTGACTGGGAGATTCCAGTACTAGGGTGCAACTCTTTTCAGAAGTTTTGGTTTATTTAGTTAACTGAGGAGTTTGTTCTACTCAGAAAAGATTTTTAATTAAACAGTGGACATTTTCAGACTTCTGTTTAACTTGTGTTTTTTCAGACACTCATTACATATTCAATTTTCTTTTATTTTATGTAGGTTTTGGATTGTGTGGGATTCCAGAAAACCTCATTGGGGGTTTACTGAAGACTGGAGTAAAGGGAATAACAGCAGTCAGTAATAATGCAGGGTAGGTATTCATATGTCTGTGGTTTAATAAATACAGACTAAATATTCTGTTCATGTGAAAAGGCTGATATGTGTGAAAAGGTCTTATTTTTCATCATTAGAATTTTCATATTAGCCACACAGGTTTGTTTGAAAGTGTTATTTTTGGCATGAGCCCAGAAAGTATAGTACTGTATGTATACTCAGCTTTGTCAGGGAGCAGTTGTCACTGTTGTAGACAGTTGCAATTATGTATATTTTTATATATATATATATTTAATTAGTTGGCTGTAACTAAAAATCCTGACTTAAATGCTTTAAAAGTAGTATGAGTGATTTTTGTTATGTGTGTGTGAAGTTCTAAATGGGGATTAGTTTTTTTTAAACTATAGTTTGGTGCTTTCTGACCTTATTTTTGTAATTCTATTACTTAAAAAAAAAACCCAAACGACACAGCAGGACTGGAGAATATTTGTGATGGGAGAATGGAGAGCGGCTTTAATGGGTCTTGGAATTATTTATTTTTTTAAAAGTGTTTGCCCATTAAGAAACTCATGTGGGATTGACAGTGAGAATAAGTCTTTTATGTGTAAGCTCTCAGCTTCTCATTAGGGCTGATTATTACACAAGCTGTTCATTGTAGTAGACTCCACAATACCTAAGGATCTTAATATGGCTGTAGTTATTTCTCTGTATCTGTTGAAATGGATTGATAAAGTAGAAATGAAATTAAAAAAATATTGATATTCTGCATATCAATATGCCTAGTCAATAAGACTGATATTCTGGTCCTTGCTGTGTTGTTGGATGACTAGCATCTGCAGGTAGCCCTAACCTTGTTTCAGTGACTTACCCTGTTAAAGATCACCTTCAGCAAGACAATAATTCCAGTGTAATGTATTTCTTTGTAGATGTAAAGAATATTGGAAGACTGATGTGTCCTAGTGGCATTGTAATTTCTTTAGCAAACTTTCTTTGATTAGGGAGCTCATCCTAAACTCTATTTTCTTGTGAAATAGGAGTCTTCTCACAGCTAGGTGTACTGGGGTTACATACCCCAGTTGGTAAAGAATATAGTTTGTGAGCATTGTTTCTATTTGGTTTGGGTTTGGTTGTTTTTATTTTTTTATAATGTTGCTTGCTTTTAGCAGATGGTAGTATCTGTGTTATTACTTTTTCGGTGAACTTTCTACTTCTGAATGCTCTATTTGTGGTGAAATAATAATGAGAATTTTGTATTGTTTTCATGGAACTGCATTGCAGTTATGAGCCCTTTCCATGGGTTGGAAGTCTCCCACATGTTCTGTAGAAGCTCAGCCTTTTTCTGACTGCATAACAAGAGCTATAGGGGAAAAAAAAATGACCTGAAAACTTTTCTTTGCTGCCGAAGTTAGAATGAAAGAGACACAAGTTTATGTGAGCCAGAAAGGTTGTTCAGGTTTAAACAGCCGAAGAACAACTTTATTCTTCTTACAAAATGAAAATAGATGTCAAACCTTGTTCCTTCAATTCCTCCAGCCTTGCCAAAGAGGTGAATTAGGTGGGATGTATCTAATAATGCTTTGTGCTTTTTTCAGCTGCATCATTACATCTCCCATACACTTGGTCCATAGATTTGTATCCCAATCGGTTTTGTTTTTAACAGAACAAGTGTATTTAATTATTGAGTGTATTTAACGTAAGTTGAAAACAGAATACCATTCAGAAACCACAGATTTAGTTTATATCATCTATATCTAGATATCTATAAATATATATATCTCTCTCTCTGAGGCTTCTGAGGCTGAAGTTCATAGTGTTGATCATCTTTTTTTTTTTTTTCAGTGCTTCATGCTTGCCATTGCACATTCATTGGATAACAGATATGATTTGTATTGGTATTTGGCACTTACATAGTCAAACTCAAGCTCCTTAGACTCTTGTGGGGAAAGAAATTTATGCTGGATGATAAAAAGGAGAGACAAAAAGAAATAATTTTGAGTGGAAAGATCAATCGCTCACAGTAGAGATCATTCACTTTCTTCATACTGTTATTTCTGAATGAGACACCTATGTGTAGGTAGAGATTGCACAGATGCTCCTGGGAGGGAGGTGAAGGTTTGAATTGTGAGGAACAGTGAAAAGACAAGCATTGTGGGCTAGAATGGAGAAGACGACATCTTTTATCGTATTTTGCAGATAGTTGGTGGGTTGGTGGTGTTATAGGTTAGAATTAATATTGCTTGAAATAATGCTGACTTTCATGGAAATTCTTTGGACTTTGAGGCTGGAGTGATTACTGGCAGGAAAGAAATATTTAGTTTCTTTTTCCTTGAAACTAGTTTTCCGTGAACTTTCATGGAAGCCTGGTAAGCTCCTCATAAAACAGTGTAATGATTTGAAAATGCATCTAGGCTTTTCATAAGGTCTAGGTTATAAAAATCCTTCTTTTGATCTTGTGTTGAACAGTATAATTCACTTCAAAATTAAATTAATAATAAAATATAGTCTCATCTATTGTTTTTATTTATGGTATTACTATTATATGGAAGTTAGTCTTGTATAGTTTGGTAGGGTTTGGGAACCGGGTTAAAGCACAGATGTCGTCATTAATAAAGTTAGAATCCTCATCACAGTGATTGATACCATTTAAGCAACTTCTAATACCATGTGAAAAAGTATAGTGATATTATCAAGTATTGCAATACTAATAAATGGATTTGAAAACTGAAGTAGCACAGCAATCACATACCCTGCAGCAATGGCATTCAAAGGGTGAATTGTTCCTGTAATCTCGGGATGTGGGTACTTTGTGGGATGAGTAATTTGCCACTTTCCAAGATGCCTCAGGATTTAGTGTGTTTTGCTTTGGCATTGTGCTGCAGTTGATGCCCTGCTGTGTTTCATCTTCCTGACTGCAACTGCCTTCTCTTCCAGCTCTTCTAGCAAACAGGAGGTAATTGCTTGTGGTTAGGTTTTCTCATCCTGCAATGGGGTTAGCAGGCAACTTGTAATTGGAGCTGGCAAGGAGCCAAATACATAGATGGGCAATCTATTCTGGAGAACGGTGCAGCTGCATGGATCAAGTCACATGTTTTTCAATATGCATGAGCCACAAAATGTGTTACAGAGCTGTCTGTAACTGAAATAGCAGCAATGGAGACAGCGCTTCGCTTGCATCTAGGTGCAACATGGGAGAACTAATTAGGAAGTCCTGAAGCAGTTTTACCAACTCTTTTAGCTGGAAAGAAGGTTCAGCAAAGCTGGGGAATGCCTGGCAAAGCCGGGAAACAACTTTAAAGGAGTGAGTGTAAGTTCACACCCTGCTGTTCTGTGCTGCAGTATAACAGGGAGGAGATTCCTCCTGCAAATCCTTGTTCAGTCACGTAGTTTCTGGCAGGTAGAGTCCTTGTTCTGGCCTTTGAAAGGCTTGCCAAGGACAGGTTGTACAGTAGTGTATAGGGTGTTCTTAGGCACCTTAGATAGAAACGTCATACTGCTATACTTCCTGTCTGTTGCTGCGCATTATGCTACTGCGTACACTGTGTGCTAGCTAGTGAAATGACACCTTAAGAGTAGCTACTCTTTTGCCAAGCCAAACAAGGCAAAGTGTTTGAAAGGGAAGCAGTGCAAATATCCAGTATCTCTATTATTTGCACAACTTGCTGCAGGAGACACTGGAGCTTGTGAAAGATACCGTGGTGGGTGGTTGTGCTTCTAAAACAGTCTCTCACACTTTTCCCTATAACTTGTTTGATCTACATTGTTCATATTTTATTTCTTTACATTATGTTGCTATAAGCCCTTTAAAGTTAGAGTATTCTGTCTCAGTAAGCTACTAAAATGCATTTTATTAAGTTTTTGCTGCATTATTGTTTAAATTTGGTTTGTTCCGCATACATCAGTAGGTCCTTATTTTAAACCTTGATTCAGTAAATTCCCAACATGGCTGTGATTATTATGCAGTACCTTCTTGCACATAGCTGGTTTTTCATTTGCTTGTGACTTCATGGTATCTTGTTGCATACTTATTTCAAGTTACAGTGGACTTGGACGTTTCAGGTCGGCTTAAGCTAAGACTTCCCTAATGCAGGCTATCAGACCTACCATTTCAGGATCTGTGTTACAGCCTATGTTCCTGTCAACACAGCCAAATATTTAAAATGAAAGTTTAAGATATTGGCATCAAATTAGTATTTTTAATTAATTTTGCTTAATGAAATGGATAACTAATTTTGAGTATAATTACTTTCTGAGATCAACGCTTTTTGTTCTGTCTCTACCATCTCAATAGGCTGAATTTGTAGTGGGTAAAAATGAAGTCTGTTACTTGTAGTAGCTGCACGTGTGGCCTGACTTGTGTCAAATGAACTACTTCCCTCTGGGCTTTGTCTACTTTTGAGACTGAAATATGCATTCTTCCTGAATGCAAGTGTTGAAGATTAAGGTTTCACTTACAGTAAAAATAGAGAAGTCACAGTTAATTACTTATCACCTGGGCAACCATCTAAAAGGACAGCATGCTGTCAGATTATCGCAGATTCAGACTGTCTGCTTAAAAGGCATTACCAGCCTTATGAACCCTTGGTCTCTCTGCTTTCTTTGAAGAAGTCAAAAATGTTACACATTAGCAAGGAGAAAATACCTTTGAGATAAGCATTTCAACTGCTGGTTATGATGCCCGAGTACGCTGTTAGTTAGTTCTCTTGAACATAATACCTTTGTTTTCCTAATGGGCTATTTGCAGTTGACGAACCTCCATATAAGGCACTACTCTGGCGTTAGATGCAAAGGTAAACTTATTGCACCCCATATTCTAAAGCACAAAAGGTATTTTTGTGTTCTTAGCAATTGAATATTTTTAATTTAAGGCAGGATTGGTAAGTGTTACTTAAGTTAAAAGTTTATCTCATTTTTCAGTCATTGCTTTGAATTATGTTTCTGTTAAAAACAAAATGTCTGCCATCTTTGCCACAGAATCATTGTTTGTTTTTGCATATGTAACCCCTATGGCTTAATTCCATCCTTGCTCTTACTTTTATATATATAATGTTATATATATTTACAGATATATTTACATTACTTACATATTAAAAATATATTGTAAAATATATTAAAAATACTGTCAGGTGGAAGTTGCATTCTAAATTCACAGAAAGCTAGAATTTTTCAGAGAGTATAAGGTGTGAGGTGGTTTTAATGGCATGAATTTGACAATACCTTGATTCAGAGAGCTAAAATGTAACTGAAAAGTCTATGAAGGACTGGGAAGAAAGCTTGTAGGTACACAAAGATATGATGAAGGTGATGCTCAGAGCATCTTACCCTGTGTGTGTCATTTTTATATATGCAAAAGAAATTCTTTGAACACCCCAGGATAAATATACTTTCAGAAGTAAAATACAAGATCACTGATGAATTTTATCTCTCTTATGGAGAGGTAAAAGTGGAGTTAGGTAAAATCCTGCATGTGGCAAGTTGCCAAGGTAACAAGGCAAGATATGTAAGATATTTCCAGTGTTGATTACTTGAAACCGTTTACCTTTTTTTAAAAATAATCTCCATTCTTTGTAAAGAATCTAATCGGATGCTTCATTACAGCTGTTATATTGGTGACACTGTGTGAACTGCAAATCTCTGAAAATCTGACCGGGTCATCTTGCTAATTTTAGTGTGGAGATTAGTTAGGATTTTGGCAGGGCGAATTGTACTAAATTTTGCACTGCATGGAACTATTGAGAAATCATCTGTGCACATGACTTTCTGGTTGAGGTTACAAATGAGGAAGACAAAAATAGGTGTAGAACTCTGTGGTCGAGGAACTCTGTCAACCTGGTTTTAGAAGAGCTATGATAAACATTAAACCTAACTTTCAGCCAGGAAACTTTCAAAGTGTGATGCATTCATGATGAAATTCAAATATTTATTGGATTAAGTCTATGGCATGCAACTTAAATGTGAAGGAAAAATATGGTAAATTTTAGAAGTTCTGATTAGAGTTGTTTTATTTGTTGCAATAAAAACACAAAATGCCATTTCACAGCAGAAAGGAATGTGGAAAGAGGAGACCTCGCTGCTGCCATAACCATGCAATGTACATACTTGTTCTCTTCAAAAATTATCTGCCTTTACAAGCTTTCAATGGATTTGGCCTGTATGCTTGCACCCATCATTCTAACAAGAGTGGAGTATCGTTTTTGGAGGAGGATGGTGGAAGAAGAATATTGCCATTCTGCTCTGAGGCTGGAGCTGAGATGAAGTTATCAGAGCAGAGAGGACAGTTACCCTAAGAAGGCTTTAGCAGTGGAGGGAGAAGAGTGCAGTGCAAACACTGCAGAGAAGGAGTAAAGGGAGTATAAGTCTCAGTCATGCCAACTTGCATGCAGGGCTTTGATTCCCGTCAACCATGGGCTCCCTTATTTTCTTTCTTCTTTCTCCCCTCAGAGTGGAAGGAGTCCCAGACTGCTGAATTGAGAGCAGTTTAGTGCACTGTTTCTTTTGTCCTTTGCCATGGGCTGAAAAGGTGGCGAGAGAGTTTCTGTGGTTTCTGGGAGCTGCAACCCACTGCCCTGTTTTCCATCCTACTGCTTCCTTCTCTTGACCAGGACTGCCTTAGTATATGGCAGCACCCATACTGCTCTCTTCCTTCTCTTTTCTCAGTCACCTTCCTTCAGAGAGCTTCTACCTCTCTTTTCTGCTTTCCATTAAGCAGCTCCCATTAGGAGAGATGGGAAAATGTCCTAAAAAAATGAAAGAAGAAAAGTGACTCAAGACAGTGTCTCAAGAATCAATAGGGCAAAGAAACACTATGCCTCTGTCTAATTTACCTTCCTGTTAGCTGTATCTGTTTTCCTCTCCCTGTTAGTTGACTGCCATTGCTTGTCTTGCCCTTATTCTATGTACCCTGTTGGAAGTGGGAGACAGAAAATGAGGAGAAACAGAGTATCATCTGAACTGCCTCCTTAGTAATATTCCATTGTAATGGATGGGGGATTATTGTGGGACATGGTCTCACTGTTAAGAGACAGCTAGCTGGCTGGGTAAGATGAGTCATGAAACTGTTATGTGAGTGATTGTCCACATTTATTTTACCCTTGGTCTGCCTGCACTGTAGTTTGCTGTCATCTGGCAAACGCCACCTAGTAGGCATCTACTCATTTTCTGCACAAAAGCTGTAAAGGATCACTTCCTGGTTCTGGCAGCTTTATACTTCATGATTATTTTTGTGGACCTGTAAATGTGTATCACCGAGAACTCAGATGTTATCTTCAACCATATACCTTATTTCATGTTGGTAAAGTTTCATGCTATAGTTGGGCACCCCTGTAAGCCTGAAGCTTAAGGCTGTGTTACTAAGAGCTGCTAAACAGGTAGTGATTGATGCATTCTGTTTAGTTGGGGAGCATATCTGGACTTTCCTAGGAAGTGTGGACCTATTGGGAGATGTAATTGCATGTAACTTGGAGCCGATCCTTTTGAGGACAGAAAAGAAAATCTGATGTTATAAAGTAAAACAGATGAGATGAAGCCTCTTTTAAATGGAGAATGAGAGAGGATATTGTTTCCCTCTCCCACTGCTTAGCCTCTTGCCAGGAAAATTTCTAGCTCTGGAGCAGGTCCATCTGTTACCAAGTTTCATGCATAGTTGTGTACCACTCAGACCTGCTGAATGCCTAGAGATACTGCTCATGTATCTCCAGAAGCTCAATAATGTCTTTCCATAAAGCATTCTCCAGGAGTGAGACCAACCATAAATATGCTTTTTTGCAGCAACAGCAAGTTGTTGGAAACTCTAGTTTCTACCTGGGGTGGAACCTTGCCCCAGGATTCTTACTACGTGCTTTTTTTTGCCCCTCAATCCATAGTCTTCAGGCGTGGGGTAGTTACCCTCTCATCCCTCCAATCCCCAAATTATGAGAGGCAAATGGTCAGGTAGGGCATAATTTTGGCTCCTCTTTGGCCAACACGTTTTAATTTTCCAAAACTCAAATATTCCTGTTAATCTTTCATAACCAGTGACTTCTGGTCTTGGTGGGATCTCCCAGGAATATGCACTGCAGGTCCTGGAGAATCCTTGAACAGCAAATATAGAGGAAGACTTCCCTTTAAGAGATGTAGAATGAAGCCCTCATGCTAACTGACTTACCGGTGGTTTCCAGTGTTCCCAGTAAGGGCAGCCAGTCTGTCCTGACCACCCCCACTTTTCTTAGGCACTTTTACAAAGACAGAGTCGAGAGTGTAATATCTCCTTTTGCTCAAAAAATGTCCCCAAACGATCTTATGTCTCTTGCCGGAGTAGCGTGACATTCCAAATCTCCTTTTGTCTTCATAAGAAGGCACATTTCTATTCCCTATTTCATCAGCCTGTGTAGAGCTTGTTCATGTGTGAAGCTTTTCTCAGCTTGGAAATTCTTCCTTGTGATGCTGTAGAATGTGTTTTGCTTGAGCCACCGAAGCGAAAGGTTTGAGAGCTGCAAGTTACTGTTTGTCTGGAGTGCGACATTGTTCCCTTTGACTACTTCCAGTATACTTCAGATATGTGGGCTAGATCTGGCTAGGAGTTGTCTTCGGCTAATTTTTTTGTTAGAAAAGGCCGGCATTAATTTTTGACAGAAAGGTTTTGTAGGTCTGAGAGGGACAAAACAATAGGAAGGAATGTGTTGCTAAAGAACCAGACCTTAACTGTGATTACTTTTTCTGGTCTGCATCAGTAGAATGGGGAACTTGCAACACCTACATGTGTCATGAGTGCCAGGTGAGATCTCCTTTCCTTTATGTGTTTTATGCATCCTTTTGATTCAGATGCCATTCTAATACAGAATGGGGAATATTCTAGAAATCTTAACAATTTTGAGGGCAACAGAATGGATTCTCTCTGGCACTAATATGTACTTTCCCTCTTCCGACAGCATACACTGCAATTATATCAACTTCCACCAAGCCTTTTCCTTCCTACTTTTATTTATTTTATTACATTTTTATTGTACTCACTTTTGTTTATATTTTTAAAGGTCTGAACCCAGCTTTTGAAATAGGCATATGGGAGGTGTTCTTTCCATGAACTCAGTAAAGGATCTGTTTTCTTTTTGTAGTTACTATTTGATGGGAAGGGCATTGCCTGCAAGGCAGATATTTTAGGGGTAACATTTTCAGCATAGACATAATGTAAGCTGAAAAGTTCAAAGAAACTTTTGCACCTAAACCAAAGCAACCAAGAAAGCAGCAAAATCTGGAAAGGGAGATCAAGTAAGTAACACTAAAAATGTTATGTTTTAATGTTATATTAAAAGAAATTTCCTTAAACTAGGAATTATTTTTTATATTTGTTTTGGGATAGAGATGGCAAGTAAAAGAGCAAAGGGTGGGGAGAATAGGAGTGAGAACATTTTTACTGCTGTGTGAAATGTTGGTTTCTTAGGACATTTAAATCTAAGAAAAAACCATAGGAAACATAAAATAGCTGAAGTGCTCAAAATTAGTTTTTGAGGGAGATGAAAGGAAAACTGATGTGCCTGGAAAACAAGAGGGTTATTTCAGCTGGGAACCTGAATGCAGACTGCATCCTTAAAGAAGTGGATAGCGCTATATTTCTTTTAAGAAATTTATGTCTAAAATAAACATAAGAGGAGTAACAGCAGTTGGTTTTTGGTTTTGGTTGCTCTGAAGAAGAAATGAGCTTCGGAATTGAAGTAATTCTGTGTTATCAGGCAGGCAGAGCCTTCTTTCTGAAGGTAAAATTCGTCTTCTCATTGTGCTAGGGAAATAAGGCAGTATGACCTGTGTGCTCAGTGACTGATCCTCACTACAGTTTTATTTTTTAATAAATTGACTGACTTTGAGGTGAGGAGACAGTGATTTAAGAAATGAGGAACAACTTGGGATAAGTGTGACAGAGAATAATTTTGTGCAATTTTCTGTTAAATATCTATAGGGATTTTGTAACGACAAAGTTTTGTTTGAGATAAGATACCTTCCTGTAGTAGATGCGGGAATTAAGCGTATCAGTATGGGATCCTGCAGGACTATGTGCAAAACCAAGTTAAGGACAATGTGTTCCTGTCCAGCTTCTGAGACTGTAGAAGGAAGGATTATAGATCTTAGTGAAATGAGGCAGAAATGTCACAGAATCACAGAATCCCAGGTTGGAAGGGACCTCAGGGATCATCTACTCCAACCTTTCTAGGAAGAGCACAGTCTAGACAAGATGGCCCAGCACCCTGTCCAGACGACTCTTGAAGGTGTCCAACGTGGCCGAGGCAACCACTTCCCTTGGGAGATTGTTCCAATGGTTGCCTGTCCTCACTGTGAAAAATTTCCCTCTGGTGTCCAACCGGAATCTCCCCAAGAGCAACTTGTGTCCATTCCCCCTTGTCCTCTCCATGTGACTCCGTGTAAAAAGGGACTCTCCATCTTCTTTGTAGCTACCCCTTAAGTACTGGTACTTCTTTAACCATTACAAATCTGCTGTTCACCCTCTGTTGCTATCTGTTTCTCATGTGAACGTGCACTCAAGATTTCTGCATGCAGACAACAAAATTCTATGTCTGCCTGTTTCTCTTTGATAGCTTCCAGGTTTCGCAATGATGAGAGCAGTCTTAACCACCTGAATGATACACAGAAGTAGCAAACTCTGGTTTGTAAGCAGTTCAAGCTGCCCCTGCTTGTTCATGTGCTACAAAGTGCTTCACAGTTCTAACTTCTGTAGTTTTGCTGCACAGTACTCTAGTTACACAAACCCACTAAACTGTCATCAGATATTGGCTGTTCTATTTGGTTATTACCTTTTATAATGAGATGGCAGGGTTTGATAGTTTTCTTGTGAAAGGGATTGTCCTGCTTTGAGTGACCCTTTAAAGGAAATACTGGCATTTGTATTTTTATTCTTTTTTTAAATCCTTTTCTTTGCCCACAAGACTCCTTTTTCTACTCTATTCCCAGCTCTTTTAATTTTAAACTGCTGGCATTTTTTCTTGTGGAAAGTTAGAAATATATGTTGTTTCCAGGCAGCACACATTTTATTCTCAAGGCTTTGGCACTTTTAACTTTGCATCAGAGTTAGATTATTTTTTTTTTTTTAATAGGTCAGCAATGGGGAGTGGAGAAAGCTTTTACAGTAAGTCAAGTTCTTTAAATCTAGACAATATAGAATAAATTTAGAGAACCAGATCAGAGAAGCCTGTTTCACTTCCTCTCATGCAGTTTCCAAAATGTCTGAGTATGCACAGAAGTGCTCTATCTTAAAATCGTCCTAACCTTAAAATACTCCTCATTACCCATGCAGCTGAGAAGTCTTTCTGACTGCACATCTGTCCATGCAGCTTTTGTATTATTGTAGGAGGTGAAGAGCTGGTGCTGGTACTGTGCAGCCCCTCTCCCTTCACACACAGCACTGCAGCTATGGGATGTTGGCACTGGCAAGCAAGAGGATAGTGGTGCTGCTGTAAAAGTGGGTTCATTGTTACCACTTTTATATTTTAGCATGAATGCTGTATAATAGTAAACTTATTGAATCTGGCCTTTTGAAAAGATGCCAGGAGGTCGCAGCTGGGTTGTCTGACATGGATCCTGAAGTGGTGGAGTATTAACATATGTTAAATGAGGTTTGGTTGTGGCTCAGTGGGTTCTTTCCTCTGATGTACACTGCTTTACTGTGCAAAACAAGTACCTCTCATCTCACTCAGCATTGTATCTTGATTTTTAACTTGAGTTTTTTCCCCTTTTTTGAGTGAGATAGTATTTTTTGTATGCGGAGTATAGATTTTTATTACAGTACTTATACATGTATCCTTTACATTCTTTTTTTCCCCATCACCATATCTGATATAGCCAGGGTTAGGGGATATACTTACTGATAATTTGGGTAAAGTATAAGGAGGGAGAAGAGTGGGAAAGCAGCCTGATAGAGTACTTTCTCCATCTGGTTGTTAGTGGAAAGAGAGTTCATTTCTGACAGTACCTCGAGAAGCAAGCAGTATTGTAGACATGGTGGTGTAAGAATAACAAGAAGGTAAGATTTGTATAGGAAAGGGGCACATTTCATTAAAGCAGTTACTAGAATTGGAAAAAACAGACCTTTTTGGAGCATGTGGGATACTAGGTTTGGTTTCTTAAAAGATTGTTTTAATATTTTTCAATATTTCTTATACTGAAATCTCAAGCCACTGTGTGGATAATGAGCTCATACTGAATTGAGGCAGCTAGTGGCATATACACATCACTTTTTGTGATGTGCTTCTGGATCATGGCATCTTTCCCACAGTGGGAATGGAAGGTCTGAGTTCTTCACTGATATGTTGCAGAGACCAACATAAATGTAGAGGAGCTTCACACATGTACCAGTATGCCAATATCCTGCATAATGTGTTGTATATGTGAAAGAAACATGCCCTTGTCATATCATCTCTGTTTATTTCCTTTTTTTATATTTAACCTCATGTTTTTTTCAGATTGAAATAGCTTTTCTACAGAGCCCTTTTGTTACAGGAAATCTTGAAATATATTCTTGTCCCAGAAGTACACAATACAGAGTGACAAACATCAAAAAAAATGCTAAAGACTAATAGTAATGTCTTTACGATACCAGAAGTTAGAAGCACTTGCACAAGAAAAATGTTATATTTTTTCTCTGGCATTCAGTTTAAGCTGATGTTATGACGCAGACAAGAAAATCTTGACTGCGGTGTTAATATCTTTTGCTGGAGTAGGCAATTTCTTAATAAGTAAATTATTTATCGTAATAAGAAAATTTAAGTACAAATATTATCTTACATGCAAACCAGCACTATAAATGTAACTCTGCCTTTCTCCATGAGCTGCTAAGCAATCACTTGCCTTTGTCCTGGGGAGCAAGAATTTAAACAAAAACTAAGTCTTTGTTCACTCAAAGCCAGTTGGTGCCATGTGTGACTTTTCATTAATTGGTAGGGCTTTTTAAAGGAGAAGATATGTAAAATAACACCACTTGTTAAGCTGGTATTTGTACCTGTTACATGTGAAATGTCTTTAAAATTAAGTTCCGGATGTATTTGGTGCCTTGGAAGAGATGAGGTTTGAGCCCTGGACTCCTAAAGTTTAACTGTAGCTTTGATGTTCTCCCTCCTAAAAGTTGAATTTTGACTTTTGTCTCTAATTCCGTATGTCCAAAGTGGGGGAGTTTATCAAGAGCTTTGAATACAACTAACTCTATTATAAATGCTGAGTATTGTCTCGCTTTTTCTACGCAGTGTTGACAATTTTGGACTTGGTCTTCTGCTTCAGACTAAGCAGATAAAGCGCATGGTGTCATCATATGTTGGAGAGAATGCTGAATTTGAACGTCAATATTTATCTGGCGAGCTTGAAGTTGAGCTTACACCACAGGTAAGGAGTGTTTCTAGGAGGCTGGTGATTTCTTTTCATCTAAAATACTGAGTAAAATAATGCTTAAGTGTTCTTATAAAATTATTTTGCAATCCAAATGTTTTGCCTGTGTGCAAATGTGCAGTAAAGACAGATGGCACTTGCCTTCTTCAGATCATGGCCTGTATGCTGCAGCTGGTCTTGTTAAGAACTGACTGATTGTATTGTGTGAATTCATTTTATGGCTTGTTACATTATATTAATTTCAAGTGTGTGTGTATATATATGCTCGCATATGTATAATTAATTGTACAATGTTTGATTTTTGGTAGTTCCTCCCAGACTGTAGAAAAACACACCGAGTGTGCTCACTACTGTGGCCTATATAAGGGGAAAAAAGTCAGGGAGTTGCTGAATTACCATATTGGTGGCAGCTTGAGTGTGAGTTCGGGGATGTTGTGTGTGCAGCGTCTGCCTTCTAGTGGTTAGGAATTGAATTCGGAGATTCAGTTCATTGAGACATAACTCTTTTGGGCTTGTTCTTTAAATCTTAACTAAATTAATTTCTACATAGTGTTATGGGTCAATATTTACAACTTTATTTTTTAGCTCCATAGTTTTAGTTATTTTAGCACTGCCAAGCTACTCAAATAGCCTGAATGCGGTGAGATCCTAAAATAATGAGTATCAGTCACATTTTATTGAGTCACATTTTATTTAGTTTTGTGAAATTAGTACTCTAACTCTAAAGCCTCCAGCATGTTAGTGTGTCGCATTTCCAAAGGTGACACATAACCTTTGGGCTTTAAACATATAATGATTTAAGCCTCTGGGAAAAGCAACAGTCTTAAGTTTTTAGGGAGAAGAGAGTCTTGGGCTCCCTCTCTTGGGAATGTCTCTTAGAATCTCAGAGGCAGGGAGAAAAGCTCCTTTTATACACAGTTGGCTGATGTGGAAATAACCAGGCACTTGTCAATTCTCATGTTTCAAAAGTCGCAAATCTCACAATTTATTTTTCTCTTCTTCCTACTTTATGTTCAGTGCTTTGATTTAGAAGACCTTGAACTCCTTAGAGAGGTAGTTGGCTTTGTGGGCTGCACAGACAAGCTATGTAGATCCAGCATGAAAACACTGGGTCAGCATTGTGCAGTGGTAAACAGGTGAATTAATGACTTCCTAGGGGATGTGGGGATTTGAATTATTTGTGTCAAGATAAAATAGCCTTTTGGAAAATGCTGTTCAAGTTTGGTATGATTTTAGGCAAAATGTGGGACTGTTGTGTCCTTGCTACACAATAAGGGAGAGGTCATGGTGAGATCTTCAAATGCTAAGGCTGCCTGGATCAAAGGACTCTCTCATTGCATGGTTCACATCTGCCTCTTGCCACCATTTTGTAAACCTTTGTGTTTACAAAGGTGTAAACACAAAGGTGTGACACTGTGTTTCTTGCATGGTAACTGGGGAAAATGCAGCCTATATTTTGGAGGCTGTCAAGCTAGCTAATTGACCATGATGGTCTTGTCTTGCTTTGAATCCAGAAAAATATAAAAAAAATTGGGAAAGGACACTAAAGGCAGACATGTCTTTGGCCGTAAGTCCATAATTAAGGCTGATGAGGAATTTGGGCTGTTAATATCTGTGGTAGAGCTGGACATAGAGCAGAGTGCAGACGGGGTGGTCAAATAAAGTAGAAATGCTGTTCTGTCAGCTTTTTGGTATTCTTAGCACAGGCAACCCAGATCACTGGACTCCCTCTTCCTTTCTTGATGTGCTATGTGTGGCTGTTTCATTCTGGAGTGAGGTATGATTTTTTTCTGAATGTGTTGGAGAATGAAACATAAATATGTAGGAATGACACAAAAGAAGAACATTCTAGCATATGTAGCTAGGTGGGAAAGAGAAAAAGAACTCTGTACTCTTCTCAGAGTAATGGACTGGGAAACAAGCTGAAGGAGAGGATGCCTGGCAAAGTGGTGTGACTTGGGCATTGACAGTGCATTGAGTGACAGTGTGCTCTTGAGCAATTTATGGCAGTGTGTGAAGCTTTTCTTGCCATATCCAGTACCAATCCCACAAAGGAGAGCTAAAATTGGATGAAGGAATAGGTGAGATGGTCTGCTGAGTTCAGAAGGAAAAGCTCCAAATAACAGAATATAAAAATAAGTTCATGCAAGCCCTTCATCAAAGTTGGATTTGTTGTTTGCGGTTGAGTACTTTTAAAATGTGTTTTCCCACAGGGTACTCTTGCTGAACGTATTAGAGCAGGAGGAGCAGGAATCCCAGCATTTTATACCAGTACTGGCTATGGGACACTGGTGCAGGAAGGGGGTGCGCCTATCAAGTACAACACAGATGGCACCATTGCCATTGCCAGCCAGCCAAGAGAGGTAAGATACCTGTTTGTTATTAGGAAGCCTTCTGCTTTGAAACTTAAATTCTTATATATTTCCAAGATAAACAGTAGTGTAAGCACCTCCTGGCCAGGTTTAACCGTGATATATTGGATTAATGTGACGACTGTGGTACCAGGCACATCAGTTTTCCTCCCACTGCTCACTTTTATCCTCTGTGATGTAGAAAAGTTTTTACAGCTTTACGGTTACTTAGCATCAAAAACTGATCCAAGTGAAAACCGACCTTGTAGAGTTACTCTTCACTTGACAGTTCTCCAACCAAGTTTGCTGTGTATTCAAACAAAATCTTGTACCATGCCAGTGCAGTGCACAGTACAGATTGAGAACAACCTCCTATTAGTGGGGCAAGTGCTCCTTAAATGCTGTGGTATGGAGTAAGCAGCCCTGCAGTTGTGTAGGAAGCTTTAGTGTTAGAAGAGACGGGATGTTTTTCTGTTAAACAGGGAAGATCTCAGTTGACATAAACTTTAAGGAAACACGTTTGTCAACAGTTGAAATGCAATTTAGTCTGAGTATTGAAATTGCAAAAAAATAGTGTGGCTTCCAAGTGAACAACAAGGGCTTCATACTGAAATCGGATGTAGAATTTGGAGAAGGGAAGAGATTTCTCACTGCCATAACTACCTGAAAAAGGACTAATGCTACATGTTTCAATTAGGCTGCAAATAGCATTAAATTATACCTCGAGAACGGCTCTGGGACAAAGAAAATTCCCCTGCCCCGTGGTTTTTGTGTATTTTATACACGGCTATTTTCAGGATCTAATCATTAACTTAGTCTTCTTTTCCCTTAATTTTCTTACTGAATATGTCAGTATGATGTTTTACCATTTGAAGGAATGATTTGTTGATTGAATGGTTTATAATTTTGATGAAATCTTTATTCTAATTTTAACATTTGTGGAAAAGTCTCTCTTACTCTCCTCAGTCTTTTGTGGGGCTAATAACGTGATTAGCATGATTGATCAAATCCATTTCAAATACAAGTGTCATTTTATAAAAGCTCAGGCCTTCTTTTGCAGAACCAACAAACTGACTTCTGATACACTTTTGTCATACTTCCTCCCCCCTGAGCAATTTTAGAAGGCTCTGAAGCAGTGTTTGAGTATACTCTAACCTTCTACATTGTTAAGAGAAATGCTGTTTCATGTTTCGGAATAGGATTAAAATATTACCTGTTTGTCAGTTGCATATTCTTGCTTCAATATAATTACAAATATTGATCGCAAATGCAGAGAAAACCAAATGAAATTCAGCCTGTCAGATATTGTGATTTGAGTACTCTGTCTCAAATGTGCTTCATTTTATATTTGGGGTTTCTGGTGGCAGGGAGTAATTATGAACTCTTTCAACGGTTCTGCTTTAGCACTTTAGTTTTTTGGTTAGCTGGTAGAAGTGCAGGAAAAGCATGTCTAATTCCAGTAGATGGAGCACCAGGAACATGGATCTGATTCTTGTTCTGTCTCACTAAACAGAGGCACTATGATGAAACTGAGGTTTACAGCCTTTCAACAGCTTCTCTGTTATTATACAGTTGAGCTACAGTTTTTCAGATAGAACTTTATGTAGTACAAAAAGAAGTCTAACTATAATAGTCTGTAAAATTAACCCCATAAAGTAAGTATTACATGGGAGAACTGTTTGAAGAAACCTACTTCTCAGTAGCATACTTCTCTCTGTAGGTGCGAGAGTTTGATGGGCGTCACTTTATTCTGGAGAAGTCAATTACAGGAGATTTTGCTCTTGTGAAGGCATGGAAGGCTGATCGCGCAGGAAACATAATTTTCAGGTATGACTTGTTTACCAGTGGAAAAAGATTCTTTATGCTTTAGATAATGAAAGAGATGGCAAATCCTGTCTCTTGTGTGGTGGCAAAATAATGTTATACTGATTTCACTTTCTTTCATATTGCCTTTCCCTACTGTCAAATTATTCTGCTATGAAAAACAAAATATAATTGCTTTTTCTAACGACTTTTGAGAACTCAAACATAGCTGTGAAATAAAACATCGGTAGTAAAAAATGAGACAAAGCAGACCAAAGTCATTATGATGACTGTGGAGAAATGTAGTGACATTCTGTTCATTTCAATTTTCATGTTAGTTTGGGTCCTTTTCCTCATGTAACTGAAGGCTGACCCAAGAAGTGCAGGTATGTCAGAAGAGAAGGGAGCTGAGTCAGTCTCTTGGCCAGTCAGTGGTGGGAAAACCTAAATTCTGTCCCCAGAAAATTGTGTTTAAAGTTGATTTTATCTCAGTGGTGTGGGGAGAGGCATCATATGAATTTAAACATTTTTTGTAGTGAAGAGTTCGGGTGTGATAACGACATTTGTTTGAGTTGCTGAGTTTGTGCTCCAGTTTGTCCTGAACTGTAGCAGAAGGGGTTTGCTTATGTTTAACATCTGGTTTTTATTTGTTTGTTTTATGGCTATCAGATGAAAAGGTAAGTGTTATGGTAATCAGTTGCAGTTTACTACAGGAAGACGCTGAATGATGCAGTCTGTCTTTGTATGTATGAGAATAAACAAGGAATTGAAAAAGCAACTGAAAAATATGTGGATAAAATAATACCGATAATATAACGCCTTTTTTGTGTATATATACACGTATATACACAGGTATTCACATAAAATTTGATCTCTATACCTTACAGATATAATACTGAATTAAAATACTTGACAATTAAGAAAGACTTTTTTATTTTACCCAACTCTTGATATTGTGGCTTGCCAACTGGCAAGATAAAAAAGGTTTCTGACTGAAAACAGAACTTTCTTGTGTGTGTGTGTGTAAATAAATTTAAAGGCTGCTAAAATGCTTTCTTTAGGCTCTGGGACATAGAGTACAGGAGACAGTCTTCCCATTTGGGCTTATCTTTGATCTTGAGCCTCTACTGTCTGTTCTTTTATGCTGTATCTATCTACTGATGCTTACTTAGCTCTGAAAAATTCTTTCATTCTCCACAGGAACAGTCTGGTTGCGTTTTCCCTTTTCGCCCTCTTCTTATACGTTCCGTCTCTCTCTTTATGCCTTTCCCTCTCCCTCCTGTTCCTTTCAGAAGTCTTCATATGACTTCTGCATTCACACAATACAGCTGGTACCAGATACTACTTCTCTCTGGAGTAGAGACCAAAAAAATCTTGACTACTCCTTTCAAGTGTAACTAATCAAAGATGGAAACATCATCTTCCAGTGTCGTATTCCATGCAGAGTATTGCTAGCTTAAAAGAATTTGCTGATAATAAGCAGTGGCACATTCTGGTTTTGGATGAGCTGCATATTACCTCATGGCCTACACAGAGAAAGATAGGCTCATCTCGTAGCCTGCAGGAGACAACAGAGGAGGAAGTTTGTAGTAGATTAGAATATAACAGCAATATTTCTGTGATCTACAGGATGAAAAGGAAAATGTATTCTTGACGTAGTGCTACATACTGAGTATGTATTCACTGCCAGTGGGATGCTTCCGTACTTCTATTATGTGACTTCTGGTTTTGTTTGCTGAGGTATGAGTGGATAAATATAGGCTTTGTGTTTACTCACATCTGCCACCACTTTCATAGCAGTGTGGTAGTGTTTATAGTGTGTTTCCCACGATTCTGTGGTCTGTAGAGCCAACAGGAATGGAGTGTCTGCCAAGCTGTTGATCACCCTCAAGCCAAGAGCTTTTTCTAAATCTAAAGGATGTTCTTATTTGGACCATAAGCCAGCATGAGGGTTTTTTTGTCTATTCTCATATATTAAACAATACTGTTTTCTTGGGGATCTGGAATGGCACCAGCTCCTTTAGAAAGCACATTTTTAAACTGGACTTTTTACATGATACTTCATGTTCTCTCGCTGTTTTGTTCCATATAGCATGCTGTGGCTGCTTTCCTTCCAGGCATGTTTAGGCTAAGTGGACCATTTTGCGCCACAGCTAACAAGACCTGTGTCTGGCCCAGTAGGTAATAATTCTAACCAAGACAAATAATCCAAGACTCCCTCAAACATAATTAAATAATCCCCACCTCGTTTCTGTGCTAGCTGAAAGGATGTGTATATGGGCATTTTGCTTTGTTAGTCTGATGCAGGTACTAGTTCTACTTAGCAGAACAGAGTGTCTGCAGGTCTTAAGCTCCCTTGGAGCTTTGCTGGGTAGGGACAACAGCAGGGAGTGCCACTGCTTTTGTGGATATTCTGCCTCCTTTGGCTCCTTTTCATGTGGTACCGTTCTGCTTTGGATTTGTTCTAGCCCAATATACTTCCACTCTACAAGCAGGGGTGTGGTTTGATGCTGATTAAAGTAGGCTCTTGACAAAGGAACAGAGTGATTGAGGGATAATGTGAGTCAGGGCCCCTGCTGTCACAGACAGTTAAGTCAGGCTATCTCTTCATGCTTCAAGTTGTTCTGCGATATGTAAATTCAGCTCTGAGGTGTCCCTTCATCTCTGCACCATTATGTAGTGGATGTAGTTTGTTGGTTTAGTCTACTATGGACTAGTTTGCTATCTTCTGCCTTTGTGAGAAACGCCATTGCCATACCTTTGAGTCAGCTTAGGAATCCGTCGCTGGAACAGTGGACTTTGTAGACATTGCTGAGTCTAGATGTCCAGAAAGCTATCTTAAAATTAAAAGGCCAATGTAGCTAGCTAGTTTCTAGGTTTCGTACTCGAAGAACCTGAATGTTATTCTGTCTTGGAAAATAAGTTCTTGTTTTTCTGCTTTGGGGTGATGTGTTCTTTAGAAATAAGACCTTTGATCTTGTAGAGGACTGCTGCTTCTAAAACAACTTTACTAACCCAAAAATGTTCTGAATTACTTTAGCTTTATAAATGGGGTCAGAATCAAGCCCATTAACTCTTCTTAAGTTGACATTGAAATGTTTTCTTGTACCTTTTTCCCTTATGCAAAAATAATATTGTATTGGTTTCTTTTCCTGGCAGACCAGCCACTCTGATCTTGAGAAAGTCTTTGGCTCAGAAAAGCAGTCGCCTGGGATGAAATATTGAATTCTTTGTTTCCAGATCTGTCTTCCCCCATCTGTATCCATTCCCCTGCTATTTTAAGTAAATACTTGTAACTCTATGTTATTTTCTAGCTAGTTTAGGGTAGTTTTCCCTAAATCACTACTACCTAGTATTGTATTAATGCAAAGAATATAAATTCTTTTTGTTGTTTGTTTGGGTTTTTTTTATGGTTTCCTCTTCTTATATGCTTTTGTGTTTACACAGACACAGAGGAGACCCATGGACAGAAGATACTGTCCCTTCTGTAGCCTCTGTTAGAGGCTTCGCAGCTGCTGTGTATTGCCAGTAAAACAGGAATTTCCCCAGGATATGTGTCTTCGGGTATAGCTCTGATTCTATAAGTCTGTGCCCTAGAAGTCATGTTAAAACTGCGAGGTAGTCTCAGGATTTGGCCATTTCGACTCCCTACCTTCTCTAAAGCCACGAGGTGGCAGCAGCATCCCAAAGTTCAGCATGAGTATAGCACTAGGCATAGTCATTGCACAGAAGATTGGAGGAGAAGGTGCTGGGAAATAAACATGGTCAGAAAAAATGCTTCTGTGGAAAAGGAGTGCGGGGAAAGGAGGTTTTGACTTGTTTTGAACCCTCTTTTAATGCATCTTGATGAAGAAATTTCAAGAATTCTACTTTATAAGAGAGAAAAATGCTATCAGTGGAACCCCACTAAAATAGATGTCATTCTTCTTAAATGTTATGCCACACAGCTTTGTTGGCTTTCTGAAAAATACAGAGAGGGGCTGACACAGGCCACTTCTATTCCCTTGTTTCTACTAGGATCTCAGTGCAGATCCCAGCACAGTTATACATCATGTTATCTTGTTCCCTAGTCGTTCTTTTTCCTTGTTATAGAAATACTGTGTGGGAATACTCAGGATGAATGCCAGAGTCTTGCAGTGAGTGCCAAAACTGTCAGAGCTTTTTCAGTCAAGAGAATTGGATTAAATTTACTACACTGCAAAGTCCTATCCCAAGTGCTAGTCTGAATTGTGAAGGCATATGTAGGACTTGTGAGGTTGTTAGGCCCTGTGATGGCCACCCTGTGGAGATTAATTTCGTTCTTTGTGCAGTGAAATAATGGGAAGGTGCACTGTACAAAGCCCAGCTTGCTGCTGCTCTTGGATCTGCTAAATGAAGATATCAGTAGCATACCCAATTTCAGTTAAACAATGTGCTGATTAAAAGTCAAAAGAGCTGTAATAAATATTTTCTAATGTAGCAAAATATGATTTAATTTTATGTGCATCTTACACAATTCATTAACACCTTTTCCTCCCTCCTATTTTTTTGTTAGCCCTCTAGCTATTTGGGCGAAAAGATTTGTGGTGTTTGTAATACAGAGATGCTTGTAGTAGCTTATCTCTGAAAAGTCTTTCCTCGTACTATTACAGCTTTTAATATTTATTAATTTTCTTTTATTTTGCAGGAAAACAGCAAGAAACTTCAACCAACCTATGTGCAAAGCTGCCAAGACAACTGTGGTAGAGGTAGGGAAATGAGACATAGTAAGCCCTATAGCCCTGTAGTCAGCAAACCCCTTTGTTTTACATGGTATTTTGGAGACAGAGCTCTCCTTTTCTTGACTCTTTGGGGGTTTTCATACCAGGGACAGTGGTCTGACCTGTCTCCTTGGATAGTCTACTCCTAACACTATGCTCTGCTTCAGTGATTAGTTCACCATGGTTCCTCAGTTTATTATTGTTAATCTGAACCTGGCCATGACTTTGTGTTCGCTGTGATCACCTTGAAGGGTAAACATGGCAACAGCCTTCAAATTTGTTAAAATAATACATGGATGAAAGAAGGAACAGTAGGTGTAGGCTGTGCTTGAGTAGATTCACGTAAGACCTTATGCAGAATTTCCTGAAAGTAGGGGTAAGTACATAACAACATAGACAGGGCAAATCATGGAGTTATCATAGTTGCAGTCTCTAAAATTTAATAAATTACATAAATATCAGTCCAGAATGAGATACAGACATTTGGTTATGCGTTGAGGAGGATGATAGACTAGATTATCTAGAAGTTTCTTCCAATCTTTTTCTGCTTTTTCCTTGTTGTCTAAAACGATAATGTTTAAAAACATGGAGCAGCCTACACTGGAAATATATTGGTGACTGGAGAGTAGCTAAGGCATAGCAATATCAAAAAGATTGATCGCTCTATTAGCTTTTTCATCACTCACTGGTAAGTTTTTATATGCCTAATAAAAGTTAAATACGGTTTGATGGTAAGATCAAGGCAAACTTTTCTATACTATTTCTAGTAAATTCTAAGTGGAAGAGGCTTGTGTTTCTTCAGGGGTTTAGTTTTGTTTTGTTTGGGGGTTGGGTTTTGTTTTTGTAAAATCTTATCTGGAAAAATTTTTTTGTTATGTAAACACCTCTGGATAATACTTTTGGCAACTTGAGCTACTTCTTTGTGTTTTACAGAACTATGGCAAAATATACCATAAAATTTTTCACACACCTTACAGTGACAAATCAGGAACAGTACATGAATTTTCAGAGCTGGTTTTCAAGAAAGGTTTAAACTGTGTTTCCACTTGAAATGAAATAAAGACTCTTTCAACATTCTCTTTCCTTCTAGTCACTTGCCCTTCATACTTTGTTCAGTCTGATGTTAGAGAATTTTAAGTAGATCAAAGCCTTCCACCTACATTCTACCTCAGTCTCTCTTTCTGCTCTTTTATCCACATGTGATAGTGTAGAATTTTCTTGTCAGTGAGCAGCAATTATGTGACATCCTTCTTGCTATAATTCCACTTAACAGTCTTTAGTAGATCTGCTGTAAACTGCGTCCACCGTGATTCTTATTGCGTTTTCAATACCATTTAAAAACTGACAAGCTTTTTGCAAGATGGCACATTAATATTACTTTACAACTCTAGTTTTTTATGGACAAATTAATGGGTGAAGAGGCATAACCAGAGTTAGGACAAATAGATATTTTGAGTCAAATGCAATGCCTCATTGGCTTAACTTTTAAGTGTTTTTTTTTTTTTCCAAAATGGAGTTCAGAATGTTGTGTTCGGATTTAAGAGTTCAAACCCAGGGAATCAGAAGGAGATATCTCAATATGGCATCTAGTACATCCTCAGTACTGAGCATGATCAGCCTGCAGCTGTCTAAGCTAATCACTAGGGAACTGAGGCGACTGAAGAGAGTTTTGCCTGATTCCTTAGTTAACATTGTTCAAGGCTGAAGGGTGAAATTCTCTATCCCGCTTGCAGGGAGAAAAAAAGTTTTGTGTAGGGTAGTAATTCGGATACTCTCTTGGCATCAGGGATTTCTGAATTCTGGTATCTGTTCCCAGCTCTGTTTCTGTTTTTCACCCACAGACCATTTAATTTAAGCAGGCAGTCATAGAAGTAAGAGATTTGAAGCCATTCCTGCTCCTTTCCATCGAACTAGCTCCAGGTCAGACTTGTCTTCAGAGTCATGCAGTGAATAACTGGAATTTGCAGGGTTGTAGTTACTCAGTCTGGTGCTCCTATCCCAGTTTTGAACACGGAGCTTTGCACTTGCTATGCAGCAAGACTTACGCTGGCTAGCATGAAGCATCAAGCTGAGGCAGGTAACTAGCAGAAATTAGAGGCATATGTGTCTGTGTTTCTGATTTTTGAATTGCTGAAATTTTTTTAATGAATGCTATAAATACACAGAAAAAGAGAGTTGTTTTTTCTTGTAGCTACTCTGATGGGTTATTTATTTAACTTTCCTGATTATTTGTATAGATCTAGTTTTATCCAGTCCTTTAGAAGCAATCTCTTTTTCAGGAAGAGTAATTCATTTGTTAAACTTTACGTTAGAAGGATGCGTGCTAGGCCATTCATTTATGTCACTATTAGGCTCACTAATACAGTACATTCAATCAACGTATAACTTGAATTTTGGAAGATAGGTTTAATCAGAAACTTATGCTGCCTTGAAACAAACGAAACGAGAGACAGAAAACCCATCCTTCTGTTCATGCTTCTTGTAGTGGTTAATCACCCTCGCTGGTATAAGTATGTCTTTTCACTTTAATTAGTTTGGCTTTATCCAGTGCTTTTACTCCCTTCTGCTAGATGAAAAACCTTTCTGAAGCTGGTATTTCCTTCCCACTGAGTGACTTCTCAGTGCTGTAGATACGATGAACAGATTGAGGTCTTAATGATTCTAACTGCAAAACAATTTCTTCAGCTCTTCTGTCCTTTTTATCACAATCTCTTTCTCACTCTGTTTTTTTTCTGAAACTTTACAAATGTGACCAGCTGGAGTGTCTTCAGCATTGTAACACTGCTGCCACTAATGTCCCCTGAAAAGTAGGGTTACTCTTTGGTCCTGCTACTTCCTTGTTTGCATACCTGTACTCTTTGCTGATCTCATACAGGGGGTCCTACAGTGTTAGTTCCATACACATTGTTGATCTTTTTTCTGGCATACTTCAGGAAAAGTGTAATCAGTGTTTTCCAACAGGCGTTCTGTAAGTATGGCAGGTATTTCTTGATCGCAGGTGTCTAACTCTGTGTTTTGTTGTAAAACATGGTATGTTTGAATAGACCCAGCTCACCTGTTGTGTCTGGTACTGCTGAGTCCTTAGGATTTATTCTTTCACCAGTCTTGCCCCAGATTTATTTTAGTTTTTACTCATTAATAAAAATATGAAATGGTATTTGGCATAGTAAGATCCATACCAAGGAAAACAAAGTACTGGAAGTCCAGTCTCAAGGTATCTGTGAACTTGGTAAAAGTGGGAAGTGCGCTGGGAATCAATTGTATTTGTTAACCTGTCCTTCTAAATTAACCCGAGAGGCTGTGAAATCTCCTGACATGCATACACAGTAAAAGACACTTTTTTCTTTGATGTATTAAAGCTGCAGTTGTCTAATTTAAGCCAGTGCAGCATTTGACACTTTTTTGGCTGAAATATAGACAGACACTTAATTTTTGTAACAGTTCAGAGGTGGGGGAACTTCGCAGCATTTGTGGATTTGGAGGGTAAGAATAGAGGCAAAAAATGTCCACTACACAAACCCACAAACTGATAGCTATTGCTTACTTAAAAGCTCTTCTGTGCTGGGAGGAGCAAGGCTGGCTTGCGTAGAGAGGCTTCTGAAGGAGGAGGAAGTCAGGCTGTACCATGACATGATCTTAAGGGTCTTTTCCAACCTTAATGATTCTGTGATTCTATGATTACCAGTTATGTCTGTGGCACAGAGCAGAGAGTTACTGATTTTTAAAATTCCCCTATAGCAAATTTCAGATTAGTGGCTGACCCTCAGCCTTGTTTATTTTGACTAGGCAAATAGTCAGAAGTAGCTGTTCAGTACCCTTTTGGGGATCAGAAATACATTGATTGTAAACTTCTAATAAAATGTAAGAGTTGTTTACTGACCTGCACAAATATTTGGGGCTGTTACATGCATTTATTTTGTTTATCTAAGTGATAGGAAGTAGAAACTGCTGACATTCATGATAATAAGAATATATGCTGAGGCACAGATAACTGTCTGTAAAGATCCATCTGCGCTGAGTCCACTGGAATTTCTACTTTAATTTGAAGTTGACCAGTGTTAAGGATCAACAAGAAGTTTTCAGCTGAACTGCATGATTCCTGTTATTTGGAAGGTAACCTTTGGAGAGAAAAATGTTAAATAATCCAGTATTGGCAGCATTGGTTAGTTTGACTTTATCTATATGTGAAAGCAAAATGATGCAGGAGTTTGTTTTTTAGTTCTTCTACAGTGTTGCATATAAAAAAAGTTCTCTGTTCATCTGCTTACTTCATCTTGCAGAATGTGCGAGAGTTAAGTATGCAGTCAGAACTGTAGCTTTGTTTGGACCTGAGCCCTCACGCACACACTCAGCCTGAGGCTTTCAGTTGATTTTCAGACCTATAAACACTTTCCTGCTCCTGTTGCAAAGACGGGAGTTGGAAAATCAGCCAATCTAAAAGGAACTCAGCAGTCACAAGTTATATATGAGCCACCAGACCTTGCAAAGGTGCAGAGGAAGGGCTTGGCATATGAAGAAACTTGAGAACTTGTGTGGTCTTATGTATGCAGTAACATTTCCAACACTCAATGAAGGACATGTCTGCTGAATTCAGCAGGCGGCACTGCTGTCAGGACCCTCAACAGACCTGTTGAATTTTGTGGTGGGAAATGAAATGTCTAGTAGCTTGGAGTTACAGGGAGGCCTGCTGGATGAATGTCTAGCTGCTAGGGCAAGGGCTGTGATACTGCAATGCTTCTTAAGATGCATCTTGCTGTAGAGGCTCCTGTGAGTAGAACCCCACCAGAAGGGACAGCTTTTAGTGATGGTGCCTGCTTTTTGGAGAGAATCAAGGCAACCCAAAGCCACAGGAAAAAACATGGTGTGACCTTGCCAGGTGTGGGTGTCACGACAGCATGGGAGAGGTGAAGGGTGATACAGGCTTGGGCTCTTGCTGTCTGCCATGGAGGAGTACATGAACATCTCTAACTGCCCCAAATGTCCCTAAGCTGTTGTCTGTTTTCTTGCTGTTGTTATTCTCTGCTGTGAGACTTACTGAATACTTGTCCCTGGTGAAGTGGTTTGAGATCTCAGGTACTGCCATAACATAAGTGTTTGATAGTGGTAATACTCAATATGTTCAGAAATATTTATTGGCTGGCTGTTTGAATATCCAGTTTGAATAATTTTCTTGCTCAGATTGCAGAGGATGGCTAAATGTATCTCCCTGTGTAAACAGCATTTCCTCCTCAAATAATATCAGAGGAGGAAAAAAGAGAGTGTACTTTCTCATAAACATGCATTAAATAAAAATCATTAAACCCTGCATTTTATCTCTGGTTGCCTAGTAACAACACAGCCACGTCAGTGAGCGCCATTATCTCAGGTACAATGAACTGCACTTCAGTAAGGGACAGAAGGAGACTGAAATAAGCTATTTGGATCCTGTTATCTGTGTTAAATCATGTCATTGTGTTTTATTGAGGAAACTGGAAAATGAACCCCTTTTTTTGGTGTCTAATTCTCCAAGTGCTTTAAAAATGGCAAAATTTTCCTCAGGTGCATAGCTCTGTTCTGAGGAATTCTTCAAGGTTTTTGCACAGTGACAGTTTACTGTAAAAAGCCTGTGTGTACTGTTTGAAAGTGGAAAAATAATCTGAAAGAATATTATTCCTTACCTGGGTGCCCCAGCCATCTAACTCAAAACTGAACCCTGGTACAGGAAGCAGTTCTGGATTTGGGATGGGCATAGTCTTTGCATTAGGATGTGTTTCTGGGAAACCACAGATCAGGATCTGAAGCCAAGAAGGATACAGTATTGAGGTGCTTCTGTGCAAATGCTGTAACCACTGAGCTGTTGTGTTGCTATAGCCTTTTTCGATATTGTTTAATTGCTCAGTGATGATTCTGTGTGCATTTGGGATGGTTGCTGAGGGGGTGTCCCAGGGATCTACAGTGGAAGAAAGTTTTGTATGAGAATCCCATTTGGCACAGGATGGACACTGAGCTGCTTAGTCTTGCCACCTTACCAGAAGATCTTGGCACAAGTGACAGTAGAATTATAGTTGCCAATATATATATTAGTATAATATATGGAAAATATATAGTTATGTATATAAATACATATTATTAGTGTAAGTACAGACATCTTTGCATCTTAAACATCTAGGTGGTTAGTCAGGGCATTTGACTGTGTGGTTGAATTTACATGCCTAGGTTTTGGCAAAATCCTGAATCAGAGATGCTTGTGGATCTGAATTTAGATAACCCAATTATTGAGTATAGACATTACGGTGTCCTTTCCTAAGGGAACCTTAGATGAAAGATTTGAGGGAACACTTTTGGGAGAGTAACTATGAAATATAAGCTCATGATCCTCAGAAAGCATAGAAGGGAAAACGGCGAGATACTAGGAATTGGTCTTAGGAAGACTGATTTCATGAGCTCAAAGACTTGGTAGATAAAGGCTTCTGGGAGGTATATCTAAGAAGTGAAGTTAGGGAAAGGCTGTATTAAGAGGTTGAGAATAAACTTTTCAAGCATGGAGAAAGCAGTGGAAGAGTAGTAGGAATTTGACCTTGATCACAATTACGGCAGTCTCAGATACAGAAAAGAAAAATGACAGAAAGTGAGATCAAGGTCAGATGTGTGAGGCTAAGTGTTACAAAACCCAAACAAACAAAAAAGCTGAAGCTCTCATGAGCAAACTCAGAAATCTCCAGCCCAGCCCAAAATAAAGAAGACTTGAAAGTAGCAAGAAATTTTTCTAAGAGTACTTATATAGTGGGCTGGGAGACCAAGGACATCGATACTTCACTGCCCAATGAAGAGAGTTAAAATTACCGGTGGTGGTAAAATTACCTCTACGAAGAAGGCTGAAGTGTTTAATGCTTTTTCTGCTTCAGTGTTTAGCACTGTTAAAAAGTAGTTTGGTGTTATTATGGTGCCAGTCATAGAAGGTTAAACAACAGTTCAGAGAAGGATTGGAATTGAGATCCGGGGACTACTAGTACTGATTTGGAAAAGGAGCTCCTAGAAACATTTGCATACTATTGCTGTGGTATTTTTAGTTTGCCAAAAAGCAGCCCACCCCCTGAGTTGAATGCTCTTTTATAGTTTTTATTTCCCTTAATTGTATTTGGATTCTGTGCTTCTGTGTGTGCATCTGTTAAAAGACAGAACAGAAAAACAAAACGTTTTACAGCTGTTGTGCGGGCCATCTTAGGATGATTTGAGAAGCACTGGATTAGGCTGGGCTAGAAGGGAGTTCATAATAAGGTAGTTCTTTTTAGTTAACATGCTTCTGATTTTCAGGGGAATAAACTTCTTTGAGAGTTAATTATGTGGTTTTGTGACTTTTTTCCCCCTATGGTTGCTTTTCTTTTATATATTTATATATTAAAATATGTATATTTATATTAATATTTTAAATAGTTTATATATTTTATATAAATATGTATAAACTCTAATTATGTGGTTTCAGATTTGGCAGTTCAATGCAGATGTGAATATAATCTTCAGTGAAAAAAAATCCTTTTATTCTTGTAACATATGTTAAGAACAAAAAGAACAAGCCGAAGCAAGTCCGTGGTTGATCAGTAGACTGCAGATTGCCAGGAAGTCAGTGTGCTGAGGAGACTGATGGAAAGCCTCTGTTTGCTCTTAAAGCTAAATTTAGGGTTTTTTCATAACAATTTGTAGAAAGCCTGGTATATGTGTATTTGCAATGTATCTCATTAACAGTACTCATGTCCTCTATCATGAGAATTTGAAAATTAATAGGATTTAAAATAACCTAGATTTAACTTTTCATTGTATGTACTAATATATACGATAAATTAATAATTCTTACACCCTGTTTCGTGTAAGATGTGTTAATCGATCAATGACTTCTCAGTCTTTGTATTTTAAATCGTGGTTATGTCACTGAAAAAATGGTGCAGAGTTTTAGCCATGATTCAAGGAATTTATATGCATATATACTTTTATTTATGTATCTTAAAACAATAATTTATTTTCTGTGCTATTAACATCTCTGATAGAGATTTCCAATATGAAATGAGAAACATTTGACATTCAAACTAAAAATCTTACAGAAAGTTCACAATGTGAGTAATTGCATACAGACATGAAATACATTTTTTCAGGTGGTCAAAATACTGAGATTTGGAAAAGCTGCAGCCTTGAAACTAATGCTACACTCAAATAGCTCAGGTTTTAGTCTTCTCTTGCAGCATCCTTCCCTGCAAATGGTATAGAATAGAATTATTCAGTCAAGAAAGAGGGGATTTGAAGAGAATTAAAGTCAAGACTGTCTTGACTTCAAATCATGCTGATTTTGCAGGCAGCAGAAGATGGTAAAAGAATGGATGAGGACCACAGAGTAGTTTTCTATTTCTGTCTCCCAGTTTACTGCTGTTTACTTGAAAGCTACCTAGTCTTCGGTTTTTTTCCAAGACTATGTTAAATTGCTTTATAGAAGATGTGCAGTCATGAAATCCAGTGTGTGGAAATGCGCTCCCATTGATATTCCCATGAATTAGATACTAAATTCCTTAGTTTGCTGCTTGTGATTGAGCTGGAGAAAGTGATAGCTAAACAAATCTTAAAACAACCTCATGTTTAAACAGGTGTTCTGGTTTTTTATTGTAGAAAAACAGGTACATTTCTCTTTTTTGGTAACCTTTGGAATAAATCAGATGTATTATATCAGGTTTTTTCTTCTTGTTCAAAGAACCAGGGAAAAGCAGAGAGGAGAGCTGGGATATATTTCTGCTAAAAATAGGGGAGGTATGTAGACAAATGGCTGTGTGAGCAGTGTGCTAAGGAGCACTTGTGCCCCCCGCTGGGCTCTCAAAGTGCTGAATTTCTCAAACGCCCTGAGCATGAAGAGCTGCAAATGAACGTACAAACACATCTAGCAGTTAGTTTTTTAAGTAAACTTTTTAAGTAAACTAAATTTCTTAATAAAAATAATGTCAGGTACAAATATTTTTCCACAGTACGTTCAAGATAGACACATGCCAATATTTTTGCCTATTTGAATTCCAGGCTGATAGAAGTTATAGTGATGTCTCATGGTTCTCCCTTGTTCTTTTAAGTGAATTAGGTGAGTTTTTATGCACCTTTGTTTCTGTTGCTTTGCTCTGTTGTGTTTTTTGTTTGTTTGTTTTTCAATTGTGTATACTGAAAAGTCTTGTAGCTTTTCTAACATCTTGGGATGAGGCCAGCTGAGAAACAGGCTTCCTAGCATGGACAGCAGCATGTTCTTGATGTTTGTGTATTTTGTCACTTACTGTAAGGCTGTTAGAAGGGGCTATGTGCTTTTTGTTTGCCTTTGCCACCAGCAATTAGGAAAGACGCCTGTCCCACCATGCACACCGAAGTAGGCTATCCCTTGATTTTCCTGAGCTGTGTATACCCTTAGTTTCTTTTGGTGTTCATACATTGAGAAAAGCTATTTTTACATGGTTTTGATCTTAAATTTTACAAAGCATGGTGGTAGATGTGCTTCATTAATTCAAAATTAGAACTAGTTTGAGATTTTAAGAAACTCCAGATTTAAGGAACTAAATTGAGCCATCATAGTAGAAATGAATTGCTGTTTGTGATGGATTCTGTCAGATTCTATCAAGGTTGAATGTATGCTAACCAAATGTATCTGATTAAGACATTGCTAGAGGCAAAGAAATCAGTATTTTCTTACTAGGCTGTGATATGCAAAAACTTTTGGTTTTATGGTGCAAAGGACTGATTTAACATGTTTTTGTCAGCATCAGTGTCAATATTTTTGGTTCTGTTGAAGCAGTTTATCCTTGTTTTTTATATTCATGCATGTCTAGTGCACTCATTTCCAGGCAGCTTTCAGAAAGGATAATCATTAAGTGTAAGAAAAGTAACAAATTTTATTTTTCTTAAAACTTAAAATCTCTTGATATACACATGCCTGTGGTTTCTGATTAATCTATTGCAATTATCTAAGCCACATGACATACTACCGTCAGTTGTTTTCTTTCTTCTAATCCTTTCCTTCAGAGTATATTTGAACTCTTCCTTTACACTGCAGAAAAGTTTTATTGATCTTGAATATTTTGGGGTTTTGCAATATCTGCTATTGTTTTGAAGGTGAAATGGACCACACTGATCCCTTGTTGAGGAAGAAATTGATAGCATGTAAAGTAGTTTTCAGAAATGTTTGTAAACTACCACTGTTGATAGTGAACATCTGAAATAAGGAGGATAACTAATACATGTGTGCACATAAAGTGCCATTTTGAGATGATGTGTCTTTTTGTTGCCTCTATTGAAATACCTGTGGGTTGTTTTTTTATTTTTTTGCTTCTTACCAGAAAGAACCAGCAACATAATTTGCGGAAAAATAGCTATTAATATATTGTTTTACCCTGGTTACCTTCCTATATTGTTTCCTGCTTAGCATGCTCTGGTCTGATCCTTAGTTACAGCAATTCCTTGAGTTTGAGGGTCATTTAGTTGGACTTGCATGGCCTGGAAAATACAAAGAATTCCCTGTTGGATAGTGCAATTAAATCTCTGATTTTTTTTTTAAAAAAGGCTTTTTTCCTTCACTTTTCTACCTCTCCCTTCAGTACTTCAATTCCTCTCAGTTAATTTTTGAAAGTAAAGTTTAAATTTATCTCGTGACCTTTAAGTTACATTTCTTTGAATGTGTAGGAGATGAGTTCTCTTTCAGTCTCTTCATTTGTTATTTCTCTGATATGACTAAGAAAATATTTTGTTGAGATTAAAGCTAACTTTTTGAGGTTTTGATTCTTTTTTATAATATGGGAAGAATCTTAATAAAGTCAGTTATTTTTACCTTCTAATCAGTTCAACAGCTTTTGATCTAATGTATTTTGAAAGTAAGCAATGAAGTACAAGAATAATGCATTTAAAGCGATGTACATTTTGCAGAAATGTTAAATTATATAATTCCAACAGAGTTAATATTGTCAGCAGCTATTCTGTACTGAATTTGGAAGATTTGGGATGTGTAAAGTTAACCTTATTCAGCAGAGGTACGTAGTACAGGTTAAACAGGTTCTTTTGCCATTAGTTAGCCCTTAAGAAATGAAGATGATGTTCAGCAATTGTGGGGGCTTGTTTGTTTTCTTATGGCCGTTTTTTCCCATTATTTTAATTTATTGATTGAAAAATAGTTACATAATGTAACCTAAAAAAATATTTTCCAAAATTGCTTTTCCAGATCTGAGAAGGCAATTTTGTATGTATTCCATCTGGATGGTTAGGTTTCTGTTGTGATTTAGCCAGCAGCTCAGCCCCACACAGCTGCTCGCTCACTCCCCCACAGGTGGGATGGGGGAGACAATCAGAAAGGTAATGCTTGTGGGCTGAGGTAAGAACAGTTTAATAATTAAAACGAAAACAACAACAGCAACAATAATGCAATGGAAAGGAAAATCAGAGGTGTGAAACCTGGGGCAGGGGGAAGGACCAACCAAAACTGACAGTGCATGATGCAGCCACTCACCACCCAACACCGACAGTCCTGAGCCACAACCACCATCACACCCCCCCCACACCAACTGCCCCCGTTAATGTGCTGGCCATGGTGTCACATGGCATGGAAGGAACATCCCATTGGCCAGTCGGGGTCAGCTGTCTTGGCTGTGGCCCTGCCCCTCCCAGCCTCCTGCGCACGTGGCAGAGCATGGGAGGCTGGAAAGGTCACTGGCTACTACAGGCACTACAGTGAAGAGAATTAACTGTATTCCAGTCAAAATCAGCAGTTTCATTTTGTGTTAAGAACTTAAGTACTGAATAAAAATTGAGCACTTTATAATTAAAAGATAAGAACATAGTTATGTTCCCATTTTTGTCATCACTACTATCATCCAGTTGAGTATAGTAAAAATAAGCACTGAGTACTGTGAAATCACCTAATTTCATCAAGAAAGCACAAGACACAAAACACAGTCATAACCAGCATGAGTTCATTGATGGCTTCTATGAAAACAGCCAGATTTTAAGAAGGCTTTAGGAAGGAATCACTCCTTAGGTGTGCCTGCTGCAGGAGGCTGGGCAGGTTGGTAATACCGGGACTAGTAGATTGCTGGATCCTAAAGTAATCTCTCATACTTCTAATTCAGGTTGTTCTACAGTAGAAAAATAATGTAAAATTGAAATGAATTAATTTAAGAAAGCAAGAAAATGGCTTTTGTTTATCACTTTCGCTTATTGATGCATACAGAATTGTATAGACATACTTGTGCAAATCATGAAACAAGCACTTCCGTCAATTCAGTGGAGTAACTTCAGTAACCAACAATAGTTGGCAGACTTTGGTTTTTTTTTTCTCTTCATTATCTACTTCGTGAACATCTTGGAAAACCTGCCAGTTTCAGTTTGTACTTACAGAATACATTTTTACAGTACATATTTTAGGCACGGTTGATAGCAGGCATTTATTGTTGACGTAGCTACTCTTTTATAAAATCACTTCTATTGTGATTTCAGTGAATCTGCCTAAGTGACTCTTTATTTTGGGTAAAGCTGCCCATTTATAAGAAAAGAAAAAAGGTGAAAATACAGTGTTTTGAGAATGTTATTTTCTGAGGATTATTCCTTTGAACATGTTCTTGAAACTTAAGAATATCATGTATCCTGACTGTGCTAAAATGTGACTAGCTTAAAACTGAAAAAGTGTAGTTCTGTGTATATGGTAGAACTTTTCAGAGGCTGGTGGTTAAATTTTTCAAATTGTTTCATGTATGCACACAGCTTTACATGTTGATAGCTTGTGCAGATAATCAAGTATGTGTCCTCTTCTCTTTGCAGTTGTTATCCCAGAACTGCTGTGTGAGAGTACCTAGAACAGGTGATTTCGTACAGTCTGTTTTCTTCTTTGCTGTCAGCAGTACATCATGGAGGAAGAGGTTAAATGTGTGGAACAGAAAGGGGCAGTTGGAGGAAACAGGTAGCAGGTGTAGAGAAGTGTGAGAGAAGAGATTAAGCCTGAGGCAACTAGAAGTGGAGGTAATTGAGGAGATTTAGAACAGAGAAAACAAAGGTGAAATGAGAATAATCTAGTAGGGGCTCCTAACTTATGAGTATCTGTAAGCACATGATGAAAAACCTGGAGAGAAACCTAGGAGATTTATGTCAGCTTTGCTTCCCTAATGATCAGATATGACATATTGTCAACACACTTCACTGTTTTTCTCTGTGGTGTTCACAGCGGAAAATGTTCTAACAGAAACCAGGAAAAAAAGATGAAGGTACATATGATCTTTGTTGGTATGGAACAGGCAAATAAAGAACAGCTGTGTGCTATTCCTGTATTGCAAAGAGAAAGAAGCATATAGTGAAATTACAAGAGATAATGAGAAATGTTTTTCATACTATTTTAATTGTAGAAATGCAATGATCGAGTCTTTTGGGTTCCAAGGAAACTATTAGGCAAGTTCATGGTCCATCAGAAGCTATGAAGCAAAGTGGTCTGTGTCTAACCTCTGGCTGAGGACATCCTTAAACTGCACATTGCTAGAGGCTGGGAGAATATGACCAGAAGTCACAGCTTTTAAGCTCCTGTTCTTTGCAAAGAAGGATTACTGGACTAAGTGGATGTTCAGTGTGACCCTGATCAGCTTCATTAGGCTAAAGGTTCTCTACTAAATCTGAACTTTACACATTTTTACTGTTCCCCTGCTCTGCAGTATGCTTATGAAGACATTTATTCCAAGTTTCATGTGAGCATAACGTGGTGGTTATTGACCAAGGTGTGCCTTTGTCAGACTACTTTGTAGTTGCTTACCTTTTAAAGTTGTTGTAAAGCTCTTCTTCAGGATGGCTATTGACTGACTGTCATTTCATTACCGTAGGAGTTTGGCAGGAGTAGGAATTTCATGGTTTGGCTGGTCTTAGAGTCAGAAAAGGACAGAACTGAACTCAGAAGACCCTCAGTTTCATCTCCCTGCATGCAGGCAGAACTGAGTAAATATTAACCTGCTTTCTCTTTCCTGTAGCCCAATAGTTTGTATAGCGTGTTCTTAATTTCCAGTGACCCCTTTTCAGAGTGTATTCCACTGTTCTACAATATCAAAGCTTTTTGCAAAATTAATTCTAAATTAAAATGCAGGCTGATTTTTTTCTTGTTTGTCATTAGCCATGGGGAATGGTTGATCACAGTTTCTGTGATCTTGAGTGAACCAGACACCTACAACTCTCCTTACAGACCTTACTGTGTTTTTAAGATTTTTTTAACTTATGATTTTATAAACGTGAATTTAGTGACATCCTGACTCTTCCAGTAGCGAAGTAAAGACATGCTTTAATGAGGTTTTTTTGAGCATCTACGGAGCTAAATTTGATTTAATCCTTCTGTTGTTTTAGACATTGAACCAGTTGTAATGTTTTATTCTACTTACGTTCTGTTGGGTATTTTTATTATTTCAGCTTGAAGAACTGGAGTGTACTAGGATAATTAAGAAAGTGATAGAGAGATTTAATAAAGCCAGTGTAAAAATAAGCTACTTAAAAATGCATGGGTTTTGTTAAGCTCTCTCCCCGCCAGTCTCTTTCTCTCTATCACCCACCCACACATGCATGTTTTCGATTTTTTTTCCCCATCATAAGGAATTATAGTGTCATTTCTGGTTATAGCTTAGTTTTATGAAAACTGAGATTTCAAACTAAAACAGCTGAAAATATTTCATGTATCATAAAGGATCTAATTAGGCTGCAGAAATAGGTTAAAAGGTACATACTCAAAGGAAAGGCCTTTTTATTTTCAAGCGTTTTGGCATGAATACTTGCGTATTCAAATTTCCTTGCCAATTTTTGGTCAAGAACTAATGTTTGTTATCTTTCTCACTGGAAGTCTGTAACCTTCAAGGTTCCCTTTCTCTCTTTGGAAGCCTTCAGAAATTCTGACATAAAACTTTAGGAAAGTAGCTGAATTTTTGTAAGCAAAAATAAATCTAACTACTTTAAAAAGGGAAAAGTAGATGTAAATTACAGAAGGAAGTGATATTGTAAAACAAATGACCATTGATTCTATAAGTGCTGATACCAAAAGGAATGGCAGAAGGCTCTTGTGAATCATAGCAGAGAACAGCTTTTATGTTCGGGGTGTACTTGAGATAAACCAGTATTCAGAAATGATTGAATTTACTCATTCTGCTCCCATTGTCAGCAATCAGACAAGATTTCCAAGAACATTTATACCCAGGAAGAAAACCAATACTGTGAAACTCTTGAAACAATGAAATGATGTTTGAATCACACATCAGAGCCTTCCCAGAAGCGGGAACTCAGCCAATACAGCCTCTTGAAGTTACTCTTCAGCTGTACCTGTGTAGCAAAGATGTAAACATTTTCTATCTTCTAGCACATTGATGAAGTTAAGATTTAAAATTAACACCTGTGATCAAGGCAATCTAAATGGTACCAGAGTGTTTTGATTTGCTAATTGAAAAAAAAGTGCAGGAGGTGGTCTGCCCTCTTTATGCTATGCCAGAGTTTGTTTCTCTTGGGCGGGATGCCATATAATGATTTTTTGCATTTACAGGGATTCTTCTGTACATGACAAAATAAAGCCTGAGGCGAGGTAAGCAGAGGGAAGAAAGAACAGAAGGATAGATAAGATAGAGAGTGGGACAGGAAAAAATTCACACACATCCTTTTAATTGTTAATACAAATTCTCTCCTGCATGTCTAGTTGAGGCTTAGGCTGTAGATGTGTTGCAGAAAAGACTCATGAAGGAATATAAAACCTTTATATAATATAAATAAAATTTTTTATGAAGATAAAAAATAAATATAGAGGGAATATGCCCAGCTATGGAACTATTTATTTTTGCAATATCATTCTTATCTAGAAAGATGCTTGGGTTTTATCTTTCAGTGTTCACAAAAAGTTAAGGTGCTGATTCCCATAACCATCAGATTTCCTGGCTTCACTTTTGTTGGCACAGCTTCCTCTGTGGTAGCAGTGCTGGCAATACTGATGGCTGCTGGCAGCCCATCTACAGTGTCTCAGCTGGAGTATCATCTAGTTCTCTGTGAGCAGAGTTGGAAGAGAGAGTTGGAGCAGTCAGATGGCATTAGTACTTTCCCTGTGCAAATTCTTTGTTTTCCATATAAACATGGTGATCAGTTTCACTTGCAGAACTGGATGGTATGTGTTATTGCAGACATTACATGCAAATTTTTAATTCCTTTTCAGAACTCCATTTTTTTTTGCTATACAGATATTTTAACATAGTTAATTTTTATTATATTTGATGCTTATTTCACATAATGGTAGAACATCTAAATTGCAAAACACCAGTAAGAATAGTGGGGGGCTGACTGTGAAGGCAAAGGTGTTCCAGTCTGCAGGGATCCTTAGGCTCATTTGAAATCCCTAAGACAAAATACTGTTTGTATGTGTTATGTTCATTTAGGATAATATAGGGAAATAATGAATAATTATATTGATGGTTCTTGTGAGGAAAAGCTATCATGCTGGCTGCTGTTTCCAAAGAGACAAAATACTAACCAATTAAGGGAAGGGGGTGACTAATAACAAAATCCAACAATTTATTGTTGGATAAACTATTTATTCTGTGTATTCTATGGGGGGAGAGATACAGTGTGTCAAGTTTTCTGACAGCGTAATTCCATCGAAATTGGTTGAATTGTGCCAGCAAAAATTTTGGTTTTATAGTCTCAGCTACTGCAGCAAAAAATTTAGTTCTTTTAAATGAAGTTCAAACTAGTAGTATTTAGTATTTCCCAGGCCTATTTTTCTACCTGATAAATGAAGACGAATTTAATTAGAAAAGGTGAATTTGGGAATTCTGCTGGTAGCAGATCATGTGCTTATGTATGGCTTCATTGAAAAGTCTTGTCTCCTGCTTTTCCTCCTTTTGAGGATGTCCTGATAGTAGGCACTGCACAGAGAGTGCAGTGTGCTTCAGCTGTGTGCTTCAGGAGTTTTTTCATTGTACCCTGTGTTTGACTTGGTCTCCATATTAATTTTAAAATTCACATATAATAAATTTCAAATGAGATAGAGCATGGATGCGATTGCACCATTTTTTCATGAATACAGTAGCCTGAATTTTGAAAGTATTGATTTGATTGTCTCTCCTTATCTTGTGGATGAGGGATTTCTGGATGTGTGATTCTGCCCTCCATGAACACTGAGGTTGTCTGTTGCTGTGGCTGCTACTGCCTCTTCCTCACCACCTTTGCCTTACAAATTTCGCAACTTGTCTCTTTCTGTCTGTTTACCCCAGGGCTTTTTTTTAGGGATCATCTGAAACCCATCTTGTGGTCTTTAGTTTGTTAATTTTTCCTCTCCCTCTGCTGCTTTTAGGGTGGATTTGTTTGGGTTTTTTGTTGTCACACTGCAAAGCACAGCAGGAAAGTAATTGTCTATCAGATGTACTATAGATTCTATTATTGATCACATTGTGCAGTAGCAGTAGGATGTCAAATTGAATTTTAAGTTCATTAATGTTGTTTCACTGGTGATGGGTGTTAAGTGATGTACCCCTACTGACATGTCATACCCTGAGTCTTGTTTGGACATTCCTGAAAGTTTAACTAGTTCCTGATGATAAAGCAGCTTGGAAACTTACTTAATTTCTTCTTGAGTAGATTGTTTCAGATGTTATCTTTGACTTGATGCTTTAACGTTATACATTTTCTCTATGGTTCGATGCGGATACAGCCCTAACAGTAGTGTCTGTTTAGAGGCAGAGTGAGATGTGCTCTGTGCACTGAGACTTGTCAGGGAAAGCAGCAGACATGCCTGAGGGTCTGTGCCCCAGGCATCTGGCCATAGCAGGGTCTCTAGCTATAACACCCCAAACTCAGATGTAGAAGGAAGAAACACTGTGTTGTGTGTGGTGCTCCAAATAGGTGACATTTCAAACGTACTATGTGGATCCGTGCCGTTTTGTGCTGAATCTCTGTTTCACTAACTGTAGACTTCTAGATCTTGCCATCTTTCTTGCAATCAATTATTACAGTTTAAATGTTCTCACCTTTATTTTTTTTTGTGTGTGTGGGTATGCTGTGGAGAAAATTCAAGCCAGGTTCTGTGTTTGTATCTGTAAAATTCATACTTATGCTTTGTACTCTGACATTTTGTTACCACCATATTGTTTCCTTCGGTTGGATTGGAAAATATTTATAGGTACAAACAATTCTGATGTAACTGTACATGGTATATTTCTTCAAGGTGGTGGTACAAATTGGGCTGTTAAAACATAAACTATTTTCAGTTTGTAAGTAGAAATACCCTTTCAAAGAAGAGGAAAGATAAACATCTAAACTTATATTAAAGGGTATATCTATTTTGTCCCATTCCTTAGTTTTCTTGATTTGATCCATTGTGCATTTAATATTTGAAACTTCATTGCTAATAAAATCTCCCATTAAACACTTTTTTTCTAAATACTTACCCTTTTCTCTTTGTAGGTGGAAGAAATTGTTGATATAGGAGCATTTGCCCCAGAAGACATTCATGTTCCCAAAATCTATGTTGATCGTCTGATACAAGGGGAGAAGTTTGAGAAGAGAATTGAAGTAAGTAGCTGAGCTTTTTGATCACAGCATATTTCAGTTTGGGATGTATTATAGAATTTACAGGGTTTTTACTCTTAGCGCTGAGAAAATAGTGCGAGAAAGACCTGTCAAGTTTTACTAGGTAACAGAGCTTAGGTAGCTACTTAGGTAGTTAGTAGTTAGGTGGGGGCCTGAGATTTGAGCCTTGTTTCTTATACCTCAGCCTGTCTGCTTCAGTCCCTGTGTATTTTAAAGCAACTGGCTGTAGTCCTAGATGGCTTTAATGCAGCTGAAAATTTGATGGAAAATGCTGCTTTGTTCTCCTTCCTTCTCTCAGCCCTCATTCTGTAGATGCAACAAGGGGAACACCTACACTAAGAACTGACTTTGACAATTAGATGCTTTTCTACTGGAGAGCTTTTGACATGGGCATATAGGGCCAGTCTCAGTCCCTTCTGTGCCATATTTTGAATTACATTACATTGCAAAGGTCCTGGAACCTTTCTTTCCATTTCTTTAATTGGGAACTCATTTAGCCAGTGGCATTTCTGGTCTGAATAAAAGATGTCAGTAGCTATTAAAAATTGCAGCAATAATATTCTATGACTGAAAACATCCAAGAAAATCATGATTATGTAATTGTTCTTCTTTGTTTCTGTGGCTTTGCCTCACTCAATTCACTATATTCATTTTGGTGATGTGACAATGCTCTTAAAGTGCAATTGAAAAATCTGTATTTCTCCTGTGTCTCCATGCTCTGGAGGTGGGAATTGTTCAAAATGTCATCAGAAGAGCTGGTGGAGGGGGAGATATGACACAAGGAAAAAAAACATCTTGGAAAAAAAAATAGTGCAGAAAGAAATGGTGATAATTAAACTTCTATTATTAAAATCAAGTCACAAAGTCCTAGGAAGTCATATGTGCCCTTTTCTCTGAGTAAACTCTTTTAACCTTAACACCCATAAAACACCTTTTTTTCCCCATTCCATCAGTTCATTCTGCAAGAGCTTATTGCATGTTGTTGAGTATTTGACTGGAAACAGATGTATGAAACTTTCTCCCTTTCTCGCTCTTTCCCTCCCCTCCCGCTCTTTCCCTCCCCTCCCGCTCTTTCCCTCCCCTCCCGCTCTTTCCCTCCCCTCCCGCTCTTTCCCTCCCCTCCCGCTCTTTCCCTCCCTTTCTCGCTCTTTCCCTCCCCTCCCGCTCTTTCCCTCCCCTCCCGCTCTTTCCCTCCCCTCCCGCTCTTTCCCTCCCCTCCCGCTCTTTCCCTCCCCTCCCGCTCTTTCCCTCCCCTCCCGCTCTTTCCCTCCCTTTCTCGCTCTTTCCCTCCCCTCCCCGCTCTTTCCCTCCCCTCCCCGCTCTTTCCCTCCCCTCCCGCTCTTTCCCTCCCCTCCCGCTCTTTCCCTCCCCTCCCGCTCTTTCCCTCCCCTCCCGCTCTTTCCCTCCCCTCCCGCTCTTTCCCTCCCCTCCCGCTCTTTCCCTCCCTCCTCTGGGCATGTTGTGATAAACTGCAATTAATGGCCTGTTTCCTTCTTCTAATGGATGCAATATCTCAAAGAAAAGCTTCTCCTTTTATGAGAGAAATCCATTTTGCATTTATTAAACTGCTGTTCTTATTGCAGTTTGGCAATGGATGAAAAGGTGACTCTTTGTCCAGGGAAGACCTTTATACAAACGCCTGATGTTCTTTGGCTTGGCTGCATAAGTGAATACACCCACCGAGTCAACTGCCTCCTTCCCTATATGCTGAATAAAAAAAGGAAGTGAGAGGCGAAGAAAAAAACTTGTAACAGAGTTGTTACAACAGTTTTAATGGAGTTTTGTTTTTGTAATTTTGTAATTCTGGCATTGGAACCTCTCATTAATAGAACTGTAGGAAAGAAATGGCAGATTTATGTACCCTTCCATAAAAAATTATATACGAAGGAAGTGGCTGTACATATGAAAGCACTGAGTATGATATGTGGTAAGAGGAGAGATGAGGAATAAAGAAAAGCTAGTAGATCATAATTCTTACTGGCTTTAAATAGCAGTTCCTGCCTGATTTGGCTCAGATATGGTCCCTCTAGTGCAAGTCATACTTTCTATCCAACCTTCCCTCTGCTGCAGAGAAATCTATATGAATTTTCTTACCTTTTCCATAACTTGTAAGTGAAGCAACTCTAAGGTAAATAGCCAAGGCATAAAAAGAAAGTTGCTGGGAAATTCAAGAGGATTGATACTGTTTCTGAATACCTAACATGAAAGTGACTCCCAACATGGGGAAAAAAGACACTGCAAAAATTCTTTTGTTGTGATGAAAAGGAGCAAAGGATAATTTTGCCTGATGTGTTCATTATGTGTCCTGAAGTAGGATAGGATGGGAAGGCATATGGGGGTGCAGGACATCATGTTTCCCAGAACAGTTTTATATACATGAGAGATGCACAATGAACATTATCTATGTAAACAACAGTTTACAAAAAATGTTTTACAAACTTCTTAAATGTCATGGCATTTTCACCTACATGTGTTTTAGAAGGCATGAATTTGAGGCTAGGAAATCTCAGGAAACAACTTCAGGCAGATTTATGCAAGATTATACAGATTTATGTTTGAAAATTTAGTTGCTTAGCTCCCAGTATCTTTAGATAACTGGCATTTGTCTGTCTCATGCATATAAATCCAAAATAGCACCATTGAATTGAATGAATGCAGAAAGAGAGCAGTATTTATATTTTAGGTTGACGTTTTACAAATCTATTTAGGTATCTCTGGGGTAATGAACCTCAGACTTGCTAGTATTTGCACTGATGCTTGGTGCCTTCTTAACCAGTTGTCTATGTATCACATACTCTCTCAGCCTTGGCAATACAGACAAAGAAATAACATTTTGCTCTAAGGCAGTCATTGGGAATATTTGATGACTCCATTGGCTTAGAAAAGCTTGGAATGATAGAATAAAAGGTTGGTTTTTGTAGAAGATGGGTAAATGTTATTCTTAAACCAAGTGTCCCCGTGCAGTTGCAAATCGGGCTTTTGTGTCTTGAGGAGCAAGAATCTGGATTCTAATCCATTTTTGGTTACTTCTTCTTTTGCAGCGCTTATCAATCCGAAAGCCTGAAGACTCAAAAGGCAAACAAAAACCAGGAGACAATGTAAGGGAGAGGATCATCAGACGGGCTGCATTAGAGTTCGAGGATGGCATGTATGGTATCCTTCAGCTGTGCTGTAGGTTAAAGTGAGGACTCACTAGAATAACAACCACAGCTAGTTTAAGACAGATTATTTACCGTGCTGATTGTCTTTCCCAGAGCCTGTGAGTCTCTCGGTTGTTAACACCCTATTGAAGTAATAGAGGGCATGTTACAGCACAGAGTACCTGGAGCTTTTATCCAGGCATATCTGGAGGGTTTGTTAGCAGTTGAATGTTTCACAAGAGTTTCTTGAAAAAGTTATGTTCATTGGAAATGAAGCTTACTTGCATTGTGGGTTTTTTATCATGTAAAGCAGTTGAAAGAATGCAATCAGACAGTCCAAATGGCAAAATAATTAATCAGAAGTATGAGGCATCTAACTAAAAATGAAAGTGTTTGTGAAGAGAACATCTCTCATCTAATCATAGTACAATGATAATTTGCTTTAATTTACTAGTTTGCAGTAACTGTGTTCCTGTTTGTGCCTTAACCAATCCTCTTTAGCTAATCTGGGTATTGGAATCCCACTGTTGGCTAGTAACTTCATCAGTCCAGACATAACTGTTCACTTACAGAGTGAAAATGGAGTCCTGGGTTTGGTAAGAATATATCTTGATCATTTATTGCAGTGTACTTACCTTGTGGTGGCTGGGTTTTATTCCCTGCCTAACCCCAACTTGATTATAATTTTACTAAAAAATCATATTCAAATATATGCCATATTGCATGATTATAAAATTCTTACTGTAGGGCAGGGAAGTTTTACAGGAAACAGTCCTTTCAGGGTTGCAGTGCTACTTTGCTAAGTATGTTCTTAAGTACATGTCTTGCTGGAAGGAGTCAGAACCTTCAGTAGTTTTCAAGGTCAAGCCTTGTAAGCCTTATCAAACATAATTTTAAGTAAAGCTTAAAGTGGATATTATTTTCACTCATGTGGCTTTATGAAGTTGCACCTACTTCATTTTTTCTGAAAAATGTCTGACACTTTGGTTAAAAACAAAAACAAAAAAACCCACCCAAACCAAACAAAACCCCCACTTCATGGTTATTTAGTAATCCTAACAGCCTCTAACAATATGCCCATCAGTCCTGATATGTCAGTTGATATAAATTGTGGCTTGTATTGTCAGGGATGTTGTTCTGCTAAAGGAAAAAAAAAAAAAGACATGTCTGTGATGATCTGTTTTCAGTAATAAGCATTGGAAATAATAAAGCAGTTATGAGTTGTATCTCAAAGATATTTTAATATAAAGCTGACATATGTTTGTGTTGTTGTCAGGGTCCTTATCCACTTGAAAATGAAGTAGATCCAGACCTGATTAATGCAGGTAAAATCTTTAAATAAATTTAATTTATGGGAAATGATTATTCATTGATAATCTAAAAATTTGTTTGATTCATTATTTGAACCCAGACTCCTATTTAATTTACTTATAAATATTAATGTATTTGTCTTTAAAGCAAGGGTTGGTTTTGATCAATGGAGATGTTTAATATTCCAGTTAGAGAGCTTAGCTTTAATGCATTTTAGTAGCTAGTGAAGGAAACTCTCTTCCAGGCCATGCATTAAAAGGTCAAATCTTCGTTTATAGAAATTGTTTTGTGAAGCCTATATGCGAATATGGATTTGTTTTCATAGAATCATAGAATCGTTAAGGTTGGAAAAGACCCTTAAGATCATCAAGTCCAACTGCTAACCTATCACTGCCAAGTCCACCGCTAAACCATATACTCATCTACCCTTCTTTTAAATACCTCCAGGGATGGAGACTCCCTGGGCAGCCTGTTCCAATGTTTGACAACCCTTTTGGTGAAGAAATTGATCCTAATATCCAACCTAAACTTCCCCTGGCGCAGCTTGAGGCCATTTCCTCTTGTCCTATCGCTTGTTACTAGGGAGAAGAGTCCAACCCCCGCCTCGCTACAACCTCCTTTCAGGTCGTTGTAGAGAGCGATAAGGTCTCCCCTCAGCCTCCTCTTCTCCAGGCTAAACAACACCAGCTCCCTCAGCCGCTCCTCATAGCACCTGTGCTCTAGACCCTTCACCAGCTTCATTGCTCTTCTCTGGACATGCTCCAGCACCTCAGTGTCTTTCTTGTAGTGACAGGCCCAAAACTGCACAATGTACTCGAGGTGCGGCCTCACCAGTGCCGAGTACAGGGGCACCATCACTTCCCTGCTCCTGCTGGCCACACTATTCCTGATACAAGCCAGGATGCTGTTGGCCTTCTTGGCCGCCTGAGCACACTGCTGGCTTGTGTTCAGCCAGCTGCCAGCCAACACCCCCAGGTCCTTTTCCTCCAGGCAGCTCTCCAGCCACTCCTCCCCAAGCCTCTAGTTTGTTACTTTTCACCTTGTGTCTTTCAGAAAATGGTTTTCAACTATTTGTTTGAGACATGTTGTAAAAGGTCCTGTGTCTAATAGCCTGGTTCATTCCTGGCTAGTGAGTTGCCAGGAATGCAACTCATTTGCATTTGGGGAGGGAGCAGTAGGTAATCGGAGCAGAGGGAAGGAGCCCCAAATGGGACCTGGCACACTGGAGGGCTCTGCTGCAGGGGTGCACCTGCCTTTGGCACTTTAGGGCGACAATGCCAGTCTTCATGTAGTGGTTTTGCCCAGCTGTTTTGGGGCATTTCACCTCAGAAAAAGCCATGCAATGTAAATAATTAAGCTTTTTTACGGTTTAGTGCGTTGGTCAGTTTTCTGTTTTCTTCATGGAATGTTGTGCCTCCATCTGTTCTGTTTCCATGTAAAATTACACCTATATATTGCATTGTGACAAAGTGAAGTAGGCCTTGGAACCTTATAAATTCTCATTGATGCATTGATGTTAATGATATAGGTTATAGACCCATAGCTGACATCTTAGAGTTGTTTTTTCATGTGCAAAACCTATGCATTTTATATTTTTTATTCATGTATCCATACATATATATGTATGAGTGTGTCTGTATGTATCTATACCGACAGTATCTTTCTCAGCAGCTGTTAGGAAGTACAGTTAAACTCTGAGAAGTCAAAGGAGATAAAGCAGTGACATTAAACAAGCTTTTAATTTAATACCAAGGTGCAGTACAGCAGTTGTTCACCAACTTAAAACAGTTGCAGCCTGTCTTAACTAATTGATACTATTATCATACTGCTATGTTATTGCCCCTGTTTCAGTACTATGTTTTACATAAAAAGTGAATTAAGGCCATCTTCTGATTTGAAATAAGAAATTATCACAGAATTCAGTCCAGCATTTCACCAGAAGCTAGGTAACTGTGATACACTGTATGAAGGAAGATGTCAGATTTCCCTGAAATATGTTTGGTTTTTTTTTTTGTTTGGCCCATTTTCTGAATGTCTCACATGAGGTTTATCTTTACTGTAATTGAAAGGTAGGTTTCTGTCTTACAGCAGAAATATTTACAAGTACTGACTTCCTGAGAGCATTTTCAAGAAGTGGGTAATACGGTGCTCTTGTTACACTATTTTGTGGTCCTCAGCCTGAGCCTCTTTCTTCTCAGCATTGCCTTAGCTTGTCACTTGATCCCAGGATTCTTGTTCTGTATTGCTGCATGGAGGCCACGTCTCTCCCACTGCCTCAGGGTGTGTACCTGATAGGGAAAGACAATTCAGGCAGTCTCAGCAGGTCTGGATATTAGCATGATGAATTCTTGTGATCTGACTACAAGAGTGCTTATATGACCGTTTGTGTGTCAAAATTTAATTTCCATAGAATGTCTTGGCATATAATATACATCAAGTGAACTCAATAAATTAAAGCAGGTCACCTAAGTCTCTATTTTAACTTTCCTACAGCGTAGCCTTCCCTTTCCCCATATTCTTAGTTAATCTCATTGTCTCTTTTCCTATTTTCCAGAAACTGTTTAATGATGTCTCATTCCTCTTCCCCTTTGTTGTTACACGAACTTTTTCTTCACAATGTCATCTGGTGCTAAAGTCTTTTGGTTTTTTTTTTTTCCTCAAGTTTCCCATGCTTACTTTATAATTTCACCTTTGGCTGTGTTTCTTACGCTTTTCCAGAGGCACTCTGTGCCCATGGTTGTTGCTTAGACTGTTTCAAAGTGCTGGCAGGAGAGGAAAGAGTTATGACTGATTAGTTCACATGTGTCATAAGTGTAATCAAGTCTGTAGTTGTAAAGAATCCAAAGGAATTTGATAAAACCCCCTTATTTCTTGGTTAATAGCTGTGCCTTCATTTGTCAGAGACAAGACGCATGCATACTGTAGCTTATTTCTTTTACAGGTAAGGAAACAGTCACGGTTCTTCCAGGTTCTTCCTATTTCTCTAGTGATGAATCATTTGCAATGATAAGAGGGTACGTAACAACACAAACCCTGATCTTTTGAAACATGAAGAGAATAAACAGAGTCAGTGACTGAACTCATTAGTAATTCTTTGAAATGTGGTTAGTATTTAACAACCTGTAAAATTATCATGGATCAGTGGTGGTTTACAGAGGATTAGGTCTAGCCTTTTCAATAGGAAACAGGAACTAATGTAACTAACAGATACTGTAGTGATGTTTTTGTCTACCACCACCTGGCCATATACAAACACGTTTATAGCTATGTTTTAACAGCTACTTTTTGGTAATTTCCAAGTATCTAATCTGTACTTGCATTCTGTAGATTCTCTTTGCTCAGCTTGCAACTGTGATTCTCATTCCACCTCCCTAATGGAAATTCACTGTCTACACCTGTTTTTTGTTTGTTTTTTTTTTTTTTTCGGGAAGGAGGTTGGATGCAAACAAACACTAAATCCTAATGGCTCTGAAAAGATAATGAGTGCATGTAAATATGTGAAGGAGTGCACTTAAAAGTATGAGTTTGGAGCTGATTGACTGTGCATGCAATTAACCAAAACCAGACAAAAGCAATAACATTTTACAGGCTCAGTAGGCAGACAGAAATATTTGCATCAGTGGTACATCTAGATGTTGGAAAAAAAAAACCCACACTACATGTGTGACAAAATGGTTGCTACCTCTGTGGTATGCCACCATTTTTTACTGATGTAATGACAATGTGAACAAAAGCTTCTTAAGATTTGTGAGCTGTTACCTGAACATGATGTGCTAATTACACACTTTCTGTTGCCAGAGGCCACGTTGATTTGACAATGCTTGGAGCTATGCAAGTGTCTAAGTACGGTGACCTGGCCAACTGGATGATTCCTGTAAGTAGGTGTTTGTACTACTGTCAGTGCACTATATTTAGGATAATACAAATGTAGCTGAGGGTCAGGCAAAGGAGGAACGGGCTGAAGCAGAATTGGGGTTGTGAAGCTGAAAGCATTAAGATAGAGGACGTGTAGCTTAGGGTTAACAGGTTTTCTTGCATACTGCTGGCACTGAGCAATCAATTATTAGGAGTCAGCCTCTAAAATTTTGCTTGTGCTGAGCGTTATGAAAAACTAAACATGATTTATGTAAGCCTTCTTCCTTCCTCTTGTGTCTATGCCTTTCAAATGTCACATTTTTTTGCTGAGCACTGGTGATTTTTCTGGACGGTGACAACTGTTGTATAGTTGTACTTGGAGCAAGAACTTGAAGGAAGTTGTAGAATAGCACGTAGCTCATCATAAAATTATTAAAAATGTCTGCATGATTTTTCGCCGTGTTCCTGTCAAAGGATTGCAGCATTGACATTTTGAATACATCTAGAAGGAAGCAATTCTATTGTATTTACCTGAACAGTCCTACAGGTTTCAACCATAGAAATACAATCTAATCCCAGTATTATTTAAGCAGCTGATGACATCAAGCCATTCTCTGAACCCAATTTATGTTTTAACATTAAATGACATATGTATCTTTCACATGGTTTACACATGTGATATTTTCAATGGCTTTCAATATGGTACTTTCTGATATGGTTTGTATTAGAGATGTCTAGAAACAAATTTTAGCCTGGTAGAGGAGAAAAAAACCCAAATGAATGTCCTGTCTCTTGGAGAAGCGTTAGTTGAGCCCAGCAGTCCGTGTGTCTTCTTCAGCAGGCCTGCAAGGAGTGCACAAGTTGTGGAGCAGTGGCTGGAGCATAAGCTGCTTTTAGCAAGAGGGGACAAAGACACGGTCTGTCCAGGCAGACATGGGAGAACGGGTTACCTGAAAGGCTATTCCAGGTGTCTGTATGAGTGAGGGTAGGGGTTGTGAAGGGGTTATGGCTAAGTTGGAATATGGAATAGGAGAGAAATCTGTAAGAAAACAGTCTTCATTAGATGTTCTCACAGCACAACCTGGTTTTATGGTCACACAGCTAAAAGCAGAGGGACTAGTGCTGTCTAGATCTTTTCAGACCCCACTGATACAAGTGCTAGCTTTTCTGAGACTCTTCTGATTACAGTGTCATCCAGTTAATAGTGTGAAAAATGGGGTCTGAAATTAATACTGCTGTTGGTGCGTCACTCTGGGATCCTGTGTGAGCTCTTCTATTGCTGTTCTATGTCTTTTCATAGAACTCGGTGTTTTAAACATAGTCTGATGGCCAGATATACTGTAGGAGTCCAAGCATGGCATGCATTTAAGGTAATACTGGATAGCTTTGCATTGCCCAATTCCAATTTCTTTTTTTTGTCTTGAGTTACAAAAGCTTGTCACTAGAATCCAAAATAATAAAACCAGCCTCTACAGAGGAACCCACACATTCTTTGAAATATAAGGGATAAATCAAATTACAGTTTAACTCTAGGTTTGCTGTTTGAGCCAAGGCAAAAGTATGATAGTGTAAGTTTTCAAGGAGTTGAAACTTTGGGTAACTAAAACTGGAGTTCACCTGATTTATCCATAACTCTGTATCTCAAAGGTATGGTAAGTCACCCAAAGTCTAATTATGTTTTTAAATAGCTAACTTTAAAAAAACTTGCATTTAATAAACTGTATTTTTTTCAGATGATTGATGTAAAAAAATGTAAGTAAACACTGCCAGTCCAGTACTGTAGGTACATGTCACTGAGAAGCTGAGTGGGGTATTTTTCCCTTCATGTCAGTCTAAGAACTACTCTTTACGGGATGAAATAGCTCTGATTTTGTGAAAGCACTTGTGGTGGCTGTGATGTCTTACACAAGTAGAAATTACTTGCTTATATAGTGGTTTTTAAAAATTATTCAGAATTACCACATTTTCTGTGAAAATTTTGATGATAGACTAGAAGAAATAATTAACGGTAAGTTGTACAGTATAAACTCAGGTTTTTTTCGTAAGCTGTATTTAGAGATCTTCTTATAGGCACAGTTCAAGGTAATTTTACTCTGTATGTCTTTTTATTTCGATTGTCAGATAAGTTTTAGTTTTTGTTCAGCTGTGTTGCCTTAGGTTGACATTCTCTTTATAGTTTTGCAAAATGAAATTCACTATATAAACGTGTCCTGAGACTCTCCACTTAACTCCTGAGATTTTCTTCTTTGACAATCCTTTGGTCCTGCAAAAGCAGTGTTAAATGTTCCTGCACCTGGTAAAGCCTTCTGTTTATTCAAGCTGTTTCTGAGAAGCCTATGAAAAAACAGAAGGAGGTGGGTTGAATTTTAGGTAGGAAGAATTGCTTGCTTTTTCATTGCATTTGTAAATTGAAGCGACAAGAGAAGTGTTCTTGAAAATAGCTGAGTGAACAAGTAATAAATATTCCTGCTCTATAAACCAGCAAAAATGTACCCCTAGTGATAGCTCACGAAGCTGAAATGTTTGAAAAAAAACCCCAAACCAAAAAACAAACCAATCCTGAATCATCAGTAGATTGATCTTCATGCCAAAAAATCTTCGTAATTTCAGCTGACCATATTGGTATCTCAGCATATAAACTTTCATGCAGTTGCGTCTGTGCTGAATCTAAAAGATAGTCTCTAGAGCGTTTATCCTGAAGAGCAATGTCATAAGCCAGAGCAATTCACTACTTGTTTTCTTGCTTTGCTTCATTTTACTTGGGGTAGATTTTTTTCTAAAAGCCCATTGTGCTGTATTTACAGTTTTATTTTTATTTTGACCTCCAATCCAATTGGCTTTTCCTAGGACTTTCCTGTTACATTCCAAAGCTTTTTAGCAAGCAGCGTTCAGGGTTGCTATTCATTATAGTATTTGTAAATAGAGTTGCAGGACTTCTACTTTTTAAATTAAAACTTGCAGTTAAAAGCAACATGTATTGCAATTTGCGTATGACAACTTCTGTTGTTTTTCATAGTTCTGTCTTTTCTATGTTTGACAAAATTAGTCATGCTTAAGAATTTTCTAAACTTGATAAACTACATGTATTAATATTTCATACAACAAAGTATGTTTTAATGTTTAAGTATTGAATCAAAAATTAAATGTTTGCTCAGGGTATGTATACAGTTATGTTTAGAGAAAGAGGTGAAAATTCAACTTGTGCTGTATTTAGATAAACTTCAAAATCAAGGTATTTTCCAAAGATATTTTCCCAATATATTTAGTTGACTGTACAGAGCTTGATTCCTGTTAGCATCAATTTCCAAAGACAGGTCACAACTGGAGACTATCAGAATTATTTTTGTGGTATTTTCAACTTGCTAGTTACATCTGTGTTGAAGCAAAATGTTTTAACAGTCTAAACTGCTTCTAAACGCTCAACTTTAGCTTTTGTGCTAGACTTAGACTGAACAAAAGCACAGCATTCACAGAAACTGCAGGCACAAATAATACTTACAATACCACACAGCGCTTTCATGGACTAGGAAATATTCACTTTTCCAGTACCTTTGTGCACTTATTACATTCTTTCAGATACTTTTTGCCATATAGAAGTTAAACTTATTTTTCTAATTATGATATTGAAATTCTTTCACTGACAGTTTTTGTGACTTGCCTTTCAAGATCTAAATTATAAAAAGAGAAAGCCAGCATTTTGCATTAATAAAACAGATTAATTTATAAACATACTTCTTGAAACATTGAAGCTTAGATTGTGTTCTAAGTTTTTGTCAAAACGGTGCCAATTTACATATTCCTTCCTTCAGTCTCTATAAGATACTGAATTCAGGTTTGCATCCATATGAGGGGTATTATTTTCCATATCTGGGATTGCTTTTTTTGCTTATGATGGTACATTTCCATTCTGTTCAGCCCCAAATTTATGAATAACAGGTATGTTTACAGAACAGGAAAGTATAAAATACAATTTTGGGTAGCTTTTATTTGTCTGTGTGTTACCTTTGCAGTGTACCTTTTTACTAGCACGTACTACATGGGTCCCTGGGACTTTCTTCTATCCTCTTTCGCCATTCTTACTAACCTTTGACTGTCTGCAAATTTTCTTTGTCGTGAGTTGTACTTACTTGTGAGTAACTATGGCTGATGACACTCATATATCCAGCCAGGAGCCTTTCCAGTCAGCAATCATTTCCCTTTGGTTACTTTGTTTTGAGATCCATTGGTCAGATAATTCTTAATCTGCTTTACTGACATGTTATTACTATTCTACAGTACAGATTCTTAAAATGGGATTAACCAGCACATAGTCATTCAGATCTTCCTGCTTTTCCTGGAAATAAGATGGTATGTTATCGTCAGTTAAGTTGAATGACGAGTGAGATGCATCTTTTTTTAAGTCACAGGATTTGTATGGGGTGATAACAAGAATGACTTTGCTGAAAGCTCATAGTGTAAGGAAACTTTAAGCTGTATTCTACTGTACCATTTTTCTTAGCTTTGTGTTTAGGTTTGGTTTAAGTATTTCTTATATGCTGTAGCTTTTCAATTCTTGGATTGATGCTATTTGCCATTATTTCAGAGCCAAGTAAAAAATCTAAATTTTGTGTTTTGAATAAGTACCATCATGATGCTATCCTTCCTATCCCGTAAGAGCTTTATAACACCCGAGTCCTAGTGCATGCATGTATTTATGTGCACTCATTATTACGAACTGAGCTAAGGAAGGCTCATTGCAATAATTACAGCCCCTTCTTTATTCTTACCTGCTAATTTCTAATGGAGAGGAAAATCCTGTGAGTAAAGGAAGAAGAAGGTGAGAATAGTTTAAGCATGTGCAGTATATAATGCTGTTTGCTTAGGCAGAAGTTACTTCCTAAGTACTGACATTTATTGGTAGTTTTATTCCATTAAGCACTGCTACTTAATGGCTTTTAGTCTTCCTCCCATTGGTATCTTTCCAGTTAACAAGAGGGTTTCTGGGGAGGAAAAGGAGAATGAGGTGGCAAATTTCTGAGGAGTCCCTGTGAACAGAGTGCAGCTGGAATAAGGTGGCCTAGAGAGGTTCAAGAGAAACGCTGAGGACATGGCCATGGAGTAGGGCAGACAGGCCAGAGCAGGTGGGAGCTACTGCATGGAGGCATGTTTCACATTGTGAGTGAAAAACATGGTCTGTGATCTGTCTGTGTCTCTCAAGCTACTGTCAGAAATTGCTGCTAGTAGGGCAGCTTCACTGCATCTACAGAGCAGCATGAGCATGAGCATGCACTGTCGCAGTGGTCCTGGCTCTTGTGGCAGTTTAAGTGTCTCACTTGGGATTTTAAAAGTTGAGAGCTTGACTGCACGTGCCTGTACTTGCTTTGTTTGTAGTTCCTTTCTACAGGTGACTTTTTGAGACCCTCAGAATAGAAGCATTTTATGAAACAGTTTCTGCTGCCCTTCTGGTGGCTACATCTTCCTATGAAGTACTGCTTGTTTTCTACAGCCTTCCTAATGGAAGGTACATGACTCTGATTGCTGTTGTGACATGTATCAGAGGCAAGACATAGGTCAAAACAAAACACCAGAACTTCTGAAAAGATCCCCTGTGACATCAGGGTCTCTGTCTTCTTAATATGCATTTTTGAACATCCCTTAGCCATAACTTCTTATTATAAGAAGTTATATAATAATATAACTTCTAATACAGCTGACATGCTGTACCAGCAGAAAAACCATTGAACCAATAATGGAGGAGCCCTGCAGCTGGAAGTTAATGAATCTGAAAGAGCAAAATGGATGAAATGTCTGTGACATCACATTCCAGTAGGCAGAAAGTTATTACAGATGAAAAGTATAACTATGAAGCATATGATTAAGGAGAGGGTAACATAATCAGGAGGACTACAAGGATGATGTGAGGTTATGCAGTGAGAAAAGTAGAAGGGCCAAAGCCAAACTAAAAAATGTTTCTAGAAATACATTACCAGTAAAAAGAAGGATAAGGAGAATCTCCATTCTTTATTGGGTGTGGGGGGGAAACATAGTGGCAAAGGCTGAGGAGGAGGCTGAGGTACTTAATGCCTCTTTGCCTCAGTCTTTAACACTAAAACCAGTTGTTCTTGGAGTACCCAGCCCCCTGAGCTGGAAGACAGGGATGGGGAGCAGAATGAAGTCCCCATAATCCAAGGGGAAATGGTTAGCGACCTGCTACAACATTTAGACACACACAGGACTATGGGGACAGTTGGGATCCACCCAAGGGTGGACCTTTTCCTCGAGGCAGCTCTCCAGCCACTCCTCCCCAAGCCTGTAACGTTGCATGGGGTTGTTGTGACCCAAGTGCAGGACCCAGCAATTGGCCTTGCTGGATCTTATACAATTGGCCTCGGCCCAACAATCCAGCCTGTCCAGGTCCCTCTGTAGGGCCTTCCTGCCCCCCAGCAGATTGACACTTCCACCCGACTTGGTGTCATCTGCAGACATACTGAGGGTGCACTCAATCCCCTCAATGGGAGGCAGAATTTCTTCAGCTGCTATCTCAAAAATACAAGCATATGTCAAAAGACTCATGATCTGTGGGTTAGTGGGTACAATTGTGACTACAGTATGGAACCATCACTTTCAAGTGAGACTAGTATTCTGTTGGCACTAATATTTAATTATTGTGTGCTATGCTGTGTGTTTTGGAAACGCTATGCAAAGGTAAATGGAAGGCTTAACCATCCCATTACACTGAAATACCATCCACCACTGTAAAGCAGACCCATTTCAGTGAACCATGACAGACTGTTTTGAGTTGCTCCTAAGATGCAGTTGCTCAATGAATTAATTTGGATTTCACTCAGTCATTCAAATCTGTTGCCAATGGTTATTTCAAGTTAGCTTTACAGGAGAATAAAGGAATTAAACTTGATAAACTTTCTTTGCATGTGTTTTAAGATGCCTTAATTGTCTGTTTATGGAAAGTAAAAATATAAATATAGTTAGTGCACATATTTGTCTATGCTGTATTCTAGGGAAGTATTATTAATAAATATTGCCAGCAAGTATCAGTCACTGAAGAACTTATGTTCCATTCTTTCAAAAATTTTACTTATTTTTTAATATTGCTTTTAATTTCGTATTTTAGGAGATATCTGGTTAACATTCTTGAAAATCGGGTCATTTTCTATATGGCTAAGCTGTACAACTAAATCTTTAAAGGATATTCAAAATAAAGAATATCTTCACCCTGTTGTCTATGTAGAATGTGCTCAACTTTGTTGCATTCAGCTAAATTAACTCTTTGTTGTGTTGTTGCATTATCAACTCTACTGATTCAAAAATCCCATTAATGATATCCCAGTGTTTCTTGGTAATGTTTATTCAGTCATATGCTCACAGTAAAATCTAATCCAGCTGTCACAGTTGACAGTATAATTGCACTAATTCTGTAGTTGTGCCATATAAGGACATAAAATCAGTGGAAAATAGGAGAAGGGAGTGTTTTTCAGAACACTTAATCTTTAGCTTTATCCATCTTTTTGATACAGTTTTCATATAGTCTTTTTCACTGAAGAAATGGAAAGTGAAACCTGGAAGAGTTGCAGTTTTTATTTTAGAAACATTTATAAATGAACCTTTCCTTTAAATACTGGACAGGACTGTTAGCAGTGGGCAAAGCATTGTCATCTACATTTTTATGTAGTTAGAGTACATTTATGCATATGTATTTTTTAATATTACATCCTGATTGGTGTATTTTTTGTACAAAGCTGAGGTGTCTAATAGACACCCCCCCTAAAGAAACAAAAAGAACCCAAACCAACCACATCTAACCCCACAACAATTTCAGGGTTTTTTTTTTAAATACTTACATATGGCTCTGATGACCTTACTTGTGCTCTGTGTGTCATTTGCAGCTAGCACATCTGTGAAGATAGACAGTACCTGTATGGAGAGGGAGACCTGTGTGACTAATGTACGTTAGTAGTATATACATACTACTGCAGAGAGGGGCAGAGGAGAAGACTTTGAAGGGGTCCGAGATTCATCCGTTTGACTGTAGCATTAGTACAATTCATGGTGGTGGCAGTAGTGTCTTGTATCCACTGCATTACCTTCATTTCTGCTTTTCTCTGTGGAGTTCATACTGTTCCAGTTGCTCTGAATTTTAGTAGCTGTCCCTGGCAGAATATAATTATTTCCTTTCATAAGGAAGCTGAGACTGGCAATGGATTCTGTACCTGCTACCTAGTCCTTGTCTGTGGCTGTCAGAGACCATGCTGACATTCTTAAAATCTTTACTCTCTCATCCTAGGTAGCTTGTTCAAGGTCTTCAAGAGGGATGCCTGAAAATTCAAATTGAATGGGAAGCCTGCAGGAGGGCTGTAGTTTAAACTAGAAGCATTCATTATCTTCTGTAAGAGTTTTTGAAATAGTAGTTTTACTGAATTTGAGCATAATGTGAGCCATCTGGTTTTTTTTTTTTTTATTTAATGGATGGAAAGAGAAATTTCAGACCAAACACCATTTATTTAATACAGCATTAAGGCAGTTGGCAACATGGGCAAAGACTCTTAACAGGGAAGTAGCTCAGTTCCTTTTCAAACAGGTATACATTTTACACCTTGGCTGTCCTTTGATATTCAATTTTAAATGGAGTTATTCAAGCTTTTATTTCCACCTGCGTGCTAATCCTTCAAACTCTGCATTTACCACTAATAAGTTTTCACTGTTTCTTGAACGTGTTATTAGCATCTGCTTTGCTGTACTGTTGATGTGATACGTGTTTGTCTTAAAAGGTTATATTCTTTTAACTTAACCAGATCAGTTCAGACTCATTTTATCCTGTGATGTTAGGAGTAGCTATAAAATTCAGTTATGGAAGAAAACTCCTTTCCCCTGGAAATAAAGAGGAAAGGTGTAAGATACCAGCATGGATTGAAGACCTTAATAGTGTTTGAAGGCTCCTGAGTTTTCTTCTTTTTTTTCTCAGCCACCTCTTTTTAGTCTGTTTGGATTTTCTTGTAAATTGTTCCTGTTTGCTATAGCATCTTTCTAGCTTGCAATACCATTGTAGAAAAACTTAACATTCTCTTGAAAAGTATCTTGACTGTCTTGCCCACCTTGCCTACTCACAGGCTTCTGCTGGAATGTCACTGATTGTCTTAGGTGCCATAAGCGACCAAACTAACAGGAGGGTTTCTCTTCAGGAATTATGATTAGGCTAAATTACTTTCTCAGGCTCTTTAATGTTGTATTTTGATCACTAAAATTATGTTCAGACATGAAGACATCAGGTAAGAAAATATGTACCCTTCGCTCATATTTTTTTAAAGATGCCCCATTGCCATAATAACAAAATAACTTACTTTGCAGTAAGTAGGCTTTATAAGAAATTATACTAATTTTGTATGGTGTAATGGCTGTGAATAAGCAGAAGAGCTGAATATCTTGATTTAAAAAAAAAAAATCAGGTCTGTGAATTTCTACCTCTTGCATCAGAAGATCATTTGGACTGAGACTTTGCAAGAACTGTTGATGAAGCACAGTGGGAAAAGCAGAATTGCTCCCTGCAATATAGACCTTTTATTTTAACTGAGAAGCTACAAGGAAACCATCAGCTTGTTTCTGTCCTCTACCTAACCCTCTGTATAAATATTCCCAACATTGGACCGCCTGGGAAGCACGTGGCTAATTCAAAAAACTTACCTCACTTCAAGCTCTTGCTGATGGAGTAGGCTTTAAAATAGTGCTTCAAATTACCCATACTCCTCCACTGAACTAAGTCTTACCTTCTGGTTTCTTAAGCTAGCAGCACCAATGTAATTGGAAACTAAGAAAAAACATCTTAAATAAATAAATGGGGGGGAGGGGCAGCGTATGCAAAAGTTGGGCCTTACCAACATGATAAGAAGGAGCAGGAAACCTGCAAAAGTACTTCAGCAGTTCTTTATTTGAAATACCTCCTTTTATTTTTAAATGAATTGTTTAAAACAATTTGGCTTTGTACAGGTTATTATATTACACTTAGATGCCTTATCAAGTAACCAAGAATAAAGTTTTACTGTCTGCAATTTCACGTTCAATCATTTTATTGAAGTGAAATATATAGTTCCCACTTCAGCTAGTACCCACCACTATAAACCCAATTTAGGTTTTCTCAGACATTTCACAGCAGAGGTGGCTCTTGCAAGTGGTCATCAGGAGGTGAAAATGTTTATTTTTATGAAAGACTGCATATTACATGCGAAATAGTCAAATAAAACACTTTGACTTATGTCAGATGCAATTAAATATGCTGTTAAAATTTAAAAGAAACAGAAATTGCTTGTTGCTTGTAAATGTGTGGTGTTTATAAATATCAGGACTGTTTTGGTCTGCCTGCTTATCCTAGGCAAAAAGGAACAATACGTCTTTTGGGAATCGCCTTCTAGTCTCGAGCATTTTAATTCAAATGTAAGATGCAGCTGTCGCCTATGCCAGTATGGTGTGGGGGAAAGTGCAAGTTGTGTGTCTCGTGGATGCACTGAGAGCAATGTAAGGCTCTTATGCTTTGGATATTCCTCAAAATAAAAGCATGTAATTATGTGGCTAGTTGGAGTTAATGCTTAACTGATTTGCTTTACCAGGCACCCTACAGTGATGAGTATGTTTGCTTGAAGAGGAGGAGCAGATGTAGTAATTTAAAGGTCCCAAGTCCTCTTCAACTTAACTTGCGTTTTCCTGCTTCTGCATAAATAAAGGGATGAAGTCTCTTCTCTGTCCTGTATGACAGCTTCTCCAGCAGTAGATTTCTTACTGTACTTCATCAGCACTTATGTCTTCAGATATTTCCTAGTTGCTCTAGGTTTTACTAGTTAATAGAACTAAAAGGCCTGGAAAATATACCAATGGCATTGTCAGGACAGGTGTATTGATAGTGTAATCCTCAGTGCAAACATATTCTGAATTACTGGGAAGATAATCCACCGTCTTCATCTACTCTGCATTATCTTGTCAATGAGTCTCTGGCAGGCAGGTGGGAGGTCATTGCAGTCTCTGTAAAGGATGGAAAATTATCTGAGCAGCGCCAGGAAGTTAGAGAACAGAGATAAATCCTCTCATCCTTTTCAGGTTTATATTTGGAAAGAAATATTTAGTACTAATGGTGATTAATGTGATTAATATTAAATATTAATCTGACCTGAGAAATTCCAAAGGGGTTGTTTATAGATATAGGAAGATGTGATTTATTCTTCATTGTGCAAAGAGTAAGAAAATGTGATATTTGTGTGTGTATTCTCTCCATTATGATCATGAGACCATAATGATAAAGAGACCAATAAGTTGCTGGTCTGGCAGCTTAAAGAAACAAGTCTCTTCCATATGTTTTATGTGATGAACCATAGGTACTGAAACTAGTAATCACATAGGTAATAAAAGGAAGCAGAAAAGTAAAGCTTTATACTAGGAAGCTTAAAGAAACAAGTCTCTTCCATATGTTTTATGTGATGAACCATAGGTACTGAAACTAGTAATCACATAGGTAATAAAAGGAAGCAGAAAAGTAAAGCTTTATACTAGGAAGCTTTGCAGTCATGTAACCATATACTTCTAGGTTTTATATATAGAATAGCACACACTGTATTACTGTCCATAATTTATTTTAATTCCAGAGAATAACCAGTCAAAAGAGAGCATACACAAAACACTTGAGACAGAAATTAATTTATTTTAATCTGTAAAATTCCTTGCCTTGTGTTTCGTACTAACCTCCCCTATCATGTAGGTGCCTTGATGTTCCACTCCCTTTTCTGCCCTCCTCAGCAGCTCTGGAGTGGTATATGAGGTTGTTGCCTTGTTTGTTTTTTGGAGTCTAGTGCTTGTCCAAAAATGACTGCTCTGCTTATACTGATACTTGTACTTATGGTCCTTTCCCATCCGAAGTGTGCCAAGTCTGTATCTCTTACCTTCCAAGGTCAGAAGCATTCATTTTAAGGTGGTGGATGCAGGCAGGGGTTGAACGCACTAGCATTACAGAAAGCAAAAACAGAGGTAGCTGAACACCAAGCCATAATACAGCTGCTGTGATAACAGGTGCAATTCTGGCACTCTTTAAGAGAGGAATGAGTCATAGAGGCAGAAAGCATTGCTTGGTTTGAGGGACAAACAGAAGACAGTACTGATCAACATTGATTTATTTGCCCGTGTTCCGAAATCACATCCACAGATATCTAAAATAGAACAAAACGATTGGTTTGTGCTGATATAGGGATACAAGCCATGGCTTTCTAAACTGGCAGGTGGAGAGTGCTCTGATGTTCTTGTTGCTACATTTCATAAGCAAAGATTTTTTTTGAGGAAGTAATTATATTTTTATCAACAGGAGAGTGAACGCTTTGCTTTTATAATGTCAGAACTATTGGAGTTAATTTCATCACTTCTCAGTGTCAGGGCTTTCATTAAGCCAGTGGTACTACTCAGATTTAAGTTACACCCCAGGGCATCAGCCATGGTAGTGCATCCTTGTTCCTCTTCTCCTTCTTCTGTTTACATCATGTAGAGCCTAGAATGAGACAGCTGTTTTCGCTCTGGTGGAGCTCTGTTGGTGTTTGAATACAATGGGGATGAAATAGGAGAATATCTTGTGCTGTCATTGCAGCCAATGTATTCTTATCTTTTTTCTTTTTTTTAATGATAGTAAAAATTATAGATTTCCATTAAAATTTAATTTTAGGGTAAGATGGTGAAAGGAATGGGGGGTGCCATGGACCTGGTATCCAGTGCGCAGACCAAAGTGGTTGTCACCATGGAGCATTCAGCCAAGGTAAGGCTCTTCCACTTCATTCTAAGTAAGTGTTTTGTGCTGTACCAAAAATAGAAGAAAAATAAAGACGACATCTTATATTCATTCTGACAGTTTGTGAGGATTTGACAGTTTTGGTGTTAGTTATTATGGAGGTGCAACGGGGGCTAGATTAGTATGGCTCCTTTCCTCTTCTAAGTGAATCATTCACCATGGAAAAAAATGAAATATTAACCTGATGTTTAAAAGCTAGTTACTTCATGCAAATTTAATGAGCGTGGCAATTGCCAGAGCTACAGTAGATGCTACCCCAGAGGTTTTACTCTTTGTCTCAGAATAATTTGAAAAATTAGGTTCCCCATGGTTAAATACTTGTTATTTACCTTTGAAGATATTTACCTTTGAAGTTGCCAGTCAAATTGGTACTGACAGTTTAATAGAATAGATCTTTTTGGCATGATAAGATGCAGGCTGCGTTACATCATTACATGATAGAGTTCAATGTAGAGACGTCTTTGTGGGGGGAGTTTTATAGATATAAACAGTCTCCCACAAGAGGTTGTAGGAAACTTGTCATTTGAAACTTCTAAAATGGGACTGTCCAAGCTATGAGAAAAATGTGCTGAAGTACAGAAATCTCTATTTTCAGGGAACTACATTGAATGTTTAAAAGATAACTTTTTATTTAATTTCTGCATTCCTGTAATTCCAAATTTGTTATATGTCTGCATTAAGTTGTGTATTGTTCAAGATAATATCCCTGTCAGAATGCATAAGGGAAAATGTAAGGAATTTGCGTGGTAAACTATAGTAAATATGTAAATATGAAAGCTAAATATATTAACAGTTGTCTGTTTTTAAAATGTGATTTGAAGAATGAATTTTCACTTTAAAAAATGTTGACAAATACAGTAGTTTCACATTTTATATTAAGTTGTGATTTCAGGGGGCACATTTTCACTAACAGGGCTGAGTCTGAGCCAATAGTTTTCACCTGCCTATGTGTAAATAAGTAAACAAAAGTAAAAAGCAAATGCACCTATATGACTTGCTTTCCTATCACAGCCTCCCAAAAACTGGATATGTGATTATCCATTTGCTCAGACACATACTTCAGGTATTAATGTGATCTGAATAAATATTTATGCTAAATTTCTAGTTGCTGTGGAATTTGCTTAAGGCTCAGAGTCTACCTTAGAAGTAGTATTACTGAAATCTTTTCTCAGTACAGCGTTTGGAAGTTGCATGTTGTTCTTTTGTCAGTAGGAGTACTGAAACATGACAAAGGTGGAAGCACAGATAGGTTCACTGTTACAATGGTTCATAGACTTTTGGCATTTTGGCATATGCATTTATAACTTGGGCTCTTACATACGTGGGATGTCTGGAGTGTACTTCTGGAAAGCCAGTTATAGGCTTTCATAAATTATTTCCTCTGCTTTTGTGAGAAAACACTACAAAACTGAACTGTGTGCATGATCTTCCATTTTTTTATTTTAAAATGGAGGATATTGGCATTCTTTCCTCTTACCTAGCCTCTTTTTGGGGTCTTCATACTACTTCCTGCTTGCTCAAAAGTAAAGGTGATGAAATATGGAAATCTAATGTTTGGAGGTCAAAAGCTGGTGTACAGTTTTCAGGTGCTTCTCTTTTTTTTTTATTATTATACACAAGCAAATACAGCACCTGTGCAACCACTTCTGAAGGTCAGAAGCCTTTTATTGGGGTGACTGCTTCTTATGGAGCCAATTTGATATTCATGGCTTTTTAATTCTTCACACCAAAGATTTTCTCACAAATGTATTGCATCTATATCTATGCAGCAGAGAAGTGACCCTTCATCCAGCTTCAAGCCCAGTGTGCTACTGAGTGAAAGGAATGTCTGCATGTACTGTGGCAGTCTGTTGTGTTTGCTGGCTTTTTATTATAGGGACATTTTTGTCATCTTAATCTCCAATTAAATCATAACAAATCTATCATTAGATGCCAAAGTCTTTTGTAAATAAACAGCGGTCAAGATTTGATGGATGGAAATACAGTGGAAGGTTATGGGATGTATGCAGTACCTTCAGTGGACATGTTCAAGAGTTAACTGCAATAGGTAGTTCTTGCAGTTTTGTCTGATTTGTGATCTTGTGAAAGATCTTATAATGCTTTTCAAGTTTTTTTTTGTATAATAATAATAATAGTGGCTTGTTAAACATTAGAAAAGTTTTCTAAGAGTTTAAAAGTGCATTCTCCTCAGCAATTGGCTGAGTGCTTGCAGTGCAGGCAAAATATAACTTACACTTAATCATGAGGGTGGAACTAGTATCTGTCTTAACACTCAAATACTCAAAAAATTGTCCTCTTTTAAAACTCTGATATGTAGTATATTACATATAAAACTAAATATGTTCCGCCCTGAATTATTTACATTTTTAATTACTTAAATTTTTACGTGTAATGAAAACCAAAAGGTACAGAAGACAGATGACAGAACATGAAGTGAGTTTTGGAGAAGACTCTTCAGCTTAAGAAGTGCTATTGAGGAAGGGTAGTGCAGAACTACACAAAATAATAAGGGCATGAAGAAGGTAGATGCAGAATGGCTAGTCATTGCCTTATAAAAGAAGTAGGGGTAGCCAAATGAAATTAGCAACCAGCATATTTAAATCAAGAAGAAACATTTTTCACAGCCAGCTAATGAAGTTGTGGATGATCAGCAGGATGATGCAGGAGCTCAAAGAATTAAGCCTATATGAAAGGGGCTAAACTGTTTTATGAGGTTAAGTTCATCAGTGACAATTAAATAGCATTGCCCAGAAGCAGTCTCTCTAGCTCAGGAAATCTATGCATCACAGCATGTGAGGAAACAGGAGGGCATATCTGTGGAAGGGTGGCTCAATTTTTGCTGTGAGATACTTGGCAAATGGACCTTAAGTCTAATTTGTTATGGTATTAATGTATTTTTTGCTAAATTACATTTTTTTCATAACCATGAAGAAAAAAAATAGAATGTAAGGTTGTTATTTAATCTCTAAACAGTCACTGTGCATCTGTACCAAGTCTGCTAAATACTGCTTAAGGGAAATAAAAGTCAAGTTCTTACCCCCATACCATCGTTGACATGTTTTGCAAAACATAGTGAAGTGATGGCTGGTAATTGTTCCATGTTGTGAAATGAGTTGTCTACACCATTGCGGAAAAGAGAATGGAAGCTAGTTCTAATCACTTGATTTGGATGTGACTGAAACATGGAGCACTGAACTTAAAACTGTAATTGTGAATAGTTTCGATTTTAATGTGTTCCGGAAGATTAAGGATACTTTTGTACTTCTACAGCAGAATTTTTTACTTAAAGCAGTCTGAAGCACCTTATTGTTTTTTGTATGTACACAACAGTCTTTTCCTTTATCTGAAGAAATCCCATATAAACTCAGATGATAAACACTCGTGCAGTTCCATTTAGATTCCTATTCTGATAGTGCCCTCAATGGATGTCTTCCAAAAGTTGCCTTTAATGCTAACTGGTAATAAAATAATCTTCAGCTCAAGAGTTAAGAGGCAGGAATTTATCAGTTCTCAGGGTCAGAGGAGCCATTCAGGTGGTCACCTCTGAAAGTCCATGCATTTCCATTTCAATTGGATACCAAGAAGAGACACTGGTTTCATATTGCTGAGAAATATACCTGATATGTTATTGAAGGTATTACAAATAGCACAGATTAATCTTGGCTCTTAGGCAAAAGGTGCGGGAAGGTCCTCAAGATGGACAAAATACAAGTAGATCAGTTGAAAGTAACACTGTTGCAAATCATTATTTTCATTAAGAGTGAGTGAGTTTCATCAGAGTAGTTGCCTTGATACCAGATGTAGATCTTGCCAGTACAATTAGAATTAGAATTAAGAAATAGTTCTTCATAGCACAAGATAAATTCAAGAGCAAATGGATTGCTGATTTTGTTGGGAGTCAAACTGCTGAGAGGTCATTCCTGAGTTTATATTAAGCCTTAAGGCAAACTGATGATTGTAAACTTAAAAAGTATTGAGTTCAGATGGTTAAATGAGACATGCAATAGTCTGAGAGTTTTGAAATATGTAACTGAAAATTTATAATTAGTGAAAAAGTAAAAGCATGTGATAATAGGAGAAATGTGCACTTAATGCTACCTCCAAACGCCTACAAATACTGATTAAAAATGTAGTGATCCACCTCTTTTATATCCATTCAGAGCTCGTGAAGCCTACATTCATTTAGCAGGATCTAAAGCCATTTGTGAATTCTATTAAAAAATTGAAGAAGAAAAGAAGGTAGGAGGGGGAGGAGAAGGGAAAACAAAAAAAAAATTCATCACCCAAACCTTACCTGCCAAGCTTCATGTCTTCTCATTAGTTAATCTTTTTTCCAGGATTTAGAATAGCTGGTGTTTGATGCCCCAGAAAAGGAAGTGCCTTAAAGTAAATCTTATTTTCTATAAATACATTCTTTTCTACTATATTTGCATCCTAATTTGTTCTGTCTAAAACAGAGATAATGTAACTTCTTTGTAGCACTGGAAGATGAGGGTATTTACTCATCTCTTGGTCTGCTTTTGGGCTTTCCTGGAGAGATGGAGGGAATAGGAATTCAGTGTGGGTATAGAAGCTGGATTTACTATTTTCAGAGCATGACTATGCAGTTGAGCCCTGGGCATTTGAAATGCCTCCCTCTATGACTGATGCTATACATATTGTTTGTGATAAAATATAAGACAGAGAAATGTCATGGCCACAATGCCTTTCCCTAGTTTTTGTCCTTTATGTGTCATCAGTGTGGTCCAATGTATCTCTTGTCCTCACTGTGCAGCAGGAAAGACAAATTATTAAACAGAAGTATGCAGAACTTCCAAACTCAGGAGCCCAGTCAGTGGTACAGTGAGATTCTTATTAATCATCTCCCTGTATCTGGGATTTAAGTAGTAACTGTTCCACATTGCCAGAGATGAAATCTGCCATAGAAGTGAATTGAAAGAGGGTTCTGAGAACGGTGAATGTTTCAATAACACTGAATGACTACAGCTGTGATTTTCATGTACATATTTGAATTCTGAGTAAGTTGTGTTGTGTTGAAAATTAATGTTTGTCTGTATATTGTTAAACACAGGGCAATGTCCATAAAATCTTGGAAAAATGCAGTTTACCACTTACTGGGAAACAATGTGTAAACCGCATCATTACAGAGAAGGTAAAGTACTTTTCTTGAATCCTTGTCAATACTTTCCTCCTCTATCCCTAAGAAAGGACACTCGGTAAAAGTAGAAAAGCATAGTAAAAATGAAGAATATGTTCAGTATCTGTTGCCAATGAAGGGCAAAGATTCCCTTGGAGTTCAGTCCAGATGTCTGGGGATCATATTTTCCCTTTTGAAGTTTTTGCCATTGAATCTAGCATACTGAACCATACTCTTAGAGACCTTCAGAACAAAAATGCTATGCATGAGAAGTATACAAAGTGTGTAAGTACTTATTTTGACCAAAGTATTCCTGAAAATTTGCCATGCGAGATCCAAATCCTCAAATACAGATGTAAACACAGCTCTTTTTTTTTCCATCAGAGCAACAACTGTGTAGCACCCATGTCAGACAATTGGCATCTTCCTTTGTGTATACTACAGACTTTTCCAGAGAAACACAAACTGTAGCTGTAGCAGGGCTTTAATTCTTTTGTCCTTACTTGATTCCATTTGTGAAGCAATTTACTCTCCAGTGCAGGTACATGTGAGCATCTGATACTGCTGCTGCTCTGAGTACATTAGTGGATCTTTTCAGCAAAGGATAAGTCACTTAAGGTTTTTGCTGTAATCATACTCCTTTTATTATCAGTGTTCACATTTTTAAGGGCTTAGAGTAGTTCCTCTGTGGGCCATCTATCATACTAAGTAGAATGCATCAAAGGTGCTGATGTAGAATTTTGCTTTCTCCTGGTGGTATATTGGTACTGTAATTTAAGGGGGTTTTTTGTCCACAAAGTAAGGGAAAATAAATGAAAATGTGGAATTTTTTCCAGTCTTCTACTAACTGACCGCATACAAATGTAAGGTACAAAAACATGAGAGTGAACAAGGACTGATAGAAAATAAACAAAAGCAGAAATTTCTCTAAGAGTCACCACTTGTCAGATCTGGTTGCTTTATTAGGAGATGATGCAAATGTACAATAAATTTTGTTTCCACACTAGCTTCCCAGTATGTATGTTCCTTATGCCCAGTTTCTCTTTTGAGACTTAGAGGAGCTATCACTTTGCTACCATTTTTCAGTCCCATAAATCAGTCTCATGTGCCCAGAGGACAGCTGAACTTCAGTACACTTCTGTGATGAGCCTATGACTTTACTTTCATTTCAAGTTCAGTCTTCACTGGTCTTTTGCTAATGACTTTTTTTATTAAGGAAAATTACTATAGACCTTATGGTTTCCCTGGCAACTAGCTTGCAACCTGTGTATCTCCCTCTGGTAGGCACTATTAAAGTGCACATTGTTTTAAAGGTGTTTTTATTTGATGTGCTTGTGAGCCTTGAAAGTGGAAAGCATATTGTATGAATATGTAAGGAAGAACAGCCTTACTCCTTCAGCCACTTCCTCGCAGTCTTTCTATTAAAAGTACAACAAATCTTGTCTTTCATTGCTAGTTTCTGAAAATATTAAAATTTGCACTGGGTGTACAGTAGCTGTTAGAGAAGTTTTTAGTCTGACAAAGGTGTTCAACCACTCAGTACCTCTGTACTGGCCTTAAAATGAAATAGAAGAGTGAGGGAGACATTGTGTTTTCCTGTTTTCCTTCATGATCTCTTGTGAGCATTGTCTTGCAGGAAAGAACATCTCATCCCTTTCCTTTGGACCTCCCAATTCTCACCAGATTGGAGCAGGAGGCATGGTCCTCATTTTATGCAATGAAGAACAGTTGCACATTTTTCCCACAAAACTAACATATTCAGCTCATATTTTAGATTCTTTTGGGTACAAATAAATGTAGCAGAAATCTTTATTGGTCAGTCAGAAAAGTGTAAAGTGAACCTAATTGATAATGGCATAATCTGTTACTGAGGGAAGACTACCTACTTCAGCACACCATTTTGTGGTGGAATTTTACAATATTACTACTTACATTTTCTGCTTTGATAATAAAAAATTAATTGTGTGCTATTTGAACCTGACAGGCTGTGTTTGATGTGGACAAGAAGAAGGGATTGACCCTTGTGGAAATCTGGGAAGGACTGACAGTGGATGATATCAAGAAAAGCACTGGCTGCGACTTCACAGTAAGTCATTTCACAAACAAATATAGTTATTCTGGTGTCAGAACAAATATTCTCTACAAACACTCACCACATGAGGACTTGCAGAGGCAGTAGGTTTCATCCTTATAGGTGAGGGCTGGGTAGATTACCTGTGGGATTTACAATGAAAACAAGAAGATTATTTAGGACGAATCTAGTATGATTATATTGGAAGCATTAGAAACTAGGAAAAACCGAAGAGATGGAGGAATGACTAAGGGTAAAAGGGCACTGTGGAAAGGGAACTTTTATGATGCTTCGAAGAGGGAAGCTGATTCATATCTGAGATATAGATGAATATTTAGTTTTACACAGTATAAATTAGGTAAACTAACTCTTTGTTGCTAAGTTTTCATGCTATCTTTAGGTGGGGTTGAGTCTTCTCCGCTCTGTGTTACTAGTGCCAATCAATTAAATGCTGTACTGTTGGTATATTTGCTTTTTCTCTCCCATTGTCTTGTATGAATGAAATGTATGCTCTGCATTAATCCAGAAAGCCGCTGCCTTTTTACCTTCACATTCATTCTTAAGTCTCACTTAATACTAAGACAAAACTGGCTTATTAAAGGAAAGTGTACCACACTGGATTGTAACTTACTGCATATGTGTGGTTGATAACATATAGTTTCTTCGTGGCCTTCTCCTACATGAACATTACGAAAATTTTTCTTCTGTGTTGTGAAGTCTTTTGGGGCAGGTCAGCCCTCATTTGATGAGAACAGTGAGAATGACAGTATACAAACTGTACTATAAAAATAGTGGGGGAATATTTGGTGATGAAGTGCAATACTCTTCCTCTTTGCAGAGTTTCGTACAGGGCTAGGGCACATAACTGAAAGATTGCAGAGCAGTTAGTACATGAAAGAGTTTGTTATTAAGGCTTTAAGCATACTACTGGCAGTAAGTAAAACTTCTGAGCAATAAGCCTGTGGAATTTCATTCATTTCCGGCATCCATAGGGTCCATTTCTGAGAACTAAATATGATAGTGTATGTTTTTTCTTGTGGAGTTTTAAATATTTTAAGTAAAGAGCTGTTCACTTCTGAAAACACATTTGTTCATCTGAGAAAAATTGTTTGGTTGGAGACAAACGACCTGCAACTGCAGTGTGCATTAAACTGCTACAAAATCACTTTGCTCCATTATTAATTTTCCATGTAACATTTTATGAAAGTTGTTATTATTTTTTAATTTAAAGTGGGAGCAACCTTCGATATTCAGCAATTCTGTGTGCAAAAAAAAATATTCATTCAGCTTCTGACTGTGATTTAGGAAAAAATGATAAATTTTTTAAAATAGCAATAATGTCAGGTCTTCTGTTTCTTTGGCTGATCAGCCTGTCAAACAACTAGCATCCAAAATTAAAAACATAAAAACGACCTGGTAGGTTTGTATCTATTGCAGTCAGTCACTTTGTTTTGTTCTTGCATATTTAATTTGGGGATTAACTTCATGACGAATTTGAAGGTGCCATGTTTAGTAAGCATTTAAATACACTGAAACCGTAGGAAAGGAATTTTCTTGCCAGAAACAGTCCTTACATGCTTCAAACATGCTTGTTTGGAAGGAGCGATGTCTTTTTGGTTCAGGTGACCAATATATATCTCTATTTAATTGAGCATGTGTTACCAAAAGTAAAGTCCAATAGCTTGTGCTCAAGGCAATGAAAGCAGAAGCAACCAGAGAATTCAGAGAAAGAAGTGATCAGCTTAAAATGATGGGCTATGAGATTAAGTTTTGCAGCAGCATGGTGGATATGAAAGAACAAACTATTAGGACCAAAGAAAAGATAGCATGACCCACTGTCCCTTAGTGCTTTCCCGTAAATGTTACAAAGCAGTGGTATAAATTTTGAATCTTTAGGATAGCCTGAAGTTAGCAGTTGTGAGAGGTATTCCAACAACCCACTGTCTAGGTCCCTGGGATTTGTCTCTCTGGGATCAGGAAGGGACACTTCACAGGCACCATTTCCTAGTTCTCCTGAAGGCAAATTCCAGTGCAGTCTGCTCTGTACAGCTGCTGTAGTCATGCATGAAATCACGAGCTGCACTAAAGACGCTGTGGGCATGAAAAATGTAGATGCTGCTTGGTTTATGCATTTTCATATATTTATGTTGAAGGCATGTGGCTTGCATAAATGCTGGCAAAGCAGTGCTTGCTTGCAAAGCGTGTACCTCTACCAAGGAATGCGCAGAGGTCAGTGTTACCTACTGACTGATAGTGCCAAAAATGACTGAAATCTCTGTAGGGCTGCAGATGGCAAGCATGATCCATCCACAGTGATTTGTTTATTAAAGCTGTAGCGTGGCAGAGCACTAGCTCTTCCTTTTTGTTTTGTTTTGTTTTTTCCCCTCCTCTAAATGATGTTTCCACGCCACATTGACTGAGTCCCCGTGTCATTGAAATTCTTATTGAAACTTCTGTTGACATCTGTGACAGCAAGACTGGGCCACTGTTGCATAATATTGGATCCTTGATGGCCCGATTTTCTTATACAGAGAACACCTACAGCTCCTCTGCTTAGTTTTGAAGTTCAGAGGCATTTGTTCAGAAAGCAGCACCCTCAGTCCTTTTTTCCACATTTCAAGACTCTGCCTCAGGCTTCCTTGCAGGAGTAACAGTTGTGCTTGTGATTATTTATGTTCACTGAATGAGACATCTTGTTCTTGTTTATATTGGTGACAGGAGCTTTAGTGATATTGTATTGCTACAGTAAAAGCATTTTTGGATCATACGTTTTGCTAGTTTGAAGCAGAAATAATGGGTGGAAAATGAGGAGCTGACCCTTTTCTAGCAGCTTTTTTCAGTGAACGTTCTGCACTAAAACAAACATCCCTTTGGGTTCATTACAAGTGAGATTTTAAGGGATGGCTGTACCTTTGTATGCAGCTATCTCTGCCAGTGCAGACTATTCCTTTTTGGAGAGGAGAACTTTATAGCCTTTCTGGCTTTCTTTGAGACACATTTGGGTGTTCCGCAACGTTTTCACAGCCTGCTTACTGATTTGGAAAAACATCTCCTAAAGGACATTTACAACAACAAAATGTCAAAGAAAACATGATTCAGAATCAACAATCTTCATTATAGACTGGCATCATATAAAAAATAAACAGTTCACTCTTGATTTTACTGTGGTGTGAAGAAAAAGTGTTGGCTTATCTTGTGTGCTTAAATCAGATTTGCTGTAGCCTAGCATATGGATCACCTTGGCAGGTGATCTGTTTGGGCTTGTGGTGGTTTATATCATTGATGAGACCATGAGAGAAGAGACTGGGAACTATACTTCTGCAGATGTATTTCATTATAAAAATAATCAGGATAAGTCTGCCGAGGTAAAAAATTCCCCATGCCCCCCCCCCCCCCTTTTTTTTTATTTGCTTATTGTAAAAGCTCAGTTTTACAAGATTTTCTTCAAAGATAACATGGAGTTTTGGAAAAGCATCTGCCAAGGAATCATTACATGGTTGAATAGCAATTGACTAGTGTATGTTTAAAAAGAAATTGACTGTCCAAGTTCAAGCCAGTGAGTACAAAATAATAGAGGATACAGTTTTTATTTTCTGGAGGTACATTTTCCTTTGAGGAAATGAGCTGTTGCAGGATTGAGTCTGTTTTTGAATGGATGTTGTGTTTATTCCTGATCAATCTTCCCCACTGCAGAATTGACATTAGGAACAGGTTTTTGTACAAAAGTTGATGTTGGAATTGTGGTTTGCTTTTACCTGCAGTTTCAAATAATTTAGGAATTAATAAGGGATATGCAGCTTTTATTATGTTAACAAATACGATAACAGTGGTTGCTATAAACTGCTTGCTATAAAGAAACACAATGAAATAAGCATAGGGCTGTTTGTGTAGCTGGAAAAGGTAGTTTGGTGTTGGAAATTGGAGAGTCAACAAGCTCAAATTGCAGGGAGTCCCTGAGGCCGCATGTCCTCGTACCAGTTCAGAGGCTGCGTACAGACTGCCCAGGCAGACTGCTCCCAGTACACCTATGTTGAACACTACACCTGTTCAGCATTAGCAAAGTGTTTTGAAGGTTCCAAGATAAGCTGTTCTTCCTGTAAGTGAAATAATGTTAAGAATGTGTTGCTTAGGAGGTACTGTAAGAAAGTAGCAACTCTGTGGCTGTGTACTGTAAAATAGTCTTCATTAAGCATGTTCAGCTCTTACCAAATGCTGTGCTGTTAGCACGGGGTGATACTGAATTGACTGACTCCACTGGGATTTAAAGCAGTGGACTCAGGGGGCTGTCTGCATTTCAGACTTGATTACTCTTTATTTTCCAAGCACAAACCATCATTTTTGTTACATTTGCATTTTTCTGCTTATTTAATCACATTTATTTAGAGCAAACAGTTGTATTTGGGTCCAGTTCTGAGCGGAGCTGGGCTCTCACCACGTCTGTTATCTTCAGTAGGCATTGTGGCACTTCAGCACTCATGGGTTCAGACCCTTTCTGAAGCAGATAGTGGTACACACAAATGACAGCTGTTAGCATCAGATGTGCAGACATTACATTTAACAAAATATGTTCATTCAAATGTAAAACACTCGAGGTTTTGATGGCACCAAGATCTACGACAGGAGAAAAACAATATCTCCTCCAGTAATTGTCTTTTGTTACTATTTGCAGAATACAGATTTTAATGGTGCTTCCAGGTTTTGCCTCTACTTCAATGGAACCGTCCCTGGGTGAGGCAGAAGTAGGCCCAAATTAAATAACGCACACAGGCACTTGGAGTCAGAAATGTTGAAAGATTTCTGGAACTAGTTCAGGAATGCTGGTGCACTCAGCATTTCTCCAGCTGTTCTACACTTCACCTATTACATCTATTTATTACCCTAGTTCACACACAACTTTGAAAAATCAATGAACAGTTTCCATCCACTGAAAACATTTCATTAGCATTTGATAAAGTAAACACATTCTTCATGAGCTCAGCTTTCTTTGGTGGCTATTCTCAAAAGGTTATAAATGATTATATATAGTGGCTGGAGGAAGGATAATGTAGAAATCTAATCGGTATAGGAAATACAGCCCTGTACCTCTAAAAGAAAGAGGCCTTAATGCTTGGAAAGGCCCTTATATATCATTCCTTCATGAGTTGGCTTGTTCAGTACTGTTAAGTGAAAAAGATGGGATAAGGAGGCAGAAGGAATGCAGTATGTGATGTTTCAGTGGGACACGTTAATTAACTAGGAGCCAGATTATCTGTGGAGCTGTTTTTCATCCTGGGCAAGTAAGATCACCTGAGTTACTTTTGATCTTCATTTTGGGGCACCTGTTTAAATAGGGCTGGGGACAGGAGATATTTGAAGAGGCTTGGATATTCTGTAGAGGGCTTTTGTCAAGGTTCAGCCTGAGAAAGTTCGGGTTCTGGCAAATGTTAACTGTTGCTAGTCTTCAAAGTCTCTGTATTGTTCCCATTTACACCTTCTTTCCTCATCTGATTTCCTCTGTAGGCTTACTGTGGCTTATTTTTGGTCTGCTGGATATCTTACAATATCAGCAATTGATTTTTATGAGTGTATGGAATTAAAACAATAGAATACATAAGTGTGTCCTCACACAAAAATGAATGTGAAGGGAAAAAGGCAAGTTTAAAAAGAAAAGGTTAAATTAGAAGTTTTAAACTATATCATCAAACAAATCAAATGAATGTGAATGGAAGAAGGCAATTTTTTAAAAAATAGGTAAAATTAGAAGTATTGAATTTTTCATCAAGCAATGAAATCAAATGTATACATATACTGTGGGTACAGTATGTGTATAATATAGGTCTGCATTTGATTGTATATCCCTTGCTAATACACATGCTCCAAACCTCAGTTGACTACTCCTGCACAGACCCAGCATTGACAGACAGCATCCTGTCTGCTGGTAGGTGGGGAGGAAAAGCAAAATTAACTTGGCTATTGAGCAAAGAGGGGAAATAATAGTTTAAGATTCCTTGTCATGCTTGTTTTAATACTGAAGTGATGATTCAATCATATATTGAATATAATCTGTTTTGTTGCCTCTGCACCATTCAGTGTATTGATACGTGAATGCAAGTGGCTTAGAAGGTGATGGCTGAAGCTGTTGCCCATCTGCAGCTACGTCTCCTATTGCTGTTCATGGCAAGTGCAGCCCCACTGTATGCAAACTATGACCATTTACGGGCCAGAGCATTAACTAAGCCATGGCCTATTTTTGAGATATGTTCATCCACCATCCTGTATGCTGTATAATTGAGGAGCTGCTTCACCTGATTTCAGCTGTCCCTTCTGTGGGCATTGAAAGCCATCCAAGATGACCATGCAGTTAGCAGGGCCAAGTACATGTTCAGCCATCCAAGTTTAATCTGCTTGCATTCTCAGATCAATAATCCAGCTCAAAAGAAATGAAGTTTACATGCGGGATACTAGCACCACACATATCTTGTATTCCTGCATCAGAAAATTTAGTTGTGGGAGTGTTTATCTCTGAAATACTGCAAATATATCAGTTTAAATAAATACAGTGTCTCTAGTCTTCAGTGGCACATAGTTGATAGAGATGGAAATGAATGGTGGGTTGTACTGCTGTATCTGTATGCCAACTGTTGTGTTTTTTCCCTCCTTTTTGCTAGGTTTCGCCAAAACTAATACCAATGAGGCAGATTTAAACATGAAATACAGACTGGGCTTAACTTGCCAGGAGGCTTGTTTCCAAATGGGAGCTCAGTGAAGAGAAATCGATGGCTGTTTTGCAAATTTACTCTTTTTTTTTTTTTTTTTTTTTTTTAAAGAGCTTTGTAGGTAGTTTCCAGATAGTTAAACTCAGTCTGTGACTATAAGCCTGAATTTTATTTCACTTTCCTAACATTACCAATTTTAATGGCAGGGTGAATTTATTCCCTAAATTTGAATAATATTATACTAAAATGTTAATGAACATTGCCCAAAAAATGCCTTGTATTCTTTCTGCCAAATACTACATTTTTTGCACAGATTCAGATAATGACCATGCAAAACTTGTGGTTGCCTCTGCTTTTCCTGATACCATTAAACTTAAAAGTCACTCCCTGGCTCTGGAACTACAGCACTTACCATGTCTGTTCTCCTGAGGTGTGGTTTTTTTTTTCTGGAGCAGTCTATAGCTAATGTACACAGCTAGAAAGAGACATCAGAAATATGGACTTAGCTTTTCTCGAAGCTTTTAATGAGTCTGTGACAAAACTGTTTATACTGCTGGAAATAACTGAGTCCTTATGCCTGAATATGTCTGGTTTCCACAGTGTGTGTCTGTTGGCATTAAGAACCCTACATCTCCCAAAATCCAACTCTGACCCCTTCTGTTTAAATCATACAAACTAGAATGGGGCTAGTATGAAGGAGAAAGATTAAAAAGTCTCCATCCCCATGCAGGCAACTAGTAGCTGCGCAAGTGTCCTGTGTGAACCAGTCTTATTCTCCAGATATAATCCTTATTCCCAGCCCCGATTCAAAGGCAAATGAAGATTGTTTCTGGAGTGAAGTCCATCCTTCCAGTGTAACACAGAAACAGGAGAAGACAATGTTGTGGGCACTTGGAACGTTCTTTTGAAGGGAATACGGTCGGTTAAGGGTAAAAGCAGTAAGTTTGCACCACTTGCTGATCAAGGCATTGGAAAAACCTAAAGGGTTTGGAATGCAAACTCATGATAACTAGAATGAATGCCATGAGACAATCAAAATGAAAAATCATTCTCTCGCACTGGTTCTGCTATTTGATAAAGAACTTCCTTTCACTGTTATTAATTACAAAATGACTGTTGTTTTTGCAAATAGGTAATATTACAGCATTGGATCTCACATCCCAAATCAGCACAATATGTCTTTATTACACAGAGCATTAATTGACTGGAAGTCTGCATTTACTAAAATACAGAGTTTTCTGCATGTATAATGGTTTCTGTCATTCATATAAATAGGAACACGTAAAACACTTCAGATAAAATAATTTCTGACATAATGTTTCACAGCAGGACTGGAGCAGATTAAGTGACTGAAAAACACATAAAATGTAGATGCACAAATATATATATATATGCACACCTATCATACATGTGATAAACAGTGTTGCGATATAGTACGGAAGGGCATTCTAATACTAGATGGAAGAGCTATTCACTATAGTCAGTGTGTACTATGGAAGGAATGTAACACATTTCTAGCGAACCAGTTAGGAAAATCCTACACTATTCAGCTCCTGTACTAGCCTCTGTACTGCATTTTTCCATTCAAAAATAAGAAATGCATCTCTTTCTTGGGACAGGTATAAAAATTGTCTTGATCCACACATGGGTTTTATAGCAGTAAAACTGTTTTGATTAGAGAGATTATTTTGCTTAGTTGCCCTTACTCTAAACAATTCTTTGATAATCTCTTGTCAATACCAGAATAGGTTATCCTTCTTCCCACAAAGGAATAAACAAAATGCCTTTGCAAGCACCTTTATGCTAGTACAGAAGTACTCCCATAATACAAAGTTGTGTGACTTGAACTCGTGGATGCTAGGCCATTTTATAGCCTGAACGTGTAAGCAAGACCTGAGCCCAAGGGAAAGAAATGTGTTGTACAAAGACTAGTGCTAATTTCATGATTAAACATATACAAGTGATGTGGTTGATAGGTCATTTGCATGCAAGACTTGAAACTACATTGATCAAAGTGCTGCAGAATATCTTAGCCCAGGATTACCACAAATTAGTTAGCTTTTACCTAGCTTTAGTTTTCACCTGTTTTCTCTGTTGAGGTGTGTTCCCTATGTTATTCCCTTATTCCAGACAAATTACTTTCTTAAAGTTTGGCCATTTCTATTGCTGTAGAGGTGGGATGAAGTTCTGCGCACGGAGATGTTGCAGATTAGGAATCTCTATAAAACAAAAGTTGACTCTATTTTAGCCCAATATAAAAGAAGTTTTGGGTTTGGATAGGGTAGCCCAGAGGCCTCTTCCCCAATCCATAAAGACACTTCAGTGGCAGTTCTGACCCTTGTAGTGCTGTACACAGCAAAAAGTGCCTGTCTTTGCCTTCAGGGCAAAGGATGGGTGAAGAGCTACTCTCAGGGGATAGGTGTGATCCCTGAAGGTGTCTTGTTCGTCACCGCTCAAAGCTCTCAGAGAGAGTACCCGGAGTGGATGCTGGTTTTAGGGGAGGAGTATAAAAACTATTTTACAGGGGAAGGGAGTTAATAGTAACTTATCCAGAGAAGAAAATGTGTATTTAAATAGCTGGGAAAGTCTTAAATCTATGAATAAAATGTTGATCTGTTGCAATTACCTATGCTACGTTAGTTATAGGACTGATTAGTTAATTACAGCAAACATTTATTGACATACATAAAGTACAGAAGTGTCTGAGGGCAGCATCAGGTGTATGCTGCTCCTGCCATAGAACTATGCTTTGCTGTCATACGCACAGAAGCCATTGTTGTCATTAGTATATGGCTGTAAAAAAACTAATGACCTGATAATGTCTGGGAGTTCAGCACCTTGGTTTCTGAGGCAAAGAATTGGGAGCCAAGAACTCCTGAGTTTCAGCTTTTCCAGTTCTTCACTTACTGCCTTGTGGAATGTCATCTGTGCTCTCTGCCTTGTCTCATGTTGCTGAAAAAGGGGATATTTTTCTTCCTACCTCACAGGGATGTTGTGAGGAATAACCAGCTAAGGTCTGTGCAACAGGTTATTTTTTCTCTTCAACTTGGAGATCTCACTTGATCAAGAGTGTGGAAGAGTACTTGAAGACTGTCAGACGTGCTGGATACGAGTTCTGTGTCTTCTTTTGTTTGTATCAGTGTTGATGCAAGAGAGCAAAAGTCAATATGGTGCTGAAAACTGGGGATGAAAGGAGAACAGGCTCTCTCATATAAAACAGTGGTGCAAGTATCTGTATGTCACACTTGAAGTTTTTTATCCTGGGGACAATATATTGTGGTAGAATATTGGTATTGTTCTGAAAACGTCATGTATCCGCACAAGCTAATTGCAGCAAGCTGTGACTCCACTTTTTTAATTAATCTGTAAAGTTGGAATAGAAATTAAAGCACTCCTAAGTATTTCCTCTCTGTGGACACAAGTGTGGTTCATAGGTAAGGTATGATCTGAGCAGTAGTCGCGATGATCGGTGTTACAGGGATGAGAGCTTCTTGTTCCTCTTTGGTGGTTGATGGTAGGCATGAAGGATTATTGGTACATCACTGAGATCATCCCCTGCTTGACAGCACTTTGCAAGACAAGGACAGTCGATACTCTTTGTCCTGAAGAAGATGGTGATTCTACTATATTATCACACTGGACTTAACTTCACTTTATATTTTATTGACTTTTGTCCCTGAAAAAGCAAAAAAATGAAATATTATAGAAGATGTAGTTGTACTGTAAGCTCTGCAAACTAAGCATCAAAGTCCTATGTATTTGCAAAACAATAAAGATTAAAAATCTCAGGTTTCATCTATTTTCACCATTTTTCATGATGATCTGTTCTGCCATTAGGAACACTAAAAGCTTAGCTTGTGACACCAGCATGTCACAGCTCAGCACACGCAAAAACCTCATGGTCTTGGCTGAAGGTAGAGGGATTTAATAAACAGAAATAATGAAGCTGGAAACTCAGCGAAGAGCTGATTCTCCATGTTCTCTCTTCTCACTGACGTCTGCGTTGGGTCAATCTCAAACATAATTATCACACTCATTTTTGTAATTGATTGAAAAACAAGTAAGTCAAATAATGAACTACATATGTAGTGATTTTTTACCTTTTGATTAAAATGGCTGTAGAAGTGATGGCATTTGAGATGTTAATCATTGATGTTAGTGTGTGGCTGCACTCTGAAAATAGTACTAGGTGACACATGAAGACAAATTCTGTTAACCAACCACCTGGCAAATGATAAAGTAGATGATTGCAAAGTGTTGAAAACGGGGTCATAGTGGGGTCATCCTTCCACACATGTCATAAGTTCATGACATTAAGTTCATGAGTTAATATGTCATAATACCATTGCATCTTCACTATCATCAGAAAGCAGGTTGATAAATGCGAAGAAAAATGTTTAGGCTCAGAAAAAAAACCTTGATGATTTGCTCGGAAACGAACTCTTCCGTAATTTTTATGTGTGGTCAAAATCCAACAGTCTCTCGCCCCTGTGAAGGGGGGTACAAGGCAAGTGCCACAACCACTGAGATAATACACCAGTCTTTCAGCTCTAAAATCCACTCATACAAATGCAGAAGGTAAAGTTTTCCTCTGACAAGAGGAGAAAGTTGGTTACACGCATATCTGAGCAGTTTTGTGGTATCTTGTATATCTTCTGTTGTTGCCTATTCTACAATATCCCGTTGTTCCTGTGACGCACTGCAGTATTCTGAGCCCCTCCTCTGCCCATGTCCATCTGCTGCTACAGACCAGGAGTCTTAGCTCTGAATATGCCTACACCGCAGTAGGTATGGCATTTTAATGGAACAACTTCAGGGGACATTGTGAGGACAGGGGACAGAAATTCCTTTCCTGAACATATTTATGTAACATCAGATTTTGAGGCCCCAGCAAAGGTAAAAGCAGCTATTGTGCTTGTGTTGCGGGAACTTGCTGTGTCTGGCTCACGTACTTCTGTACATATTTAGAATAAGTGAGAGCATGGAAGAAATTCTTGCCTTCAAGGCCAATGGGTTTTCTGTCCGCCTCCCATGGTACTTCGATTCTGGTTTTTTTATTGTAGTTTATTATTGTAATGGCTTGCAAAAGCAAGTAGAACGTTACTTATTTGTGGGAGCAGTAGAGTCTAAAACTAGATTTTCTTCTTTCATGCTCTTAAAGCTGTCCCCTGAGCATGCAATCCAGAGAAACACTGTTGAACTTGTGTAAAGCTGTGATAGGTGCTTAGGCTGCTGCAATGCTTTCAGGCATTGCCACTGCTGCTGTTGCATGGGGTGGGAAGTGCTGCCTTTGGTGCACTGCAAAGCATCATGTTTGCCTCAGACCTGTGCCTGTATGAGATTCACAAGACAGTGTCCGTCCACCTGACTGCTGAAGAGTCTCACCGAGTATGCAGGTTTGTGCAGTTTTCAACATAGTAGTGGCACAGCCCAGCTCCTTTAAAAAATGGCAATGAGGCTTCTTTCCCTGTATTAACTTAGAAAGGAGAGTGTTTGTGAAGGTTCAGTTGCTAACTCTGTCCAGGAAAATTCAAAGCACATCTCGCTTATCCCAGGAAAGCACCTAACCTGCCACAATGTGGGGTGAGCTGGGTAAGGCTGTTGCTCTGGGGGAAATGGGCTTGCTTTGCAGAAGGGATTGCAAGGGCTGGCTACAAGGCTGTGACAAGAGAAAGAAGGAGCAGGAGATGGTCATCTAGCATGTAAGTTACCCAGCAGCGGCAAGGCCTGAATTTTCATTTGAAGAATGGCTTTTGTTTTATTAACATGGGCTTTAAACTGTGTAAGCAACTCACTTCCCCTCCTTTCTGGCTCCCCTGCGTGTAGGGACCTACCTGAACTAAGACAGGTGTTTGAGGGCAAGCGCAGAACAAAAACGTGAAGGCACCTACAGAACTGGTAGGTCAAGCAGCATGGTGCTCTGGCACCTCAACAGGGTACAGAGCAGGATTTTCCCTTTTAAGATTATATTGCCTATATTAATCAAATTCACTTATAGGTGCCTGTGTAAATTACTTTTATTTTTTGGATATGTTCCTGTATATTCACTTTGGATCTGTCAGCTGGAAAGCACATAATATGTAGGTAGAAAAGGGAATTGAAAACTTCTGTAAATGCAGGGAAAACTTGTTACAAGAAGCACCAAAACAGTAGCCAGGAGGATAATTTGTTTGCATAAACTGAGCAAAAGCAATGTGAAAAGCAAATTCAGATGTTACCCAAAAAAAGTACAAGGCAAGCCACAGAAGTAGCACATTGGTACCACCTACAGAAAGTATACATTAATTCTAGGACAAATGCAATCTCATCTGTTTAGGCGGTTAGTGAATAAAGACTATAAATTATATCTGATGCCCATATCCTGCAAAGTAGTGCTTCCCCCCACCCCTTTGGAAAATCTGGATGTATGAGCAATTAACACTTTCTCTCAGATCTGTCCAAGAATAAAGCAAGCTGTGCAAGGCTATAGCAGGCAAAGCTGTCTTGTCCAATGAATATCTCTAAAAATACAAACTTTAAAGCTGTAATCAGGCACTCTGGCTTGCCAGTCATTTCTGTCTAGTTCCATCTTGCATTTGCTCCAATAAAAGTTCTCATCAGTGCTTTCCTGCTTCTGGCACCCTCCTAATCCTAAAGGAGTAGCTCCCTTTACCCAAGGAAAGTGCTCAAATTCCTTCAGTCATTCTGCTTGCCTGGCTCATTCTGGGGTGTGGGAGAGAAGGTAGAAGCGTGTGTCGATGTGTCCACAGAGCTGTGCCAGTGGGGGAACTGTGACCAGCAGAGCAGGGCTGGTGGGATGGCTGCAGGGGGGTGCTGCCCGCTCCAGCTGCTCTCAGCCGAAACGTGCCTGCGGCGTGTGGTGTGGGCAGAGGAACGGCAGAACAGAGGTACTGCTGACCACCAGAACTTGTGGTTTGCTGGTCTGTTTCTAATGCACTGCTACTGACACACCTCCTGCCAGAGGAAAAAAAAAAGGTGCATGGTGTATTCTCTGTTTTTCATTTAGTTTCTATTTGGAGATCACATGGATGCCTGTGTTTGAAAAATGAAAATAATGCACTCCTGTGAAGTGGACACATCTTCTGGGCGCTGGCTAGTCCAAGCCCTGGGCATACTCATGGCTGCAGTACCCTCTGGGGAAAGGAGGAAGACATCAGGCTTGGACATGGCTGTTCTCAGATCCTAGATGCTCATTGTAAGGGCTGTCCTTTTGTGGGGGGCATGGGGTTTGTGTGGCAGGGGACAGGGCTGTACCACCACGTCTGTCTGCCTTGGCTGAGAATGGCTCAGGACTTCTTCAGCGTAAAAGGCAGGGCTAAGATCTCGGACTGAAACAGCACAAAACTACTTCTCTGCCCTACACGGCAGAACCACTACTGAAGCTTTTGTTTCCACAAGGAGATGCTTCTCATGGTATTGCTGATACTTCCTTCTTCTTCAGGCTTACAGACTGGTATTTGCTGATCCTCTGCTGCTGTATTGACTAATACTGACATTTTCAGATTCTTTCTTCTCAGCCAACCTACAGCGTGGAAAAAAAAAAAAAAAGCTAACTATAAATCTAGCTATAAACCTGAGGGATGGTGAAATTAGTCTATAACAGCATATCCATGTTCTCATTAAGAGCAATTCAGCATTTTTAGGACATGTTAACTGCTGCAGTGAGAAGAGGCTGCAGATCAACATAAAATAAACCACAGCCTTGTAAAATACCATTTATAATTTCCAAAGTACTTCCCCTCAGTCATGCAGGAAAGTCTTTGTGGTACATCAATGGGGCAATAGTTTCAAAGAAAGTGTCACACACCAGTTTGGGTGCAGAGTTGCAAAACTCATCCAATCTGAAAAGATGCCCGTATGTTAATGAGGACAAAACCCTAGAGGTAATGTATATTGGCACAGAGAAACCGAGAAAGGGTAACGAACACTGACAGCTTCAATTCAAAAGTGGGAGAGGTTGTGGCTGGTAATTAATTACCCAAATCACCGCTGTTCTATGTCTCTACCTAAGAAGCTGTCTGACCCTTTGGAAAACAATCCCTCTGAGAATGTATCAACCTAAGAGCTTGTTTCTATGTGGATTTTAATTGTGTGGCAGATTATTTTCACGGCGGAATTGAAAGAGGTAGAGCAGCAAATGTAAGCCAGGTGCAGTAGACGAGCGTGCGGGCAAACAGCCCCATGCAACACATCACGGCACTGCTGGTCCTGGGGCAGCGAGCCCACCCACTGGAGGTCACTGCTTGTGGCTATTGATTTGGATGGGTGATCTCTACAAATTTGTTTAGTTTAAGCATATCTTCAAATCTAATCAGATTTAAGTGTGTGCTTGGGGACCTCCAGGAGCATGGGCTTAGAGGCGAAGGCTGGAGGAAGGCAGACAACGGGCATCCTGGTGTTTTTTTGGCTCCAGCAGAGCATGGCCAGGCAGGACCTGCCAGCGGCTGGGGCATTTGTTTGCAGGATGTGCAGGATGCACTGCTATCCTCAGCGATGGTGGGATGGGAGAGCTGGGAATTGCTATGCAACGTTGCTGCTTGTCAAAAATCTCAAAATCTAATTGATGCTATGCAGAGCTGTGTGAAAAGGAGAGGCACTTCAGCCTGTTTTGCAGAGATATTGCATCTTTTCCTTGAGATTCTGAGTGCTGAACCCTTGCTTGGATGAGGCACATCTGAAGGCTATCATACAGGATGGTTCTTCTAACATGACAAATTTTGGCAGTAGCTGACAGTTTTACCCCAAAGGGAGATCAGTTCTTAGTACTAGACAATCCTATGCACAGCATGATGGTCTGGCTGGGGCAGACATCAAGGCCAGGGGCGGGGGCCTGCAAAAGTTGCCCCATGCAGTTTTAGCTAGTTAAGCATTAACTACCAAACATGTATTAATTTAGTGAGATTGTGGCCTAAGGATCACAGGATTACTGCTCCTGGATGTGGGCTCTGACCATTGAGTCACAGGAAATGTTTTTGAGATTGCAGCTTTCAAGTATTGAGATGGGTTGCACTAAAATCTAGAAATAATTTAATAATAATACAATCTAACAACTATATTTAATTTGAGAGGTTCTGTAAAAATCTACTAAAGAAATAGTGCAGGACGAGAAGGGCTTTCCTGTGACTTTCTTGCCATTTAGCATTCAAAACTTCATACATTCACACCATGCTTCACAGTTTAAGAGGACTTGGGCAAATTGAACCCAGCAGAGCCATTCATCTGCATAATTACCGGGGGCCAGATAAGAGGAAACAAGCTCTAATTCCACCACCCCTATTTGCAGTTGAAGCCTTTGACAAGAAAAATGAATACAGCTTGAGTCTCGCTAGTTATATTGAACCCTTAAGGTGGAAAATGAAAAAGATAATTTGGTTTGCTGAATACACCAGCATCATCATCTCTGCTGGGGAATGTGGTTACCTGTATTGTAGCAGGACAAGGAGGTCAGTGCCCCGTGCCCAGGCACTGTGCAATCACCTGGGTAAGCAACAGGGAGGCTGCAAAAGTGGCTGGACATGGTGCGCTCAGCACATCCTCATCCACAGAGGGGTAATATCAAAACAGACTGAAATGACAGAAGAAGAGGTCAATTCTTAGTTGGTTTCTGCCACAAAAGCCCAGGACCGTGGAGAAGGAAAGCTGCTATGTCTTCTTAGGTGAATTAAATTGGTGATCTAAAATGAGCATTTATTCCTCTCCAAAGCATGGTTTGCTGGGGTGGTGTGGGCCCTGGGGTTTTGTCACTGCCCTAGGCTTTGAGGGTCTCAATGGCAGGGAGCCAGTCCACTCCTACCAGCACCTTTCTGCCAGTTTTGTTGCCATTACTATTTTTTAAGGTGTCACAGAACAATGGAGGTCTTTAAGCATGAAATGGAGCTGTGGCAGAGAGATATTATTCAAAGCAGAGGACTCTTTACTGTTAGTTGAGTGGTTCAAAGTGAGATTGCTGAGATATTTGCTAATCCCAGTAAACAAAAAAATCTCTGCAGCTGAGAACCATCTCCAGAAAGCACAGGCAGAGTTGGCTCTCCCACGCTGTTCCCCCATGGTTTCTTTCCTTCTCAGTCATGTACAAACACAATATTTGTTTTTCATCTTTTGCCCTGTGTAGGGAAAAAATATTCAAATTATTTCTTTGAACAAGAGATATGTATTTATTTTTTTGCTAACAGGATAGTCTCAGGATCCTCAGCATGTGTGCATCTGTATGAGTGTAAGATAAAGGTGGGGAAGATAGCAGTCAAACATGTTACAACGGTACGAAGTGGCATGGGGCTGGAAATGCTGCGGTTTAAGGATAATTTAAAATCTATTTAGCCAGGTCACTGTCTTGTTACCAGTCATAGAAAAGGGACCGTGCATTATATTTTGAGCCATAGTGTCTGAAAATCCTGTGGTTTGCTGTTGAAGCCTCTTGAAGTGAGGGAACAGTGAAGCAGCAGGCAAATGTTCAACTTTCAGTCTCTCAGAGATTTTTAGATAACCAAAGAGAATAAAGTTTGCCAGCTAGTATTTTGGACAACGCTAGAGCTGATGGCGCGTCAGTGCTGCCAGGGCAAGACCTGGCTTCAGTAGTGGAGATGTGTATTACTTCCCACAGATTATTTTTGGACAGGTGAAAGTAATTATTTCTGATTACAAAATGGGGAATGTGTGTGATGCCAGGGACAGGAATACTGATGCGAGCCCAAGGACACCGCTGCCCTTGGGGCAGCTGAGCCTGCAGGCAGGGACTGGCTGGGGCTTGGGGCAAGGACGCTCTGTGTGTGCTAGGACTGGGCTTTGGCTTTTAATCAGGCTCTGGAATAGTCCCCAGAGGATCTTAGTACAGTAAAAAAAACAAAGGAAAATGCGAGAATATCCAGGACAACCAGCTTATTTTAAAATTCAGATGAAGTTTTGGAGAGGAGCGGTTCCCATACTCCCAGGGCCAAGAGAATGGTTTGTTCTTTGCCTGTGCCGGCTGAAAGAAGTCTTGTGAAACTTGTTTTAAAGGAAAATTTTGGCCAATAGTGGTAGTTTTCCTGTTACTAGAAAAGTATGGGGTTTTTTTTTCCTCCCATCAACAGCATCATTAAAAGTTCATCCTCTCACTTGACCTTTGCTTCAGCACTTAATGAGTATAAAGTAGGTTTGATCATCTGTATATTTCTTTAAATTCCCTAGTAAAGGCTCTTTTCATAATAAATTATACAGTAACTCTCCCAGGGATGGTAAGCTGGCACAATAAGAGTTTATTCCAATGCAACCATTGTTTGGATGAGAGTAAACCTGCTCCAAGAGAGCAGCCATGAGAGCATCCTTCACCCCTGTCTCTGTAACAGGATCATCTCTCTGATGTTTATGGCAAAATGGACTTAAAGGATAGTGATGTTTGAGACAATTTCCCAGCCTGCTCATGATGGAAGTCCTCAAGTAACCGTGGAAAAAGATGAGACTATTACATGACTATTTCTTGGGAACTATCATGCTGCACAGAGTATTGCAGGGCCAGAGGGAAGTGCTGCACGAAACATGGGGAGAGGCACGTGTTCCTGAATTATCAGCAGGGGCTGTTTCTCACAGAGAAGGGACCTGTTCTGCTGCAAGATAACACAAGAGGGAAGTGCTCTAGTCTGGCAAACCAAGACTTCTCTCAGCAGGAAATGTAAAAAATTCCTGATTTTTTCCCTTATCAAAGCTGAAAGCCTTCAGCCCTGCCAAAGCTGTGCTGCCTGATTTCATGCACTGACCCGCCTCAGCCATGCCTGGAGCATCTCTGCCCTGGAGTCTCGTGCTTCTCCCACACATGCTTCAGCAACAAAGAAACACTCCCCAGGGAAACTGCAACCCTGGTAAAAGTCTGGGAACAAGTGCTGAAGGCAAAGAAATGGGATTTCAGACTGTTTTTTTCCTTAAGTGAGGGTCAGTGGACTGCTTGAGCACCCTCCCACCAGCTTTCAGAGCAGCTGATCCAGGACCCTCCTCCATCACCCTCCACAGGGCTTCACCCCTTTTGCCACAAAGGTGCCGGTTTAATTTTTTTCTCTTGGTGGCCTTCCATGAAATTATATTGTTTATAGTCCTGTGTCCATTCACATAATCTTTACTCTGTAATAATAGACTTGACAATGCCTTTGCAAGCCTTTGTTATTTGCTGAATGCTGTGGGTATCATGTTTCTGAGCTAATGTACACTTTAAAGAGCCTATGATTTGTCTCTCAGGTATGTTATCTCACTATTTGCTGTAAATAGGGATGTAGATAATGTTTTACGTCTGTACCGTTAAGAAGCAACAAATTAGACTCTTCCCCAGCCTTTCCTGCTAGCTCACAAATCTTTGTTAACTCCAGGAAAAATTGAATTAAAAAAGCCTTTTTTGTAAAGGTACAGGCAAAACTCTGCAATTCATATACTTGTGAATATAACAATTGAGATTTTTAACAAGATGTCATTGAAATCCAATATTCCTTTTCTTGGGAAAGCTCAAAAATGTTGCTATTTGTTTTCATAGCAGAATGAAAAGAAGCACAAAGCATCAAAGTTTCCTTTACAAAATGAGATAAGAAGCAATTAATTTCAAATCAACCATTTAGAACATTTTGTTTCAATGAAATAGATTTTCTATTTTCAATAAGGTGCCATACAAAGTAAAGCACTTCAGAATGAAAAGCCACTTAAGAATAAAAATATCCAAATATTCTTTCTCAGTGCAACAGAAACATTTATTTTCAATGTATTTGCAAAATAGAATAAGCAGTTTCTATGTATTCTCTGGAAAGTTTTGTTTACATAGGCTGACCAGGCAGCAGCTTTTGAGCTGCTTTCTCCCCAGCCTAATTCCTGGCACCTTTTTGCAGGCTTCCTGCGTCGCCAAACCAGAGGGCAAAGGCAGGTAGCAAATAGTTGCAGACGCTCGAGCAAAAAAGGCTGAATTTCTCCCTCCCCAGTGCTGGAGAGATTTTGATCAACTCCCAGAAGGCAGGGGAACAAATGCGTTGTATAATTTTTTTTCCATGCTGACAAAACTCCAAACTTTTGGCTTTTTTAAAGCAAGGATTTGGTAGCGGGAATTTTGAAGCTAAAATGCACAGCTTACTTTTGGACAGAGGGTATTTCTAGACAGACAGCCTATGCTGGACAGTGTGCCAACGTGGTGGGACAGGCAAGCTGCTCGGGCTCCCCACTGTCCCCTGGCCCCTTGTCCTCCCAAGAGACTGATGCCTTGCCTGGGCTTTCTGTGAATGTGCATCCCACTCAGTGTAACATTTTCAAGTGATGTGTTCAGAGGTTTGAGGTCCCACCTGAGCACTCCAAAGTCAGGTTTAAACACCATGGATAGTTTTTGGAGACTGAAAGGGGTTGACATCATCTCATTGCCAGATCTCCAGTTTCTTCTGTAACTTCTGCATCAAAGCTGCAACACCCCGTGCTTAGTTTGGTAAGGAGTCCATTTCAGCTAAATTGATGTATCTAGATTAATTTGCTACCAGAGCACCTCTGTTGGGGTTTTGCACTAAATTAAGTTGCCGTTCAAAACTGATTGTTGTTAAAATAGTGCCACTTCCCACATACACAAAATTTCCATGGCTACAAACATGTAATAACCTGCGCAGAGACGCCCTAAACCTCCCTCAGTCACTGCCTGGTACGCCCCCTAAGGCAGGACAGTTTCTGCACAAACGTTATTTACAGAGATGTATTCTCTCTTGCACACACCACAAAGGATTTTGCTGAGCGTCTCATGGCAGTCCAGAACAACTCCCTCCTGCATGGATGCCACAGGTGCCGCTGTGGGTCCTGAGCACAGGTGTTCCTGTGGCTGGCAGAGTTTGGCCAGCTCCTTGGTAGTCTCAGCCCCTATGACCTCCTCTGCCATGGATGACTGGTGTCACTGCAAATGTCATCACTTCACTGTTCATATTTTTCAGGGATCTTTCCTTAGCCACACTGAGCATCGGCTCTCTAGTCACCAGAAAATACCCCACAGACAGTTTTTTGCCTTTTTCTTCCACACTTGGTTTTCCCTCTAAGTTTTTCCTTCCTGGGAGAGTGTCGTCACCTGACACTGATGGAAAAGGACTTGGGAATATGCTGCCAACCTGTTTGCTCACTGGCATAAGGAAACCACTGCAATCCACTAGATATGATGTTTCAAATTAGCAGGACTTAGGACTCGGCGATACCTGAAATTTGTCAGGGATGTGCCCACTGATGGACACCATGGAGGGGGCTGTGGTACTTGGGCTAAAGCTCTGCAAAACACAGCAAGTGCCTGCTTTCCTGGTTTCTCATGTGAAATTAGACAGGGTTCAGCACTGCTTATCAGCACCTTGTGGTGGTGGACACTATCCTGCAGTGTGCATGCTATGGTCAGGGCACAAAAATTGCCATCTCATGTTGTAAGTGCCAGTGATGTGTAGGATGGTATCTGCTACAGTGATGACCAATGGAAGCAAATTTCTATGCAATATTCTTTGCTTTCTTAACTGCTTCCTTCCTACCATGAAGCGATCCCCTGACATACCGGGCTAATTTTGCTGTGCTGGTTTCATTCCCTTCCAGTTTTCACTGTTGAATTTCACCTGCTCTTCCCTCTGGCCCCACAACACCTCTTTCTTATTTTCTGAGGAAAATCTATTTAGTTGAGTAATTGGGAGAGTTGTTCTTTTTTAGATTTTAAGATGTATTTTCTGTGTATCCAAAGCTGGTGGGATCAGCATTTCCCATTAAATTTCTAAGGTGCAATGATCCAAATTTAGATATTTAAAGAGAAAATAGGAAATACCAGTGAGAAACAGTATGACAAAAGATTTTGCCCAGTTATTACGATTTGCTGAAGTTTTGGCTGTGTGGCGACATGTTTTGCTTTTTTTTAAAACAAACAAACAAACAAACCTGCGTTAATAATCTTCCTACAAACCATGCAAATCTATAAGGGAAATTCACAACAGGCTTTGTGGAATATAAATTTCCTCTGAACAGTGTTACTGTGGCCACAATATAATAAAAAAAAAAAAGTGGTGTGATAAAAAAGGATTAAAAAACTCACTGAAACTCAATTATACGTGGAACTTTAAGAAATATATGTTATTGGCTGGCTACAAAGGTTAACATAACACTAATGAATGCACAGAACTGTTTTAAAATATAAAACGTTACTGTTTAATATTCCTTGATTTCTGATTAATTAAGTTCAAAACATTACGCGTACTTTCAATAGTGTCAGGTTTGTTCACTCTATGCAACTAAACCAAAACACATGCATTTTCATATCACAAAGTATGTGATTATACTTAAAATAGGAAAGGAGGTGGCTGCAATGGGGGTCATGCTGAGGAGTGTAGGTGAGGACCTGAATTTGAAGCAGTCTCCAAACAAACAATAGTTGTCGGAGCTCTCTACTTCTGAAAATCACACCAAAGGTTGGGCTCAACCCCTAAGGTACTGTAAGGATGCTCTAAGGCATGTGATGAGCTGGGCACTAATCCTGCCCCCATGGGTACAACCTCTTATATGCTTGGTGAAGTTAAGTGGCTGCTTCCTACTGAATATTTACTAAGGAAGACTCACCCATAGCATAGAGCCCCCATGCACTCACCTACTGCCCCTCACAGCCGTTTCCTCTAAGACAAGTTTCCCTTTATTTACTCCAGCTGTGCACTATGCAATAAAGAACAAGACCAAGTAATGCATTCTCTGTCCCTCTTCTTTAAATCCTGCTTCTGGATTTGCCTTTGGGATATTTGGTGACTCTTGTGACTTCCAGCAGTTTGAAGGTGTTACTTGTTCTTGCACTCCCTCAGATATCATGTCCTCAGAAATGTTCCTAGGAGAAGCAAGCTAGGGCTTTGGTGTTGCGTATCTGCATTCAGCAAGGGAAAAAAATTATTTTCTTCACAGAAATATGGGCTACTTCATCCACAAGGTGAGTTACTGCACAGCAAAAGAATGTTGTGGCATTGGGTTTGCAAATATGAAAGCTGAAACCATGATTTTTGGATCCTAGGGGAACTCAAACATAGTTCTGGATGCCAGCCTCTAATTGCTCGATGTGTTAGAGCAGGAGCAACTGGGCAGATGGTGCTGTTCTTTTAGCAAGTCTAAATAGCCTTCTTTAAAGGGATGCCATAGAGCATCCCAGGGAAGCAGGAGTCAGGACAGGTACATTAATAACTTGAGGCTCATGTACTGTCTTGTCCAAATTTGAAGGCAAGGGCATAACTCCTTTCTGGGTCCTTTGTTTCCCCTTTCAAAAATACTAAATTAAAAGATCCCTGAAAGACCAGGCGGGCAAATAAAACCACAGCAAAGGTTAATTGGAGGCTGAAGCATGCTGGGACCTGGTGGAGGTGCGGTGCCTTCTCTAGCCTCAGCGGCCTTTGAACTGGGGGCAAATGGTCCCAAATATTACTGGTCCCCAACAGTTTCTGTACCCCAGTCCCTGGAATGGTCTGTTCTGCAAGTCAAAACAGCAGGCACTGCCCCAGGGAAATTAATGTTTATTAATACACAGGCCTTGCAGGGGTCCCTCACAGAGGTCATCTGACCTCTGCATTGGACAGAAGAAAGATCCTTCTTTTAACTTAGACCTAAGCCTCAGAAACTTTAATTCTCTGAAGCAGGAGCCACCCACTGATGCACACCAATTAGGTGTGGCAAGGATGTGCTGCTCAGCAGTGAAACACTGCAAAGGTTGTACTCTCCCCTGGTATTCACCGAGAGGTGCTCGCAGATGAGGCCCAAGCATTTAGACAGTGTTATTAGTGAATTAAATGAACACAAAAGGGGATTCTAAGCAGGCCAGCTGCGTTAGATAATGTAAGGGCAGTGACAACAGTGATTGGGTGCAGCAGGACTGGTGTGCTTAGAATAGCACTGGGGAAAGTAGTAGAAAGATGGATGGGTTGGCCACTGCTGTGCTTCCTCTAAGCATCCCTTCCCCTGCAGGTGAATAGGCCAAAGAAAAAAGAAGAAAAGGCTGTCCTAAACTCACAGACCAAGGCCTTTGCCTTTACCGGGTGTCAGCCCACTGAGAAGGCCATGTCCAGGCAGGCTGCAAACTTCCCAGACTGCTCTGTCTGAGCAGCTGCTCCCGTGGGCTTGGCTCAACTGGTGGGGATGCGGTGCAGCAGCGGGCACCTGCTGGAAACAGTGTTAAATGCCTTTCCCAGTGTTTGGAGGAGTGGTGCTGCAATAAACTATATAATCTCAGCTTGCAGTTCCCCCAGTGCTGCTCTGTGTGGTACAGGGATGGCTGGGTACTGCAGGGAAGGCTTTGGACCGCTGCAGGTGCAGACTTACTGGGGAGGCCAGCAAGGCTGCAGCCACCAAGTACACTGCCAGTGAGGGCAATGGAATGGGACAATGCTCGAGTGTTCCTGCTTGTCCCTGGAATGGAAAGGCGCTGTGTGGTGGGGGACAGCTGGTCCTTCCTGGCTGGTAATATGTAGAGTGTTTTGCTGGTGTTCAAGTCACACTGTAAACAAATTAATTGAATAACAGAGGGATTAGTATTTGGAGAGGGTAAGCATGAGCAAAGGACAAGTTGCGGTATATGTAGTCTGCTTGTGCTAATAACCCTACAGGTAGGATCTCAATGGGTCACAGTGAAGTGCCCAGGCACAGCAGAGCCAGGGCATCCTGCCCTGCTCACCCCAGGACTGGGCAGAGGGGTCAACTCCTGCTGGATGTATTTTCATGCAAGAGGAATTATGGATTGCACACAGCAGCAGACACTTTCTAGTTCTTTGGATTCTGTCTTCCATATCTCTTACGGTTGGACTTGATGATTGTAAAGGTCTTTTCCAACCTAACTGATTCTATGATTCTTGCCTTAATTTAGTGGGAAATATATTTTATTGGATGCATCTAAAGTTGGTGGAAACTGGTTTTTATAGTGGTGCTAAGCATGAGCAGAGAGAGAATTTTTTATGTTGCCACATGTTAGAAAAGCTGAAACCAAAATACTTGTGATGGGGATATCATGCCTATCAGGTCATACCTGGTGCCTTGGGCAGCCCAGAGAGGGTCTGCAGTCTCCATCCTTGGAGAGATTCAAAACCTGACTGGATGTTGCCCTGAGCACCCTGCTTTGGGTGACCTGCTTCAGCAGTGAATTTGGACAAGATGACCTCCAGAGGTGCCTTCCTAACTCACCCAGCCTGTGATATTACAAATGAGCTTTTAGAAGCTTTGGCTTTCATCCTATTTCTTAAGCTCCTTCATATTGTCTTTGAATGAAAATTAAATCATGTATGGATTGATCCCCCTTTCCCTCTGGTGAACAGCTGTGGTGGGCCTCCATCTAGAGACAGGTCTGAAGGAAGCCACAGAACCTCTCCCTTGCCGTGGGTCCCAAGGACACCAAAGGGCTTTGAACACCAGAGCATGAACAACAAACTCTGAAAACTGAAGAAAGACCTCGAAGTGAGACAGAACAGAAATAAGAATTTAAAAACAATATAAAATTAAAAAAAAAACAACCCCAACCCACCAAAATCTCTTCGCTCCCTACTGCACCCTGCAGGTTGATCATTTTTTCAGGCTTTGCTCACTCTGTCATGGCTTTACCAGTTGCGCACAACCTCCTGAGTGAGCAATGACCATAACCCTAAAACGTGGCCCACACTTCTCTTTGATGGGACATGATCAGCTTGACAAGCCCATTCCTGCTGTGGATGGGACGGGGCTGTCTGCAGATAAACTCGGGTTATTGGAAGTGGGCAAAACTGGACCTGTATACCCATCTGGCTGGGTGTGTGCATTTGTACGCAGACTGCATTGAAACTGTCTCAGTTATGACTTTCCTCTCTTGCACCCGCAGCTCACAGGCTTGTTCATGTGCAGGTGCTGCAGGAGGGTGCTTCCTGCAACCTCCACAGGAGACCTACTGGGACAGGGGAGAAGGTTAGAAAAGACTTGCCTTCTGGAGCAGCATTAGCTGCAAAAATCAGACTATCCTATCTAAAGGTTTATCTGATTTAAGAAGAAAAACAATTTTAAGAAAATAAATACATTAAAGACTAAATCATTGACAGTAAGAAAGATTGAACTCCAGTCCTTTAGAGGAAAGAAATTTAACTATTTAGCTCTGTCTTGCTTTAATACTGCTTTTAAACCATCTGCTTAAAAAATAGATTCATAAACTGCAGTTTCCCACAGTGTGGGGCACTGCTGGAAGAATCCTTTGCTGAAGGAATAGATGTCATTAAATTGTAGTAAAATAAAAAGAGTTTGATTTGTTCTACAGTCTCTTTTAACACATCCAAATTACAGTGTTTTCCAGTCTAATCTGTCATTTATTAGAAGAAAACCATCAACTGATATTTTTAATCATTTATTGACTAAGCTGGCAGCTCATGAAAACTCTGCTTTTTATAGGCACTGGCTTGGAATAACGTGGGTTTGTAGTCTGTTTTCTTTAAGTTATATCTCAACATTTTCCTTGGCATCATCAGGAGATAATTCCTCTGTTGTAGCACCTCTCAGGTGAATCCCTGTGTGCCTGAATCATAGAATCGTTAAGGTTGGAAAAGACCTCTAGGATCATCAAGTCCAACCATCAACCCAACACCACAGGCCTGCTAAACCATGCCCTGAAGTGCCACATCTACAAGTCTTTTAAATACCTCCAGGGATGGTGACTCGACCACCTCTCTGGGCAGCCTGTTCCAATGCCTGACCACTCTTTCAGTAAAGAAATTTTTCCTAACATCCAGTCTAAACCTCCCCTGACACAGCTTGATGCTATTTGTTCTTGTCCTGAAGAAGAAAAGGCAGATACCTTTTTTTTCCTACTCCAGGATATTTCCCTGGGTATTCAGCAGCTGTATAAAATCACAAGAACTTCCAACTGCAAGATCTTGGTTGGTCCTTCATACTCCTATTGGGCTCTTGTTTAGCAGGAGGGGAAGGGGAGGAAAATCAGCCTCAGCCAAACAATAAATGGTGTACATGAGCCTCTTCATAAATGCTTCTGTTTGTGTGCTGTGTCCATCAGACTCATGTCCAGGCTCTAGGCTGCTCCTATTATGGCAGGGTGCTGTCAGGCCACACAGGCCATGCCGAGGACCTGGGGCCCTTGCAGTGCTCAGTGGTTGAAGCTACATGTGCTGATGAAACCTAAATACATATTTAAAAGCCCTGAAATGCAAAATATCATTCAAAGTCAACAGTAAAAATGAGGCAAAAGGAAGAAAGAAGTTATTCCCTTTTAGAAAACAATTTCTGTTCTTCATTTATTAGCTCATAGTTAACCTGACATTTCCATTTTTAATGTATTCTGCTGTGTGTAGCGTTGGAGATTCTGAAAATTCCTGTAAAATTAGAGTATTTAAATAGAATATAAAGGCTAACTTTAAATAAAGTCATAATATCTTCAAACTGAAGTCTTGTGTCCAGGTTACACCCTGTAACGATTTATTGCTTATACCATCAGTGTCTTGGAACCCAAATCTTTGTGGTATGAAAGATTTATGGAAAAGGGTCCTCTCTGCCCCTCTCTCCCCATCTGTTCCTCCAAACAGTTTTGTTTTGATCTTGCTTATGCATGCTTTGTAAGCAAGGCAGATATCACATCAGGTGGAGCCAGGATTAATCCAGTGAGGAAAGAGCTGCAGGGATGTACCCCACAACGTAGGTGACCAAAGCCTGGTCCTGGCATGCCCTCCTGGGCAGCTCTAGCCCAAATTGCTCAGGTGGCCCCTCCCCAGAAGCAGTGGTGCACAGTGGCTCAGGCAGCGTGCTGCAAGCAAGCCACCTCCATTCATCTGCACAGCACCCTTCAGCCATATGGTGACATTTGCATCTTCATCCATCACTCATTAGAATGAAAATACAGGCATTTGTTTTGCTGCAACACTTGTCTTCCATGAATGTCTTGACATTTGTGTACCACCAAGAGACATTATGTTATGTCAGGATTTTATTCTTGTGGCATTATCTACCCTAATTAAGGCTGTCCCTACCTGCTTCAGCCATGTAGCAAAGTAACAATGCGGCTGTTTTAATTTCTGAGTCTTCCGAAGTTGTAACAAAGGAGGCAGTTGATGCCAGGAGGACAGGCACCACATCACCACGGCCTGTCACAAATACTGCTCAGTGCCATGCCATGCAGTAAAGCTCTCCACCACATGTTCAGAGCAAACGTGTTCTCAGCTGTGGCTAGCAGCAAGCACATGTCCAGCAGCCCTAGCACTGGAAGGGGCACTATTCCTGAGCACTTCTGCATCTTTTTGCAGATCATCCCCTACAAAACAAAGAATTTTGTTTATACAGTATTTTGCAAAGCCAGCTTTCTGGAAAGCTGTGAAAGACCAAGCTCAAATCAGCCTGAGCAATGGGAAAAGCACTCACCATGCACTTGAGTGTAGGCAGTGTCCACAGGTGCATAAGATTTTTTTCTTGCCCCCATCTCCCTTTCATGGTGGGCAACCTGGGAGGGCAGTGGAGCAAGTAATAAATTACTTTACATAAATTACAGGGAGGCTTTTGTGTGATTCAAATGTCTCAGCACATTCTGCAGCCAGCCCAGGTGTCATTTTGTGCCATTTGCTCACCAGCAACTTCTGCCAGGTGCTGCAAATTGTGTCCTCTCTTCTAATCTCCCTGAGGTGTGCCAGGGCTGGACCAAATACATCCATAAGGCCACATGCAGGATGTAAACCATGTGGTTTGCTAACGAACACCTGCAGTATCCTTTTAGCATGTTTTTGCTCATGGAGGAAAATGTAATGGTTTGGGAAAAATGAACCCCAGATGTGGAAGAGAAATAACTCCTACAGCTTTTACAAGTTTTATCAGACTGCAGGACAAGAACATTCTTCTTCCTCTATGCAAATGGAAGCAGTTTCCTCTAGAATTTATGGATGCATCTTTTATACAGATGCATATATTTATCTACAAATAATACAATTCTTGGACACTTAGAGATGCTGTAACAGTAATCAGGATTTCAGCCTGAGCCAGAGTGGGTAGAGGGTTCAACAGCTGATTAATCCTTCTTGCTGGAGTAGGTTTGTATTAATGACATGCCCCCAGCTCTTGTAGGGAGACAAGTCTGTCGAGGGTGTCCTCCCAGGACCTCTCTTCACAGGCGTTGGTGAGTGGTGCTGCATCCCAATCACAGCTTCGTGTCTGTTCAGCCACTGACTTCTTGGAGGAGACTGTCATTAAAATCTGAGATGTTTTTTTCTGCTATACCTTCTCAGAGACTGAGTGTTTGGCATATTGAGCGCTCCTGGCTCTTCCCCAACATGGGGCCAAATTTCCTCGTTCATTTACCTGCCGTTCAACCTCTGACGTGTCAGAGTAATAACTTAAATGTCTTAAAATCACAGCTTGGTTAAAGAAAAGAAGCAATTTTTTTTCTTAAAAATAGCTTGCAGAAAGACTTGATTGGAAATGGATCCAAGTGGGTCTGACAGTCTATGTCAGTGGAAAACAAATTCAGTAATAAACTGTGAAATGATAACTCCTTAGCACAGCCAGACTTCTGCCTCCCACTACAGCTAATGCACTCATGGCCTGTGCTGTGGCTGTAGGGACCTCCTGAGGCCCACGCTGGCAAAGACCAGAAGACATGCAAAGAGCTGTTCCAGCTGGAGGCTGGCTGGATGCTGGGCAGATTTGGTATTGTGGAATGTAAAGGGAACTGTCCTTATCTTTAGTAGGAGACTTGTTCATTGCTGTGTCTCATGGGGAATTGGGAAGTTAATGATTGTCTCCAGCTAAAGCCTCTAAGGCAGGTACCATCATGCTTTAATTGTTAGTACTGAAGTCTCCCTGACTTTGTAGTCTCTATTTTCTCTCGTTAGCAGAACTGGTAATTGTATTTAAAAATAATTATAACATTTCCTCTGATGAGCTTAACTCGTTTAGCAGGGTCGAACAAAGGTTAGAGCGGATGTAATATCTCTTAATAAATATGTTGGGTGGTAAATGCTGAGGAGAGGAAAAAGCTTTTTGAGATGAAGTGTTATATTAGCTCAGGATCAAATGGCTACATATTGGTCATGAATAAATTTATACTGTAAACTAGAAGACAATTTCTGGGTATCTGAAGAGGCAAGTTCTGAAGAGCTCATTCTTTTAGGTAAATGGGGTACTTGGGTTTAAGACAGAGCTTCATGGCCCCACACAAGGGGCAGAATAGGTGAAGGGAGGAATCCTTGGAGAACAGGGATAAGGTTTGTGCTATAAGACCTTGGTGCAACAAATTAAATCCAAAGATTTTTTGAAAAGACACTGGATTCCTCTACTAACACCATGCTTGTACTGTCATTACCTCGTGTTTCAGCTTTCTGGGGTGCTGGGAAGGACATGTCTCCTTGGCCTCCCCTGGCATTGGCGACTGGTGAACCAAGGTGGTGGCAACATGCTCTGTTGCTGCTGGGTCATTCACTTCAAAGGAGTCTCAGTGTATCTGTCATCAGAACTCAGTCTAGACAGAAGGGACAACTGATGGTTTCTCATGTTTGCTCTGGTAACATGATCCTGGTCTTCTTTGTTGGTCCATCTAGGATATTTTTGTTTGTTTCTTTTTGCAATAGCACATCAACCTGCAGTTATCAGAGAGCCAGTGGTGTGAGTGATGTCCCTGATCTTTCCTGTTCTTTTCCTGTGGATGGACCTCAGTTTATCATCATAGGCTTTGAGTTTGTCGCATGGGGTGATGTGACCCACAGCATGTCCTGGCAGATGAGTGGATACCCTGGGGTCCCTCTAAACCTGATGCTCACTGCCTGGCACCTTGTGATCATGACAGTCTCCCTAGCTTGGCATTCCTTTATGTACTGAGTACTGCTGTCCATTGCCCTGCAAATAGCTCTGCAAAGCAAGAGATGCTGCTTTTTAAGGTTTTTCATTCAGGGTGAGTTTTTACAAAAGGTGTATTACTGTGACTAAAATTACCATCCTGTATCTATCTGCTGTGCACTTTTTTCCAGCATCGACACAAGAAATCATGAAGTTCTATTTAAATGAAGATCTTTTGCTTAGAATAAACTTGCTCTTTAAAAATGCTGACTTGTATCAATTAGGCCTACAGTAGCTCAAAATACAACATTCACAGAGTGGGAATTATTTGCAAAAAACCTGCTTGTGTAACTGTGTAGTGTCCCTCTGACCATTAGCAGTGTGTTGTCTTTGCCTGAGACATGACTCAAGCCTTCTTCCATATCAAGTAACAGGACCTGCTGGGAGCAGCACTTTTAGCATTAACTGTTGAAGTTCAGTGCTTAGGGGCAGAAAAGACTGCAAATTTTAGCTATCTTCTGTCATATACTTAAAGTGTAGGCCATTGGATGGACAAATCCGGCAGTTTTGACAAAAAAAATCTGGTAATTTTGACAGTACAGTGTGCACACTGAAACAATATCAAGTTTTCACCGAACTGGGGTTTTCTGTGAGAATATGATGTGATGTTACCCGAGAGCGTGGTCTGTCCTAAAAAAGCAGGTTCATTCTTTTTGTATGCTTCTGCACTCACTGTTTGAATTTTTCTTCTGAAAACTTCATACATAAACCACCAAGACTGACAGCCAAATCTGGCCTAGGGTGTAGCACCTACAATTTTTAGGACTATGAAGATATGTAAATCAGGCAGTACATCCATTTTCTTACTACTCAAGCTGCTGTTGCATATGCTTTGCCCACTCTGTGCAGAAGACTACTCCTCTGCATGCAGGAAAGCTGTGAAGCTTCCAACATGGCATCACCAGCATGCAACACCACTTAGTCCCTCAACATTCCTAATAATTTTGGGTTTGGGTTGGGGTTTTTTTTGTGCATCATAGAAGGATGAAAGAAAGCTTGACTGCGAGCAATAATATTGTGAAAGCACTGACCTAATATCTACACCCCTGGTCAGTCAATAGCTCTTCAGCTCCTTGCTGCCTAGGTTTTTCCTCCTCTGTTGGAGCACAGTACAGAAGGAGCATTAAACTCTAGTTATCAGTTATGGTTAATAGAAGACGAAAGGTGAAACTAGCTCATCTGTCAGGGACATTTCTTTTGGAAATGCCAGCAGGGTCAGAGAGAAAGCAAGAGTGACTGGCCCAGAAAGGAGACAAGCCTGCTGAAGAAGGTCTGTGGGCAATTCCATGCTTCCAAAGCCTGGAGCTGTATAGACACGTCCGTATACGTGCATGCAGATAGGTGTAGTGTGTCAATGGCAGTAGTTTGTTCATACAATATTTCCTACTGATGTTTTAATCCTTCAGTAGGGAAGAATATTTTGTTTGGAAAACACAGATTGGAAACAATTAGTCTTACTTTACATTAAGGTTTTAATTTTAAGCACTTTACCATGGGCAAGCTAATGATTTAATTCTGAATACTTTAATAAAGAAATCCAATAGCAATAAATTTTTCATAACCGTGGCTAATAATTATCTACAATCACAAATGTGCATGGGACCATCTCTAATGCTAGCCATGGGAGACTGGCAAATTGTTTAGGGACTCTTTACAAGTAAAATCTACAGAGAAATTCTGATCAAAGATTGTTCAAAGCCACCCATTTCATAATCTGACACCTGTCTAAATGAGAAGCCTGTGGGTCTGTAATGTCAGCGTCCTTTGTGGGGGCACGTGATTGCTTCCACCTGTGCATGGGGCTCCTGTATCTTAAAAAATAAACTTGCTGTGCCACGTGAGGTTTTCCTGGACAGCTTCATCATTGTCCATAAAAAAATTTACAGAATCACAGAATCATTAAGGTTGGAAAAGACCTCTAGGATCATCAAGTCCAACTGTTAACCTAACACTGCCAAGTCCACCACTAAACCATGTCCCCATGAGCCACATCTACAAACTTTTAAATACCTCCAGGGGTGGTGACTCGACCACCTCTCTGGTCAGCCTGTTCCAGCACTTGACCACTCCTTCAGTAAAGAAATTGATCCTAATATCCAATCTAAACCTCCCCTAGTGCCACTTGAGGCCATGTCCTCTTGTACTATCACTTCTTACTTAGAAGAAGAGACCAACACCCACCTTGCTACAACCTCCTTTCAGGTTGTTGTAGAGAGCAATAAGGTCTCCCCTCAGCCTCCTCTTCTCCGGACTGAACAACACCAGCTCCCTCAGCCGCTCCTCATAGCACCTGTGCTCTAGACCCTTCACCAGCTTCATTGCTCTTCTCTGGACATGCTCCAGCACCTCAGTGTCTTTCTTGTAGTGACAGGCCCAAAACTGCGCAATGTACTCGAGGTGCGGCCTCACCAGTGCCGAGTACAGGGGCACCATCACCTCCCTGCTCCTGCTGGCCACACTATTCCTGATACAAGCCAGGTGCCATTGGCCTCTTGGCTGCTTGAGCACACTGCTGGCTCGTGTTCAGCCCATTGGAAACCAACACCCCCAGGTCCTTTTCCACTGGGCAGCTCTCCAGCCACTCCTCCCCAAGCCTGTGGCATTGCATGGGGTTGTTGTGACCCAGGTGAAGGACCCAGCACTGAGCCTTGTTGAATCTCATACAACTGCCCTCAGCCCATTGATCCAGCCTGTCCAGATCCTCTGCAGAGCCTTCCTACCCTCAAGCAGATCAATGCTCCTGCCCAATATGGTGTCACCTGCAAACTTACTGAGGGTGCACTCAATCTTCTCATGCAGATTGTTGATAAAGATATTAAACAGAACTGGTTCCAAATCTGAGACCTGGGGAACACTGCTCATGACCACCTGCCAAGTGGAGTTAACTCCGTTCACCACAACACTCTGGGCTCAGCCATCCAGCCAGTTTTTGACCCAGCAGAGACTACACCTGTCCAAGCCATGAGCAGCCAGTTTCTCCAGGAGAATGCTGTGGGAAACGGTGTCAAAGGCTTTACTAATGTCTAGGTAGACAACATCCACAACCTTTCCATCATCCACTAAGCGGGTCACCTTGTGTCATAGAAGGAGATGAGGTTAGTCAAGCAGGACTTGCCTTTCCGAAACCCGTGCTGACTGGCCCTGATCACCTGGTTGTCCTGTACATGCTGTGTGATGGCACTCAAGAGGATCTGCTCCACAAGCTTCCTCAGCACCAAGGTCAGACGGACAGGCCTGAAGGTCTCTGGATCCACCTTCCAGCCCTTCTTGTTTATGGATGTCACATTTGCTAACCTCCAGTCCACTGGGACCTCCCCAGCTAGCCAAGCCTGCTGATAAAGGATGGAAAGTGGCTTGGTGAGCATTTGCACCAGCTCCCTCAGTACCCTTGGGTGGATCCCAACTGTCCCCATAGTCCTGTGTGTGTCTAAATGCTGTAGCAGGTCACTAACCATTTCCCCTTGGATTATGGGGACTTCATTCTGCTCCCCATCCCTGTCTTCCAGCTCAGGGGGCTGGGTACCCCAAGAACAACTGGTTTTAGTGTTAAAGACTGAGGCAAAGAGGCATTAAGTACCTCAGCCTCCTCCTCAGCCTTTGCCACTGTTTCCCCCCCACACCCAATAAAGAATGGAGATTCTTCTTAGCCCTCCTTTTGTTGGTAATGTACATCTAGAAGCAACTGTTAGTAATAATTTTGTCACAGTTTACAGGAATCCTGTATATTCACTCCCTGAAAGAAAAATAATTTACTTGTCCTTTGAGGAGGGTCTTTCATTACATAATGCCGGGACGCATATGCCTGTAGCCCTTAAAATGTAACTCCCTTTCTACTCAGAACATGCAGCAGTGTGAAGAACAAGATCAGTGACATCACTCAAAGACTTTGGAGTCACTAGTGTAAAATGAATGCTTCTCTAGACTATCCAGGCAGTGCATACAGCCCAATGTTACTTATTTATTTTTCAAAATCACCTACTGTTCATGGCTGTTTAGTCTCATATACGAAGTCATGCATGAAGGCACATGCTCTCTGCAGCTTATGCTTATAAACCCTAGAGACAGTGGCTGAACAGCAGCTTGCTTTCTCACTATAAACACCCAGGTTCTGCTGGTCCCATTGAAAACCCCAATTCTTTGTGAACATCCACTAAGTGAAAACCACACAGTGCTAAGTGCCAGTCCAAATCAGGCTGTGAGGATGGTGCTGTGAGAGGCCTACGGGCTCTCCAAATGATATGGCTGTAAAAATATTTCAAAAAGCCCTTGGATCTACAGAGTTTGACTGGTTTATACAAGAAACAGTGGGCTTGTAATTCATTCTTTTACTATATTAATGACATTAAGCAATCTTTTCCCAGATGATCTGAAGAGAGATTATTTCCTTCATCATATTTAGATTTACAACAAGGAATAAACTTCAGAAGGTACCACATAAAGCAATTCAGAGTGTGCCTCTGCAGAGGCTTTAAGGCACAGCGTTAACTTTATTTCTCCCTTCTATGTACACTTATCTAATCAGGATTTCACAGATCTTATACAGGTTTGTACAGAATCCCCATCACTGTAGTATCTGAAGGGTTTCCCTGCTACTTCAGTCAGGCATGGGCCATTCTATAATATGTCTTCAGAGGGAAGAATGTAGATGCAGAAGAGCATTTTACTTTAGAAATATTTTTGTTTAGATTTGAACCTTTCTGAGTTTCAGGTCCTATTAAAGTTACATGGCTATGGTTCTAGTGGCAATAATAAAAAGCTGTGAAAACAAAGCTGGGTCATGTGTGAGGATGGGAGTGAACCTCTTACAGAGATGGTAATGATGAAAGCACTGTTCATCAATCCCTACTGGCACCAGCACCAAGAAAAAACTGCAAATTTCAGACTGAACCTTTTCTGCCTGCAGATAGGCAAATAGCAGCCAAGACTTCCTGAGCCATTAAGTCTAGTCTCCCACTATCCCTGTCTGTCAGTTCACGTTTTCCCATTCACACGTCTGCCAAGCCCCACTTCAGCATGTCTTCTTGCCCATTGTCCAGGCTGAGAGGCTGCTCCAGAACCTCTGGTGGCTGGGAACTTTCCTCTTGCTTCCAGCCTGAAACTATTAGTGGCAGTTTGTACCTTTTGTGGTAGTGCCAAACACACCTCTTGGCTTTCATAATTCTTTCTGGTGTTTAGTTTACCCATACTGTGTTTTAGGAGAAAAATCCCACCACTCCTTTCCAACGGTTTCCATGCCTAACTGCTCCAGGATGTTCCATGCCCTCACAGGGACTGGCCAGCTGCTCTTACACATCTCAGTGTGTGTCTGCTCTAGTCCACATTCACTCATACTGAAGACAAATGGCTTTCATTGTATGCCATTTCATTTAAAAATCACATTATGTTAGGAATTTGTTTCCCATATTTTGTAATATCATCTAATGTCAGTCACTGGAGGAGGTAAGCCCATAGCCTGGTGGATGGGAGCTCTGACAACGCTTCTGTGTGTAGTCACATTCACGCCTTCTCCATCCTCAGGAGTATTTCATTATACCCTGCAAAGTGAAGCTCACACAGTTTTGCTCCAGGAGAGCCCATAGCTGATGGTTTGAGTGCTTGGGCAGGTGCTGTAGGCTCAGACCCTTCCTGATGAGGTTTCCTGATGGAAACCCTTGCTACACAGAACTAGGCAGGCTCTTGGGGTCCACAGGGTCTTTCCATGGGACAGCAGGGACTTGGGTGTTGCTGAACCGATGTGGCAGGTGAGGAGGGAGTCACAGGGTTTAGACTGGTGACTCTGCATCTTGGAGTTGCAGGTTGGTAGTTTTGGGGCTCCAGAGATGCACTGTACCTTGAGCCATTCCTCTGGCTTGTGGACACCAGTCCAGCCGTGGTGACCTGGTCACCTTCACCTCTTCTGCAAAATGGCAGAGCGTGGGGAGTTCCTCCTATGGCTGCCTGCCACAGGCTGGAAACTCTCTGGTTGAAAGTCATGGATGCCAAGGCAAGGATTTTTGTTGCACCATTGCCATCAGCAGGGGTAATATTGATAAAATAGGATAAGGAAGTGGTTTAGTGTTACCTGGAATATTTTTGTAGAAACCATGGCAACAGGCTTCCTTGAAATAATAGCAGTTTTGCTGTCTGGGAGCTCATCCTGCACCTGCTTAATCTGTTACTTGCGTCTAATCCCTTTCCTGTGCTAGGACTGCCTGAGCAGGTGAAGCCAAGCACCTGAGTATTTGTTAGAGGGTTTGGTCATTTGACCATTGTGGCTTCAGACGAGCAGCTTGAGAATAATTTTCTTGTTGAAATCTCTGTGTATGCATATGAGTGTGCATGTCTGTATATAATTTCCACCTACATAATTTTAATTTATTGATGTATAAAAGCTGTTGCAGTTTGCTGATCATCCTGCATTGCTTTTGTACATGGACAAAACACTCTTTAACGCTGTGTCAGAAATAATTACTTGTGGCCTAGGGAAGGTCTCATTTTTCATTATATTTTATAATTCTGCTTTATTCTAATTACAAACTCTGACTGTTTATTTATTTACTCAACCCATGATGGTGCAGCAGTATTTCTAGGTACTTTGCAAGGCAATGCAAAATGCAGAGAAGAGGGTTGCTCTCTGAGAGGGCTTGTTTTCCCCATGCACAGGGCTGCTGGCATTACAGATGGATGGAGGCACCCACATTTTGCTTATTCTGCCAACTTATGTGTATTAATATTATTTAGTGTTCACTGTGAGCAGTGTATTTTGGAGGACTTATATGGACCAGTTTGGTCTCAGAGCTGTTTTATTTGATGATATCTGTTTTGTTTGATGGGGTCTGTAAAGAACATCTCAGAAGCTCTTATAAAAGCACCTCTTGTTGCATCTGGGGCTGTTTTGTACCTCGGGGGCTGAGGCAGAGCATATGCTGCCGCGTGGTGCTGCAGGGAGCTGTGTGAGGGGAGATGAGCCGCGCTGTAGCAGCTCCTGTGTTTGTCACCTGTCTCTGGCAGCAGGGCCAGGCACAGAGGGAAGCCACCAGGGAAGAGGTAATGAGCCCTTGTGCTTCATCCTACTTTGCCGCAACCTTCCAGGCAGCTGACCTGTCCTGTTAGCCTGAAGATGAATAATAGTAATAGCAATAGTATTATTTTTTCCAGAGATTTCTGAACTTTACTGCCACATTCAAATGGTAGAATAATTAATTAAAAAAAAATCTAAGCATTCTAGGCCTGTATTTCTTGAGGATTTTTATTAACAGGAGTCACTGAACACTGTTATTAAAATAAAAACTATTGTCCTAGTTGCTACAAACAGAGCCAATGTTTTATGTCAGAAGTTCTTTCAGCTGCAGCTGTGTAGAGCCTGGTGCTTTTAATTGAGTCAGAGTGTGCCAGGATTTGAACAATACCTTAGTGCAAAACAAAATTCTCATAATTTTGTTGCTTGATATGGTGATCCATGTGTAATTCAATATCATCGATCTTATACCAGATGGTAATAAAATAATTGTGAGTCAAGGTATAAATCTGATGGTTATTTTTTTAAACTGAATGGAATTTTTTTCAGGCATTTTTGAGGAGCTGTCCTTGCTAAGAGTACATAAATTGCTTTTACTTGATCCAATTTCACATTAGGGCAAAAAGTAAATTTCATGCTACATTTCATTTATATAATATCATGAGCTACAAAAGAAGTTGTATACTCTTTCTGTCCTTTGTCTCATAATAGAACAATGACAAAAAAACCATGGAGAGAAACAGAAGTTTCCTAGGGAAATAGGCCCCACCACAGAGACGTGAAATCAAAACCCTGTGCACCTTCCTACAGAATACATTGTGGCTTTATTTATTTAAGGAGCAGTGATTTGCCCCCTGGAAGGTCAGGAGATTATATCTCCTGCCTGCTTCGGTTCCTGCCTGTGGTTCTTATTGAATGCACAATCTCTCATTCACTGCTCTGATCAGCTGACTAATGAATACGAAGGCTGGAAGATGCCTCCAGTTATTTAGTCTGACCAATATGCCATGTGCTATAAAGATTCATCCTTGTCCATTGATCTATGATTTATTTTCCAGAAAGATACCCACTCTTGATTTGGAGAGGCAAAGTGACAGCTGAACTTCAGTGTCTCTTGGTGCGTTGTTCCAGCTTCAACATCCTCACCTGGCAGCCTTTGTGTCATCATATCTCTAAGGTGGGGATGTCTGCCATCCATTCGTGTTATTCTTAGTCTGTGACAGAGATGGCTTGTCTTTACTAATGGTTATATTTCAGTGGGCAGCAAAAGGAGCCCTTATTCGCCTTCTGAGCTCTATGATTCTAGGAAGCTCTACACTTTTTTATCCAACCAAAAATATATAGTACTTTTAAAATTATATAATAAATATATTATGTTAAGACTATCTAGCCACAATCAGAAGTTTGTCCCTTATCTTTGACTGAGGATTAAACCTCAGAAACAGGAGAACTATCACCTAGCAAAGGACAGTTCAGGTAACTGACCTTTTCTTTGAAGGTCTTGAGACAGTGCATTGCTGGAAAAACACCACTTGAGCATTTCTAAACAAGACAGAAGAAAATTCACTACCAGGGACATCAGCATGTTGAGACACTGATGAAATACTACAAATCCTGATCATGTCAGATCAAACCCAGCTGCACTTCTTTAATGGCCATACATTTCTTCTTTGTTTTGTGATAAGTATATTAAAAGTAGGGGAAAAAAAAAAAAAGATCAGAGATCAGCATCCTTGCATAAAACTTATTCAGACTCAAACTAAGCACAGCTGAAAACCCTTGACATATTTCTGTGTTGCCGTTACAACAGGTACATAAATAATATCTCTCTCTCAGGCACAACTGTATCAAACAAATCCTAACTACTGTAATAGCTCTGTGTGATACATGGGCAATTATTCCTGGCTGTCAGTTATGTTTTCAGGGGTTATTTTCTTGTTTCTAAGGCAAAATTAGAATGATTCTTGCTTAGAAGTAACAAAACCCAAGAAATGGGCTTATTGAAATTTAGACTCATCCTCTCAAACAGAAACCCAGAAGGCTGTTCGTGGTCTGCTGAATCTCAGTTTGTCCATAGCATGGAGGCCACATGGCCTGGGCCACCAAAAGTACCAATGCCTCTGTGTAAAGCTGTGACAGACCTGCCATCTCCAAACCTGTAACTGTCACTGTAAGTGCCAAGGAACTCCTGCCACTGCCTGGAACCAGGCTGCCACCTCTGCCACAGTGACAGCCCAGTGCGAAGAAGTATTCATCTGCAGGGCCCCTGCCCTCACCTTTGGATGAGTGTTTGCTGGTGTCATGGGCAGCTTGCTGCTGGCCTTAAGCCAGGGGCACCAAGTGCCTCCAGGACCAAAGGGAGGACTTTGATATCAAGGAGTGTTAAAGACCTTATATGAGGACTCATGGACCTCCATGCACAGAGGTATAACTTTTCAGATCCTGGTTAGGCAGATATATGTGGCTATGTAGGTCTGCATATTAATAAGTCACCCAAGGCTCTATTTCTCCCCCTTTGTTCGCTCCCTCCCATAGTTCATCCTCAGGGAGCTTGTGAGACAAGACATCTATTTATGCCATACTTCTGTAAAGATAGCAATGGATGTCTTTCCTTTCCTTCTTTTTGCAGAAAACCCAAAGCTTGGAAAATCTGAACTGATGGGCACAGAGTAGCTGATGGAAGTTTTACCCAGCCTAGACATACGCAAGCATTAATAGTTTTGCACCAATATTAGGAAACACTTTAAGGTTCAGCCTCATGTTTTAGTCTCACCAGTATTGTGAGCACCTTGAAGCAGGCAACCGAAGTAGAGTTATGCTCATGTTTTGTGTTTTGGTCAGGAAGTTTTCAGATGGTGCAGAAACTTGTTCTTTTTTCCAGCAAGAAAACATTCTACTGCTCTACATTCCTGTCATGTCTAGTATAGACTCACAACTCCTTTTTCCTCTCTTAATATGGACATTACAGGAAGCCTGAGATTGTACAGCATGAAGCTACTTGCCTCATAAAGAGTGATGACCAATGCAAGCAATTCACATCTGGGCTTTGCTAACCATGTTTCATCCTCCTCAATTTCAGAACAGAGTTCAAAATCCTTACCATCATCTACAAAGTCGTTGCTATAATAATGATGAACTCTCTGCATTAAGGACTTCTCCATCCTCCAGCAAGCTCCATGCTCCAGGGAAGACAAGACTTCTGGGACAGGTTCTTGGTTGTTTGAGATGCACAAGGCATCTTCAGCTGAGTACACCTATAGAAAGATGGGAGAGTGGGCTAAGCATGAGCAGGAGCCTGACTGTGAATGTATAGCACATTCTTCTTTAAGACCAGGTATTGGTACTAAAGCCTAAACCATGGCAGGAGGGTTGGAACTAGATGATCTTTAAGGTCCCTTCCAATTCAAATCATTCTATGATTCTAATGTATGCTAAAAAAAAAAAGAACAAGACACCTAACCCCCAATATATATAGGGCAAGGGAATGGGCCAGGAAAGCAGGAGATGGGGTGACCTGTGATGAAGGTGTTGCCCCCAGGCTTTACCTCCAGGCTTCTATTGCCCAGTTTTTAAATCTTTCTGGACCTTGCTATCTCGTCTGTGAAATGATGGCTTGACATACTGCTATTGCCTTTTGTGAAGATAAAATGAGATCATGTTAATGAATGATTGTAATGGGCTGGGATAATATGATGATGGGAAAAATACCATTTGCTTTTGAATCTATGGGCCTAACTGGATAAAATCAAACTTAATGCATAAATATCAAAGGTTGTTTTCTGAAATTACAAATGGTGGACAAATAAAGAATTCAAGATATGTTCAATTAAAGTCCTTGGAGCAGCTTGGGTGAAAGTCACCATCATCATATTTCTACACTGGACTAAAGAAGAGTACCTTTCCCATTTTCTTTTTACTCAGCCTTGATTTCTTTAGAAGGCATTTGATGCTTTGATATTGGTTCTTGCTTAAATGAGAAGACCATTGTTTCTACAAAACAGCATAAGTCCAGAGCACACATCCCACTTGTCCTTGTCTGAAAAGTTACCACGATGGTGCCACGCCTTGCTTAAAATGTGACCAAGCCATTGCTGCCAGTAGCGGTCCATGCCCTGGTTAAACTCAAGTAATAACTGATGCTGAAAGAGATGTTAGGCTGAAGAAACCATCCCCTTACACTGCTTATCATAAACCAAAGCCATTAGGTCTAGTTTTACATGTAACAACACTAGCAATGTGTCTCAAGTCTGGGGAGATGTTCAGCTCCTTTTATTTTGTCTTAGAAAATCATATTGTAAGAAATTGCTTAGCCTAGTTGGGATTTAATAAAGCAGTTTTATTATATTTTATGTTGTGGAAAATTACGTTGATGGAAGAAAATATTCAGCAGGAAAGAGGCTGTGCTGTTTCCTAATGGCTATCTCCCTCAGGAAAGAGGGCTGTCACTGCAAGGACTTGCTGTTCCACTGCTCCCTGGGAGCTTTGGGGTCACAGTTCTCATGGCTATTAATTTATGGGAGTCACTTCTTTGTGTGAAAGCAAGCTCTGCTGGCAGCAGGAAAAAATTCAACTCACTCTTTTCCTTCCCCTCTTCAAAGTTTTTGTAATTTTGTGAATGACTGCAATTACTATTTTGAAATCAGTAAACTCCAAAGTTGTCAAATTATGTATATAACTCTGTTTAAAAAAAAAAAAAAAGATTGTGGCAATATGAAAATGTTACCAGTAGTAAGTACAGTAGTGTGGAATGAAATCAGTCACGTTGCTACCAGAAAATCTGTTGTCATTATCAAGCAAATAGAAAGTTCAGGGATTATTCCCAATTAATTTGGTATACATAATATTCATTCCTTTTGCTGTACACACTAGCTATTTTTACATTAGCCAATAAAATTAAACCATCCATAAACCTGAAAGCTCTGCTTTCATATGCAGTTTAATATGCCAATAAGAACAATGCAATTTCCTGAGGATGAATAACTAGGGGCTTGCTGGGAAGTAATGGGCCAAGGTGTGCACAGAAACAATCACACCCTTCTGGTCATTAATCCCTGGGATCAGCATGTTCTGATTATTACTGTTAATAGTTAATTAGTTAATAAAGATAATTAATTAGTTAATAAAGCCCCTTTCGAAGTGGAAGAGAACCACTTTCTCTGAGCATAATGTGCATTGCCTCTATCATGGTTTATTCATTCTGGATGAATCTGATTCTCATTTAAGAGGATGTATTCCGGGAACTTAACATCTCTATTGTAATGTTTCTGTTGTTTCCAACACTGCAAAAATAAAAGATAGTGACAATTATTAATTATTTTAACCTGAAGCAAATTTTTAAGAAGGAATTTACATTGGGAACAGTGTTTTGGGCTGCATATAAAAAGTAGAGGTGAAGGAGGGAAAATGATATTTCAGAGAGACATTTGCGTGTGTGACTTGGAAGAGATGACATCTAAACTGAACAAATGTTTTCACATTCTGTTGTCCAGAAATTGAGTGATAATTTGATTTACTATCTACTAATAAATTACTATTTGCTATTAAATGTATTTTTGAAATAGCTGCTTTGAAGGGTAGCTAGCCTTCAAAAAGAGTTACCTGGAGCTGCAATTTAATGTATATGTTTCATGGCATTTAAGTATAAGTTGCCAGGACAAAGGTTTTGGAACTCAAAACAATGGAACATTAGTGCTTTTCATGAGACATCAGAGAGTAAATTCATTGAACAAAACATTAACAGAAACAAATACAAAGAGAACTCGTTGTAGTCAGGTGAAATTATTGTAAAATCTTAAAAGAACATTCACAGGTAGGGTTTTTGTTGTGTTTTGTTGTTTTTTTTTTTCCCTCACAGTACTTGGCCCAGGTTAACTGATCAACTTTTCAAGTTAGAAAACAGATCCTTCCCATTCTTGGAAGTTTGATGAGTTTAGGTCCTGCTCTAGAAGACGTTATGAGAATCAAGTCTAGCCTGACCATCATTATTAAAAGGGTCTTCTTCAGGATACAGATACCATTATCAGCATCCTGAAATGGGAATGCTGACCACCTTACTCATACTGCTTGACCAATGGAGCTGTTATGGGTTCATATAAGCCATGAGCAAAAATGTCTCTCTCCTAATACCATCAAATCAGCAGTAGTCGATTTTAATTAGAAATCTCTGCTGGGAAAGTAATGGGAGCACCTTTGTAGCCTTGGTATAACAAAACCCAAAGAAGAGGTTGATTAGGTGCAGTGAGCCCAGTGGCAGGTCACCAGGATGCTCAAGGGATGGAGCACCTGCCCTGCAAGGGGACCCTGAGGGACAGGGCTGCTCCCGCCTGGAGAAGGGAAGGCTTTAGGGGAACTTCAGAGCAACCTTCTCCTGCCTACAGGAAGGTCACTGAAAAAATGGACCCAGGCTCTCCACAGCAGTGCAAGGCAGCAGGATGCGTGACTGTGTGTCTAGTTGAAACAGGAGAAGGCCACAGTACCTATAAAGGGAAACCTTTTTCACCATGGGGACAGTCTAGAGTGGAGCAGGTTGCCAAGAGAAGTGGGGTTGTTCTTGGAGCTTTTCAAGATTGGGCTGAAGAAAGCCCCAAACTACATGGTCTGACTTTGCTGCTGCTGTTTGGAGCAAGCAGTTGCACTGGGGACCTCCTGTCATCCCTTCCAGGCTGGAACACCCAAGCCCTTTAGAAGAGAGTCCAGGGACATCTCCATGACATGCCTGGTTGCTTAAATTGTGCTGTGCTGAATTTGATAAGCAATGGAGTCTCTTCCAGTCCTATCCAGGTAAGAGTTTTATCTGTTTGTTCACACTGTTTTTTAAACCAAATCTACAGTTTGAAACCCTTGCTAGCCCTTCTTCCACTCAATGTTTGACACATGTTGTGACACACTCATGCCATACTTTTCTGTTTCTCAAAACTTCCCATTTTAAGTAATGATTCCCTCTCACAAGCTAAAAAGCTATTTAAGTACTGCAAACAGTCATTCTTTTTTGTTTGTTTGTTTTCTATACACCTCTAATTATTCAGTGTGCTTTCCTTCCTCAGGAGCATCAGTGTGAGCAGTTTTAAAAGTCAACTGGATCCCTGGGCGCAACAGAGCTCCTACCACATATGCAACACAGTCTGTATTTGAATTTGTAGTTAGGTCAAGTGAATGCTGCTGCTTCTGTGATTGAATTAGCTCATCTTGGGGATTAACTTGGTGAAGATTCTCCTGTGCATATCTGTTCTCTGCTGATTTCTCAAAAGCATTGTACCTTGTTTACATTCTTCGGTTGCTATCATGCACACTTTCTGTATAATTGAGTTTGTTTCACATTTTAGCTCATTGCTTAGGTTATGAGCAAGCTGTTGTGCACTGGAGCTCTGGAAACTATAGCTGATGATGGGTTTTCAAATTTCAGGCAACTTTTTCCCTATTATCTTATAAGAAACATTCCAACTCATTAGCCAGTTCATGTGCTTTGAAGATATTTTAGAGCACTCATTTTTCAATTGTGACTTCGTAAAGAACAAAGTCAAGTACATTACCACCATTCAAGACTTCAAGCCAGCTACCTTCAGCCACTCAATAAATTAAATCAACTGTCTGTCAAGATTTGTTTTCCGTAAAATCACATTGGCTCAAGTTAATTATAGTCTTCCTCTAATTCTTTATCAATTAAACGCCTACGATAGATTAGATAGACTCTACCTAATAGCAGCCAATGAAGGTTCAATGAATAAGTCGTTTCTCCAGCTACAATTGAAGAGCATTGACTCAGAAAAAAGCAAGAAGGAGGGCAAGGAGCACAGAAAAGACAGAAGGCTGGGGGCAAGGCCAAAAATGCCTTAACTTTTGAGATTAGCTGTACCTTCTTTCCTGCAGACCAAAAATGTTCACTAAACGTTTGGGCAGAATAAAGAGCAGCAGTGGCAAATGTGTTGCCATGGCAGATGTAAGATGGCTCATTTTCTGTGGGCTGAATCTCCTAAAATTGATTATTTGATTTCCCACTATTTTGTCTGAGATTGCTATCAAATTAAGCCACCATCTGTCAATCTGTTTGCTTCTGCTGAAGTGTGGACAATGTTGCAGCTCTTCCAGTCATCAGGTATTTTCTCTGGCCTCACCTAAAGTTTATTTTACATAGAAAATCAACTGTCTAAAGTCTTCCTCAGAAAATTTATTTCTTGACTTGTTATCTGGCTCTGTTGATTCAAGTGTTTATCCTCTATATATATCTTGGTGTGCTTCTTTGGTTACTCCTGGCATGGGAATAATTTCATCATTGTAATGAAGATGCTCCATCTAGTACCCTGTCTTGCGTTTTTCCAGATACAAAGCAGTAAATGATTATAGAAAGGCTGTTACTAATGAGGTAGAATGAGCTGTTCAGTAAATGGGTGCCCATCTTGCTTTCATTATTATTTTTTTTCTTGAAACACTTAAATGGAAGTTGCTTTATTTTTTGCCCTGCCTGCCATGGATTTTTATCTAACATAATTAACTTCTCTTACTACACATTCCTGTACTGTGGTCTAGACATCACATTCCTTTTACCTATTCCTCCTTGTTTCTTTATTATATATCTGCCCTCAATCTGGTCTTCATTATCCAGTGTTCCAAAACATTGGATAATATTCCTCTTATCCAATAGGAACTTTTGCTCAAAACAATTTCTCTGCCTTGACTGTAGCTTTTTGATAATCTAAAACTTTTCTTAAAGAATTACAATATTTTTTCTTATTTCTTCTCTTTTGTGTGATCTCTTCTTTCAGATGAAGTTGCCTAAAACTTTCCTCATATACAAGAAAAGGACTGTCTCCTTTTTATCAGTACTGACACTAATCTATGAATCTTACCTTACAGGATTGATAAAGAACTGGATCTTTTAATGCTAAAGATCAATGATCTTTTAATGCTAAATTAAAATTAATGAATATTTACAGAAAGCTGAACGACAACCCCCTGCCCCCTGAAACACCAGTTAGCAGTCTGAAAGGATGAACAGATAAGGATAGGATCCAGCAGCATGCCAGGTAGCATCCAAGTGAAATATGCAAATTTTAGAATAGCAACTTGACTAAGACAACAGTTTTATATTCTACATATATACTCTTCTATTTGGTTTACCATATTTAATCTGCTTGGATGTGTCAAATATGAAAAAAGGAGCTAAAAAAAAAAAAGCAAACCAACTCAAAGATGGTATAACCAGCTTTTGAGCTGCTGTCCAGTTTATGATTATGATTATGATCATGATTATTATTTCCTGCTCTGGGCTGTAGTTTCAAGTCCCTAAGGTAAGCAATGGTGCCTGTGCCACATGGTGTAATTCTTCCACCTACATTATACTTGCTTTGTTCCTCTGAACCACGTTAAAAGCAGTATTTTTAACATGACAGACACGAAAATCCTCCCACTAGATTTCTGTAATGCCAATTATATTAAATGCCTTCTTGTAAATTAGAAATTTCCAATTATTTTTACTTCTTACTGCAAGTTCTAGCAATCGGATTGATATTTATTTTCACTTTTTCTGTCATTGTAGGTCAATTTGTTCATGATTTGCTGAGTTAATGATTGTGTTACATTTCTCTCCTTTGCAGACTCCCTTATAAATTTAAAGTACCACCTTTCTTACTGCTCTGCTTTCCTCCATTCCCAATAATTATTGCTGCAATACAGGAGATACTGGTCCCCCTGTCTTTCAAAAAATTATTCTGTTTAAGGCTCTGCAAAAAGAAAACTCATTTCACTCTAGTAATCTGACTAAAGAAGTGTCTCCATCATTTTTATCCTGTCCCCGTCTCACTCCTGGGGACAGAACAAATGGAGACAAGTTTTTTTCTCTCATCTGTCTAGTTTTGTTTGATATCATCTTGGTCCCAGGGTGTATCATCATTAGCAGTGGTTTTCTGGAAGTCTTCATAATTCTATCTAATTCCTGCAGTTCAAGTAGAAAAGTCAGGATTCATGCTTTTCTCCTCCAGAGAGACAGCATGCACAATCCTGTTGTTCTTTTGCTACGGAGACAAATGATGTGTAATCTCAGTATTGATAATGGTTGTCTATAATCTTGATATGGCTGAACAACTTCTATTGGTTAATGCTTACTTTATACTGCAAGGTTGCCTATCAGTTTACATCATGTTTAGCTGAGTTTAGCTTCTTCACAGACAGGTTTCTTGGCAGTTGACTTGCCAACAACCTGGTAACCATCTGATGTCTCCAGCCATGTTAAAAACTGTTTCTATTTCTCATCTTTGACAAGAAGACTCCAGTCTGGACTATACATGAGTATGAGTACTGTGGTATGTAAAAGAAAAGTGGCTTTTATCCAGACTTGTAGAAAGCCCTGAATATCACCAAGAATTTGAAGTGACTTTATGATGACATTTAAAGTAGTTGTTTATGGAAAGGGTCATTTGATCTGGACCAACGTTGGTAACTGCCTAGCATTGGAGTGTGATGGAGACTTTAAAACTGATAAAGGTCTCAGATGAAGTTTCCTTGGTGGTATGGCTGAGGACAAGAGGGTCACAATTTTTTCCTACAGCTTGAGAAACATCAGGTGCCAGTGGGGTTCCCCACACAAAACTGCAGAGCACATCTTTGTTATTTATGCATAAGCAGACACAGGGATGCTAGCAGAATTAAAAGTCAAACTGTATGAGGCTATACTGATATTTTGTTCTTGCCAGTGCATAAACCAGTGAAATCATAGGGATGAGAAATGTTGGAATTTCCTATATTTGGGCAATGACTGATAAATACTCTTCAGAGAAAGTCCTGCCTTCAGAGTGAGGCACTTTAATAACTGCTTTTAAGATATACACAGAGCAATTTTGATTTTAGTTAATATAATGCCCCCTTCATTGAATTATGAGCGGCACCTGGGTGTATGAGAAAGGCTTAGACTCATGATTATTTTGTTAGCAAATAGTGATACTGCAGTGCTATCTGTGAGGTGTGGCCTTGGGCAGCATAGAAGAGAAAGGGAAAGAATTGTGCATAAATGAGTATATAACAGCAAGAGCTCATAATACTCTGCATAAATGAAGTTACATTTCAACATTGCAAGACTCTGCTATGTATTTTGCATGGTAGTCTCGTCCCCTTTCACACAGGGAAAGGGAGTATGTGTACCTGATATGTAACTCCTCTAATCTCTAAGCATCTTTCTCTTGAGCCATTCTGCTGTTCTGGCAGCTTCAGACAAATTTCTCCAAGGTTTTTGGAAAAAAAAAAAAAGGAAAGAAAATAAAAAAAAAGAAGCACAGGAATTCTCTAGGAGCTTGAAGCTTATCCCTACATGCTGGTGTGAAGATTTCCTCAGGTGCTTGCTTAGGAACAGAGCAAGAGGCAGCCTTTGCCCAGCCTGTGGTCCCTCAAGGACTGCAAAGCTGAACTGAGTCACATCCCTGTGCCCCAGTGCATAAAGGCAACAGTAGATCTGTTTCCTTGTTGCCTGCAAATTTTATGCCTTATGTATTTATTGAGCAAACCAATCATAAAAGAAACTATATTGGGGAGTAGAAAAATGAAAATAGGTCCTAGTGAGTTTCTGACTGTTTTTACTAGGACACTATGAACAGCAAGCCGGAGGCAGCGTGCTTGGGTTTGCAATGTGGCCGAAGGACTGGTTATTGATATGAATGAGAGAAAGGAAAGATTAAGAGAAGTTGCTAAGCAACTGGGGGAAATTATTCTTGGAAATGACATTTGGACTGAAAAGGGCCAATGTCTGATCTAAGCCTTCCTGCTGCAGAGGGGTTAACCTAATAAGAGTGCTATGCACAGTTATCTGCAGTGGGCTCTTCACCACCTTAAATGGAAGTTACTTAATAGAAAGAGAACTAATTTCAAGATGGAAAAGCTGTAACTCGCAGAAGTGGAATGGGCTAAGATAAAACTAAGGGGAAAAGGCAGAATAATAACTGTGTGCAGTGAGAGAGGTAAAGCCCTGTCATTGCTGCAGCTGGAGCACAAATAGCAGTGTTAGAAAGAGCACAATAACAGTTCAGCACATCAAATTGTATGCAGTATGTTTACAAGTGGCATGTTTGGTATCTCTTGTTTAAGATTATGATATGATAATATAGTAATATGTTGGGAAACATAACACCATAAAGAATGTATATAGCTTGTTCCCAATGGCAAAGAAGAGTGGGACCAGTCCCCTGATAGCACTGCACAGATAACCTGATAGCACACTCATAAATACATGTGCATATGTATACCACACACGGGAATTTTGTGTTTCGATTCGGTGTTGCACTGGCAAGGCCAACATCTTTAAAGGAAGCTAGGGATCACATGAGACCCACAGCAGTGATGAGGCACCTAATCTACCTCTAATTTCTATGGGAAATTGAGTATTTTGTATCTCTGAGATTTGGCCATAGTTCCTACCAAATTGTCTAGTCTCTCATCTCCAATTCTAGATAGAGTCAAGAGTACAGGTATGAAGATATGAGCTTTTTCTTCTAATAGTTGTAATGATCAAAATGTCTTATGGACAATAGTCTCAGTTGGAAAATGCCTTTTATACTACTGTAAATTGCCTTATGGCACTGTGAGGACAGAATTAGTTTATTCCAGTGAAAGAAACAAAGAACTGTGAGAGAGCTCAGCCGAGTTCTTGCTTTCACCTGGGCAGTCCCACAGCACAAAGAACAGACTTATAATAAGACCATGAAAGATCCTCTTTTTATGATCCTAACTCTTACATTTCTGATTTAATCATATTGTCTTGCATCAGCCATTTAATTTAGCTCCATGTTTTGGGCTAAGTAATGTTAAGTTTTGTACTAACTGGAACCAAGAACCTAATTTGTGCCTTTCTCTAATGTGGACGTTTGCACTGGTATGAAAGAACCGTATCAATACAGGTGCTCCTTGTAAACTCAGTAAAGTAAGAGGTAGGGGCCTTTTTGTTATGAAACCAGTGTATTGGCATCAGCAAGGAAAAACACACCTTTAAAAACAAAGAACATTTTTGTGATTTAACTTTGTAGCTGATCTCAGGAAATGGTAAGGTCTAAATGGACTATCATCATTTGATCCCCTTTTGCTATCCCTGTAGCCTCAGATATAGACAAAGGGAGTTGGGATCTCTGACTCTTGAATTTCTCACTCACCTGTCTTATACTTTAGCTTCTGTTATTTCCTTCATCTCTGCTGCACCAAGAAAAATAATGCCAAGCAGTGCATGTTTGTTGTCAACATTTTAAAGCATGTCAAAATCCTGAAATATTATGCACTGGCTATGCATCTGAAAAACATAAATGTTAGAAATGAACCAACTTTTGATTGAAATAACCTGTTTTGCATCTGCAGAGACTTGTCCGTTTTCCTTAAATTTTTCTACCAAAGCTGATTTCCCTCCAAAATTAAAAGCCAGTTGGGAGCAGAAAAAGTAGGCAAGCTTGTTTTCCCGTTTATGAATAAAAATGAAGTGTGGAAGTAAAATTTATCGGTTCTAAAATCTTGAGGACACAGTAACCAGGAACAGTCTGTTCAGTTCATTGTATTTCTTAATAAATCAGTTTTTAATGTAGAATATGATTTAATAAGCTTATTTTTGATTTTGTGTCCAGCAAATTCAAGGCAATTTAACAAATAAAATTATTCTCAAATTCTGCTGTGTGTAATTTAGCTGACTTCCAGTTTTCATCTAAATATTGCTATGACATATCAGAAATATGAAGTTATTTAGAGGGAGGGCATACGCTGTTTAAATTTATGTAAACAGCTATTGAATTGTAAATGGTTATGTAGCTTAACATAGTTATTCAGTATTATTTAATCTTGAGAAGACATTGTTTGCATCCTTGTGTTATCAAGAAGTATAAAATCTAGTGAAAGAACTAGAGTAGTTGAAAGAACTATAGCAGTTAAAAATTCACATACAGTTATAGCTTCACAACATGAATCAACCTTCCTTTAGGAAAATAAAAAGGGAACAAGATTAAAATGCACGACAACATGAATGAAGACCTCTTCTGTGGTGTTGGTATGGTATTTTACATCAATTTATCCTGGTAATAAGGTGTAGATCAGGCTTTTGGGTCAGTCTGGAGTAATTTGAGCATTATGAAATGTTAGATACACTAAAGCCAGCGCAGTGGGGTACGTCTTTGCCTTTGCTAAGTAGCAGTGAGATACATCTAACACTGCTAAGGAGCCAGAAAGACAATGCAGCAGGAAAAACAAGCATTGCAAGCTGTGGGAAGAGAGGTGCTAATGGAGCTTGAGTGCATGTGCATTTTCACCAGCATGTCCCACATCAGAGAGTTGCCTCTCCCAGCCCATGGCACAGCAAGCACTGGGCTTGTGGAAGTGCAACAGTGGGACATGCTGCAGCTTGATGTGCACAGCCTTTGGGCTGTGTTGGGTTAATGACTCTGCTGGAAACCATTTTAGGTCCAAGCCTACAGTGATAAAAAATTGCTAGAAACAAGCAGTACCAAAACTCAAGGCTTTAATCTTCATCTCTGTTTAAACTAGTTCTGAAAAAGTATGGATATAAAATTAGCTCTAAACTTGTGCATGGCCAGCCCTAGGCAGTGATGCAGGGGACATGCAGGCAGCAATATTACCTTGTCATCCCCTGAGTTTTAACACCAGAGGGACTGACTTGCACCTTGCAGCAGCACTGGGATTGCTTTAATACATACGTCTAGTAATTCTTACCAACAGAAAGTGTGCTCTGACCACTCCTGTTCTAGCTGGGGAGTTGGATGTAAGTGGCTTAACTCTGAGGTCATGGGGTCTCTGGCATTAAAGCTGTCTCTCACTCCGGGGAAACCTCCTGCTTCCAGGAGGATGGCTTTCTGGCCTTTTCTGACATTAAAGCACTGCTCCCACTCTAATGGGATTGACCTGATTTTGATTAGGTGCTTATAGTAATATCTGCAGTTATGAAAACAGAATAAAATGTAGAGGAGGAAAGGAAAAGATAGAAAACTTATCAGAGTTTCTACTGTATATTTTTTCCTATCTTTACCCATTTAAAGTATATCATCTTTCCAGTAAGGTTAGCAGGTGAAAGCAGGACTTTGGCACTCACTTTGTTTCCTACCACTAAATGCTGTGCTGTCCAGCAGTGCTGTTCAGTGCCATGTGGTGACCCCGTTCGTTTGTCCCTGCCAGGATTCTCAAGGAACTGGGGGTCATGGGCCACGTGTTGGAGTGACAGTGAATGTCCCCACTCAGCCTCTCCATGGCCACAGCAGGAGATAATCACAGGAATAAGGTCACCACTTAAGTATCCCCATCAGTGAAATGTTGTAACATTAAAGCAGTAAAAATAATGCACTTCAGACTTATCTCTTTTTTCGTGACAAAAATCCCCAGTGAATCTGCTTAGATTTAAGACAAGCAGAAACATCCAGTGAGCAGACAGCATTCTAAAGTGTTACAGGAAAACTTTTGAAAATATATTTGCACACATCTGCCGACTTGCTTTTCATGCTGCTATGGTATCTAAATATTAATGAAAAATGTTGACAGCAAAGTTAGGCTTCACACACAACAGGTGGTAACTCTAAATACAACGGCAGGTTTGACAGGAGGCTGCAGCCTGCCAGCTGTGACGGTTGGGGGATCACAGCCATCAACAGGATCTCCAACAGGGACAGCCCAGTTTGGTTTTCAGCTGCGATACCTGCCTGACTACAAAGCTCTGCTGTGGCATTCGTGTCCCAGTGTCACGCAGACCTTGTGAGTCCACAAGGTCAGTGGCCCAACCAAGGTGGAGTCCCCTGAGGAAGATGAGGATGGTGGCTGCTGGGCACACATCCTAGTCCCCAAGAGAGAGGACATGCTCAGGCAGGTTGCCTCCTTTTGGAATGCTCTGAAGGATGCCCAAATGTGGGCAGGAAGAAGCTGAGAGCCCCCCTAAACTCACTTGAGGGATGCGCTAAGCTGGGGTGACGGCTGGGATTTTGGGCAGTACCTGGGTGTTAGACAATAATGTGCTACTGTTTCTTGACATAGGCCCACTGTTAAACAGAAAAGGAGAATCAATCACCAACGATGCTGAAAAGGCAGAGGTCCTCAACACCTTCTTCACCTCTGTCTTTACCAGCACTGTTGGGGCCCAGGCTTTGGGAACAAAATTGCCAGTTGAACCAAACACCAACCCACCATCAGTGAAGGAAGAGTTAGTATATGAATTACTACAGGAGCTTGACCCCCACAGATCAATGGGCTCTGACGCCACCCACCCGAGGGTGTTGAGAGAGCTGGCTGACACCATTGCAAGGCCACTCTCCATAATCTTCAAGAAGTCATGGAGAATGGGGGATGTCCCAGAGGACTGGAGGAAGGCAAATGTTACCCCTATCTACAAGAAGGGCTCAAGGGAGGATCTGGGTAACTATAGGCCCATCAGCCTTACCTCAATCCCTGGGAAAGTTATGGAATGAATCCTCCTGGGGGCCATCGCAAGACAAATGAAGCATGTGATTGGGAAAAGCCAACATGGCTTCACTAAAGGCAGATCGTGCTTGACAAACCTGGTGGCCTTCTATGACACAGTGACTTGCCTGGTTGACATGGGGCAGGTGGTGGACATTGTCTACCTGGACTTCTCCAAGGCCTTTGATATGGTCCCCCACAGCCTCCTCCTGGAGAAATTGATGCGCTATGGCCTAGACAAGTGGTCTGTGCAGTGGGTGGGCAATCGGCTCTCAGGCTGCACCCAAAGGGTGGTGGTAAATAGCTCCTTCTCAAACTGGCAACCTGTCACTAGTGGAGTCCCCCAGGGATCAATATTGAGCCTGGTGTTATTCAATATGTTTATAAGTGATCTGGATACCACATCAAGTGTAGCCCGATGAATTCTGCGGATGACACCAAGCTGAGTGGGGAAGTAGACACTTCAGAAGGGAGAGCTGCTCTGCAGGGAGATCTGGATAGGCTGGAAGAGTGGGCCAGCAAGAACCTTATGAAGCTCAACAAGGACAAGTGTAAGGTCTTGCACCTGGGAAAACATAATCCAGGAGCGCAGCACAGACTGGGATCCCCCCGGCTGGAGAGCAGCTCTGTCAAAAGGGACCTGGGGGTCCTGGTGGACAGAAAGCTCAACATGAGCGTACAGTGTGCTGCTGTGGCCAAGAAGGCCAACAGGGTGCTGGGTTGCATCAAAAAGGGCAACACCAGCAGAGAGAAAGAAGTCATCATCCCACTCTACTCAGCGCTTGTCAGGCCACACCTGGAGTACTGTGTACAGTTCTGGTCCCCGCTATACAAAAAGGATGTGGACAGGACTGGAAGGGGTCCAGAGAAGGGTCACCAAGATGATCAGAGGACTGGGAAGCTGCCATATGAGGATGGGCTGGGAGAACTGGGTTTGTTCAGCCTTGAGAAAAGGAGGCTTAGAGGGGATCTCATCCCCATGTACCAGTACTTAAGGGGTAGTTACAAAGAAGATGCAGAGTCCCTTTTTACAAGGAGTCCCACGGAGAGGACAAGGGGGAATGGACACAAGTTGCTCTTGGGGAGATTCCGGTTGGACACCAGAGGGAAACTTTTCACAGTGAGGACAGTCACCATCGGAATAATCTCCCCAGGGAAGTGGTTGACTTGGCCATGTTGGACACCTTCAAGATTCGGCTGGACAGGGTGCTGGGCCATCTTGTTTAGACTGTGCTCTTCCTAGAAAGGTTGGACTAGATGATCCCTGAGGTCCCTTCCAACCTGTGATTCTGTGATTCTGTGACATTTTCCTTTGCATTAGGCAGTTGCTAATCTGGTGCTGACTGCAAGTCCAATGGTTGTTTTACATGGTAACCTCAGAAGCCCTAAAATTTTCTTAAAATTCAGGATCAACCAAGAAACCAAAAATTAACATCACTACCAGGTTTTGTTTATGTTGAGTAACAGGAATTTAAGCTTTTTAAACTGTTATTGCAGTTGCATTAGAAGGTTGTGTGCAACTATTTTATTTTATCTGGCAGCACTTACAAGTTCACCAAAAATGAAAAATATAATGAAATGAAATGTGGTTTAGCTTACTGAGAAGCAATGGTGCCCTTCCTCCATTTTGTCTCCAGATTTCCAATGCAACAGGAATGCAACAGCCACAGTACTGGGGCCTTTTGGAATAAGGATGCTAAATGGACTTGAGTCTGGAAATACAAGTAATATTTGCTTCATCTTATTTATGTTTTTATGATGGAAATCAATAAATATCACATCTAGATACACACAAGCACCTATGGCCTATTTGCTTATGTATTGGTAATGGCACTCAAGCTTGATTTTGGCTGTTTTTTCCCCACTCTGAGCAGCATAAACACTTAGAAAAGCTGGCTGCACTGCTCTTCACCAGTATACGAGTTTCTGCACCTTTGCTCAAGATGGCCTATGGCGCTGCCACTGTTCTGCAGAGACCCTCCTTCTCTGCACAGAGCCTCCAGGGCATGGATGGTGGAAATACCACTTCCCTGCTTTGTAATGCTTGTTTCCATCACATTAAGTTTTTAACCATCAAATGTAACTATTTTAAATTACCAAACAGGGTAATTTTTAATTAAGATTAAAAATAATTAAATTACGAACCCTGTGAGTTCTTGCTTTTCCCACCTGCGAGGGGTCATACCGTGATCCCCACAAGGGCAGCAGTCTGCAAGCCTGCAGTCACAGCCCAGCTGGCTTTTCTCACATCGCCACGCCTAGTTCAGTAATTTTTATTTTGCCTTTTTTATGCGTGTTCTTAGTAGTAAAGTGTAACCCCAGAGTCACCTGGGCAGTAATTATTCTCCTCATGAAGCCTAATAACACTCAGTATTTCCTGGCTGGATGAGGCAAATCCTATACTTTTCAGTTCCAACCCCAGGGTGAAAAGCACATTTTCCCTGTATTGTAAAAATAAAATGGCCCCACACTGCGAGACAAACCATTTTGGGGCATTATTGGGTATAATTATTTTAGTAATGCTCTTTGCCTCTGCCTTTGAGTGGATTGCAGAACAGTTTTCTGAGACAGGGATCAGTTTTTGTGTTAGGGCTGGGGATGAAGACTGTAGGGAGGAAACAGGGACAACACAGGGAGGAACATCTTCAGATGAGTTTTGCAGAGGACAAAGTGGCTCCCTTCCTTCTAGTTTCTGTGAAAGTAGCACAAAAATAAGTTTCTTTCTTCATTATATGGATAGCAGTGTATGTGTCTATATGCATATATATGTTTATACATACATTAAAAAGTCTTGAATTGCTTTTAAAAACTCTTCTCAGGGAATAAGGACTTATAAAAATCAAGCAGCTGGAAATTAAGAGGAAGGAAAGTCACCCAGGCTGTTTAAAATCCTAAATCTCATTTATGGTCTCTTTTAAAACAGGCCAATTGAATGTGTGAGTGTTCCTTGTAATAAATAGATGTGTTTTATTGTGCTGTCAGATTATCTCATGGGAAAGATATCAGAATCTTAAAAGCAATCATAATCTGGTTATCAGTTGCAAACTCTATCGATTTATTTTTTAAATGAAAATGTAACTGGGAAGGTACAATATCTGCTTTTAAAAGATGAACAATTTTACTGACTGTGTGGATTGAGACTAAGAGAGGCAGCTGATGGAAAGTCTGCAGGTCTGATTGAGGAATCAAACAGAAAATTATTTCTGCATGAGCTGAAGCATAGACAAATAGCCCCGTTTGCTGTGTTTATGATGGCTGTTGGGGATCTGGGACCAGACAAGAGAAAGGGATTAATAATATTTTATTGCTGTTTAGGGAAATTTTAAATGGAGCCGTTGTGATCCTTTACTGGTTAAAGCTTCATAAGGGAATGAGAAATGACTCTTCTAGATAGTGAGTAAAGGAGCAGGAACTTCTTGCAGATGGGTTTTGCATGTCGATTGGGAACTGGCACCTCTAGAGCTAATACGTATGTTTACAATGCAGAGTACACGCATAGAACATTGCTTCATTAGGCATTCTTTCAAGCCACATAGGCCAGAGAAAAAATGTTCAGGAAAGAACATGTATGTCACTGAGAGAAATTTGCAAATCTGCAACTCAGTTCAATGGGAGCCAATGAAAAAGAAAAAAAAAATTAACAACCCCCCCAATATGTACTTAACCACTGCTGGAAGAGGTTTACCAGGGCTCCTCCCAGAAATGTCAAGCATAGACATTTCACAGATGCTTTTCAATTTCTATGGCAATAAGAAAGGAAGGAGAAGAATAAAGTGTAGAATTCAGGATGTAAAGACTCCAATGATGAGTTGCCTTGAAGGGTCCAGCAGCACAGCACTGTTTCTTTCCTGTGGTGTATGAGTCTCTCCAGGAGCAAAAGCATTTTCTGCCATTGTCCTATCTGACCTTTTTGGTCCAATGAAGAGCGGGCACATAGGGCTGTGCTCTTCTCTTGGCCTCTCACCTTGTGACAAACTGTAGTTTTGTGGATCTGTGGCAAGAGAATGGTGTCTGATGGACCGTAGGTTTGTTTCAGGAGTTTTGAGGAGGGGAGAGGGAGGGATTCACAGAACATGCACTTCTGGAGTGAACATCCACCAACTTGCAGTTGCTGGCCAGTGCTCGGGTCCCCAGGAGCTGCTGTCCAGACCTGCACACAATTTCCATACAGACCCCATAGCTGTGTCTGGATTTCTTTGAACTCATCTTCCTCTCAGATGATGGATTTAGTCATTACTATTTTGCATCCTCTTACTCCTAGAACTGGGGTGGTATTGCAGATCATTGATGGACAAAACTGCCTCCAGCTCTAAGGGAACCACAACATTCAGACCTGCTGACAACCTGTTTCACCTCAAAATTTAATTAGTTTTACTAGGACTGATGCAAGGCAGTCCCGAAATCAGTCTTTCATTATCCCATAGACTGTCTGCTGTGCAGCACTAAACATACACTGAAAAAACATCAGCAGCTTCACTAGGATGCTGAAGAAATTGGTATTTATGAACAAGCTAAAGGGTAAAAGATGAAGAGAAAAACTCCTCTCTAACAATCGCAGGCTGCTTCTTTTAATTAAAATAACAAACCAAAATAAAGTCATGCCATTTAAAATCAGCTTGCCAGCAGCAAACAAGCACACATGAAGCATAATGGCTAATAAAAAGGATAAACTGTTGGTCAATAATGAAAATTTTGACACTTCTAGCTCATCCTTTAAATACTCTGATAAGGAAGTGGTATCAAATGAAAAAAAAAAAGGGTGCCTTGAACTAGTTTTTTACTCTTTCAAATACAAAAAGCTGCAATCAGGGAAAGCAAAAAATGCAGCAGTCTATTTCCATTGTGATCCTTTCAAACTTCATATTAAAAGTATATACAAGTGTGTAAAAATACAAATACAAATAATAAGCAGACGAGTATTAAAAAATTGAAATGAGTTTGTATTTTCCACAGGCATGGTCCTCCTTTTGCAGATATTTTATACCAGAAAAACATTACTCACGTCCATGTTTTCACATATACAAGAGGAACATTTGGGTTTTTCTCTTTTCTAGAAGTCCTGGCTGCCCAGATAAGGACTCAGGCAGCCTTTCTTTGTGTTTTAAAGAGGATAAGCTTCTCGATTTTAGCACCTTGTGCCACTTCACAGGGGGAAGCAGTGTGCCTCTCTGCAGAAAGCAGAAGACAGGTGCATGCCATAAAATGAATCAGAATTTGCATCCCAAATTAAAGAAAAAGATATTTGAGCTTGTTGATAGCACCAGGCATGCAATTAGTCTCATAGATATGATGATACTATTCACATGATTAAAGTTCTTTTGTAACCAATAAAATAAATAAGATGCATGCTTAAATATTTTGTAGTGATAGGGCCAGCTAGCATTTCTTGAACCTCTGAGGGATTGCTGTTTGATGTAAAAATCTGTGTTTGATTTTGTTGGGTTAAATAATGGGAATGGGAGAACAAGCCTGCTGTTAGCACTGCATTAGATCTCAATGATAAATTGTTTTTTATTTTAAAATATTAAATATTGCAGTGAGACCTGAAGGATTGTCAACAGGAGTATGTCTGCAGTCAGGTAACAAATACTAAAGTTTTATTGATGCAATATTTAGCATAAATCCAGGCTTTTACTACTGCAAGAATTTACCACTTCAGAACAAAATGTTACAAAATAAATTTTCAACATTATGCCTTACAGTTTTATGCTCTTTTTAAATTAAGCAACATCTGCCAGCTGATGAGTTTTGGTAGATTATCATAAAAAGATTTAAGTGAGAACTCTCCAAAAGAAGCTTTACCAAAAGGCAACTTTTAAAATCAGGACAAAAGTATGTGGCAAAGGAGGAAAAGTGTATGGCTCTACAGTAAGACTCTACTGTTACATTTCCAAAAGGATGAGGCCCAAAGAAAAGCCCAAAAGAAAAAGGAGGAACCATTTAGCACAAACCTATGCAAGTGGAAGAAACCCCAGCTGTCTAGAAGATCTTGCAAGTACAAGACAAGGTGGCTGTTGCCTGATGTGCTGAAATTAGGCAGACTGGCTTCAGAGTACAACCGCTTAGATAGCACTGCAAGAAGTAAAAAGTTGAAAGCTTTTTTCTGCCTGGAAAAGGCAGGAACTGTAGTTAGGTATGGATAGCTGGGCTGGGATAAACCCTAAGCAGTCCTGTCAGGACCAGTGATACAAACCTGACCCCAGCCACCCGGCTCTCCAGAGACCTTCACACACCCACATTGTCGCTGCAATTTCAGACCTGATCCCTAAAAATGAGAGATGTTTTAGTGGTCTTTACTAAGTCTTTTTCCTCTGCTTACTGATATACCCAGGCTGTAGATGCTGGCATTGCACCCAAACCACATGGGTGGGAGGCACCAGCCTAGGGGTGTTTTCCATCTTGCAAAGTACCAAAAGAAAACCCTCTTTACAGGGCAGAAATTCCTCCTGAAGCTGACATGGCAAGGAAGGGCCAGGGAGAGGTGATGGTCTCTGCTTCTACATCAGGTCTGGCATGGGTAGCATATGCTCAGGGATGTGAAACACAGGTGCATTAATTCCAGCACCAGCTGGTGATGACTCCTGGGGAGATCCCAGCTTTTCCATGCTCCATCTTCACCTGTTGGTCAGCAGATCCTCCTTGATTTCAGTGTTACAGGACCCAGCACTTCCTACAAAAATCACTGCATTTTCAGGAGTGGAATGAACACTAGTATTTCAGAGGTTTTATGGATTTCCAGTAAGAGTAAACTAGGGGTAGGGATGAAATGTTGGCATGAAGGAGTGCTTGCTTGCTTGTTTTTTGTAACCCACAGGTGTTAGCTCTGCACCTGAAAAGCACCTAAAAAGCATTGGCTCAGGACAGCTGATGTGTAAACAGCAGATTTCACTTGCAAAAACTCAGCTTCCAAAACAAATGTCACCTTAACTGAAACAGTAATTTTTTTCAGGAAAATAGTGCTATCTGTCATGATTGCATTTGGCAAGCCTTACTAGCTTTACAGTTGTTATTTAGAAACACAGTGTTTGCCAACATGATACAATCATAGGTACAAATCTCTACATCAAAGAGGAAACAGCTTTGAAATGGCAAACGAAGTTTGGCAAATTCTGGCAACTACTTTAACAGTGAATTATTACTGAAAATATTTTTTTGCTGCACAATTACTCTGTTTTCCATATGAGCTTCTGCTGAGCCAGCTCAGGGACAGCAGATGCAGCGGTACCACTTTCATAAGCTAAGGCAAAGCCTCAGTAAAGTATTAACACACACCTACAGTTGTCACCTAAGCACTGACTGATTTAAAATAGATTATTCTTTGCACACTGAGCATTTGGCAGGCTGAACTGAGATGTTTAGATTATTTGATTGATTTCCAACTCTATGATAATCCCATGTTTGTTCAGTCTTGCCTCCTGTTTGATGCCAGGGATAGGTATTTGGGTCCAGAGTTTTCCCTCAAGCCCCTCCATGTATTTTGTGTACAGCAGTTGGCATTGCAGTTTGGTTTGTTGCTTGGAGACAGCTGCAAGGACACACAGTGGCATAAATCACACCTGACTCTGTTGCTAAGGAAATAAGACCGTCTACTGCTTTTCCTTCAGGCCTTGTAATACAAGAGGCAAACAAAATTTGTATTCTGAATATTTAAAATATTGCTTTAATTTAACAAAAGTGAAAAGGAAACTACATAATGGACAACTGTAACAGCTTTCCTGGGGAACAAATACTGCATTTTCTTTCTTCTGGAGGTGATTACTGGCAGCACAGGATCCAAACACATTATGTGATAGAGGAGAACAATTACACACAGTCTGGATTTGCGGCATAAAAAACTCAATAAACTTTTTGGAGGGTTTTTAAAACTGCAGGGTGGTGCCTGCTGCTCAGTCTGATGTTTATGGAGTTTCAAAGAAAAAAATGAAGAAACTTTTGCTACCAAAATGTTGACTGTAAGAGTGAAAATTGGACTTGAGAAGCTAGTTTTCCGTTCAGGAAGACCACAAAAGAAAGGAATTATGAAGCTAATGAAGAATCACAGATGCATCCTTCAATTGCCCTTGACAAAATGTTTGTTAAAGAGTTAGCTAAGAAAATATATTTGGGGAACAACAGAGAATCTGTGAACACATTTCTCAGTCTCTCCCAGCTTTTCCTTAGGTTTCTTTCCCAAGAGAAAACTGGGAAGCTGCACAAATGCAAATGCTGGTCAGATGGACCTATTGCTTCTGCTCGTCCCTTGGAGCAGCAGGAAGGAGCCAGGCATCCTCTGCTCTGAATTATTCTCTCCCCCGGTGAAAGTGACATGCAAATAGCTCCCTTTTTGTAAACATGACTTCACAATGTGCAGCATATTTTATTTTTCCCTTTTTCAAATAAGACAAACTTTCTCACATTTTATGCTTTGCAAAATCCATATAAGTCCCTAATCAGCACAGCACACCAAATCTATGGGTTACATTGTGTTGGAAACAAAGTTCATCACTACAGGGAAACACATCCTTGGAGATTTTACTTTTGAGAGATATTAAGATGTTTAGAGGTACATAAACATTTAGAGTCCGTTACCAGTACTGGCACTGATTTACAGGTCTTATAATTAGTTCTTTATGTCTCATTTATTTATTTTGATTTATACAAACAATAAAGGAAGAACCTATCCCTGTCCCTAAGCATTCCTCATAATTTCTGATGTGTCTTAACTCTCCGAGCTTTATCAGGCAAAGCATAAGCAACAACATTTATTTCCTTTTATGAATCTTTTAAAGACGCCAGCTTAAATGCCCATCATTTATGCTCCTGAGAAGGTTTGCCTTCAAATTTCAGGAAACAGACCTGGGCTTTGTAGGCTTGACCAGAATACATTTCCTTAGGTGAAACAAAAATGTCAAACAATACAACTCTTTCCTAGTAATTCCTCCCTTCTGATGCAGGGCAAGGCGGATGGCAAGAATGGATGGCTGCTCCTGGTGATGGCCAGCAGAGGGTCAGGAACCTGGCAGATCCTGCAGCTTTCCCCACCACAGCGTACTTTGGAGCTGTGGGAGCCACTGAGGTGGGCTGTAAAAAGGCCAAAGCAAAAACCCACCCAGGATTTCACATGCATATTTAACCACCTGAATAATAGTATGCTAATTGTGCTTTCAAGTTATTAATTTATATTTCATTAGTGAGTAGAGGTGTCTATTAGCATGTCACTGTGAACAACACCTGAGCTGGAGAATTTACTACTACAGTAAAGAAAGTGAATTTCAAGGAGAAGGAAAAGTGAGGGAAAAGTGAATGTCAGCATAGCACATAGTGCTGCCAGAGTGTCTGCCTAACCATTGCAAGGTATTTTGTAGGTGTTCTGCTGTAAGTGAATTACAAGAAGAATTTAGAAGAAATTACTGTTCTTTCTCTGTTCTTCTGCCCTCTTACCTCTTACAGACACAGGCAGCTTTAGCAGAGACATTCACCACCTTTTCATACTTATATTTTTATATATTTTCTTTATGTGTCTACATAACGTGCCAGAAGTTCCTTCCATATCTAGCAAGACTTCCTTTTTTCCAGGACTGGGTGTACCTTAAAAGGACCTTTAGATTATACCGATATATTTTCATGAGGATTTTTTTTTCTGAAGGTATTCCTTGGTCAGCAAACCATTTATCCAGTGCTGGCACACACAGAGCTTCTGAAATCCTTTGCTCCAATATTTTTCTTAATTACCCTTCTTCCTTGTCCTAGAGCTCCTCTCCATGCAGCAGAAAGAAGGTGGCACTTCAAAACAATCTCAGCTGAACTTCTTTCTCTACCTTACTGAAAGTTGCTCAAACAGCTTCTCCTAATAAGTAGAATTTCTAGAATATTTTATACTGAGAAGTATTGGAGAAGAGAGTTAGAGTCGTGACTAATAGATATTCTTCTCTCAGACCCTTGAAAACTCTCCAGTGTGGACAATGAACCAAGTCCCAGACAGACTTCCAACTTCAAGTGTGAGTGTATGACGCACATTTCTCAAAACAGCTTTGCTCTTCCTGGAGCCAGTAGGGTTTCAAAGTACTCCATTTTTCCTCTCTGATGTCTTTAGTTTGGGGGATTAAGGACATCTGTCTCCACACAGGTGAAGAAAATTTTCAACCTGGGATCCCAAGTTTGCTCGAGATCAGTGCATATTTCTGACTCTCATTTGCAATGGAAAAAGTAGCTCCTGTTTTCCTCCTCCTTCCACAACACTCCGGAGGTTTATCCAACAGTGTGACTTGCAATGCTCTTGCAACATCCCAGGGAAAGCCAAAACAGTGCTTGTGAAGGCTGGCTCCCTCGTGTTCGTGTGCTGAGCCTCCCATCAACTTCAAAGGGGCTAGGATCTTACCCAATGTGTCTCCTCAGTCTGTGTATGATCCAAGTCATCATCCAGACCATTCACAAACCTCCTGCTGCTGCTTCCCTTTCAGCAGTGGAAAATTCTTCCAAAAATGAAATTCTAAAAATGGGACCAAGTTTTGCTGGCTTTTTCACTTCATATGGCTAGTGGAATAACACATCAAAGCTCCTGTTTCTCAGATGGCATATGCTTAATATAAGAGTGAGGAGATGAGGAGACATTATCAGTCTATCTTTACAATTTAGCCGCTGCTGAATATGCTGCACTATTTCCACACAGAGATTTTTCAACAAAATACTTATGCCCTGAATCAATGTACATTTTCTTCCATTCATAAATATGTAGTCTGATTTTGATATGCTTACATATGTACGCTTGCATAAATCTGTTGATTTACATAGAACTGCATCTCACCACACTTCAACCCAGAAAGAATCTTGTTAAAACAAAAGGCTACTTAAAAATCTTCACATTGAACCTAACACTTAAAATGGCACTGATTAAGCCCACATAAATACTCTGTTATGTTCTGCCACTGTGCTCTGCTCAGAAACGTCTTTTCATTTGTCTGGAGAGTGATGAAACCAAACACTGGTCTTTTTTTTCTTTCCAACTTCTTCCTCTTCTCCAAGTCTATCTGCGCCTCCCTCATTTCATGGTGCCTTTGCTGGGGCTGGGGACTGCCCACAGAGCAGCTGTGGACGCGCCCCAGCCATCCCCTGGTTCTCCAGACCCGGGCTCCCTGTCAGCCCCCACGCCTGAGGAGCGCTCTCTGCACCGCAGCCCACTGATGCTGACATTCTCAGCACCGCACCCGCCAGCCTCCTTCCAAGGTTAGTTTACCTTCATCCTCAGGTATGTGGGCTTCACAAAGCTGTAATTACCATGAGGAAAACACTCTGGACCCTCCTTTAGGTGAAAGAAAACAGCATGTGCACTGACTGCATTAAGCTTCTGCTTTCCACAGCAGCACAAATTGGAAATCTCTTACTTTGCACACACAAGAAAGGGTATTTCGGTGAAGTTTGTTCATCTGTGTGCAGATTACTGCAGAATTCTTTCACTTTTGGTTGTCGTGTCTGTGTGAGCCCCCACTGATCTCCACGGAGTCTTAAGCTGACATGAGGAAGAGCAGATGCTGCACATTATAGCAGAGTCATGTTCTGACCTGCTCAGCCCTTGCAAAAACACATGTTGAAAGCAGCTGATTTGCAGAAAGAAGAGGGAATATTTGTTGCTGTAAAGGATCGCTTTTCCCTGTTGCCCTGAAAAAAATGTAAGAAGGCGGCTGAGTATCTGATAAAAAGCAGAACAACTAAAAGATCATACGCATATTAAGGCAAAGTGGCGGTATGCTGAGGTGAGGCTGTGGGGTCAAGGGAAGGAGCTGCCCAGAGCTGTTGTGGGGCTTTGTGATGCTTTGAATTTGCAAGTGACACTTTGAATTTAGACTCTGCATTTGATGAGACATCCTTCTCCCCTTAAAAAAAAAAAGATGATTTCTAGTGCTCACGGTGGGTGTTGTGGGGGTTAAGGCATGAACAGCCATGTTCCCAGCCCCACTGCTGGCCCTACTGGCTAGGGAACAAGCACTGCCTTTCCCTCCAGCTGTTCATCCCAAACAGTCCCATCCCTCCCACCACCATCCTGCTGGGATCCATCTTCCATGCCCCCTATTTAACTTAGTTGATGGCAAAAGACAGCTTTTGAAGGGATGATTTTAATTTGGCCAATGTGTATTTTTCAACAGGGTATCCGGAGAACGTGAACAGACTTTAAGGTCTTGAATCCAAACAGCAGGTGCTAAAACCATCTTTGACAGACTATGACCATATGTAGGTGCTTCAGTGGATCAGGGCCTTGTTCTGATTTCCAAGCTACTGAATCCAATGAAAACTAGTTAAAAATGGATAAAACGGGAAAACACTCCTAAAATACTGGCAGGCTGTAAGGAGCACCATACTAAAGCTGCAACCTGCATGAGCTGCTGGAAGCATGAAGCACCTGCAGCCTTTTGGAGGGTGGTTACAGGCTCTCCTACCTGCTCAAGAGCAGTGGGAGGAGGCTGGTCAGAGCTAGATTGCACCTTTTTTCCCTTGCATTGGTTTATGTTGCTTGCAAGTTATGTTGGGAGAAGTCTCTGATGGTCTTTTTAACCCTGGTCTTTCCCAAAAGAATTAGGCAAATATTTTACAGCCTAGCAGATAAAATGTGTGACTTTTATTTCAAAAACTAATAAGTTTAATCTTATGGGGATTGTATTTTTATGAGGAATTCCTTGCATCTTTTATTTTCTCAGTGTAATACGGATCATTACATTTTCAAACTTATTTTTCTTTATAATCCAGAGTTAGACTGCCTTTAATGAAACTGTTTTTAACAACTTTTCATTCTGGTAGCAAGTCATGATGCACAGCAATTAGGGCCCAATCCTGCAGGCAAAATATTCTTTCAGAAACTGATGACTGGTTTCCATCCTCTAGCTAGAACCATTCCAGCCTTTTGGAACTGTTCATAAGGTATAGTGTGGTCAGGCAATTCAGGTCTTAGGTGCATAATTTAATTTCCCATGTAGGTCAAGGGTGAAGCACCAATAGAAAGCAGAGAGAGTGGAGCCAAGTCCACAGGAACTGGGGGGAGCTGGATGGCAGAGGGACTGGTGCTCTCTTCAGAAAAGCAAGACCAGTTCCTCCACTCCATTGCCACAGAGGATGAAAGTCCAGGGGCAGGATAAGACCCAGAACTTGGTCTCTAACCTCTTGGTGATACCACCACCTTTGGATATCAACTTTCTCCATGCCTTTGGGGGATTCTTCTCCTGTCTTTGTTACTTTGCCACTTTTTCCATTTTCTTGTTCTGCCCTCTTTCTCTCTCACCTCATTTTCTTGGGCTGGAAGAGCAAATATCCCTGGTTTCAAGTAAGAAGTTTTATGCTGTTGAACACGATATTACCTTTGAGCAACTACCATGTAGCATTCCTTAACATCACAAGGTAGAGTGAAGCACACCACGGAAACACTGGTTTACCACTATTAGTTCTCATCTCTGTTTCCCTAGTGTCTGTGTCAACCTTTTCCTACCTCTTCCTCTAGAGAAGCCAGGTGTATCACCCCTTTCTTTGGGGTTGAGACGCTGCCCTGCACCCTGTACTACCTGACCTGCAAATGCCAAGCTGGAACAACTGCACCGCTCACACCAATCGTGGGGTGTGAGTAATTAAAAAGGAACATTACCTCTCGTCTCCCTCAACAGGCACTGACTGCAGCCTGTGAAATGTGGCTAGCATACCGATCTGAGTAGTGTGCTAAAATCTCATTAGTCCTGCTGACTATTTTAAACGCCTTCTGTGAGTGCTTCATTACCATGCAAACAGCAAGAGCCTGTTTGGAAAGCCTCATCCAGGAGGCAGAAATACATCTTTCGTGAAATATGACTCCAGTTGCCAAGAGTGGAACTGACCACTGCTAACACTCTGCAGCTCCTGTTGGAAAGTCACTGTGTCATCCATCACCCTTTCTATTTAAAAATAGAAGAATTTTCATCTCCAGTGGCTTAGGATGTTAGCACAGTAGAGGCATCAGCTATTAACCAACTGGTACTAGTTTTCCATCCAGGGGATTCAAATCCCTGTGAATTCAGTGGAGTATTTTCATCATCTTCACCGATTTTGGACTATTTTCCAACAGGCACAAAAATAAAAATAATTTGTTTATTATTGCTTGATACTTATTGCTTAAGCAGCCATTATACGTTTATTTATTTTCACTGGTTTTTCATTTAATGCAGTTCCCATTTCTTTTGGACTCTTTTAAATAACATTTACTACAGAACATGAATGGTTTGACTGATGTTTGCGCTTTTTAAAATAATCCTACAGCAAAGAAATGGGAGCTACATAATAGTGCATATGTGCTGTTCAGTCATAGCCAAGATCAGTTACAAGATGTCATTCTGAATATCTTGATGGTAGAGAAACAATTGTAAAATCTGTGAATCCCTTTTATAGGACTGAATTTCTATACTTTAACTAAATGAAAAGTACTTTACTATCTATTTAGAAATACTGTTTTCCTCTTCTCCTGCAGTTGCTAAACACCCTGCCCGGTAGGTCTGAACTACCTAAATTGCTGACATATACAAACTGATCACATCTTCTGTTCCTGGTGGACCACTGTAAAATCTTGCTAGTACTATCCACTTCTGATTATATCATCTATTTCATTCCTGTCACTGTCACTGATTTTTTGGTGTATGGGTTTTCTTACCACTATTTGATAACATAATAAATATTGTCAATGAGAATAGGTTTTTTTCTTGATTTGGTTCTGTCTTGCATTGTTAAAAGTTTTAACAATGCAAGACAACCCTGCTTTGAACATTCCTGATTTGCCTATGCTAGCTACAACTCCAAAGGCAAGATCTCAGCATCCAGACAATCTGAATTTTTCTAGAGTGTGTTGTCTATTATCATGTTGCTTTTTAGTGAAGATTTTAGTTAGCCTGGTCAAAATTTTCTATTCATACAAAGGGCTTTGTTTTCTGACAAAACTAGGAGGAGTCATGGGACTATCTGGCTTCCTTGAAAATTTTCATTCTTTTTGCTTCTCTTGGAAAACTTAAAAGTTAGTGGGGAGAGGTTGGTTTGGGGCTTTCAACTCTTTTTTTTTTTTTTAACCAAAAGTAGGTGTTTTCATATTGATAAAGTCTTTTGGTACCATGGCAACAGTACATTGGGTGGCTACATGGGTTATGATCAGCACTGGAGCTCGCTCCTGCATTGCCTGTGGTAACTCCACCACTAAACTAGTTCATTTAGCTCTTGTTTTTGTTAAAACATGGCTTTGAGAATGTGCTGAAGTTTAAATGCTTGAATTAAGCTTTCTCTGCAAGTTCTTTACCAAGGTGGACATGGGGCCTTCAAGACACAGAAGCACTTGTTCATGACAAAATATTCATGAGGGTCTATAGAAAATTTTTATACATTGTCAGGTCTGTTTAGAAATAAAAAGCACCCTTTCTCTCATCCTGCCATGTACCAAAGCTGCACACTTTGCTGTGATCTTATAGCAGTGGCTAGAAAATAGGGCTTTTCATGTTCTGCCATCGCTGCTCTTGGTAATGCCATTAGAGTCTTTACAGTATTGCCAACATAACCAAATTTATGTTTTTAACAAGGCAAAAAAGTAGCCTCTGCTGTGTTTTTAAGCAAACGTCTTGAGTGAGACACAGCATGACTCTGCATGACAAACTTAGAAAAGAAAAAAAACCCCAAACATTCTTCCAGAAATAAAACAAAACAAACCTTCTTCCAGAAACCTAAGAAATACTCTTCAGAGAGGAGTGGCTATGGTGAAATTGATTTCCACTTGAGGACTGGATACAAATATTATTATTTGCCTTTTAGGCTCTTCATTTCAAGTTTCCAAAATTTGGTTAACTATAACAAACTGTCTTGCTGTACACTACAATTATTTTATTCTGTTCTAATAGTAGATGTAGTATGTATTTTGGACTTTTTTTTTTTTTTTTTGCATTAAGACACATATACTCCCTTTGGTCCTCTGTATATTATTGTAATGTCTCTGCTTTGGTTATTAAGTATACAAGTAAAAACATCATGTTAGATCTTTATGTTAACCCATTCATGTTCACAGTCTCTGTAGTTCACAACAATGAAGCGTGGGGATAACATTAGCGTCTTGGAATTTGTCAGCTGTCCAGAACAAATATGATTCCTTTGCTCCTTCTCAGATTCAATATCAGCACCAGCAAGTACAGTCAGATTTTCTTAGCAGTGAATAAGAAATCAGAGTGCAGAATAAACCACATTTTCTTTTGCCTGAAAAGCAGAAACAGACGTATTCTTTCTCAAAAAATGAAAGATTTATTTACCCTGTTTCTACAAGGCTTTTTCTGTCTACTCAGAAATTTCGTAAGCTGTTTTGACAGGACGAAAACTGCTAAATAGAGATTGCTTAATGCAAGGTGAAATTGCCAAAATAACCAGATGAAGTACGAAACGACAACAAAAATACTCATCACCTCTTTGTGACCACCTGGTCATTTAAAAAATTATCTTAATCAGTCTACTTACTTTGACTCTTCAGGGTTTTATGAGCTTGTCTTACAGATAAAAATGACTTTTTACACCTGTTAGCCATGAGGAGTAACAAAGTTGAGAATAATGTGGATCCACTGCTTTGTCAGGTAACAAGAAGATAACTGGAAACTGACCTGCAAACAATTGGAAGGACTTTGCTGCTTAGGTGTTACTGATGGTGTCATTTTGAGCCATGAGAGCTGCAAACATGGGATGGCAGCCAGGATTTGTTCTGAGAAACTTCTATTAATAGAAATGGGCAGTAAGAAGGAGGAAGAGACCAAACCTCAGAAGCAGAATCTACTGAAAAACTTCAAATATTTAAAAAATAGTAATTCTTCCATTCAAAGCCTCATTTTGAATTCATTAACAATAAATTTAGAGTAGGCTCTAAATAAATCAGATAGAATAGGAAAATTATTGAGAGACAATCCCCCATTAAGCCATTTTTCTTTTACCTTTCAGAATGGAATGTACTTTATATAATTTAGAGAAAAAAGATTCTGTTACTCCTTTGTTATCCGCATGATTAAAATAGATGCAAGGACATATGAAAAGGCAAAGTATCTGACTGTTGAAATGACAAAGTGTAACAGTGAATGTTTACCATTAAAATGCTAATTTTAAAAAGAATAAAAACAATGGAAAGCCTTTTTTAATAATGAAATTAATTTTGAGTGCTGAAGTGACATTCCTACTGGCTAAATTACTCTGCTTTTCTGTTTGATAGAAGCAGAGGTGTCACTATTCATCCATGCTGTTATAGCTGAAGACTGGTGAGAACACAATACATGATGAACAGACAGTACAATTTCAATTTTCCATCTCTTCATGGCATTTCCAGCGAGCTCAGCAAAGCTGTGAATAAAAGAGCTAAGATGGTATTTTTCAGTATGTTGGCACTGCCTTTTGTTTTTGTTGTACCTGGTCTCTCTCAAGCTATTAAAGTATTTGATTCCTGGAATCCACTTTCTCTGACAGTTCAGACTTGTTATGTGGAGGGGTTTTGGTAACTTGACCAAAAATGTGGGGTTTATTTTTTACTCTTTTTTAATAAGAACAAAAGTTTGTATGGATGCTCTGATTTTGATTTACAGGCTGCCATTGTTTATAAATCAGTTAAAATTAGTAAAATGGCAGGTTCAGACTAAAGCACAGTAAGGTGATCTTCGATCAAGAGAAGCAAAGAGTCTGCTCTGCTTTTTATTAAACTCTTCCCACACCGACACATAGACAAGCGCTGAAATTTCAAACCACTGAAAAGGTTCAAAAAGCTACCTTTTTAAGTCAAAGCTTCCACATAGATGTTTCTTCAGGTTGCTGTAGAAAGGTTTCCTACTTTCTGTCCATAAAATCTTCTCCTACCCACTTCCCTCCAAATTATTTAAGCTTGTGTCCCACAAGTTCACAGAGACCCAGGGACAGATTTTAAGCTTGCTACCTTAGCAGTTACAGTGCATTAGAAACAGAGGCAAATCTCTTCAAACATGATTAGTGTGGGACATGTTAGAGGGGACTGGTTTTGGCAAAGCAGAGTGCCCATGGTTTGAAAATTCAGACTATGATGACTCTTACTTTGGGCATTAAAAAAAAAGAAGATACAAAAGCTCTAATTACTTGTGGAAGCAAAGGCCAACAAGTTTTTAGTCAGTGCAGAGAGGGACATTTACAGTTCTCCAGTAAAGCAGAAAGCATTACTGAGAGGCCTGGAATGATATCAGCTAGTTTAGGCATTATTATACATTAAAATACATTTTAAAATGACAGGATTTTGCAGGCATTTGTTTTATTTTACTCTGAGCTACACCCAAAGCTTTAGAGACTGGAAGAGAAAATCAACAGTATTAACTACATGATTAACCTTTCAAAAAGCTGTATACTTCAGTTCTATCTCAGAAAAAATAGAACACAGCAGAGTGGACAAAAATTCAGTGGCAGTTTTCCAGGTAACGAGTGCAATCCATTAATAATTTTGCCAGTTTAACTGATTTGGTCCAATCATGTTGATAAAAATATTCATTACTACTTACTTGAATGCTCTTCAGAAATCTTGAGGTTTTTTACTACAATTTCTTCCTGTCCTGTGAAGATGATATAAAGTAACATCTTCCATCCTTAGGTCAGTAGTGGGTTTTATGTCTTTGTATCCAAAATGTGGATTAATCGGGTTTTTAGTTTGGGTTTTTTTTTTCCCCTCATGTTCAATAATATCAGTGATTTCAGAAGGGACAGATGAGCCTCCTCATAGGCAGGAACATATACTGCAAAAATTAAACCTGTCTCAGTGATCGTTTGCTTACTGCTGACCCTTTTTCATGTACTACCCAAATCAGATTCAACATCTTCCCTGCAGTCAATCAACTGTTCACATTTCCCCAGTCAAATCCCACCTTAAGAGCTGTTTCTATTGCAAAAAGTGAGTCAGCAAGTTTCCTTTATTTAAATACCTTAGAAATATTCACTCATTTTCCAAGAAATTGTTCCTTTGTTATGTGGCTGAAGGGAGAACTTTTCTTCATACTTGCTCTGGAAACTTGGACAGGAAGATAAAAGAAGGTTGCTACTAGCTGTTCCCTGCATTTTTAATTCCAAAGCTAGGTGTTAAATAAGACATTGAGTGACACAGCTGACCCTCCCAGGAATTCAGGGTGAACTGATAATTGATCCTGGCTCAAGCATGGCTCTCCAGGCACTGTTTTTGCCAAATCTACCAGGTTAACCTCCACATGCATGTCACCAGCTTTGATAAAGAACAGTCATGCTGAAGTCAAAAGATCAGACTTGTTCTAACTGTTGAAGATGGCTCACCAAGTTCTATCAGGTTTGTTCATTCATTGATCTGGAGGCAGTAACGTTAAGTGCTTTGTTAATGCCGACATTTAAGATGCTTCTCCAAAGATAGTTAGGTTGGGAATGAGAATGGGAGATACTACTTTGGATCATCCTCAAAGGATAATAAAAAATTATTGCCAAAAAAAAAATTTACAGGTCTCCAAGGAGTGTCCAAGTGAGGAGCAATGTTTTTTTAATGTCAGTAACCCACTGCGGAAGGAGAAGTTTGTACCAGAGGCAGGCAAGCCGCGGCTGCAATCGGCCGCGAGGGATGCCCGGCGGAGGAGGCGTCCAACCTACCAACCAAGCCACCGCCAAGGTCAGGGAGGTCATGGCGAAGCCTCAGGGCCACGCAGGGCAGCAAACGCCAGCCTGCGCCCCTAAGCGCCGTCCCCGCAGCAGGCGCCTTGTCAGCTACAGCCCCGTGGCCCCGGCTGAGCTCTCGGGAGGGTTCTGCTGCCCGCACCCGACCCGGGGGGCACGGCGAGGGGGCGGAGCCGGCCGGATGCAGGGGTGCGTGTGGGCGGTTGCCGGGGGCCGCTCCCGGCCCCCCCCGTGTTACCGAGGGCGGGGTCGCTCTCCGCTCCCGGCCCCGGCCCCGGCCCCGGCCCCCCCGTGTTACCGAGCACGGCGGGCCGCGCTGCTGAGCGGGGACAGAGCGGCCCTGGCGGGGGCGGCCCCGGGGTCTCTCAGAGGACCCGGCGCTGCGCCGCAGGGAGGCGGCCGGGGGCAGCGGCGGGGCCCGGCGGGGCGGGGGGAGGCGGGGCGGGGCGGGGCCGGGCCGGGCCGGGGAGCGGGGCCGGGCGGGCTGGAGCGATCAGCGGCGGCGGGAGAGCGGCAGGGAAGGGGCAGGGGCAGGGCGGCGGCATGGCTTCGTCGCAAGGGAAGAACGAGCTGCGGTTCGCTGACTGGATGGCAGCTCTGCCCGGCAGCATCCACCGCACCCCGCTCACCAACCTGGCCATCCCGGGTAGGTGCTGCCGCCCGCGCTGCCCGCCGGCGGGGCTGCGCCGGGGAGCGGAGGAGAGCGGGGGGCTTGCCGCGTTCGGGCTCCTCAGGCCGCCGAGGGGGCAGCGCCCCCGGGCTGCGCCGCAGCCGCTCGCCTCCGAGATACCGCGCCCGGGTCCCGCCGCCGCCGCCTCGGCGGAGCGCCCGGCGCAGGTGCGGGAGGGGGCCCGCAGGAGGCGGTGCTGGCGGCCCCGGACTGCGGGGAACTTGGGGGCGGTGGCCGGCGGAACGCACAGGCTGGGTCAGTTACCTGCGCGGGGAAATACCGCGTGCCGGTCCGTTGAGCGGACCCCGCGTCCGGCCGAAGTGCCCTGGGTTGCCTGTTCCCCGGTAGCGCGGGGAAGAGCGCGGGGCCACCGGCTGCCGTCGCGGTGGGCAGAGCGCAACGCGGCGTCGTGCCTCGTCGCCTTCAGAAAACATTCGATCTCGGCAGTAATTGGAGTAAGATGAGAAATGGCAGGTCGTGGTGCTCTGACTGTGAACTCTTTCTTTCCAGCGCTCTTTGCTTTATTTTTTTTGGTAAGGTTTTAACTATAACTGTAGACACTTAATGCAAAATACATGTCAGAATCCAAACCAGTAATTGATTAGGATGATTCCTGGTTTAGAGGGAGCACCTCGTTTTGCCAGACCTCTTCACCAGCATCCCGTCCCCTCTGAGATGTCCAACATGAATGAGGTGTCAGAGACGCTGAAACTGTAATTTCTCTTAAACTCTTTGAGAAATGTTCACCTCTTGTAAGTTTTGTATAGCAGCTGCTCATATTACAGCAATTTTTATAATGCTAGTCAAAGGTGTTTTTAAAAAACACTTTAAAAAACACTGTCTTAAAGACAGTGTAATTGCAGCAGGTATTTGCTAGAATGTGTTTTCTATAGTTTTGTTTAAACACAGGTGTGCCCTTTTAAAATCATGTGTCTCAGTTTCTTACAGTTTACACAAGCCATGTCTGGTATTTTACATGCTACACTGTTTTTTGCTATTGGTTGCACAGATCCTGTATAAAACTGTGTCCCTCTGAGGCACAGGAATCCAGCATCTGTAACCGTTATGTCAAGTCCTGTTGGAGTGGTAAAAGCTCTTCGTGTTAATAACTTTTCTTTAACCCACCAGCAGTGGAATATTCTTGCAAAATATTGTCTATGATGAGGAATGAGTCCGTCTGCCATTCATTGGGCCTTTACAGGTTAAGTGTATTGTTTTAGAGACTTTTTCTTGGTTTTGAGGAGGTCGTGATCAAACTTACTTGCTTCTAGATGCAAGAAATTGCATTCGATATGCATCACCTTTTCCCTGACTGAAGCATCATGAGGCTGCTATTGGTGCATTTATCTCACCAAGACCTCTCAGTCACTTTGTAATAGCCTCTCTGTAAATAAAGGACAGTTTTTCAAGGTGGATGTCTTTCAGAGCTTTGGCGATAATAATATAAGTTTTTACACTTTTTTTAACATGTTTAATTTAAAAAAAAAAAACAAAACCCAAACCCAACACAACAAAAATCCAAACCCCTGCTGTTGACTGTAAAGGCTAGTTAATCCCAGTACAGCAATTAAGCAGAGGGCAAGCTCTGCAGCTTGTAGGTGCAGAGACTTACACTGGCAGAAGGGTTTTGTTCATGTAACAGCCATGCACACAAAAGCCTTGCTTTTTGTGAAATCAGCTGCAAAACTTCTGTCACTTGAGTGGCATAGTGTTAAGACCTTTGAAATTTGCCCTTCTATTACTGTAAATTGACACAAACCTCACTTAGCTGCCTATCTCACTTTTGAAATGCCAGCTTTGGCAAATAGAGCCTTATGGGGAGGGGGGCAATATATTTCACATGAATTTGTCAATTAGGGAACCTGGCATGCAGGTTGTAGTTTAAATATTATCTTCTAGCGGAAGATTTATTATTTTATTCAACACACAATGTGGAAATATATACTATTAGTACTAAGGCAAACATGGCTTCATCCTTTAAGAAGAAATAACCTTTGAGACATTAATGTTTATTTGGAATTTTCCTCCCATATGACCACAACTGAACATTAATGCTATGCGTGCGTATAGTTAATGCAAGCAATGTGTAAAATCCAAAACTTGGTATGTCAAATCTTCATAATTTTAACTTGTAAATTTTTAACATGTTAATTTTTTGTGCTTATGCAGTCACAAATTTATACTACTTATCACCACTTATGCTTCCGTAGTCTGTTCTGGATTTTGTTAGTATTCCAGTAAATTCATTTACTTGTTTCATTCTTGGCAGTTCAAGTCAGGTACTTTTGTTTTCCTAAGACCGGGAATACAGTAGACGTGGCAGAGATCTCTAATATAACTTGTGCCGGCTTTGTCAATCAGAAACTTTTCTATTTGGATTTCTTCCAAATACGAGGATGGTGCGTTATACCATAATGTTTTCTTCCTTCATTGTGCTGTTGTCTTGCACTGCAAATGGCAGGTTTTTCTCAAGCAAAGGATACCAGTAACAAATAATAGTATACACTATTTGGAAACAAAATAATCTCCTAGCTTCCAGAAAATACCATGCACATTTAATCGTCTATTGCTATGACAATCAGAACAATGAAAGGATATTTTAGGATTTCAGCCCAAGTGTCTGTAAACTGCCTCTTATGTTAAAAGATCTGCTTGGCTAAAGTCACAACAGTCAGGCTAAAAAAAAGGTGGAGGATTGTGGATTATTTTTATTGGTGGTGTTGCCTTTTGGTAGTTGGTAAAGTGTAGTTTTGTTTGATGCCCATGCCTCTTTGGCCAGGATAAGAGGGAGTTTTTTTGTAGATAATGTAAGTTTATAGAACTGAAATCTTTGTGCCCCCAAGTTGAGGCTAGAAGATGAGGTATAGAGAGCCTATGTATTCTGCTGTATTAATGCCCTCTTCTTAATCCAGGTTGATATGAGCTATGTGCAGTGCAGTAAAATAGACATCAGTAGGCAGCATTTCCTTATGTATTGACCCACTTACTGATCAATTCACTTTCTTATTGACAACCTGTAAATATGTATCTAGTTTTATATCAGTCTGAGTTTTTGTACAAATAATGTGTGTAATACATGTTGCCTTTCCCCTGGTGCTAATGTTCCAAGCCTCTGACAAGTCTGTAAGTATGATTTCTGATGGAAGAAAGTATTTTCCTCCCCAAGTAACTAATCCCTTCACCAAAATTGGTGCTAGCCTAAGAACTACCATATGAGCAATCCTGATGTGTGCTAGGGACGTCTCTATCCTTCATATAGTGTAGATAAAATCTTCTGAATGAATTTGAGACCCAAAATATCCCTTGAGTGCATAATTTTGAGAGTTGGGACTCTTCAGGCTTTTCTTTCATACTTACTTCGAGCAGATGAAACCTTTGGCCTCAGCATGTGCTCTTGTTGTGGGAGGATTCACCTGAGCAATGCAATTCTCAGTGAAAATTATTTTCACAATGATACCAGCTTGGCAGCTGTGTTTCTTTAATGTAGTTCCTTAAGAGGAATGCACAGGACCTGTCTGGCTTCTTTCATTTCCCAGATGGGATTTTTTTTTCGTATTTTTACCTATAAAGTTCTTTGTCAGCCTGAAAGCAATTACTAGGCACAGCAGAGCAAAAGCGGGCTCATTTTAAATAAGAAGCTGTTGACAGATGGAGTGTTTTTTCACGCTACCCATCTTTAGAAAGAGGCTCTGAGACTTGAAATTTGTATTTACCACTATTCTGCCATCATCATGCTTTGAAAAGAAAGAGCAAGGCCTGATCAAGCATTCATTTACAAAAAGGGAGGAGATGTGTTAATGTCAAAGATGTATTACAAGATGGGGGATGCTTTGGGGAGATTTGGGAAAAACATGCATGTTACTGTAGCTGGAATACTTTAGCCATTGTGTGAATGAGAGCACTGCTGAGGTAACATAACAGCTCAGTTTTAAATATTTTGAATTCCTGTCTTCCATTGTAATACTTTGCAAACATTTGAGTGGTTACTTCTTGGGCAGACACTTCTCATTCTCAGCCGCATGGGAAATTCTTTCATCTTAAAAATTATTAGAAATACTTACTTGTTGGTTACAGAGATACACATCATTTTCACTGTTTAAATGTTACTGGGGAGTTTGTTAATTTTGAGCTTCAATAACCGATAAATTGGATGTTCTTAGAGTGAAGAGGGATTGTGTTTGGGAAGCTCTTGGGACCTGTTTCACCCTTGTCTGTCCACTGGCAGTCAAAAGAGTACCTCAGCTTTGCTTGCCAATTCTGTACAAAATTAGCTCTGTCTAGAACCATAAACTGATGATGTAGGTAAACTTATAAATAAATCTCTAATGCAGATTGCCTGTTAGCTTTTGATGTGCGTGTGGGTATCTGGAAGAACTGTTTCTTCTTCCAGTGCACCCTGTACTCTATTTCAGTGTTCTTCTACTTGAAATAAGTATTTTATGCTTTTTCTGCTCAGAAAATGAGTGGAGAGCTTAATGACTGATCTTCCTAACTCTTTTAGGATAGCTCTCTTCTTCCTTATTGATGGTTGTCTTTTTTATAACACTTTTATCCACAAAACCGTCTCTCATTGGCCCTGCACATGCTAATGTGTAATTTCCAACCCCTTCAGAAATATTTCTTTGTGAAACAGTTTCCTGTGGATTCACTGTTAATTTCCCCTGCCATTACCTGTTTCTAGCGTGCACAGAATGAATCTGTTTGGTTCCTCACACTGCCATAAAAATCAAACAGTATAAGCCCTTCAGTTACTTGCCCATCTGCTACAAGAAGTAATTTGAAAATGCTTTCAGTACGTTTCCCAACAGGAGCTATTTATTTAATCCAGCAATCTCTGTCCACTCTGTCTCCTGCGGCTTAGTTCCAGCAGAGCTGGCTTCCTCTCTGACCTGCCTTGCATCCTGCTGCCACGGCAGGTGCAGCAGAGGGAATGGCTTTATTGCCATCTGGAATTATTCCTCTCTTTCCACCTCACTGAATTTCTGTTTCACTTAATCTCTTGGCTGAAAACTTCTTAAATGTTCCGTGTATCCAAACTGCCCATACCTTCTGACAATTTTTATCTTTGTGTTTGGTATGTGTTTTATGTTTGGTAACTTTCTACAGTTCTTACTATATTGCAACGTGTACTGTGTCTTTCATACAACATGATACTTGCTTTGAAGGTGCTCAGACACACTCAACTGTGCAAGTAATTAAAAATGCATGTGCAAAGTAGACAGAGTTATGGAGACTATAACTTTAAGTCCCCTAAGAGGGCTATGCAATCTCTCCTACACTCTGCACAGACATATTAATTAAAATTTTAGCTACCTAATTAGAAACTGATTGTATATTTTTAATTAATACTTCTTAGATTTACTAAACAGATTTGTGTGTAACAGTTCTGCTCTTCAAAGAGCTGACAGTTCCAGGGACAGTAACCTGCGTGCGCATCTTGTCCTTTCTTTGAAGTACGTGCAAATTATTGGTACTTAATTTGTAAACAGATCTGCTTGTACAGTTCTTACAGTCAAGCCCATGGGACACTGCAAAGAATATAATTTGGAAGTAAATCACTCAAAATCTGAAACTTCAGGTTTTATTCTAAACTTCTGTAAAATTGAAGGTTTTTTGGTTTGACCTCCTATAGCACACCTTGGTTTAATATTTTGCATTATTTTTAACAGCTGTATGCTGTCAGCTAATAAATGTACAGAAATACTGAAATTCTGGGGTAAATCAGTGTAAACAAATGCAATGAAACACTTCCTTTCCTTTCTCAAGTAGCCTGTCAGAAATGGAAATCAGTAGTGATTTCCTCTGGGGTTCACCCAGCTACAAGAAGGGCTGGAAGGTGGATCCAGAGACCTTCAGGCCTGTCCGTCTGACCTTGGTGCTGAGGAAGCTTGTGGAGCAGATCCTCTTGAGTGCCATCACACAGCATGTACAGGACGACCAGGTGATCAGGGCCAGTCAGCACGGGTTTCGGAAAGGCAGGTCCTGCTTGACTAACCTCATCTCCTTCTATGACACAAGGTGACCCGCTTAGTGGATGATGGAAAAGTTGTGGATGTTGTCTACCTAGACATTAGTAAAGCCTTTGACACCGTTTCCCACAGCATTCTCCTGGAGAAACTGTCTGCTCATGGCTTGGACAGGTGTAGTCTCTGCTGGGTCAAAAACTGGCTGGATGGCTGAGCCCAGAGTGTTGTGGTGAACGGAGTTAACTCCACTTGGCAGGTGGTCATGAGCAGTGTTCCCCAGGTCTCAGATTTGGAACCAGTTCTGTTTAATATCCTTATCAACGATCTGCATGAGAAGATTGAGTGCACCCTCAGTAAGTTTGCAGGTGACACCACATTGGGCAGGAGCATTGATCTGCTTGAGGGTAGGAAGGCTCTGCAGAGGATCTGGACAGGCTGGATCAATGGGCTGAGGGCAGTTGTATGAGATTCAACAAGGCTCAGTGCTGGGTCCTTCACCTGGGTCACAACAACCCCATGCAATGCCACAGGCTTGGGGAGGAGTGGCTGGAGAGCTGCCCAGTGGAAAAGGACCTGGGGGTGTTGGTTTCCAATGGGCTGAACACGAGCCAGCAGTGTGCTCAAGCAGCCAAGAGGCCAATGGCACCTGGCTTGTATCAGGAATAGTGTGGCCAGCAGGAGCAGGGAGGTGATGGTGCCCCTGTACTCGGCACTGGTGAGGCCGCACCTCGAGTACATTGTGCAGTTTTGGGCCCGTCACTACAAGAAAGACGCTGAGGTGCTGGAGCATGTCCAGAGAAGAGCAATGAAGCTGGTGAAGGGTCTAGAGCACAGGTGCTATGAGGAGCGGCTGAGGGAGCTGGTGTTGTTCAGTCCGGAGAAGAGGAGGCTGAGGGGAGACCTTATTGCTCTCTACAACAACCTGAAAGGAGGTTGTAGCAAGGTGGGTGTTGGTCTCTTCTTCTAAGTAAGAAGTGATAGTACAAGAGGACATGGCCTCAAGTGGCACTAGGGGAGGTTTAGATTGGATATTAGGATCAATTTCTTTACTGAAGGAGTGGTCAAGTGCTGGAACAGGCTGACCAGAGAGGTGGTCGAGTCACCACCCCTGGAGGTATTTAAAAGTTTGTAGATGTGGCTCATGGGGACATGGTTTAGTGGTGGACATGGCAGTGTTAGGCTAATGGTTGGAGTTGATGATCTTAAAGGTCTTTTCAAACCTGTGATTCTGGAATTCAATGATAAATAGTTTGTGCGCTCATTTTCATGTATTTATCCTTCTGATAGAAAACTGTACCAGTGCTGGACATATTTGCACAGCCAGATCACTTGAGGTCATATTTCACATTTTTATAGTAAGGGTTCAGTTTCCTTATTGAATATAGATAGGTAGCAAAGAAATAGTTTGTGCTAAGAAACAGTTGGTTAATCTGGAGTTCTGAAATAATTTAATGTTTTTTCTACCATTGGCTACATGGAAGAACAGCTAAACAACAAAATTGTATATTGCAGTTTATAATACCAATAGTAACCCCTCCTTAAATTGTCATCTGTCCAAAATGCTTGAGGTAAAGCTTAAGGTCTTTCTTGCCCTGTAGATTAGCGCCGGGTAGATGGGGACTAAATTTTGAAAAGTGCCGAGTGCTGCCAGCTCCCTTGGAAACTGAGGGTCCTTAGTCTTCCATGAGCTCAGGTCCAAGTATGCAAAGAGAATCTTCACCCTGTGACATTCCTACTGTAACAAAATGTCACAGACACTTGTTTTTCTTGAGGTGAAATGGAATATATTATTTCCTCTGTTTGGAAGTACAGATTTGGTCTTTTTCTGTCTGTTTTAAAACCATCTCAGTTTTCACCATGATATAATTTTTAAAAAATGTCTAGAATAATTTTCAAATGCTTTGCCATCTTTTAAAACATATCTGTTCATATTAAATGAAGTTAATCTTTGCTTCATCTGATATCTTACATGATTAGCTTGCATACCTCATTCTTAAATACTTCATCTTAGTGTTTCCACTATGAAATGAAATATTGCAGAATAGCTAGGAAAAGAGAAAGAGGGGAGGGAGAAAAAATGGATTTCATTAATTGTGGTTCCAGGCTTTGCTCCCCTCTGTGTGTGAGCACTTAGGATGTTTCAGATGATTGGAGATGTATGATGTGCCGCTGCTATGAAGTTGAAAACCTGTTCATGAAGTTACTTGCATTATAGATTTGCTTGTGATTTTAAAAAGCCAGGATAAAGGGCACTGCACTAAGCTGGCCTTTAAATAAATTTTGTAGCTTTTTTTTTTTTTACAAAAAAAAAACCTGGTGAGATGAATATTATACTTTATGCTTTAACTTTTTGTGCTGCTGTCATCCACAATGTATTTGTGTTTGATAGAAGATTTTATTTTTAAATCTTATTAAACATTTGGCACCTATTTATACTTTGGCAGCCATGCAACTTGGTTTTATAACTATGAAAGGTTGCTAAACTGGGACTTAACTCATTTTTCCTACTCTCACTTATGTGTAGTTCCATTCAATAAAACCATTGGCTTGGGGTTTGTTGTTTTTGCTAAATCTTTTTGTTAAATCTTTGTATCCTTCAAAGATACACGCTTGAAACTGGTCTGGCTGTTCACACCAAAGCCAAGTGACATGTTTGTACATCTTCTGAACCACTGTGTGACTGGAATCGTCTTCTGATGTTTCACTCGCATGCCTGCCATCCAGGTGGTAGAGAGGGCAGAAGAGAAATGGAGGAGTTTTAGTCATTTTCATTACCTGTGAAGGTGCTGTATGATCTTAAGAAAGCTGTTAGAAATCTCTGCCATGTTTTCTTCTTTGTAGGCAGGGGCTGCTAATTTCAAGAAGACCACGGATACTGAGGCTGTCCTTGTTCTTAGGAGGAGAGCCAGGTTAGGAAATGTGCTCCCATGGGTTGTGGAATATTTCACTGACCCCTAGGCAGTGCTTTGGGAGAAAGGCTGTTTGTTTGTTTTACACTACAAACCTCATGCAAGCTTTTGGTGGAGGGCAGCTTTCCAGCCATGTTAACTCTACACAGAAGTTGCTTTGTCAGCAGAGATGATGTTTGAGTAGGTAGAGATTCTAGTTGCTAGCACAGGAATCCCAATATGTTTGCTATTTTAGGATTAGTCTTATTTCTTTCTGTTGAAGCCTTTAAGTTTTGCAAGGTTTTTTGTTCTAATGGTGTAGATCATGTTCACAAATTCCATCTCAGAAGCCATGCAAGCCAGGTGGTCTTCCTTACATATCATGTCTGCAGATGCATATTACCATCATGTGATCCAAAAATGTGAGTCTTTTGCATTAGTTCCCTCAGATTTGAAGTGTTTTCTTTGACATCTCAAAAGTGGCTTATGTGTGTATGATGGGCAGATCAGGAGATCAGTTTGAAGCTACTGCAGAAGACATCTGCTTTTTCCATTGCTGGAAAGCAAGGAAGACTACATTCATGCTCTGTATTGCACTGCATTATGTATGAATCATTAGGCAGTGCATTGGGGTGTGCTGGGGCTGGATAAAGTTGGTTTTGAACAGAAATTCCCAGTTATCCTCAGCCACAGAAAGTTCTGGAAATTTTCCTGGAGGCAAAGATCTAACTTGGACATTGACTGGCAGATATTGAGGGTTTGTCTGCATTCATTTCTGTATCCTCACTGCACTAAAAAAAGTGCTTTTTAGGGGGTTGCATAATTGGATCCCAGAACCTCTTCTCAGTAGGTGCATGCTGGAATTAGCTGTGCTCACTGCCTGTGTGCAATTGTGCCTCAGAGTACACCACAGGGGTCAGCAGTGTATTTTTTTGGTCAACAAACTGCATGTTTAAATTCAGGACTACTTAGGCCATGGAAGTATATGAATCCAAGTCTGGAATTTTCTGTTTCAGGCAGTGTTTGTGGGTTGGTCTGGGTTTTTATTAGTGCTTCAGCTTTTCCCCCAGTTGATCTCCAGGGCTGAAGGGGAGGCTTTTCCAGTGGCACAGAGATGCTCAATTTTCGTGAACTTTAATCTTCAAAGTATTGCTCGGTTGGAGTTCTTGCTTACCTTGCTTCTGATGCAAAATTGACAGCCTTTACACTTCCCAGTAGGAGAGATTGCTTCAGAAGAGTCCTGTCTGGGATGGGAAAGGGGAAGCACATGTATTATGACCTTCTAGTCATGCTTAAAGGCTTATCTAGTAGCGCAGGCTCTTGTTGCAAGAGGGAGCTGGAGTCATGCCGTTAGCCAAGTGTTATTTACTGCATGTGCCTAGTGAGTGTTTTGAGAAACATTTTATAAGTTGACAATAAATAAGGAGAAATCAAGCCAGCTTCAGTATTTTTTGGATGTAGCTGTCTTACAGGGGAGACAAGCCAAGGCACGCTGTGAAGGACGTGAACAGTGCATGTACATATGAACATTGTTGCTTCTAGAGTGCAAAAAGCAGGAACCCTTTTAGAAATCTCAGTATGGAATATGGAGGAAACTGGGATTTCTAAGATCACTTCTAATGAACTGGCTGTCAATGATGCAAGCTATTCTGTCTGGAAATGATGTGAGTATGAACCAATAAAACTAGACACTGACTTGTTTGAGAGCTCAGGATGATACAGTGATCATACCGAAGAGAAATGGTTTGCTTTTGTGCCATCACGTGTTTGGCTCTGGCACATGCTTCTGCTCAGCAGATGTCAGGAAAAGTCACTGAAAGGTTCACTGGTCTGGTCCACCTTCTGATTTTGATTCCTAGTTGTTTGTTAATGGAATTCCTACACCACAAAATTATTAGAGTTTTCTTTGAGGCTGCATCCTTTAGAAAAACAGGAGTGATCTCTGCTATTGGAAAGTGACTTCAGTTTTGTAGGAGAGCCCTGTTGGTACAGGAATAAATGAACATTAACAAGGATTAAACTCAGTCAGGGTTACACAGTGTGGAGATGCAAGGGTGGAGATCTAAGGCCAGTATATCAAAGGTGCAGTTCATTTAGTGCCATAGCTCTGGCATCTTCTCTGGCCTGTGTCAGGGAAAGGGCTTAAGGATGAGGTGAGAATAAAGGGATATTCCCCCCTACACATACCCTTTTACTCTTCAGGTCTGTGAATTTCTTGAGCCAAAGGTTGCATCTAAATTATTATGGTGTATAAACCCTGATCACAGAATCACAGAATGGCAGGAGTTGGAAGGGACCTCTGGTGATCATCTCATACAACCCCCCTGCTTAAGCAGGCACACCCAGAGCAGGGGGCACAGGACTGTGTCCAGGCGGGTTTTGAGTGTCTCCAGGGAAGGGACTCCACAGCCTCCCTGGGCAGCCTGTGCCACTGCTCTGGCACCCTCACAGGAAAGGAGTTTTTTTCTCATGTTTACGTGGAACTTCCTGTGTTCCAACTTGTGCGCATTGCCCCTGGTCTTGTTGTTGGGCACCACTGGAAAGAGCCCAGTCCCATCATCCTGACACCCTCCCTTCAGATATCTATAGGTATTGATAAAATCACCACTCAGTCTTCTCTTGTCCAGGCTGAACAAAGCCAAGTCTTTCAGCTGTTCCTCATAAGGGAGATGCTCCACTCCCCTGATCATCTTGGCAGCTCTCTGCTGGACTTGCTTGAGCAGTTCCCTGTCCGTCTTAAACTGGGTGGCCCAGAACTGGACACAGCACTCCAAATGTGGTCTCACTAGGGCAGAGTAGAGGGGGAGGATAACCTCCCCCAACCCGCTGGCCACGCTCCTTTTAATGCAGCCCAGGATATTGTTGGCTGCCTTGGCCACAAGGGCACAGAGCTGGCTTTATGGTCAACTTGTCCACCAGCACTCCCAGGTCATTCTCCGCAGGGCAGCTTTCTAGCAGGTCAACCCCTAGCCTGTACCGGTGCATGGGGTTGTTCCTCCCCAGGTGCAGGACCTTGCACTTGCTCTTGTTGAATTTCAAGAGGTTTCCCTCAGCCCAGCTCTCCAGCCTGTCCAGGTCTCGTTGGATGGCAGCACAGCCTTCTGGTGTATCAGCCACTCCTCCCAGCTTGGTATCATCAGCGAACTTGCTGAGGTTACACGCTGTCCGTTCATCCAGGTCATTGATGAATATGTTGAACGGGACTGGAACCAGCACAGATCCCCTGGGGAATGCCATTAGTTACACACCTCCAACCAGACTCTGCCCTGTTTATCACGATCCTCTGACCTCTGTTGTTCAGCCAGTTGTCTACCCATCTCAGTGTTGACTCATCCAACCCACACTTCCTTAGCTTGCCTATGAGGATGCTATGGGAGACAGGGTCGAATGCCTTACTGAAGTCGAGATAGACAATATCCACTGCTCTCCCTTCATCTACCCAGCCAGTCACGCCATTGTAGAAGGCTTTCAGTTTGGTCAAGCATGATGACTGATGAACTGCTTTTCCAGTGGCTTTCAAGGGAGAGCTGTGTCCTATAGTCTGTAAATGAGGCTGGAGCAGGAACTTCCCCTGTTCCCCTTTTCTGCTAGCGTATGCAAGGTTTTACAGCCTTGGGGAGAGGGTACAAGAGGGTTTGTGATGCTGGGTCACTGATGAGAGAATGTGACTGGGACAAGAGACTACTGAGACAAGTTTGGGTCCCTGCTTCTGTGAGTACTTAGGTTTTGGACACTGAATAGATACTGGGTAGAGCAACAGAACCTGTGCTGAGGGCAGCAGATGCAGCCTGAATGAACCCTTCCCAAGCAAGCATGGATGTTCGTCTTTGTGGTTTCCTGGAGCCTGTGAATTTTGCCTACTGCTGTGGAGGTGTAGGGGCATGTCTGGAGGATGTCCTTTTCATTCTTCCAATGCTCAGTAGTTTCTGGCTATTTACAATCCATGAAAATCAACATTTCTCTGCTCTGGAGGAAGCATATCTTTCTGAATCCCATGTGTTTTGCAACCTACCCTAGAGGAACTAACATTTGTGGTGGCCTCTTACCAGCCCAGCCTGCTTCTCAAGTAAGCCTTCAGGCAACAATAAGCCACCAGTGTAATATTCAGAACTGGATTTTATCTTTCTTTGGCATTGCTTTCCCAGATGTGCCAAGAGAGATAAGGTTTATTAATCTTTAAACCACCTTTCTAGGCTGTGAATTAGCTTGAATATTATCAGAGAGAGGGGAGGTGAAGGTGTTTTGTTGTCATTTTAAGGTGTTAGTAATAGGTGTTTTTTTATTTTGAATGGTATTCAGAAGCGCCAATAAACAAACCTAATGCCTTGAAAGCAACTTCTCTGAGTCAAGTGAGCATTAATGCCCTTTACTTTCAAAATTGGTGATGTCTACAAGAGCATGCTATTCCTGGAACACAGAAGCCGGGAACATAAACACAATCTTTTTTATGTCACTGTTTCCTTCTGGTGTCATTTCAACTCTATCTTAAGCGTGGGATACAGGCCAGGAATACTTTGTTAGAGAATATATAAACCCAGTAGAAATATGGAGAAGTGTTCTTCTAACACGGAAATCACATTTAAAATTAAGTGGGAATAGGCCAGCAATCATGTCTCTCTTAGATAACAATTTGTGACCACGGTTTTAATCTAGGAGGCAAAGTAATGTGTTTTCAAAACTCCCACCAACTTATGGACAAACCAGGAAAGATCCAGGAGGGAGGGAAGGAAACACTATGCTTGAAGTAAGCTTTTTGCAGGAGTTCAACCCAGCTCACAGTTAAGTTTGGGTGTGGTTTTTTTTGTTTGGTTTGCTTTTGGACAGTTGAGTAAAAGAATTCACCGACTGCCATGAGAAATTTTTACATTAGTCTTACCGGACCTGGTTTTCCACTGCCTTGTACCATGTGTAAATGCAGATCTGTATGAAGTGTCACTAAATCAGAGCAGTAACTCTGTATTTTTACTTTGAGCGCTATAAGGTGTGGAACAGAGTCTGTCTTGGTTAGCTCTTGATGAATATATTGCTCTGAGCAGCTGAAGAAAGCAATGCTGATTACATGATGGACTTAAATATGGCCCTCTAATGTACCCAATGCAACCTGTTTGTCAGAAAGTTGAGTGCCAGCTTATGTTGCTTCTAGTCTTTAAGTGAACCATTACTAAATAGCTGCATGAAAGAAAAAATAATCTGTCTTCAAAGTGAAAAAATCACAAGCTGTACAATTCAGCCTTATCAAAAAATTCTGTTGTCTTTGATTATGACCTAAATATAAATTAGGGAACAACTTGAGAAAAGCAGGATTTGGGATTTTACATATTGCATTTTGAAGTCAACTGACATGTGCTTTGATGACTAATAATGCTAGATCAGGCCCTTAGTTTTTTATTGTAATGAGTTAAGGAACATGCAGATGAGGAGGAAATACCATATAATCTAATCTTTCTTGAGACAGTGGACTACTGAAATATCACTAAGTAATGTTTTGGTCTGCACTATAATGATGGTGGAGCCAGCTGGCCTGTCAAAGACTTGCTCTTTTTTTACTATAATATTTAGAAATTATATAAGGCTTTCAAATGTATTAACATTTATTTATAATAATATGTTTTAATATTTAGGCAGCAGTATTTCAAAAACAAGCTATCCTATTTTCAAGGTCTTAGCATATCTTTTAAGATGTTTGTATAATTGAAGTCTTGAGAACTCTTGGGGCAAGTAAAGGTTGTTATTTCTCTTTTTTTGTCTCCCAGTTCAAACGTAGTGATCTGTTCCTGGAATTACTATGGACCTGAGATACACATTTGAGCCAAGAGACAAAACCCAAAAATTACAGCCTTCACTTGTCTGTTGTAACAGCCACAGACACTTTGAGATGTACCTGCTCTGGCATGGGCTTATCCACAGCCACAGATGCTTCAGGGTGTTCTGCTCCCACATGGACTTGTCCACAGGTCAAGTCCCTTTGACTTGAATTCACACTGGAGTTCCAGCCTGTCCAGTGCAGCAGTGATGCCCTGGCCATCTGCCAGACCAGGCTCATCACCATTGCTGTTATCAAAATGTTCCCAGGCACAGCACAGTAAGAGGATAAGTAATACAGGCAGCAGTGGCAGCAAAAAACAGTCACTAACGAGCACTGGACTCTAGTATAGAGTATGGCAAGCAAGCCCCATGGCAAGCCTGCCAATTAATAGCTGAACACCAATAACAGCTATAAATTCCATCCAACACTTTGCAATCAAACCTGTCGTTGTCTCATAGAATCACAGAATATCGTGAGTTGGAAGGGACGTGCGATGATCATCACGTCCAACTCATGTCCCTGCACAGGGCAACCCCAATTCACACCATGCCTCTGACGGTGTTGTCCAAATGCTTCTTGAATAGCATCAGGCTTGGCATTGTGACTGCCTCCCTGGACAGCCTGTTCCAATGCTCCACCACCCTCTGGGTGAAGAACCTTTTGCTAATATCGAACCTAAACCTCCCCTGGCACATCTTCCTGCCATTCCTTTGGTCCTTTCATCAGTCACCAGAGAAAAGAGATCAGCTCCTGCCCCTCCTACTCCCCTTGTGAAGAAGCTGCACCCCACGATGAGGTCTCCCCTCAGCCTCCTCTTCTCCAGGCTGAATAGACCAAGTGACTTTAGCCACTCCTTATACAGCTTCCCCTCTAAACCCTTCACCAATTTCGTGGATCTCCTCTGGACACTCTCTAGTAGCTTTATATCTTTACTGTGGCACCCAAAACTGCACCCAGTACCCAAGGTGAAGCCACACCAGCGCAGAGCAGAGTGGGACAATCACCTTGCTCGACCGGCTGCAATGCAGGGCTTGATGCACCCCAGGGCATGCTTGGCCCTCTCGGCTGCCAGGGCACGCTGTTGGCTCATGTTCAATTTGCCATTGATCAGAACCCCCAGGTCCCTCTCTGCAGAGCTGCTCTCCAGCCTCTCCTTCCCCAGTCTGTCTGTATATTCAGGGTTGCTGGGCCCCAGGTGCAAAATCCAGCATGTGCCCTTGTTAAACTTCATATGGTTGGTGATTGCCCAGAGCTCTAAATTGTCTAGATCTCTCTGCAGGGCGTCTCTGTCCTTGAGAGTGTCAGCAGCTCCTCCCAATTTTGTGTCATCAGCAAAGTTAATTAGTATTCCTTTAAGTCCTGCATCCAAGCCATTTACAAAGAGTTTAAAGAGTACCGGCCCCAGGATGGATCCCTGCCGAATCCTGCTAGTGACTGGCTGCCAGCCCGATGTAACCCCATTTACTATGACTGTCTGAGCCCAACCCATCAGCCAATTGCTCACCCACTGCATTATGCGTTTACCCAGCTGTATGCTGGACATTTTGTCCAGGAGGATACTGTGAGAGACAGTATCAAAAGCTTTCCTGAAATCCAAAGATATTATACCGACTGGCTTCCTTTGGTCAGCTAGGTGGGTAGCCTTGTCATAGAACTAAATTAATTTTGTTAAGCAGGACTTTCCCCTTGTGAACCCGTGCTGGCTGGGACCAATGACTGTGTTGTCTTTCAGGTGTTTTTCAATAATTCCCAGAATAATCTTCTCCATACTTTTACCCGGCACAGAAGTGAGAGTGACAGGCCACACCTGGAGTACTGTGTACAGTTCTGGTCCCCGCTATACAAAAAGGATGTGGACAGGCTGGAAGGGGTCCAGAGAAGGGTCACCAAGATGATCAAAGGACTGGGAAGCTGCCATATGAGGATAGGCTGGGAGAACTGGGTTTGTTCAGCCTTGAGAAAAGGAGGCTCAGAGGGGATCTCATCCCCGTGTACCAGTACTTAAGGGGTAGTTACAAAGAAGATGGAGGGTCCCTTTTTACAAGGAGTCCCATGGAGAGGACAGGGGGAAATGGACACAAGTTGCTCTTGGGGAGATTCCGGTTGGACACCAGAGGGAAATTTTTCACAGTAAGGACAGGCAACCATTGGAATAATCTCCCCAGGGAAGTGGTTGACTCGGCCACATTGGACACCTTCAAGAGTTGTCTGGACAGGGTGCTGGGCCATCTTGTTTAGACTCTGCTCTTCCTAGAAAGGTTGGACTAGACGATCCCTGAGGTCCCTTCCAACCTGTGATTCTGTGATTCTGTGATTCTGTGATTCTGTGATTCTGTGATTCTGTGATTCTGTGATTCTGTGATGTATTTTAAAAAGCCCTTTTTATTGTCATCACAGTACTGGCCAGCTTCAACTCCAGTTGAGCTTTGGCTGCACAAATTTCCTCCCTGCAGTGGTGAACACCATCTCTGTAGTCTTCCCATGTTGCCTGACCTTGCTTCCACTGCTCATATATTTTCTTTTTTTGCCTTATTTCTAGAAGAATATCCCTGCTTAGCCAAGCCGGCCGCCTTCTTTGCCTGCTTGACTTCCTACATTTTGGAATTGCCTGCTCCTGTGCTCTTAGGAGGTGATGCTTAAAAAGTGACCAGCACTTATGAACCCAGCACCTTCAAAAGCTTCTTCCCAGGGGACCTGACTGAGCAGTTTCCTGAGCAACCTGAAGTCTGCACTCCTCATACCCAGAGTTGAGGTCTTGCTGGCAGTTTTCTTCCTGTCACCATAGGTTTTAAATGTGACTGCTTCATGGTCACTGTGGCCAAGGCAGCCACCAATCGCCACTTCACCCAGGAGGCCCTCTCTGTTAGTAAGCAGCAAATGAAGGAAGGCACCCTTTCTGGTCAGTTTCTTCAGTACTACCAAGAAGTTATCACCCAGACGGTTTAGTAGTCTTTGGCACCTGTTTGTCCCAGCTGTGTGCTACTCCCAGTTGACATCTGGCAAGTTGAAGTCCCCCATAAGGACAAGGGCAGATGACTTAGAGGCATCCCTTAGTTCCTTAAAGAATAATTCATCAGTGTCATTTTCCTGGCTGGGTGGTCTATAATAGACCCCCAGGACAACATCTGCTTTATTTTACTGTGTCTTAGTCCTTACCCAGAAGCTCTGAACTGTGCCATCACCAACTGCCAGGTCCATGGATTCCAGCTCCCCCACTGCATTCAATGCCACTGCCCTGCCTCTCCCTCCTGAAGAGCCTGTAACCATCCATCATGGCCCACCAGTCACAGAACGCATCCCACCAGGTTTCACTTATGCTGGTGATGTCATATCTCTGGGACTGGGCCAAGGTTTCTAGATCCCCTTGCTTGTTCCTCATGCCACGTGCATTTGTGTAGAAACACTTCAACTGCAGTTCATTGTGCCCATAACCACGTGGAACAGTCTGAAGAATCTTACTAACATGTGGCTTCTCTAAGTTTGGTGTGCCATCCCGTTGCTTGTCACTGACTAGCCTGGTATTGTCCCTTTCCCCTTTCCAATCTAGTTTAAAGCTCTATCAATCAGCCCTGCTAGGTCCTTCGGAAAAACCCTTTTCCCCTGCTTAGAAAGGTGTATCCCATCGGATGACAGCAGACCTGATGATGAATAGACCATCCCATGATGAAAAAAAACCCAAAGTTCCACCAGTGACACCAGCCTTGGAGCCATGTGTTGATCAGCTGGGTTTGCCCGCTCCATTCAGTATTCTTCCCTGATACTGAAAGGATTGAAGAAAATACTACCTCAGCCCCACACTGGGTGCCAAAAAGGACTGTTATACTTTAACCCCAGACAGCAACTCAGCCCCACACAGCCAATCACTCACTCACTCCTCACCAGTGGGACGGGGGAGAGAATCGGAAGAGTAGAAGTGAGAAAACTCATGGGTTGAGATAAAGACAGTTTAACAGGTAAAGCAAAAGCTGTGCACAGAAGCAAAGCAAAACAAGGAATACATTCACTCCTTCCCACGGGCAGGCAGGTGTTCAGCCATCTCCAGGAGAGCAGGGCTCCATCACGCTTAACGGTTACTTGAGAAGACAAACACCATCACTCCAAAGAGCCCCCTCTTCCTCCTTCTTCCCCCAGCTTTATATACTGAGCATGATGTGATATGGTATGGAATGTCCCTTTGGTCAGTTGGGGTCAGTTGTCCCAGCTGTGTCCCCTCCCAGCTCCTTGTGCACCCCCAGCTGCTCACTGGTGGGGTGAGGGGCAGAAAAGGCCTTGACTCTGTGTAAGCCCTGCTCAGCAGTAACTAAAACGTCCCTGAATTATCAACAGTGTTTCCATCACAAATCCAAAATGTAGTCCCATACTATCAACTATGAAGAAAATTATATTAGCCAAAACCAGCACAACATAGAAAATATTCTCTAAGCGAGAGTTTTAAAATGTCATGGTGTAACTGAGGTTATATTTGTTTCATGACAGCAGTATTGGTCTGTTTTCCAAAGCTGTGGAACACTAAGGCTCTCTATATCTCTGTTGAAGAGCTGCTTATGAAAATCCAATCCTCTTGCTTTGGTCTCTGATCTTGGCTGGATTTTCATGTCATGTTACTAACTGTGGGATAGTTTGAAAACAAGTAGTTTAAATAATACTGAGGTGTGACGGGAGAACAGAAGAGTAGCTGTCAGAAACACTGCGTGGATTTGTGTATTGCATTAAAGGTAAGGATTCATGGAGTGTTTGATGCCTGGAGTGGGCGCTGAGAAGAGCAGTAGAGGTGGAGATCCTTGAGACCAGACTGGGTGACTTTGATATTAGCCCCACTGAAGCATGCAGCAGACACATCTCTGTATCAGTGTGTAAAAACACTGATGATTGGTGGTATGGCTCATCTAGGTCAGGGCTTCTGGCTTTTGCTGATGCTTCCAGGGGGAGATGTCAGACCAGATTCAGCAAAGTGGACTTAGAGTCAAAGACACGTACTTAAAGCTTGTCTAAAAGAAATGGTCAGAGTATCAAAAGTGTGTGCATCGTTTAACCATCTCCATAGCCTCCGTACTAAACAGAAACTGTAAATGATTCATAGTCTGTATTACAATGGGATGTTTTCCACATTTCATGGACCAGAAAGCAAAATAGAGGAGGCTGATGCATAAGTAGGAAGTGAGCCTGAGTTCTATACGATGTTAATTTAGTGGCTTATCCTTTGAACCATGCTTTTTCCTAAACAGTAGTGTAATTTAGAATTTATGTATTTTGCTCTGACAGTGAATTACAGTGTTATATAATAGAGGACAAAGAGGGTATCCAAAGCTTCTTAAGTCAGCTGACACATGAGGTTTTGATGTCTTGTATGTGATACTTGTGTGGTTTGCACTTTGTGATGCCAGCAAGGAAAGGAAATATTTCCCACAGGAAAGCAACACAAGTTTATTAGTCATCAGAGGGTGTGATGGCATACCCTCTGGCTAGGTTGCATTGCCCACGTGGTTTCTGAAGAGAAGGACTAGTCAGAAGTGAGACCAGATCATAAGCAATTGTGGCAGATCCCCATGGGTTAGAGGATGAGCTGCAGGGGATGAGGGTTTGTGTCCTCATTTGAAAAGCAAAGAAAGTGTTACAGCAGCTTCAGCTAAATGGGAGGTTTGCAAGGTCTGCAGTGGAAGGGCTGGCTGGTTGGCAACAAATTCTGAGTTACATTAAGGGTTGCACGTGCTGTCCGTTGGAGTTACATGCAAACAGTGCCTCACCATTGCACTGGATGTTTCCTGGTGCCATCCAGCAGCACTTATTCACATTTCAGCAGGTGAACTATAGCCAGCTGTTTTTATCTGTGTCCTTCAGTCACCAATGCAAAGAACCAGAGTGTGGGTTTTGTTTCCTGAAGAGAAGATAGTTGAGCAAGTTGCATATCACTATACTCTCTTAATATCTGCTAGTAAGCACTCAGAAGCCTCCTCTAGCACTGCTTGAAAACTAGAAGGTGCCAGCAGTTTCATCCATTCAACCAAAGTCAAGCAAGAGAGAGAATATAGTAAATTAAAAGGGGAATAAATGCACTGAAGGCTGGAGGGATGAGGACAAGCCATTTAGGTTACTACACTAAATCCCTGCCTGCAGATTAGGGGGTGAGTGCTGCCAGATTTAGCTCCACCTTTTTGCAAAGCATTGCTTCAGAAAGAATCTAGAGTGCAGTCCAGGAGTGGTTTCCTGACTGATTTCTAAAACTTGAGCAAAAGTGCAGGAAAAAGATTGCTCAGAAGGAAGGGGCACAGGTATTACGCTGCTGTTGGCAAAATATGTGACATTTACAGTAACATAAAACACATCTTACTGCTAAATAAAAAGAGGTACCCAGGCATTTCACCAGCTGCTTAGTTCATTTGTGGGCTCTGAAAAGACTGCTTTACTTCAGTCATTCCTATGTATGTTCTGAAAACATGTATCACTGCATTATTGCTATCTATTAAATTTTGCCCTCAGGATCTCTGGAAAGAACCATTTGTATACCATTGCAGCAGTCTTTCTTTAAAAAATTGGAAAGTGACAGAATTTGCTGTGGAGAAGTTTAAGTAAAACAAATGATGAACCACGCAGGAAAAAGTTCTCTGTGAGCTCCCAGCAGAATGGGGCTGTGTTCTGACGATTCGGCACTGAGATCAAGCTATTTTGCAGTATTGAAATATTCCATGAGTGCCAAGCTAGGATATCTAAAGTGAAAACTGTCAACAGAAGATTTTTTTTATAGCTGACAAATTTAGATCAGGATATGGAATTGCTGAGGGCATAAAATGATTTTTGCCAGTAGGCCTGTGCCTGCTGTTACATGTTTCTTGTTGCTCTACTTGACAGTGAATTCATGTTGACTTTAGAGAAATAACATTCATGTAATTTCTTTTTGGGGGAAGCTGGTGAATGACTTTGGCAAAACCACAGGTTAAAACTTGTTTGCTGTCATCCTCTTGTGTATGATACATGCTAAAAAAAAAATCATCTTGGTAGTAGTGTTTGCATCCAACTACTCTGAATGGCTTTCAGGTGTAGACAGCACTGAATTCGTAAAATTGGGTTCTGGACAGGGTGTTTTTCACTGCTGCAATGTTTGGGTCCTGTTTCATTTAATGTTTTTCATTAATAACCTAGATGAGAGCAAGCTCATTATGGAAATATCTGAGTAATAACTATTGAAGGAAGCACATGAGGAAGACAGTAGCCCATGTCGCACCACAGTGAAATGAACTTCATTTGGATAAAAATAAACTAATAGGCTGGGGCTGAACTGTAAAATTATTCAAAAGGCCATTGTTTTTTCAGAAGAGGGATTTGAAATGTGGTAATTCAGGAGGAGACCTGGAGCATGGTGGTGACTGTGATTTTGACAGGTGAAGCAGCTGGGAAGAAATCACCAGCAGGCTTCAGCCACATGCTCAGAAGCATGGTGTAGAGATAGCAGTCTGTTGTGGTTGCAAATGAGGCATGGTATTCATTGTTACTGGAAATACAGACAGAAATGGAAGCTGGACGTTAAGTGACAAAGACCTTTGAGACAGTGTGTCAGTGGTAGCATGAGGAGTAGTGAAGCACCTGGGAACAACTCTGAAAATCAGGCTGAGATCAGCAGGATGTGCAACAACAGGAAAATGTATCAACAGTGGATTCACTTCCTATGTGATTCAAATTAAATAAATGAGGTATGATCTCTTTGAGGTATGTTAGACATGGACTGGAAAGAGTGCCTCATTGTAAAACAGAAAGTTACCATGTTATCAGGTGGGTTCCCAGCCTGACCTCAGAAACCCTCTCTTCTATCCTTTACTCATCTTCAGCAAACCTAAGGTGAAATCTGGTATTTTTCAACCAGCCTCAGGTGTAGCAATGAGCGATAAATCGCAATAGTTTTTGCGTAAAAACCTGAGGGCTCCTGGGGGATCAAGCTTATGCAGTCTTCTTGAAACTGCAGCTTGGCACATCTTCACCATCACCTGTAGCTATCTTCAAATCTCCCTTCTCTTCCAGCAGCTTTAGCTGGCAGGCCTCTTGGGGAGGTTATGCTGCATGTGGATAAAGTCAGATGGCTTCCACTGAGCACCAGTCATCAGCTGTGCCATGGACTTTCTGCTGTGGGTAGGCAACACGTTTATTATGATAGTTTGTTTATGAGGGAACCTTTCATGGAACACTTCTAGAAACTTCTTAAGAGATGAAAAATGTTCATCCATGCCTCACTGCTTTCTTTCAACTGAGGTCACTTTCTGGCAAAAGTATTTAGGAGACGTAGCTTGGAGAGTAACGATTAAGATGCTTTTATAGTTCTTCATCAGGGACAAGTTTGGAGGGGTACTGTGCATTCAGAGAGTTTGCTGCTAGTGAAAACCATGGGTGAGTTACTGGAACCATTGGTCTATAAAAATTGATGCTGCTAATGCCTTGGTAAGGCTGGTTTTGCCATGCTGTATAAAAAGCCTGTGCAAGCACTGGAAGAGTGAATTTTCTTATGTGACTTCACATGCTCTCTGAGCTCTTCTCTGCAGGGGGCATCTTAAATTCTGTCAAAATGCTGTGCTCATTTTCAGTGAAGTTTTGTGCTGAGTAGCTCTGGTAAAAAGACAAGATCTGTGACCTAGGAGCCTCTCCCTAGATGGTTGTGTGTGTGGCAGTGCCTAGCCAATTGCATTGCAGCCTGATAATTATGCAGAAATGACTCCTCATCAAGAAGCAAATTTTGAATTCTTTTTGTCTTACGAATGAGTTTTTTTTATATGAACAGCCCTGCTGGTAGGACTGCTTACACCTTAAGAAACCTCTTACAAACCTGGAGGATGAGAACCGCAGTTGAGCCTTAACTAGTCATGGGTGTAATTCAGGTAAGAATTACCTTAATGCATTGCTGGAGTGAAGGCACATTCTGTCTTAGAAGAAAAACTAAACCAAAGCAGAAGTGAGGAAATATATTAACAATTTTGTGCAACATTACTTTCTGAGTGCAGTAATATTTCGAGGTTAGCTGTCCCTGAGCCATGGGAAACACCCAGCCAAACACTTTACCAGGGCAGTTCCCTGACAGCCATGCTGGCTGTAGCTTGCTTCCCATCAGTCTCGAGCTAGGCAGCCTGAACCATTGTTTTTGGCTACCGCCTGTGCTGTCCTTACTGCTCTGCCAGCACTTCAGCCTTAACCACATGGAAGAACCTCTGCAAGATCCAGCCAGAGAGAAAATCTGGCCCTTCCATGTGTGGTTCAGGGGTGCTAGTCATATCTTGTGTTGCAGAAATACTCCTGTAAGACAAAGGCAAACCAGAGGTTTGGTGATGTGGAAAAAATGAGTATTGTCTCCCATTCTGAAGCCTATCTTGTAAAAATACATACTTAAAAAGAAATCCTGTTAGTTTTAATTTACACAGTTCCTGAATGTGTGTGTTAAAATGCTGTGATGCCTAGCAGAGAGCCCACATGAGATCAAACTACACTCCTCTCCCTTAGAGAGTGATGCTAATTTTCTGAGCTGTTCCTGCATCTGCAAAGGAAAGAGACAACCAAGCCAAACCCCACACAATTACCACAGTATTTGTTACTCTGCTTATACTGCCTGAACAGCCCTTCCATCCCTAATACAGTCCTTTTTTTGCCCTTCTAAAGACATTATGCCTTTCAAAGATTATTTGAGGTTCAGGTATGTGGCAGTTTCATTTTGTATAAAAGTGTGTTCCTGACTCTGTTGTGCTCCATAATCACAGTTCTCTAGTTGCCTGAGAAGAGGGTGTTGCTGTGTAATATGTCAGAGTAGTATTTCAAGAAGAGCAAATGGCTTATCCCAGCCTAAAGGAAGAGAGGGAAGCTGGCAATATCAGGAGAAGAGGCTGAAATCTTTGCTTCTCTTGTGTATTTCAGTCTCAGTATCTTTGGAGGTCAGTTGATGATGATGCCCCATAAATTATTCCACGAACTGCCCTTTTAAAGCTTTTAATGACATGTTTTATTCTGACACTAGAAGTTACGAAATCCCGAGGAGACCATTTGCTACATCAAGACCATGACGATGGTTGGTGTTAGAGACCCTATGAGATTCATATTTTTGATGGAATGGTCTCTTCCTACAGAGTATGAAAATGTTTCTGAGTCTGATTAAAGAATATGAGCAATATTTTTTCAGGATGGCTCTTCAGTAGGAACATAACTATCACAGCATGCTCTGGGGGTAGTCAAGAAGTGAAATATAAATGTCATTTTTACTCCATATATATTCAGCTTGGAATTAAACTGTGCGTTTTTACCAGTGAGACTGCTAGCACAACTGATAGATTGAGAAGTGAAATGTGTTAAAGCAAGATTAGAGTTCTTTCCAGAAAAAACACTCTATCTCAGCACAAAGTTTTGGGTCGCTGTAGAGCCTATTGAATGGAATAATTCTGTGGCTCGAACTGACTTCTTATTCTGTGCTATGCAACAGTCTGGTATAAATAACCATTACCTATTGTTGCCTTACAGGTCTGTAAAGAGACCCTGATCTGAAATTCCCTAAAACTGTTGTCTATTTTCTAGTAAATTCCATATTGTCAGGAAAAGAACTTGGAAAGTAACAGATGCATTTTTCATCAGCCGTTGACAAAAGCCAAAGAGAAAGGACTACTTTATTTGGGATGGAAACAGGTATTTTCTCAAAAAAGAAAAAAATTTTCTTCAGTCATGAGCCAGTTTAAATGTATTAATTCAGTAACGGCAAGGTATATCAAACCCAAAGGATTTATTTCAAATCAGGATGTTATATTTAAAGTGCCATATAAATAGCTGTACTGTCATCTCTGTGTTGTTCTGCTTTCCAGCAGTGACCATATGCAGCTGTAAGGAAGAGCAAGAACAGGGGCAAGCAGATCTGCAACTTCCCTTGTACATTCTTGTATTTTCAAGCTACTAAAAATGGTAAAAGCTTTGCTTTTGTGTCACTGAAATACTTGTGCATCTTCTAAAGTTTTTGGTGTTGCTGGATGGAGAGATGCATGATTTTTCAAGATCATGAAAAATGTTCAGCTAGTTCTGTTCAGAAAGCCTCTAAGGTCAAAGTAGCTGCTTCTTCTGTGAGTTTTCCAGATCTTGAGGGGTTTCTAACTTTTGTCTGGGTCATTTTGTAAATAGAACATATCTGTAAAGGATTCATTTGCAGGGAACTGAACACCCCTTTACAGAATACTGTATGCTGCTGAAACTCCCTATATTAAGTTTCTATATTAAAGCTGTTTCAAAAATGAACAGATTTCAAGTTGAAACCTTCCCTTTCTGTGACATCTGTAATATAGATCATTAAAAAAACCCAACAAACCGCTTATGTTACATATTTCGATTTTTGGTGAGTGTGGACTTAGATCAGAAGTAGGGCTTGCAGGGTGGAAACTCTTGACAAAGAGCCAAGATGAGCTGGAAACACTCGAGAACTAAGTACGTTTCTGCCTCCAGTGTTTTAAATCCACATCTCTTGGGGAGCTGGCTGTTGTAGGCTGGTTTTGTTGAACAGGCTGTATTGACTTCTAATATGATTTTGGTGTGAATCTGTAGATACTGTCTGCTACTTCCCTTGGGTGTTTCTGTTCTGTAAATTAACCATGTAAGATTGTTTTCCTCTAAAATAATACACTGCAGGCATTCTTGAACAATACAATATCTAAGTTTGGATTGATAGGTGATCAGACATAAAAAATAATGTTGTCTCTTACTCATTTAAGTAATAGAAAATATGTTATGAAATGGACGACATGTCCTGTTGGGTTAAGATCAATGGTCTAACAAAAATAATCCTTTTTCTATTACCTGCAAGACCTGAAAAGTGTGGTAGTCTTCCCACTTTGCAGAGGCTTCTGAGATCTCTGTCAGAAACCAAACCATTATCACTTATTTTCATTAAAAAAACAAAAAGTCTGCAAGAGGCAGAGGCTATTCCTGACAAGGATATGAAAGAATATTTCAGTGCAATGCCAATTTCGCTGTCTGCTTCAGGAGGAATTTTGCCTGCATGGCTAAATGACTGGTTTACTTGTACATGCTCTGAAGCAGTGGGTCTTTTTTTTCAGTCTTTTGGATGTAAAAGTTTGCTTTTTAGGAACCAGAAACAGGCAGTGATGTCTGAAAATACTCACTTAAACAATGTGCAGAGAATACATGAGCTGACACAATATTGCTTTCCAGATTGAACAAGGAATGATAATTGTGGCACAGTTAATTAAGGGCATTTAATCATGGCTACAACAATTTCTTGTAACTAGATTTGTCTCTCACTTTATTTCTTCCTTCATAGTCATTAGACTTACTTGACTTATACAACAGATAGTGCAATCCTGTTGAATTGTAGAATTTTTGCTTTCCTTACTCTTACTGTCTTGTGACATTATAAAATTTTTCATCTTCAATCTTTTAAAAAGGAAACCATTATTTTGTGGTATCGGAATTAGGTTGTTTCTTTGTTTTTTTCATCCTTTTTTGGCAGAAAAAAGATGTTTGGTAAGGGGATTTATTTGAATGTTATTTTCCCTTCAGCAGATTAAGAACTCAAATATGGACAGTTTGGAATTACTTTATAAATATAGACTATCATGGGGTAGATTGGGGTAGACAGAGCAGGGTGTAGCAATGAAAAACATGTTTTCAGCTATAACTTGTGTTCAATTTTTCTGGCTAAAGTATAATTCTTCCAGTATCAGAGTTGCTTGGGTACATCTTTGTTCTCAGGATGTTTTATAAAATCTCGAATTATAAAACCTTACTCATATCCTCAAAACAGAAAATGTCAGAATGTGAATAGGTTACAGTGTGGCTGTGATTCTGGTTCAGTAGCTTAAAAACATTTAAGATATAGTAGATTAAAAATATGAGAAGCTAACTCTTGAATGCAGTGACCCAATGAACTTTCCTGAATACTCACATACCTTTCCTATAAGAAGCAATTACGTGTGTGGAACTAATCTGAGAGAGTTTACTCATCACTACTCGGAGGAGAATAAATTGATGAATCAGATAAATAGGCTGCAAAATGCAGACAGTATTATTAGTCCCAGCCAAATTTACTGTTTCAAAGCAAACTGTGGACTAAGCTACGTAATATGAAGAATATGCTTGGAATATGTGTAAGACTGGAAGTGTGAACAACTGAGCTACAACATAATGAAAAAAAACCTACAAGCCACATTAAGGCAGTGAACCTTTTCAACAGGTGATCAGCAAAAAGTAAAGGTAATGTGCATGAAAACATTTTTCAATTCCTGTTTACAACATAAACATTGGACTCCCAAGAAGCAAATGGTACCTGTATATATTCTTCAGGCTTCCAGGTGCTTGATGTCAGGTGGCGATTTACAGAATGCAGGTATTTTTCTGTGGTATTTAACATATTTAACAAATTTAACAAGGGCATACCTGGCAGTTTGGGATTATTGCTGGGGCTTGCTCAGGTAACGTGGATATATGAGTTTACTTTCATGGGAACTGGTAAAAGTTTAAACGTGGATTTTCAAATGCACCTGGAATTTGCAAAACTATGCTCTTGAGAAGGCAGAATTAGGTCAGTGCTGAGGTCCATGTATATGTTGCCCTAAGATGGCCCATCTGAATGTTAAGTAAATGTTTGTGGGCCCCCCTGAGGACCACAAGTTTTTTGTAGTTTCAAGACATTTTGAAAGTGGCCCTGTTATGTGATCATGTTTGTGACACTTGTCCCTTCCCTAATGCAGGACAGAGTACTGTCTGTCTCTGTCTGGGTATCCTGATTTCACCACATGTTCTTGAACTCCTGAAGGAGGCACTGAGTAAGATTAGGGTGTAACAAATGATCACAAGGATCCATCACAGCCTTTTAACGGTGGCTGTACATGTTGCAAAATAACTCTTTAGCCTCCTAGTTGAAGCAGTCCTGCACACTTTTTCATTCATATATATATGTATGTATGAAAAAAATAGATTTTTTGAATTTGTGTGTGTGCATATGTGTGTGTGTGTGTGTATATATATATATATAAAATTAATCTGTTCATGGTTTTTTCCAACTGTTGAGCTAGGCTTTCACCTATAGTGATCTTCTCAATGATCCTCTGTGTACAGATCTTCAGGGTAAAAAAGCACTATGACTTTTCTGCTCAATGTTCATCGCTACTTAATTGGTACATTGGAGCTGGCAATAGTCAGTGTCCTTAGCTCTGTGTTGGACACCAGCTGTGCCACTGATTTGAGAGATGGTTGTTAAAAGTAGGTGAAAGACTACCTTCTCTTCATCAAATATTGTAACCAGCTAAACACAGGGCTTTGTAGCTACCTTATGTCCTCATAGCAGAGTGAAAGTAGTAGTATCACCCTTATCTGGATCTCAAGACTACCTGTTCACCTTTCCTCCAGAGAGATGCTTTAGTCACAGGGGTTTCTTTCTTAAATTCAGGAAGTTAGCTCTTTGAAACATATTGTTAAAAATGGACCCCCAAGGGCAGGTTGGTCCAACCTGTGTCTCTCCCTGCTGTGCACACTCAAAGGGATTGAAGATTAAAGAGTCTGGCTTTGCTCCATGCTGTACTTAGGCACAGGCCTTGCATGATGAAAAATGTAGATAGAAGACATGTTATTTTAAATCTTGTTGAACTTGTACAATTACAACAATTACATGGAATCATAGCATCACAGAATAGTTTAGGTTGGGAGGGACATTTAAAAGTCATCTTCTACTGCAGTGCCCCCTGCAATGAGCATGGACATCTTCATGATCAAATAAAATGCTTGGTAGAGATGAGCACATTGTTTCTTTGGTGAGTCAGCTCCTTGATAGACCAACCCTCCAGGTAGGAGAGGTGCGGGTGTCCCTGGCAGTAGCTGTGTTACTCTTCCTGTGCTGGGAACAGGTATGCAAGCCTGATATAAACATGAACAGGGATTTGAAAATGAATTTTCTCTCCATTCATGGTTGCCACCAGTAATGTTACGCAGATTTGTCTTTTTCTTCCTTTGCACTTTTTTTGTCTGTCCATCTCTTGTCCCTGTTTTAGACTGTACAACAACCAGGACAGAGGCTGCCCATGGCTTAGCACACTTAAGTCCTTCATAGGGGTAATTTTAGTAAGATCCTAAATTCTTTCAAAAAACCAAACAAGCTAAGACCAAACCAAACTAAAAATGAACCAGGGTAAAGGACCATGCTTGTTGTTGCACTGGCTGCTGGACTTTTTGATGAGTGAGTGAGAGAGAGTAGAAGTCTCAAGAACTGAAAAATTATATTGGGCCAAATCCTGATTGTTTCCAAGTCTGCCTTTCTGAAGACAAGGCAAAACTTTTCCTTCCCAGGAAAGCAGATTATCCCTTCAGGAGATAAAGAGCTAGGTTTCACGTGATGCTAGAGTAATCACTTGGTTATCAATATAATAATTTGGACATGCATTAATCATTGCATTGATTCCAATACATATGTGTGTGTTTGTATATGTGTACATATATTTTTCTGTGTTTGCTCATTCAGGTGACAGCTCCCTGTTGAAAGTTCATAAGGGATTAAATTATAATTTATTTTACAAGCTGCAGAAGGCATATGGGACAAATTGAGCGATCGATGAACAAGCTAGAAAAGAAAAACTTGTTTATAAAGTTCTTATGTCTTTGTAGGAAGCCCTCAAAAGCTGAACAATCCTTTCAGAGTAAACATTGCCACTCTCTTCTCCAGTTCTCTGTTCTTCATGTGTGGCGCTGTTGAACAGATGGGCACCCTGCACAGGGTGGAGTAGTGGCAATTGAGCAGCAAAACTTTCTTGCTCTGACGGGAACCCATGTGGGAACTCTGAGACCATGCATAAGTTGTGGCTGCTCAGACACTTTATAGTAGTGATTGCTGTAGTGTTTGACAAAGAGAAAGGGTGTATTTGTCAAGGCAAATTATTTTTATTTACTAGATAGTTCATATCTTTGCCTCTTGTAAATTACAAATAAATATCTATCAATCAATTACAATATCTTGTAAATTGTAAAGTCCCCCAGAATAGTTAGGTTCAATTACCAGATCTTTGCACAGACACTCTACTGTAGTGTTCAGACATCTTCCAGGTGTTTAAAAGATAAATGAGAATTATTTCCTTTCTCTCATTTTTTTTTTTCCCCCACCACCTGTGCATGGTCTATCTAATTTGGCTGGAAAAAGCTGCTGGGGGGAAGCAAACTTAAAGAAGTGGGCATTATGTTCTCATGCAGGGTGACTTTAATTCCCTGGCTCCTCTGCATGGGAGAGCTGCAGCCCACCTCCCTGCTGCAGGGTGCTACTAGGCACTTGTAGCAGCCCCATGCTTTAATCTTACATGTCTGCAAGATTATGTTTAAGGTCAGTAACCTTGTCCTGGGGGCACGTTCTCTGTGAATAACTCGGTGTTGATAGTTCCTGTTAGGTTACAAAACTATAGGATTTTGGGCCATGGGTCAAGTGCCATGTCCCTGCCTGGAAGCCATTTCCGTAGCTACAGCGAGCTTTTGGCGAAGCTCTGTCTGTGGGTGGACAGCAGTGTAGAGTGGGCTCCTCCAGGACTCTGTCCAGTAACAGTAACTTCACACAGGAGCTTCCCTGGAACACTTGTGTTTCACCTGTAGACTAAAGCATGGGTCATCTGAAGCAAAATACCAAATGCCTACATGCAAACCACCTCCAGGTTTCCTTGGCTGTGCTGAAAATCTCCTGCACTATATTATGACTCTGTTTCTATTTCTGTCCCCTTGTACAGCCTTGACTTCTGTTCTTGTCTGGTCTCTGCTGCTTAGATTATCTGCTTTATTGCATTGTCTCTTTCTGTCTTTTCTTCGAGGTTTTTTCATTTTCTATTTATGAGTTGTGATTATCAATATCTTACTCTCTACTCCTCTCTTCCCCCCCTCTGTGGCTGCTGAGTATTTGTGTTTGGTACAGTGGTTAGGAACTATTAGCAAGACAGTGATCTTTGGCCAGGAGTCATCATTGCCAAGGATCAGCAATTACTTTCTCTGGACAGACACAGAGATATTTCAGTTCCCTTCTTAAGAAATGAGGCATGGAGTAAAAGTTAAGAGCAATTCAGAGAGCTGCTACAGTGAGATTGGAATTTATAAGATGATGCGGTCAGGCTACCCACATTCACCCGGTGCCACAGTTCTAGTGTTGTTCTGGTGTTTGAAGGGCTTCAGAAATGGTGATGGTTTTGGAGAGAGCCATCACTTCGCCAGGGTCTATATAATGAAAACTATGTACCAGGTCAGAAGTCTGCAAAGGATATATGGACCACATTTTCAAGCTGAAGTGGATGCTATCTCTGTAACTGCACATATTATCAGTTGGACTAAAGGACTTAATTCCACTCTGATGCTGCTTTTGAAGTGAAAGTTTTACATCTGTAGACCAAAGAAAATGGACATGGAAACCTTGTTTGCTAGGATTTATTAGAGGTAAGAACATTTTTTCAAAGTGTGGAATACAGATACAGAATTAAACTTCTGGGGGTGAAATGGGAGCTAGCTTTGGAGGCTTTAGGCAAACTCCATGTCCTTCTACTTTCTTCACTCTGTCATAGTCCTCAGCTTTGCTGTGATTGTTCTGCAGGATGCTGCTGGATACATGCTTAGGACGTTCTCTACTGAATGGAACTTAATAGGGCTTTGAAATATTGATGAATAAAATGTTAATTTTTAATTCTCCATCAATCTGAACTAATTGGTATTTGCTGTGCTTTTGTCCAAGAGGCTTTCTGACATTATATGCTCTAATGTGTCTGCTCATTTAAATAAGCATGGAGCTACAGGATTTTACTTTCCCGGAGGCCAAGGTGTTAGGTTTAATAGAAGAAAATGGTTTCGTGTGCTTCTATTTATAGCTATGCCAGTGGCCCAGATTCTGCTCTTGCATATTCTTTGACTGTCATCACATGCACTTCCATTGAGCTAATCCAGCCATAAGGTCTTCAAGAGCTCATGCCACAGATCATGGATTAATAAATCAGTATTGAGCCCACCTGAACAATGATATCCTGTAAGCACAGATATAAAACTTGTTAGTGTGCATTTATGCATTCCTTTCTTGTGCTGGATCACTGACCTGCTATGGCTTCGGTCTTGAATGCCTGCATTTGTGCTTGTGCTCGGAAGACCTAAGCCAGCTAGAGGGATGGTCATCTCACTTATCTCCTCGTTCATGTTTTGGCTGGCTGATGGTTTGACCTAATTAAAATTCATTAATTTCTATTTTGTCTGTGTTTGGAAATACAGAATGATGGTCACAAATCCTGTTTTTTGTTAGTGGGATAGAACTTTAACAAAGTACCGTGGAAAAGAAATGTTAATCCCTGTTTTTCATCATCGAATGTTGTTTTGTTTGAAAAGGATGAAATACAACTAACATGTTACAGACTCTTCATGCTGCCAGGATAAAGGAGTTTAATAACACTACAAGAAATAGTGGCAAAGAACTGAACAAGATGGGGAAATGTTTCCTTCTGCCCCAGGAAAATACATAATTCAGTGACTGCCACTGTGATACGTGACTGACTGAGGCAAAACCCAACATAGTTGGTGCTCAGATTGCATTTCTCTTTGAGTGAACACTGACTGCATTTGCATAACCAACAGCCACTCACTGGGTATGGCCACAAGGAGAAGCTGCTAATGGTAGGCCACCAAAACACGTGCTTCACTGGTGGTAGATCTGTTCCATTTATGTATTTGCCATGGAAGCATTCATGTGAGGCCATCTCTGGCGGTCTGAGTTTAGCAACTCCACTGCCAGAGAAGATAAACTTAGACTCTTTTGCTCTTGCCTCCTTAATGTTTTTTGCCCGCAAAACTGGGGAGATGATTGCTGGTATGTGCACAGTAATAAAGCTTGTCAGACACAGCCAGCCAGAATTCTTCTGAATTCACATTTAATTTATTCACAGCACAGCACGCAGCAGAGCTGATGGCTGCAAGTTAATGTGCTGCACTTTAATGAGGTAACTGTTTGCCTCCCAGGTTTTGAGGTTTATGCTAGTTTTATTTGTCAACCTGGCCAAAGCCAGAGCCATAAGGAATCACAAATCTACACTGAAATATTTTATTTACTTAGCTGATGCTTTTGCCAGAAGAGAAATCAGTGAAGTAATTAAATAGTGCTGCTTCTATTTTGGAACAGGAATATTTTTTTTGGAGCCTGCAGTTTACAATATGTCCTTGTCCGCGTTCTGGCTCATGAGTATTACCTAGATAAAAATATTCTATTCACAATTTCTCTGTACTTGTGGAATTAAATTTCCACCTGTCTTTGAAAATTGATCCCCTCGTCTCCTTTTCTTTAAAGGTGTATATTACTAGGGAGGAAGGGCAGGGGAAGAAATGTAGGAACTCTGTAATATCAAATGCAAATGCAGAAATTTCAGCGTGACAGAGAGCTGCAAAATCTCCTGTTAAACAACAGATTACATGGCTCCATTCAGGTTTTGAAAACGAGTTCATGCTAGTCGAGTTGCATTACAATTCAGTTCTTTTAGCAGTGGCAGTTCCTCCTCATTAACTAATTACTGCATCCATAATGAAAAGAAGATGAACCCTAGTCAAGAGAAATGAGGTTATGATGCATCAGTAATGAGACCATTTCTGTCGCGTGGTGGGAACACACAGGGGTTGGGAGGCACCTGAGAGCATCACCTATGCAGATGATTGTTGAGTGCAAGCCCTTGTGGGTCTGCTGTCTGAGCCAGACTCCCGCCCTGGCATGGGCAGAGAGGAGCACAGTGTGTGGACGTGGTCTCTCTTACAGCAATCTTGCAGTCTGAACTGCTTAAAACAATATAAGAGTACTCCGAGAGGCTTGCACTGATTTATCTAAAGCCAGTTAAAATATAATTTTAAGACTCAGTTGTACTCACGCAGAAACATTATTTCTGCACACAAAAGAGTGCTTGGACAGGAGTCTTTGAGACGGAGGTAACATCTTTTGTAGGTGTTAACCTTTAATGTCTAAAACCTGTGACAGTGAAGGTCAGATTGACCTTTCATTTCTCCATTGTACCTTTGCATTATGTTTTCTGTAAAGCCAAAGCCTGTTAGACCTGGCACCTTTTGCAGCAGGAATATAACCATGTTAAGAAACCATGGCTGTCGGTTTTATGCACCATTTGTGACACAAGCTATTGTCTGTTTGAATACAAATACATAAATAATTAATTATTAGGAAATAACAGATAGATTTATTGGAAAATGCTATAACAGGCTTCAGTTTAAATGTGCCTGATGTTACTTATAATTGCCTCTTCTTTTGTTTCTTTGCTGCTAACAGAAGGTTGGGGGGAGTGGAGAGGGATGGGGAGGGAGTGTACAGGAGGGGATGCACCATTGAACATAACTGATTTTGGGAACAGGGTCAACCGAATTTGTGTCCAGCCCCTTACTGAGACTTCAGAAAAAGACACAGAGGGGCTATATTTGGAAATATTAAACTGTGCTTGACAATCAAGTCCAGTGATGTAACCCATATAAAGTATAAGTCTGAGCGACCTTCTATGCATTTCTTCAGCCAAATTAAAAGAAGTGTTGATTTCCGGTGCCATGCAGGTAGAAAGAAGCACATAGACAAAATATCAGCACATTTGCCTAGTGTAATGCTTTTTATTTATAGGCATCTTTCCTTTCTCTTGGACCATGAGCTGCCTGTTAATGTGTATCTCTTTCCCAGATGCCAATAACATATCAAAAGGAAAAGTCATGCATGTGTGCAGGGAGGGGTTGCAGAAGTGGCTTGGGGAGAGGGGGCTTTGCCTTTGAGCAAGTGCCACCACTATAGCAAGGCAGTTCACACAGCTTCTTTCACATCTTAGTGAAGGTGCCTTAGATATTAGAGCAGTCTGAGATTAATAGTTATTTACTTGGCAGAAGAAAAGGTAAATTACTGCCACGGCTTGCCAAGTGCCATTTCCTGTATCATTAAGAGCTGGCAGCTGAGTTTGTTACCTGTTGATCAGAAGTTAATGGGATTAGCTTAATAAAGAAACATAGGTTTCACACAGAATTATTAAAAGTTTAAGAGATTTGGGTTTATATTAGCCTCCTGCTGTTCAAAAAATAGTCTTTTAAGGGCTTCATTCCAAATCTGTGTCCCAGGGTGTCCAATCTGACGTTATTGTTATTTTTCGTGATGCTTTCATAGGGTTTCCAGGTCAATTTGTTGCTGGTGGTGGGTGTTTTCATCATGTTAATGAGATTTCTTTTTTTTTTTTTTTTTTTTTCTCCTTGTTTTGTCTATTATCAGATTGTTTTGGCAGCGTTTTGGGGTTTGCTGTATAGCGCTTGGTTTTGTTTCAGGAACTTTTTTTTAGTGTTGGAGCACGTTTCTTGCTTCAATTATTTCCTGTGGAGTTGACTAGCTGATTGAGATATGATTTCTTGTTGTTTGAAATTCTCTACCTAGTTGTATATAGCAGTTAAAAATCAGTAATACTTAGAGGTTTGGCAGTATAGGTCTTCTCGGTATGGTGTGTAAATTTGAGAACTAAATGGTAATGTGGCTTCATTTTTCTTCATTTTGGGCAATCTCCATTCAGACACCAAATTCAGTATCTTTCCATATCGTGGTAGCTTTCTTACAGCTGTGATAGTCCAAGAATATCGAGAGCCAGGCACATAGAAAAGACAATATCTTTTGAGGACTGGCAGCTATAATTGGAAAAAATTGGATAAACTTTTAGGTATAGAAACCTTTCTCCAGGCCTGAAATGGAAGCAGCAGACTTCAAGCTAAGTACAAAAATACAGCCTGACACTAATCTAATGCTAGTGCCGTCTAAGAATAAACACAGTCTGAGTAGCTCAATCTGTGAAACTTGAAAGTGTCACTGTCTGGATATCAAATGGAGTCCAGTCTGGGTCGTGCTGAGCGTATCCCAAACGATAATTTCCCCCATGCTGTCAAGGACGGGCCATCTGGGTACTGTTCTCATGTCATGGCGAGAGAAATACCAAGATGACCAGTGTAATTTCAGTTTATCCAACTAAAAGTGTTACAAGGTAATATGCTGTTTCTCCCTGTAGGATGTCCATCCTGTAGCTTACAGAGAACACTCAGCTAAGGTTTGTGGTGGTTCTCTCTGGGCTGCGTGTGGCTATGTGCCTTCCTCTCTACACCGCTCATGTAGAGCAAACCGTAAAGAGAACAGTGCATTTCCCCGTGGGTGTTTCTGCAGGACTTGTAACAGCAAGTTACACGTTCCTCTTGTCCTTGTCCTTGTCCACACCTACCTTCCCATCACATCAAACACAGGATGCTCACCCCTGGTTTCAGAGCCCAGCTTGCCTCAGCTCAGCTGGTGAGTCCTAGGAGCCATGGAGGGCTGGTTCTTGCCTGTGTTCCCGTAGTAACAGCCTCTCTCTTGAACCTATGTCAGCATTTCCCACAAGCACTATCACCTTTTCTCTTATGCTTTTTTCTGTATTTCTGTGGGGGAGAAACACTGTTTCAGAATGGGAGTATTATTCCAGTCTTTCCCTAAAATTGAGGTCTACTGTGATGTAAAAGCATGAAGCACATAGTAAGAAATTGATGAGCTGTGACCTTTTGATGCTGTAGTTATTATCCTAGCGTTTCTTTCAGCATTCCTCTTTGATTTCTATTGCTACTTCATGCATTTCTTTTAATCCATAGATAGCTAGATCCTTGCAGAGATGGCTGTCTGTGATGTGCCTCTGTAGAAGTTTCTCCAACTCATCTTGATCAGGGCAGCCATGCTTCCTGGTGAGGTCTTCGTCAAGCTATCCCAATACATATGTCGCTGCTATAGTTGTGAGACAGAAGAGAAATGCAGATATCACTGAATATGGGAAAGTAGACTTAAAAATAAAAAAAAAACCAAACCAGCAAAACAAACTGAACATTTCTGGTGCTCAATTTGAAATATTTTGGGCCTGGATTTCCAGACTTTCGCCTCCCACAGACTTGCAACCCCCACAACACCCCTCTGCTTATCCCTTACCCATACTCCTTCCCCTGGACCATTTGGCCTGATACCTGGAGTTACCGAGCACCTTCAGGTCCTTTTGATGTTCTCTTGTGTGTGTTTACAGCTTAGTTCCTAAATAGGGATTTAGCACAAGGGCGCTTTAAGTTTATGCAGGGATTTAAGTTTAACAGGAATTATATACTGTTTGGGAACTGAGCTGTTCATCCATGAGACTGACTCATTTCTGGGCAGATCTCATTGCTTGGGAAATGCTGTGGTAAGAAGTAAGACTTTCTACTCTTCTCCTCTCTGCCACCGAGAGGTTTTCAGAGTCATAGTTTTAGACTTTAAACTTCTAAATTCCATGTAGATGGACTTCAAACTCTTTTAACGTATGACTTTCAGCCTCTTGTGACCTAAATTGCCCATTAGTAATACAGGGATAATATTTCTGTCCCTTTAAAGATGCATTCATCTTTAAAGATGAATTATGATTTAAATCTTCATCTTTTAAGATGATTTAAAGATGCTAGGATTCATCTCACCTAATTTTAGCTGCCTGAAGTGATCCGTTTGTCTTATTTAAAGAGCGGACAAAAAGAATCACCTCCACTGGTACATTATCCTAACTTACATTAGACACCTATTTCTGGACAAGTTAAGTACACACCAGAGGTCCCTTTCCTTCTCTTTTACCTCCACAGGAATTTAGATAACTAGTACCAGTTCAGATGAGAGGCTTAATTTTAAGTGGGGTGAGGTGGTCAGGGTGATAAACATGGACCAGCTAAGTGGTTGTTCATCTGTGTGATGAAAATAAATAGCCAATGCATTGCTGCTCCTACAAACAGCATGTGTTCAGCTGGGGGCGGTTTTACTGCTAGAATTTTGTAGAGATTTCCCACAATTTTTAATTTTTAATGCTGAGAATTCAAATCCACCTATACTGAGATCCTGGAAATCTTTATGTCTAAATATCACTGTATAGTTGCAGGAGCAAAATCGTAAAACCATTTCTTTCCTTTGGCTTGGTTTCAAATAGGGTGACATCATTTTTATCAAACTGCTTCTATTAGCGCTTTAATTCAGCGAACAGAGATTGCTAAGTAAGGTTCCTTTTCCAGCCAAAACGTCAATCAGAACTGCATGCTCCAACAAAGTACTGTACAAATTAACATTTTAACATTGCTATTGTAGTAATTATTCTGAGCATCTTTCTTTTATGACATTCACAAGAAAAGGGATGATTTGTCGCTGAGTTTCCAGGCTCTTAATTTTCTCCCTGTGCAAGTGTGCTCTGCTGACATCTCTTTTCCCTCTGGCTGCGCAGTGTTTCTTTGCTGCTCATACCCTGCTGGGAGCTCCCTGTCTTAGTGAGCTGCCACAATAGAGGGCAGGAAGGATCCAAACAGCCTTTGTGTATGTCAACAGGTGGTTTGAATGTTCAGAGGACCTGATGAATAGGCAAACATATGATCTGACTGCTAGGGAGACGATTTGATGGCAAACAAAAGGTCACATACCAGCAAAACTGTTAACTGGTGACATGCGGGTGGGGACTGCAGTTCTGCTCACTGTTCATTTTCCTCCTACACTGAAGGGCAAATTCTGCCTCCATTGCAGCTTTTCCTGCTGCACAGGATGAGCAAGCATTTTGGGTGATGTGCCTGTGCACAGCCACTAAATAGAGCGTGCAGCAGATAGGGGTGAATTTCAGCACAGATCTGTTGCCATATGTCTCCTATGGCTCTCTATGGACTGTTTGTGTGTGGCATCATACACAAACCCATGCCTGGCACCTGCATTCACACTTGTGTTGTTACCCTTGAACACTTCATTTACTGTCCAGAGTGCAATGCCCTTGCATGCCTCTTTGTTGCTGCTTGACTGGTGAAAATCAATGAGTGCCATGAAATCTGCCTTTCTGTATGCAAATAATTGAACTATCTTGTTTCTGGAGTTCTTCAAAGGGGGCTCACTTGTGGAAGAAGGAAACAATGTTTAGTACGGATTTGTACCTCTGCCCAGAGAGAGGTATGTTAGTGAAATAAGGCAAAAGATGGAATATATCTTTTGCTTGGAGGTCAGGTGCAATTCTGGCATTATTATTTTTTTTATTGGTCAGCTAAGCACCTGGAGTGAGAAGTACCTGTGCTTGAAGTGCACTGCAACAAATAAAGAATCCATTGTATGGCCAGTCTCTGCTCCAACAAAATAGCTTGCAATTCAAAAGCTTTTCATCTCAAGGTTTTGTGCTGATTATTCCTTTGGCTTTCATTCACCTGCACCAGGTTTGCTTTTTATTCTTACTACTTAAAGGAAATTATGGTTCACCTAGCAGATCCAGCAAATTCATAAAACTCTGCACTTGATAATGGGGCTGGATTAAACCTGCCTGGAACACTGCTTGGAAATCAACTGGGGATGTTGAAGAACTGTATAGTAATGAGATCTGAACTTTAGTAACACCAACAGCTACATCACTATTATAAGGGGTAGAAATCTTTAATTTCTATTTTAAATTCCTGCCTCTTCAATAGCAATGATAACTGCATTTTGTAGTTAAGCACTGTCAGGCTTAAAACTGTCTATCTCACTTGGAAAAGCCTGGATATTACTCCCAGACAGACTCCTGTGACTTATAGTTTCAAAGGTATTTGGGAACAGGAAGATAGAAGTAGATGCTCAGAGGGTTTTTCAAAAGGACTGAAGATTAGTTTGTGTACTGTTGAAATGTATTTTTTAAAAGAATACTAGTCTCTATAGCAAAGGAATGATTTCTTCCTCTTTTCTTTACAGTGTTCAATGAAGAAAGTTTTTAATACTTTTGGCTATTAGTTTGCAAGTGGCTTTAAAAAAAACAGTGTACTTAATTGGAAGACAGGTATGTCATAATTCATGATGCAGAAAGAGATCTTTTTTGTTGCATTAGTGAATTCTGTAACATTAAAGGAACTGCATGTTGGTAAAATGCAAAACTGCTTCATAACAAGTGCACTGCAAATTTTCTAGACACTGATTATATGTGTGAATTAGAGCTAATTAAAGTGTGTCAGTAACATAATGTACAAAGTGGCTGATTGGCATTTGCGGGAACAGATTTAGGAGCTTCCTGCAAATTTTAATTTTTGATGAATATGTTTAGATTTCAAAATGTGGCCTCTGATAATAGGTATTTATTCTTTGTTGATATGTCAATGTTGTTGCTAGAAACAGAAGATTATGGACAAGGTGTCCATCATAGGTGAGAAATAATTTGCCATGCAATTATTTTGATACTTCTTTCTTAAAATATGGAACATTTTCACCATATGCAAAGGTGAATGTTTTATGGTTGTAAATCACAGCACAAAACCGAACTTCTGCAAAAAAGGCCTCTTGTGTTGTATGTGGGATCTGTCTGATTCGTGATGATGCTTGCAGGGCAGGAGGGGAGGATGATGTCCTCCTCACGGCACCATCTGGAGAACCGTGTGCCTCTGAGGATGAAATACAGACTCCAGCTGCTGTCGTGTCTGTGTTTGCCTTGCTGAACCAGCAGCGGTGCTGAGGGCCTGCCTGGCTGCCCGAGGTGCGCAGGTTTGTGGGATGGAGGCAGCAGTGCAGCAAGGTGGCTCTTCTGGGCGAGAGGGATATCCTTGTTGTACGTGACAGGCCTTAATGAGAATGTTGTTAAGCCATTGACTCAGTGTTTACTTGGACCTCAACTGAAAGTTCAGCAATGCCTAGTTCCAATGCAGCACTTTTTACTAGGACAATTTTAATGGAGAGAATGTATTAATATCCTCCATTTTATAGAAATGACAACTGAGCAATGAAAAGATTTCCACCAAAGCTAAGCGCTGAATTTGTCTTCCATACCACACTCTGGGTCACAACTGTGTGTCAGAGGGGTGGGAGGTACTGGGAACTTTGGCTACATTGCTCCACAGCTTCAGCATGTTCTGGCAGGAGGGTGGTTCTGTATCCACCAGAGTGGTTAATGTTGTGAAAAAGCCTTTTAAACAAACTTAAATATGAAGATAAAGGTGTCTGTCCAACTTGGTCCTCTTTTAGATAATTGCAAGAGTCTTGCTGGATTTTCTTTTTTTTTTTTTTTTTCCCCCCAGTACAGCTACTCCTAAAAGAAGTAACAAGGATTTTATTTTTTGAAAGATCTGTTACTCAAAATTTGACAAATTCCTGAATTAATATATATATGTCTATAACTGGAAGAAAAGCAGAGAGAAAAAAAAGACACTGTCTGATAAAGACTCAGCTTTGACAGTCTCCTTGAAAAACGGCAATAATAGCCGTGTGGAACAGCTGCTATTGTGTTTGGCTGTGGAGTGGGACTGTCGAACCCAGACGCTGTCTGCCAGTGCCATTTTATTAAGGAATTACTTAATAGTTTGAAGCAAAGGCTTTCAGACAAAGCACTCACATCCTCCCACAACTAGATCAGAAATGGGCTATTTGAGCAAGTCCTTTCAAATGTCTTGAAATAATGAATATTTAGGATGGCATAGAGCTAGAGAGTGGAGGGGAAGGGGATGTTAAGGCAGTTTGGTCTGTGATATTCCTGCCTGAGGGCACTCTCTACCCAGAAGAAAAAGGTGATACAGAAGTTATTAGGGAATTCAAAGGAAGCATGAAAGAATTTGTGCTGGCATCATCATGGCACTCTAAGTGCCAGCTTTACTAATAGCATCACCTTTAACAGTATCACCGGCTATGGGATTACTGCAGATAATATTTCGACTTCCAAGCTGAGGAAGTGTTGCATTAAAGCCAAAACACAGTCAGTCTAGGTGGACTGCAGTCATTGTCATGATGTTCAAAGAAAACATGGCTTTTTGGGGCACATTCAAGACTAAAAACATTCCATGTTCAGATGCTGTGAAAGATCCTTTAAATACATTTACTAATTTGTAAATTTTACTATATCAAAGTTAACTTTTAAACCAGGGGGATGAAAACAGCTGAAATGAGTTAGAGGGATGATGAGGGTAGTATCCAATTGCATGTTAGGAAATTACTCTGAAATGTTGTATTTAAGTAGTGTTAGTATGAAACAGCTAAACTAATTATTGTTTTTAAAGACATGAGCATATAAAGTGTAAATTAGATGTATCCCGAGCCTGGACAAAGTGTGGATCAGCTGACTGTTCATTCATTTAATCAATAGTACTGCCTGTGCTTTTTCATTGACTTAATGCTAAATGGTAAACACTAACAGCCAGATCTGCAGCAGTCTGAATTGGCATAATGGGTCATTAGAGCTATACTGATAAATACCAACTGGGAATCTGGTGTGGACTGCCGACTGGAAATTTAGGAAATGCAATACTGCTATTTTATAACTTGTTTCATTCATTTCTTATAGTCCTCTGTATTGTATAGTGTCTTATTTGATTTCTGAATTGAATCAAGCAGGGATACTCTTAGCAACAAGTAATACAAGAACTGGATTGAAATTGGATTGCTAGGCACAGTGTGTTTGGTGGGACTGCAGGTTGATCAGTGGTGCGGGGCTTTAAATCGCATGTTAAGTGATGGTAGAAGAGACAAGTAAGAGGTTGGCGATAGTTTGAATCCTCTCTATTCTGTGTGTCTTTACTTGTCGCCAGTCTGTCTGCAAAATGAAATTACTAATCCCTTCATGTTCCTGGACCAGACCAGTTGTGCACCAGGTGATGTAGCTGAGAGTCATATTTTACAATCCTACACTTTTCCAGCAGTGGCTCTTGTAACTCTTACCTGCATTACAGTGTGTTGTTTTTTTTTTAAATTGGATCTACCAGCCAAAATAACATCCGAGTGAGTCCCATTTCCTGCCCATTGGCTGAGATTGAGACCTTTATTTAGGCTACTGGTGTTTTACTGTGTTTTCTTTCCTGATCCTTCGTAATACCACTTGGTTTTCGAGGTCAAAAATGAAATGAGTCACAAAAATTCTTCAGAGTTATAATTAAAAGCACAAAAACTTTGAAGGGGGTATTACTAAACCTCATATTTTAGGGTTTAACCTTATACAGGAGGCAGGTTGTGACGGTGTCAGGAAGAAGGGGTGGCAGATTATCCCATACCTCTCTCTGTGACAGTGGACCATCAGGTGATGACAGACTCTGAGCTTGCTAGCACCCAGAGATGATTCATGATGCCTTGCAACTGACATCATACAAAAGCCATAACCATCTTCAACTGTCACATGGGAAGTCTTTAAGGGAGTTTATTTTCCTTGTTTCTGCAATTGAATGTAAAAAGACTATAATGAGCTAAGGAAGCTAAGGAGCTAGCTTCCTGAGCTAAGGAAGTGTGGGTTGGATGAGTGGACAGTGAGGTGGACAGAGAAGTGACTCAACAACAGAGCTCAGAGGGTCATGATCAGTGGGGCAGAGTATGGTTGTAGGCCCATAACTAGTGGCGTTCCCCAGGGGTCTGTGCTGGGTCCAGTCCTGTTCAACATATTCATCAATGACCTGGATGAAGGGACAGAGTGTAACCTCAGCAAGTTCGCTGATGATACCAAGCTGGGAGGGGCGGCTGATACACCAGCAGGCTGTGCTGCCATCCAGCGAGACCTGGACAGGCTGGAGAGCTGGGCTGAGGGAAACCTCTTGAAATTCAACAAGAGCAAGTGCAAGGTCCTGCACCTGGGGAGGAACAACCCCATGCACCAGTACAGGTTGGGGACTGAAATACTGGAAAGCAGCTCTGTTGAGAATGACCTGGGAGTGCTGGTGGGCAGCAAGCTGACGATCAGCTGTCAGTGTGCCCTTGTGGCCAAGGCGGCCAACAATATCCTGGGCTGCATTAAAAGGAGCGTGGCCAGCGGGTTGGGGGAGGTTATCCTCCCCCTCTACTCTGCCCTAGTGAGACCACATCTGGAGTGCTGTGTCCAGTTTTGGGCCACCCAGTTTAAGACAGACAGGGAACTGCTCAAGCAAGTCCAGCAGAGAGCTGCCAAGATGATCAGGGGAGTGGAGCATCTCCCTTATGAGGAACAGCTGAGAGACTTGGCTTTGTTCAGCCTGGACAAGAGAAGACTGAGTGGTGATTTTTATCAATACCTATAAATATCTAAAGGGTGGGGTGTCAGGATGATGGGACTGGGCTCTTTCCAGTGGTGCCCAACGACAGGACCAGGGGCAATGGGCACAAGTTGGAACACAGGAAGTTCCACGTAAACATGAGAAAGAAACTCCTTCCCTGTGAGGGTGCCAGAGCAGTGGCACAGGCTGCCCAGGGAGGCTGTGGAGTCTCCTTCCCTGGAAATATTCAAACCCCACCTGAACACATTCCGGTGCCCCCTGCTCTAGGTGTCCCTGCTTAAGCAGGGGGGTTGGATGAGATGATCTCCAGAGATCCCTTCCAACCCCTGCCATTCTGTGATTCTGTGAAATACTGATTAAAAGGAGGAGACTGTGAGTCCTCCTAGAAAGGCTTTTTCCTCTGTAATACCTTCCCAGGAACTCATGTTGTAAAACAGTGGTTGTACATGGTAAAGAAGAGCTGTGCTGTATTTGCAGACCTCTGGGCTTGAAAGGGCTGGTGACGCCTTGGTGTGGTGCCTTGGTTGTAGTACCTTGTTCGAAGGGTTATATTTACAGCCAGCTGAATGAGCCCAAGCGCTTCCTCCTGGTGGCACTGCTCTGGTTGTCCATTCTCTTGCACCCTGTTTAGTTACAAACTGACTGTGGGGGACACTCTGTGCTGGAGGGATACCCTATTTGTAGGAACATAGCTGGTGTCTTCCTGATGTTCAGGATTCAAGTGCTTAGGGCTGTTATTCCGTATTTTTGCAAGAAAAATATGCTTTGGAAAAGATGATATAGTGTTTTCACATCTTGGGGCTTGACAGAAAATATTTTATTATTTCTCTCTAGTGAACATGAAGTAAAACACGACAGTGTCTTTGCTTATAGTTGAGGACACCTTACATGAGAAAGACTTCTTCCAGAGCACCTGGTCTCAGGAGACATGTTTTGCATTCAGTGCAGTGGAGAAGGGAGTTATTTTGTTTGTAGCAGTTTGTCAAATGTGCCAGGCAATACACAGAAGTAGAATAATGTCCGTTGTGAAGATTTGACACAACCAAAGGATAAGGAAAGGTGCAGAGCAAGAGGAATGATCAAAATATAACATTTTACATGCTTACCTCTTCTTACCCTTCCTTTGCAGTGTTTTACATCCTTCTGTTATCTCTCAGCCTTGGTGTAGTCAGTCAGCTAAGTTTATATGGACAGCTTATTAAAAGTGGTCGTTTAGGAGGGTTTTTATGTGGAAGCCTTTGCGAGCCGACTCAGAATAGGGAATAATGTTTCTCCCACTTACTTTCCCAGCTTTCTCCCCTAGGAATCAGATTAGCTCTTCAGGTTTGTCCCAGCTTTTCAAGCTCAGTGACTGAGAAAATGAGAAAGAATCTAGCCTAGATTTCTCACATGGTAATAGAAAACTCTGTCAATATTGTCTCTAGGACAGCCCATCCTGGAGTGCTGGTAAACTGACTGTCAGTGCACTCATTACAGTGCAGGAGGAGTCCTTATTCTCTGTGTTGCAGGTGTCCTTGCAGCAGAGTTTAAGCTTGTACAAACAATTGAAAAATCTTGCCTTCAAAGTTCTTGTGGAGATCTATTTCAGATTGCAGTGGCTTTCCTGCAGGGAACTTACAAGTAAGAGAAAACCTATTTTAAGGCATCATCCTTCCACTGACTTTGCAATGCAATTTCATTTTATCCAGTCACACCTACTGGTTTTCTTCTTCTTGACCTTCAAATAACTGGTAAAGATGCAGAAACTACATGTGCTGTGCAAGTAATTTTTGTCAGCTACAAGATCACTAGAGCTGTTCGGTAGTGATGCTCAGATTTAATAGAAAATACTGCACTGTTGTTTGGTTGTTTGTGGGGTTTGTTTTTAATTAAAAAAAAAAAAGGAGAACACAATGAAATAAGAACTACGTTGAGGCTAATACATGTGTCAGTGCAGCCATGAGTTAGGAAAGGGTTATACTGCATATGCCAGAGAAAAAAAATGTATATCAAAGAAGAGGGGAGAGGCAAGAGATGGGGGAAATGCAAAATCAGGTATCCAAAATGTTCTGTGTTGCAGAAAAAATGCAGTAAATGGCAAGAGAGAGATCGGTGTAATCAGAAGAAATTATTTCAATGGGAATTTCTCGTTACCAAGAGTGTTAAAGGCTGTTTTCCATGAAAAGAAATCAAATAAATAAAAGTACAAGAAGCAGAGGTTGTCTGATTTGATTCTGTTTTAGTGTGTGAACATCAAATTACTTGTGGCTATACATAATAAGTAAATGCTTTATGTTTGTGTGCATGGAGAGGAAGAGAGATGAACAGGTTGACAGCCTGTTCTCTTTTTATAAGCCCTCCTCAGTTGCATGCTGCCCTTCAAGGCCATCCTGTCAATGGGAGCATTAGAGTTATGAGCAAAAATTATGATCTGAAGGCAGTCACTGTGGGGAGATGCCATTTCGCATGCTCAGCAGAGCTGCCCGGGGTCATCACAGCTTCTGGCTAGTTGCAAAGCTATTGGCTCACAATTCAAGTGTCAGTGATTGCTCCAGGAGATATGGCTTGGATGCTGATGACATACTCAGCCAAACTGAGCTGGTCCTGTGATAAAATATGCCCCAAACTATTCCTGGCACATTAATTTTATGCTTAGAATCAGATATACCTCTGCTATTTTTTCCTCCTTGAAATGTTCACATTCTTGTGTGCTAGTCCCTGAATTAAGAAGAAAAATAGTTAATATACAGTACTTCTGAGACTAGCATTTAACTAAAATGTCAGATCTGATAGACGTCTCTGATGCATCTGAACAAGCAGCAGTGATCTTGCAGAGCAAAAAGAAAAAAATAGCATAGTAGATTTTTTTTTGCAGTGTTCCTAAAAATGCAAAATTTGAAACAATCATCATTTGTGTAGTGCTGGTGATAGACAGTAGCTACAGTGATTAGATAGATAATTTGTCTTCAGATTATTTTTCTATAAAATACAAGGTTCTATGTGATGTTTATTAATGTGATATAAAATATACTCTTCAGTCTTTACATATGCAGTCAAATTCATGAATGAGAAGGCTATGGCAGTCTGCCACAGCCTGACCTGCATCATGCAAGTCATAGCGTTGTGTCCAGTCTGCTGTGGAGGTTGTGAACTCTGGTTATCTTAAACCATATGTTTTGGGTGCTTGGTCAATCCTCATGTAAAGATTCTTTTAAAAAAATGGTAGTTACTCTTGCTGTGTCAGAAATAAGGGTTGATTTACTGATTTTTATAACTTTGACTTGAAGTTCTTATTTCATGAATCCTGCTGGTTTTTAGTCTAATAGGTGAAGGGAGCCTCCTCCTGTTACAGAATTTGTGCTATGTGTCTGCTCACAAACCATTGTGAAATCATCTTTACAGTTTCACTTGACTGAACAAATAAAAATAACTTTTTAGTGGCTTACTGTAGGGCAGGTTTTAAAAGTTTTAAGGCTTTTTCACCTTTTAAAATTTTCAATGCAGTGCACAAACATCGAACAGGTTTTTTGGGGTTTTGTTTTTTTTTATTTGGTGTACGTACAGGCAATATCACTGCCTTCCTCCTCCACCTTTTCTGTTGTGTACAGCCAAGAGTTGTAGATCACATTTGGAAAAAATAGCAGGGAAGGCACACCAACTGATTCTCTCAATCCTCAACATGATCATTTCCACTTCTACACCAATAATGCAAAGGTGTTCCCCATGCTGTTTGCATTTAGATGTCTGCAGGAAATCTGGTGGCCTGACTTGTACTCAGCAGAGCAGCTGGGTATAGCTCTTGGGGCCGTGGAGATGGGAGAGGTTGTGAGCAGTAGTGCTGCCCAGAGCTTGCCCTGCTGCTACTCTGGCATTTGGCAAGGTCTCTGCCAAGCTGCTTAAATGTGAGAATTAGTATGCTGCACTCAGTGCTATGGCCTGATCTTGCAGCCCTTTTTCAGTGCTGTTAATCTTACATTTGTCTGATTAAAGACTTGCTTGTTTAGAACCTACTTTTGATGAAACCAATAATTCTCTCGATGGTGAGCTTTTAGAGTACAGTAATCTGGAGCTCTTGGAAAGCCCCTGCCATTCGTGTACTACTCCACGGTGCTGTCTTCTGTGTGCTGCCCGCATGAAGTCTGCAAGGAAATCTGTCTGGAGGTGGTTTGACTGGGAAGAGGTGGGAGGCTATCTACACTTAGCAGTGTCTCAGAAAACATTATAGCACGTCCTCCTACGCAAATAATTACAGGACAGTAAGGAAGTTACCAAGTGAAAAGGGAAACATGCTCTCAGGAGGGCAGCATGTACTAATTTTCTGTTAAAGAATTTCTTTAGCAGAATTGGCCTTATGATGTCCATAGTTGTGAAAGTGCTCACACTGTTTGGAGAGCTAGAAATATAATTACAGCTTGTTTTTTCTTATTTCTTTACTTTTTGAGCAGAGTATTGAGAATCTGAAACATGGAATTAACTGATGTGGTGTTCTAAGAACAATAGGAGCTGGCCTTTGCATTTGCAGGAGGGAGCTGTAAGAGGCTGGATATAGGTACTTCTATGTACACTAAATTTATTAATATGAATTGAATATTGCATAACCTAATCAGATTTTTAGCCAAGTTTGCTTTGTCATACTGTGATAATTGTCAGTTAGCTTGGGCCTTAAAGCCAAGTAGATCCTTTCCCACCTTCCAATGTGTTTGATTTTAGAAGTGAGCTCCTTACAGGAAAGAAGCAGTGCTTAGCTGAGAGGCTGATCTTAGCTCAGTCTAGTGACCAGAAACACTTTGCCAGTGCAAGCACTGCCATAGTCCACAAGCTGTCTCTTAAAAAAACAACTTAAAATGTTAACAGCTTCAGCCTAAGTCAAGAGTGGTTCGTCACAGCCGTGGAGGTTATAGGCAATGTCAACAGTCATAGGCTCCCCTTGGACGCAATTGTAGCCATGTTCAAAAGCACAAACCAAAATGATCCTCAAGAGTGTTTCATAGGTGATAAGGAGATGCCAGAGGAACAAGAGTGAGGTGTTTTTTAAAATTCTTTCTTGTGTATGGAAATTTTATTTGTTTATAGGGAGAACAATGACCCTAAAGAGTCATGCTAGTCAGTCACTAGATACGGGATGCTGTCTGCAGACTGATGGACTACCAGTTATTCTTTATTCCTAGCTAAGAAGCTGATTCAGACAGGTCTTATTGAGCAGTCTTCAATGATTTGTAGTAATCTGTGCAAAAATTTTTTCTTTCTTTCCCTTCTCTTCGGACTCCTGAAAAGTGGGGTTGGACCAGATGACCTCCAGAGGTCTCTTCCAAACTGAACTATTTTCTTATTCTCTGAAGGATAAACTCTGTTCCGTATTACCTTGATCAAAGAGCAGTTGCTGTGTGCTGGGTTTTGAATGTTTTCTACTTTGCCATGTACAGCTCTAGGCTTTTTTCATTGATCCAGTAGTTGTTGCATCATTTGTAGTTGTGCTGTGACATTTGATGTAGATTAAGGTGCTTGAGCTGAGATGTTTTGGCTGAGAAATGCAGAGGTCCACCTAAGGCAGAAGTAGTATTAGAAGCAATGTCTGGCAGAGGTTGACAAAACATGACTTTGAAGTGTTTTTTAATACAAAGTAGTTCTGCTCACCCTTGCAAGCAAACCATGTTCGCATACTAATTACAACTTTGCCTGCAATAACAGACCTGATAAGGTAGCACAGCGCAGTCTCCTGATGCCACGTCCCTAGGCACAGGACCAAGGTCTAAGTTACAGTTATGTGCAATTCTTATGGCTGGTCCAGGAGTCACCTGGTAGCAGAGGGAAAATGCACCTTTGTCTCCTGCAGGAGGAGGGTGGGGAATGAGGGGAGAGCTATGAGTTCTGGGAAGTAAGGGGGCAGGAAGGAAGTAAACACTTCCTTTCCTTTCCCAAATTATCACTTGTTGGTTTTGGCTGAGAAGGGGTTAACTCTCTTCACTGTAGTGCCTGTAGTAGCCAGTGACCTTTCCAGCCTCCCATGCTCTGCCGCGTGGGCAGGAGGCTGGGAGGGGCGGGGCCATGGCCAGGGCAGCTGACCCTGACCGGCCAATGGGATGTTCATTCCATGCCATGTGACACCATGGCCAGCACATTAACGGGGGCAGTTGGTGTGCGGGGGGCGGTTGCGGCTCAGGAATGACGGTGTCGGGTCGGTGCGTGGTAAGCAGTTGCGTCACGTGCGGTTTGTTTTGGTGGTTCATTCCCCCTCCCCCCGCACCAGGTTTCGCCCCTCTCATTGTTTTCCTTTCCATTGCATTTTTGTTGTTGTTATTTTATTTTCATTATTAAACTGTTCTTATCTCAAACCAGGAGCCCTTCTGATTCTCTCCCCCGTCCCACCGGTGGGGGCGTGAGTGAGCGGCTGTGTGGGGCTGAGTTGCCGGCTATACAAGCGGAGGAAGAGAAGAGTTTGTTGGATGTGATAGGGATGGCACAGAGGATGGGGGCAGACTGGGGAGTGAATTTGTGACAGGGAAATCGTGATTGTGCCCTATTTGCAGCAGCATCTAAATTCTTGTGAAGTTAATAGTAATGTTACAAAGGTTGCTTTAACATCTTCATTCTCTGTCACTCCTGTTAACTTTTTTGCTTACATTCTCGAAGACGACCAGAATACATTTTCTCTTGTGTCACTGCCTGCCTTTTCTTGCTCCCAGATATTCGATGGCTTCAATTTAGCTGGTGTTAATGTAACTCCTAAGCAATTTGGATTTCTATTATTCTGAAAGAAACTAAAGCAAAATGGGGCTCTTTCCTGCAGACATTTGTGCACATAGTTAAAATCATTCAAACAGTTAAGTGTGCTTAGAATTGGGCTTTGGATTTGTATTTTATTGGTAATCCCCTATTGAAAACCAAGGTTAATTCATCCCCATAGTTATAGATTGAAAACATTAAAATGCTTACTTAACAGGTTAAAACTGTTGACTTCGAAAGATTTAGCTGTCTGGATATAAAGTTGTAAAGCTGCATGACCTGGAAAAAAGATTTGATTTGAAAAGTGGGAATGATTTGTGTTCATGTTGCCTCACAGACATTTAAAGTTTGTTTAATGGGCTTATTTTAAAAAGTCTTCATTTTGGTTTATGTCTCTTTTTCAATAGAAAATTCAGAGCTTTATATAAATAAAATGAAATAGCTCTTCTGATTTCACTGCTTCAGAGGAGGTGATTCAGTATGATTTGAGTTATGTATGGGTTAGCTCACGGCCTCCAAAATGCAGGCATATAAAATATTTTTTCTTATATTCTGATCAGAAAATTCTATTGAACAAAATGCAGATATTCTTATGTATTAAAATATTTCTCTCATGTAAAGAAAAGTCCAACTTTTTGTATTTAATGAAGATCCTGATTTCCATGCTGAGACTAAGTTACAAAAATGTGTGGTTGCTTGGCTGGCCAGGACTCTGGGATGAGCACCCACTGCTCTGGCTTTCCATTGAGAAGGTTTCCTGAGCCTTCAGAAAGCTAAAAAGTAGGCATGATCCTGCTGGTGCTGCAGGCCACCTTGCCTAAAAAACTGGGCTAATTTAGGGGCAGTGCAGCAACTGCTCACAAGTAGGGAGTTGCAGAAATCCCATGCAACTGTTGGAGGTTGAGGTGGGGGAATAAGACTGTGGATGAGCTTCTTTGCTAGGTACCTGCACCCTTGGCTAACTGTGGTGGTTTCGCTGGTTGTGGCCATGGGGTTTTGGTGGGTGAGACCCGGGAGGTGGCTGTCTCAGTGTCTTCGGGCTTATTAATTCAGACACAGGACAAAACAAAAGTTTTGAGGACTGCAGGGAGAAAGCCCTCTGGTCTCACTGCTGAGGGGCAGTTTCAGGTTTCTCAGTTCCTCTTTACCAGATGTAAGTTGACTCACATGGGGCTGTCTGTGCATCTTTCACTGGCTTACCTAGAAACAGCAGCATGGTGCTTGGAGCACCAGGCTGTTTCTCATAGGGTTTTGACAGAGTTTATGAGTCTAGAAAGAGATTTTATGGGTAGCAGAGAGTTGTCTGTACACATTACAACATAATTTGATGTGATCGGATGCATAGCCAGTGGGACTATGTATACAGGAATGGGTCATACATGTACTCTTGCTCTGGCTCTTATGGCTTGTTCACTATCTGAATTTTTGCATTTCCTGAGGTAGTGTCTACCTCTTTTCCAATTCCTTTGGATCACAGAGGCCAAGACCTGTGATCTTGGTTGGTGTCAGGGGTACACAACTGGTGATGAACAGTGGAAGAATAGCTGAGAAGTGAAGCAGTTACCTGCAGGGAAGCTGAGTCACTGCATAATCTATAACCTCCTTTTTTCCCAGTTGTTTTTGTTTTGCTCTCCTGGGTAATATTTTTACCAAAAAAAGTTTGTATCACCCAAACAGTTTAACTGCTAAAGGTAACTGGACTGGGAAGTCTGAATTGCATTGCTCTTGGTAAAACCTTTGACCTCCTGAGATGTGCTGTGGCTTCGGTGGAAAGAACAGTGCTCAGCCATGTTAAAAAGAAGGTAAAACACAATATTGCAGTGCACCAAATCTAGTAGTCATGATTAGGCTTTGCTATTCCTTGAAACAGCAGTGTGGCTAGAGATCATAGGGGATTTTTTCTTTGTTTGATTCATTGTTAGTGCCAAACGAGATGGTAGGAACAGATCAAATGAGGTTGGGAGAACATCTGCATTGGTCTCCTGTGTGCCAGATGTCATGGAATTTGTCCTAGCTGTTCTCCACAACATCCAAGAAGGGAGTTGTGATCTGGTGTCAGTCACTGTATAGCCCTCATTGACAAGGATGTTTTCAAAAAAGTGAGACTGCACAGTATGTGACATTTCAGCAATAGTCACCAAGGGATGTCATCTCCTAAATATAGGAAGGCAACAGCAGGTAAAGCTTTTTATGACACCCAAATTGTAGTACAAAAGTCCATTTCCAACAGTTGTTGGGTAACTCCTAGTGCAGAGACAGCAGGAGCTTGAGGTCTGTGGGAGAGGGGGAGGAGAGTAAAAGATGCCAAAAACTGTGAAACTTTGCTTTTCTCTGTTTGTGGTTTTCCTGTGACATGTGGATCTTCAGGCTGAGATTGCTGCTGTAAGGAGCATGTTGGACTTTGCTGTTCAATTCAGTACCTCTATTTTTGGTGCTGTTTACCAAGAGGTTGTTAAGAGGATGGCCAGAGCCAACAGTGAGGGGAGGGCAAAGTGAAGTTTGGCTACGCTTGCCTGCTTTATGAATGATATGTTAAAACTTAGCCACCAAAAATAGTAGCTTCACTGCGCCTCATTGTAAATCTCTGTGGGACTGAAGAAACTATTCTGAACTGAAACACACTCTCCCCGAGGGCCTTTTTTCAGCACTGAGCCCAATTATTTTTTAAATGGGGGATTTAACTCTCCAGGGAAGCCATAAATATGTCCATAGCTGAGCTGTAGTGGGTTATATATTCCCAATTGTCCTATTAAGGGAATTCAGCAAAGAAAACAGGAGACTGTTCTCCCTAATAAAAATACTAGCAGCTGTTCTCTTGTGAAATAAGTGATACTGCACATTTTACTCTTGAATATCTAAATAGTGTTTGGCCACATCTAAGTTCATGAAAATTTAATATCTCAGTGGTTGAAACTGGCCACTTTTGGTTTTTGCATCATGGCTGGTGCAGCCATTTTAAGTGTCTCTTGATAATTGCATCTAAGGTTGAGAGACAGGAAACTAATCTTTTGTATCTTGGGAGAGGAGGGAATAAGACACAGAATAATTTACATTGTAAAGGAGCTCCAGAAGTCATCTGGTCCACCCCCTGCTCAAAGGTGAGCTAACTTCAAGTTAGATGAGGCTGTCGAGCCAAGCACTGCGAATCAGGGATACAGAGTCCAGTCCTGCTGGGCTTCTGCTCCAGGGCTTAACTGGTCTTGCGGGGAAGTTGTTTTTATATTACCTCCAAGTGAACAAGTCTTTTTCTGCAGAGCTATTTTGTAGCCAGTTGGGCTGCAGCTGTGCTACTGAATGGTGTTGTCTGTTCTGGGTCCATCTTGTCTTTAATCAAGCTTCTCTGCTGTGCTGCAATTTCTCTGACCACCAACTTTCCCCTCCAGAGCATTAACCTCTTTTCCCAACTCTGTTTCACCTGCAAACTTGCTGGGGGTGCTCCCCATCACTTTGTCTGTGTCACTGATGAAGACATTAAACAGGATTGGCTTGTAATCAGCTGCGAGATAAGACTTTGAACCTTCAGCACAACTTCTGAGCCTGCTGGTCCACACAGTTTTTCACGTACTTTATAGTGCACTTGTCTAGTTGGTGTCTTCCCAGTTAGACTGCAAGTATATTAAGGGAGACTGTGTTAAAAGCCTTGCTGAAGTAATAGGAATTTTTTCCCCCCCAAAGCCCATCAGTCCATCCTAGAAAACAATCAGGTTGGTCAGTCATGATTTGCTCCTGTAAAACCCATGGTAGCTGTTCCCAGTCACTTTTTCCCCATTCATAAACTGGAAATGGTTTTCATGAGGACTTGCTCTGTGATATTCCTGGGACTGAAATGAATCTGACAGACTGTTGTTCACTGGATTGTCCTGTTTTCCTGTTTCGAACATAAGTGTAATTTTTGCCTCCTCCAGTCAACATGACCTGTCAAAGGTGAGAGAGGGCAGCCTTAGAGAGATCTTGGCCTAATGCCTTGTGCATGTTCACATGAATCCTGCCTTGTCCTGTGTACTTACATGTGTCTAATCTATATAAGTCCTTAACTCAGTCACCTTTTACTAATGAGAAGCAGTTCTAGAAAGAGAAAGTACTATGCAGAGAGACATGGGTGCTTGAGAGCAGACTTTGCCAGTGAAGACGTAGGAAAGAAAGATACAAAGTACTTCAGTAGTTCTCTTGTCCTCCATTATGAGGTTTCCTGCCCTGCTCAGCAGTGGGCCAGCATTCTCCTTGCTCCCTTTTGCTACTGATGTATCTGCAGGAGCTCTCTGTTGCTTTTCCCATGCCTTGCAGGTTTTCGATCCCTTGCAGAAATTCCAGCCAAGCTGTGGACTTCGTAGCTCTTACCTTCCATTCCTGCTCTGTTCCTCCCAGGGAGCCTGTCCCTGCTTACACCTTCTGTACATGGCTTTTTAAGTTTGAGCTCTCTCAGAAGTTATCCATTCAGCCAAACTTGCCTCTTGCCTTACCTCCTTGTTTTCTTGCTCACTGGGGTGGATTGTTCATATGCTTTAGAAAGATTGTCTTTCAGTTTCAGCCATTTCTTCTAAGTCCCTTGGCATTTAAGGTAATTCTCCCGCAGACTACCACTTACCAATTTCCTAGACTGCTGCTCTGAAATCCAGGATCGTTATTCAGTTATATGCCTTCCTCACTTTCCTCACAATTTAAAATTTTTATATCACCTCATAGTCACTCCGGCTAAGGCTGCTGTCTGCCTTCGTGTCCCTAGCCATTTCTTCCTTAATTCATACCACAACCAGCAGTGAGCCTTGTCTACTTAAAGGAGTGCCTGCAGAAAAAAAGTCTTTGATTCTCTCCAGATTGCCTGTGCCCTGCTGTTCTGCTCTTCCAGCTAATATTTCAAAGTTCCCCACAAAAACAGGCCTGTAAATGTGAGGCTTCTTCCAGATGCTTAAAGGAGGCCGTGCCCACTTAATTTTCTTGACTGTGCAGTCTGTACCATATGCATAGCACATTTACCCCTTGTTCGCCACCACCATGATCCTGATCCATGAAGCTTCATCATTGACTCCTTGGATCAGTGATATGTGTTGTTGAAATAGTGGAAAAACAATCCTCAATATTTTAAGAAAGTGCTAGACACTTAGTAAACTCTTGAGAAAATACGTTTGCACACAAGAGGAGTATAAGCTTACTCCTCCTCCCTGTGTGACTTGGGATGAGTCATCTCACCTCTCTTTTGCTTCCCCATGTCTCAGACTGTGAAGTCTCTGTGGTAGACACTGTCCTATACAACAGGTCAGTGTGTCCCCTGCCCTACTATAATAAAGATACCTGACATGAAACCACCGCTGTCTTCCAAAGATTGTGGGCAATATTTGCATTAGCATTTCTGAGTGTAGCCCACATCCTGTCTTCCTGGGAGCTGAGATTTGGTGATACAGAGAACCTGCAAGTCCACTTCCCAGTGGCAAAGTAAGATGGGAATGTCCCCATCCACCAAAGCAAAGTTGAAAGGAAACCTGGTTCCTAAAAACAAGTGTATGTTTGTATAGGATTATCTCATTACAGGAATATAGTGATTTGGGGCATAACAGTGGAAAAGATCATACTCTAATTTGCTCTGCCAAGTGTAAGGATTTTGAATTTCCCCAAGTTATATGAGTAAGCTGCATAGGACAACAGGGCAGGATGAAGGTAAAAGGCAATGCAGATGAGTGTATGATGAAAATAAATATTTAAATGACCTGTTCAAATTACTTATTCATGTGGAAAGACAAAACATTTGCCCTATTTTTCAGTCAGGAGGAATCTTCACATACTCTTGAATAGCTGAGAGCTGCTTTGTTGGATGTCAACAAAGTTAAGTCAAGCCTTATTTTCTTTTTTGTAGTATTCAATAGGGTCTCCTTGTTTGGGTTGCAAAACATGGAGGTTCTCAGTGAACTGTGCACTTTTCTCTGTACCCTAATTGTAGGAATCCCCATTTTTAGGCTTGAATATGTGCATGAAGACCTTAATTAAGAAAAAATATTTTTTCTGAACTATGCTGCATGTGATGCTCCGTCACTTGTAACTGTGGTGTCTCCCCTGCCTCCTACATGCTGTTCTCTGTGTTTTGCATCACCAATAGCTAAAAGCTACCTGCTGACAAGTTGTTCACCATAGTTTTCTGCTATGAGAACTGTGCTGCCTCTCTTGACTTAAGTAGTTTGACTTTAAGTAGTGTTTGGCATTCTGTTGCATATTGGCTGTGATGGTCAAGTTTAGCTACCTGTACTGCAACTTCAGGCTGCCAGTAGCTGTAGATCAGACTATAAAGGACAAGTAGTGTAATTAATCTTAATACTATTTTGAGCTCACAGCTGCAATCACTTAATCATGTTTATACATGTACTTATTCTGTCATAAAATCCTACTGAAATAAAAGGGACTTCAATGGACAAAGTGAGAGTTTGCAAGATCCATCCCTTGCTAATATCAGTAGCTATGCCTTGTTTTGAACAAGACTGGATCTATTTGATTTCTAGATTAGCACAGGTTACATTAAGCAGAATGTTTAATATATCTCATTGATTTTCCCTGTAATACTGTTGAAACACAAGTCACTGCTCTAATAATTTGTTTTACCATTAGAATTCTGTATGCAGATCTGGTCCCCTGGGATATCAGCGTGTAACCAGATACTCTGATCTAATCAGATTCTGCAAGGAATATGCTATCGCTTCAACACTTAGCAGTAGAAAGCTTAGGAATAGAAAATTTATCTAATATTTAACGGTAAAGTGCAGCTCAGAGAGACAACAATGAAAAGGAGGCGTGTACAAGATTTTAAGACTTTTTTTCAGATTAAACAAAGCAAAATTCAAGCCAGAGTTTAATATGATTGGTCATGACTCCATTTATTGTTAAAGAAAATGTTATAGCTGTCACTTCAGTTTATAGGGTTTGTTCCAGTTCAGTTAAAATAGCATTGCCATCAGAAATGACTGACTAGCAGGATTTCATTAATGTGATACTTATTTGACACAGCATGCATGCTTTGGAAAGTAATTTTGAAAGGCACCGACAGAAGCATCAGTAGCAGGCAAGTCTTGTGATCTGAACTCATTTTGCTGCTAGGATTTGGATCTCTGAGGGCCTTGTGCTACAGTCCATTTCAGAAATAAAAGTCCTGCTGACCTTGAAGGAGTTTTGCAAGCAGTATGATGTAGGCTGAGGAGTGGACCCAATACCATGGTGAGTCTGACCAGAAGCATCCCCTCCAGCTGGGGCAGTGGGAGTGCGGCTCTGCCTGCAGCCGGACACTATTTCTGTATAAACTGCTGGATTTCACCACCAGGTATTCAGAAGGCTAGTAGTAGACAATGGTGATGAGCGTCTCCTAGGATCTGCTCATCTCTCCATAAAGCAAGACAAAGTCCCTTCCAGAAGAATGATCATGTGTTTGCAGATGTCCTTAGCTTTATCAGCTACTTTCATGTAAATGTCTAAAAGTAGAGCAAAATAAGTTGTTGGTTTTTTGTTTTGTGGTTGCTTATTTTTTTTAATGGAAATACCCTGAGATAGAGTGAGTTTTGCATAGCAAAGTGTCTTACATATTTGTATTCAACTTTAAGTCGTGGAAAAATGGTAACTTCTGTACATAGGCATGTTGAGTAGTATGTCTTGCTCTTGCAAGAGTATGCAATGGAGTTTCTGTATTTTATCAGTGGAATGCAATGCTATCTTTGGCTCTTCTGTTGTACTTATGTAGCAAAGGAAAGCAAAGAATTTCAGATGTAAATTTAAGAAGGAAAACAGCATTCAGTAACCTTGTTGATGACCAGATGAAACATGAAATAAAGAAAAGGTCACAAATGTTACATGTTCTTGACATTTTTCAACTCTTAGTTTAGCTGGCTGTGAAAGTGTGTGCGGGATGTTGTTGGTTTGGTTTGGTTTTTCCCTTTGGTTCTGCAAACTAGATGGTGCATAATTCAGTGTGCAGGGCCAGACTCTCCTCATAGGCTCTAGGGATTTATTACATGACTAGCTTTGCTGGAGTGACACCAGGATTACTTTCATGCCCACTAACACCAGTGAGCTTAAAGGTGTAAGAGCGAGCTAGAGGAGAGAGAGGGAGTGCCCAAACAAGCAGTGAAACAGGCACTAACTTCTTTCAAGACCCTGGGAGTTGCTGGTGGAGTAAATGCTGCCAGACAAATGTGGGTTTTTTTGAGAAAAAGGGTGGGGGAGGAATCCTTTCATGAGTGTTGGTACAGGTCAGAAAATTGTGTTTATTAAGAAAGAATCACTAGTGACTTTTAATATATTAATACCATATTGATCATTTTCCTCTGTTGTGTTTCAGGGTCTCATGATTCATTTAGCTTCTACATCGATGAAGCCTCTCCTGTTGGGCCTGAACAGCCAGAGACGGTCCAGAATTTTGTGTCTGTTTTTGGGACTGTGGCTAAAAAGCTGATGAGGAAGTGGTTGGCTACACAGACCATGAATTTCACCAGCCAGCTGGGAGCAGGTATACGGTATTTTGATCTTAGAATTTCCACCAAGCCCAGAGACCCAGACAATGAACTCTACTTTGCTCATGGCTTATTCAGTGCCAAAGTCAAGGAGGGTCTGGAAGAGATCAATGCGTTTCTTGCTGACCACCCAAAAGAAGTGGTCTTCTTGGACTTCAATCACTTCTATGGAATGCAGAAATACCATCATGAAAAGCTTGTCCAAATGCTCAAAGACACATATGGAAACAAAATGTGTCCTGCTATATTTGCTCATGAAGTCAGCCTCCAGTACCTGTGGGAAAAGGAACACCAAGTGCTGGTATTCTACCACAGTCCAGTGGCTCTTGAAGTACCATTTCTTTGGCCAGGCCAGATGATGCCAGCTCCTTGGGCAAACACAACAGATCCGGAAAAACTGATTCAATTCCTCCAGGCATCAATCACTGAAAGAAGAAAGAAGGGCTCCTTTTTTATATCTCAAGTAGTGCTGACACCAAAGGCTAGTACAGTGGTGAAAGGGGTTGCTAGTGGTCTCAGAGAAACAATCACAGAAAGGTAAGTTTCTGGTGGGTAATGTGTGCTGAGTGTGCTGAATGTGTATGTTGGTAATGCTGCTTTTCTAATTCCTTTTAAAGAAACTCCAGCAGATGTGTTTTCTTCCATGCTACTTTGGGTTAGTCAGAACTTGAGCATAATCCTAAAACATTTAAAGAGAAACACATTGAAGGAGAAGCTTTTAGATCTTGAAGAAAAATCTGTCACCAAAGCCTAATGAGGTTTTATAGGATTGGCTTAGCCTTTTTTTTCCCCCTGAATGCAGGTTTTTCTGTTTGTTTTGGGTTTTCAAATTTTCAGATTTGGTTTCTTACCATGAGCACTGAACATCTTGCCTTAGATTTCCTTACTGGATGTGGACAAATCTGTCTAAATGTTCTAGGTAATTTAAGTTTTTATTTGTGCATCAGGCTTCTGGTATTGGGTAAATAATTTTTTCATTTTGGCTTATGGGCAAAGCCTGACACTTCAGAATTTGCATCCTTAATTACCTTAAAAACACCTTTAAAATGTGTGCTTTTTCTCTCTGCGTACCATCAGATATTATATCAAAGATATCAGGACACCATTAGAGTGAACTTGCCTCCTAATGGGCCTTCATTTATCATACTGGAAAGAGACTGCAGACCATTGTAGAGGTTGCATACATGAAATACTGTGTTGACAGGCCATTAGTTGTTACATTACAAAAAAAGCCATCTGTGCAAGACATGCATTATTAATACTGTTCTGACTTTGATAAATCACAGCCAATTTTCAGCTTGAAGTCATGTATGTGTGACTACATTCCTGACAACTTGGTAAGAACCTGAAATTTAATGCCAAGACACAAAACCTTTTTCTTTTCCCCTTATAAAAGAAGGGTTGCAAAGTGTAAAAAATTTATAATGGGGATCAATGGCCTGCTAATGTTCTGCTCTCTGCATGGATGTGCCTGTGCCAGGAAGGTCTATTGGGAACACTGTCTCCTTCTATGAGGTGAATGATAGAGCACCTGTGACACTACACCATGCAAAGAAAACATGCCTCATTTTTGAGAAAGGTTGAGCCATTTTTATGGCAGCTTTCCTAAGTTACTGTTAACTTTAAAACAAGGTGAAAACCTTTACCTGAAATGGTAAAACACTGACACAGAAGGTTTTACAAGTAGTGGAATATGTTTCAGAAGTCCTTGTGGGACTGCACTTGCAGCTCTTGTGTATCTTCCACTTATGTTTTTACAGGCTCCATCAGACTGGGGATCTCCCTTTCTGGTGAGTCTGTACTGAAATACTACTTTGCTGATGGATTTTACTGTTAAACACTCACCTTGTTCAGGGATTTGTTTCCCTGGTAGACACCTTTCTGAGTGTTCTCTAGAACATGAAGTAGCACAATCAAGAAACTACCGAGTTATCCTTAAAATTTGCTGCATCAATAAAACAGTCAATAAAAGGCCTTTTCTTCATCTCTGGCTCATAATGTGCTTCCTTGAAGCTGTTTGGAGAAATAAAATGTTCAAATGCATTCTGGATATGGTTGGCTGAATGACTTGAGCCTTTGAACTCACAGTATGCCTTTCTCTACTGCAATTTTTGAGATTGTAACTAACTTCAAATGTCAGTAAATAATTGGGCTGGAATAGCTGAAAATGTTGTTTTTCCAAGTTGCAAATGAGATTTTCGCTTGAGCCACAACTGTGTAATCATGTCTGTTGCATGAATACTTTTTTTGTTCTTTGCACAACTCTCTTAACCATTGCAAAAGAAATGGACCTTTAAATTTTCTCCAAAGCTGGTATTTTGTCTTCCAAGTGTGGCATCTCATTTTGAAATCCTACTACTTACAACAAAAATACACTGCAGGAAGACACAGGCTTGGAATGTGTATTATCTACACAGAAACTGAGCTTGTAGGTTGAGTTAACTGTTCTGAAAGTAAACATCAGGTATACTCAGAACTACTGCTCACTTGATGATGATCCTGTTAAAAAATAGATGATCAGTTAAAGGATGCAGCACATCCTTTAATTTACAGAATTCTCTTCAATCTTGCTGCATTAATGTTTCAGTAATTTAGAAGTATGTAATCCATACTAAAGGAGCTGGGGCATATGCGCTAGCTGCACTGTGTTTGCTTCTTTGAACCATCTCATAATTATTTGGAAAAAAGATTATTCTGTCCTTTTCAGAATAAATATACAGATCAAATCCTGTTATTGTGTCCAGGCAGATAACATATGTGCTTGTGTTGCCAGTTGCTGCATAGATTTATACATTTTATACTATTTTCTGCTTATTAATAAATACTGGTGAAGAGCTTTGCATTAAGAATCCAGTATCTTGCTTTTGGCAGCAGTTTTGTAACCATACTTGGGTGGAGTTTTTCCTTCATGTTGAATTTTGGAAGATATGAATGCAAATGTGGAATAAGGTTGAATTTTTCAAATAACTCTTGGGTTTTGTTCCTAAATTAAATATTATGTTTAAGAAATGTTCCTTTGGCATCTTCAGATAAAACCCTTAGTTGTCTCTTTTTTTCTTCCCCCCCATCTGTACAGTGGCCATTTTCATTTATATATTGACTTAATTCTGAAAATAGAGCAAGTTTAGAACCTGTTGGATCCAACAAAACTTATCAGGTTTTGATCTCTGAAGTTGTTTGTTGCTCAGGACATTATTTACGATTTGAAGAGCAATGGCCATGTGAGAGGGAGAACATGGTTTCTCTCAGTTGCAGCATCTGTAAAATGCTGCAACTGAGAGACAAAAAAAGCCTGTATATATTTTACATATATATGTTATATATTTACAGGTATTATATATAATATACATAAAACATATATATTTATATATATAAAAATAATAATTAAGATCTTAAGAAAACATTAAAAACCCAGGAAAACTTCAAGCAGACACTGTGCAACAATCCATGTTGCTTTCTGCTGCTTTGTAGGTCATGTTGTGAAAGAGCACAGTGAATCATTCCTCCGTAGCCAACACAAGATGGTTGTTTTAATAGCTGCCCATTGCAGCTGCTTATGGTGGTAAAGGTCTACATGTTCAAACCGCAGTAGAGCAGTCTCCTAAAACAATGCATTTTAGAAGAAGTGATGTTGTTTCTCATCCTGTTCCCTACCGTACAGATACCTAGAGAGATGGGAGACCCATGGTAACCTTGATTTAAAGAAAATAAAAACAAACAAACAAACAAAAACCACCAAACACTTTCATGATCCTAAGACTGAATTCAGTAGAAGATAATACTGATAATGCTGGCTCACAGGCTTTGCTGCTTTCATCACACTTAATACTCTATAGGACAATAATTTGAAAGAAGGAGAAATTATAAAGTCATCAAGCTTTCTATCCTGCACAAATACAAGAGGGATAAGCTGTTGCTCATAAGCTCTTCCTAGGACCACAGCTCAGTGTTACAAAACTTTGTAACACAGCTTTCATCTTCATTACTTGAATGAGGAGAATTCAGAATTTCTTGCATACGTGCACATTATGTTTCTTGGATTTGATGAAAAACCTTGAGGACTAGGAATATGTTTTCAAGCTTCACATTCTGTCATGCACAGTTTAGATGCCAAGAAATACTCTTTGATTAGCAAACGGTATGTACCAAATGAATTACATTCCCTCTGCTTATTGAATTAACTTCACAGCAAGGCAGCTGCCTTCAGTACATCTGAAAGGCAGTTGTGAAACAACCTTTTGATGAGTGTAGAGCTGTCCTTCATAATAATCTGATTTGTTTTCTGATTTGCAGTGAAATTACTAATTTTATCTCTGACAGTGGAGCAAGCATGATATTCTCTTTGTTGTCTCTGAGGTTGAATAATATAGAAGAAGAAGAATCCTTCAGAGGATGCCAAAATCCTGTGGTACTTTTAAAGCTTTTGGGAAACAGAAAATAAACACATACCCAGCTGATTGTCACTTGATTTCCAAATTAATCTCTAAGGATAATGTTCCCGGTAGCTCACATGTGACTAAATCCTTGCCCACCATGCTAAAGCTTCCCCCTTAGCAACCAAAGCAAATTAAAAAAAAATCCTGCACATGAGAATGAACCTTTGAAGTAGAGGCAAAGCATCCACACTATTAAGAAAAGGAGTGGTAAGTAGGCCACAGAGGCTGTGTAGAGAAAAGCCGACTCTGGATGCAGTCATAAACTAAGCAGGGTCAGATTTAGCTAGTGAATAGGTGGATATTATAGGAAAAATAATCCCTGGAGTTGCAAGAAGTGGAATTTTTGAGTCAGTTACTGAGGGTGCACTCCTTCTCCAAGCCATATCTCAGTCAGCTGTATTTTTGAGTTTCTGTGTTGCTTGCAGTGTGTGATTTTATGATGGTTTTGATCCACAATTGCTTCTGACTGATGCCATTCTTAAACTATTTTATGTCAAAAAGAAAAACAACAACAGAAATGGCAGCTGGGTTTTGCTGATTTTCTGAGCATCCTTCCTGCTTGTAACCTTGATGTCTGTCTCCATTATGGGCTGAAGAAGAGCAGGAGGCTTCGATGGGCTGGTTTGGGTTTAGGACTTGGAGACCCTGTAGCAGCACAGGTGGTGTGTGAGCTCTTTCACTGCTGAGAGGCAAGTGTATAGTCAGTCCCTCACTAATGTGTATGGTACAAGCATGCTTGTCCCTCACTGCGTTTGACTTTGGAGGTGGCTGTCCATCTTTTTACTTTCTCTCTCTTTTTTTTTTTTTTTCTAACACTCCAGAAGGCACAAACTATCATTCTCGTATATTACTGGGGAATTTAGAAGTACTTTGGGCAATCCAGCCAAATCCTCAGTATTTCTGTTCTTCCTCAAACTATCCTTAATTACCTTTCTAGTCTTTCCTCACAAGAGGCAATCTCCGTGTTTGCACACAGAGCAGCATAGGGAGACCTTGGTTTCATCTGAAGCTTCTATCTGCCACATCAACAGGCCTGCACAGTAAAATCCCAAATGGGCTGTGTATGTTCAGGCTGATTTTGCTGGCAGGTGTTTTACTGGCATTTCATCATCAGAGCATCCGTCTGCACAAGGATTTTAGTACAGTGTTCCCTTGGTAAGTGCTGGGTGATTGTGTCTGATGGCTCTGGTCATGAACCTGGAAGAGCATTAAAACGCCACAAAATACAAGCGCACAGGATTTTTAAATAGCTTTGTTAGGGAAAAGTATTTATCTACATACCTATTGGTAGCCTGCAGGATTTAGTCCAGAAAGAGAGTTGGCATGGTGATCACCAGCTCTGCAACCACCAGCTTAATGGCAGCTTGGCTTTGGCGTGTTGGTTTGGGGTAGTTGGCTTGGTGTTTTCATGTGGGGGGGTGGAGTGTCTCACAGTCTTTGCTTCTATTTGGCCTGCTTTTAACTTTTATCATGTTCTGTACCAAAATACCTGCTTGTATTTACAGTATATACTGTGACTATTTGTAAAGATATTTTATGTGATCCCATCATCACACTCTGAGCACAGTCTGACCCTGCATATACAGAAAGCAGCGAGTGTTTTTCATCATGAAAAGGAAATGTTCATTCCCCCAGCCCTGCTGCTGTAAGCTGTCACTAATGTCTACTTGTCTCAAAGATTTCATGCTTCAATCTACACGGCTGCTATACTGAAATTGCATTAAGTCTGTTGGGTTTTCTTTGATCTTTCTGACATTACTTAGATCACTAAGGAAACTCTACAGCTAATAGATGCTAAGAAGTGCTGAACCTGGGAGAAATGCATTTGTTGGTGCTGGGCCTGGGTCTGCCTATCTGCTTTTACAAGGAAACAGTTCCTTGATGGGTTGGTGCCTCTCCTTTTCATCCGTCAGGTGCAAAATGAGTGCAGATGTTTACAGAAACAAGCCTTTCCAGATTTATTCACAAGGTGGCTTTCAAGCTGATAATGACTTTCTGTAATACAAAGGCATTTAATACAAACTCAAGCAGACACAACCTCAGCAGGTATGACAGCATCCATGTTATGTTGTATTATTTCTTGCATGCTGCAAACCATTGCCCTCAGGACTATATGAGTAAGTAGATCTATAGGCACATCCCTGACATCTTTTAAGCAGAGAACTGGGCAGTTCTGGACTAACTAATAATATGTTTGGAAGTTTGCATTTTTAATCTCTTGTGGCTGCTCCGTGGTCCTGGAGTGGTAGGATGTGGATAGAAATTGTCAGAAAAATCCTGTCAGCTCTTAAAACCCTATTGCATATGCTGTATTATCAATTTGGGCAATTCTCAGCATCCTCCAAGGCCTTAGAGGGCTTTCAGTTGTATTCTAGAGAGAATGCATTCACACTGTCCCTAGAGAAGTCACCTGCATATCCCCAATTTCTACAGTGGTGCTCTCTGCATGGATGATAGGCTAAGGAAGCCTTAGCTACAGAAAGCCCCGGGATCCAGTGTCAGAAGGTACACGAAGCCTGCAATTAATTTGAAATGCTTCCCCATGCTTACAAACAAGTAGCCTTTGTGAACTGAATGAGCAGTTAGGCACCCAAGCTATAGCCAGAGTTGTGCTGGGAACCCTTGTGCCACATTCGTACAAAAAACCCCGGCTGGAACAGGGGGAGTGAAAAAAGGCTTGTAAATAGGGAAGGCAGCCAGACCAAAGGTCTTGGTGATGTACTGCCTTCTGTATGATGCAGAACTTGCATAGGCTATAAAAATGCCCATGTTTTTCTACTGTTAAAACAGAGGTGATAAAGTTTATTCCCTAGGAATTCAGTAATGTCTGTGGGATGAAATGCAATTCTTTCTTAGGCAGACAATGTAATTGTGAAAGATGCTGGTTTGATACAATATAAAGCTTATTTTTATTTCTTTTGTTCTTAAAGCCTGGAAATGTTTAACCTCATTTTATTGGCCTTTTCTTTACAACTTTACTCTTAGAGAAATGTTTCATAATTCCATTTTCCTCCAGGATTATTTTCTGGTGGGGGGGTGGGTGGCTAAGATACAAACTTCATGTAGGCAGAGATTATAATAAGAGTTTGCCTATAATTATAATGATAGCATTGCATGTATTTTCCCAGGATGTACAGTTGCTTCAGTAGAGCACAGCCTATTATAGTAAAATGTCTTTCAGTATTTACCTCAGACACTAAGCAAAATAGTAAAAGGCATCTTTAAGACACAGAATGATCATACAGTGGGATTTGACCTTTGGCAAGATTTTAGTATTGTAACTGTTGATCTGAGAGTTTTTGTAACTAAGAAACTGTCATCCAGAATGTATTATATCATAAAATATTGTTACAATATGAAGAAAACTGAGTGGTTAGAGTGGAGTGGGAGCCACAGGAAGATGCAGGCACTTTCCCACTGAAAACTTGTGGGTTTTGAGCTATAGCACAAGGAGGAACCTTACCATCATCTGTTTCATGGTGGGGTATTGAAACCTGCTTAACTTTATCTTTCAAACATCACGATGGTGCTCTCAGTTGTGCCAGCAAGAACTGTTGTGTAGCAAAGAAAGAATGAAATCAGATCATGAGTGATGGGCTCCTTAATTCTGCTGCTGGACAGTGAAGGGGGAGAGCCATGAACCTTTTTTCCCTTCTTGCTTGGATTTTTAAGTCAGAAACTGGCTTCTCTCCTTTTCCAGTGAGACCCATTCAAATTACAGCTCTGAGGCAATGCTGTAATCCAAATAATTCCTACAGGTATGGTAGTGTAGTGTGTTGCTGGAGTAACTGGGAAGGGATTATTTTAGCCAGTGCTTTTGCTGCCTTGTTTCACAAGGTATGAGTGGATATTACAAAGAAACTTGCCTCCTTGTCAGCAGGCTTTTCTCAGAGCTAAGTTCATTATGGTTTGCCTGGGTTTTGCTGCTTACTAGAGGAAAGTAACAACAGTGTCACCGCTACATTCCCTGCTTTTGCTTGAGGAAAATGCTGAAGCAGTGAGGACTCAACTCCTCAGTACCCTTCCCTGCTGTATCAACTGAGTCACTAGCTGTGTGGGGCTCGTGAGCACCGTCCCTGTGTCAGGAGGAGGATCTGCCTCCACTCAGGACTACTGTTGTCACATCCTTTCCTTAGCCGCCATTCATCATCTCTCTGCTCCTGTGGACACTCTTTGTACTTTGTTTTTGTTTCTTCATCTGGGCTGTTGCAAGCAGTCAACCCAGCAAGATTAATTTCTACTTGAGCTGCATGCGTGGTGATGGTTAGGATTTGGACAATTAAGATGAAATAATTAAATCTGAATCCAGAGTGTTGCCATCACCTTTGAAGTCACCACTGGGAGGAATTAGGAAAGGATGTTTTGTACCCAGAGATGCTGTTTCAGGGTGTCATTAGATGCTAGGTGGGTGGTCCTGAAGCATGTGGGTGGAAGGTCATCAAGGTACTTGTGTGTTGTCTAAGACCAGCCAGATAAGCATGTGGCATGGCGAGTATCTGCACCCAGTTCAGTTTGTTAAGCATCCTTCTGCAGAAGGGAAAGGACAGGGCTCAGCCGAAGAGGGGTGAGTAAGGTGACTGCTGCAGCACTGGAAATGAGAGCTCTGCTCTCACCCTGCTCTCACACCAGGCACAGTTCATTTGAGCCTGTTGCTAATCTCAGTGAGTGTTTGGCTGATAATGATCTGTCTCACCTAGTGGCATTTGCTGCTGGCTCCCTCTGTCAGACAGTGTTTCAGTGCTATTACTGTCTGACTGTGCTAGAACAAAAGAGACATAGATCCAACTGAACAGTTTTCTCTTGGTGGAAAGCACCTTCCTTTGAACTCTGCAGTCTGAGGAACATTTGTGGAAGTAGTAATCCATACAATGAACATCTGGGGTTTTTTTTCTTCTGATCTATTTCTCATGAGAGTTTTAGGTGGGCTGTTGCTTGAAAAAGATTTTCCAGCTCAGGCAGGACTTTCCTTTATTTTCTAGTAACTGGAAATGATGCATTGGATGGACTGACCACAAGACTCAGTTACTGTAATTCTCTCTCAATAACCTTCTGGGCTTCTCTCCTGCTTAGAGCCAGCATCGACCACGATGACTGTGCCACACTTCTCAGGGTACATCTCTTCTGAGATGCAGACTCACATCTGCTTTTTTGCTTTTCTTTTTTTTGAGTGGTGTATTTTTCTCCAGGCCATGCTTATGAACTCTTGTCATCTCTTAAATAACATGTCAACGGATATACAGTATACCAGCACGCTGAGTCATAAGGCTATACTGTCTAGCAGATGTCCCCCTGAGTCAGCACTGAGTGGAAGGGGGCAAGGTATCTCTGGCTGGTCTTTGACTCTGATGTGGGGCAGATGCTTACCAGATGCTGACCATGCTGACCACCATCAGCATCTGGTGTGAGAGGTCTGCAGGAGGAAGGGGACTGCAACAGCTCTATGGTGAATATGCATCTTGGTCTGTATCCTACAAGAGGATCATGAGCCACCACAGGGGCACTCGTGCTTGGTGCATAGCTGATGCGACAGGTCTGCATTTCTTTGTGCCAATGGAGTGGAGTGGTCCAGCATAACTCCATGTCACCCTGAAGGAGGAGGGTATGACTTCTCTTGGCAACCGCTCTTCCCACACCACTTGAGTGGGTGGACCTCAAGGCACGGACTGGGAGAGCAAAGTTCCACCCACTGTAAGAGAAGATCAGGTTCGTCGTAACCACCTGAGGAAACTGAACATAGATAAGTCTCTGGGACCTGATGAGATGCATCCTAGAGTCCTGAGAGAAGTGGCTGCTGTAGTTGCCAAACCACTCCATAATAAAATTCATGGCAGTCAGGTGAAGTCCCTGGGGACTGGAAAATAGAAATATTGCATCCAGTTTTACAAAGGGTGGAAAGGAGGACCCTGGGAGCTACCAATCTCTTGGCCTCCCCTCTGTGCCTGGGAAGATCATGGAACAGATCCTCCTAGAAGCTATGCTAAGGCACACAGAGCTCAGGGAGGTGATCCGAGACAGCCAGCATGGCTTCACCAAGGGCAAGTCCTGCCTGACCAACCTAGTGGCCTTCTATGATGGAGTGACTACCTCAGTGGACAGGGGAAGAGCTACAGATGTCATCTCTCTGGACTTCCCTAAGGCCTTTGACACGGTCCCCCACAACATCCTTGTCTCTCAATTGGAGAGATATGGATCTGATGGGTGGACTGTTTGGTGGATGAGGAATTGGCTGGATAGTCACGTCCAGAGAGTAGTGGTCAATGGCTCAATGTCCCATGAAAAGTGGTGTTCTGCAGGGGTCTGTACGGGGACCAGTACTGTTTAGTATCTTCATCAATGACATAGAGAGTGGGATTGAGTGTACCCTCAGCAAATACGCAGATGACACCAAGATGAGTAGTGTGGTTGACACACCTGAGGACTGGGATTACCACTCAGAAGGATCTGGACAACCTTAAGAAGTGGGCCCATTTGAACTTCATGAGGTTCAACAAGGCCAAGTGCAAGTTCCTGCACATGGTTTGGGGCGACCCCTGGTACCAATACAGACTGGGGGATGAAGGGATTGAAAGCAGCCCTGCAGAGAAGGACTTGGGACACTGGTGGATGAAAAGCTGGATATGAGCCAACAATGTGTGCTCACAGCCCAGAAAGCCAACCGTATCCTGGGCTGCATCAAAAAGAAGTGTGGCCAGCAGGTTGAGGGGGGTGATTCTCCCCGTCCACTCCACTCTGGTGAGACCCCACCTGCAGTGCTGCGTCCAGCTCTGGGGCCCTCAGCACAAGGACATGGAGCTGTTGGAGCGGGTCCAAAGGAGGGCACAAAAATGATCTGAGGGCTGGAGCCCCTCTGCTGTGAGGACAGGCTGAGAGAGTTGGGGCTGTTCAGCCTGGAGAAGAGAAGGCTCCAGAGAGACCTTATTGTGGCCTTTCAGTACTTAAAGGGGGACTATCAGAAAGACAGGGAGGGACTCTTTATCAGGGAGTGTAGTGACAGGACAAGGGGCAACAGTTTTAACTGAAAGAGGGTAGATGTAGATTAAAGGAAGAAATTCTTTACAGTGAGGGTGGTAAAACAGTGGAAGAGGTTGCCCAGAGAGGTGGTAGGTGCCCCATCCCTGGAAACATTCAAGGTCAGGCAGGACGGGGTTCTGAGCAACCTGATCTAGCTGAAGATGTCCCTGCTCACTGCAGAGGAGTTGGAATAGGTGACCATTAAAGGTCCCTTCCAACCCAAACTATTTTGTGATTCTGTGGCCCCTTTGTTATGGCATGTCTCAGCCAATTATCTATTCTGGCTTCTCTCCAGGAGGATTTTTGTTTATTGTTGATGCATCCTCTGTAATCCCTTGCTGTATTTTTACAAGCTATATAATGCATTTTTTAGTCTACCTTTTCCCTGATGGTCTGTGATGCAGTTTGTTTCATTTATGATACAGCAACCCCAGTTCATCAATGTGGAGTTCTCATTAAATAAAATATGAGATCAATTCAGAAGTTACCAGTATTACTGGAAACATGAGACTTCTCATAACATCTGCCTATTTTTGGTGCTGATCAGAACCAGTAAGACCTCTCCAAATCATCAAAACATTTTTTTTTTTTAAGCTAGTTCGAGATCACATCACTGGTATATTGGTTAATATTTTATTTCCTTTTTTAGGAGTTTGGTCTACCGTTGTTAGTTTTTTTAGACATGGCAGCAAGTACATGTTTGTGTAAATTGTTTCAACCCAATGATTACAAAACCATTTGTTCTTCTTCCCACTGCAGCAGCTTTTTATTGAAGACTGCAGTCTACTATTTTTTTTCCAGAAATGCATCTTTCAGTGTTTTTCTCCAGGGAGAAGTCTATTTTAGCAAAATAGTTCATGTCAAAACATTTCAACTTTGTACTTCCATTAATTCTGTCTTGTCTTCAGATTTATGTTACAGTGTTAATTGCAATATTTAATGCTGTTTCTATATTCACAGCTTTTCATTTCTGTATTCAGAAATAGGTCTTGAACTTTATTTGAAGGGAAAGGCCAACATTTTGTATTTGCTTTCTAATTTGAAACAAAGTCACATTTTGAAATGCTGGATTTTCTCACAGAACAGCAGTTCTTGGTTTCAGGCCAGATCTGTTTAATACGACAGTGGGTGTATAGCACTGAAGTACCCAGCGTTTACTTGCCCCTCGATATCACTGTTGATCAAGTGACAGTCTGCAGACAATATCATACTTTTTCTCTCATTCCTGATGTCCATTTTAATTTTGCATATGACTATTGGAAATTACAGTCTTATCCATTCACTATAGGGTGAATACAACTGGCCAAGCAAAATAGCAGTATTATTAACAATAATAATTCACCTGGTGTGCATCATAGTATACACTGTAGAAGGGCACAGTTCTTCAGGGAGACACTATCATCTAAGGTATACTGTGGCACATCTCCGGGACTTTTACTTTTTTCCAGGAAAAATAAGTCAGAATCTGTTCTTAATTTTTCTCTGAGAAAGTTCAACCTCATTATTTCGGCCAAAAGTGAAATGGCCTGACTGCCTTTTTTAAAATTTAAAATGAATTGAAGTCAAGGCAGACAGCATGATGGTATATGTAGTCTAGAGTTAGTGATTCAGGACTGCGCAATGTGGAAGAGTCTGACTCAGCTTTATGACTGATCTGAATTTTGCTGTCAGTCATGTTTTGTTGCCATTGATTGCGTCATCTAGACATTTCAAGACTCTTGGCTACAAGGTTGAGTTAAAAGAGAAGACGACTATTAGCATTTGTTTACAAAATCTGCCAGTAAGGAATGTTAAAAAGGGTGGCTCAAAGGTCAGCAGAAATATCTACCGGAGTGAAACAAGCAGATTTTATTCCTTCTAGTGGATTCCCTTGCACAGTATAGTAAATAAATGGTACTGCTGTTACCTTAACGATGTGAGGCCTTTTTGAGTTGGTTAAAATAACTATTTATCCTGCTTATCTTCATGTTAAGTTCTGCTATACTCAGTGTGGAGCTTGGAAGTTAGTTTTTTGTCCAGTGTTTGAATTGTCAGGATTCCTCTTGGAGCCTTCTTTGCGACTCCCGATATCACTGGGGAAGACGATTTATAAAAGCTGTAAGAAGTGGATACACTCAAGGAGAGACGAGAGCAATCTGTGTAACCTCCATAGCAGAATTGCTGAAGGACTAGCATAAGCATTGCACACATTAAAGCAGACCTATGAAAACAGTGGTTTAGAGTGGAGAGCAGCAAACATAATACCCTTATCTAAAAATGCTAGGGGAATGGTCTGAGCCCTCACAAACTTTCAGGAGAAGGTGAGACTGAAGAGCTTAACTGGGAAAGAAGTGATAATTAAAGTTACAAAGGTTAATGGAAAATAGGATAAATGTTGATGATGTTTTGCCAGAGGTGGATGGTGTCAAATTATCTTAATTTGTTTTTGTAACTAAATCTGTGGAAATTTTACAGGAAAATTTTGGGATTTCAGTAACGCAGCTAGTAAAATATTATCAACCGAAATGGAATTTAGGAATAAGAAATGGAGTTGGGACTGGTTGGAAATACCAGACTGAAGAGGACATAATGGTAGCATCCCTTAAAGAGCCTGGTTGTCTTTAATATTTCCATGAAGGACCTTGGATTCAGCTGAGGGAGACTGCTAATGGAGTTTGCTGATAACACAAAGTAAGAGGCTATCATCATAACAGAGGAAAGCTGAGGGGTAACACACAATGGGAACTGGACACCTGCAGTATTTAGAAATGAACTGGAATTCAGTGGTATAAAATGCAAGGTCATAACAATGGGAGCATGCTCTGGTAAGGTGGGATCTCAACAGGTGGGGAAGCCAGGCAAGGCAGATGCTGGAGTATCGCCCATGGCTGGCTAAAGCTGAGCCCTCAGTGAAAAGCATCTGGGATAGAGAGTGGTATCCTCTTGATATGCATCGAGGCACTTCCAGCATGTGCAGAAAGGTGGTGATATTACTGCCCAAGGTGTGTGTAGGGTATCTTTTTGAATATCCTGTGCAATTCTGATCATCCATGTTCTGGGGAGTAGATTAAAATTGGCACAGATGCAGAGAGGGACTACTAACTAGGATAATCAGGGAATAAATTGCTGAAGACATTGAGAGCGCTTGTCTTGTTTACCCTAGCACAATAAAGCCTGAGAGGCTGTGTGATTACTGTCTATAAATATCACAGGGGAATAAATACCGGCGAGGGAAAAGAACAGTTTAGGCTAAAGGCCAGTGTTCTCACAAGAGCAACAGTTATACACTGACTAAATAAATTTAGGCTGGAAGTGAGAGAAGAGCTCCCTGCCATCACAGCAGTGAAGTTTTCATCAGTCTTACAGCTGGAAAAGTGGGAGTGAGAAAGCTGACTCTTTTAAGATGAGCTCTATGAGCTTTTGAAAGAGGGACAGAGATCATTAGCAGATTCCTCCCAGGTCCCCTTCTAAGGCAGAACGTCACAGCTGCTAACCCACCTTTTCAAAGGCAGCTGCGCATGGTCTTGTCCATACCACTTACTTTGTCACTGGAGATGGAAGGACAGGACTGCACAGCACAGCATTCCTCTCCTGCTAGCTTGCTTGCAGAAGCCCCGGGAGCAGTCTGGTCTTGAGGCATGTGAGAAGCCAATGCCTGGTGATGGGGAAGCAGGTGCTCTTGCAGTATTTATTGATAGCTCTACAGGTTGTTGAGGAATCAGAGAAGTCTTTGTTAGGTGGACAAATCTTCCTGACATGGGACCGCCTTGGCAAGAAAATAGCCCAGTGAGCATGTCTCCCCAAGCTGTAGCCAGGCAAACATTTCTCACTGTGAAAGAGCAGTGGATATACTGTAACATCTCCTGGGTACTGTATTTGGCATAATTATAATTGATATAATACAGGATTTATCATATGAATGGTTTGGGCTTGTTAGCACTGGGTTGTGAGGAAAGCAAGTAGAAGGAATGAGGAGTAGCTCAAGGAAGGCTGCTTCTGGTAAATGATTCACAGCAATGCCCAGGATGCTATTTAGGAGGAGATTGCCTCTGGGATCCAGCTGGTTAACAAAGCTGGTTTAGCTGTGTGAGGCCAGAGCTAGAAGCCAGAAAATGTATAATGGGTAATAAGCAGCTTAGTCTCCCTGTCTGGTGAGATGAAAAAGTTGTTGTGGAGGAACCAGTGGGTGTGTCATGACCCTAGACCCCCACTGCCTATGGTCTGGGTGCCGGGCTGGGGTGCTGGGTGGCAAAACCCTAGGTGGCAGTGACAACAGCATAATAAGGACCCTTGGTGCTGTGTATTTATTTGATACACACCTTGCAAGGGAAATTATAAAACTAGCTTTGCACAAGAAGGTTTGGTAGAGAAGGAGGTAGAGGAAGTTCAGTCCACTCAAAAAGGCAGTTGCTAACATAATCAAAGGAAATGACAACAGGAAGCAGAAGAGGTGGTGCTTCAGATAGAGGTACAGCAAGGAGGAGGTTTGATGCTAAACAGAAATTTGCTGAAAAAACAGATTTGTGGCCACCATTTATACTACTTGTGAAATTGAGTTAAACTTGATGACTAATTGTATTTGAGAAAAATGTGTAGGAAAACATTTCATCATGATATTTTCTAACTTAATGTTTCAGAAATACTGAAGTGTTTTGACAGTTTCAAAACAACTTCATTATTTTAAAATGACACCTAATTTAAAATTATTTAAAGTTTAAAAGACCAAAAAGTAAGAAAAGAATGTTTAATTGGTTATATTGAACATTAACTAGACATTTAATTTTTTAATTAACTGAAAAACTGTATGTTCCAATATAATTTTGTCCCCCATCATCTCATTTCCTGACTTGTTTTAATCACATCGTTCAAATCAGAGATGTAATTATGCCCAATTTCTGTTACCTGCATGTGAAGCCTGAAGCTCTTACTATATTCTCTGCTTCTTCTTGCTGTCCAGATAGCAGCAGTGATGAAAATTGACTATTTCCCTATACCTTTTTTTGAAGGCAATTATTTTTGTCTTAATTTTCCATTTAAACTTTGGGTGGACTGCTTCATTGTAATCTACTTGCTGATGTTTTAAAAATTAAGCAGATTTCCACCTTCTCTGAAGAATCAGAAATTGTTAAATTCCTGGGAATGCTGCAAGACCTATCTCTTTACTGCAGTTTTCTTTGATTTGAGTATGGTTATTTTCCTTGCATTTTTGAACATTACATTCAATATGGATTTTTCTATAGTATGATTGTCTGAATAATGTATTGTGGAACATACTGAGCAAGGTACTATGGCAAACAGCTGTATGCAGTTTCATTTACTTTGGTTGTGAGTTCTCTGCCACTGCAAGACTGACACTATATCTCCACTTGATGGAACAAAAAATTAGAACCACTGAGAGCTGTTTATCTGAAAGAAAATGGAAATTGCTTGGCTCTGTATTCAATAGCAAAGGATTCAAATACAGGTGAGATTTAGTTTAATTTCAAAGCACCTGCAGGAGGAAAACATTAATTTTGCAGGCTACACTATTAGACTAAAGAAAAAACCAAACCATTTTACCTATTTAATTAAGTAATTTATATTTATTGTAGTATCTATTTCAGTGGAAACTGCAATGATGTGTGAAATTCTGTTACAGGTCATGCAGTGGAGTAATGGTTCTGGCATCCAGAGGTTTCTTAAATAGAACCTGCATTCCACCTAGCTGCTGTGCTTTCCCTGATAGTGATACATACCTTTTTAGTAACTTTTCCTGCTACTTAAAAGTGAGGGTTTTTTCAATCAGTCTGATAATTCATCTGTGTCCCAAGGTTCTGGGAAGGGCAAAACACTGGTCAAAAATCACCTCTTCTTGTTCACTGTGATAGACCCTATTTCATTGTTCTCAACATAAAATTTCAGAGTATTTTGTCCATGCACAACCTTTTTTATTATTATTCATTGCCTTTTAATCTCTCTTCTTTCTTACATTATTCAGATTTTGCATGCTCAAGAATGGGAGTTTTGTAACAAGATGCTGAGCCATCAGCAAGTGAAGCTGTGAACTGGTGAATAGCCAGGCAGCTCTGTACTTGGAGTCCCCTACCAAGTGCCCCAGCAGGATTGCTCTTTGAAAGGTCCCAGGTGACACATGGTGGCAAATCTTGGAGAAAATGAAGCCCTTGGCTGAGTCTGGTGGAGGAAACCTTGGCTGTGAATAGTCTAGTACAGGCTACAACATACATCTATGACAAAGCAGTTCCTGCTCTGTAGTCAACTCTTAACACCTGATTTGAATGGTTTAATACAGTGATCCAAGTGTAATGAGTGTCTGAATTAATGATAACTCTTTAATAAAAGAACTAGAAGGTACAAGGGGAAAAGCCCCAAACCTGTATCTATTCCCTTGACTGGTGACAGATATTTTCTTATGTAAAAGAGAGGTTTTCTCTGTTTCACAGGCAGTGGAATAAGTTCCAGTACCCATTTCCATAGTCCACGTTTACTATAATTTCTTGAATTTCTTAGCCTTTTTTGAACAGTCAGATTTCAGTGTGGAACTGGGGCCACCACTGACTGTCTCAAGGAGGTAAACTATGCCATGTGCAGGCACCTGTGTAAATGAGTTTCAGGCTTATCTCTGGGCCACAAAAGGTTGAAAAGAATGATGTTTGAACAGCACTTGGATCTCTCTGTTCCCCTCCATTTTCATAGCTTAAGAGTTGCACCACCATTAGGAAAATGGGAGATGTTTCTCCCCTATGTGATCTCCAAAGAGATAACTGGTTAGAAGAGTGGCTGATAAGCTCATCTAACTTCATCAGCTGGATCACTGATAAAAGCCAGCCTTTGAGCAGGCATCCTCATGGCAGGCAGTAGTTTTTCTGTTAATCTATGGACTATCATGTATTTGTCCATACTAGCGTAACTACATGTGTTACAAGGTCTTCTTCAGTCATGATGTAAAAGCTAAATGCCTCACTTTGTGTGGTAGCAGTTCAAGCTTTTAGCTCTGGCATTGCCCACTTCAGTTCCCCACTACATTGACCAGGAGAGTAGCCAAAATACTGGAGTTGCCTCATTAATGAGATCTTTTGTACTACAGAGTCCACTGAATCCTCTCGCAGCTGTCTGCATTCCTAATGCTATTAGTTAATGCCCTAGGTGCAACGGCTAAAAACACAGAATCAGGGAAGAATAGGATGTTGAACATTAATCACATCCAGAACCACCTTCTGCTGCTATTAAATATCCCATTGCATTTTTGTGCAAGCGTAGAGGGGTAGGTTCAATAAATTCAGCTGAAATGTTCTTTGAAGGCAGGGCAGAAAAGGCCCTTTTGAGCTTGTTTCTGCCTCCCTTTAAAAATGAGACCCGGAAAGCCAATAACTGTTCAATAGGAGAGCAAAGACTTCTGGCCTCTGGTGACTCTACAGAGTATAATACTGTCATCAATTACGTTAAAATATTCATCTGACCCCAGCACTGTAGTCTGTGTTCTGTCACATCAGACGGCTATTCATCTGACCCCAGCACAGTAGTCCGTATATACAGTTTCCAAAGTGTATAAAGCAATTGGAGACGACGGAATTATAGAGAAGCATTTCAGAAGAATAAATTCAGGACTGTTGGACATTCATGTAGGTAGTTCTTGCAACAAGACAGCTTGTGGGCAGTGTAATGTCCGTTCAGGGTCTGGGGAAAGGAGTTCCACTTGTGTGCCTTCAAGACTATTAATAATAAACTTTCCCCCAGTGTTCCCCAAATTTTCTGACTCTAGTCAGTCTGGCCTTGGTACTGCCAATTTTATGGCCACACTACTCTTGCTCTGTTCCTAGAGAGGATCTGAGGGGTAAGGAATCTAAGGAGTTCCTTCCCAGCCTGTTCATGCTAAGCTCATATAAATCCATGTGCTTCAGTTCATTTGTACCTCAGTTGGTCCATTCAGTAATTTGGGAGGTCCTGTTATAAATCAAATCTCATCAATGAACTGGCCCATTTGGGGCAGAGGGAGAGCAAATATGGTTGATTTGTTTCTGTTAATCCAGACCATTTCCATGTGCTGGTTTTTATTGTCCCTACAGGCCTATTAGTACAACTGAGAGAATGGTAAATTTTGATCAGGGAGCTGCAGCAAACAGCTGGCACATAAAAGAAGAGGACCTTTTAAACTAGTTTTGCCACAGAGAAAATTATGGTAGAATGATGTACTGTGGAATGGTACCTAAGGTTCATGTTCTACAGGGAAGCTTATTTACTGATGAGCAATAAAACTTTAGAGGAAGCAGAGTGAGGACATGATGAACACTGCTTGAGCAGCACACCTTAATGCCATTATTTTTGGTGGCATCTATTTGTGGGTTCTCCAGTTGAAGCTAATGGGGATGTATAAGGATATTTACATAGGGATGCTCTGAATACTGAAGAAGGTTGTGGCGTCTCCATCAGTGGGGCTTGTAAGTGCTGATTAAATTGAACATTTACCGGGAGTGTTTGATCTTTGTGTAGTTGATCCTGCCCAGAATGGGCTGGATGAACTTGGAATGACTTTTCAAGGTTCTTTCCAGCCATGATTTTTATGATTCAGTAACACACGAGACATCCACTGTTCCCTCTGGAACGACGAATTCTCAGCATCCTTGAAAGGCCAAAGTCAGCATGTGCTGAATTACAGCTCTGCAATTAATCAGTGTTCTTGCAAACGTGGGTAAAATTGGATAGAGGGGGGGAAAGTTAGAGAGTATAGGGATTCAGATTCAGGCTCGTGTGAGTACATCCTTCTGCAGAGGACTGCTCTTTTTCTTGAACGGTAATGCCTGTTTGCGAAAGTCTGCAAGGAGGCAAGGTGTATGCTTCACTGGAGAGGGAAGAAATGCCACATGTCACTTTGCTCTGAGCAAGTGGACCTGCTTCAGTTCTTGCTGGTGTTAGTGGTAATGGGCAGTTGATGCTAGGCATCATGGCACTCTGTAAATAAGACCACTTTCTCACTCTGGATTGGGTTGTACTGGCTCCCTGCACTCCAGAAGAAAACTCCTTCTCTGCGTTTAGTGATCAAACTCTCATTAAACAGTGAACAGCCCTTTTGTTTTATGTTTTTGAAGTTGGTTTTCCTCCTCCTCTTCTTTCCAAGCTCTGCAGAGAGGAATGGCTGTTTCACCATGGGAAGTCCTGTCTTAGAGTGCTGCTGTTGTTAGTCTTCTGTCATGTTGTCAGGCTTTGATGACTCAGGCATTAAAAAAAAAAACCACCACCCCTCTTTCTGAACTAAAATAGCCCAAGAACAAATTTTTAAAGCAAATTTTAATGTAATTAGTTAGGTCATATTTTCTTTCTGAAAGCTCATAATGGGACTCACAGTTTTGCTGCTTGCACTGAAGCTACTTGAATGTTTAATTATTATTTTTGAAACAAAATTCAATACCACTGAAGTGCAATTGAGATCTTTGATAGATTAAAAAAAAAAGAGACATCTTGAATATTCAATAGCTTTGAAAAGGGCTATGTGTGTTTTGTAGTTTAGGGCAGTGTTCCTCAGCTGAGTTCTTTAATGCATCAGAAGATGGTTCCTGAAAGAACTGAAAAAATTAAAATGAAATCTGTGCGCATTTCTGTTTATATGAGCAAGCAAACAGAACAGGGAAATAGAGGTAATAAAATAACTGTCAAAGCTGAGCCTAGATTTTACTGGATTGTAAATTAAAATCACTGTAGCAGTGCTATATGAGAAGATACACAGCTCCTCAACAAAAAAAATGGCTGGAAACAGTGATGCAGGGCATGTCTGCGTGCATGATGCAAGCCATCCTGATACCCAAGCCATTGCCAAATTATTGGTACCTCTGACTGACCTAGTGAGGTACCACCTAGAGATAAAACCGTTGGTGTCAGAAGTAGTGTATCCACATTAAACATCTGCATGACACTATGTTGTCCAGGGTAGGGAGGTCCCTACTGTCCACATCTCCTCCACTCTCCCCCTTCTCATGCAGACTTTTTGGCGAGTCCAAGAGCCCCTACAGGAGGCTGCTGGGCAGCATGAATGGGGGCTGGATCTGGCCCCTGGTGCGACAGCCTTGACCCAGGCAGTGGAACTGCAGCAGGATGAAAAGTGACCCAGGTAGCGGAGCGAGAGGAGGAGATTCCTCTCTTTCTCCCCATGCAGGTTTTGCTGAAGAGTACACCTTCTCCCTTGCTCTATGCTAAGGCAGGCAGCACTGTTCTCTGTGTGTGTGTGCGCGTGTGTGGCTCAACCTTACACAGTGGCCTTTGCAACCCTTAGAGATTAGAAGTGATTCCTTCCAAGAACTGAGACTGTGGCCGCAAGGGCTGGACTGCACAGCTGCAGGACACGGCTGATTTCAGTAAGTTTAAGGGCTGACAGTATTCTGCATCCAGCAGCTTTTCCATCTACTCTTCGTTTGTAGCATATTGAAGTATGTATACCTCTTGTATGCGTACATTTAATTGTGGTGCTGAAACCTCACGACATATCTCCAAGGCCAGTAGGACTCCTGATCAACTCATCCAGCTTTCGCTGCATCATTTACAGCGGAGGCAGCTGAGGCACAGGAGGGGTGGAAGACTTGAGGTTACCTTCAGGAGAGCTAGGGTCTGTCCTGCATGCATTTTCAATAGTGGCATTGCTGTCATTATTACCAGCTTGATACTGTTTTGTTAGGAAAATTTGTTATACAAGCACAATGGAGCTGTGGATGTAGTTACAGTATGACTACATTGAGTGGTGTAACAGCAGAGTTTACTAACCTTGAGTGTCTTTTAAGTGTGGCACATACTCACATGGCTGGGCTGCCCTTGACCCTTGCAGGGTTGGGATCTGAACCATTGGTGCCAGAGCTTCAGTGAGACCCTTAAGCACAGACATTAACATCTTCCATAGGAGAGCCAAGACCTGCCTAACACAGAGGCAGTGATGCTGTCAGGGTTTGCAAGCTGAGAGGCTTGCATATGCTCAGGTGCAAAATCATTTCTTATCAACATTGCAAGAATATTCCCTAAGACTATAGCACCTACTGGGGTTCTGTGTGCACAGTCATGTAGGTGGCTGCCACACAGCATGGTTTGTGTTCCTCTGACTAAAACCCTTAATGAGAACAATTACTAGTTTGAGGCATGCAGAGACTGAAAATTACAAGGACGGGTGAACGAGGTTTGTGCTGCTATCACAAAGGCACCGTGAGAAATGTTAAAGCAGGTTTATTCTAATAATTATTGAGAGCATGTAAGATATTTGTACCGAAACTGAGCAATGTGTGGTTTCTTACAGTCATTGATGTAATCCACTTTCAAGATGGCAGTATGGGAATAAAATTATTTGTGTGGGTTTTTTCTATGAACTTCTATCATAAGCAGAGTTGCATAGCCTAGATCAATTCTTAAAGGTCAGTGGAATCTTTTGTTCAGGTATTCTTTCTTACAGGATTGTATTCTTTGACTTTGCTATGCAAATAAGCTTTTTGTTGGATATTCTGATTCAATTCTTGACTTATCTTTGAATGCTCTCTAGTCTCTTGAACAAAAGATTTCTGTGACTTCATCTAACAATGTGCGTATGAGTAAAGGGTCATGCAACTGTCCCCTGTGTGAAGTATCAGTAAAATGTAAGTAACGCATTTAACTACCAAGCCTAACTGGAGATGAAATGGCAGGGCAAACTGAGTTTAAGATAGAGCACTAATCAAAAAGAGGCATGACTATCTGTTAAAGACTGGCTTAATAAGAACACAGTAGGAAAAGAAAATAGTATTTCAGTCTATATGGCTAAGTGTATAGACAGCAAAATCTATGGTCTGAAGACAGAATTACATCAGAACCAGCTTCAGAACAAATAAAGGACACCAAAAGAAGTTACTTATGCCTCAAGGGGGAGTAGAATATCAAGGGTATCAACTTATGCAGAAGGAATGAAGAAGAGAATCTGTGCCTGCCTACAATCAATCAGTTCACCTTTAAACCTGAAACTCTTTGAGCTTAAATGGAATTATATTAAAGACAAAGGCAACATACTGCCATCTTAGACATTCGGTCTTGTGTCTTTGTCCAGGGTCCAGCAGGATCTCTTGCATGTGAAGATGCAGTGGAGTTTTCAGTTTTTCTGAGCTAAATTTTATCACCTTGGTGGTCCGTGCTGTTCTGCTGAGATCTGTTGTGGTTCTCATTGCTAACAGAGCTTGTCAAACAGTCCAGGCATTGGTGGATATTTAACACCTGACATGTGCCTGCTACGGTTCCACAGAGTGCAGCTTTTCAGAATTACATAAACTTAAATCTAAAGGTGCTTTTACATAGGAAAGTATGTAAGCTCAGTTTTGTGAACTTGAGTGCATACATACGTGTGCTGGTTTTAGCTAGGATAGAGTTAATTTTCTTCTGTTTTGGATTTGTGATGGAAACGTTGATGATTCAGGGATGTTTTAGTTACTGCTGAGCAGGGCTTACACAGAGTCAAGGCCTTTTCTGCCCCTCACCCCACCAGTGAGCAGCTGGGGGTGCACAAGGAGCTGGGAGGGGACACAGCTGGGACAACTGACCCCAACTGACCAGAGACATTCCGTACCATATCACATCATGCTCAGTATATAAAGCTGGGGGAAGAAGAAGAAAGGGGCGACGTTTGGAGTGATGGTGTTTGTCTTCCCAAGTAACCGTTATGCGTGATGGAGCCCTGCTTTCCTGGAGATGGCTGAACGCCTGCCTGCCCATGGGAAGGAGTGGAGGAATTCCTTGTTTTGCTTTGCTTCTGCGCACAGTTTTTGCTTTACCTATTAAACTGTCTTTATCTCAACCCATGAGTTACCTCACTTTTACTCTTCTGATTCTCTCCCCCGTCCCACTGGCGGGAGTGAGCGAGCGGCTGCGTGGGGCTTCATTGCCAGCTGGGTTTAAACCGTGGCAATATGCTTCGGTCATACTGAATCAATGGGTGACATAAAATATGTTGCTGGGCTTAAACATGGGTTTATGGTGGATTTAAGCACTCTGCTAAAGGAGAGCCTTAGTGTTTTGCATTCTCCTGTAAAATCAAAGAGGGTGCTAATTATAACTGCTTGGGTTTTTCTAAATTGCTTTAAAAAATTACTGGTTCTGCTGGCCACTGACAAGTATAATCTGTGCCTGCCAATAGTTCTGTTTTCTTTAGATCTGTTTTCCTAAAGCTTTTGGGAGCAGATTTAGGTTCAGCATGTTCAGCTTGATTTAAATTGCTGTCAGACCCACATTTTACATGTACCTTTCCTCTGTGAAAGAGGCTGTACAACATGCTAGCTGAGCGGGAATCACAGATTTATAGATTTTAGAGCAAAGGGAGAACTCGATGTTCATCTAAACTGACTGCAGCCCTGCCCAGTCCATAGGTTCTTTTATTTAACTCAACAGCTTGAGGTTGACCGAGAGTGTATTTTTAGAATGACATCCAGGCTTGATTTAAAGATGCCAAGTGCTGCAGAGTTTTTCACAGTCGTTGGGACTTTGTTCCAACGGCCAATTACCCTTTCTCTGAACAATCTGTACCTTTTTTTTTTCTTTTTTTTTGAACTCGTTAACTTCTGTCTTCTGAAAACTGCATGACTTTCTCAGCAGGACTGGGGAGCCCTTTATTTTTCCATAGATATTTATTGTGATTGTTAGCTTATATTTTCATGGTGTCAGAAAAATTTCTTTATACTCACAAACCCAGTTAGGCAGACATCTTTCACACCCCAGTATTCCCATGCTAAAGTTCTGACATAATGAAAATGTGCCGTCGTAGAAAAGAGTTTATATGACTGTGGTGCTTTTTATTTCAGTTACTAACCACTGGTTTGTGATAAAATATAATTCCTGGCTGAGATACTAATACTGGGAAGGCAAGAGTATTCTGTATGTGCTGTACTTATACTGTAGAAATCATGGTTGCTCCAGCATCCCCCAAAATACTATTTTCAGTATTTCCTTGAATGTGTCAAATATGCTTTGCAAATTGCTTGAGTTCTCTGTTACTCCTTTTTCCATAAACAATTCTCATGTTGTTATATGGCCAGATGATATTGAAAAGGTATCTGGTCTATGCCCATGCCCCTAGGCAAGACCAATAGTTACTGTGAGCCTGTATGACCTTCCTTTCATTTGTTTTTACTGAGAAGTTGAAATACAATCAAGATATTATTTCCACAGAGAACAAAAATTATAAAAAGAAGGGTTTTCAAAAACCCTGAGCAGTAACCTTTCTCATACCATTCCCTTAGAAATCAAGTAAGATCAATGGGAGTCACTGTTGTTAAAACCTGCCTCAATGCATTTGTCTTGCTGCTTTATGAGTAATTATTGTTCCTGTTTTCTCCTTAGGGCTCTTCCTGCAATGATGCAGTGGGTCCGAACTCAGAAACCAGGAGAAAGTGGTGTGAATATTATCACTGCAGATTTTGTAGAACTTGGTGATTTTATCAGCACAGTCATAAAGCTCAACTATGCCCTGGATGAAGGTGAAGATGACACTACTTGATAGTACTATAATATGTGTGTTGTTCCATTATTTAGAATTAAAAAAAAAAAGATTGCATTTTAAAAGAATTATATTGTAAAACACTGATCTTCCTGAGGTGTTTAGGGCTTTAGTGGGTGGGTGTAGGGGAAAAGTTTTAATCTATTATGATCATTTTTTACATTTGTGTTTCATGTCAAGAGCAAAACTGAACATGTTTACAGTATTTGATAAAAGAAGGCCATTTCCATGTTTTGTGTGAGGTACCAAATACGACTCATGTGTCTTCTATGGCTATGAACAGTGCCAAGAAATTTGCTGCTTTTGGAGCAATGGGGTGTATATTGTTGTCTGTCTGCTCACAGCAGGACTCCTGACGGTGTGAGCATTACACCAGGAGTCTAAGGACAGTATATCTGGCCTGAAAATTTTAAGCTGCTCCACTTCATCTCTAGGTGGTTTAACTGATCATATTTATCAGTGAGTTACAGGTTCAAATGCCTTTGCGAAGTAAATCCAAAGTCATGCCTCTGATACACACATAATCAGTGGACAGTAAATATGGTGTGTTATGTAGCCTGCAGAGAGCACAGACTAAATCCTGCCTGCTTTTCATTCTCAAAACGGGGTTTTCCAATGTCTCTGCCCCAGGTCAGATATGTGGTGCTGGCCTAACTCTGTACTAGGACTTGCCAGTGCATATTTTCCCTGGTTCTAACATGAACAAAGTTAGGCCAGCTTGGAGCACCACTTCCTCCCGGGGTTAAGCCTGATCCAATGCCCACTAAATTTAATAGGAAAATTTCCTGTGTTTGGCATGGATTGGGCATAGGATCAGGAAATTGTGTGTATTATAAAGTAGGCATGATTTTGTCCCATAGTGGAAACCTGCTTTCTGCAGGACTAAAACTGCACTTAAAAAATTGGTGCAGTCTAAGCTTCTCTTTAAGGCAGCTAAGAACACAACAATTCTCTGCTGGTTACAAAAAAATCAGTGCCAGTTTCATCAGTGAAAAATTGCTGTACTAAAGACCGTAGTAGTTCAATTTCTAGCTAATAACAATACTCTATAGTCCTTAAATTGTGGGGTATAATTGTGCATATCACAAGGTTGGAAGTCTACTGAATGACACTGTTCCAGCAGCAGAACTGCTGGTCATCCTAAGTTTAAGGAAACATATATAAAACTCAAATATATGGAAAACTCAGTGAGTTATAAAATGAGAGCATTGCCACTGTATGACACCTAACTGGATACAATGCAATCAGTCATGTCTCCTGGACACATCAATGCACAAGCAAACAACTTATGAAAGCAAAACATTTCATTTGTGCAAAACAGTAGATGCTATAAGTCTTAACACGAAAACGCTCTTTGAAATATTTCAGGGCTTTATGGGATAAGACTATGGTCAAGTTTCCACTGATGTTACTAAAACTTTTGGTTGAATGAGGAAAGAGAATGGCATCATATGGTCCTTTGCTATTTTCTATCAGATGATAGATCTGATCTACTCTGATTTACCATCAGAGTTTAGAAAAACAAAAATGTTCTTATCAAACAGGTGGGTTACAGTGGGTTAGAGAGGTTTGGATGTTGTTTTTAGTTTAGGAAGAAGTGGAATAAAATTAACACTTGCTGCCAGTTCATACTGAGAGGGTGCCTTGGAAAAGTGTGTGTGTACACTAGAAAGAAACATTTAAGTGTATGTGTACTATAAAACCCCATTTATATGTGTACATTTGTATGTATATGATACAAAGACATCCATGCACACTTGCATAATGATATTCTGCTGTCTGGACAGGAGTATTATAATTTGGTTGAAAAAAACTGTGGAGGTGTTTTGAAGTTGTGATGCCTCCTTCAGTAGCAGTTTTTTCTGTATAGGTTAGGACTGTAAGGTTCATCCCCAGTGAAATCTGTGATCTAAGCCAGTTAGGTTTTTTACAGTGTTAAAACTTTACCTGAACTTCCCCCAAAATTTACCAAGAGCCACAGCCCATATTCACATTGAACAAAGGACAGGACTCTTAGTGCTTTCACCCACAGCTAAGCCAGATATGGGGTGGGTTGATGCACTTTGTTTCTAGTTTTCACAGGCTCTCCAAGAAAAATCCACATAACAGACGCATAAAATTAAACATGAACATATGGTTTTTTTGAACCCACTGATGTGGGTGTCCCACATAGAAACATGAAAATGTTTGCTTATTTATTGGTGATGTGGTGTGAAATGCTCTTTTCATTTTTCCGTTTAACTGGATTTATTTGCTTCCAGATTCTACCCGCCATCGTTCAGCTACTTCACTGTAGCCAAATGAGTTAACCTATTATTTTAATACAGTGAGTTAATACGGATCCTTGGGTGGAGCAAAAAATAAGTTTGGGGTTTTTTTTGGGGGGGGGGGCAGGTGGGTCTGATTGAAATTCTGTTGTATCTGAGAGCACCAACACCGCGTTCCTCGTGAGGACCCCAACTCAAACACATACCAATTCAAACATCAAGCTTTTCACTTATACAGAGTTACACTCAAAGCAAATGTTCTGCTGTATTTGAGAAAAGTGTGTGTGTGTGCGTGCACACCTGTATATATGAATAAATATAGAGCTATCCTGAGCTTGTTATCATTGTTACGAAATGTTTGCTTAGCATCAGTTTTACTCTAATTGTCATTTGGGTGCTGGAAAATAAAAGTAAAGCAAAAAAAAGCCCAACTTCTGACAAGTAAGATAATAGGCAAATCATACAGTTTCTCCATTAATATGGGGGGGGGGGGGGGAAATCTTAGAAAAATGTTACATTTGGTCAGAAATTATGTTTTTACTTAGCTGTAGAACTCCTTTCTGGAGTTCTGGAGAAAGACAACCTTTTATGTTCAGGACAGGTAAACAAACTTGCCTTAATTACAAACACAAAAAAATATGGGAGGGGGCATACTATCCTACTTTTCTGGCAATTTCATCTGTCAGTCCCCAAAACTGTAACTGTGACTGTCCTGATAAGGATAGAGATCTTGCCGGAAAAGAACAAGCCAGAAGGGATTATGCCGCAGAGCTGGACCATTCAAGAGCCCAGTTTTGCCACCCATATGGAGCTAAAACTCTCTTTGATTTCAACCAGAAATGTGCTTGTGGGGCTGGGTCAGATGAGTTGTCTGACCTGATTTCTTATGGAGGTTTCTGCACATGTATTATGAGGAACCTGGCATGGGAAATTAAATTACTGTAATCAGCCCATCAGAAGAAAAATACCTGTCTACACTATTGCTTGTCATAAGCATGTATTTACTCAAACTGTCATGTCATTCTCCACCAATTTTTTTTATTTCCTGTGCTCATTTTCCCCCTCGCTATGTTCATTGTATACACATCAAGAAGTATTGTTTTCTGATGTTTTCACGTGATTACTTGATTCTTTCTTTTCAGTCATACTTGAAAAATTGCGACTGCACTGCACAACACAGGCAGTCTCTCGGCTGGTATAGACCTGCCTGGCTCCATTTTTCAGTTTACACAAGCTGAGTTGTCTTTGTTTGGTACTGATCCAACCTCAGTGATTTGGACCAAATAGCAGCTGGTCCCAGGTCTGATTCCTGCCTTGTGTGGAGAGAGTAAGATCAGAATCAGACCACAGGAGCCTGGTTTTAAAATCAGCAGGTTATTTGCATTCACTTCCTGTTGGTTACATTACTGGTTTTGTAGGTCCTGCCATTTCAAGTCATTCTTTAAAACATACACGTGTGTGTGTGCGTGTGTGTGTATATATATATATGCATAAGTGTGTGAGAGGGGATATATGACCCTGTATACTGGGCTAAGTCTTTCCGTCGTACTGATATAAATCTAGATGACTTCTACTGACTTCAGAGCAGTTACTGAAGTTTAACTTGGGATTAGAGGGAGCAGATAGTGTATAGTAAGTATATGCTGTGTTGCAAACAAAATTTAAAATTGCGGAGGTTAATTCTACAATATGAAAGAAGTGGAGTGCCCTGAAAACATAGCTCCAGTGCTGTTTGTCCTGAGTATAGTATATGGAGCACTAGGTATTAGCAGCTGAGTAGGCTATTTGGTGATTTCAGCAGTTCAGTTAACACCGTTTTAAACTTCTAAACTCCTCTTCAGTGAAGTAAAAGCTAATAGTGTATATGATGTATTTGCCATATCTCAGTGGTAGCTTCTGTGTTACATACAGTCAGCATTGTTCTGAATTGTGTATGTTTACTCATTGATGAGGTTAAAATATGCTTTATAGTATGTGCAATGTATTGGTTATAAGTATGTTGGAGTTCAGTGATCTATTTAGTTTTTACCGTGCTGCTGTTTTGTAGGTATGTGTGTGTATGGGAGTATGGATTGTCTACAATGTACAAGGAAATCATAATTAATCCTAAAGGAAAAGGGCAGTTATGTAACCTGCCTTAATGCATTCGCATAATCTTGTTTGAATACCATGATTATCAGTTCTGATTTCAAACGTTAATGGGGATTGTCCATAGGGCTGAGTCCCTCACTTTTCGGCACTAAGGACTTAAACTTGAAGTTACTTGGAGCTCACTTACATGTTGGTAAATAAAGAGTAGGATGTTTGCCTGATCGACTACCTTGATTGTACAAGGTGGCTATGACATGGTTTCTGGTGTGATACAGATCAAATCACTTCTGTGCACACACAGCTTCTGCTGATGCCAGCAGGAATTGTGATCATGTATTTGAATGGCCTAAAATTAATCTTTGGGGATAAAATCATGATGGGAGGGTGGTGGTACCCTGGCTTTGGGGAAGTGCCTGGATGCTATGCAATACTGCTCATGTCCTGTGCTGGAACATAGCTGTAAATTCACAGGAAGAGCTTTGTACTCTACTCCAATCTAGATTGGACTGTAAAAATCCATATGTAAAAATGATAAATGTCAGAGGCTGAGCAGCCTGGCCTGGCCTGGCCTGCCCATGTACAGCATTCTGCTTTCAGGAGCCATGGCAGCTTTAATAAAAAAAGCTACAATAATTTCCGAACGGCTGGCAGGACCTAGTGCTCTAGTTAGGAATCTCTACATTGCCCACAGGTATGACCCCTCTACCATTCCCACATCCAGGTCTAGCTCTTCCTTCATGGTTTCTGTGTGAGATGCCCCTCTGCCTGACACCAAGGGTAATTCTGAAAGACATACTGAGCACAGAGAGGGTCCATCTCCTGCCTGGCCAGTTGGACACTTGTAGGCAGAGCATGCCTGCCCTATGGTACATTCGGTGTGAGGTCAGCCTTAGTCAGACCAACCTGAACAGTCACTGAGGGAAGGCAGAAGTCTGATTTCAGATCCTCTTCTGTTATCTTTGTCTAGTTAAAATGCAGCATCTTACCACTCTTTTTTGCCTCTGCTCAGTTCCCCTTATCTCAACTTCTGCATATGCATCCCTTCAACTGCCAGCTGTGAGCAACACTGCTCAAAGTGAATATTATGAGTTTGTCATCCTCAGTACACGATAGCAATCCACAGTTCTTATAAGAAACTAGGTACAGGGCTGAAAGAAGGCAGTGTCCCATATCTGATGTCCCGAATTGGTTCATCTCCACACTCCAAGTCACGTACACGTGTCCTCTTAGATGGTCCTTGACTTGGCTGATGAGAATTCTGTTATAAACTTTCTCCCACCAAATTAAAAACAGACTGGATGATATGCCAATGAGTGTCTCCTAAGATGGAGGTACACTTAGGCTTTTTTCTGCAGTAAGATGACATGTACTAGTCTCTTCCCTCAGCTCTGGGTACTACAAAGGTCATTTTGATCGTGAGAGATTCCTTGAGTCGCTGAAATCAGTTTTGCTGTGAAGTTGGGATCCTTAAAGCAGAATCCTGGGTTTATGTGTAATTATGATTGAAAATAAAAATATGTGTTAAAAACATAATTTTAAAAGGAAAAAGAAGGAATATCTGGGCTTGCCAGGGCAGTTGTTAAGTTTTTGACTGCTTCAGCCATCTGTAGCTTTAGGATCATGTAGGTGATGATTAGGATGTTATTGCCACACTGCCTCCTGACACTGTTCAGGGTCTCTGTACAGAAGCCTTATTATTCCCAATGAGCATTACTGCATTTGAATGACTTTTCTGTTTTGGTGGGATTGTGTAACACTGAGGACATGGAGCTCCCTGTGTGTTGTGCCCACAAAGGTTCACAGAGCTGCACCTTCTCTTTTTAGGATCTATTCAATAGTACTTTAATAAATGTTGTGTAAAAAATGCCTACAGTTCTGTATAGCAAATGTGAATTTTTATGACAAGAATGTGTATTTAATGTAAAAAGAGAGTAATATAAAATCCAGTTTCTTTGTATCCAGTGAAACATCTAATAAAGCTCTGGTACCTGTATTCTTGTTTATGGCTTCATTGCTGCAGTCAAGACTTTACATGTAGGAGGCTTCTTAATCACAGTTTTGCGATCTGGGGTGGCGTTGGATGTTAGACGCAGGCTGTGCTATTATGTACGTGGACTGCCCCGTGAGGGCAGTACCATTTCCATTAGGTTATAGTGGGACCCTTGAATACCACGGGATGCTGTGATGTGTTCATACTGCCAGCAGGTTCCTGGCTACCTCTTTCCCTAGCAGGGTTTTCCAGACCCAGTTTTCCTCAAACACCAAAGCGTATAACCCAGCTCTGTAGCCTGCACGAGCCCATGCTGCTACTCTTGTCATGTAGCAAGAGCATGTAAGAAGGAGGGAGATGGAAAGCAGGGCCTAGACTTCCGAAATGTGTATCTGTCCCATTGCTCCCCTGGGCCCTCAGCCTTGCTGCTGGTAGCTCACATAGGCACAGTGAGGAGTGCCCACTACCGATGCAAACTTAGCTTGCCTGCAGTGCTGGTGGAGCAGACTAGCTGCTGCCTCAAGCCTGGCTCCAGGATGTGCCATCCAGCAGGTGAGTTCCCTCCATCATCTCCCTGGTGCCTTCCATGGAGTCTGGGGACCTGTTCCTCAGAGAGGGATGCAGGCAAGCCCCACCAAGAGCTCTGTGTACCCAGAAACACAGCCAGCAAGGCTGATCTCTGCAGCACCCTGCAAAGGTGAAGTGTGGCGTGTTAGAAACTAAAGCCTTTCTGCATGGTGACGGCTTGGAGTTTAAGTTTCATATGACTTTTTCTTCCTAGTGAGGCCAGAAGTTATTTTCCAGGGCAGGCCTCTTTTGCTTACCTCTTCTACTAAGTCACAGGCAAACCCAGTGCAAGTGCTCCGCTCTGGCACTCTTCATGCCCTCTCACTTGGCCCAGTTTGAAGTCAATGAGCCAGGTGCAGGCTGCCAGGGTTACAGAAGAAGGTGCCATGAAAAATCAGCAATGCCAAGGAGGCCTCTCTGTCAGTGCTTCCCTGCAGAAACCCATGAATTAAATTTGCCAGCTGCTTAAAATGTCTCCCTTCCTATTCCTGTCCCATGGGTACTGTCTCACCAACAGGAGCATATGGATTGCTCAGTACACAGAATGAATTTTCTTCATTGTAAAAGTGGTTCTTCTCTCTCTCCAGTTTTTTGCTAAACTACTCCAATAAATGAATCAGCAGGCCTACTTTATCCTGCTGTTGCAATAGCTACTTTATTCCAAATATAGGTTGCCTCTGTCCTAACTGTTAATATAGTGGTCTGATGATACGTGAGAACACAGCCAGCTGAGGTGCTGATGCCTTTAAGAAAGCACGTGTAACACTAGGTGAGACAGGTATTCAGTAAATGGTTCTGATTCCAGAAAGTAATTGTATATTATATCACTGGATTTGGGGGGGGGGGGGGGGGGGTGGGGTGGGTAAGGGAGGGGTAAGGGGAAGAAGTTTTACTCTTACATGCTTTTAATTTGATGAGAGTTCAACAACAATGAAATTATTCTCTCAGAAGGTCAATTTTAAGTAGATTTTATGGAAATAAGCCGTTTAGGAGCATAAACACAGTGTAAGTGATAAATAGGACTTCTACATTTTTGGCCCAGTTTCTTGCTCCTTAGTGCCCTAGCTGCAGTTTCTGGTATTATTCATTTAATTTTGGTTTTGTTCTCCGAGAATCTGTGAAATTTCTGAGGAAAAAATAATTGAATTGTAAATTTATTGATTGAAATCAAAGTAACTTAAATAACTGGTCTTAATCAGGTTTAAATCTTCAAGTACAAAACAATAATTTCAATAATGAATTTTAGACTTGCTTTCCTGTTTTTTCATCACAGTTTTTGTTGTCTAAAGACAAGTTAATCCTTACAGATCATCATTAAGACCTGATTTAGCAACTAAGTGGAACAGCACGTTAGACTTGGTATGTCTTTGCTAAACAGGAGTGTAAGCTATATACATGGATTAGCAAGCATCTGTTTTAACATACATTCATGCAGATTTTTATTTCGTCTTTTATTTTTTGAGGAAACAGCAAAAGGCATTTATGAAATTTTTTTAGTTTTTTTTCATGCTGCCTTCTGAAGATGATTAGAGCGAATTAACACATATAAAATCTGCCCTATGGCTAATAAAAAAAGTGTTGTAAATAAAATGGAGCTAAATATGTTGCATCCCAAAGAAAATGTGTATCAACACTGAAATTCATGGAAAGTCATTTACTAAATGGAAAAAGTTTGATCCATAATTAAAGATTTGAGTAGGATTTTTTTATATATATAATTATCAAATTCTTTTATATTTTTAAGACCAAAAGGCCCCAAGAACATGCATATACTTTTTTTTTTCATAGATGAGCAGAAAAGGGAAGTCTTCCTGGCTTTTAAGTCAATCTTTTTCAGCTTTGAAATAGCAAATTATTGAATTAAACTAAAGAGAGGAAAGCTTATTGATTTTGGCTGCAGAGATTCCACATGCCAAAGAAGTCAGTCACTTCAGGAAACTATTCCTCAGTGCTTAGAGCTGATGACCTCACCCATTTCAGCTTTTTACATTTGTCTGTGTTTCAGTGTGAAGAAAGTGGAAATTATTTTACAGTACTAAATAGTAAGTGTAAGCTTTAATTTGGACCAGTATTGACCAACAAAGCTTCTGTCTCTCCTTTAAAATGGTGGAAGGGATACCAGTTTTCATATAATCATTAATAACTAGCAAACCCGCCCAGAAATGAGGCCAGCTGGAATAACACCTGCAGCTCTCGGGAGAGAGTGAGATTTTCACTCTGTGCTGGTGGCGAGGAGCACCACAGTGGTGGCACAAACTGCAGAAGGAGATGATCAGCTGGAAGGGACTCAAACATGGGACTGAATTTCACAGGATGGCTCTGATGGGATGTCCTAGGGGGCTGGGGTGTGCAATAAGAAATGTATTTTTGGGAGAGTCAATGAGAAAGTGGGAAAATCTAAGAACAGGAGGGAACTTTGTTGTTTAAGTTCTTAAACAATGAGCTGCAGGCAGATAGGAGCACACAAGGCTTTGGGAGAGCCATTGCTCCCTCACAGCATTCAGATCAAAAGCAAGAGAGCTTTAAAAAATTTCTGGGCTTGATTTATGTGATGCACGCAGTCCTTGCTCATTAATGGCACACGATCTATGCAGATACATTCTGTTTTCTTGTTCCTGTGCAGTTTGCACAGGTGAGGAAGTGTCATCCTCATTAGCAAAACTATTGTCTGACCAAACCTCTTCCATTCCTCAAGTACCTGTCACATTTCTGAAACTCATAAACATCTTAAAATAAAGCTTGTACAATTTGCAAGGAAGAATTGGAGGGCATAGGCTGGGGTGTATTTTAGATATGTCGGGTGCCTCACTGTTGAAACAGGCAGAATAGACCTTATACTGGAGTACAAAAGCCTATTATTAGCCAAATGTCTAAGTCCTCTGGCTTTGCTTTTCTAGTAACTCGGAAAAAATGTGAAGCCCATCTCTCAGCTTGCATTCAAATCAAGGAGGACGGTGCATTTTGTTACTGGGTGACACCTGAACGAATTCTTTATTCCTGAGCTTCCAAGCGCTTCCTGCCCTGGTGCAGATCTATCCCGTAGACAAGGCACTCTGGGTGAGAGCACTGGCACCAGCCAGGGTTTAGCACTTTCATCTTCCTCTAGTGCTGTACTCGTCAACCTGGCAGTCGTCTGACCAGAGTCATCAAAGATCTTACAAAAGGTTTTTGAGGGTTGGTTTCTTGGTAGCAAATCACCGTTTATTTTCCTGCAGTAATGGGAAGATTTGTCCATGTTCATTAAAACACTTGACCCAAAATCTGAGCTAACTCCATTTCCACTGTGTCATGTATCTGCTATCCCATAAAATTCACCTCTGCCCTTCCTCTCGTTACAGCATTAAAAAATAGAAAGCATGACAAATTGTCAGAAATAAAGCATACTGGATGTATTTTTACATGGTCAAACCTTGTAGCTCATATTGAGTCACTGCAAGCTCCAGAAGTGGCCAATACATTTTAATAATCCCATTGGCATTGGATTGTTTCAAGAATAACTGTCTGGAGTTGTATTTTAACAGAAATTAAATATGCAATTAGCAGTGAACACAGACAGTGAATGGCTGTAGCCTATTCTGTGAGCTATTGAGAAATATTTTCTTGTGTGTGTGTGTTTGTCATCTGTCTATCTTTCAATCCTCTAATGACTGTTAGCATCAGCACTGAAACAAACTGTAAATAATGGAGCAATAAAATTAATTTGCTTTGGCAGACAAAAAGCAAATCACACTGAGGATCACGAGGAAAGAAATAGGAGCAAACCAGAGCACATCATTATGTATTCATCTAAACAACGTCTGCATCTCGAGTACTGAGTGCAGTTTGGTTAGCCAGTCTTAAGGAGCATGTGACCAGTCTGAAAAAGACTCAAAGAAGGGCAACAAGGGTGAGCAAAGTTGTGGCTAACTTCCCTCTCAGGAAAGACTATGTCAGGACTCTTGAGACTGGAGGAGAGGCTAATACTAGCAGGTATGATAGATGGCTATGAAACTGTGAGTGGAATGGAAAGTGACTGCAACTGGTGGCCCACAAGCAGGAGGAGTCATCAGCTTATCTTGCTGGGGACATGTTCAGAGCAAAAAAAAGGAGGGGATTTCACCTGCTGTGTAATTACACTGGGGAGCTCCTTGCAGCTGGATGCTGGGGTGGGTGTTGAATGTTTTCATAAGCCCAAAAGGAGACTAGGCAAATTCATGAAAAATAAATTTACTGAAGGTTACTAAATACACAGACAGCGAGTAGTTGGGGGCTGGGAGGATGCTTAGGAGCTGTTGTTTCGCAACAGAAAGACAAATTACTACTTTTGATGGTAAATAAAGTGTAATCTTTCCCACAAATCAAAATCAAATAGCACTTGTCTAGTGATGAACAGGAAAAAAGTTAATTCATGTTATATGGATGTGAAGGTAAACTCTGCTTGGGCAGCTCACCCTTGAGCACCCCACTGATTTGTTATCATAGGGTCACAGAATAATTCAGGTTCATCTATTTCCCTACTTAATCTTTCCTAATACCCTTGTCTAGACAGGATTATCAGATGCTGAAAACATTATCTTGGAGGAAAAGGTGCTTCTATGCCTTTATTCATCTATTTGATGTACTGATTTTCTTAAGACTGCCTGGCTGTTCACCCAACCTGCATTTGTGTAACAGTATTTTTGTGGGCTAAAGATCTGCACATTAATTTATGGCAGAGTGGAGAGCCAGAAGTACTTTATTAGCTGTAGTCACAGCTTGTAACGGAGCCTAGTATCAAACTGACCTGAATGCCTTGTCTGCATAATCCAATCTAACAAGTTATTGCATCTTCAATGCTCTGCATTCAATGACATAAAGACCACAATAGCCTTTTCCAGTTGAAAAGCAAGCTTCCACATTGAATACTTTAGGATAATTAACTATGTAGTGATAAAAATAGGCAATCATACCCATGATTCATGGACTTGCACAAAATAGCAATGCTCCAATCAATCAAACCTTTTAGAGACAAGTTTGTCATCTGCGTGAATTACTCCGTTACTAAAGTTCTAATATGGTCCGATCAGGTGCTTTCTATTGTAATTTGAAGATGATTACTCTGTACATCAGTTTGTGCAGACAATGTACTCTGCAGCAAAATCAGGTAATCTGTATTCTCCTTACTAGAACAGTTACCTGTACAAGCTAAACTTGGCTGAACATTTTGCATGTGTGCATAATCAGTCTGCATACAACAGGAAAGGGAGGGGGAACTTCTTTCAAAAAGCTGCCTGTAAAATCTGACAGCACTACCATAAGCACTGACTACATAGTCTGAACACTGACATTTTAGCTTGTGTATAGCAAAATCAAAGTTGAAAGTGAAGGAATGGTTGGGGCAATTAGCTGCCTCCTCTTTGAAATTTAGCAAGGCGAAGCTGGTGTATCACAACTCTAGTGAAAATTATAGAATCACAGAATGGCAGGGGTTGGAAGGGACCTCTGGAGATCATCTCATCCAACCCCCCCTGCTTGAGCAGGCACACCTAGAGCAGGGGGCACAGTAATGTTTCCAGGCGGGTTTTGAGTGTCTCCAGGGAAGGGACTCCACAGCCTCCCTGGGCAGCCTGTGCCACTGCTCTGGCACCCTCACAGGAAAGGAGTTCTTGTCTCATGTTTACGTGGAACTTCCTGTGTTCCAACTTGTGCCCATTGCCCCTGGTCCTGTCATTGGGCACCACTGAAAAGAGCCTGGCCCCATCATCCTGACACCCGCCCTTCAGATATTTATAAGCACTGGTGAGATCCTCCCTCAGTCTTCTCTTGTCCAGGCTGAAGAAAGCCAAGTCTTTCAGCTGTTCCTCATAAGGGAGATGCTCCACTCCCCTGATCATCTTGGCAGCTCTCTGCTGGACTTACTTGAGCAGTTCCCTGTCCGTCTTAAACTGGGTGGCCCAGAACTGGACACAGCACTCCAAATGTGGTCTCACTAGGGCAGAGTAGAGGGGGAGGATAACCTCCCCCAACCTGCTGGCCACAATCCTTTTAATGCAGCCCAGGATATTGTTGGCCGCCTTGGCCACAAGGGCACAGAGCTGGCTTTATGGTCAACTTGCTGTCCACCAGCACTCCCAGGTCGTTCTCCGCAGGGCAGCTTTCTAGTATTTCAGTCCCCAACCTGCACCGGTGCATGGGGTTGTTCCTCCCCAGGTGCAGGACCTTGCACTTGCTCTTGTTGAATTTCAAGAGGTTTCCCTCGGCCCAGCTCTCCAGCCTGTCCAGGTCTCGTTGGGTGGCAGCACAGCCTTCCAGCATATCAGCCACCCCTCCCAGCTTGGTATCATCAGCAAACCTGCTGAGGTTACACTCTGTCCCATCATCTGGGTCACTGATGAATATATTAAACAGGACTGGACCCAGCACAGACCCCTGGGGAGCACCGCTAGTGAAAGGCCTCCATCCAGACTCTGCCCCATTGATCACAACCCTCTGAGCTCTGTTGCTGAGCCAGTTCTCTGTCCACCTCACTGTCCACTCATCCAACCCACACTTCCTTAGCTTGTCTATGAGGATGCTATTGGAGACAGTGTCGAATGCCTTACTGAAGTCAAGACAGACAACATCCCCTGCTCCCCCTTCATCGACCCAGCCAGTCAAGCCATCATAGAAGGCTGTCAGGTTGGTCAAGCATGAACCAAGCATGAAAACTGTTGGAGACTGTTACATCACACACCACCGGCTAGTGGTGAAAGTATACTAGTGAGGACCTAGGCTCCTTCCTTTTACTGCAGAATAGGAACATAGACCACCCACCCAGCCACTCTGGAGTACTTAAGATAAAAGAAATTTAGGCTTTGGGTTTTGTTGGCAATAATTTATTAAGAGCTGGTGCCCTGGGCTAACCCAGCACTGTGTCCAGGGGAAAGCACATCAGGTGGGTTCTCAGCTTTCTAAGGGTTCAGCTAAATGGATCTGGTTTTATAAAATTCATCTGCAGTTTAGCCTGATGATCACAAAGTGGTGATTCAAAACTAGAAATAGGAGCAGATGCAGCTCCACCCTTCCTGGAGTCATGTAAGAGGAGATTGTTTGCTGGTGGAGGGAGCAAACATGGTTGCTGCTGCTGCTGCTCTCAAATGTTTGTCATCTTACTTCTGCTTTCTTTTTACTAAAGCCTGAGTCCTAAATTAGAGCTTGCTAAAAGGACTTGACAAAAAGACCACATAAATCAACAATTTATGATGAAGTTGCTTTTCAACTTTCACGGCTGCTCTTTCTGTACGTTGAAAGTGTCAGTTGTGCGAAGGCTGCAGTTAACAAGTGTAAAGTGTGTTTGTTTGCCTGTAATCATTACATTTTACACAGCAGAGCTCTGAGGAGCCTTCCCCCTGGTGTTCTCTTTGTGAAGCTAAGATTAGATTTTTGGATTAAACAAATACAAATTTTAGAGTAAAAAATGAGCTTAATTTTAAAGACTAAGATATTAATGTGGGGACTATATATATGTTACTAAATTAATTATCCAGTGAAACTCCTTCTACTATTTTTTTTTTTATTTTGCCCTTTTTCCAGACATTCAGAAAAAGCTATTGACCTTCCAGAAGAATTAAATAAATAGCTTGGAGAATTATGCTGACAATTTTGTAGTAACTTTAGTCCCATAGCATGGTGCAGAACAGAGAACTGGATTGGAATGTAGCACCTTTCATATCAAACCAAATCCTTGACTGGCTACTGCCACAAGGAACTCTTTTTTTCTCTGTCTTGGACGTCATGGACAAAAACAGGAGAAAAACCAGCTACCATTAACCAGTAGTGTTTAATGCCAATGTCTTGCAGCTCCTATTACAGCCTTTGCTGCATCGATTGGATCAGGTGAGTGGAAAGAAGTAGTTCAGCAGAACCTTCATGGGAGAAAAATGTCAGTGGTAACTTTTGGTCTTGTGGGTCTTGTGGGACCCAGTGCATGCTCAGAAATAGTTTGCTAATAAATATAAATGGGATTTATTTACGGTCTGCACAGGTTCTCTCTTACTTCAAAGCAAGTGGTAAATATTGTAGTGTTAATGATCTGAATGCTATTTTGATGCACTGAGAATTTATAATAGTGAGTTGCAAGAACTTTGTCGATTTTTTTTTTTTGAAAGGCCACATAAAGGAGCTGAGCCAAACTATGTTTACAAAGATTTGTCAGTAAATTTGTATATTTTTATCCTCTAAGAAAAAAGAAGCAGTTATTCTGCCCTGTAAACATCATATGTGCATATGTGTGAGCATTTGCCTATGAGTATGCACTTAAAGGGGAGAGGGACAACCTCCTCCAAAGATGAATTGTCCTGTGGTTTGCCTATGGGTTTGCTTTTTTTTCTTTTTGATGTTTGTTTCCTGAAACATACAGTTTTTCAACAGAACATTCCTAATCTCTATCACGTTAGCCAAATATTTTGGTGGTGCGAGAGTCCTGGGCTCCAGCCCCAGGCACAGGTCCATGTGCCAGATGGCCTGCAGCTCTTCCATTCTCTTCTCCTGGGACTGTTTTATGTTGCATAGAGCACTTAGTTACCAACAGACATGCTGAAAATAGAATATCTTGATTCAAGTCTGTACTCCCCTAATAATTGGACAAAACAGAATGGAACAAAATGGTCTGGGGACCTTTGTGTTGCTATTTTTGTGATTATAAACAGGATGGGTAGCTTCAGAAGATTAAAGAAGAGGAGACAAAACATACTTGTCTCCTGTTGTTTCTCATGCATCTTTTCTCAAATTCCTATACAAAACCTATGAGATGGATGGTTCAGAGCACATTGACCCTCCAAACAGAAAACACTTTTCCTTTCTGAGTAAAAACAGATGTTGATTCTCCCTATCTGTATTACATATACTTGTATATACGCAGCAGTTTTGGGGTCAGGTGCCATCTTTCAACACGGGGTTGCCTTGTGCTTGCCTCTTACAGCATTTCTGGTGTAAGGATGTGCCCAGGTTTTTATCTGTTGTGCCTGCTCTCAGCTTATTTTCTCCACTACCTCGGAGCTTGCCTGACATTATAACTCTGCAAAGTGAGGGTAAGACATTGGTGCTCTAATTTGCTAGCACTTCATATTCGCTTGGCAAAAGCATAAAAAAGGGAATTTCTCTGCGGATTTTGCAGGCAGCTGGGGACAGCAGTGGTGAGAGGCTTTGGGTCTGGCACATGCCCAGCTGCCCATGGGTGAGCAGAAACAGCTTCCCCATCCACTGGGGAAGGCAACCTCTGTTACATCATATTGCAAAGGATTCCCTTTTAGACTACAATATAACTGCCAGTTTCTATACCTTCAAGCTGTTCTTATATAACAGCATTTTCTTTGTCTCTCTGACTGTTGTATCTAAGCTGTGTATCTGAAATCCAATTAATTGCATTTTTATTATTGCATTTCTTTGCTGTAGCTCAAAAGTTTGCCTTCAAAGGGGCCGCTGTCTCTCCTGAATGCGTAACACCTCCCTGATAGATCCTGGGAATGTCAGAATATAAGCATGGCTCCATAATAAGTCCAGGTGCCTCTATGGTGCAGTGGTGTGTCCAGATGGCAGATAGAATACTTTCTTTAAAACACTGTCTGCAAACTACACTGAGCCTGTTGCTTTCAAGGTGATGGACTATGCAATTCTGAGTGTATTTTTGTATTAATGAAAGAAGAAGAATTTTCAGGAAATTCAGGAGAGTCACCTTAATCTGAAATGAGCTCCTTCTTCAGACCAGACCTGGGGCTTGGATAAACCTGAGCCTTTAAGGAGACAGTTCTTGGTTGCTATAAATCCATGTGGTCTTATTGCAGTTACTAAAGCAGCATATGTACCAGCTTATCGCCTGGCTCTTATCTAAGTTTATGTCTCATTTATGTTTAATCACACTGAGTCCAGCCTCCTGGGAACCATCAGGGGTTCAAAATACTGCCACTCAGGCTGATCTGCAAGTCTCATGCAAAGAATGTTGCACTGGTATAGGAGGTTTAACAGGAATTTTGCAGTGCCTAATTGTGAACTAAGCTACCCCCAGGCACCTCAGCCGGTCCATCTGTTTTCAAACCCTAAAGTCTAGCATGGACTTTTCTTGGCAGGTAGGGGGACAACAGAGTTTTAGGACACTGTTCCCCCTTCCCCATCCCCTCCCTGCTTGAAAATGTGCTTGTGAAACCTAAACACACTGAAGTTTGATAGGTTTAGAGGATCTGGGTTGCATCAGCCTGTGATAATTCCTTTCACAGTGTTGATCAAGGACCAAATCAGGAGAAAATAGGCACTGAAAAAAAAAAACAAACCAGTGAATGTGCAGCTGTGAGGCTACTGGGACAATTTACCTTAGTGCCACCAGCCAAACATTCAAATGTGTTTGTTTGGTACTTCGAACAATTCAAGACTTAAAAGAAGATGAGTGCTTTATGGCAGCTTAGCAACCTATGAAGGAGTCAAACACACATAATGCAAGACGTGCTTGTCTTGTCCTGAAGTCCATAACTGTTGCCCTGCAAGTGCTCACTGTATTATTTCCAGTGCCGGTCACTGTTAAGGGTAGCATGACTTGCTTTGTAAGTCTCTGCTGCTTGATTCAGCAGTGTTGTAATCTAAAAGTTATATTGTAATGGATTATAGAACACAGTAATTCCTACTGCAACACTGATCCATACAGTCTCAGCCTATGTTAGCTCTGGCCTTAGCGCTGAACACCAAGGCACAAAATGGCACTGTTTACCTCTCTTTACAAGGGGTGATGGTGGGGCAGCAAATCACTCACCTTAATGCAGATAACAAGGTTCTGCTGTGACTTAATTAGTACAGATCTAGTTTTTATGGTTATCTATGAGGACTTGAAAAAGATCAGTTATTACTCATGTTTGTACGTTCTCAAGTGAATAGAGCACTTAAGCTTCAAGTGATATTTAAAAAATTAAATCAGTATTTTAATAGTACCTCTTCAGCATTCTTGCCTTGTGTTAGGCAGAAAACAGTAAGCCTGGCTATAATGAATGTACATGAATGCACATATACACGAGGCAGTATTTGTATTAAGTAAGTCATGATTTCTCTTAGGAGAGCATTCAGTACAAGGTCCCTGTTGTACAGCGCCATTCTCTTGCTGCACCTGTAACTGAATTTGTCCTAGAAATCCACTGCATATAGTTTCGGTAGTATCTTCCTGTATTTAATTTAGTAATCCTAAAAACTGCCCCTCAATCACATCATCTTTAGTTTTATTCAGATTGGGAGGATTCTAGAAGTGGGAAGTCTTTATGCACAGGTGCTATGAGATATCAGCTGGATCATGTCTAACTAGATAGCACACACTCTGGGTAATTAATTTTTTTTTTTAGGCCATGGGTCGTTCTTTTCTTCCACTGTTCTTCCACAAGACCTTTACAATCATCAAAACAATAAAATCAAATTCCTGTCAGCAAAGCTGAATCTCACCTCGCACATTTTGATGATCATCACAATGTGATGATACCAAAACCCTAATTTTTAAATTTATGTATCTTGTTCAAAAACAATTACAATTCCTTTGTGGGCTTAGTGATACAGGACAAGGTCCCCTTTGCTATCATCTTCTTGTCCTAACTTCCAGCTCTAGTCACTGTACTAATCCCTCTGCTGCATACTCACCTTCTGTCACACTCATTGAGTCCTCCTGACTTTTCATCTAAAAGAAGCTTGTCATCTGACTTTCTCTTTTTTTTTTTTCAATTAAAAAATGCTCTAGCCACTATGATCATAAAATATCAAAAGAATTTCATAATTAAGAGTCCTTTACTGTTCTTCCCAATGGTCTGCTTATGTCCTTGCTTTTAGGTTTTACTTTTCTAATTTTTGTCTGAAGGAACAGCCTGTTTATACCTAGAGATGGAGCTAACCATGGCTGTAGCACTTTAATTGCACTGTCCTGTTTCTATGCAGCTTAAAAGAAACAGGTCACTGGCCATTTTCTCACCTCTGCAGAGCAGAATGAACACTGCAGTGTCAGCTGGACATTAATGACTTAAATTACCTTTAATGAAATGAAAGATATTTTGGGTGACCTTCTTGGTTGGGGTGAAAAGCAGAAAAAAGAAGGCAAAACTCTGATATATGTTCCTTAATTTGTTTCTACAGGTTCCCTTGGGCAAAATTACTGCAGTGGTGCAGTCAGCTTTTTTTCACAAGGCCTGCCATCAGTAGCAGTGCTGAAAACCCTTACATTATGAGTAACTTTACAGGGCAAAGGTGGTATTAAGCAAGTGTTCATGTAATGTACTGTGCGTCTGGCATTTACAATGTGCTGATGCTGCACTAAGTGTCCAGCTCTTTCCAGGTTCTTTCACCAAGACTGACTTCAGATATTAAAATGAGAAATTGTACAATGAAAACCATGATCTTGGAATGTCCCTTTCATAGTCATCAGAAGGCCTGCATGCCCCTCTGGTTGGCTGCGAAGCAGCTTGTGGTGCCTCAGAGGAGAGGGATATGATGGCAGTCTGGAGTAGACTGTGGAGGAGAAAACATAACCAGGGCAGCCTACAGTGCTGCCAAGCCTCTGTGCAAACAGGGTGGGTGAGTGGGTGTGGGGAGAGAGGGATGGATAGAACAGGGCCAGTGGAGGACAGGGCAGCAGGTCACTGCTGCACTGTAAACCAGACAAGCAAAGACAAGTGTCACAGCTAAGGTTGTTATGTACCAGGAATGTATACAGAAGCTGGGAGACAGGGCTCTCCATGTCCAAGCACTGGTAACAGGAGGATTTAGTGCAGAAAGTGTGGGTGGGAAAGCAAGCCTCAATATGCCTGCTGTTAACAATCTTGATGCCCCAGGGGCCCAAGTGTGGTGCATTAGGCATGAGACCTCTTTCCTATGGAGTTAAATCTCGGAGGGCAGTGTGTGCTTGCAATTTCACCAGCTTCCTCCATCAGCAGCCTCCTTGCCTCCTGCATCCTTGGGGCTCACATGCACAGAACAAAAATCTTCTGGGAGGTTCCTCACTTCCACACAGCACTGTCTTCTCTCTCCAGTGTGAGTTCATGCAACTGGCAGGGAGCAGAGAGGGGAGTCCAGGCTGTACTTGGCTGTGCTGCAACATGTGATGAGAAACAGAGCTGGTTGTCAGTGATGTCTTTATCCAAGAAAATTAGTTACTTGAAGATCATGTAGTGAATTTAGAGGTGAACAAGTCTTTTTTAGATAGGTGAATAAAACTGTGAGTCTAAAAATAGATGAGGGAAAGGGCAAGAAATGTGACCCAGCATAATCTATAGAAAAGAAGGCATGGGACAGGGTGTTGTAATTTCTAGTTCCTAGCCTTGTGTTTGGTTGTCTGGACTACTCTTCCTTCTACTGCCCCATCTTGAATTTCATTAATTTAATTACTTCAATGGGAACAGGAGCAACACCTTCGGCTGGGATTGTCAAGGACAGTTGAGGAAGTCAGAGACTCACTCTTGGTTTCCAGAGTGATTTTGTTGTTTTAAAACCTATTGGAAAGCCAAGCTCTCAGTTACTTGTAAATAGTGGCTTAGGGAATTTGAGGTTCTTTTATTTGCCTCCTGCTTGCAAAGCAGGAGGTCAGAAGAATTATGTGGACCCTAGTAGAGCCATCAGTTCATTGTTGTATTTGTTGGCCATTGCACATAGCCATCAGATTCCTTGACAGTAAGTATGTACATATGATCTCTATAGTACATTTTAAAGACTATTAAAAAAAAGGTAAATCTAAGAGTTGTGTGACAGGTAGAATTACAACAATAAAATCACAGTATGACCTACTGGATCCACCTCTTGAATGTCTCAAAATGTGTTAGTACAGGTAAGGCTGAAGATTATAAACTCAAAAATGACTGAGAACCTACCAACACCTTGGGCAACGAAAGGGACAGCCTGTGACTGCATGGACATCTACAGCAGAGAGCAAGGAAGGAGTCAGTTTTCCCTCTTCATCAATGTGACTCTCTGAGTTTCTGCCCATGCCTGCTACAGCGGACTTAGCAGCATGAGTAGATCATGCAGGCATAATGGAGATCCCCCTTTATTTTCCAGGATATGCAAGGATTTATAGTGCAGTGCAGGAGAGTAAGGCAGGCAGATGTGTCCAAGCTGTGAGTTAGGTCAGCCTGAGGGTCTCACCATGCACTCTGAAGGAGGTCAATGGGAAGGGTAAGAAGGACGGTGTCTGGCAGAATGACTGCCTGAGCCATACAACATAGCATATCATTTTTCTCCCATCTTTATACAGGTGTTCAAGGAGTCATGCAAGCTGTTATCCTTGGATACTGCATGCACATCAAATTTGCACAGCCAGCTGCACTCTGCATGCAGGTCACATGCAGGTAAATGCACATGCAGCAAGTTTGGCATGCCACTCTCCTTCAGACACACAAATGTCAGCATAAGGCATGAGAATTAGAGACCCACAGCTGAAAAACTAACCATTAGCATGCAAAGGAGTTTCCGTATCATCAGAATCCCCTGTGCCTTGTCTTACCATAAATGGATCATGAATAAAACATTCTGAGTCATGGAGATGATCACAGCTCCCATAATTGCAGGTGAGCAATGTAAAGATGGCATGGTAACACCACCAACTCCATCCCACTAAAGGACACGGGGAGTGACAGAGAAACAGTCATCTCGGCTCCATCAGAAGAGCCATCTCAGGAGCTTGTCTGCCTACGATGGAGGCACGTGTGCATCTGCAAAGCATGATTAGATAAATCTACAACCGCAGTTCCTGGCTTTGCTACAGGGATGCTGGACAGGGAGTTCAGGTCCATCCCAAGGCATGGGTGGACTCTTATGCAACTCCTCCACTGACTTTTTGATTTAATCAGTAAATTCTGTGCAGCATTGGGCAGAATTGCCTCACCACAAAAACAGATACATGTAAATGTTTATTCACATTTGCAGAACTGTAACTAAAAAGGGGACAGAGCTGACTTTGAGACAAAATTCCTTTCAGGATTTGTGGATAGCTGAGGTAACTCAAAACTCTCATTGTGCCCATCCAGCAGGAACTGTGGTGCAACCTGCCATTTCTAAAGCCTTTCTATAGGGGTAGGGACACTAATGGCAGAAGACAGGGCTGACGTTTAGTCCCAGAGAAAGGAAAAGAATGCAAAGCACCATTTCCAGATTTGCCCTTTTTCTGGGAACACTTGTGTAGAAGGACCTGCTGCTTGCTCCTCTAGTTCTGTTGTGGGTGACCTGTAAAACAAGCACACAAATACATGTGCATCCATCTGTCATTCCAGCTGCAGCTCTGATTTGAAAGATGCAACTATATACTGGTTAAAGTTACTTTCTAAATCTGTCATGATTGGTAGTGTTTCATGTTTCTTGGAAGCAGCCTGTTTCAGGTCACAGCGTGTAATTAAAGGCAATTAATGCAATTACTCACAACTGTGCTACTGATAATGCTCTGGATGCCATAAGGGCACTGTGCTTCCTGCTGGCCATCACGGGCTGTGCCTTTGTGTTGTCATTGTGGTTAAACCAAGGGGCTGAAAATGGGAGAAATGTACAATTTATTGTTTCTAACTCCCTTCACACTGCAAATTTCAAGTGTGTTAGGCAGACTTCAAATCCCTTTGTCTATTCTCTTTTCTCTTCACTGACTGATGGAGACAAGGGTGAACACTGCCGTGGAAAATGGTCATAGCTGAAATGTTATAAAGCACTTATACATAAAAATATATTTCACAGTAGTCTGTTCTACAATTAAACATGTAGTAAATGTGTCAATTTCCACTAATAAGTTTTATGGTTATGGAGTAACTATTCAAAGGGACTGTAATGTTAGGCAGTAAAATCTGAAAGACTCGAATTAGCTGTGGACTTCAAACTTTTCATTTGGAATCCAGCCCTGTCTTTCCCTTTTGTCTCAGCTGCTGCCAAGTAATTTACAGTTCAAGAAAGGCTAATGGAGCTATAAACAAAGCACAGATGCCTCTCACATTTCCTTTATTGGGCTGTGGTATGAAAACAGCCACTGCTTCTAGAGGAGGGCACATGCGTCATTACAGAAGTGTCTCAAGGCTCCTGGTTATCTGCAGAAAAGGTACACCATAAATCATCTTTCACCTTCATTGGGCTGGCTTAAGGGGCCGAAACCTACCTGAATTCACTCTCTGTCCTCTGGGTTTATTTTTGTAAAGTGAGCGTTGGCCTACTGGGATGATTATTAAACTCATTAAGTCGCTAAAGAAGGATGACTACTGTAAGCTTGGTTTTAAAAGATGTCTCAGATAGGTAGTGGGATATCTTTGATTCACCTCAGGAGCCCGTCAATCACTGAATGCACATTAAAGTTCAACATTTCCCACTCACACCAGCATGAAACAAAAATATCTCAGCTGAGCTGAATGGTGTTGAAACCATTTTATAGCAGTGCAGTTGTGACTGAGTTAATTAACATCAGGTCAGGGCTGCTCTGTGTTCTCCTATGCTTTTCCCAAAATGCAGGATCAGCAGTGCTGGAGCCTGGGTAAACAGCACTGTCCTGCTGAGGCTGATGTCTCTCAGCACTGCTGCCTCCAGGGCTAGGTCCTGCTGCTGCTGCTGCTGCTGCTGCTGGGGCAAGGGCACCGGGTTGCCTAGGCGAGCCAGAAGCTTCAGCAGGGAGGGCTGAGCCCACCTCCCGGCTTCTCACAGGAATGGTTGCAGGAAAAGGGAGTCCATGTCCTTGGAAAGATGCAGTAGGATCCATGCAATACTTCCTTTGGAGAAGGCTGACTGTTGGCAGATGCCAGTAACTGATGGTCAGCTTCACCGCAAGCGGGTGTGTTAGTACATACATGGATATTTCAGGACATGAGTCCAAAAGAGCAAAGCTATGTTAGCCTGCACGTGCACCTTGGAGTTCACTCCCTGATTCACTGGATCGGTTTGCTGGCTGTGGGACCTTGCAGGGCAAGCAGTCCTGTTGGGTACAGACAGTCTCTGTGCAAAGCTCTTTAGTAGTCAGCATTGCCCTGCAATGAAAAGGCAAGGAGGCTGGGTCATGCATGTACCAGACGGCCAGAGGAAAATCTTTCCAGAGTGACATTCTTCATGAGCCCTGATGTTAAGCATTTGCATCTCAGCTGGCAAGAACTGCGGGTTGCTTTTTAGGTCTGCTCAGAACTATAACTTGTCAAAGCATGGCAGAGTTGCAGCAGAGACCTTGAGACACCTCACAGCTCGAGGCCCTTTTCATGTATCCCTGCCCCTCCAGCAAACTTCTGCTGTTCCACTGAGTGTGTGGCTTGCAAGGCATTTTGGAGAGCCAACCTTTAGATGGGTGGTATAACTATAAAGGGAGGTCAGAAACCAGGTCTCTAAGATATGATATTTAGGATATTTGTTCTGATACTAAAGGGGAAGGGGCTCCTACCTGCATAGGACATTATTTCTGTACTGCATTGTACAGCCCATACAATGCCAAGCAACCTTCAAGACTTTCACCCTCTGTATGGTTTCTCCTGTCCGGCTTTGCAGAGCATATTGAGCATAACTCAGGTATGTACCTACTGTTCTAAGTTCAATTTCGTCTCAGCTGCCCCACTTCTGCTCCCATCCCCATTGCCCTCTGATGCAGTGAAAAGCCAAAATCAGGACTCAATAGTCTGAACAACTATTAAGCAGGTATTCTTTATTGCAGCAGTGGACACACAGGGAATCACTCCTCCTAATGTTCATGCCCGCACAGTGTTAGTTGCATAATTTATACAAGCTCTTCATACATATTCATTATTTTCCAATAACTCATTATCATATGCAAATGTCCTTTGTGCAGCCCTGTTGGTGTCTCCCGGTGGTCATCAGGAGTCTCTGGATGAAGGACATACTCTTCCTCACTGTGTCCGCTAGTTGACTTTTGCTTTCACACAAACTCAGTTCTGAGATTATGTATATACTGTCCTTGAGGGATAGTTTGTTCTGGTTTAGTGTTTTGCTCTGCAATTCCTTGTCTTTATGGTTCTGTACATCTGCTTCTTCTAAGGTCAAATGTTGTCGTCGTAACTTTGTTTAGGCATTTCTTGTCTTGAAGCCTTTCTGACTCCCTCAAAGCAACAAGTTTTAGTCATAACAGTCCTAACTCTATCACCTCAAACACACAATGCGTGGGTGGACTAAGGAGTCCCCAGCTGGGAATTGGTGTCCCTGCCCAGCCCAGAAGCACTGCGGCACAGAAGCTGTCCCTCTGCACGTGGTCAGGAATTTCACCGTAAATGTCGTTGCAATGTACAAGTGAACAGGAGCTTTTCTACTGAATTCAGTTACACCTTCTTTTGATATTTAGAGTACATTCACTACAGTGGTATGACTATTAGGAAGAACAAGATATGAAATAGCATGCCATTGGGGAAGGGGAGGGCCTTAATCCAACTGGAAATGGGCTACCGTGGCAGGCTAGATGAATGCAATTTAGTTTCCCTACAATAACCGAAAGGGTTTTCGTAAGAGTGCTCAGTGGGCCATCATCCACTGCATCAGGTTTGTAAAGCTTTGCATCTTCTGTCTTTTGACAGCTATGTCATGTGCATGTTTGCTTAGAGAATTTCCTTGCAGTCATGGCTCTGGCTGTGGAGGAGAGCCCCTATGAGCAGTGACTATAGACTACTCACCATTCAAACCTCCTCTATTTTGTGAGAATCAGTGTAAAGTGTGCCAGGGCTGCTTTCCAAATAGATGGCAATGTCATGAGTGCAATCCTGGTTGTTGGCCAGGACGAAGACTAGGAAGAGCTGCAACTTGAGTAGCTCCTGAGTCACTGAATAATCAAAGATAATCCCATCTTCTAGTGTTAGAAGCAGAAAGTGAGATGTGAAATTTTGCATTAATAATCAGTTTATTATATACATTAGTATGTAACCACAAAGCCATTTAGGAGTCAAGGTTGTGATGACTTGAGCCTTGCCTTCATTTCAATGTCCTGAGGCTCCTGAATGCCCCTGTGGAACCCAGCTGATGAGGCATACAGCTAAAACCAGAATGTCCAGAGAGTTTCATGGCACAGTCTGACACTCTCCTTAATGTCACACCGCTCTGCACAGATGTGACAGCAGTGCTGATGCTTTGTGTCCAACTCAGACAGAAAGGGAGGGGAGGAGGACATAAAATTGTGCTTCTGGCAAGAGGAAGAGGAATTGAAGATGTATGGGGTGAGCTGTTAACAACCATCTCTGGTCAGTCAGTTCTGCTGTGTAGACTGGGATTTGAGCTACAGGTCTGAATTTTCTCTGTCTGCCTCTGAGTCACTGCCAAACACTGTCAGGAACCTCTGATCCTGATTTGCCACAGAAAGAAAAAGCTGTTTGTTCTCTTGGCTCTGTAATGTACTTTAGATTTGACCCAGCAGGCCCATATCTGGTGGAGAAAGACTTTCGGTGCCTGGTATTTGTCTTTTTTTATCGTGGTAAAGTTACCAATAATACGGAAACTCAGAAAAAATATCCACGAGTTGCAGAGATGAATCAGCAGAGCTTTTGACTGGTATCAATTTACAGACCTTGCCTAGTGATCAAATAAATTTAAATCTCTTGCCCCATTACTCCTGAATCATCTAGTGTCTCAGTGGGCAGTTTTTAAAAAATTGCAATTTAAAATATTTATTGTGTCCATATTAAATGCATTCTGTATTTTACAGTTGTCGTTTGATTTCAACACAGAAAAGCTCTAAAAAACTTTGGCTGTTGGTGCTCCCTAGTGGTGAAGTTTGTCTGCAGTAAAGCTGCAGGAATTTTTCTAATGGTTGTGCAATTCCATATCTTAATTGCTTTAAATTTAATTCCCTCAGAAAGCCCGTTTGGGGATATAAAGTCATTCACACACATCAGTGCTTGCAGGACTGCTCTTTCATGTAGCACAGGACCATTATGATGTGAAAAATGTACACAGCAGCAAAGAAAATCCTTTTTCCTTCCTAGGCTTTGTTCATTTCTGTTGTTAGCATTAATGTGCTACATAAACTTTCCTAAATAAGATGAGATATGCCACTTTTGTTTCTTTTCTCATTCTGTATCAGACAGAAAGCCAGGCACCAGCTCAGTCAGGAAGACACACACAAACACACACAAGCATGGAGAATATTTCTGCTCTCAAACCCATCCCTCGGGGCCATTTCCAGCATCAAGTGGTGAAGTTCCCAGTAGGGTGGTCAATCCTGTGGTGGGCTCCATGGCTCTCTCCCCATTAATGTGCCAGGCTGGGGCCAAAGCATTGGCGAAAAGAACTCTGATGAACGCCAAACTGGCATCAACCCATGCCTCTCTCTTGGGCTGAACTTTACCAACTTGAGAAATATCTGAGAAAGGAGGAAATGCCACAGCCATGGGTCTATTCCTGCCTGCAAAATAGCTGTATGCAGCCAAGTGCCTCAGCTCTGTAGAGCAGCAGGAGCCAAGCATAACCATGTTGCTCCTGAGCAACAGCAGTTAAGCCAAAAGAAGTCTCTTCTGCCCTCATCCACTGCCAGCTGTAGTACAGGAATTACGCTGAGCCTGAGCTTAAAGCCTTCCAGACTGGATTTGCACTGGTAAATTCTCATTGTGCCAATCTCCTGCATAAACCCCTAAAGCCTTTGGGGTTCCCCCGCACACACTGGGATTTATGTCTACACAGGCAAATGAAGGAACAAAAGGAGAAGTTGGTACAATCTATATATCCAGGTCTGATATCCTTTAAATACAGGTATGTAATATATACATATAAGCATATAGAACATCTATATATCTTTTAAATTACACCACTCTCATTCAAGCCCAGTGCAATATTGTTGGCTCAGGTTCATTTCTGTGAATGGCTGCTAAGGCTGTATTGCAGGGAAGGCAGTACCACGGCACCACATATGCAGAGGCAGTTGGGTGCTTCTGCCCCGGGAACCTGCCACTAATTCCAGTCCAGTAAAGGACAAGGCTGACTGTGACAGTTTAGATTCTGCTGAGAAAGCAAAATTGTCCCAGGACTTTGAAAGGCCCCAGAGAAACAGCAGAGTCAGAGCATCATCTCTTTTTGCACAGAGGCAGTGAGTCTGAGCAGGTAATGGGAGCGCTGGAACAGGAGCGATGATTAGGGATGTACCCAGTTCCCTTCGCCTCTTCCCTGTGGGGTGGCTTTCAGGTGCTGGTTTAATCAAACAAGGTGTTTTAACTAATGACTATCAAACTTTTTGATAGTAAATACCATTGTTTATCAGGGAACCTTATTGCTTCATATTGTTCCTTTTGAAGCTTTTTCTATCCTTTTTTCTTTCAGGCAGGATCTTATCTTCCTACCTTCAGCATTTTCAGCACCATGTTATCTCTTTCAGGAAGTTGAGACCTACCAGTAAACTGGCTGGGAGAAAATTGAAATCAGTCTGTGGAACCTGTAAAGGAAAACTTCAGCTCCTAGTGTTCACCTTACATATGCACATTACTACACCTTCCCTCCTGATGCAGGAAAGCCCAGTACTGCAGATGACTCCCACAGTTGCAAAGTGTATTTCCAGCAGCCTGGAACAGAGCCTTTTCCCCATGTGGTTTCCATGACTTGGGTCAGCTTTTGAGAGTTGGTTCCTGGGAGTTTCCAAAGCCCATAAGCAGGTGATGGACATCCCAGCTCCCTGGCTGCAGACAGGGAGCAGTTTCCCTGGCAAATATCAGGGAGATCAGCTGTGGCACAAGCCGCTGTCCCTGAACTCTAGGTATGCTCACAGGTACTCACGGCACTGGTGTCTGGGTCAAGCATGGATAAAGCTGCAGACTTATTTGTTACATGAAATGACATGTGTTTTCTCCTGTCTTTTGACTAGAATACCTGTTCAACTATGGGGTACAAATGCCTCACAGCTCTGTTGTTCTTCCTGAACATTCTGCCATCAGGAGAGGCTAGTGGGTTTCAGTTTTGGCTGTTCCAGTTGATTTCCCACCGCTTCGAAGCAGGAAGGGATGTCTCCTGGTGCATCTTTTAGGAGACAATTTTTTCTCAAGGTTCTTGCAGGTTTGTTTTAAGCCTTATTTGATTTGGATGCATGAAAAATAGAGCAATAACTGTACTGAGGAAATCCTGCTCTGTGATTTGTTCTTATCAAGTTTAATCACCTTGATTTAACTACTCATAGGGTTGTAGGAAGGGTACATGTGTGATTTAGGTTTTTCTGGGCAAACCACAGATGAGATCTATTCAGCAGAGATAACCATGGGGGGGAAAAAAATGCAAGGCAATGGTAAAATATGTCCATATTTTTCAAATTAATTTCAAGCATTTTTCAATTGAAAATTATTAGTTTTTCTTGAGGAGGAAAAAAAAAAGAAAAAAAAACCTTCCCCTTTTAATAATGTCAGTCACCATAAATGCAAGCTTTCACATTTAAAAAAATAGGGCGAAGAAGATATTTTCTATGAAAAATGTCTTAAAGGCAATTTCCATCAAAGTTTTGACAAACATTTCAACTGCTTTCATAAAAACACTGATCAGAATATGTTTTACTGGTCACTAATGATGCCATCTTATTAGTACTTGTGAAGTGTTAACCAGGAACCAAAATAGTTAAATGAAATATGAAAGTTTAAAATAGTAGGCATGCTTTAGATGCAAATTCCTCACCATACAAGCAGCTTAAATAGTATCTACATAACGCTAGCTTTTATTTATTCTGAAAAATGTTATAAGGTAAGGTCGCATTCACCTGGGCTAATACAAGATGTGGGCAAGCAGACTAATTCATGCTCCCTCCTTCCAGCTGTGTACCCAAATCACTAGCTAGCACCAGCTGCTTTCTGACCTCCTTCCTTCCCCATAAACCTTGAAGTGGTGGCTGCAGCAGGCTCCTTGCTCTAGTGCGGGAGGGATCCTGGTGCTCTGTGTTGCAGCTCATGCAATGGAGGATGTGTGACTCCTCTGAGATAGACCAGCTCAGTCCCTTCATTCAGATGCTGCTTCCTCCTTCCTTGGTGGCTGTTTCGGCAAGCAGGGTGTGGCATAAAGGGTGTCTGTCTTTCCATCCGTCCTCCACGAGGTGGCTGAGTGAATGCCTGCATGCAATGTTTCTGGTTGGTCCCCTGTCCTATCCTCTGCCGGTAAGGTGCCTTACGAGCATGGAAACTGGGATTTAGTTTCCCCGGAATTTTATTTTTCCACGGTGTGGTAGATAAAAAAAACACTTTTAAGCGTTTCAGCCCCTGGCACAAGGGGTGCTTTTGCTACTTTGGGGGGAATGTGCCTGTGCTGTAGTTGTGCTCGGGTCAGAGCGTGTCGCTGGGTGTTAATAGGGATGAAATCCACTGTGGCCTCTAAAGGTGAAACACCTTAATTTAATTTCCAGGTGATCTGTGGGATGAAGAAGTGACAAAACAGTAGCTTGAATGCATGGGGCAGGTACTGAGCTGGGGTGTCCCTCCTTGGCTTCAACCTACCCATCACCATGGGGTGCAAGCAACAGGGCTGAGGCTCAGCAAACAAAGCTTGTACCAGGTCTTCCTGGTGATGCAAGAAGTGTATGTGCTTTTCAGAGCTAAGTACGCTGAACTGTGCCTGATCTGGAGCAGAGCCACCTGAGCACGTTTTCAGAAGCAGTAGCTGGTTTTGCTTGCTGCTGCCCCAGAGTGTCCTTGGTGCCAACCCTCGCCACAGTGAAGTTTTGAGTCCTGGGATAATACTGATGTACCAAATACTTCCAGCTTGTTAATTAAAGTCAAGGAGCTGCAAACCCTGTATAAGAGAGGGAATGCCTGACTGATTATTCAACAAAGCAGCCAGAGAGGGCAGCTGCAACTCAACGCTTTCAAATCCTGCAGCATAAAATCTGAATATCCTAGCACAGTTCTTGGACAGAAATTGTTTTTCTCCACAGGTGTTGCTGTTTCAAAGCATCCTCTGTGCTGATATAAGCCCTCTTCTCAAAGCCTTCGCCCCTGCTCTTCAATCCTGTATCTCCTTCAGATCGGTGGTGGCAGCCAGGGAGGAGGAAGCAGCATGGGTTTCCTGGTGAAGCAGAGCACAAGAGAAGGGTGCCTGGCTGCAGGCAAAGCTGCCCGCCACCGCCATGCCATGCCAGAGGCAGTGCCACCCCGTCATCAGACAGCGCAGTGATGGACAGAGTAAATAAGATATTTTATGATTCACTCTTATTGCCACAGGATATGTCAAAGCAGCTCAGTACTGAAGCCATTCAGATGGCCTTTCGTGCTTAAAGGTGCCTTCGTTTTCTTTTTGTTTCAATATCCCTTCTCATGGGGGGCATATAGGGTGATAGAAGTCTAAAGAGGAGGAAAAATACTTCACTGAATTATTGAATTACATGCAAAGTGTATATTCTGCCCAGTCCAGCCTGATACTAAATTTTAATCAGCAATGTGGGGACAAGAATTTTCTCTTATACTTTGTTTTCAGGAAGATTTTGAGGGGAAAAAACGTCTAGTGAATAGTATCAGTTTATGCTCTTAAAAATCCAGACTTTGTCCGAGAGCAGACAGCTGAAGACGTGTCTGCAAGATCTGTGTGAGATGAGGGATGCAGTTCAGTAAACTCTTGCTGTTCATCATCCAAGGAACTGGAGGTAGGTGGTAACAGTCCACAGGTGTGAATTTTATGGGACAGGATAAATGATTTTTCCTGCCTAGGGGATCTGGGAAGCACTGGGGGATGTCACTGAAATTGAAGAGCTCTTTGACTTCTGTGTTGCTTACCCCCCAGAAAATGTTGTGGTGTTTGCCCCCTTCTTTCTGCAGTTTCTCTACAGTTCAAGAGTTTCTCCCTTGAGCAGAACTTTGCGGTCAGAACATAGGCTGCTCTGAGAGCAGGGTCAGAGTTTGACTTGGGAGGATAACACGGTTTTTCTGAGTAGGAGGATTTAGGTGTAGGATGAAATAGATGTGGTGTGACCTAGAGAAACCCAGCTAGAGACCCTACAATCTCAGGTAGAATACTCACTGGATTTCCCTGCTCCCCTTGAGATAACATTTCCACACTCTTTGAAAAATGTTCTTTTATAAACACATTGCAGCAGAGATGAAGGGATGTTATGTTTGTTTTGCTGGATAAATATTTCTTGTAGAAATAATGAAATTGGGGCCATGGATACGTGCATAGACACTCCCAAAGTCTGAGTGTTGTAAAATGGCATGCATCTATACACTGACCTCTCTGGGTTGCTCCCAGTTTGATTCCAGTGATAGTGCTTTGATCTTTGGGGAATGCTGTACCAGACCTTGAGACCAGACACTTGGTAAGGTTGTGAAAGCCTGCAGGACCACAGTCCAGAGGAAGAGCATCTTTTAGTGCTGATACTTTTCCATATGAAAATCGGTCCTAGAAGGCAACTTTGTTTGCATGAGCCATTGCTTGCTATATTGCTGACTAGATTGCTAAGTGTTTGTATCTCTAAGCAGACTTACTTGATTTCTCATACTTTTAAAAAGTCATGAGGAAACTTTGCGAGTAGCTGACTGTGAGGACAGAAATTGAACATGAAGTGATGTGTCAGCACTAGCGTATTGCCCGCTGTTCAAATGCCCTAACACATCCTATGGTATAAGGGAAAGATGCGCATATGTAAGTGATCATCTCCAGCCAGGGCAGAAGAGATTGAGATTGCTCTGAGGCTATCCTATAGGAAAAGCCTGTGAGAAGCTGAGGTATATATATGGAGAGCAGTCCCGCAGTGTCACAAGGTGTGCTGCCACACTTGGGAAAACCTCCTTTCTCTAGTCACTTTGGTTGCATGAGTACCAGCTTTGTTGTCCTGGTCCAGACCCTTCATGCCTCTAATCAGTTCGCTTGCTTGCAAATGAGCTGACAGCCTCCTGGGCCACATCAGCAGTTACATGCAACTTCGCCAAAATGTGAGTTAGCCCAAGCACTGCTTTTTGCTGCTGTGGCCTATCAGCTTCAGGAAACTGAGATAAGTTCACATGAACCCCCATCTAAGTATTCAATATTGATGTACTCATGCCATCCTCAAGACCTGACTTTGTTGTGAAGTCTACCAGTGCCAGTCTCCACCTAATATTTCAGTTAATGTTAACTGTGGTCCTTGTCTGCTACCTTGTTGTCTGGTTATGAATGGTACAGACTGCTTGTAGATTCTGTGAAGCACCCTTTCCTTGTAATAATTTTAAAATTTATAAACATCTTTTAGTAAATCCTTATGTTCCTTTTAAGAAAAAGTGTAGAAGTAGTTTCTCAACTAGAATCTTTTAGCGATCTGAGTTACACTACTACAAACACTGAGTTGCAGCTCACAGCTGGGGTTTGTTTCTACAAGCCTGGGAGAAGCCAGGTATTCTGTGTTTGGGGTCCTACTGGGACTGGAGGAGCTGCCTGTAGTAAGCTAGTAAGCCTAGTGCTGAAGGTTAGGAGATGTCCTCTGAAAGGTAGAAGCCTGTATTTTTCACGTAACTTTACAAATCCCACCCAGCAGCAACCATAGAGCCAGAGTGATGGCTATTTTGATTCCTTTCCACAAGTTTACACAATGTAATAAGGACTTGGTGGAACATCAGTTTGCTAATTGTGTCCTCAAGTTGTGTAACAACACTTCCTTGGCCAAACTCAAAACACTAAAAAAAAAAAACTTGCAAAGGAAACTGGAAATAATGCAGAGCTTCCTGCATAGCTTTGTTTTTCTTTTACAAGGATATATATGACCTTGGGTCCCAACAAATTGGGTTTTATTTTTTGAGGACTCAGACATCTTGACATGCTTCTGCCAGTCTGCTGGAGTGAAGGGGGATTCAATGCTGCATTGCTATCTGGGTGGGGGACACACCAGGTATTTGGGAGGTTTTGGGGTCTGTTCCAGACTTTATTTTTTTTTAGGGCAAACTACTTCCTTGGTTTGTGCTTGTCATTGCTGTTCCTGTATGCACAGGTGTATTCTCTCACTTTCCATTTTAATTCCTGCCCTGGCACCTCAGTCTTGGGGTGGTTCCTGTGCTGCAGGGCAGAGGCACTCAACAGCTCATCTGCTGGCTGCACTTCCCCAGGGTTCATGTGTGCCCAGAGCTCACCACAGATGGCAAAAGGCAAAGAGCTGTAAATAACCTCAAATATATTTGGATTTTTGCTTTCTCCTGGAGCCCCACTTTTGCAGAGAGGGTGCAGCAGCAAACAAGTATTTTGCCCGGGCCTGGACTCTGACTCTTGTTTCCTAGTGAAAGCAATAATGAATCCTGAGCATGTCCCATCTTACCAGATTCTCACACTCTTCAAACTGAGAGCAGAGAGATTGTGCAGCTCTATCAGGCAGCACAAGGAGACCTGCAGTACATTGAGCCATTATAGCCTAATGCAAAGGGTTTTTTATCCCTCTCAGCTCATTTTGGGCAGCTACATTTGTAAAGAGATGTTCCTCCCCAATTCTCTAGAGCATGTCTCTCTGGGTGTGCTGGTGGAGAAGCCATTTTGTTCTGACCATTTCTGCCACTGGACCAGATCTTCATTAACAGATAACCAAATCAAACAAAACCTCCAACCTTTCATTTAAGAGATTGCAGCAAACGACACCAAGGTTACACCAGTCTGCAAAGTTGACTGACTTTGCAGCTAACAGTCTTACAGTAAGTTAATAGGGAAGCTTTTTTCTTGGCTTCAATACATACAGGTTACAAGACACATGGGAAAGTATTCTGCGTTTTTTTAATTTTCTTTAAAATGCTGAATTACTCTCTCATGTACTTATATGTCTGTTGATATGCTTCTGATATATTGACTGGTTGGAGTTCTGCTCACACATGAGAATAAACAGTGTTTTTCTATGTATGGTACAGTGAAGGAATGAACAAAGTAATTGAGGGAGTCCCGTAGGGCTTCATCTCTTTTCTAAGCCGGCACTACTGGTGCAAGAAGCCAGGAACTCAGGTAAGGAAAAAAGCTATAATACCTGTCCACCTCTTGGTTCATTGGCAAGGCTGCTGATTTCTGTCTTCAATTTTACCATATTTGGGGTTTGCTTATACTTAAATATCTCTAAATGTCTTGTTCATTGATGAATTATTGTGTAAAAAAGTGCTCTGAATCCTCACTACAACAGCTGTGTGAAGACTTACTGCCTTTCTTTACTAAAGGTGGAAGGAATGTTCTGACTTGACGCAATTTCATTTTTCTCAGTGAGGTATAAAAACCATAATAGAATTTGTGGCTAAAAGCCTAAAATAGAAAAAAATTGCATATTTCATGTCAAACTTTTCAAAATGAAATATTTTGGAGTTTTGTTTTAAAATAAATACTTTACTTTTAAAACTTCCTGTTGGATTTTGGGGTTTTTTTTTCAGGCAAAACAAAATTATAATCTTCTTCTATAACAGCCTATGAAATTCAGTATTAATTCAATCTTATGATGAGGGGAAAAAATCTTTTGCATTTTTCAGTGAACAAATAGTATGTCTGGAAAATGTTTTTCAGGTTTACTAGGCATTATTACTTCCTCAAGACTGCCTATAACCGTCTGCCTCATCAAATAAAGTTTGATTGATCACTGCAGTGAGAAATAGGCTTGTTGTTCTGTCTGCTGTTGGTAGAAAATTCAGATGAGCTTTCAATAGTAATGGTTTGCAGTTTAGACAGACTAGTCAAAACTAAGAAAACCAAAAAGCTGAGGGAAGGATTTGTTGCAGAAAAACACTTATGCAAAGGGGATTTATAAGCATATGAAAATGAATTGGTTACAGGGTAATAGATGGGGCTGCATACTCTCAAGATCCTGTCTGTTGTTTTACAAGTTTTATGGGAAGAACTGTCTCATGCTTTTATTCTTATTCCTAGAAAATATTTTTGAGAACACTTCTAAGCATTGGAGAGCAATAATAGGCCTTTATTTGTGATATTCAAAATTACTTATAAGCAACTTCTTAAATAGAAATAATGCAGTCATTATTAGTACCCATGATTAGATGAGTATGCACTACCTAATCACTACATGATTAGATAATAAGTGGCAAAAAAAGCCATTGTGACTTCTGGCCCTTGAAGTATTAAATAAATTATTGATAAATGTGTATCACGAATTATTGACCCTTTCTAGATACACTGCTTAGTAACTTTATATTGTGAAGCAGACTTATAGACTGCAAATTAGAAGAGAAGTCTCTTTAAGGATACAGCCAAAACCATAAGTGATAGTTTCTTGAACTTTTGTTATCTGTCTGTGTGGAGTAGATGGACACCTTTGGTATGGACAAGACTATGTTAATGCACCTGATCCTGCTGAGCCTGGTGATTGGGAGCAGCCAGGGGTGCTACTGTGAACATTATCCATGGGGGTTGTGGTCTGCCTGTTCACAAACCTGTAATTACGGCACACAGACCAGGCACAGGTAGGAATAAACTATCTCACTCCTTCTATGTTTCTATTTAACCCCTGAGAAAATAAAACTTCTGGGCAGCGGGTCTGCATCTGAAGCTCCAGCTTCCTTAACATACTGAGAAAAATGGTCATATCCAAGTGTTTACCAGATGCATAGATTATATTTTAATTGCGAGATTATTATTTACAAGATTATGTATACAGAGCATTACAGTGCCTCCAAACAAACCTATACCTGCCAACACACGGAGTGAGGAGAGAACAGCCAGGTCCTGCGATGGCCTTGCCAGTAGTGTCCATTGAGCAACCAGCCCTTGTGGGCACATGGGGCCGGCACTCAGTGACTTGCTCTGGGAGCTTTGCCCAGTGCAGAGCAACACCATGGAAGGGGTGAGCTCCAGCATGGCAAGCCTAGAGAAAGTTCTTCCCTGTACGATTAATTTTGTTACAACAATTAAAGTCAAATAAAGGTTCAGCAGCACCAGATTGGATGCAATTGAGTGGTGTACTCTAAATCTGTGAGAAATCCCCTTTTTTGCTCCTGGCTCTTTCTGTAGCTAGTCTCTGGGAAAATTGAAGTGACATGAATCACAAAGAATTGCTCTGTAAACTTAAGGCATATTTTGGTTTTTCTTTAAATTAACATTCTGCAACAACATATTGTCACTAAAGTTTTTTTCATTGGGCTCAAATAATTTTCTTTATCAGCCTTTACCCAGAGTTAGAGAAAATCTGTAGTCTGTCTGATTCCTTCCTAGCCTAACTTGTTCAATTTTTTTTAGGCAAATAAGAATGGATGAATATTATAGCCAAAACTTCTGTGACCAGATGTGCACAAAGCAGGAATCTCGTGCATGTAATCAGCAAACATGTCCTATCAATTGTCAGCTTGGAGACTTTGGCCCTTGGTCAGACTGTGACCCGTGCATTAAAAAACAAGTAGGTAGAAAAAGTATTATATGGGTTAAATGCAAAAATTATGCTTAAGAGAGCTCTTTGTTTCAGTCATTGAACTTCATGGCAAATGAGCCACAAAACGTCATTTTAAGTTAAAAGGGAAATTGGTTATGAATTATAACAGTAGAAGATGGAAAGAACAAGTTAAAATAAGAAGATCGAAACAGAAAGGGCTATTTAGTAGTGTAAATCCATTTATGAGAACTTGCTTCAAAAGTTCCATTGTCATTATTAAATATGAATTTTACACATAAAGGAATAATTAAGCTGGAGAGTTAGCATGTCTGTTTAAGCAGGAGAAAGTAAGGGAATCTTTAACTCATCCATAGCATTCTAATGACAAGAAAAATAACAAGCTCAAATCATCTGTTGAAAAAAGTTAACTGGGAAATCCTAACCAGCACTGGCTAGAATTGCTTAGGTTATATCTTATCCTGATAGTCAAGATCATTTTGAGATTGCTGTTAAGAAATCCAGAGTATCATTCCTCCAACCTTTATAGCCGACACAAAAAATAGGTGGATGTACTTAACATCTGTGGAACAAAGTCCCAGGATGGTGCGTTTTCCTCTTGGGCTTGTGTCTATTGACTGATGGTAAACTTAGGGGTGAGATGGTAGAGAGGGAAGAGGTGACAAGTCAGGTTCAAGTGAATTTGACCTAAAGACACCAAACCCTGGCAAATGTAAGGTTGTAGGGAGTGGAAAAGAGCAGAGTGCAGATCATTTGGGGTAATTACGTGGCTGGTGAGCCTGAGCTTTGAGGCTGATCATGATAGCCGTTCTGAGTTTCTGTTCAGATGCAGCCTACCGTTTTCTCTGAATGTCCTGCTCAGCTTCAGAAATCCATGCCTGAAAAGCAATCTTGAAAAACCTGTCAGATAAGTATACCTTTACATACATACATATAACTTTCTGATGCCTGTGCAGGATGAGGGGGACACGAAGAAGCTGTTCTAGGATTAAGTTGTGAACCACCCTGTGGGGTTCCCATCCTGCAACTGGGATGGAGAGTAGTGGGGAGGAACAGCGAGAGAGTGGGAGACAGCAAACAAGCTGTAAGAGCTGAAAAGGGGCATTGCACTCAACTGAACTGACTTTTTTTTTTTATCAGTGTCCTCTGAAATGGCTGAGTTTCTTACCTACATATCCATATATAGAAGCGTTGGTCTTTTTTATTAACTTTAAGTATTGACGCAACATATTTTCTGCTTCAAGCAAAAAGGTGCTTTTGTGGACTGTGATACATTTTTTCCTCCAAGCTATAAAGATCATTGATTGGGTATAAATGTAAACCACCATGAGAATGGAGGATGTCTTCCAAAGTAAGTGTGAAGACTAGTGTAAGCAAGCTCCCAGTGAGGGGGAGGGATGAAGAGGTGGAAGCTCACACAAATAATATAGTGAATCTTATGGATCCCACATGGAGTACAAGGAAGGGTCATCTTTATCTCAAAAGTTTTCAGGTGGTCTGGTGTTGCTCCTCACATTCTCGCTTCAGAGTACTTGATTACTGATTTTTACTAGACATCTTCCTGCATTGTTTGACTTCAAGGTCTGTCTACAGGGTGGGAAGTAGCAGAAGTCTGTGAGGAACTCTGCTTTTCCAGTAGGGAAAAAAATCTTAGAGAAGGAACTGTTCAGTCACATGCAGACAAGTCTCACCAGCAGTCCCTTGAAGTGGAACGGAAAGCTTATCTGAAATTATTTGTCTAGCAGCCTTCAGCTTTTTTATTCTGCATAGAGGGTACCAACTTGGGGAAAGAAAACCCAGTGAGCTCCAGATTTTGCTCCCAGATCTTCTTTAGTAACAGACACTTTCAGGAAAACCATTTTTGTCCTCTCCAATCATGCAGTGCTCCACAGACAAGATCCCCATGTATGGCAGCCAAGCCAGCTGTTTTGCAGATGGCTTGGAAACTATGCCACTTTTAGACTATTTCTATTTCAACAGAGACGATAAAGAACAGGAAAAGTTTCTGTAAGCCCATTCACACACCATTTCCTACTGTACCTTTAAAAGTGAAGATACAGGGACTGGACTTCTGATTCCTCCAGTGATGTAGCCCAGACTGTCACGTGTGCGCTCTATCAGGGCTATTGCGGCTCTTGGATTTCAGTTCCCTGCCTGCCTTAGCTGGGATGATTGCACAGTAGTATATAAAGACAAAAAGAACTGATTACTCCCTTCAGGGCCCTGGTTTTGATAAAGCTTCAGCAGCGCTGAGGGATGTGGCTCTGCCTGGGGGGGCTCTTAGCTACAAAAAAGGCTCACAAAAACAACCCTGGTTTTATTTCTTCTGCCTTTCAGTTTCGTGTCCGGACACTCCTGCGACCATCCCAGTTTGGGGGTCAGGACTGTATCGGGCCGCTGGTGGATTCCCGCCCATGTTTCCCAACTAAGCTCTGCAACATAGTGGAAGTTGAATGCAAGAATAAATTTCAGTGTGAAAGTGGTAATTGTATTCTTCATTGCATAAATACTGCATTATTAGTCAAAAGGTTAGACATTGAGACGAAAAAGGTCCAGATGATCCAGAGCTTTTATATTCCATGCACAAGTGCCAGGGAAAAGGAGCAGGGAGAAAAGTCTACTTAAGGATTTCATACGTATTAGCACCAGCATATGTCTGCAGTTTTTCTATAACCAAAAGTTATTCAAGTGCAATCTCTAGCCTGGGATGTCAGTATGACCGTGGTAGCTAGACAGTAGTACTGTTCCAATAATATCTCTTGGCATAAATTTTTCATGTTAAAACTTTTTTCATTAAATTTGTAGGTATTTCTTGTTTGCTTCAATTTAGATATACCTGATACCTCAAAAAAATTTTATCTACATTTCCTTTTGTTAAACCTTAAGTTAAGGCTTTGCAGCTTCAAAGCAAGGCAAAACTGGCAGAACTGAAACAACAATTTCTTACAGAAGTAATCTAGGCATTACACTGCCTCGCTGTTAATTCCTACAGCAAGTTCATGCCTTTAGTAGGGGAAAAGAAAGACTGCCCTTTTCTGCTTTCAGACATGGTGAATTTCTGCATAAAGTTTCTTGCTGCTGTTCTTTTTCTGGTGCAGGTCGCTGTATTGCAAAAAAATTGGAATGTAATGGAGAAAATGACTGTGGGGACAACTCTGATGAAAGAAATTGTGTAAGGAAAAAGTCTGTGTGTAACAGAAAGTATGAGAGCATCCCAGGTGTGCATTTAATAGGCAGTGGGTAAGCCAGCTTTGCTTATTTTTCATAAACTTGAGATTGTTATCTCACTAATTTAAATAAAAAAGATAATCCACAATTAGCATGTGAGAGTGTCCCATTAAGACACATCAAATCAAAATTAACAAGAAATTATATAAATGCAACCAAACCATCAGGCTAGGACTTGCCCACTGCACCTGCCAGTCCTGCTCTGCACTGCTGGTGCACTAGATAAAGATCTGTCAGGGAACACTGCTGCCTGAGTGACCCTTCCCACCTCACAGCAACCACATCATCATGTACAGGCAAATTCCAGCTCAATGATGCCAATTGCTTCAGAAATTTTGAGGATGTTCCTCTCAAGATGTTTGTTTGTCTATGATACCACTCCCATGATACCAACCATCATCTCTTCCAGGCTACTAATTTAAGCAGTGCAAAACCTAAGCATGGGATGCCTGTCCTAGCTAGTCTTGCATTTTTTAATTTAATTTTGAACTTAGTGCCTTATGGTAGAAATGGAGAACTGCTTGTTCATTTTCCTAGGCCATTTTTATGTGTTTCTCTGCTTAAGAATGGCTGTCGCATGCTGACATCGGGATTATCTAGAGGGTTGGGCACTGCTGAAAAGTAGGAAACAGGATTACTACTCCAGCATTTTCCAGGTGAATTCAGTGTGAATGAGAAGTTCTTGTAGAAGAACTTCTTTCAAAGTAGTAACATAACTCAGATGCTCGTATTGTTTCATTCAAACCTGCAAAATCTTCAATGCAGCTATATACCACTAAATGTTTCAAGTCTATCTGTTCTTCTAGGCTTGCTTAATATTTGGAAATAAATTTTTGTTAGATTTCATATTCTGGCAGGAGAGATACGAGGGGAAGTCCTTGGCAACTCATTCAATGGAGGACAATGCACAACAGTGAAGCGCAATGAGACAAGGAAATTGTATCGTGTTCCTGCGAACCTGGAGGCTGTCAGCTTTCAGGTATTCTCAAGCAGCAACTCCTAGCTGAAAAAACGTTGCCATAATCACAATCCAAGTTATGTGCTCAAGTCATAGGCAGTAATGTGTGGTTTAGGATTAGATTTCTCAACCTGGTGAGGCCTGAACATGCTTCAGGTGACATGTGGAAATGGGATAAACTGAGCAGTTCAGTGGCTCTACTCACAACTTTTAGATCTGTGTTTATTCAATGGTTCATATATCAAGGCCAACATGATTGATTTGGGCTTCTCTCCTGCTTTCTCATAGCTGTGGCCATGGCTTTGTTCTGACCTGGTATCAAAGGACTTTCTCCTAACCCTGCCATAATCTGGCCAGAGGCTTGTTCAAGTCCAAAGCTCATTTCAGCATCATTGCTGTATCCTTGCAGTACGAATAGCCGTTCTAACTCCAGCTGCTTTCTAGTCACCTGCAGCCTTGGGACACAGTTCCTCCCTGAGTTATTTCAGCCCCTCAGTCCGGCCTGTTCCCTGCCCAGCCCCTCTGAAGAGCAGCAAGGAGAGAAGGCAGACACCGAGTCTGAGAGGCAAGAGGACAAGAAGTCCACAATCTGGGGAAGAGTCTTGCAGGAGAGGTCAAGGCCAAAATGAACGTGGCTTGTATCTCATAAAAAAATCTAGGGATCACTGATTTTTTTAGAACTGATATTTTAGACTTTTAGACACTGATATTTAGAAACTACTTTGAACAACAGAGGGCATAACATCTGGCTGTGCACGTACTGGCAGGCCCTGTCTGAAGCCAATAGATACTGCATTGGAAAGGAAGGAATGTAGGATGCGAAAAAAGCTCAACTAATAGATGAAATATGGACTGCTGATTTTTGACACAAGTGCTGTGATTTTTTAGTATTGCTTTAACAGGAGAAACTGAACAAAGGGCACCCTAATATGTTGTATGGAAACTGCAGTTGGATTGGCCATGACGTGTAGGTTTTGTTAAAAATGGTGAAAAATTACTGTGTGCAGAAATAATCAATAGAGAAAACCAAGCTTTGGTTTGCCCAGGTCTCTTTAAAGCTGTGTGGTTTGTTAAGTAACTGATGCTGAACTGTTTGCAGAACTGCTAAGGGTTTTGGATCTCACCTTTGAGAGTGTATCTGTATTTTTTAACATTTAGAGCAGCTTTTGGTATAGAAGGGTCACTCTAGATCAGGCTTTCTTTTTGGAACTCCAGTGTCTTTTCATGCAAAGGTATATGATTTCTTGGAGAATGGAAGTGGATTGGGGGAATGAACCACCTCACCTCCCAAGTTCCTTAGCAGCCCTATTAATTAAAAAAGTCTAGAGGCTGGAAAAAGTTGAATCATTCAAACACCTGCAGAGATTTGCCTGAATTTTGGGAAATGAGTTATTTCTGAACTGATGATAAAGTTGCCTTGGTGCTTTGCACAACAGCATCACCCAGGTTTACCAATTTGATCACACAAGGTTGATCCTGGTTCCTGTCCACCTACCCTTAGTCCATCAAGCATTATGGGTGCTAACGTTGCAAGTACACCCTAAGGCTTTCCTCTGAAAACCTGTTCATTCCTCTAGCTGGGAATTAAGAAGATAGGACAGAAAACCTCAAGCTCTTTGCCTTGTACAGTATAGAAGTCATGGGACTGGGACTTAGTCATAATGTGGACACAGCATGAAGGTCTGACTGTCTTTGAAAAGTGTGTTGAAACACTTGTTGAAAATTATTCTGAAACTTCAGGGCATTGGGGTGGGGAATTTTAGAAGAAAGCATTACATGTCTTTTGTTTTTTCTCCTATAAATGCCTATTCATATTCCTCTCACTTGATAACATTTCTCAGTCTCATCTTTTCTGTTAAGTTTTTTAGCTTACAGCCAAGTCTCAATCAGGCATGTTTCTTCCATTAAAAAATCATTGCTTAATAGGTTTCTGTTTCAGATTATTATATGGGCAAATGCATTTTGCTTTACTGAATCTCCAGGTAATAGACGAAGAGGATGATGTAACATCAGATTTCTATAACGATTTAACTCCCCTTAGTGATAGTGCACATGGAAGTAGTTCATCCACTCATAGTCTTCAAAGATCTTCTGGTATCCCATTTTTATTCTCAAGAAAGACAAGGACTACAGTCACATCATCTTCCTCCTTCAGGAAAGCCATTGAAGCCTCATATGAAAAGGTAACGGAATATTGCCTTCATTTTCTTCCTTTCATTAAATTTCTGTCTGTCTGTTCATTTCAGAACTGAGCTATCAAAGGCTACTTTCCTTATCAAGGCATTGGCATTACATTAAAAAAAAATAAACAAACCACACTAGAATTACACATTAAAATGTTCCTGTTCTGCTGCTACAGGATGTTCCTGGTTGTTACATACCTTCAGTAATGCAACATGATTTTCTGTTTTTAGTACTGAAGTCATTGGTATATTCCACTTTAAAAAGCATAGATGTGACATACATTTGAGGTTATCAGATCAGGTAAACCGCCCCTTTCCCTGTCCTAGTTATAGATTAAGAAGGCAGAATGCCATGTAGTAACAGTAGTAGACAACTCTAAAAAGAAATGAAGTGCACTCAAGAATGTGTTATATATATGTTTGTACTGGGAATTAATCTACATGAGGTTTTGATTTGGTAACAAACTTGTATATTGGAGTCTTGTGGCTGCCAAGATGCCCTTGGTTGTAAAGATAACCTCAGAAATAACACATCCACATAAAAGTTTCTGAGGACAGAAAACCTGTTTCCCATAAAATTCTGCACTTTTAGTGCAGATTAATACTGTGGGGTATAAGACTATGTACTTTTATATTTTAACGGCAGTAAAGGATTTTTCTGTTGTTCGCAGTTCTGAATGGAAGAGGCCATAGGACTGGCTGAAACTAAGGCTTGTTGAAGCCCATGAGTTCTAATTAAGTTAGAATTAAACTTTTACAAAAATATCAGTCTTAATACTAAGATTTCCTATGACAGAAATTTACTGCAGGCCTTGTTAACTTGTCCTAATGGTTAAGTAACTTGCCAGCTTAAAGAGTACTTTACTTCTAGTTTGAAATCAGCTATATTAAAGTTCCAGCTACTGGAAACCTGTTGGCTTTCATTCCCATTTGGACAACTTTATACTATCTGGCTGTTCTTTCGTACTTCTCTTAGGTTTATTTTGGTGGAACTGTGGTTTCTTATTGGCTTAAACCCAAAACAAAACTACTTAAGGAAATGTTAATTTAAATGAAACTTTCATCAGGAAGGTTTTTTTGGATGTACATTGGTTTTCAACGTTGTTGTCATGAAAGTCCAGAAACCCACCTAAAGTAGCAAATAACTTAGTCTGGTGTTGTCTAGAGCTGACATGGCCTAAAATCCCTCAGTGGATCCATAGCAGGAGTTTTAATGTGGGTCTTCCTCACATTCTCTGCTGTATCGTATAAGAAGTCTCTCTTTTCATATCTATCTGTATAAATTTTGTGTTTGTAGATAGATGTGTACTTACATACATTTGAGACGCCTATAAATAAATTTGCAATACTTTCTTAAATAATGAAAATAGAATTTTATTTTGATTACTTAAAAGAGGGGCAACTTACGTGGGCTTTGGGAGGTGAGATCCAGACCTATATATTAAACTGTGTGCAGAAGGGTTTCACACGAACATCACAGAGTCTCTAGAGGCCCCTAGCCACTTGAAAGGTCATGCATTTTTCCATATTGGAATGGAAGAAATATGGAAACTTGACATTTTTCAAGTTTATGTTTATTTACCAGAAACTTTCCTAGCTAAGCTAAGTGATCCTCTAGTATGTGATCTTGGTTTCTGATCCTTTAATCATAGAGTCATAGCATTATAGAATCATAGAACCAGAACACAGTTGGCATTGGAAGGTAACTTTAAAGGTCACCTAGTCCAACACCTCTGCAATGAGCAGGGACATCTTCAACTAGATCAGGTTGCTCAGAGCCCCGTCCAACCTGGTCTTGAATGTTTCCAGGGATGGGGCATCGACCACCTCTCTGGGCAGCCTGTTCCTGTGTTTCACCACCCCATTGTAAAATATTTCTTCCTTATATCTAGTCTGAACCTACCCTCCTTTAGTTATACCCATTACCACTTGTCCTATGGCAACAGGCCCTGCTAAAAAGTCTGTCCCCATCTTTCTTATGAGCCCCCTTTAAGTACTGAAAGGCCACAATAAGGTCTCCCTGGAGCCTTCTCTTCTCCAGGCTGAACAACCCCAACTCTTTCAGCCTGTCCTCACAGGAGAGGTGTTCAGTCTGTCTGATCATATTTGTGGCCTCCTCTAGACCCGCTCCAACAGCTCCATGTCCTTCCTGTGCTGAGGGCCCCAGAGCTGGACGCAGCACTGCAGGTGGGGTCTCACCAGAGTGGAGTGGACGGGGAGAATCACCCCCCTCAACCTGCTGGCCACACTTCTTTTTGATGCAGCTCAGGATACGGTTGGCTTTCTGGGCTGTGAGCACACATTGTTGGCTCATATCCAGCTTTTCATCCACCAGTGTCCCAAGTCCTTCTCTGCAGGGCTGCTTTCAATCCCTTCATCCCCCAGTCTGTATTGATACCAAGGGTTGCCCCAAACCATGTGCAGGAACTTGCACTTGGCCTTGTTGAACCTCATGAAGTTCAAATGGGCCCACTTCTTAAGGTTGTCCAGATCCTTCTGAGTGGTAATCCCAGTCCTCAGGTGTGTCAACCACACTACTCATCTTGGTGTCATCTGCGTATTTGCTGAGGGTACACTCAATCCCACTCTCTATGTCATTGATGAAGATATTAAACAGTACTGGTCCCCGTACAGACCCCTGCGGAACACCACTTTTCATGGGACATTGAGCCATTGACCACTACTCTCTGGACGTGACTATCCAGCCAATTCCTCATCCACCAAACAGTCCACCCATCAGATCCATATCTCTCCAATTGAGAGACAAGGATGTTGTGGGGGACCGTGTCAAAGGCCTTAGGGAAGTCCAGAGAGATGACATCTGTAGCTCTTCCCCTGTCCACTGAGGTAGTCACTCCATCATAGAAGGCCACTAGGTTGGTCAGGCAGGACTTGCCCTTGGTGAAGCCATGCTGGCTGTCTCGGATCACCTCCCTGAGCTCTGTGTGCCTTAGCATAGCTTCTAGGAGGATCTGTTCCATGATCTTCCCAGGCACAGAGGGGAGGCCAAGAGATTGGTAGCTCCCAGGGTCCTCCTTTCCACCCTTTGTAAAACTGGATGCAATATTTCTATTTTCCAGTCCCCAGGGACTTCACCTGACTGCCATGAATTTTCAAATACCATGAAGAGTGGTTTGGCAACTACAGCAGCCACTTCTCTCAGGACTCTAGGATGCATCTTGTCAGGACTTCTGTATGTTCAGTTTCCTCAGGTGGCCTCAACGAACCTGATCTTCTTTTAAGTAGGTGGGACTTTGCTCCCCTGGTCTCTGCCTTGAGGTCCATCCACTCGAGAGATATGGGAAGAGACGTTGCCAGTGAAGAGTGAGGCAAAAAAGTTATTGAGTATCTCAGCCTTCTCCTCAACCATTGTTACCAGTTTGCCAGTTGTGTTCATCAAGGGTGGGGAATCATTGGGGAGGACCTTCCTTTCTGGCTCACAGGCATAGAGAAGACCTTATTTTTATTCTTTGTGGCCCTTGTCAAGTTGAGTTCCAGCCATCCCTTGGCTTTCCTGACCCCATCCCTACAGAACCAGGCAACATCCCCATACTCTTCCCAGGATACCTGTCCCTGTTTTCACTGCCTGTGCATTTCCTTCTTGCCCTTCAGTTTGACAAGCTGGTCTTGGCTCATCCATGCCAGCCTTTTGCGTTCCTTCCCTGTTTTCTTATACCTGGGGATCAATAGCTCTTGCACTCTGTGGAAAGTGTCCTTAGAGGTCATCCTCATGACCTCCCTCTTCTGCTTGCATCATGGTAACGATCGAGGGTGGGATTCAGCTTACATATCCATAGGCAACAACAGTTCCACATCTGCATCTCAGCTAATCACCCTCCTTCTGAATTGATGAAGGGAAACTGCTTGGGTTTCTACATAAATGTCTGTTATCTGAAAGGAGCCCTAGAAGGGCTGTAGAGGGAGCCCAGGTGAACACCTGTCATTCTTCTCTACAGTAAATATAAGGAAACATTCTTAAAGTGAGGCTGGAATATTATGTAACACATTTAATTATAAACTACTGTACTAATTTTGCCCATCTGCTCCATGTCATTATTTTTATATACTACTTATTTGTCACTGAATTCCCATGCTACGATGTCAAAGGACTTCTGAAAGATTTGTATCAAAATGTGTGCCTGTTCCCTTAGCTCATGGTACTAGTATTTATGGCAGCAGTTAATTGAGTTAGACTGCTTGAATCACAATTCAAAAACTGAGAGCTCAAACATAGGAAGCCACTTCCATCCCTGGGGATGTCAGGCAGGGACAGACATGATTTTGTGGTAACTCTGCTTATGATATTTGGGATGAAAGATTACTTAATCAGCATGTTTGGATGAAAACCTGCATTGTTAGAAAATTTCCAGTTAAAACTACTGGTTTCAACATCAGTCTAACTCAGCTTGTGTTTGTCTGCTTTTTGTCAATGAAGTAGTTTGTATAACAAAACTGAACTTGAGTACTCACGCTTGATTTAGACCAGGCTGTCTTTGGAAATAATCATCCCTGATCTACACTAATATTTTGTATTAATACCTGGTACTCATGGGTCAAGATTGCTACAGGCACAAGAGTTTACCACTATGATTAGACATGTGCCCAGAAATGCTGGCGACTTCAGAATCCAATTTCCTGGGATTGTTCTACAAGTGAGGGTTTCCAACATTGTGTGTGCCTCAGGGATTTAACATAGAAATCACTGGGTTTGTCAACTGTAAGGTAAATTGCTAGTAATAAAGGCACTTACTTGCTAGTAGTAAAAACTCTTAAGATACTTTTATTATCATAAAGTGCAGATGTGAGATGCATGTCAAGCAGAAATTAATATTTAGCATGCATATACGTTCTAAAACCAGCTAAGGTTTTTAGAATCAATATTTGCTGAAGTGGCCTGCAATTTTGTGTGTCATAACTGAAATGTTAGCTGGCATAGCTGAAATTTGAGGATCAGAACCTAAATCACCTGAAAATCCTAAAAATTATGTTACCACAGGGTATTTTAGGAGCTGAATATAATCTAGGAATTGTTACATACCCTATTTCTTCTATTCTTATTCTCACTTCAGCAGACAGGTGACTATTCTTAGCTTATTTTCCAATGTCCAAATGAGAACACCGAAATGAGCAGTTCTGTGCAGAACTGAAAGCTGATGTCTAGCTCATGTGTTACATTGCTCAGTCCTGGATGGGAGAACTCCCTTTCTAGAGGTATCCTTGTGTCTTCTAAGCCAAATGACCTTGGAGACAGAAGTGGAATAGAGCCAACCTACCAGCAGCAAAATTCATCAGGACCCATGTATAAATCAGTAACCAATTGTTTTATAATCAGTCTTTCCTATCTGCCAGTTGGTCATTTGCTCCAGTTTCCTGCCCCTCCTTCTGCTCTTGATGTCTTTGCTTTAGCCTTGTGCCATCAGTTCTGCTTGTCACTTTATAAATCTTTTCTTTCAGTATTTTCTATTCCTTTCCTTTCTATTTTGTTAAGCTCCCACATAAACAGCCTGTAGCATTGCAAAAATATATGAATTAGCTGTTTCAAAACCATCTGGCTTTTTCTAAATGTAAGAGATGTTTCCAGTTTTTGAACTTTCTCTTTTTTTTTTGTCTCTCGTTAACAGCCTGACACTTGAACTCCATGAGATCTTTATTCCTGTGGTCTAGTTTTAGTTTTAGCGGACTGACAAACTGTGAAACTTCGTAACAGTGAGTTAGTATCCAAAACACCAGATTAGCTGCAAATGACCCATGGGTGCTTATAAGCTGAAGCCTTTCCTCTGAAACTTTTTGTTGTCTTATCATTGCTGGTGTATTTATTATGGCAGCAATCCTTTTGCTTTCTGTTTGGTAGGTGCTTAGGGAGTCCTAATTTTTGTTGGAATGCTACATACCCCCACAATGTAAAGGTATAATAAGCAGTGTCCTCAAGAGCTGCACAGGGCTCTTGGAAACGCCAGGGCTAGTTTGTTCATGGATAAAGCAGCATGATACACAGGATTAATTAGTTCTTGCAATGAATCTCAGGGCATACTCTTGGATCCTCTACTTTCTGCATTTAACTACCTATGAAGCTGTTAAGAGTCCCGTTTTCTTTTTTCTAGAATTCCAACTTTATTAGAGTCCATAAAGTCATTTCTGTTGCAAACTTCACAATGAAACAGTCAGATCTGCAGCTCTCAGACGTCTTTCTAAAAGCACTTAACCACCTGCCCCTGGAGTACAACTACGCTTTATACAGCAGAATATTTGATGACTTTGGCACTCATTACTACACCTCTGGGAAGATGGGTGGTTCCTATGACATTCTTTACCAGTACAGCTCTGAGGAATTGAAGAACTCGGGTATGTAATCTTTAACAAGAAAATATCATGATTTGTTTACCAGCTTTTCTTATCACTGTTTTTAGATCTTACACCACATAGAAAGTTCTCCAACAGCAAAAAATCCCTTAGACTTGCATAGACCCAGGAATTACTCACACTGCCTATATATAGAGCAAGGAGAAATTTTTGCTCTATGCTGTCATAATTTGAAAATTTCAAGAGGTTCCTTGCTTGGTAAATGTCATTGTGTTCAGGGAACCTCTTAAGACCTTCAGATCAACACCAAGAAAAGGTGTTCCAGCATACTTCAGCGTGAGACTGATGTCTTAGAGGTATAAGTGGTGCTTTTTGGGATACAGTCAATAAAGTTGTTGGTATTGATTAGAAATTACTCTAAAAATATTCCCATGACTGCCAGACTGTCAAAATGAAAAGATAATGCCACAGAAATGGAAATCTAAGGTTAAAAGCTGTGATCCTTAATGTCACTCCTGTAACTTGCATGGGTATGGGAGGGTGCCTGAAAGGCATGGTAATCATGACTAAGTCCAATGCTTTTTTTGTACCTGGGGAAGCAAGTGCCTGCAGTAATGAAGTCTCCAGTGGTCAGTGAGGAGCAGGGAGACCTGCGATGGCTCACTTCGATGTGGGAGCCTGGTGCTGCCCTCTAACATGGTTATGGTGATGAAGCTGCTGCTCTCTGGTATTTCTAGGCCTGGCAGTGGATGAATCAATGGATTGTGTCCGAACAGAAACAACAAGGCGTGTGTTCTTCATAAAGAAAAAGAAAGTCAGTACCAGATGCACCACAAACAGGATGACTGTGAAACATGAAGGTGACCGTGATGAGAACAGGGCCCAAGTACTGTTACTTACCCTGAGAGGCACAATTCCCCTCATCTAGGTGCCCCAGGTGACCTCCCAGCTTTTTTGAACTACAGATGCTCTTCCACCACTGTCAGAGGAGCCAGTGTTTCACTGTTTGTCTCTGAACATGAAAACATTCTCTTACTTGCTAAAGGAATTATGATCTAGGGGTGCTTTTCCTCTGCTCTGGAGCATCATCACTGGGTATCTGGTGGCACTGGCTCTTCCAGTCGGTCATGGATCTGATAAACCTGTGGCCCTGGGTCCAGGACCAGGCATGCTGTACTGGGAAATGGGCACAACCAGAAATGTTTGATCATGACTGAGTCCCTGATGTTCTTTAAGGGTTGCTCGAGGCTCATTGGGAGTGTTGGGCAGCAATAGCACATTCCCTGACCTTCCCCTCCCATTTTCCTCATGCCAAGCAGACATCTACATGCAGGATTTCCTGGCAATGCTAGATATGTGTCTCAGGAACTGCAGAAAGTTGATGTATTTTCTGCAAGAATGGCAAAAGTCATGTTCTTCATTACTAAAACTGGGGATTTCATCACCTCCACCATATTTTTGTCCTCATTTTACAGGAAATTTCCATTACTCAGCTGTTTACAGCTGGGACTAAAGATCCTGCCTTGCAGTGTGTTCTTCTAGAGGAACCTGCTGAATCCCCTGCATCTTCCACAAGTGTCCTGTGTAGTTCTGAATATCTCCATGATTGAGCTCTCAAACACTTTCCTTTCAAAGACTATGATGGGCTGCTGTCACAGCAGGGATTGTTTTTCTTAGCTTAGACTTCATTCTTCCAAGGGTAGCTTCAAAAAAATTATTATATTCTTTTACATCCTCTTACACTTTTTCTTAGAACTCTGTTGCTACGTTTTCTGTCTTTGGAGCCCTTTGTCTGACAATACTGTGATGAAATCCCCTTTCAGGTTCCATTTTGGAGTCAGCTGAACTGTCGGTCTCCCTGGTAAAAGGTGGCAGGTCAGAGTATGCAGCAGCTCTGGCCTGGGAGAAAAAGGGGGTTTTCCCAGGACACACAGTCTTCACAAACTGGCTGGAATCAACAAAGGACAATCCTGTGGTGATTGACTTTGAGGTAAGAGAAGAACAAGAAAACTTTGAGGCAGTAAATTGTTCACCAGTTAGCAGGTCTTCGGAGAGCTCTGCAGGTATTTTGTCATTTACATTGGGATGAATGCGCATACATAAGGTCATAAGATAAACATATAAAACATTTATTAGAATTACTGGTTGTGCGTGTGAGTTTATAAGCCACATCAGGTTTTCATTTTCCATAGGCAGTTTGAGAAAGAGGGAGGAACACGAGTTAATTACTCAGGCACAAGCAGGAGCCCAGACGTGGGCAGGGGCTAGTTCCTGTGCAGGAAAGAAGTGCATGGTGCTTTTTTTTCCCTTGTCAGGCCTATGTTGCAAGGTATGGCACCTAGCTAAACTGAAATAAAACATTAGTCCCCTGGTATCTCTGTCCTGCACATTTAATACAGCATATCTACGCTGTTGTGAGTGCACTGCACGCTGGCTCCCCTGCTGGCACAGCAGCCTCTCAGGACCAGTGGAAAAGCACTCAAGGCAAACACCAAAACCAGCCTGAATGCAGCATCCAGTGCTCTTTCTCCTGCTACAGCTGCTGAGCTCATGAAGGCAGCGTAGGGATGTTTCACATGGCAGAGACAGGGTGTAAGCTAGCCCCATGTCATCTGCGTTGTCCTGAATTTTTAGATGTGTTATCCCACTTGGTTCATTTTCCATTGGCTCACAGAGCCCTAAGTTGGGGAAATAAAAGCAGGAAAATATAGATGTATAACATTGTCGTGCTCCTTTAAAACATCTGTAACCTTCAATATGCCTGACTCCTGTGAGATATAGCTTCATATGTAGGCTCTAGTGCCTTTAAAATCCTGTAGCTACCCCAGCAGGACCCTGCTGTGTCACAGTAACTGCTTACAGAGTGTCTCTCTACCAGGTGTCGCCCATCGTGGATTTAGTGAAGAATGTGCCATGTGCCGTGACTAAACGTCGCAACCTGTGGCGAGCCCTGAGAGAATATGCAGGCAGGTTTGACCCTTGCCAGTGTGCACCATGCCCCAACAACGGCAGGCCTGTGCTTTCTGGGACAGAGTGCCTCTGCCTGTGCCAGTCTGGCACCTATGGCAAAAACTGTGAGACACGAGCTCCGGGTTACAAATCAGGTATTTGGTGTAACATTGTCATAATGTAAATATGGTCCTTCTGGTACCTATTTGTCGAAGATGCATCTGACATAACCTTCCCTTACTAAATCCATAGCACTCTTTACCACTTGGTAATGGTCAGAAAGTACAAGACTAAAGGTTGGGTGAAAAATAAAAACCAAACTGATTAGGCATGGCTCAAAAGATATGGTAAAAGATTTCTCAGCTACATAATTAAAATAACAGGAAACGAGCTGTTCAGCAATAAGGATGAAGTTGAGATCAAAGATAGTTGATGCAAGAATTAAGAATCCCATTCCTTAGTTTTCCCTATAGCCTATTATGCTTAAGATTAAATGGCTAATGGAGATAAAAATTGTTGATTATGATGTGGAAGGAAAATTCAGTTGCTTAAGTAGAGGGAACATAACAACCATTCTGAAAAATTTAAAGAACAATTTCATGCAAACAGGTTTTTGAATGAAATTGGCACTAATGCCATACCTATGGGAAACAGAAGAGACTTACAGTATTATATTTATTATTACACATATTTATATTCCAGGACCAAAGGAGAGAAGAGAAGTCACTTAGGCAGCTACAGGTCTCATCATCTGACCCTAATAAAGAAATATTTTGAAAGAAATTAAAAACTGAAGATATTCAGGTAGAGAGGAATGTAGAAAGTGTATTGCACGCAGAAAAGACTGGGTGTGTAAATAAAAATTTTATATATGCTTCATGGTAGCACACACAAAATACCACAGGGGTTAAGAAAAGATAGTAGTGTTTTAATTTAGCTCACATGAGATGTAGATTTGGGGTTTAGATATGTGCTAGAGCTCAGATTTACTTAATAATTCATTAAATAAAGAGCTATCTAAAAAGGTTGTCACCACTACGAAAACTCAGACAACAGCATATGCAACAGAAGTAGAAAATAAGATGCTTCTGGGTTTGAACATTACTTGCAATCAAAACTAGAAAATATATTTTAGGTTTTCATGAAGCAGCTGGAATTTGGCTGACCACCTCTTTAGAAAACTCCACATTCTAGAGACAAACTACTTCCTTAACAGTAACAATTTTATATCCTCTGAAAAAAATATTATGAATTTACCACCAGCCCTCTTGTATGTCGTCCTAAGAGAAATACTATGTATAGTACAGATCTACCAAAAGATAGGATATTATTTCTTGCAGTTGCTGTAGATGGCCACTGGAGTTGCTGGTCTGAATGGAGTTCATGTGATGCTTCCTTCAAAACAAGAAGGACCCGGGAGTGTAATAACCCCTCCCCGATGAATGGCGGAAAGCCCTGTGAAGGTGAACGGGAAGAAGAGGAGGACTGTTACACCTCTGTTTTCACAGACAGGTAAGGAGGTGGTAGATCAAAAATTCTCCATAGTCATGGAGCAGATCTAAGGAGCTCTCCAGAGTGGCTTTGTGACTACCAAGGAAAAACAGCAGACAACTCTCCTGTCTGAACTTCTGTAGTGAGGGCTGAGGGAAGGACATGTCTAAAAATCTTCACAACTTGCTTCAAGTTTGGATTTATTAATTAGTTTTTCCTAGAAAATGGCTGATGAATTACATACTGAAGTATGCCTGTAGACCTCTTACGCTGCTTTGCATGACTTCTTGTCCAAACGCATGGAGAACTCATCTGCTTCCATTCATGAGAGTTCGCAGTTTCTGGTTTTGTTAATATCACATCCTCTTCTCTTAGAGGATTAGGTCTGAACTCAGAGAGAATTCCACTGAAACTACCTAGCTTTTCATATTCCTGCTCTGAGTCTGTCTGATGTATCCATTTTTCATGGTTTTAATTTAAAATCATAACCCCAACCCCAAACTGCCTCAGTTTCTTACATCTTCAAGACCTAGGCTTTGTACAGATTTGTTTTTTCCACTGGAACCAAGAGCTGAAGCAGGATTTTCATTATCCCTGCTGTAATGACTACAGAGGAGATTCTGGAGTGGATAAGAGATGATTAAAAGCAATGGGCTACACAGTTCTTTGTTACTCATCTCAGTTGGACACCATGGGCCATGAAGTCCCATGCTTAGAGAGATGAGCCTCCTTAACCATTGCCTGATTGCAACAGAATGGTTTTGACTATGTTATTGTAAACCCAACCAAATCACATGGACTCCTGAGATACTTCCTCCATCTGCTGTGGTTTGTCTCTTTTTCTTACTGTATAAAAATATTTCAGGAGTTACGTTGATAGAAATTGTGGCCCTGTATCTATCACTTTTTTAGTACTCTCATAATCAATTTCCTACCAACACCTGCAATTTTTGATGTCTGCTATCTATTATTTAACAGAATACAGTTTTCTCACCATTTGGGGGGGGGGGTGGTGGGCAGGACACACTTGTAGAATCCCTGTCCAAAGCTTCTGACATTCTGCCATAGTTATTTGGTGACATGAATGCTTAAGATACACCCTTACCAGCAAGTTTTCACTTTTTAGAGGTGCACCTTGTATCAATGATGATGAAGCCAGGAGAGAAGAGGATGTCTCGATTGATGAACCTCAGTCTGGATGCTCCAGGCCAGACCCACCAGAAAACGGATTTATCAGGGTGAGCATGAAAAATGAGTGATAGAGAAGAAGAGTGTAGTGGTTGAGAGCTGGGAAATTTTACAGCCGCTTTGCTACATGTGCCTGATACACAGACTAGCTACTGTGCTAGTGAGCACGTTGCTGTGTATGTGGCATGCTGCGGGTCTCTAGTCTACCAAAGTCCATGAGCAACTGAAGCAAAGTCAAGGTACAATCCATTTCAAACAGTGGTACTTGAATCTTTGTTTAGTAACCATGACATCAGTTAGTGCAGCTGCACAAACGTATCATTATATAGGTCAGTGGATGACTCATATTTCAGAGTAGGAAAAGCAAGCATTCATTACATCAATCCATCAGGCTTTTATCATTGTTTCTTTTGACAATCTCCAGTCTTGTTACCGCTGATTTTGGGGAGATTTTTTGTTTCTCTTTTGTAGAATGAAAAGAACCAGTATGCTGTGGGGGAAGAAGTCGAAATTGCCTGTGTGAGTGGTCACGTCCTCAGTGGCTATCAATTCCTTCGATGTCTGCCAGATCAAAGCTGGACACAGCAACCTGTTGAATGTCAACGTAAGAAAGATAAAATTAATTTAGCCCAGCAACAAAACAGAAGTGGAAGAAAAAGACACAAAATTAATTTTAATACAGGTTATAACAAAATAATCTGTATTGGTATCTGAAGAGATAGCATTTTAAGAAGGTATTTCATATATTCTCTCTAGAGATGGCAAAAACCTACTGAGTCACTACACCATTCCTTTTTCGATTCAGAAGTGTTACTATTATGTGCTTTGTAAGGATGTTGTAATAGTCAGTGCTTTAGAAAACCCTCAGATGGATGCTATGAGGTCCTTCTGTCTAGTTTTAAAAATCTTTAATGGAAGGACTCATATTTTGTTTCCAGCCTTGCATAGCTATCTTTAAGTTGATGAGTTATGCTAAAGAAAGAATTCTTAGAGCAATTTGTTTACCACATTTTATATTAAATGTATGATGTGTCTCTAACTGCCACCACTGCCCCGGGCTGCCTTGAAAATCCCCACAATAAATCAATGCCTTGAAGTATTTATAGTCCAATTAAGAATTAAGGATTAGAACTGACCTGGGATTGCTAACAAGAGAGACTTCAGTTGTTTTCTAAAACTCAGTGTGATTTCATTGACTTAGTGATGATTTTAACAAAAAAAATTTACCTGAATATACTTAAGAGCTTTCTATTGCCATTGTTTTGATAATAGATTCATTTACAAAAGAAAAATTAAAATATGCCATTAATACCTTTCTTATCATTTTTAAACTGTAAAATTATATTACTTATGCTAGCATACATTAGAAACACATTGTAAGTATTTAGTTATTGATTGAAAAATATTTTTAAAGACTGTAACAGTCTGCTGAAAATTTCTAGACTTAATTATGTTAAATATTTATTAGTTTTGAATGTCAGTCGAATATTTGGTGTTATTGAGTGTCTTTATGGCTCTTCAGCTGAAACATTACGACTTGCTGTAAATACTTGCACACCATAAAAACAACAAGAATTATACTTTTTTCTTGTTTATTACAGCCTCAGTATGTCTCAGGCCAACAACATCTGCTGGTGTCACAATTTCCCCTTTTAAGCAACAGTACAACATTGGTGAAACCATGACGCTGAGTTGCCAAGCTGGGTTTGTAGTTACTGGCCAAACACAGTACACCTGTGGGAAAGACCTGTCCTGGATACCTCCTATTTTGAGATCTATTACATGTGAAAAAGGTTAGTATGCCTGCAGATACTCTACTGTTTCTATACTGCTGGTATTAACAGCATGGTTTATTTTAGCAAGCTAGAACTGGGAGGCGGATGACTGGTTTTAAGACATACAGCAACTGTTCATTAATTTTGGTTTTACTTTGTGCCTACCACAGTGCCATGTAATTTCAGCCCCAAAGTTCTGCATTAAGTTCAGAATATTTGGATGCAATGTACTGTATGCTTTAATTATGAAACTGAGATACCAAAACTGTTTTCTTAAAAACAAAACTAAACAATCCCCATCTGTATTAACAAGGCTTTATGAAAGAAGAATAGGAAAATCCGTTCTACTGAAACTTTACCTTCTCTTCTTGTACAGGATTTTCCAGTGATTTTTGCAGACTGATGTGTACTTGTGGAATCCCAACCACAGCAGCTTTTGAAGAGAGAAATATGGGATAAATGGAAATAATTCCATTTTAGCAGTCTAAGATATCCCTGTTCACTTTGTTACTAGTTACAATAACTGTCACTCTTTTGTTTCAGATGTGCAAACTAAAATTAGAGGTGTTTGCAATCCAGGACAAAAGCAGGTTGAATCTCAGTGTGTTTGTATGTCTCCGGAAGAAGATTGTGGGTAAGTTAAATACTTTAGTTAGAAAAAGAAAAGTTGAAGTTTCTCCACTGCTAGACTATGAGTCCATTGTGACAGAGAACAGAAAGAGTAACAAGAGGTAAAGCAATGCAGGGCTACTCTCTGTTCAGATATTAGCCAGCTATGTCTCTGTATCCAAATTACAGCCCCACAGAACCCTAGAATCATAGAATGGTTTGGGTTGGAAGGGACCTTTAGAGGTCACCTAGTCTGACCCCCCTGCAGTGAGCAGGGACATATTCCACTAGATCAGGCTGCTCAGAGCCCCATCCTGCCTGACCTTGAATGTTTCTAGGGATGCGGCATCGACCACCTCTCTGGGCAACCTGTTCCAGTGTTCAATGTTATTTGGTTAACATTAATTCAAATTCATTTATAGCCTATGAAATAAATGAACAATGACATTAACCAAACGGCACACCATGGTGCACCATTCTAATCTACATTACCACCTGCTACTAGAGATCCCAGCTCTTCCTTTTCTTTTCTTTATTCCTCCAATTACTGTATTTTCAGTATCATTACCTTGCTATAATAGGCCATGCTCCTTGTGTTTGACATTAATATTTTTGAGATGAACATGCTGTAAAATACAACATATGTTTCAGTCTCTAGAGCATATAAAAATATGTAAGACTTGGATTTACTGTCTCTTTACACAATGTCACCTGCACAGACCACTGAGCCTTCAAGTGAATAGAAGGTTATCTTAGAGGATTTTTAGTAAACGACTGTCCAGGGTGGAGGTAGGGTGTGGGGCTCGAGAGAGGAAAGTTGAGCAGAGATTGAATATGAGCTGGGCAGTTGTAGGACTGAGATCAACACAATTCCACCACCTGGCTCCTGTGTCACCACAGACAAGTCCCTTGGCATAGGATTTATCTCATTCATGTCAATGCCCAAATAACCAAGGTATTTTCTCTCTCAAGAGTCCTTGGGTAGATAGAGAGCTTGTTCAGACAGTGACAGACATTGTCAAATGTACATAGACAAAATCCTCTGAAAACCAGAGAGGTTTTGTTGACTAAAGCTATAAGCTTAACTCAGGAACATAAAAAAGGTGAGCTGTATTGCTCCCTCGCTTTGCAGAATGACTAAGCCCCACAAAATGACACTGCTTGGAAATGCCTGCACTTGCTGAGAATGCATCCAGTCAGGAATCAAGAGCAATACAGAAGGAAACTACAAGCATCATGGCTGGGTTTGCCTGCCATTGGTGCCAAACTAACTGCTTCAGAGACAGACTTGCACACACAGCTGCCGGGCTGCATTAACTCAGACAAACAACCCTAGGACCTGTGGAAATTTCACACACCTTGTGGAGGTAACAGCACCTCCTCTTTTCTTGTGCAGGCACATGTCCTTCACCTCCCATCTGTTGGACAGGACGAAAGCTTCCTTATCTCACAGTACTATGCTGTATCAGATCCAGGTCCTGCAGTAGCTGGGACAGCCTTGGGTCTTTAGACAGATATCCAACCTGGCTATGGCTTTGCTGTGTTTCATTCAATACTGGTGGAGTATTTAGAAGCATAGATTTTTCCACAGCTTGCTAAAATTATTTTTTCTTTCCTCGGGTCAGCCACTACACAGAAGACATCTGTGTGCTACATGCTGTTTCTGAACAGAATGTGACCAAGCCCAGCTGTCAGTATGCAGCTGAAATGTGCCTTGGAGAGCAGTCATTTCATTTCTTGCATGCTGGCCCTTGCCGTGGTGATTCCAATCTAGACTGGGCTATTGAAAGGGCAAAGCTCTCTACAAATAGCTTGAAGAAAGTGCCCTGTGGCTATGACACCTGCTATGACTGGGAGGAATGTTCAGGTATGACTTCTGAATGGTGGGATTTATTCAGCCCTTTGGATCTAGAAATAAAATGTGCTGACCCCTTCACTGCTCCAAGAACAGGGATTACAGGCATTGTGGTCTATTTGAGCAATTTACAGTGGGAGAAGTGGGGAACTGTGGTTAGTCTCATGTTGCTGCAAGCAAATGAAACACTTACATATGTGCCTTTTCCCTTAGGCACAAGTGGTGTAGTTTTGCCACTTCCCATTAGGAACTTGGAGATTAAGAGAACTTTTTCGGGAGAATTAACATTTGATTCTCTAATCACAAATATGTAGTTGGCAATGTTATTGCCCATTCTCTGTGAGGGAACTCACAGTAGGAAGTACTATAACCACTAGTTTGTACTTCAGGAGTTAATTTGTGCCACACCCTCTATAGCATATAATTAAATTACGAAATTAAATAATGATACTACTTAAAAAGCAAGACCGGGGCCATCAGGCTTAATGGGATTTTAACCTTAAAATTTGCAAATACCTATATGTGAAAGCTGTATTTATTAAGAGCTTTAATGAACTAGCTAAGCTGGTGAAATCCCCAAGATGATTATTTTATACACTGTTGTGCAACTTGGCTATTTACTGTGTAATTCGGTGATAAGAGCAGTGTGTTTTCCTGTAAATGTCTGAGGTGCTGGCTGGCTCCTCACACATCAAGTGCTTGCCAGGAAAAGGCTGAGTGGCAGCCATATTCATTCCTTCACTTGCTTCCAGAGACAAACATGATCCTTATCACACCTGGTCTACTTCTAATAAAGCAACAGCAGTGTGCAGCAATCCTAAAACCCCATTTTGAAGATTCAAGGTTTCCGCAGCACAAGATTTGAAGTAGGTGGCTGTAAAATTACTGCATGAGATGTTCCTTGTGGGGCTGAAGCAGAGGGCATGACCAGGTGTGCCCCTTGCGGGACATGCTGGGGTGGAGTATCTAGGCACCTTGGACTCCTGGCAAGGTGGTTATAGTTTAAAACAATATTGGTCTTATTTATTCCAGAGCCCCTAAGAAGCCTAGATCTGCTCACACTGTGGAAGTGGCTTAAAGCTAGATCCTGTGCCAGCACCTCTGTTTTTCCTCTCAAAAGCCTACAGAGGAGCCTGTTCAGTGAGGAGAAATGAGAGCCAGAGGAGAAAAATACATTAAATAAAATAAGTTTTCATTGTGGTGCTCATGAGATTTGAATTGGACTTTCGTCCTCACCATTTCCACAAAAGTCCACTTTCTCATAAGTATGCACAGGCATTTGGGAAATGGAAGTTTTGGTTTTCCTGAGAATGAGTGGTTGGTATCAACACAGGGGCAGAAGATACTGCATTACCATGGGAAAGCAGCTAACAAAGGAAAACACTTTTTTTTTCATATGTTTTAAGAAAAAGAAGGCAGAAACTTAGTTTCTTGCCTAGGGAATTTCTGGGAAAGAATAAAAAGAGTCAGAATCTGATTAGATCAGAAATGGGTAATGAAATAACCGTCAGGACTGCACTTTACCACAGGCCAGCAGCAGGTAGCTTAGCATTCATAAAGGGAGCTTTAATGAAATAGGAGCTGACACAATATGGACCTTAAGATTCCATTTCACAGCAACATTGTGTGCAGGGATAATTGGGAACAGAAAGTCAACCTAATATCTCTTTGTTTAGAAGAATGGTTGGGGAAAGCCAGTAGATAAAAATAGTTAGATACTTCATTTCTTTCTCTGTATGGGACACTGCTGCAAAAACTGGTATTTAAAGCTGCTTTTGTCTCTATTCCTAATATTATACATCTAGTGTATGTATTATGGGCATTTTGTAACTAATGTATCATGAACCTCCAATAGTGTTTTTGCCTGTTGGACTTTGAAATGTTGTCAAACTATAAAATATGGTTTTAGCCACGACGTTTGCAGCTAAAATTCCAACATGTTCATTCCCAGAGACACAGACCCAGTGCTCCTGCTTGATGCCTTACCAGTGCCCCAGAGAAAGCCGCCTTTACTGCATCCAAATGGAGTCAACAGGGAGGAGGAGGACAGTCAGTCTTTGCACGCTGGCAGCCATGAAGTGTGCTGGCATCAAACTGGAGGTGCTGGAGCAGGGGAGCTGCCTGGCATAACTTGTCGGCTCTCCTGACAACAACCATGATCATCCCACCATCCACACACAGGATGAACCAACCTGGGAAAACTTGGCTGGTTATCAAAGGACAAGTAGACCAAAAAATAAAGGATGAAAAAAAAAATAGAGCTTACTTAACAGATTTTTGGGAGAAGGGTAGCAGTGGGCTTTTTTTGGTCTGAAAATGACCTAGGTAGTGGGGTATAGGGACTGCACTCATTGCTGGTAACTCTGTGGATGTGCAGAGGGCAGGAGGGGAATGGATAGGAAAGGAGAAATAAGAGCATTGCCCCTAGTCTGCCCTGGTGCTGGATGAGACTTTTTCTTTCCTCAGCCATTTGCTGGCTTGTTCCTGTGGCTGTGACTGCTGTGCACCCTGGTTTTCTCACTGGCTGAGTACCTTCTGTATCATCCAGGCAGGCAGACTGGGCACTTCAGCATCATTGCATGTTCCCTCTGACACCTAACAGGATCACGAAGGAGGCTACCTGTATGGACACTTGTGGTACAAATTCAGCGAGCAAATATGCAATGATTGAGTGAAGTCTTCAAAACCATGTGATTCTTAATCAGAGTAACTGAAGGGAAGAACTGATTATGGTTTGCTGATTTTGAGCCTTAGACACTGTTGGGGAATTTTTACGGTACCACTTGAGGTGAATTAAACACATTTGTGCTTAAATATAAAAGAAAAGTTTAATGAACAATGCATTTGTCTAAGTCCTACTGCAATACGCTGTTCTGCATGGAGTCTGCAAAGACGCGTCACAAGCAGATTCACCTTGCACCAGCACCAATCCTGACAGCAGACACATGGGGCGCCTCAGACCAGCCATGGGTCCATCCCCCAGCCCAGCTCTGCTGCCCAAAGGTGGCTCCTGAGCTTGGGCCCCTGGGTGTTCCCATTCCAGGATGGGTACAAGAAAATGGTGACACTGTTTGTTATCATCATCAAGGGAAACTTCAGTCCCTTACAAGGAGTCATTCTTTCCCTGGCATTTCTGCTTCCAGCCAGTTTAACCTTTTCTTGTAGTTGAGCCTTCTTGCCCTCTGTGCCAGATCATTCCTTGGTCACAAATTACCACTGCTTAGTAGTTACAATTAGAATTTCCCCTTCAACATTCAAAATATTACAAAACTGAGGGTTAGAAACCTTCTGTCCAAGAAGGGGAAAGTTGAAAATCACTTTTTTTTTCACCAGCAGTCAGCAGAACAATGAAAATCAGGGATAAAAAAGCACGAGAAGAGTCTATTGGTGAATAACCTGCCCTATGTACAAGCATCACACCACAACAGGGCACTGTCATTTGGGAGCTGGGAGAGGACTGGGTGTGAAATGGTTATTTTCTGTCCAAGAAGATATCAGATGCCTGTATGCGGGATGCTGACAAGCTCCCTAAATCAGCAGCTAGTCTCAACTGGAGGGAGCTCAAGGAAAAGAAGCAATTAATCCTGCTGCTAGATACAACAAAGCATGATGTTTTCTTGCTTAAAATGTGTAGTAAAAATTATTATAAAAAACTGAGATAGGTTTGCCTTTGCAGTTCTATAGCTCTTTCCTCCAACTGAAGTTATATACCAATATGCTTATGATGGGCTAGGAGAGGGTTGCAAATTTGATTGTGGCCAGGTTGTTTTCTAGCATTCTTATTTCTTCTTGCTGGTTGCATTCTGTAGGGGAATAATGACTCAGAATGGCTGCATATGCCTTCTGCACCCTCAAAAAGCAATGAAGATTTCTTGCTCCTGACCCTCTAACCTTAATACTAGCTTTTCATTACAGGACTCTCATTCCAGTGTGACTGTCTAGCAATGTTTCTGATAGGAGGAATTTTTTTTTCCTGACACTTCTGATCATGATAAATCACCAGATCAAGTTCTTCGTGGTAAACAGAAGGCAGCCAAGAGCTCCCTGGCTGTCCCAATTCCTCCAGCACCTCTGGTCTCAAGTGGTTATGTGCTGTGTGAGTGCTAAGACTTACATTTTTCTCTCTTGCTCATGGGGATAACTCCTGTATTTTCTGTTTTACAGTTGAGCATTATGGCACAGAATGGAGACATGATCTACCACTCACTAATATGGGGGTGATTCAGCCATAAGCTGAATCCAGAGGAAAGCTTCAGCTTGCTGAAGATAGTGGGACTTTTGCTGTTGGCTTCAGTAGGGTCTTGACTGCACTCACAAGGACTTTGAGTTTGCTGCTGTGGTCTGTCGCAGGGGTCCTCAACCCTCATATCAAGCACTGCAGCTCTTAAATGTTTCCTGCAACTTATATCTTTTTCTTGGATGAGCTCTCCTCTTCTACTATGGTAACTTATATTAGGTAATGACAGAGTTTTCTTGTTTGCTGGTGGCAGGAAATGCCATCTCTCCTTTGCCATTGTAATCTCCAAGTAATGTTATGTGGCTTGATGGATCATTGCCTTGGGTCATAAATTATAACTGGGGAAGATGAAGCAAACCTGAACTGAATCTGTCAGGGTAACCAGGGTCACTGAGACATTACTGATTCTCAAAGGACAGCTTTCTCGGTAATGCGGCTTTTCTACTGCACAGAAAAATCCATCTATTTGTTCTTAACGTCAGAGATGAGGCATTATCCAAAATGAATATAATGAGCCTTTCTACTGACGCAAAGTTCCATACAACATCCCAGCATATCTAATTTTTCACTAACACAAGAGTATGTGAAGTGTATGTAGAATACACTTACCACAGTGAGACAGCTGAGGCACGATTCAATGGCTGGGCAATTAGCAGATGCTGTTGTGGACTTCTGTATAAACAGTTATTGCAATTGTAATGTAGAATGCAAAATTTGACCACATGTAGAAGAGAACCAAGTACATATATAGTTTCTGTTATAATGTTTATGCTACCTCAGAAAGCGGTAATCCAGAGTTTGCTTCAAGGGTCTGAAGTTAAGGCAGATATGCAGGTTTAAATATCAGCTGCCAAACTTTTGCCAATGAGCCACTGCTTAGTACAGCAATTGTCGTTTCCTGTTACAGCTATGAGAGGAAACACCTTATATGAAATGTCTGAGTCCTGATGTCTTTATTTCAGCTGGTATGTGAGAGGTAAACATCTTCTAATTTAAGAATTTGGTGCAAAATATGACTGTGACTATTAAATGTGAAGTTGCTAGATGCAGTGAGCATAGTAGAAGATGGGTACCAGAGCTGTTGCCTGTGTTACTTTCCCAGTGAGTGATAAACTGGAGGCGATCTTGGCCATTTTTTTCCCATGGGGTTCCTGCAGAGCTTGTGGCTGTCCAATGCACTCCTGGGCTTGCACTCCAGGGAGTGCAGGGATGCATCTCCAGCAGCAGCACAGTTAGTGGCATTCATGATAGCGCCAGCTCAAAATATTCAATTTATTTATTTCTCCTCACCCAGAGGTCCCTGAGCAGTAGGCTCTGGCTAGTTGTTCAGAAAAGGGAGGCTTCAGCTATGTCTGTTAGAGAACTGACTCAACTCTGCTGGTGGAGTGCTAGGGGATAAAGGTGCTACAAATAACATTGTTTATAAGTTAAAACTTAACTAGATTTAATAAACCTTCTGCTCAGAGGTGTCAATTTTACAGTAAGGGGTCTTCCAACTGGCTCTGTGTGTGGGTAAGTGTGAAGATTTCTGATGCAGAGGGGTTTGGGTAAGCTGATCTTCCTTGCTTGGCTACTGGGAGTGAGATGCCCCTAAAGGTGTATGTCTGCATCCAAGCTAATCATCTTTGGCTGTCCTTTTAGTCAGTGGAGGAAAGAAACAGTCCCTTAGAGGACAGGATTTGTGTCTTCTTAAGGAGACATCTAAAAACAGACTGGGTGAGTCATACCCTAAAGGTGCCTGTCTTCCTCTGTTGACTGTGAAGGGAACTGGGGGAGTGACTAGGCCAAATGCAAATATTCAGTCTATAGTTGTCTAAAACTGGATGAAATTAATCCCATCTCATCTATTTTTTTAAATTAATCTGTATATACATTTAAAATTTATATATATATATATATAAAAAAATATATATATATATATACTCCAAACATTTAATTTCCAGCATTGGATTTTTTGTCTTCCAGGTCAGTGCCATTTATATTGCCACTTTTCAGGCATAGCTGGCTCAAATGACCAAAGCTGTTGTGGGGCTCAGCACTGTGATAACTCAAGGTTAGAGACTGTCTTTCAAAATGGTGTTAAGCACCAAATGAGGTGCCTGTGCTTCCTTCCCGTTACACATTCTGTGAACCAGAAACTGTCAAGCATTATTCTCGTGTGGGTCTAAGAGAAGAGCATGTCTGTATGAGACAAAGCCAGCCACTGGCAAACCAGGGACAAGATGACCTTAGTACACTGTGCCCTGCTCCTTACCTGATGGGGTTTGGGGCCCAGTTGTTTCACAACCTGCAATAACAAAGCCCAGAGCAGAAGGGACTTGATTTTAGCATGTTCATTTTTAGATTAAGCCTGTTTGCCTTTTTTGACTTTTTTTTTTTTAAATTATCCCTCCCTGGAGGCCCCTTACATCCTAAGTTGAGAGTCAAGGGTTCTTCAGACTGACACAAAGGAGCTTAAAGGAAGAAAAGAAACTACTGTAGAGAGATATGCTAAAATTCCTGCCCCCTCCTTTTTTTTCTTTTTGGAAGCTGCTACTTCCATAAATTCTATGGTAGCAGAGCCTTTCACCCAGTGTCGCCCTTAGGTGATTGAATCATTTACCTAGAGGACATACCTAGAGCTTAGAATGGATATTAGAAAAAATTTCTTCACTGAAAGAGTGGTCAGGCATTGGAACAGGCTGCCCAGAGAGGTGGTGGAGTCACCATCCCTGGAGGTATTTAAAAGACTTGTAGATGTGGCACTTCAGGGCATGGTTTAGGGGACATGGTAGTGTTGGGTTAACGCTTGGACTTGATGATCCTAGAGGTCTTTTCCAACCTTAATGATTCTATGATTCTGTGATTCATAAGGTATCTCAAACCTCAGGGCCTGAGGGCACCTGCCACACTTATGTCCCAGACCAGCTTCCAATGGGCCACCTCCACCTTGCCCATGGCCCAGGACCCCATTGCAGCACCCCAAGGCCATCATGCCCTGCTCTGCCTGGCCATGGACCTTGTTGATTGGGATGCCTACCCATAGGCCAGTGTCCCTGCCTGTCTTGGCCTGTTCCCATCCCCAGGGAAGGTGCTCAGGGCTGGGACTGCCCAGCTCCTGCAGCACTCTGACGGGAATGTAAAGTGCACATTTAGCTGGCAGTCATAAACGTGTCAGCAAGTGCAAACTTCTAATGATATTTCCCATGTGTGAGGGACTTTCTCCCTCTATTGCTCTCTGCTGCTGAGTTCTTGCTAAAATAATAAAGTCTTCCTCTTTTATTAGATCCTTCTGCTAGCATACTGTAAACAGCGCAGCTAGTAGAAGAGCCTTAGTCTTCCCATGGTGACATCTACTTTTCAGACAAATCAACTACAAAAGCTATCACACACGAGTGATTGCAGGTAGCTGGGCATCACCTGGGAATTTCATGCCTCTGATGAAAAAGTAGGTCTTGTCAGATGCTGTCTTGGAGACTTCAGGCCCTGGGCAATGTGACCTGTTGTGTTAAAACCCGCTCACGGAGAAAATAAAGCTGATTTTCTGCTGTTCACTCAGCTCACTGGCTGTTTACTTGTGTCTCAGGAAGGCTTTCTGACACAGCACTGCAAGCAGCCAATCCATATCTTTAGATTACCAGTCCAGAGAGCGAGCTGCAATTAATAGCAGAGCAGAAATTACAAGATCTGGTCCTGGAAATCAGAAACAATTGAAACTTACAGCAGAATGAACCAAAAGGTTGAAAACGATTATTTTTTTCCCTACTTTCCACAATTAACGTTTGCAATGCACATGTAAGCAGGGTGATGCAGGTTATAGCAAGCAGGTGGCATAGGTGCCATTGCCAGAGTTTTTCTCCAGAAATGAGTCACTGAATGTGCTGCCAGCCACTCTGGGGGCTGCAAGACTGAGGAAGGCCGTGACTGCTCTGAAATTCATTGATGCTCCCCCCCGGAGCTGTGATGATTGCTGCCTGCCACCTCCTGCTGCCTTTCAGGGGAGCTCAAGGGATAACTGTAATTTTGGACAAGGCAGGTTGGATCCCAATGCATCTGTATAACTATAGCTGAAGACTGTGGGCAACAATATGTGGGGAAGTCTGGTGTTTGCATTCCCTGAGATTTTTACCGCATGAGCTAAAAATAACCAGAAGCCCTGAAGCAGCTGTTCTAAAATGACCCATTAAAAGTGAACCATACTCACAGCCAGGGTGACATGATTTCAAACTTGAACATGTGCCAGGTAGTACTAGATTGAACTACAGAAAAGTGGTGGTCTTCGTTCAGCAGGGCCATGCAGCAGGAAAAATACCTGTGCAAAAGAAATATATCCAAAGACTGCAACAGGAGCAGGGACAAACAACCACAACACACACTGGACAGGCTGCTGGATTCAACAAGCTTGCTTTAGAATTCAGGAGGCAGAAGTGAACTGGCCTTTTATAAAGTTTGGGGGCAAGGATTTTTTCTGGTTAATTTTAAGTTTTCCTCTTTTGATAGTGCCAACTCTGGAGACATCTGTGTCCTTGTCAAAATTGCAGAATAAAAGAGAATGAAGCCACACTGCCAGTATTTGGTTGAAAATGTCTACACGACCATTAACTGCTATTTCTGAGTCCTGGTCCCTGTTATTGTGACATTGACATGAATTGGGCTATTGAAAAGTTAAAGTCTTCAGTGAGGACTGGAAGGAAACAGCCCTGCAGGTATGACACCTGCTACCACTGATAAATGCAATAGGTATAACTTTCAAATGACTTGATTTAGGTCTCACTTTTCAAAACTAAATTTGATCATCCGTCCTTGGATTCACAAAAGTTCTGTGACCGCTTGTTACAAAGCTTTATAGTGCATGCAGTGACTTGCTGATTTCATTTGCAGAGGTTAGAAAGGTAGAGATGAGTCTGGCAAGCAAGGACTTCTCTTATAAACTCATTTTGGGAGCTACTGTTATTAAAAGCGATCATCCAAGAAATAAAAACGATCTAGCAAATAAATAGCACTTTAGAGTTGGCCATTAGTAATGGCCTGCTTTTCTAGAATTATTTCTGTTACTTTATAAAGCAATTGTGCTTAAGATTTCATTGCTTGTGTAAGTTCTGGATATTTTGCAAGTGGAGCATTTTTAGTCCTGTGTCCCCAGAAGCAGCAGAGTGGGGTCACCGTAACACTGTAGCTGTTTCTGTCCTCTGTCAAGCAGCCTGGTTGTGTTTGTGCTGCGTAAACAAAAGGCAACCAGGTCATGGTCTTCAGGAAAGGGCACATGCTTATCCTTCCTGTTGACTTATTTAATGTGGTTTTGGTCTGTGATAGCTAGTTCTTTTGGGCCTAATTCAATGACTCACATGGGCCAAGGACTGTTTCCAGCAAGACAACTGTTTTTGTGGCAGGGGGTTAGCCAGCTGGATCTGAACTGACCTATACCCCTTTGCCTCTGGGACTGTAAAACGAGGCCTGTCCAGTTTTATTTACTGTTATAAGCACTGGGTATTTGTTCTTTCCCAGGAATTCCTGGGCTTGATTTACTTTATTCACATGCCCATATCTGTTTTGAAACTCTAGCATGCACTAGGGACAGACAACAGTCCAAAGGGTCAGTGTTCAGGGCCAGAGAAACGTTCCAGTTTTTGAAGCATAAATGAAACTTGACAGAAGTGTTTCAGTCATCTGAGATCTCCAAACGGGGATGGGAAATTTTAAGAAACTAAGATCTTCTTCCCGTATTGTCCAAAACCTCAAGCCAAACTCTATATGTTCCTTCATGCTCTCTTAAGTTAAAGCCACATAGTATAACACAGGTATCAGATGGATGATAATCATCTCATATCCTTGGTTTAGTTCACTAGGGAATAATTTCTTAACATGTGAAATCCCGAGTTATTTTGTTAACATCTGTGAATACATGGTTGTTTTGTCTGTGAAATTCCTCTGAGAGTTACTGTGTCAACATTTGTGAGTGCAACGATTTTATTTACTATGTAACAGGGTGAGAACAAGCAGTGGGTTTTCCTGTAAATGTGAATTTTTTCTCGGCTGACACAATACGCAGAGCCCTGCCAAGAAAAACCTGGGTAGCAGCTGCATTCCTTACTGGCTTGATGGGTGCACTTGGGTGTGTGCAGGTATGTGTCTGCACACCTGTACAAAAACATACATTTACTGGAGGGACTGAAAATGCTTTAGTACTGGCCAACACCACTACATGCTCCCATCACTGATAAAGTCATGGATGTTGCAGTCCCTGTTTAGGTTGCCCTAACTTGCATGTGTGAGCACGCAAACCAGAGAGACTTCTCCTGCCCCTGTCGGTACAAATTCAGTGTCAGGACTTTGGCTTACTTTTTTAGCCATATGATATATGTCCTCTTTTTCTAAAATCAAGACTTGTAAATACCGAGAAACATCTTGAGTGCAGCAGCAAAACAGCATGAACAGTCAGTCCTTGCTGGATGCATTTGTGGCTGGCACTGCTGGTGCACCTCTGTATTTGTGCCACCTCTTCTCAACCTAAAAGCTGGCTGAAGTCTCAAAGCACTGTCCTGTGCTCAAGTTAACCCATCCTGGTCTCCCCAGGGCTTATTAGCCACTGTATTACCCTAGTGCAGCTACATGGTCCCCAGATCAGGCTATCTTGTGTGTAGACAGCTTAAAGAGCAGGGAGAGTAGATATGCATAGACTAAGGTTGTCTTTGGGACTTATGGGGATTTGACCTTCTTGGAAAGGCATTTTATTGGCGAGCTTTCATAAAATCTGTTAGAGGAAACAATGTAGAGAGAGAAAAAAAGAATAAAACTCTGACTATTTTGTAGATAATGACCCCCAAATTTTCCCACTGAGAGTCACAATACCTCTTCCTCTTGCTTCAGCCAGCATTCCAAGGATTAGAAGCAGTCTGCATCTTGATGGGAGTTTCACACAGAAAGAAAATAGCCAGTATTTGTGTGCTGGGAGCAATGGTATGTACTGAAACAAAGATGGCAATTCTCTTTTGAGGGAGATATCAGCATGAACATGTCCTGGAAGATGATCCAAATAATTTCATTCTCACTTGAGAAATTCTAGCCTTGGCATCTTTTTCTATTTGGAGAGGATTTGCAGCAGCCTTTGTGTCTGGACTAATTGCACAAGTAGAATGCTATAACCTGCTTTATGCATGTGGCAGTACTTATATAGGTCTCCTCATCATAAGACTTGATCACCTGAGTAACAGTTCTCAAAATACAAGAACATTGCTTGTGTTTGTTTGTTGCCTTTAGATCAGTAAGGCCTGCATTATGAGCAAGTTCAGTTATCATCATACATCGTGTAATTATTCAGGAAGAAAATACAACAACTGTAAAAGTCTCAGTGCAATTGCTGTCAACAGTAAAATATAAAACCACGACTTTGCTTTACCAGAAGCTAGCGATCTAGTCTGGTTAAACTATCACTCTGCTCAAAAGCTCTATTTGCAGCTGTCTGTCTGCTTCGCTCTTGCTAAATTTTATTTTATATATTCACATTTAATACAGTTCTTAGAGGCTTGAATAAAATTAAAACCCATTTAGAGAAGTGTTAAAGTGATTGATAGTTTTGTCTTGCCTGCTATGGGGTAGGACTCTGCCCACTGCCCCCTGACCACAAGAAATTAAAACAGCTGCCTGAGGAATATGTGCAAGAGAGCCGCACCTGGATGCTGAGCCCTGAGCACTTAACATGTCTCCTGAGTTTGGCCAGAAGATCTGGGGTGCCAGCACCATCCTTCTGCTGGTCAGAGACAACTCTTTTGTATCTTGCAGTAGAGAAAGAAATTAATAGCATCCTGTCATACGCAGTAATGGCTCGGCTCTTACACACAGTGGTGGCTCATCACAGTGAGCAATGTGGGAGAGCCACAGTGTGATGGGAATGGAGCTGATCTGTAACAACGTTATGAATAAGGTGATGCAATGGCTTTAGGTGGTGACAAGACCAGGGCAGGAATTTATTGATTAAGCTTCTACTGGGGCTAGAGAGAGAAGGAATAAAAAAGCGATGCAACAGCTCCCAGGTTGAAAGCAATTGGCAAAATCATCAGGTATAAAGATCTGTCCCCAAAGAAATTGCAAGCATGTTTCATCAGGTTATGAACAGGCAAGTGAGGGGGAACAAGTTAAGCCCCATGAGAAGAGGGATGGAATAGGGGGAACGTGCTTGATCAAAGCTGTCTAAAGAAGATGTCAACAGAACAGGAGAGAAAAGGGACTTCTCAGTGGTGGGAAATAATATACCTTGTAAATGTTATTTACACCAGTTTTCAAGTTATGTTTTCTTTTGAAACATTTTTATTTCAGTTAGTGATGCTTTGCTTTAGGCAGGGCACTAAACTGCCAATCTGTTGTCACCCAGGAGGTTCCTACCCTGGGCTGCAGATCAGGGAGTGCTTCAGGAACCACAGCTTCCTGCGCCATGTGTTTCACTCTGAAAAGTGGAGGATATCTACAGGTGCCAGGGTGTGAGCTCAAGCAGCTCTGAGAAGCACAGCAGGGATATACAGTCCCCAGTGAAAAAGTTATTTGCAAATAGTAGCTCATACCATTAGTCTACCATTATTAGTTTAACAACAGCAGGTTTGTGGACATCACTTGCTCTCCCTCAGTTAGCCTCCAGATGCACATTGGTGCCAAATCTTTTCTGTGCAGGCACATTCCCATCTGGGAGGAAGTTGGGAAGCTTCGGCCATGTCACTGTATAGGAACAGAAAGTGTCTGCCACTCTCCAGGTGTTAATACGCTGCTCCCAGATCAGGAAAAGGTATAGCATAAAAGCTTTATTTTTCGTGTTCTGCTAGCTACTTGTCAGTTCTGCTTGGAAATACTCCTGGTCTTGTGGTTAACCTGGAGCCACTACTGCTCTGTGCCAGTCCCTCTGTATCCTTCCTGCCTTTGCTCCTGCACCATCTCCTTCATTTTCCAGTTTTCCATTTTTCAGAAAGGGAGTTGTCACAAGGCCATTTGAGCAGGAGTCTATATACCTGTGTTGCTCCTTCAATAGCATTTGAACCTGTTGTCCACCTTTTAACAACATGAAATGGAAGGTTAGATGCTCCAAAGGTGTTGATTCCTTAGTATCTTTCATGAAAATAGGCAGCTGGGTAGAGGAAGATCTCTCCTGTGTCTTCCTTAAGGGAAAGGACACAGTGCAAACTTGTTCTTATTCATCAGAGAATCTATAAAAAAATGTAAATATCCAGAAAGCCAACTCTTGATAGTGATGCTGCACAGGGGACCACTTTTTTGCAATTAAGCGATGAAGGCTGAATTTCACTCCACATGCTGGTAGTGTTTACCAAATAGTGTTAACTACAAGGAATTTTTACAGTGTTACTATTTTATAAAGGTCCCTCCACTCTGTCCTTGTCCCTTCTAGTCTGCATCAGGTAAGCCTTTTTACTTTTTGTGATGATATCTTCCAAGTCATTGGCCTCAGATGATCCTGTGAGTATGGTTCGTCAGTATGGATAACAACCTTACCTTACTTCAAGCTAGTTAAATTTCATCTGCCACAGCACCACTCAATTCCCAATTGGTTTCTGTTTCTCGGCAGCTTCTTATACAGTAATATTTTTTTTAGTCATGCAAGAATTTACCAGCTTGCTGTGAGCTTTCCCCTTCATTCTTTCTCCTTCTCCCTTCACACAGTATATGAAACTGTTGGTCCCTCTACACAACTCTAGGAGTGTTTCATCTCATTGATAATAGGAGCAGATATTTAAGATACTGCAGGAACATTAACCTTAAGGTGCTTTCTCTTGGGACATGTATACATTGAAGGTCTCACTGGATCTGACATCATAGACTGGGAAATGTGACAACAAGGTGTAGTGATGCTATCAGTAACTTAAAAGAGCCCAATTCCTGTAAAAGTCTGGCACAGAAGTGTCCTGCAGCTCTCTATTTCTGCCCTTCATAGTTCAGCTGCCCAAAGCCCAGGTCATCTAATATCAAATTCCTCCCAGGTATCCTAACACATGGTGATGGGGCAAATGCTCACCCAACGCTCAGGTAAAACAAAGAGGTTTACCACTTTCTGCCAGCTAACTTTGCTAAGCTGATTGACTGCATGGAACCATGGCCCCCTCTTTTTCCTTCTCATTTGACACTAATTCCTCTGACTTGCTTTCTCACCAGCTGAACAGACTGCGACCAAAACATCCTGCAGTTTCTTGTTAGTTTAACAATAGTATAGTGAAAAGGTGGACCATGGTGATGATGAATACTTTTGTTCTGAAAGAGACAAAGTGTGGCCGGCAGAGGTGAATGAATGAAAAATTGGATAGGGCATCCTCCCAGCCACTGGTCCTGAATGAACCTGTTTTTCAGTCATTAAATAGTCGTATTGCTTTGAAGAAAACTTCTACCTACTCACTTTACTTCCTCCCTCCTAAGCAGCATTAGACAGTCAGCTGGCTGTTTTAAGAAAAAAAAAACGCATCATGTCCTCAGGTTTTTGAGACGGATGATGGGAATTAAGTGCTGTCTGACCTGGGCAAATACAAGATTGAAAACAGTATGTGGCAGAAGTCAGGCAGGGAAGGGACTGTGGTGTCACAGCATAAAGGGGAGCAGACCCTTGCTGGACACCTGCAGGCAGGCGGCTGGGAGGGAAAGGGTCTATGAGGTGTCTACAGGGAGGGAGCTGGTTGGGCTGAGAAGTAGGAGGATAAAAGATGGAGTGAGTACTTAGAAAGAAAAAGGAGAGAAGAAGGATCCCTGCAAAGATTTAGAGGGGTCAAATAAACAGTGAGATGTAAGGGACTGCATCTGAAATGCAGCCTTCATTAATATTTTGTCTATCTTATCTCAGACTAATTTACTTATGGACACAGAGATCTATTTCTGCTGATGTATCAAGATGATTATCAGGCAACCTACTGGCTTTTTGAACTGTTTCTTAAGCAGGAATTCTCAACATTTCTTGAGGCCCAGTGCTGGTTTCCTACATTTCCCTGTGTTTGAAGACATGAATCATCAAGTCACTGTTATTTTCTGAGCTATCTATCAGGAAATTTTCAGGTGATTTTCTCTTGCCTCCTGCTACCGAGCAGGCTCATGGTCCAATCACACGTTGTGCCAGCTACCCCAATAAAAAAGTCTAGAAAGTGCGGACAAGAGAGTTGGGAGTAACCACAGGGTTGTTTCAATAGCTGTTTTCAGGCTGTTTTCCAAACATGCTACTTCTGAGCAAATAACTGACTAAATTAATTTGGCTTTTATTCTACTTGTTTTCATCTATAAGCTGTTTGTAAAAAATTACAATTAATTTAAAAAACAAAAAAGTGCCATTACATTCCAGACTGCGTAAAGATCAGGAGATCATTTCAGGTGGTACAGTGGCAACCTTGCCCTCCAACATAGCTGTTCCTCGGAGAGGGAGTCTCCAAGGGAAAGCATACTACTGCTGTTCTAGCCTAATCCACATTTCTAGCACCACAGAAAACAAAGATTTTCCAGCTGAGGGTAGGGTTTATGTGAGGAAGCTACAGGTACAAACAAGAAACCAAGAGCGCTGTTTTATCTGGTAGGTATTTATTGATAGTAAAAAATAAAATCACTCGCTTAAAAAGTATATGAGCTTCCTGCTGATAGTACTGCATTTGCTTGATCACCCACTTGCTATCCAGCCCTTTGTCCTTATTTGCATCTGAGAATAGTCAGGAGGGATCAGACTGCCAGGACAGGTACCTGAATGGACTTGCAAGGTACACTGTATGTGTAAGAGACTTCTGTTATCTAGGAACACCCTTAGGAGATTGTCCAAAGATATCTTCAGGGGGATTGTATGCATAGCATCCCCACTTCTGTGACCATATGCTTTCCCTAATAGCTGCCTTTGAGAACATTTTGCTGTAGTGGAAGGCCTTTACGTGCAACAGTTTGCAAGCAAACTGGTCTTGGCACTAACATAAATATGTGTGATAAATGCAACAGAGTTACCTGTGCTTACAAATGTGGCTTATGATGATAGTTATGACAACATAAAATGGAGATTTTTCATGAAGCAGTTGTGTGTACAAGAAGCTGCAAGCATAGGAAGTCTTCTAGTTACTTTGGGCTGACTTTACTATTAATGCATATTGCTTGAGTCTCAGTGGCAGGCTAAATGCTGTGCATGCTATTTGCTCAACTGAATAAGGTACAGTAGGAAGAAATTAATTTATTAGAAGAGGAGAATCATGCATCTTACTTTGTAAAGCCTATTCTTTTTTTCTGCACTCTAAATCTAATCAGTGCATGTATATGTTTGTGTGGCTTTAAGTAAAATGTATTTATAATGTTAGACACTGTCATCCATCTCTATAAATTTCACTTCAGCAACATTTTTTAATTCTGATGGAATTATGAAGTAAACTTTCCAGTGCTACGTCTGGGGCCTAAGCAAGAGCCCTGTCATGAGCAATAGTGGTGAGTGCAGCTCTGCTTAATGAAGAGTCTCAGGCATTGATTCAGAGCCAATCAGATCTGATGTGCACAGTCTCATCAGCTGTGGTGGACTTCACAGCAGAGCTTACATTTGGTGGAGCAAGGTTCGAAGTATGTCCTGCCCAAAAGTTGACACATTTTGATATATCCTATGGCAATAAGCAAAATGAACCACAACATATGTTATTTTCTCTGTACATTGCAGGGCCTTATGCTGACAAGGGTGACAGTCTCCCCCTGGCATCTGAGCCTCCCAGCCTCGCACTCAGTCATGGTCCGACGGGCAACAGAATCGCTCACTTCAGCACAGATCTGAATGCCTCCCTCCTCGCACAGCCCATCTTCATCACAAACACAGCTGTTGGATTGCACTAAGCAAAAGCACAGAGGGAAAACACTCAGGATGGCATTCGACTCAAAAAAAAAACAGACTAAAATGTTTCCTGCAAAACTGTAGTACTGAGAGCAATTTTATTTTGGAGGGTGTTCAGTACAAGAAAGACATGGGCCTGCTGGAGCGGGTCCAGAGAAGGCCACAAAAATGATCCAAGGGCTGGAGCACCTCCCCTGTGAGGACAGGCTGAGAGAGTTGGGTTATTCAGCCTGGAGAAGAAAAAGGCTCCAGGGTGACCTTATTACAGCCTTTCAATATTTAAAACGAGCTTATATGAAAGATGAGGACAGACTGTTTAATAGGGCCTACAGCGATAGGACACCAGGTAATGGTTTTAAACTATAAGGGTAGATTCAGACTAGGTATAAGGAAGAAATATTGTTTTACAACGAGGTTGGTGAAACACTGGAACAGGCTGCCCAAAGAGGTGGTCGATGACTCATCCCTAGAAACATTCAAGACCGGGTTGGACGGGGCTCTGAGCAGCCTGATCTAGTGGAATATGTCCCTGCTCACTGCAGGGGTGTTGGACTAGGTGGCCTCTAAAGGTCCCTTCCAACCCAAACCATTTTATGATACTATGATTCTTTTCCTAACCAGAAGTAACATTAGCTGACATTCAGGTTCAGTGGAAAACCTAGAAGTGGAAATGAGTGGTGCACTGCTGGGGCTTTCTCCTCTTGGAGAGGGCTTGGGGCAAAACCTTGCTCAAGGTGCCTGAGATATTGATCTCAAAGACTGCTCTGATGTTACTACTTGAACCAGTTTGTTTATCTACTGCTTCAGAGTCCAGATAACATGTAAGATGAGACGTCTGTACTTGGACAGTAACAACCTGATCATACAGACACAGCTGGTATCTTTATTTACATACGGGCTGTTTCACTAAGATCAAAGGATCTACTCCTACAAATTAATGTGTGTAGTTGTATTAGTGACAACAGCTAAATAATCAGATAAAATTATGGTCCCATCTAAGATCTTATTTTTCATAACTGTGTCTTTGTTTTGGTTTTGTATGGGTTGGGGGTTTTTTGCCTGTGTTTGTCTCTGCTGAAGCTCCAGCCAGTTTTGGTTATCTTCTTGTGTTATTATTTCTGTCTGTTGAACTCTGTTACACAAAACAGATGAACCCCTATCAAGTAATCTTTTTTATTTTCAAAATATGACAATAACTGTGCCTCTATCTGGAGCACTTCTAAAAACCTAATTTACTTCTTTATTTTCCCATTTCTGCCAAACCTTCATTAAATGCAATGTAGTGTAGGACACTCAGGAAAATTAGATTAGGGAATTTGAAAACTTCCAGTGCAGACAGATTGCAAAAAACTGGGACTATTTCCTCTGAGGGCAGAGATATTCACCTTTGATCATAATATGAGAAACTGGGGATAGGCAGTGAAGTACAAACAAAAGTAAGTGACTTTCCTAAATAGCATAGAATAACACATTCCATTCCTTGCCACAAGATACTGGTGGGGAGACTGCTCAGGGTTACAGAATTTAGAACAGGTGGATACAGTGAAAAAAGAGCAGGACAAGGGTTTCACCCAAAAAATTCTAGCCGACCAACAGGGTAACCCACTTAACAGGGACTAGGAATAAGCTTTTCCTGTAGATAGTGCATTTTGTTATGCTATCCTGCAGGGTTTTCTTTTCCATGGTTGGAGCTTCCTGCCATGTTTGGACACCAAGCACTGGGCTGATGGTTTGAACCAGCTTAGCAGTGCCTGGTGCTTCTGGGAAGGTCTGGAGATACCATACCAGGACAGACTTACAGCTAATGCATAACTGGGAATAAAGATTTCATTTTGATCATATAATTAATTTTGCTTACAGTTGTGAAGAATCTCTTACCATTGCATTTTTCCCAGGAACGGCATGATCCACACGATATTTCAGCTGCCTGAGGTATTTTGCAGTTTTCCGCATTAGTAAGAGAATATCTTCTGCCCATGCACTCCAAGGCATGCATCTTGCAAAGAGTTAAATGTGTGTTTCTCTTGGTTCTTTGATCTGTAGCACAGATGTCCAGGGAAGGACTGAAAACAAAAGCAGGCATAGCGCTATTTAAATATGTTTTGTCTTGGTACCTCTTAAAAAGAGCTGAAAGAGTGAAAAATATTCAGGGTCCAGTCCTAATTTCCCTGTTCATTGAAGTACTTCCCAAGACCACAGCAAGGGAATTCCAATTTCCCTGTTCATTGAAGTAAGTCCTAAGAGTGCAGCAAGGGAACTTCAGACATAGAGATGAGAATAATGCAAACTGCTTCCTTTTCCACGGGATGCTGCACCTCAGCAGAGCCAGGGTTTGTCCCCTCTGAAGGACAGCGATATTACTGTGTATTTGTCATTGACCTCAGTAGCAGTGAGAGCAAGACTTTCGTTAAGAGAGTTCAAATCTCAATTATTCTTCAATATATTACACATACATGCACCTAAATATATACACAGAGAATATTTAATATACCTATAATGATATATACAGACTTGCACAAAGATGAAAATACTTTATAAGTATTTCTTAATTATAAGACATTATAATAAACACTTTCTTGTCCTTTAAAATCCCCAGCTTTTACTAAATAAAATGTTATGATCGAACATCAGAGACCAAAGATATTTCTGGAAATACGTATAGATCTTCACAGAAATTTTTATGAAAAACCTGCTTTATTTTTCCAGGGAATTTGATTCTTTATTTCTTGAAATACAGGTATTTTTCTAACACCCACAAAAATTAGCTTGTGAAAGGGGTAATAACAGTTCTTGGACAACCTTGAACAGTGTTTGCTTGCAGACAGTTTCAGGAAGTTTTTAATCAATCACCTGCGTTTCATACTCTAAATGCAAGAGGGGAGGAAAAGCCTTTCCACTATTTCTGGATTTCAATCTCAAACCCCAGGTTTCTCCACTGTTATCAATGCAATCAGTGACATCTGTGTGCAGTAACCAAAAAAGCACTCTATGGAGCAGCGCATGCTGGTGCTCTCCTGGATGCACTTTACAGCCACAGGTAAGGTGCTATGCAGAGTATGAAAGCATGCTCCCAGGACAGGGGGCTTTGAAATACAGCTCCAAAGGCTTATTTTCAGTACAGCTCCTCCTTTTGAGTTCACAGACACTCCCACAGAAACTTTCAGTGTCTAATGGGTCAGTTCTGAGGGTCAACATCAGCTAAACAGGTGTTTGGTGGGGAGAAAAGGCAGATGAGGAACAGGCAAATGGCCATAATGAACTTCACAAGGCTGCCTGAAGGGGAGGGTAACAGTCCCAGTGAAAGTGGATCGTCAGAGTAGGGAAGAGGAACTTGGAGGAGGGAAGGTCTAGTAATAAAGTCCTGATTCAAACCTTGCTCACTTTCTGGCTAAGTGTTAAGGTAATTTTTCCCTTTTTTTTTTTTCTTTTGCCCCCCCCCCCCCCCCCTTTTTTTTCCCCTGGGAATTATGAAGTCGGTTTTGGTAGAGCAATAAATAAGGCATTGAGGAAAAGTGCCTGCTCCGAGGTTTGGGGATGTTTCTCTGAGAGATGGTTTTGAAGCCTTGTAAATGAGCTGGCTTTATGGAAAGTTTAACTACCTGTAATGTAGTTCACCTTTAAGATATTTAAAATTTGGCAAAGAGTTCATTAGCTGACCCTGAAAACTTTGCTGCATCTACCTGCAACCAAATATGCCTTCAAAGATTACTGTATCACATCTCCTACTTAAGTTAGTATCCTCAACTGCAATGGGTCCCTTAACTGCTGTGCTTAGTCAAAATACCAGCCACTAAATCCCTAGTAAAGTTTGTTGCCTGAATTTTCCTTAATGATCTTTTGCTAACATAAAGAATGAGGTCAACCCTCTTATCCTGAGGCAGATGATAAAGGAAACTGGTGCATTTGTTTGCATTATATTGTTTGCTCATCTACCTGCACAGCCTACGAGTTAGCGGTGCACTGTTTTATAATGTGAAAATTATCTTTACAGACAGAGGTGTAAGAAAAACTTCATCTTTAAATATCATCTTAAATTTGGAAGAACAAAGTGTGATCCAGGGAAAGCACCTAATCCGTAACTAAGTTGTTTATTAAGTTTAAAATTGTTCAGAGGCCCTCTGTATTTGTCTGAGTAATAAATCTCAATATCTGAGTCTTAAGGTCAAAACCTCGTACACAAGGCACCTTAATTTAGCTGAAAAGATTAAGTCCAGACACAAGTACGCTAATCTGTCCACATTGCACCACTTTAACAACACCTGAAAGAGAGGAGGGAGGTTGATTTAACTAGCTGCTGAAGGTTGAACCCAGGGAGTTCATGGTCTGTACTGCCAACTTCTCTCTACAGTATAATCCCTCAAACTGCCTTGAGAGTGCTTCACGTATTTGCTATAGCTGGGTTATCTGGGAGAAAGCCAGTGGAAATCGACATGTTCAGATGCGTAAGAAAAAGGATGGAGAATCTGTACTTGAAAGAGAAATTAATAATTTGCCCTAAGAAAGGATATTACAGGGCTGGGAGCATCACAACAGTGCAATAGAAATTATTGAAGGCAAGGAAGAATCCTTTTGTAAAGTGAATGTGAGAAATTCAATACCTTTTACCTGAAAAAGAAGGCTTGGATAAACACAAGCTTTTACTAATGCACATATTGTAAGAAATGAAACAGCATATGTAAGTCAGCAAATACCTTCTCCCCCTTTCACCTACAATGAGAGGCAGACAACTTGACAACTTTTGGTGAGACTAAAAAGTGAAAAATTCAGCATGCTGTAAATTATTTTAACTTCTTAAAATTATATTCAACATCATAAGTTTTAATATAACACAGACCAAGAACGCTTAGGAATGACATTAATGCTACACAAATAAATTTGGAGGAAAAAAGAGTACTTAAAAATTACCAAATCTCATATTTCACTATGGAGATAATCTTTAGCTACTGGAGGCTGAGTTTTCATCTGTATTAACACACTAACTGTGCTCTGACCCCTTCCTTGCACTAAGGCCAATTCACACAGAATAGCTGGTATCCATACTGTTAAAACACTCTTTGCCCCCAAAAGATGAGGGACTGCATCAGACTGGAATGGTCCCTGACCCTAGTAACTCCTGCGATCTGTCTGGTAATTATTCAGCAGTCGGCCCTTGCCAGAGCTCTACCAGGAGCTGCTTTAGCAATTTAGCAGCTCTCGCGCCCAGGATCGTTCCCTTGCTCTAACTGATGAGGACAGATGTAGCCCTAGGCACCATGACATGAGGGACAAATTACCCTTCACCAGCCTGTTGTGGGGTTCTTGTGCTGTTCTGGGAAGTCTCTGTTGCTAGTCTCTTGGAAACAGAAAGGATGCAGGATGGGTCTGAATCCATGGTGTTCCTGAATTCCGATATGAACTCTTGTTCCCAGACCTCTTCTGAGCAGAGGCAGCTGCTGAAAGTCATTGCCACAGCAAAGCAAGCCAAGTTACTTCTGCTGTCTGAGGAAGGTCCAAGATACACTTACATGCCTTACCCCTAAGCCTTAACAGGCTAGCAGATTAGTCTGCTTTGACAGCTGATGATTTATCCTTCTATTATTAGATGTGTTATTTCAAGTCAGAGTGAAAAGATGGCATCAGGTAACAGAAATGACTGTTATCTATCTTCCTCTCATTTTGAACATAATTAAAAAAAAACAGAAACAGGCAAGTAGTAGATTAATTATAACTGAAGCCTCAATGCATAACTGAATGTAATTCCATTAACTTCCAAGGTTATTTTGACTCTGCTCAAGGCCGTCTCTAGCATTGTGGATTCCCCTCATCTCCTATGTAACCGACCTCAACACACCCATGAACCAGAGGAGGGGTTGTTGCCGCACTTTAATGAGAATTGAAACAAAAAGAGTAGCACCAGATTATTTAAATTATTTAGGCATTTAAGGATAGGAATAGGGTCTTAGCAGAGTTGTTACAAACATAGCACTTACCTTCGCATGCAAAACAATGGCCTCAGACCCTAGGGAATCTACAAAACCTGAATTAAGCTCACCAATTTTAATTTTGAGATGTTGAAAGTGTGCTGATTTTGGCTTTGAACCAGGGGCATCATGCAGGGCACTCTTGAACTATGTGGCTGACGGAAATTACACATCCTCCACTGAGAACTTCTGCTACCTTGAAGTCAGTTGAGATGACTTCAAAATGTCTTCCTCCTACTACACAAGGATAAGACAATCTCGATCTGTTATCCTAGAGTTTCCAAACATCTCAGCTCCTGCTGTGGCATAAACCTGGACAGATTTCATATCGAGAGCTCAGATCCACTGTAATGACTTTACAGGAGACTTTATCCGGCCTATGCAAACTAGCCCAGATGTTGGAGTGCTGAGCTCTTCGGCACATCTGGCCATCAGTACCATGTGGCCTTAGATGTCTTCTTGCCTTGGTTCTGTTACCTCCATGTCTGAGAACTGAGAGAGCTACTAATATCCTTACATTTCTCCTGCATTACTTATTGCAGAATATAGGCTTAGTTCAAACAGGAAACAATAAACTCTGGTCTGCAAGTTATGAGGTCAGGAAAGGTGATGTGCCTGGTCTGTGCAAACTGCTGCGTAGGTGGGAGATTAGATTATCATGTCTTTCATAACTCTCCAGTCTCTCAGCAAGGGAAAGAAATCTGCTTTATTTCACTAGCTTACTGCTTTGATGGTTTATGTCCCAAGGGCCTCTGTTCTAACTTTTCCTCCATCTAAATCTTCAAAATATCATTTTATCTTTTCCCATCTATTTCACAGATCAAGTGGAGCTGAAATTATGCCTTCACCTTCTGTCATACAACCAAATTCCATCACTGCTAAAACCCACTGACAGCTTTGACAAGGCAGGTAAGTGATGAACAGGACATTGATTGAGCTGTAAAGCAAAGTACAATGCCTCCTCCTCATATGAGTAAAGCTTTCTCATCTCTCATGGACTGAAGACTTAAGAAATTTAATTGGTCATGAATAGAGAAAGTCATTGCCAAATTCAGCCTGAACTTACCCACACTCATAGGGCATTTTGCACACACATTGTGACTGATGTACTTTCTCCCATGGCTGACATTTAGGGTCTGTCACTTCTGGTTTCACACTGGGCACTGAGGTGGAAGAACACAGACAGTGCTATTAAGGGTCAGAAAAACAAGGGCTATTAAAGGTCTACTCTGAAATTATCCTATCAGTTGAGCTTAAAAGGCACTGAACTATACCACCTTGACATAAAGTCTCATCCTGCATGTTCATTAAAAGTATCTACTGCATGAAGGGAATCAACACTATTAAAAAAGTATGATACACTTTGCAAATTACTGTTCAGTAATTTATCTATGGGTCATGAGTCAGATGGAAGGAGACAAGGACTATATTCAAGCTTAAACATTCATCCCATTTCTGCAGCAGCTGTTTGTTTCTATTAAACTTAGTAGTGCCGAATCATAGATGACAACAGCTTTATCATTAGGTTTCAGAGTTACTGGCTTCACTATTGTCACTAGAAAAGCTACGGCTCCAAAGTCCTATGAAGAAATGTGAACCTGAGTATCTGTATACACTGATGGAAATGAAAACTACAAGTTCCAACATCAGCCCTCAGTCTGCACTAACTTTAAAAGTAAAAGCAATAGGGATTCTTGGAGAATTTTCATCATGTACATCCCATGTACTATTCTTTGAGTTCTGAGTTGTATTCCAAGCTTGAAAATTAAGCTTTTGCTAAACATTCCTCTGGAGATTTCTGTCACAAGTAATGGCAAGACTTTCTGAGACAGCTTTATACTGATTTGTGTTTTAGATTGCATGTCTGCAGTTTTCTACTTTTACGCGAAACTTTAATATCCATGGACACTGTTGCCTTTTAAAAGAAAAAAAAACCAACTCCTTTATGGATTAAGACTTGCTAAGCAAAATAGACAGGCAGAAATTACCAGAGAAGAAAAAAAAAAGTGGGGGTTGCAGTGCTTTACAACACAGACAGCAAGCATAACGCTGTCTTCCTGCAGAGGGAAAATTTGTACCAAAAAATCACTGCATTGTCTCCATCCCTGGGATGTTGGTTGAATAGCTGACTGTTACTGACACTGTTGGTGACTAAATTCTCTCACTCAAAGGTATGTGTGCCACTGTGTCTGTCTATACATATCTTCTTAATATTTACCCTTCTTATCTTGTATTCCTTGGTTTTTTTAGCTGTTATTCTAACCTATTTTTTTGTCTCTTTTTTGTTTTTTAACTTTTCTACTAGTGCAATGCTCCCATACAGCCAGGCACAATCTGTTTCTAAAGATGGAAGCATTTAAACTGTTTCTAATTATTGCTGGATTTTGAATATGTAATGTAACCAAAAAAAGAAAATAGACAAAAATCAGTCACTAAGGCTAAGCCTAAGGAGTAACTGGCAACGGTACTTCAGCACTGGTACTTCGGCACTTCAGCAGCAGTGAGCTGTTTAGGTACAGCTATGTTATGCCTTCCGAAATCCTTACGCTTCCTGTGCATGTGGATAGGACACAGCAACAGATGACTTACACTGGGAATCTCAGAGGACCACTGCCTTTTGAGGTCAAAGCCTGACTGCTACCTGCCTCTTCCCTCAAGTGAGGTAACCTCAGGCAGCAGTTGGCTGATAAGGAGAGGACAGATATGAAATGTAGGAGGTATGTCTAGTCTTCTACAGCAGTGGCTGCTGTCCCCAAGCAAGGGTTTCTCCAGGGGTATTAGAACATGTGGGACCTTGGGTGAAGATGTGACTGGCTTGAAGCAGCAAGCTGCTTGGATGCCTGTATGTCACCGATCAGCATCACAGGAATGCTCAAGAGAAAGCCTTGTCTGCCTTCCACAGCTGGAAAAGATTACTTTGACAGAGCTGCTGTATGCTATAGCCCATTTCCATCTCTACCAGCGCCTGACAATATCAACCCAGAGCTTAAACAACTGTTACCATGTACTTGAAGCAGCGTTTTTCCATTTTTTTCCAGTTCCTTGAGATTTACTCTGTATCAGCAGTGGGACTGTCAGATGAGCAAAAGGAGTCATCCAGCCCTGTCCTTCTCAGCCATGAGAGGCTGTGGTGCACTGAACAGCTTCCAGATAGAAAAGCTGTATCCCTAAGGTACAGCTCACATGGTGTTGTTACACAACAGGGGAGGAAAGTGAAGTATACTTGGGTGGCAGAATAGGCTACAAACATCCCAGACAATCATTTAAAATATTGTTAGTGACAAATCTTGATAGTAATAAGGGAGTGGGAAGCAAAAAGCTGTAAGGAAACCTCACTAGAAATGTCTTAAGGCATCTTGTTTGAACAGCCCACAGAAAACACACACTCACATTCTCTGTGCTTCCTGCTGATGATGTAAGCTTGGCTTCTCTATCACAGTATCAGCTATAGTTCTGTCTATATTATACCTACGTAAGCCATAATCTGTCCAGGAAGGAAAATTCTGCATTGCACTTGGAGGACTGCAATGGCTTACCTGGTCTCTTGCACTGGATACTCTTCATGTCAGGAGACCACTTGAGATTGGGCTCACACAAAACAGACTGTGCCCCTTCTAAGTGCATGCCATGTGGACAAGACAGAGTTATTCTCTCACCAATCTCATACACAGGTTTCCATGGCTGTCCCTGCAAACCCCCTTCCAGAATAGGCAGGAGACAAGCAGTTTCTAAGGATTGAAGCATTTGAGATAGACACAATAAATCAGTGGATTGCAGAAAGCAGTCACATATTTTATCTGCTCCTACATTCCTTAATAAATTGAATGGTAAGATTACCTGATTTTCCTGTAGAAACATCAATCTTGTTAGCACAAGATATTAACTCATCACACTAGCCAAATGTGCTATACCAAGGACAGAGTGACAATACCTTCTCCTACTCCCTGCAGGTTCAGCCCCTAGCTTGAAGAGGGCTTCTCTGTTCTTAGGACCTGCGCTTCTCTGAGGGTTGAAAGTAACATCCTAGTAGAGAGAGGTCATACATACAGGACCCTGGGACCCCATGTACTGATACACAAAGTGATGCATTTAAACAGTGTGGGCAGTCAGTCCTGGTTGGAAGAAGGAAAGAATGGTGTTGAACTGCATGTCTGAAAATTCTCAAGTCTGTACGATCACACTCAATGTTGACTCACAAATAAAATGTGAAACCCTAATGGTTACTGACCAGGTTAGAGGAAAAGAGTGAAGTGGGGAGATTGTTCTAAATGTAAAGTGATCCTTGGGGTTGTGTTCTTATGACAAGGAGATTATTTGAGAACTTTGTGGTTGCCCAGTGCTGTTCACTGGATCTTTTCCTAAGTTGGCTTTAGACGTAGACTCATTCCCATGGTTCTTGAATATAGCCACAAGACTGAATTAAGCAACTAAGTTTGTTTCCACACAAGTAATTCTTGGACTGGAATTTACTCTCTCTCACTTCCAGCCTTCCTTAAAACCAGACTTTATGGACATATTTCTTTTCAGTATTACAATATCTGGATTCAAAATAATAGTCGTTTTAGACCTCATTATGTCTGGGGAACTGGGAAATGCCGGTGTGTATTTTTCCCCCATTGTTGTTGGAAGGCAAATGTTCAGAGAAGTTTCACTGGAATTGAGGAATGGAGCTGTATTTCAGAACAAGAATCAGTTATACATACCCTTGCAGTATCTGTCTCCAACTTGCCACTGTAAATTACTGCCACACTTAGCAGCAGGATCACCAACAAGAGAATATCCATGTCTGCAAGCATAAACAATGCTTTTCCCAACAGGGTATGAGTTTTCAGCATTCTGAAAGAAAAGGAACAGATGACATTTTGGATGTACAATCTAAGAGCCACCGGTAGCGTTTAACTCCCTTTGATCCTGGGATGCAGTATCTGAGGACAGTGAGAAGTATTAATGCCACTGCAATGCACTGATGAGAGTGCCTGGAATACTGGGGACAATTTTGGTTATCAATAGTCAGTAAATGTGATCAAAATGGAGACGAAGCAGCAAATGAGTTGGTAGAATACAGAATATTTGGGCTATCTTAACTTAGCAAAGGGAGGGTTAGAGTTGAAGGTATCTTGTGAGAGGGGTCTGGCAGTGGTACATCAGTGATGGAATAGTGCTCTCCTCCCAGTGTATAAACTGACTGCTAATATGGCTGTTATCAAGCATTAGAGGGGGAACATAAGCTTTTGAACAGCCTTCTGGGGGGATCAGTGGAGAGTACATGGCTTTGCTAATTCTCAGGATGGCACATTATCAGCTTGCTAAAGGTTAATGTGATAAGGTCACTCAAAAGAGCTGGACTTGAAAATGCAGGTCTTCTCATTTTATATCCACTCTCTTTTAAGGAGAGATCTTTTGAAAAAGCAAGACTACGCCACAAATTGCCAGGTTTTACCTTTAGTTTGTGAAAGAGAAGTATTAGTATAGGATAATCTATTGATTATCCCCCCAAAAAATCACTGGCAAAAGAGGCAGGACAAAATTTTTGATCTTGCCTCAGGTTGCAGCTGTAGAGAGACAACTAATGGATTTTGAACTAATCCTTTTATCTATTTATTGAGCAAAAAGACTCTAGACAGCCACATTACATGGAGAAGGCATAATCCATTCCTCCAAGAGAGGAATTTAGTCTCCCTTGTTAAATAGCCCCAAGTTATACCTCGCCAGATCATAGTCCAGGGAACAAGGAAGCGCAATGGAGTTACTGAGTGTACTTGCTGGACTTGCTGGATGGCCTTGGACAGGTTACCTTCTGTGCTGTTTTCTCTCTAGTTTCCTGTGCTTTAACATGTAATTCTTGTGGTTCAGAAAATTTTTTAATATGTGTATAGGGTAAAGGACAAGTAGATTACTTTTCTTTATAGGTACCTTGGTCCAGAAAAGCAAAGCTTTCTTCTAGTTTCAGGGGTGGCACTCTTTTAGTTTTCTTTTTTTTTTTTTTTGTAAGAAGTCTTGGCTAATGTCATGTAAGCTTTAGCCAGGGAGAATTGCTGAGAGACCTTCTCTACAGTAGCTCTGATACTAAGCTTACCAAGATACATACAAATTTGCAACTGAATATCTGTATTAACTGTAATAGAGACATTGCAGGCAGGGATAGGACAGATAACAGAGTAATACAAATAACTTACTTGAACAAATCCATTTTCCAAAAGGGGAGGAGGTGAACAGAATTCTGTAGGAGTTATGGATAAATCAAAACAGTGTGGTTCAATCAAGCTATGAATCAAACAAAAGTACAATTTAGTTTGAATTCAGACTCACTTCCTTTCAAAATTCTACACTTCTCAGTGAAGCCCATTTTCAAGACTATTATGCATCCCATTTACATCACAATTATACTTAAATCAGGCACTGCCAGGCTATCTGAGAGAGTGCTAAATAGAATACTGTCAGGTTTACTGGCTTTTACCCCATTTTCTACTCTTAACTTGTGTCAGATTCGTGGCTTCTGAATTTCATTTTGTTTCAACTTAAATATGAAAGTTCAGTAAGTGATCTCCCTGAATCCAATAGCTTATGCACCTTTCTGAAATAAATATTTAAATCTTCCTATAGTCATGCTCCAAATGTTTTTTCTGCTTACCGAAAATGCTGCAACTCTTCATCTTCACACGGCCTGCTTTCATGCTGCTCTCCTATACAGGCCTTCCCACCACCCTGTGGGGAGGGGTTGTTGCAGGTTCGACTCCTTGACTTCTTTCCCCCTGAACAAGGACTCCAGGAAGTCCAGCAGCTCCACTGTCCATCAGCAACACCTATGCAACATTTGGGGATGTTTGGCATTAAACAAATCTGTAGGTGGTTTAAAGGCACAGGCTGTTCAAAGCTAGCGATGGTCCAAACTGTGCTGTTACATAGAATTTCAGACTGCAATGATCTAATCTCTCACCTTTCCCAAACTTGTGTTTTATACAAGTATAATTCCACAGAGTCTATATGGTATCAGACCCTGAGAGAACATAAAAATATCTATCAGCTACAACTCATTATAAAATTAAAAAGCAAAAATTTTTCAAGTTATTGATACTCATTCATTTAGTATATATACGTATTTAATGAAGGTTACATTTTCAGTGGTTAGTACTGTCCACTGCATTTAACAATAATAATAAAAACAGTTCTTCGTTAAGTACTGTTTGGACATGTTAGACAAAGAATCACGCTCAGCATGACCCTCCCCACGCTGTACATCTGCCACTGCACATCAGCCACTCATTCATGTTGTATGGTGCAATAAACAGACTCTGGAAGCAGAAGAACACACTTTGCCACATCTAAACTCTCACAAGTTTAAACGGTGCTGACCTGGCTGATCTTGCACGAGACTCCCCAGCTCACAAGCTGCTCCAAAGGTGTAAGGCTTGCAGTAACACACACACTGAGTTCCTTCCACGGCCGCCTTACCACCATTCTGGCAAGGCTGACATTTGCAGGGATCATTTTCAGCCATGTATTCTTCAATGGCTTGTTTTAGGTAATGCTTTTTGACTAAGGAGCAGGGCACTTCCTTTACCAGCTCATACAATGGTGTTAGCTACACACAGCAGAAAAATATTTATATTAAGTAATTATAATTGGGATATATTGGGATATAAGAGTTTATAAGCACATTTTGTCATGCAAAATAATTTGTAATGTATGCTCCTGCACATGGGAGCTGACAGATGCTCTAATTTGCTAGCTAGCTAGCTAAAAATCTTATGTTAGTATTTAATATTAGCCTTTTTCTGAAAAGTCAGCTCTGCTTAACAGCCTCCCTCAAAGCTAGTGGTAGATCAGGCATGTTTAAATGTATTTGAGCTATGAGATTACAGTCGAGATAAAAGTGTAGCACAGACCACCAATGTACAGTAACCTGAATTCTCACCCAGCTATTCCCAGACTAAAAAGCTGGACATTTAAACAACTCATTATGGTAGTTCATTGAGCAGTAATTGAAGGTAATGATAAGTTAAAACATTGTGCATTTCTATTGCCTATTTTATGATATTCTGTGCTTTTACATTTAATTGAAAACATCCTGAGAGAAATCTTTGCATTTATACTGTTCTTCAGCGTGTGGGTGGTTCCCAAAAGGGACTTAGACAAAGTAGCAATGAATATGGCCATACTCAACTTTGAAATGGCTGGTTTCCAGAATCTCCAGTTATGCTAAACTTCTGGATACACAGAGAAGGAGGAGGGATAAAAAGAATACAGTGAAGCTGGCAAGCTGAGCAGAAGCCAAACAGACCTGCCAATATGAACTTCAAGGAAGGGGGTCTCTCAAATCTGGGCTTTCTCCTATGCTAGGGTGCCCCTCTATTTTTAAGCAGAACTGCACTACAGTCACAGTCACTGAAGGCTATTAAGATTGTAGGTATTGACCTGCCAGAGGACTTAGATTCATGATGCAATGGATCATGTTAGCTTCATGGCATTTTCTTACTGTGAACATTTCTTTTCTTCTTTATAAAGTAATCTTAAATCAAAATTATTGCAGACTATAGACTGATTAATCAACACTATAGTTTAATAATTTGTCCCCTTGAGATGATCCAGTCTGCTCAACTCTGCTTCAGGAAAATAGCCTTACCTTTTGTTTAATTACTCTGGGATAGTCTGTCACTGATGCAGCCCAAAAGGAGTATCTCTGACTGTTCCCAGCAGGATTATTCAGCTCTAGATAACTAAGGCCAGCAACAGCACCTGGGCTTCCACCTTCTATGTAGGGGTCTCCTTTAATCTTATTACCACTGCTTCCTGTAGATTCAGGATGGGAAATACAGAAAATACCGGCATTGCTATATTTACAAATGGAAACAGAAATAACACATGCAAAAGCTATACTAACAAGTAGTGAAAGGACTCATTGGTGCAGGTCAACCACCTGTGCCTGGATCAAGAGCTCCTACATTGATAATATACAAGAAGTATCTGGTTTTGCAGGTGTCTTGGCATCCCTCACTTAGGGCTTCTAAAAATGTACTAGTTACTGGAAAAGCATTAGCAGTGACTGATGAGTGTTGGAGAGCCTTTTAAACGACTTACTTGGTGTCTGAGTTCAGCATGCTAAGACAGGATGCAACAAAGCTTTCAACACCTGTTCCTCATTTTGGCAGCTATTTAGAAGGACATGAAAGATGGATACATGACAACTGTACAAGTCACTGTTGAACATTTACCTGAAGAAGTCTGTAGCAGTTCATCCAGTTTGGAGCACTTTACTTTCTTCTTTTTCACAATGAATGCATTCCAGCCTGATGTGGTGCACTCATACATGTCTGTTATGCTCATACCTGCACATAATTGATCCATTAACAATACTGGACACAGAAAGTGTGTTGGATTCATTTCCAAGTTTCTCATGGACCTGAGATGTTATGAAGTATTATGCCTAAAGAAGGCAACTAACTAGCATATCCTGTGGGAAGGTCCATGCACTGCTAAATCCTATGGACAGAAGCTGAGAAACAGACTGCATATCTGGAAAAAGTCTGTTTCTTTCATCTCTTTTCTCAGCAGTCCTTAATTCTACAGTACTGCTCCACACTGACTACTATCATACATATCACTCTGGTGTTTGCTCTGCTTGTAATTTATTCTGTTTTACACAGTTTTACCCAACCTTCATCTCCAAGTACCTTTTAAGCTTTAACATTATTTGAGATTTAGTTAGGCACTAGAATTCAAATTTAGCCTGATGAGATCCTGATCCAACTATCAAATCTTTGATACCCAGAGCCCTGCAGGTCACAGATGTGGATCTAGAATTAAATGTTGCAGTTTCAGCACTTTTTCTAATCTTTCTTTTGCCTGTGAAGAGAATGTGGTGACTAGTAAAAGTCTCTTTCTTGAGTTTAGGTATTAGCTGGGACAACATGCAAAATTTCTATTCTTGTTTATTCATTTTGTTTCTTGAAAGAAGTACTCTAGTACTCTACCTTCTGCTTTCATTTTGTCGGTATCCATATAAAAAATAACTTTATAATGTCCCCCTAGAGATCCAGAGTGTAAGAAATGAGTCCCAAAATGTTCGATAAGTCTTCGGTAGATGTTGTACTCGTAGATGACTGGAAGGTTGGCCAGCTCCTTCCAGAAGGGCTCCGAAAGAGTGAGGAAGTCTGGGTGGTTGTTAATAAACTGAGCAACTTCCACGCTGTTCTCAACAACCATCAGCTGCTTACTCTGGGGGAAGGAAAAGACATCAGTCACGCTCCATGTCACTAGCCAGATGACATGCAAGTTATATTGGCTACTTATCAACAGCTTTACAGAGCTGTTAGATATGTCTAGCAACTCAGTGAATACAAAAAGAATACCCTGAACTTAGGAAATACCTTTCAGACCTTTATTTATAATTGCTGCAACACCTTTCTTTTCCTCCTGTGTACCTGCAAGTTAGCATAAGGACAAACAAGAAGGAAAATATCACTCTTCAAAGCTAACAGTGGTTTCCAACAACAGAAGCCTGGCAGTAGCAGGTTAACGAGCCTTATCTGAAAGCAAATCAGAGGCACTAGAGAGGCTGCTGAATTATAAAATCCTATATGCCTATACCTCAGCTTCTCAAAGTTGCTTTTGAACTTTGTTACGCTAAGTCACAAAAACTGTTACTGTTATTGTGGTAAAATGAACTTGTCCTCTGTCAGCTTGGGGGCCATAAAATGTATAAATTTGGTAATTGATTTTATTTGCTATAAGATAGAGGTTATACTTCATAATTGAGAGTTTCTCTCAAGTTATTTATATAATGCTCCTTTATAAATAAGTCAAAGGCATCAGCACGGTGACCTTCTGGCTGTTTAAGACACCAGATCTCTCTGTTAATGGAGTTCTACTAGTGGGAAATGTATTATAAAATAAATTCACTTTAATCACAGATTTATTTCCATTTTTTCACTGCAAAATACGGCCAGAGGTAATAGAAAAAAAAGGGCAGTAAATTATTAGAATAAAATGCAAAAGATTAAGCAATTACAAGAAGCTAATGGTTTTTTCCTCAAGTAGGGAGGAAAGCAACTAGTAAATAAATAAATTACTAATAGAGAGGTAAGATGGAGAAAGTAAAAACAGCATCTAACCGTCCTTGTATGATAAGTAAACCAGTAATATCTTTGTCAAGGTTTCATGGGATTTTTTCTGTCATGTATTTGTGCCAAAAATATCTGGATGAAATAAATATTTGCATCTCACAGTAAAAACACATTAAAAAAATGATGAAAATGTTAATGCAAAATAGTAAGCCACAGTGACAACTTATACATACCTTTTGACTGTGTTGCACAATTTTACTTTGTGAATAACTGTGTCCACCGTCTGATTTTTCATACCTCTCTGTGTGTTTCATATACGACCAACTGCTGTTGAAAAACTCGTAACTGAAATCATTCTGAATTTTAACCTAGAAGTTGAAAGATAGAATTTTGTATAAAGAGCTTCCTGAAGGATGTTAAAAATGGTAACTTACAGAGTAGACCAAGTCCTTCCTGATGCAAAAATCCAATGTGTTTTTCAGGCTGAATCTATTTCAGATTTCATAAAAAGTACTGAACGCTATTGGAAAAGCATTACATATATTTTTTTTTTTTTATATTTGTATATTAAGTATTTATGCTATGAAGTAAAGTACATTAAGGATTGCATGGCATGCTTTTGATAAAGTGAGACAAACCAAATCTCTGAGACAGTGACTTCAAACAAAGCATAGCCCTGGAAGATCTCCACAATGCACCCCAAAGCCTTGTGCACATAACATTTCTTAGGGTGATTCAGGCTGCTACTTAGGCTAAGGGGATGGCTTTACATTCAGTCTAACTGTGAGAGAATTAGAAATCACATGAACGAATTACAGTTCTTCTTTAATTTTAGCATGATATACACCAGTTTGTATTTCAAAATAAAAGTGACTGCAGAGAAGGAACAGGTGTCATTCAGCTGCCTTTAGGGAAACCTACCTGCCAAGAGACCCTACAAGCTTTGCATCATCTCCCAGTTTTAATCATGACTCTAAATATAAAGCTGTGTTTAATGGGAACATACCTGGAAAGAATAGGCAAGAATGCTTTCACTCAGCCTGTAGTATTTTCTCCCATCACCACTGAAGACCTTTCTGCACTGTCCTCCAAAGCTTTTTGTATTAATGACTCTTCCCCTAGTCTCACCAGTAATGGCATCAAAGCTACAAGAAGAAAAACATGACAGATCATTAAGACACAGAGGTAGCAGATTATTTTTCAGGAGGCAAAAACTACAGAGGTGTTATAACTGAATGCTGTATCTACAGATCATAACCTGATTTACCCAAGAAAAGGGGATGTCAACTGCTAGACTTCTACACCTCCAGAACTGCAGTGTGCATAGCATGTTACAATACGGAAAGCAAAATGTTGTTCTTGATTTGTCAACAAAAATGAACACACATCAATATCTCTTAACATTAAGACATTCATACCTATCACAACTGATTTCATTAAGTTTTATTTTTCCAGCAATTAATGCAACACAGAAAAAACAGCAACCATTCCAAACTGGTTTTTGTATTATATCTGAATTATGTCACATATCAAGTGATACAACTACACTAAAGAAACTTAAGATAATTCTTTTTTCTAGGTTGCAGATGGGATGTATAAACAGAAATCCATATGGATCTACAGTACTAAATGCAACAGCAACGAACAAAAAGAGTGAGCATTGCTGGCTCATTTTTCCCATGCTGATGATCATGTGTTATTAGTTTAAATTTCATTTTGTATCTTAAAAAATGTTTTCAATAGCAGGAATGAAAGATAAAAGCCTTTATTCTGTGCTTCAGATCAAAGAGCCTGTACATCGTGGCTGCACTGAGCCACTGGTGTGATGCAGGCTGTTTGTTGTACTGAACACTTTTGCATATGGGACATTTTACCATAGCCCCAGGAAGCCTATCTGTACAGCCAGAGCTTGTAAATACAACAAAATGTAGATGCATCTGGCACAAGTACTACTGAGCATGGCACAGAACATTACCCTGTTCCTGTAAGTTCTGAATTCGGAGGTGTTTTATCAATATCACATACAGTCCTCTTCTCTCCACATTGATCTTCATCTGCACCATCTTCCTCACAATCCTGATCTCCATTACACACAAGAGATCTGCTAATGCACTGACCTAAATCAGAACAAAAATGCATGGGGAAAGGAAAAGTGTTTGTTTAAAAATAAATCACCTAAAATCAAAGCAAAAGTTCTACTTATCTCCTACATTAATTAGCTTGTTCACTCCCACAATGAACAGCCTGTGCCTAAGAGGGCTTGTGAAACAACAGTAAATGTAGACAAAAAAACAATAGTGTATAATACACTTGAGGGAACCACAGCCATTCAAGGCTTATGATATATTAATAGAACAGTTGACTTCTAGATTTATTTCCTGAGATTTCATCCTTTGACCCTATCACTTGTGATGAACTGTGATTATCTCTCTGGTAGCACCAAAATATGTTCATCATCTTCTTCTGTGATAAACGTTTACCTACTGAGATAATGTGATTTTTTTTTTGTGAAGGTAAGGGAAGCTGCTTGGATACTAGCACTGCTTTAAGGAGTATTAGTTTACATGACCCAGGTGATTTCCAAAATGTTTGGATATAGTCTAGAACAGTTTTTGACAATCACATGTCAGTTTGCATTCTTTAATTACCTTCTCATAATTAAAAAAACCTGTATTCTGGGGCAAATTAGTATGGCAGAATGAGTTAGAGAGGCTCTCAGGGCTACAGAATATTATCTGCAAAGCTCTGCAACACTCCAGATGAAATTAAAAACATGTGTAGTCAAGGTTGGCATAAAGGAAGCAGTCTTCTAAACCAAATTTATCTGTAGGTCATGGGTTCTGCAGAGACATTGCTCATTACTAAAGTTCAAAGATAATAAGGTTACCTTCTTAAATTTATGACCAGAAAATGGTGAAAAGTATCTTGCATGGTACCTGAGAAACACCTGAACCGATCGCCACAGCCATCCTCTGTCGGGCATCCTCTTGTGGGGGTGCATGGTCTTGTTTCAAAGGCATCCCCAGAGCAGGGGTTACCCCCATACTGGCCATAAACTGCTACTGTCCGTCTCCGAATCTGAATGCAAATCAAAGGACATCTTAAAAAGTCCAAATGCAAAGCAGGAATAGTTTAGTACTGTCAAGAGGATGCTACCTCTCTACTGCTGTAAGGATATGAGACATTCACTACTTTTTTCTGAGAACAACCACTCTTAGTATTACCACAATATGGTAACAAACTCTTAGGTTAATAGAAAGACAACTATTTTAGCTATAAGGTCTTTACACTGATGCATAAGCTCGGCTGGTTTGTTCAAAAATCTAATATGTAACTGAAACCAACAGAAAGCTGCCGATAAATTTCAGGGTTGTTTTACATTTTTAATTGGAACAATCATGCCTGATATGTATCTGCTAAAGTTCTTCAAAGTAAACAGTGTCATTAGGGAAGATGATAAAATCTAGCGTCAAGTTGGCTACTTTTTGCTTCTAAAAAGAGTAAGTACTGTCTTATGGCACATCTTTAATTTTGACTAATCCCTCTCTAATTGATGCAACATCAAAGTAAATGAGAAGGAAAATCAAAAGCAAGTGTCTTGCACATCAGTAGAGCTGCACTGTAAAAATCATCAACTTGTTTTCATTGAGGATAATACTTTGCAACCACATTTTCTTTCCTTGAGATGTGTCTCCACTAATGAAAAATCAATGGAAATGGTATAAACCAGCATTAGTGGAAAAATGTCTTGGTTTACCAAAAGGTTCAGTTGAGGTTTTTAGAACTATTACCAAAATAAAAAGTGCACAGGTTATTTTACAACATGAATATCATAGCTTTGAAAGGGAACATACTGAGGACAGACTGGAGAATTTCCCTTTTTGAGTTCTTTGTTCCACAACATTCTCTTTCTGCTGGGCTTTTGTCTGACACCTAATTTGGGGTTTTAAAGATACAGCAGCTTCTTAATTACTGGGGAAAAAATCATATGCTTATGAAGTCATGAGTACAGAGAAGGTGTGTCCATCTATACCTGTTTTTGAGTACAGCCATCACACTCGGACCAAGGGCCAAAAGAATTCCAGCGGCAATGAACTGGAGAGGAAGGGCTGCTCCAGTAGTATTTTTTTGCATTAAAAAAAAAAAAAAAGAGGAAAATCATCAAGAATTTCCATCCATAAGCATTAGGGCAAAGCTTTCCTAAACAGCAAAGCAGGCCTCCAATAACAATCAGGTGTATGATCAGGCTCCCTCTAAACCCACTTGGATTTGCTTTTCATGTGTAAGATTGAAATCAGTCCCAGATGGGTTTTCTGGTCACTGAAAAGATGATACTAAATATATTCACCTAGCCTGAAGATCAGCAACAACTTTGTGCCACCATAATGAGACCAGCTTCACGCTGCAAAGCAGGGAGAGGCCAGACCACATCTGGAGATCTGCAGGCAGCTGCCAGGGGCTGTGTGTGCCATGGCATGCAGCAGACCTTTCCACAGCAGCTCTCAAACAGCCAGTTTGGCAGTGGGAGACATTGAGGGTGCTACCTGCCCCTGGGACTGGGGCTGTCTTCAGGTAAGGTGTGCTATTTTCCACAGCTATATACTGCTGTGGCTCACACCGCTGCTGTGTTCTTTTCCTAAAGGGTGGCTGGCTCCTCTGGGCAGAGGTAAGGGTCACCATAATGCCTCACTCTTTTCATCACTGATGGCAGTGGCAGCACTGACACCAAACAGTGTCTCCTCTCCCAGGAAATATATCTTAAGCCCTGTCCTATATCATGCACCAGAAGTTGACTGTTAAATTATACATGCTCATTCTTCAGCCTGTAGTTTACTAAGGAAACGTTCACCTGGAAAAAGTGGAAAAGAAGCCTGAAACTTCCAGCAACAGAAAAATCCCCAGCACCTGAAAAAAGAGGAGCAAAAGGAAACTTATTTTGCTTTTCTGCTTTTTCCATTAGCTAGTACAGTTGCTCTAACTTTCTGCAATCTTTACACAAGTCAGCTAAGGAAATAGAGAGCACCACTCTGATTTTCCTCAGTTTTGTTGTGCAAGCTGCTGTTTTTTGGTTTTCTTCTTTCTTGAATACTGCTCAATTACATTTTCAGCTAAGTATTTCTCCACATTAATTAAAATTTCATTGCACTTGCCATATTCATCAGTACAAATTAAGTAAGCAATTGTCTTACCTTCATATTAGATAAAATACTCAGATATCCAGCAATTACCAGAGAAAATGCACTTCCACTCAATTCAGTAGCCAAAGGAGTCAGTCAGTCTGTCTGCTACTGTACATCTCTTCTCACTCTGTCTTGCTATTTTGCTTTTCTTTCTCTAAAAAGGCTGAATATTGCCAAGGAATTTTAATCTTAACCCATCTAGTCCTCTCTAGGGACACAGCCTGCCTTGGGAGCCACTCAATGTTTTTAAGATACATAAATCAAGTTGTGAAGAGTACTTACTGGAAGAAAAATCATCTTTTCCTTATCTCTCATGGTTTCTTTCCTCTGAACAAGACTTTTCAGAGACCTCAGGCCAGTCCTGGTGCCATGTACACTACACCACAGCTGAGTCCTCAGTTTCAGTAGGAATAGCTGCTCTAGAATTAAGCTGATGTTAATAAGATTTAATTTTGATCACGAATCTTCAGTCTCCACTTCTGCGGTCATGCTGAGTTTTGTGTATTGGTTCTCACACTGAAAATCAGCTTACAGATGTGAATGCAAGTTTTGGCCAATTCTGGCATGGTCCTGTCTGTGAAAGACTGCCTGAGATCGTATACAGTACCTAGTTTCAGTGGCACTTCAACACCTGGCTTTTTGTGGGGATGCTCTTACAGGAGTAAGAGCACTTTGTTTTCTATTTCCTTACCCTGCCATGCCCTCTTATTTTTTTGCTTTGACTTTTTTCACTTTCCAGAGCTGATCCATTCCAGCAAGAGAAGGAAAATACCACTGCTGGGGAAATTTACATTAATTTATCCAAGTGGAGCCTGGATGAAGCCCTCATGGGAAAGCAGCACCCTTATCTGAAAACTCTTCATATACTATATATCAGATACTACATCTATTTTGAATAGTTCAACACAGTCCTCAGAAAACTAAATGCTTCATGTCACAGCATCACTACACAGTGACTTTTAAACCCTGCACTCTGTTGGCATGGTCTGCTTTCCTTAAGAAGACACCTAGATCTTGGGTCACATTACTCCCTGCATGAGGGATGCCTATGTCTACTCCTTAGAAGATAGCAACCCCAGAGCCAATTTAGCTAAGCCAGAGCATGTCTTCGGGACTTTTCAGGTTTAGTAACTATGAATCTCTTTGATAATGCAGTTCATAAGCTTTCAGCACTTCTGTACATATTTTATTTCTTTTCATTGAAATCCTCATGCTCCTATTAACTTTTATGACCAATTTGTGCAACATTGTCCATGGTCATTTGCTTATGAAAGAAATTATTAAAACTGAGTTAAGCCATTTAATAGCTGGCCCAGAATACGGGAACTCTAATGAATATTTTATCTCTCCAGACATATGTCTTGATCTCGCAGTTAGCCATTTTAATGGCTTAGATAGCAATTTCAGTTTCTGTAAGTACATCATTAGCTATAATAACCCTCAAGATATACTGTAATTTGCTAACAGACAAAGCATGCAAATAGACATAAAAGAAGACAAATACTGCTAGCAAAGAAGGTTTGTGTGGTGGTGGGGGCCTGCTCTTAATTAATGGGTAGTAAAATCATTTATAGTAATTGGTATCATATTCAAATTAGTCTATACTGATGGAATGTCCTCTTGTAAGAAGCATTTCAGCAGGACAAAGATGTTGCTTTGGCAGATGCTGTATAATAGTCCTTTAACACACATTTTCAAGCACCTCAGCCTGAAGACTTTATCTTCTTTCATTTGGAAGCAGGATCCTGCTTTTTTATTGATCCTGGCTTCAGCAGTCAGAAAAGCAAAGAGACTGAACCAACAAAGTGCAAAACAAAAGGAGGTTAGAGCTGGACTTGTGTCAGTCCTAGGACAGCAAGTCCACAAGTCCCATGGCACTTACTGCTTTGTATTGGATGGATGTTCAGTCACCTCTACAATAGCGGGACTGTGAATGGTTGATTCTTCTTTCATTTCATAGGGTACTTAATTTTTTCTGCTTAGTATTTAGGCTCTGGACTATTTAGACAGTTTCCTACTTTTGTCTGTTATTGATACTTCAGACTATGTGCAGTTGCACGATAATCTACTTACACTGCAATTTTGTGATGAGGGACTATGCAGCCCCTAGCACAGTCCCAGTCTGACTGATAGGGACTTCTTCAATAACAGAAATTATAATAAAAGGCCTGTTTGAGGTTGTTCCCCAGTTACTTGACCTGACTCCATGGTTGTGAGGTACAGACTGTAACTTACAGAGAAGATGGGGCTGATTTTCCCTTACTGTTAGTGAAATGACAACAATCTGCTAACCATTTTGCGGTTAAGAATATATGCTTTATCATAGCAACTTTAAGTTCTTGCTAAACATTTCTGCTGGCTATTCAGAAATAAACTATCTTTAGGCTTAAAAATGTTATTTTAGTGGGTAAAAGAGGAGTAGTTTGAGAGATACAAAGGGTTAGCCATAAGTCAAGGCATTTCTTGTCTTGCACCAAATGATAATACTAGCACAAGAATGATTAATGCAGTGCCTCACTTGCTGGGCTACTGATATCCTGCCTGGTCTAGAGACAGCATGAAATGGTATTGTCTGTATTCTACTTCACACTAAGGTCAGCCAGAATATAATTGTATCAGCAATATTTCCCTGTAGACTTCCAGCCTTTTATAGGATTGATGCTAAGGTTACTCAGTAGTTTACCAAGCTTTAAATAGTCTTGTGTCTTCGTTGTCCAAGTTTGTTATGTATTACGGCCCTAAAGACAGTCTGTGCTCTGCGACTGCTGCAAATGCCAAGGATTCAGTGACAACTGAGTGGAGAAAGAACATCTTGTCATCATGGTTTTAAATTGTGAAATTGACTTGGAGAGTTTTTGGATTTGTTTCTGTTTGCTAATGCCATATCACTATTTTTTTAAAGCATTTTAATTGCCTGTTTTGCTTTTAATGTATTTGTCATGTTTCAAGGATTAATGACAATGCCTTGGGATGTGTCTCTATGAAATATGTCAAATAGCATTAATGCTGTGCTAACTGTAATGCAAATGATTCCCTCTCAGGGGACCTCATAGCAGGATATTTCCTTAGATACTGGAATCCATATGCTGCAGAAACTACGCCAAACAAACAAGGGCTGTGAGAGTTCTGATTTGAGTGAACTGGGTTGGAAAAGAAGAGCTCATTTTATTATAATTCAAAATTCAGAGAGCTTTAGTAGTAAATAGGTAATAAATCAAACTTGTCTAGAGTATAGATGTTTCAGTCTGTGTGTACACAAAGGTCGTCACTGGACAAACAAATAATTACTGTTATTTAAAGTTACATTCTGATCTTAGGACACAAGACGTGGTGAACAAATTTAGCAGCTTGAAGCTGCCCAAAATGGTGAGTTACTATTCTGTTTTTTCAAAATCTTTCCCTGCTTTCACTTCCAATCCCTACCATGTGTTTCTCCTGCCCATGTGGTGCTGGCTTTGGCACACTTCCGTCCTCTCTGTGAGCAAGTTTAATTATTACAACCAGAGAAAATAAATCCAGAAAAAAAGTCTGGGTGTTTTTGTGCTGTTCTAATGAGTTAGATCATCTCCCAGGAAGGTCTGGTGAGCAAAAGACCCAGAGAGAGCATGAAAACATACAGCCATGAAGGAGAGAGAGGGGAAAAAGAAGAAGGAAGTGCAAGAGGAGGGAGGGTAGCAATAGAGTCTTCTGCTTGCAGATGCAGCCAGCCACTGCATCTGCTCAAGTGCCAGTGAACCACCACCTTGCACAAACTCTGCTGGTTGCTGCTCATCCTGTACTAGCAGATATACACCACCCCACCACTCACTGCTTCACAGGACTCTCCTGGACAGGATGGTGGCAACCAAATTCACCATCTTATCTAGTGATCAGTTGCCCAGACAGGCCTGATTTAGGTGTTTGTTGAAGTTGAATTTTTTTTTCAATTCCAACATTACTGATACTTGCCTCCCTAAGACATCCCACTTTCAAGCTGAAAAAATGGTTAAGGTTCAGACCATCTGTCTTTGGAGATGATTGCAACTGAAGTACGCATAATAAATATGAGTGAGATTTTCAATGGCCTTCATCAGCTGAGGGTTGGAAGCTGGTTTAGGTCCACCCTGAGTACTCCTCAACCTGAAAAGCATACCCACAGAGCTCACAGGGGTCAGGGCTCCTGCACAAGCTCTTCTGAGACCTCACCTGCCAGCTGTGTGCAGAAGCAGAGGTGCTGTATCTACAACAGACCTACATGCTCTCACATGCCTGCCCAGCAACAGAGGGGCTCACTCATACATAAAATAGGTGAATTTCATGAACCAGAGAGCTGGTCTCATGATTTTAGCATTAAATAAGCTAACTCAGATAACATGAAACTGGCTAAAGTAGAAGTATTATTGCATTTGTGTTAATAGTGACAGAAAACCACACAGGGTATAAAGGGGTGTACCAGAGGTTAAATCACACAGAGTATTGTAAAGCCAGTTCCAACCAATTGATTCTCAGAACGAGACATGGTCATTTTTTTCACAAGTATCCAATAATTTAAGTTTTGTTGGATTTTTCTTGTATTCTTCTACATTGTTTAACTATGAATTTAATTCATTCAGTGTAATAAATTCGTAAGAAGATTTACGTGACCGCCTGAGATAGCAGTATCTTGAGTTCATCATCCAGAAGGTCTCCTTTAGCCTGATGTCTTGGTGTTTTTCACCTCCTTCTGATTGTTTTTGGTAGAGTGAACAGAATATCAAACACCAGCCATTGGCAACCCTTCCCAGGCTTTTATATTAATGGTTCTTTCTGAATCAGTGGTGTATGTGCGTTATATATTTTAAAATTATTGTTGTAACTAGCTGAAAAGCTAAAATGCTTCAAGCAGCAAACTTGGAACAAAAAACTTTCATCAAAGTCTACCAGTGTCCCCCTGAACATTTCCAAATATCTTGAAATTAAAACGTAAAAAATGTTTTTCAATAAGAAGAACAAAGATTCCTCTCCTACAATGGAGAGTTAGGGAAGAAAATGAAGGCAGGACTTCAAAGAAACAGATCTTATGAGGATGTCTTTTAGAACTACAACATTTTTAGGACCATCTGAATTTACTAAAATTTTGTCAGCTTATTCAAGAAGTCAGTAATTAACCCTAACTGCTACTGTGAAACTTCCTGGAATAAGCTTTTGTAGACATCTTCCAGCGGGAAGCAAAGTTCAACAAATAAAGTAAGCTTTTGCAAACTTTCATAGAGACAATGGAGATGCAGACCATTGTGTAGACACAGAAATGGCATAGCCTAGACTTTTGCCCTCCCTGATTCTGGGCTGGCTACGCATACAACAACCCTCAGACTGCAATAAATGAAACCACATACCAGAAATAAGAAGGGGCTGATATAGTTTAATTTAAGTGTGCTCTACATTTGTTACTTCTTCTACAAGCTTATAAGACCTTAGAATTGCTGTGATGTCCTTTTGCATGTTATTCTGGCTTCTGTCTGTGCTTGCAGTTGAGTTCACAGGAACAGCACTGAAGCACAGGGTCAAAGTTCTCCCTTAATATATGTTTGGGGTTTTCTTTTGTGTATGTGAATACATATCTCCTTCTGTGCCTGTATTAATGATGTACTTTGTTATTTCCGGAGAGAAAATTCTCATTTCTACCTGCATGCAATTACCAGTATGTACCAATTTGATTAGTATGGAAAAATTTGATTTGTAGTTGTTGGAAATGTTTTTATCTGGTAGTGGAGACCATATCACTAAATACCTTTGAAAGAATCTTCATTTCTGTAGATGGCACTTGTTCTTAATTAGCCTGTAAACACATCCTGTTCTGTGATTATTTGTTTGAAAGACCATCATGAGAGTGATTAAAAGTACGGTGTTTCTATTATGGGCAGAGGTTCTGTAGAACAATTAACAGCTAGGAAAAAGTATTCAGCAAACAGCAAAGTCCAGACTTCTTAGAGCTAGCAAATGGCTTTCAGATTTTTATAAATTATCAAAAAAAGAGCTAAATACTGATCATTCCAAGGAGAGAATGTAAAATGTAAGGCTCGTGATAGCAACAGATGAGGAAGCCTCCTGTTTCCTCTGTTGTGTAGGCTCATGGTAAGAAGTATGCACTTCTGCCCATTTATTGGTGATTATATATTGTGTCACCTAAGGCAGTAATGAAGTCAGTGCAGGGAAATACCACCGTGTAAAAAAAATGCATCAGCTATGAGAAAGGTACCTTGAGAAAGGTTGGTGGTCAGTTTTGACTGAAGTCAATAACAAACTTGTAAAATGGCTGAGAGACTCGGCAGAAGAAAGCCAGTTCCCAATATTATTGCTTCAAAGGTTACCACATTTTATGCTGCTGTTTATATACAGTAAGACAGAATACATAGGCTTGGACTTCTGACAGTTTTGTGACCTTTCTACAGTGCAACATTCCCTTGGGTATTTTTCCCTTCTAAAGCAGCCACTTCTTAGGCTACATCTCTCCCTAACACATATTCAAGCACAACTGAAAAACATTTCTAATTCACAGCAATTAGTTAACAAGTACTAACTAACATGATAAACTAAATCTAAAACTGTAAGTACTGGAATATTCTCCAGCATCTGCATAAGGGCCGGTCAAGCTGAGTTTGCCCTGCTTCACCCAAAGGCAGCCTTTCAGAGGCAGAAAGGCTAAGCTGTAGTGCCAACCATAATCATGGGACATACTTAACTGGACATTTTAGAAAACCTGTCTGCATATCTGCTGCCCAGGCAGGCAGACCAGCAACAGCATCTCCCCATGCCTTGCTAGCTGGTGCACAGCCTTGCCCTCCAGAAGACTGGTTGTGCTTCACGTGCTAGTCCAATCTAGGTCTTGTGGCCACAGGATCATGACCTCCCCATTGTGATCAATACGAAAAAGTTCAGAAAACTCAATCTCTTTTCTGTGTCTTCTTTGCATACATTAATAAGGCTGGGTACTGTTTTGTCCTCTATTTTTATTGAAGTGAAATAGTGTAAGAGGGAATTTATGCATGGGTGTTAGGGGAATTCCCTGATGGAGCCAGTATGCCTCAGTTCCAGTAAATGCAAAGCTGAAAATGCCTGATACAGGGAAAACATATTCCAAAATAAACAGAAGATAACATTTGTAACTGCAGAGCTGAGCTGACCTTTGTTAGCAAAGCATTTGTACTTATGGAAGATTCTCAGCTGGTGAAAATAATAAAATGCAACAGTGATTCTGGTGACAGAAGGTGAACTTATTTTACCTGGGGAAACAGGCTTTATCTTCAATAAATACAGAACTTGCATTCATCCACTTTGTTTCACTGCAAAGACTTTTTTTCTTACAGTTTGTGTCTCACATTAAATATTAAAGGCAAACCCCACAGTTCCATCCAGGGTAAAGAGTGTTATGCAAGCGATGGGTTTTTCTACTTTAAAGTGAGCTTATGTTTTTATTTGTAGAAAAAGGACAGAGTCACCACGGATAGCAGTCATTTGTGGTAGTCCCAGAGCAAGATAAATATAAATTCTTCAGAATGCCTGAAGTGAAATGTGAGAAAAAGTAAATAAATAACAAATAATATTTTAGGCTTATTTCACTGGTTTTCAGATTAAACATGAGTGACCCAATTTTCTCTAATGTTTTCTTTTCTGACCTTCCACTTTACTGCAGACATGTATTTTTTCCCTGAATGTTAGATCTAAAGGGAAACTTGAAATATGTGAGAAATAAATACATATTTCTGAAATAAAATCAGACACCTTATATTTCCCTAGTGCACATTTTGTGCACAGCTTTTTATTTATTCACACACTTGGATAGTTCTAATTGCAACATACATGGAAAATGTGAAAATGTGCTGTAGCAGCGTGTTTAATACTGACAGGTGCCAAACCTGGATGGGTCTTGTAAAACTGAATCACCTGCTTACCTTTGGAGAGAGAAGGCACTATAAGGCATGCATGTGTGTTTCTGCAGCTACCCAGTATTCCAGGAGGAGAATAACATCAAGTCATGTTCTAAGGAATGGCTAGTGAAAAGTGAAATCATTCACATACCTTTACTAAAGATAAAATCATTCAAATATGCACTTGAAGCATAGCTGAGTAAAACATGGAGCAAATGTGATGGCAGAGATGTACCTAGGCAAGTGTGTAATTCCACATAAAAAGCAAGAAAACTGAGAGTTTTCTTGAGAGTTAGAGAACTAAGATAGCCAACTGTTTGAATCTAACTCTAAATTTAAGATGGCTTCCTTTCCTGAGTTTCTGGCAAAGACTTTTACTTCAACATTTCTGTGGGAAAGTTTTTAGTTTTTCCAACCACCAAATATAATTTGCAATTATATTTCTTTTCCAAAAAGTATGCCTATGTATCATTCATACCAGAACATTTGGAAGTATAAAATAATGGACATTGTAAGTTATATTCAGACAATTGGCTTCCAAGTTAGCAAATTTCAGCCATAATGTCTGGGCTTAGATGTAGGCTGTGTCTAGCTATGAATCAGCCAAGCTTTTGATAATCATTTTAGTAAAAAAAAAAAAACAAAAAACAAAACAAAAAGGAAAAAAAAATTTGTTAATACTGCTAAGCATGTACCATCAATGTGTATGTGCCTGCACAGAGAGATACACAGCCCAAATTGTCACACGACTTCGCAAGCTTGAGGCTAGCCAATGAAATGCACTGAGATTTACTGCTTTGGTGCAACAATGCACTACAACCCTGCAATGGTTCTAAGTATAAGCATTAAATAAACCTAGAGAAATGTTAAAATTCTGAATTATGCTGTTGCACTGTGTGAGAGCTGTGCCCCAGGTTTCACGGAATCATAGAATTGTTAAGGTTGGAAAAGACCCTTAAGATCATCGAGTCCAACTGCTAACCTATCACTGCCAAGTCCACCACAAAACCATATCCTCAAGCACCACATCTACCCTTAGTTTAAATACCTCCAGGGATGGAGACTCCACCACCTCCCTGGGCAGCCTGTTACAATGCCTGACAAGCCTTTCGGTGAAGAAGTTTTTGAAGAAGTTTTTCCTAATGTCCAACCTAAACTTCCCCTGGCACAGCTTAAGGCCATTTCCTCTCATTGTAGCTACCTCTGGTGTACAGATGTACACTGCCCATGTTCCCCTAGCTAGACGGAACAACAAAGATTTTAGTGAGGTTTCTGGTGGGGAAGGACCTAGGATCCACCCCAGCTATCCTAAGGTAAAGGCTAAAGGCAGCTGAGGAAATGAGTGGGGAGCTCTTGCTCCTGCTGTGTTTGAGTTGGTAGTCATGCTTCAACCATGATCTACCCAATATTAGTGCCACCCCTCCGCGCATTTGCCAGTGGCCTGAAGATTACTGTCTGGTCTCTCTGTCCAACACTAGGGAGTGGTAACAAAAAATTATTGCTCTTCTAATGTAACTTACCTGTATGAGCACTGCTCATAAGCACTGTAGAAAAGATATTATCTGATCATCAGTATGAACCTATTCATGCCATCAAAAATAGAAAAGATGACTGACTGAGAAGTTTTTAATTCAGTATTGAGAAAAACACTCATAGACTTCCTTTAGTGTGAGTTCCAATGATTGATTTTTATTATTAAACTCTGGCATTGATTTCTGTGTGCTACATGTGAGGTCATATTTTGTGCTGGTCTTTATGGAAAAGAAGAGCCCCAATGCACAGAAGAGTATGTAGCTGTGATAAAGAGGATCTTCCCTTCCCATTCAGTGCTGGCCATAGGAAGCAACAGTATCACATGTATTTTATACACATTGTATAAGCTCTGTTATCAAAGAGATTTTACAATTTTTTGATCATTTGCTTTGTATTTTAACAAGCAATTTCCCTATTAGTGATAGCTGTTTAATTTTCTTCTACCCATTTTCATCTTAAACAAATAGAGAGTCTTTTGTATTATACTCATTAGTTTCTTACCAGGATGCAGCAGCCATTTTCATAAGCACTGCTGTTTGCTTATATTTTCTGTTATTGTCATAGAGATTTAAGAACTTGACAGATACTATAGTTTTCAATCCATAAAACTAATTTACTGTTGCTGTTTAGAGAGTTTTTACCAAGTGATTTAGAAGAAAAGCTTTAGTTGAACTACACTGTCATCTTGTGGTCACCAACATTTCTGGTTCAAATTCACACATGAAAGTTTTCTGACTGAACAATTTGGATACTATACAAATAAACTTATGTTTCTTGTGGCTGCATGGTAACAGATATTCAGTGTAGTTTCTTACCCAGCAATTCCAACTGAGTTGCCTAGCTCTGCAAATCAAGACGATATCCAGAAACAAAGGCATCCAAACTGACCCTCATGAAAATTATGCCCCTGAAATCCTCAGTTCTCCTGAAGTCTTCCTGGGACATTGTTACCTAGGTCAGAGTGATCAATATCACAGCATCACAGAATCACAGAATGGCAGGGGTTGGAAGGGACCTCTAGAGATCATCTCATCCAACCCCCCTGCTTGAGCAGGCACACCCAGAGCAGGGGGCACAGGAACACGTCCAAGCGGGTTTTGAATGTCTCCAGGGAAGGGACTCCACAGCCTCCCTGGGCAGCCTGTGCCACTGCTCTGGCACCCGCACAGGAAAGGAGTTTTGTTTCATATTGAGGTGGAGCTTCCTGTGTTCCAACTTGTGCCCATTGCCCCTGGTCCTGTCATTGGGCACCACTGAAAAGGGCCTAGGCCCATCGTCCTGACACCCACCCTTTAGATATTTATAGGTGTTGATGAAATCCCCCATCAGTCTTCTCCAGGCTGAACAAAGCCAAGTCTCTCAGCCTTTCCTCATAAGGGAGATGCTCCACTCCCCTGATCATCTTGGCAGCTCTTCGCTGGACTTGCTCGAGCAGTTACACATCCTTCTTAAACTGGGGGGCCCAAAACTGGACACAGTACACACCAGATGTGGTCTCACTAGGGCAGAGTAGAGGGGGAGGATAACCTCTCTCAATCTGCTGGCCACGCTCCTTTTAATGCAGCCCAGGATATTGTTGGCCTTCTAGGCCACAAGGGCACAGAGCTGGCTTTATGGTCAATCTGCTGCCCACCAGCACTCCCAGGTCGTTCTCAACAGAGCCGCTTTCCAGTAGTTCAGCCCCCAGCCTGCACCAGTGCATGGGGTTGTTCCTCCCCAGGTGCAGGACCTTGCACTTGCTCTTGTTGAATTTCAAGATGTTCCCCTCGGCCCAGCTCTCCAGCCTGTCCAGGTCTCGCTGGATGGCATCACAGCCTGCTGGTGTATCAGCCGCCCCTCCCAGCTTGGTATCATCAGCAAACTTGCTGAGGTTACACTTGGTCCCTTCATCCAGGTCATTGATGAATATGTTGAACAGGACTGGACCCAGCACAGAGCCCTGAGGAACACCACTAGTGACTGGCTTCCAGGATACCGAAAGGCACTCCTTTGATCTAAGAAATCACGTTTAGAAATACAGACTTCAGCTTGTCTCCACCTCTGAAGATAATTGGTATCAAGCACTGACTAACTTCTAGCATATATGAAGCCTGAATCTTCACTATTCCTACCCCTTCAAGTCTTCCCTGCTTGTACAAAGGGCGCTAGGTATGTGCTCAAATAAGCAATGTCATATGATAACATCAAAGGGAAATTGCTTGGATGTGCATGTGCCACACATAAGTCCTTTCAACCATGTTCAAGTTTGGTAGAACCAGTACAACTACTCTATTTTTTGGAGCAAATCCCACCATGGTCACAGCAGGGACTGTTTGGCTATACTGCACCCTGGTGACAGCGTTATGCAGTAGCATGACATCAAACCTGTGCAAAACAAATGCCACTGTGGTTATTTGGTGCTCATACCCACCTTCCTCTCCACTGCCCAGCCAGCCCTGGTTTTGGTCTCCCTGTCCCTCAGCTGGACTTATTTGTAAGGCTGCTCTGCTTTAGTTGTGGGAGGGACTGGAAATGGGTGATTCCCCTCCTCTGCAGCAAACTCCTAGGGATGAGCAAGGAAGTCAGGAAGGTCTATGGGCCTTGGGTGGGATCAGCTTGAGGCAGAGGGGAAGTACACTTCAGAGGGATGGAAGAAAAAATGGTTGGGCATAGCCAGTGTTGCTTTTTGCTTCAGTTTTCAACCCCAGCCAGATGGGACAGGCTGTATAACATGGTGCTAGCAGTTACAGAAAGGCACTCGCCTCCACAGAATTCGGTAAACCCTGATCTAGATGCTTAATATGATCATGGTATTTGCTGGCACAACAGAGTTTCTCCCATCACTGGACCTGGCTGGACCATAAGTGCTGTGCGGAAGCTGTGATGGGACCCCAGCTGCAGTGAGAGACTGCTGTTTCCTACATCAAAAAGACAGCGCTGAAGTCCAGACGCATCACCTTCTAAATTTTGGACCACTTCCTACACCTCAGAGAAGAAGGGTGAATTAGCCAGTACTGAGTTTAGGCTGGTGCCATTCAGCAGCTGCCAGTACATGAGTCTGTGGGTTTTGAGCAGGCTGCAGTTCACTGTTGGCAGTGGCCTCTGTCCTCACCCATGACCTGTGCAGGGGCTAAGAGCTTCTGAGATGGTATTGGGTCAGCCACAGCTCTGCCCATTCTCTACCCTGAAAGTATCCACTGCTCCTGGATACCAAAGACAACTGCATGACGATATCAAAAATCTTTCTTTCTTAACAGGTTTGAAGACACGTAAGTGAACAAGATTATTTTTATCCCACAAAGGACAAGAATAATTCCTCTGGCAGCGTATCCTTGCAGACAGCCAAAGCAACATATTTCTTTTGGAGGCCGTTGCCATGGCATCTGTCCATGTCTTCACAGCATCTTCCAGATTTCTGAGATCTAATGAGAAAGAAAGAGGAAAGGAGGCACTAGTTAAAAGACACACAGCAAGGTTGCTGGGAGAAATATGACTCCAGTCCAGCCTGTAGGATGCATTCATACTGTTTGACTTAATTGGGATTTTTTTTCTGTATGGCTTTTCATCCATAGAACACCAAGTTTTCTCTTTTGATTTTTGGCAAGGAAGAGAGAATTGCTATTAAGGTGCTTTCCTTAAGTCAGTCAGGGCAAAATTCATTTTACCTAACTTTAGCCACCTATGTGCCTAGCCTGAGGGGGCTGTCTAGGCTCCTGTTAGAATTAATGGAAGGAGAACGGTTCCTCCCAAGGATGATTTTTCCAGCCTGCTTTAGACACTTAATTTAAGATGGTATGATTTACCCTTTGGAACCATTTATCTCTCTCTTTTAACTATGGCGGGACATGAATGGACTAAATGCCTCGATTTTCAGGTGAGTTAAAATGAATATGAGCAAGACCTCTGCCTTAGGTATTATTTTGGTGATAGAATTTGCTAACCAAAATGAAGGACCTGAGTGAACAGCCTGGGCCACATCTTTGTGTGTTCCGGAAACAATGCAGCTGAAGTCAAAATGGATTTTTGCTCCATCCCTCAACCTTAGGAGAGGTCAAAAGCCTCCCAGCACATAAATTAGCTCCAAAGGAATTCAGTGAGAGGCCACGCTCAGGAAACAAGTGAGGATAAATTAACATTGGACAACTGTACAAGGCTGTTTGTCCGGGAGTGAAAAATGCAGCAGTCAGACACAGCCTCACTGCTTTGGGGATTGTGCTGTGGGATGATCCCTTTTTCTTGACAAGCTCCATGTTACAGCGTTCAGTTGCCCACCCGTTCATGGTGAGGGTTCCTCACAGTTTGCCAGCTTGTGGCAGGCCCAGACACCTGTACTTTGGAATAACTGCATTTTTAGGCAGTAAAGCAGAAGCAGAGGTGAGATCTAACCTGCCAGATAAAGCCACGCTTCTATCAAGAGGTGTTAGACATGGTTATAGAATTCTACAACCAAGGACAAATAAATTAGCTTTACCATCGATTTCTGACTTTGATTGAGATGACAAGGTCTTGAACAGGTGATAAACACAATTTTCTTCAATTTCTCTCCGTACATGTTATTTCCCCAAAATTAACTCTTCTAAGACCAAATTGAATATAGATCGTGAATGTACTGAAGACGCGAGCTAGGCTGCCATGCGAGAATTTAAACGGCGCATCTGAATAAAAGCCATTTTGTGCTAACGGTTCCACTGCGACGCCTTGCTGCGCAGGCAGGCTGCCGCGGGGCGGGGGACCGGGGCGGGGCGGGGCCGGGGCGGGGCCGGGGCGGGGCGGAGCGGGGCCGCGCGGCCGTCCCGCCGCCGGAAGCGCTCGCCGGACCACAGCGGAAGCGGGGCGGGGCCTGGTCTCTTTGGTGCTGGTGGCCGAGGAAGATGGTGAGTGCTGGGGTGCGGGCGCAGGGTATGTGCCGCCATCCGCCGCCATCCGCAGCCGCGCCGGGGCGGCGGCCCTTGTTTGGGGTGCGCGGCCATCCCTGCGGCCTGCGGCGGCCCGGCTCGGCGGCAGGACCCTGGGGTGGGGGCGCGAGACGCCTCGACCGGAGCGGGGAGACCGCGGGGCCGCGCTGCCGCCCGGGCGCCTCCGGGGCCTGCTCGGGGGCCGGCGCGCTCCCCGAGGCTGAGGCAGCCGTGTGAATAATGTAGCGAGAGGGGGTTCGGTGGCCCAGGCCTCTTGCGGTGAGTGCACGGCTGGTCTGCCTGAAGCAAATTAACTTTTTTCAGGAAAAATCAATTTACTCTTCATCGGTGATGAGTTTGAGGAAGATGAGGAGGGAGCCGGGGGTAGAGCGAAGCCACCGAGAGTCTATTTCAGCACAGGGCCGCGGCGGCCGGCGGGGGGGGGAATAGGAAATGGCGGCGGGAGGCCTAAGGAAATTATTTCTGAAAGTGGAGTATACCTGTGGGCGAAACTGAGTTGGTGTGCTAGTTCAGTGTGCCTCTGACGTGTTTATCGGACTTTGTGGACTTCTGCGTGCTTTTTTGGGGAGCTTATTCTTTTAGTTACACGACTTGCAAGTGGTGGAAATATTTCCAACATGCTATGTCTTGAAATGCTTTTCAGACGAAGGGTACGTCGTCATTTGGTAAGCGACGAAATAAGACACACACCTTATGTCGTCGGTGTGGGTCCAAGGCATACCATCTGCAGAAATCCACCTGTGGGAAATGTGGTTACCCCGCTAAGCGTAAGAGAAAGTGTAAGTAACAAACTTTTAACTGACTCCAGTATAAAAACCTGTGTTTCTTCGTTTTCTTAGACTTTTTTCCAACCAAGGAAGAACGCCGTCATCTTGAAGCATTCAGAGCTTTTTTTAAAATTAATGCAGATTTAGGAAATGTGCAGTATTTCCACACAAATTAATTTAATTTATAATTACCTTTTGCTGTTAGATCGAATAATTACATTTGTATAGCACAATGTGCAACTTAATTTTAGTGCAGAGGAGTAACACTAACTTCTGTGTTTTAGATAACTGGAGCGCAAAGGCTAAAAGACGCAACACCACTGGTACTGGTCGCATGAGGCACCTGAAAAAGGTCTACCGTCGATTCAGGTATAACACTTTATTACACACTAGTGTGCTGTGAAATCCTGCATAGCTATCACTTAGTTATAAAATTCGCCACTCAAAAATAACATTTTTATTTCTTTAGTACACTTAATGTGGTATAGTCTTTCTTAAATATAGCATGAAAAAAAGATGCCTTATAATTGGCTGTATACTCCTTTGAGGATAAAAAAATGCTCACTGTTAATAGGGTGTATAACATCCTCTGATGTTTCTGTTAAGTGTGGATAGTACAGAACACAGAGTCTATTGTAATAAAATATCCACATTTAAAAAGATATGCTTTGTGTGGCAACTAAATTGCTGGTTGCACTGAAGTGTGGGGTTTTGTGAGAGAGAAGTCTTGAAATGTGCTACAGTCCCCTTTTGCCCACAAAAAAAAGTTCAGGATTTGAATATCTTCAGTAGTTGCTCTCTTAATAAGGAGCTATAATATCAGATTCTGAGTTACAGGTTTCAAAAACTTGTTACAGGGCTTTGAGTTGTACTTAGGAGGTAACAATGGGGATATTGTACTGTTAAACTCATTAAGAGTTTATTTTTTATGACCTCCATATTCTGAAATGGAGCTCTGTAGCTTCTGGCCTAATAGACAAGAAAGCTGGGTGAAAAATACCGAGTAAGTCAAGAGTCTCGTCATAAAAGTATAGACTGTTGGATTTAATAATGAAAATTAGGAGGCTTTTAAGTCCCAGACCTGGGTGTAGTTGAAGAAGCCATTCAACTCTGGTGAGCGCAATCTTTCCCAGCAACAGCCCAAAAATACCCTACAGTGTGCAGCTGTAGCCTGCTTTCTACTGACTGTTGCTGAAGTGGAAATGTCATATCCAAAAGGAAATTTGGGGCTGATTCTTGTCATGCCTGTCTTAATCTCTGGTTAGGGGCACAGAGGGTTTCTGTAAGAAATTGACTTGCACTTCACAAATGAAACTTAGCTGAGTTGCGTAGTTGGAACATAAAGGTGTGCTGAATGTGGTGCAGTCTTGTAGTGTTAACTCAGTCACTGCAGTCTTCCTTTTGAGAAAGTCAAATCTACTTGAGCAGAAGTAGAAGAGAGCAAAAACTGTACTGCTTATTCTGGACACTTGTTAACAAGATGTTTCTTACTAAAATTGTCTGGTCATGTGAACTCCATAGTGATTTGAGTGCATTACTGAGATAAGCTGAAAAAAGCCAGTGAACTTGATCTAAAACATTACTTGTCAGAAGATAACCTGGAGCAGGAATCATCCTTTCAAAAAGTGGTAACAATATTTCTACTTGTAGGAATGGATTCCGTGAGGGCACCACTCCGAAGCCCAAGAGAGCAGCTGTTGCGGCCTCCAGTTCATCATAAAGACTCATCTGTTGGTTAAAATAAATGGTCTTATCTAGAAAATCTGTCACCTTTCATACATGTTTTACTTCAGTGAAACGCAGGATTTCTGAAAATACATACTTACACACACAATTTCCTGACAGTATGCATTGAAATGATTCATTAAAATCAATCCTTTGACTTTTCATTTGATAGCACCTCTGCCTTGAAAAGGACCATTATGTCTGCACTGAACTTAAAGAGGCTTGTCTGTGTTCCTTAAAGAACTCGTCTGCAAGAGAAATGTATTATTGGCACTGTGGACTTGTCCTTCTTGCCTCTGAGTTTTGTTGTGCCTTAGCATGGAGAGTCAGGATTTATCTCAAAGGCAGTAACTTGCATGATGGCTCTATCTGTTGTTCTGGGAGGGAACAGTTAAAGAGGGATGTTCAGTCTTAGGCATTTTTCACTGCTTGGTGGTGCTGAAAGGCCTGCAAAAGTATTGCTTATTTAGAGGGCCATTGCTGCTTGGGCAAAAAGAAACTCCCCATCCCAGAGCACACATACTGCCAGGCACAAAGGGACTGGACACCGTTATAGCTGAGATAGAAGTTTCCTGGAATGTTCTGGGGAGGTGGGTGTGGAAAGCTGATGCACAAAAAGATCTGAGTTAACTATGTTGAGCATCAGCAATAAATGGTAGGGAGGATCATGCAGAAATATGTACCCCAAAGTGACTTAAAAATTATGGATTGGTGCCTGATGGATTTGGATCCTGTGTGGCATGTTACTGGGCTGCTCAGCCGTCTTTCAAACCCAGCTTTAAGAGTGACCACAAGATGCTCTTATGAAAGTTTGGGGAATTGCAGTAATGACTGCAAGAATGTAGATGGTCAGGTGCCTTGAAGAGAAAATACTAAGCAAAAAAATTCCGATGTGTTAAGCTTCTGAGACTGTTCTTACTGTGATTCCTTTGGTTTCATCATGAATTTCCAGAAGCAACATACTGCTTTGTCAGTACTGCAGGACCAGCAGTTAACTTACCAGCTTGTGCAAATCACTGAAGCAATTTTCAGCCAGGTTTGAAATGAGTGCAACTGGCTGCACTTCCTTATATTTTTAAATGAAGTATAGTTAATGCTTTTGGATACTTCAGTGTCTCTACTTGATCTGTTTCTAAACAAGAAATTGTACCCTGCTGTTCTCTTAGCACGCACCAAATGCACTGCACTCATTCCACTTTCATCTGCTCCTGGGAGAGTCTGAAAGTAAGTGGTGGTAAAGCTGTTAAAAATAAATTTGGCACATACTACATGTCCATGTATTCCCAGGGCTCAGGAGTGCATCTGAAATGTGTTTTTGGTGACATACTGGGAAACAAATACAGGAAGAAGTAATCATAGATGTCTTTTTGTTGTTACTCTGAGAATAACTGCTAAAAGCACCTTGGAACAGGTCAGCAAGGCACTAAGGGCTGCTTGAGCAATGATACGGTTGGCAGTGGTACAGCAGGTATTCTGACTATGGCTGGGAATGAAAGGCTTTGGTTTGCAAAGTCTTGCATGATTTTTGTGTAGTGGCATTCTTGTTCTGAGCAGCGTGTTACAGTGACCTGCAAATGTGATGTAATACTGCAAAGGCAAGCGCTTAGCTGTTTGCTGCTGCTGCTGCTACCTGTTGGCTCCTCAGTCTGTGGTATGCTTGATTTTTTTGCATCCTACAGACTGGTACATACAGCATGGTTAGGTGGTGTAGTCTGAATTATATCAGATATTACTACGTTTCGTATTGTTCAGTGTTACAAGTCACATAGATAAAAGTATCAGATAAAGGTTTCTCGAAGGTAGAGAGGTGTTCAGGTGACTGCGGTGGTGGAAGATTGATCAGCTTTGGTATGTCCAGCTCTAAAAATGCAACTGCATGCCAGAGTTTAAAAAAATAAAAGGATCCTTGTCAGCTTTTTCAGTCTCAGCCTTATAAGTGGGAATTCCACTTATTGCCATGAAGCAGTATTTCATCTGTGTTGGTTCATATTGAAAGGATGACAAGATCTAACAGCTGTTCAATGCATAGCAAGTCATAGATATCAGGCAACTAACCAATCCCGCACTTAAAGATAATTTAGACTTCTAGTACTGCTGTGCATCTTGCGAAGACATGTAAGTAACAGTACCAGTTTAGATAGTTTGTGTGTGTGAATTGGCAAACCCAATGTCAGTGTGAGACGTTGACTCCACAGCAGGAACAGTTGGACAAGGTGGTTCACACTTCCTGACCCCCAGCTGTTCCACCATGCAGTGTGCTAGCATGAAGTGCTAATTTTACTTTACCTGTAAATTCAGATTACCTCCTGTGTTGCTGTATCGTGAGGGTAGTATGGACACCAATCCAGTTCCTTTTCCCCAGTGACACAAGCAAACAATGCCACTAGATCACTGTGACCCCTCGAAAGGGGAGAGGTGGTCTTAACATGTCATGAGATGCTCTAAGAGGAAGATGTTGGGAGAAGAGGGGTGTTAGTCACTTTTCCTCATGGATTTACATGGAGAAGGTTCATCATTTGATTGATGACAATGCATTGAAGACCTCTCTTAAGTTGCACACAGCTGTAACTACTACGCTAGATTCTTAAACTTCTCTGCTCTGTTAAAATTTTATTCAGAACCCTAAATGAGAACTTTTGAGGTCTTGGCTTTATGCTGCAAACATGGAGGCTTCTTTACTCAAAATATCAAATGACTTGATTAAGTGATGCTATTTGTCATACTCAGAATGTGTATAAGCTCCCCCACCTCGTGGGGCAGTTGGCATTGGCTGCATCCGTAAAAACACATCTATAGATCAAGGTGGATTCCAACTTAAATAATCGTGGGCATATTTCATGAGGTTAATGAACATGTTAAGGCACCAGTCCTCAATACAGATTGTGGGCAAGTTGGCAAAATTCTGCAATTTGTTCATAGAAACGAAGTCATATTTCTTGACTAATGGGGAAATACAAGTTCCAGTGCTTTTCAGAGAGCACTGCTTTTTTGGTGTTCTGACTTCCAGGGTGCCAGCAAACTGGGGGCTTTGCTTTCTGATAAGGTATTTCATATTTAGGTAATTGAGATCTTGTATTTATATATAGGGAAAAATGCTAGAGGACAAATGACAGGATTTTCTAATTGCAGTAAAGCTGGTTTAAATCATGCATTTAATCCTAGGTTTTATTATGGTGAACTTACCTAATGGTATGCAAAATAACAATTAGCTGAACATAGTACCGATCTTTGCCTATTTTACTGCTACTGTTAAACTGTGGCATGTAAACGGACTGAAGCACAGTCGTCATGGTGCAAGGTACAGTATGTTGCCTACTGCAACTGTTCCAAGTGATTGCTGTTGTAGTTACAGAATCACAGAATCACAGAATGGCAGGGGTTGGAAGGGACCTCTAGAGATCATCTCGTCCAACCCCCCTGCTTGAGCAGGCACACCCAGAGCAGGGGGCACAGGAACACGTCCAAGCGGGTTTTGAATGTCTCCAGGGAAGGGACTCCACAGCCTCCCTGGGCAGCCTGTCCCACTGCTCTGGCACCCGCACAGGAAAGGAGTTTTGTTTCATATTGAGGTGGAGCTTCCTGTGTTCCAACTTGTGCCCATTGCCCCTGGTCCTGTCGTTGGGCACCACTGAAAAGGGCCTAGGCCCATCGTCCTGACACCCACCCTTTAGATATTTATAGGTGTTGATGAAATCCCCCATCAGTCTTCTCCAGGCTGAACAAAGCCAAGTCTCTCAGCCTTTCCTCATAAGGGAGATGCTCCACTCCCCTGATCATCTTGGCAGCTCTTCGCTGGACTTGCTCGAGCAGTTACACATCCTTCTTAAACTGGGGGGCCCAAAACTGGACACAGTACACACCAGATGTGGTCTCACTAGGGCAGAGTAGAGGGGGAGGATAACCTCTCTCAATCTGCTGGCCACGCTCCTTTTAATGCAGCCCAGGATATTGTTGGCCTTCTAGGCCACAAGGGCACAGAGCTGGCTTTATGGTCAACCTGCTGCCCACCAGCACTCCCAGGTCGTTCTCAACAGAGCCGCTTTCCAGTAGTTCAGCCCCCAACCTGTACCGGTGCATGGGGTTGTTCCTCCCCAGGTGCAGGACCTTGCACTTGCTCTTGTTGAATTTCAAGAGGTTCCCCTCAGCCCAGCTCTCCAGCCTGTCCAGGTCTCGCTGGATGGCAGCACAGCCTGCTGGTGTATCAGCCGCCCCTCCCAGCTTGGTATCATCAGCAAACTTGCTGAGGTTACACTTGGTCCCTTCATCCAGGTCATTGATGAATATGTTGAACAGGACTGGACCCAGCACAGAGCCCTGAGGAACACCACTAGTAATGGGCCTCGAACCAGACTCTACCCCGTTGATCATGACCCTCTGAGCTCTGTTGTTGAGCCAGTTCTCAATCCACCTCACTGTCTTCTCATCTAACTCAGACTTCCTAAGCTTACCTACGAGGATGCTGTGGGAGATGGTGTCAAAAGCCTTGCGGAAGTGGAGGTAAACAACATCCCCTGCCCTCCTTCCGTCGACCCAGCCAGTTACACCATCACAGAAGGCTATCAGGTTGGTCAAGCATGACCTCGACTTGGTGAATCCATGTTAACTATTTCTGATAACCTTGTTCTCTACATGCCTGGAGATGACCTCCAAGATTAAGTGCTCCATCACCTTTCTGGGGATGGAGGTGGGGCTGACTTGCAACAGATCCACAGCAGCTGGATGACAGCATCCTTCTCGAAGGGAAAAGTGCCAGCTGTAAGATCTCTAGAGAAATCTATGGCTTTAGGGTGGTGTTCAGTCACCACCAAGCCCCAGGAAACTGGGTATGGTCATCTTGGCCACTGGGAGGAATAGGTCAGGCTGAGATAAATATCTCTACTCATTTCATGATCTGAAAGGGAAGACTTGATGGACCTAATTCAAATTGCAACTAAGTGAAATCCACCATGTTAAGCCTTGGGTAGTGTATAGTAAAGGTAATGTAAACTGAGAATCAGTTTCTTTCATCTATAAGATTTTTACCACTGGACTTCAAGAACGTGTGTAATTTTACAGTTTTTAGCACCCACTAACATAGGTGTTGTGGTTTGTCTGCTTTATCCAGAAGAGCCCATCAGGCAATATAAACATGAGCTGAGATAGTCAATTAAAAGTGCTTCTTTATGTATTCAGATAGGAAAACCTCAGTGAAACATTTAAATGATATTCAAGACAATGGGCCAAGCTATTTCTTGTGATTCTCTTGTACTTGGTGACAAATCTGGCCCAGTTTGAGTCAAGCAGTACAATGGTGAACTACTCTGTTCTCATACTTCTCACGGAAAGAGCTGTCAGATATTCAGCTGCTACTTAAAAGTACAAATTCCTTGTTGCTAACAGCTGTTTATTGGTTGCAATCACAAGTGCAACATTACTTGGGATTTCTGATATAGGGGGAGCAACGTGTATCATTCAGTTAAAGTGGTGCAAAAATATAGTTAAAATATGCATACAAGAATATAAGAAAACAAACAGAGATACAATAAAACTGATGAAAATTGAGAAAATTATTTGAAGTCATAAAAGAAAATAAATTGAAGCCACAATATCAGATTAAAAAAAAATCTATTCTTTCCAACCTTCCTTTTTTTTTGGTAGAACTTTGTTGACATATTCTTTAGATACCATTTCTGCGCTTGATTTGGGAGATGGAATAGAAAAGTATGGTAGCATTTTGTGGTGATAAGGACAGATTTTATTTCCTACTTTTGCCTTCCTTTCCTATATGATAGTCCGTAGGTATCTTTACTTACGCGTCTCCATTTTCCATAGTGATCAAAGCAATAAAGCCCATCTAAAACTATGCATGTGCAATCTCACCATGTTATGAACTTCATCATCTTAATCCAAGTAGTTAAAGATCAGCAAGACACGCATGGGACAGCAGGCATAGCAAGTGGCACTCCATGTGTTCTTTCATTCTCACACCGCCTTACTTAGCTCTTGGCATTCTAAGTATGAAATAGTATGTCTGTGCAGATTGTACACCATTCAGAAAACAGTCCACTGAGTTCTGATAGACATTTGTGTTACTACTTGCACAAATGACCCTGCATACACTGCTTCTCCTACAATGTTAGAGATTAGCCTTTCCACAAAACTGTAGGATCTTACACCAAATTTATACATGTAGACACTTCAGATAAGCACAGAAATTCTTGAGATATTAGACAGCCTCTAACATGTAGCCAGTACCCCTTGCTAAGTACTCTTATAGATGTACTCCAGCTTTACCCTTGCTCTGTACTGGACTTAACCGAGACAGTCTACAATAGCCTCCAGGAAACCTAGAGCAAATCCTGACCAGTTGGAGGGGCTGGATCTTGCCGAGTATTAGATCACCTTGTTTTGTAAATACAAGAATTTCACAAGAAGATGAAGGGAGAAAAAGACAAGTGGAAAAAAACCCCACAGCAACACTCAAACCGGGTTCCCACCTGACTGCAGTAATCTATTTTTCCAAAAGATCAATAACTGAAGAAAAAAATGTTAGCGGTCTCAGTTTGTATGTTGTTTTTACTAACAATAAGTGCTAACATGGGAAAAAGCTCATGCAGCCTTTTGCATGTCATATTTTTTATGGACTAGGGCCTATAAATGACGTCTATTTAGATTTCAAAATGTAATTGATCATGAAAGTCCTATCATCCGTTAGGTTCCCTTATAGGAACTGTTTCCAGCTATTTTACTGAATAGGTGTGTTCTTACTATATATTCCCCATATATCTTAGAAACACTGGTAGACTCTTTCAGGCTTTTTGCTGGCTCAAGTAACTGCAGATGGTCCCAGCTATCACTCGGCTCAAACATACACTACTGAGCAGCATTAAATTCTGAAACTGAACCTTTGCTATTATTTACATGCTTGGCTTTGCATTTCTGTGTCTTCTGCCAACTCGTCTTGTTTCTCTCTTTTGTGGTTTCTTCTATGGCACCACTGAAAGTTTCTCAGATGTGAACCTGCTGAACAACTGTCAGGGACTAGAAACTTGTCTCAACGTTGTTGGCAGGCAAGTTTCACTGCTAAAGCCTGATCACTACGGCAGCTGAACGGAACAGTTTAATCACCAAGGTCGACCCAGCAGGAATGTGCGCCCCATTATCTCAGAGTACTCATCCTCCGCGCATACGCCCAGGCCCAAGGCCGACTGGCAACATATGGGGCGGGCTCCCTACTGGAAGCACAAAGCCAATTTATCCCCTACAAAGGAAAGGGAAGTATGCGGAGCAAGAGGCCCCCATGGCTCAACCATGACCTCCTGGGTCTACTCAAATCCAAAAGGGAAGCACACCAGAGATGGAGAAGTGGAGGATTATCTGCCGAGAACTACAAGGGCATAGCCAGAGAGTGCAGAGACACAGTCAGAAAAGCAAAAGCCCAATTTGAATTGAAACTGGCTGTAGACATAAAAAATAACAACAAAGGGTTCTTCAGACATGTCAACCATAAGGAGAAAAAGAAGGAAAACATAGGCCCACTGTTAAACAGAAAAGGAGAATCAGTCACCAATGATGCAGAAAAGGCAGAGGTCCTCAACACCTTCTTCACCTCTGTCTTTACCAGCACTGTTGGGTCCCAGACTTTGGGAACAAAATTGCCAATTGAACCAAACACCAACCCACCATCAGTGAAGGAAGAGTTAGTATATGAATTACTACAGGAGCTTGACCTCAACGAATCAATGGGCCCTGACGCCATCCACCAGAGGGTGTTGAGAGAGCTGGCTGACACCATTGCAAGGCCACTCTCCATAATCTTCGAGAAGTCATGGAGAACGGGGGATGTCCCAGAGGACTGGAGGAAGGCAAATGTTACCCCTATCTACAAGAAGGGCTCAAGGGAGGATCTGGGTAACTATAGGCCCATCAGCCTTACTTCAATCCCTGGGGAAGTTATGGAACGAATCCTCCTGGGGGCCATCACAAGTCAAATGAAGCATGTGATTGGGAAAAGCCAACATGGATTCACTAAAGGCAGATCGTGCTTGACAAACCTGGTGGCCTTCTATGACAAAGTAACTTGCCTGGTTGACATGGGGCGGGCACACATCCATATATCCACTGGTTAAAACAGAGTACTTGTATGAGGACAATAACGATGACTGTCCTCAAGTTCTTACCAAAGAAGTCCTCTTTACAGCAACTGAACTAGCAAAGTTGAAAAAGGACTTCGTGAGACCTCTGAGGGAATCAGAGACAGAATATGTGTGGAGAGTGTCTCTGTCAGGGAGGGTTGAATTTTGTTGTCAGAGAAAGAAGCAGAATGGAATTGGAGTCCAGGTGTGTTCCTAACTACAGGTAATTGCCGAGCCCCATGGTCACTAACCCAGAGGGCCGCATATTGGGCGGGGGGGCTGAACCCTTTGGAGAGGGGAGATCCCCTTGCCATAACAGGTACAGTGGGTCAGTTAGTGGAAAGTGTGCAGAAGGCAGCCTGCTTCCAAATGATGTATGATCGGGAACTCAAGCCTAACCAGAGTTCCCCGATGATGGTGCCTGATTCCCTGAAACCCATTGGGATCCAGTTACAGAGGAATATTCAAAATACCTTTGAAGGAGAAAGAACTATGGCTGCTTTAGAAGGGACAACAACCCCCAGCCATCGGCAGTTAGGAAGGAAAGTGTGGACATGGAGGGAGGTAGCACAGGAATTAATTAATTTTGGGAGAAAATATGGCCCTGTTGGTGGAACATTCCAAAATAAAACCAAAAAACCGAAACTAGGGTCGTACGGTCTACAGAGCAAGTTAACGATTTGCAACTGCCAACAGGGATGGACCAAGGCTTGAAGCCACCCTGGGGCAATTATTCGGGAAAAGAGAAACCCCTAAACCAACAGGGGTTATGGCATTTAGGGATTCAGAAGGGCATTCCCTGAGACCTGATGGATGGACTCCCAAACCAAAAATTCGAAAAGCTTGTACAGAAATGGTCAGGGAGGAAAGTTGCTCTTGGACTGGTTCTCAATGCCCCACCCCTGATAGATATCGAGGGGGAGCTGATTAGGGAAAAGACGGAAAACTAAAACCTCTGCTCCCTGAAGGGGGAAGGGGGAGGCAGAGGGTGGATGTTTCTAAGACAACTCACTTTGAATGTAAAGGGGGATTTATTAATCACGGTAGCTGTGGGACCGAGCAGAAGACAGGTATTTTCTTAATTGATACTGGGGCACAAATCACTGCATTGGTGCTGACCGCAGCAGAACAGTGTGGGATCTCAATCCCATCTAGAAATCTAATTATCCTAAATGCTCTGGGGACAACACAGTTGACACCTATGGCTCTAGTGACACTACAGTTACCAGGAGAGGAAGCGCCCATTAATACCATGGTGGCCATAGGACCTTTTCAGACAAACCCTTTAGGCATAGATGTATTAAAGGGAAGGCAGTGGTGTGACATCCAGGGGAACTCATGGTCTTTCGGCATCCCCCAGATCAGGCAATTAGCTGAGACACCTTGGGCAGAGGTACACCTATTGCAAACAGCACCTGGCCTTCCCCCCCTCCAAGATTACCGATGTGAAACCTTATCCGTTGCCATTAGGGGCCAGAGAATGGATAGCCCCAGTGACTGAAGATCTCAAACAAAGTGCCTACCCACTCCCCGTACAATTCACCAGTCTGGCCAGTGCGCAAACCTAATGGAAAATGGCAGCTGACCATTGACTATCAGCGTTTGAATGCAAACACTGGTCCCCTGACTGCGGCTGTACCCAACATAGCTGAATTAATTGCAACCATCCAAGACAGGCCCACCCTATCTTGGCAACCCTTGATGTGAAGGACATGTTCTTTACGTTTCCACTCCAGGAGTGTGATTGAGATCAATTTGCTTTCAGCTGGGGAGGACAACAATATACTTTCACCTGTTTGCCTCAGGGATATAAACACTCACCTACCCTAGCCCGTTATGCCCTAGCACAGGAACTGACAATAATCCCGGCAGAAAGAGAGGTTAAAGTCTACCAGTATATTGATGACAGACTAATAGGGGGACATACTATAGCTTTGGTACAAACTGTGCAGGACTGAAATATTGACCATCTGGAAGGAATAGGCCTCCAAATACCAAAAGAAAAAACACAAACCCCTGGCAGTGAAGTTAAGTTTGGGGGCATCTGGTCGAGAGGAGGGCCAGTTTGTATCCCTCAGGATACCCTCTCAGCATTGGATCAGGTAAAAACCCCAGAAAGTAAAAAAGAGTTGCAACACACCTTGGGACTATTGGTCTTTTGGAGAAAACTTATCCCAGACTTTGCAATAATTGCATGCCCCTTATATGATCTGTTGCGAAAGAGGGCGATTTGGGAATAGACTTCAGCCCACAACAAGGCATTGCAACTGCTAGTGTTTGAAGTAAGCACCCACCAAGTTTTGGGCCCTATCCACCCCACTGATGCGGTTCAGATTGAATGGGGGTTTGGACACTCAGGATTGTCAATTTAGTTTTGGCAGAAGGGACCAGAAGTTCCTATCTGGCCAATTGGGTTCTATTCTAGAAGTTTTAAGGATGCCGAAAAGCGATACGCCAGCTGGGAAGAGGGTTTGTTTGTAGTGAGCTTAGCTCTTAGAGAAGCGGAGTGAACCATCTGCCAACAACCTACAGTTTTAAGGGGACCCTTTAAGGTAATTAAGGCTGTGTTACCAGGGACCCCTTCCCCTGATGGGGTGGCCCAAAGGGATACTGTAAGGAAATGGTATGCTAAAATTGAACATTATTGCAATGTTTTTTCCACCACCGAAGGTGCCCGAAAGGTGTTATACAGGAAGAAGTGACAAACCTTCTGGAGGAGGATACCCTGCCTCCTTCCATTGTTAAAATTGCCCCACCATTTTCAGACAAGCTGCAAAATGTGTGGTTCGCAGATGCCTTTGCTAAGCGGAGAGTAAACAGTGGAAGTATCAAGCTGTGGCTATTAATGTGGATTCCAAGAAGGCAATAATAACCAAAGGACAGGGCAGTGCCCAAGTGGGAGAGCTAGTGGCAGTACAGAATGTGTTCAACAGCAGGAGAAGAGCAGGAACTCCAGTGTGTATCTACACTGACTCATTTGCAGTATTCAAAGGGTGCACAGAATGGCTCCCTTTTTGGGAACAGAAAAACTGGGAGGTGAATCAGGTGCCAGTGTGGCAACAGGAGAGGTGGCAAGAGATCTTAGGTATTGCCAAGCATGGAGATTTTGCAATAGCATGGGTGCCCTGCCATCAGGAAGGGAGTACTCCTACAAGTGATTGGAATAATAGGGCAGACGAGTTAGCCAGAATTGCCCCTCTGCAAAAGGAGAATCAAACAGGAGAAAATTGGGAGAGGTTCTTAGAATGGTTGCATATTAAATGTGGCTATGCAGGATCTAATGATTTATACAAGGAGGCACAAGCCAGAGCCTGGCCTGTCACTTGGGAAGCTTGTAGGTCCTGTATTTCAGCTTGTGAACAACGCCGATGCCGGCTAGAGCGACACCCCATGGAAGAATTCCCACTCCATTTGAGAGATGAAGACTCTGGAAAGTCTGGCAAATTGATTATATTGGGCCTTTCCAAAAGTCGGAAGGGAAACAATATGTACTAGTAGGTGTGGAAGTCATTTCTGGCCTAGTCCAAGCCAAAGCATTTCCATGAGCAACTGGGGTAAATACAGTGTGGGCCTGAAAATTTGGTTTAGCTCCCTCCCAAAGCCTAGTTCTATTCAGTCAGACAATGGCAGTCATTTTACTGTCACTAGAGTACAGGAGTGGGCACAGGAAGAGGGAGTCAAATGGGTATTCCACACCTCGTATTACCCCCAAGCCAATGGGATAGTGGAGAGGACTAATGGGCTCTTAAAACAATTTCTGAAACCTCATAAGCCACACTGGGTGGAGTGTCTCTGGGATGCAGTTACCCGAGTCAGCGACCACTGGGGGATAAATGGATGCCCCCGACTAAATGCCTTCTGTCCTAAAACCCCAGTTTTAATCCCCAAAACTCAAGCTCCTAACGTTCCCAGAGAACCAGCCTTTTTCCCTGGACAGCCAGTGTGGGTAGAGGTGCCAACCATTGTGGCCGTCCCCCTTGTACTCGTGGAACCCCTTGATAGGCAATGCCTGGAAGGCTAAAGATGCCTGGGGAAAGGAGTACAAAATTAACCCTCGCTGGATTGTTCCCTCATTTTAACTGTGCAGACCAAGCCCAAGCAGGGAGAGTCGATACTTTGTTTCATTTCACAGGAGACCTCAGTGGGAACAAGACCGAATGTGGCAAGATCAACATTTGATTTATGTAACCATCCATGTTTTTGTGATCTTTTTGGTAACGTTTGTAGGCTTAGGCTGGATTTGCAGAGCAAAATGTCAATTTTATTGTTGTGGTGTATTGTATGGACCGCGACCCCTGGATCAATCAGTTACCCCCTCAGAGACTTCGGGGATGAAGGGAGTGATACGAAGAATTCTTTTATGCAATTGGCTGAACAAATAGCAGGTGTTTACAATCTCACAAAATGCTGGATATGTGGAGGGCCATTTGGTCTATCAAGTTGGCCCTGGGTAGCTATACATTTGCTACCAAAATGGTTGGTGTGTAGATACAATGAAGTCAAAGGGAATAAAACATGGGAAAGCTCACATGATTCACCATGGCACATAAAATTTCCCGAGAAAGGTAAATATTGCTTGGCTAGAACACAAAAGGATGGCCCCTTTGTAGGCAACAGCACGTGCGAGTGGACGTATCAGAACGTAAGCATAACTGTTCAGGTGGGGGAAGAGCTACATAAAAAGGATGACTTCATATACACCTATGCCTGGGTGAATGACGAGGGTACACGAACGAATTTCCCATATTTTGGTCTCTTACACATAATGCAAGTCGAGGTGACACTGTAGGCCATGATTGTATTTGGGACCAGGAAACAGGAGCTTACAACTGTAAATATTGTAATAGAATAGGTTGGCCCCGTTGGAGGACAATATGGGAAAAACCTTGCTCAGACTCACCCTGCTGTGAAAACACCATAATGGAATCACTATATTGTTGTGGTGGAAGTGACCCATTTGGTTTAGAACCTACCCCTTATTTTGACCCTTGACCCCATGTGGAAAATTGGACAGGACCCTTTGCTAATGGATCAGTGGCCCTTAAGGGACACTATTGGATATTTGGAAACCATGCGTATAAAGTGCTACCAGCAAACTGGTCAGGAATATGTTACATTGGGGTGATCCGTCCCTTGTTTTTCTTACTATCAGAAACAGGCGGAGACCATTTAGGTGTTCAAATATATGATGATTTGAAGTGGGAAAAACAATCCAGACTTATTGATACCTTCCTCACTGATCGGAGTGGCCAGTCCTGGGGTGAAGACGTGTGGACCCCCCAATGTATCTTACCACATTACGGACCTGCAACGTGGAACCCCAATGAATGGGTTAGTGGTGCTCGAGAACCCATTTACAACCTGAATTGCATTGTCCGGCTCCAAGCTGTATCAGAAATTATCACCAATCAAACAGCTGAGGCCCTTGACCTATTGGCAGATCAGGCAACCCAAATGCGAACTGCAATTTATCAGCATTGCATGGTTCTCAACTACCTACTAGCTGAAGAAGGCGGAGTCTGTGGGAAATGGAATGATTCTAATTCCTGTTTAAATATTGATGACAATGACAAGTTTGTAAAACAAATTACTGCTGGAATACAGCGATTAGCTCATGTTCCTGTCCAAACCTGGGAAGGCTGGAATGCTGATATGCTCTCCTGGCTTCCAGGAGGTCCTTGGGTTAAACGAATCTTATTTTACCTAGTGTGTGGTCTAGCAATGTTACTGTTTTTGCCATGTGTCATCCCATGTTTCATTCAGTTAATCCAACATGTTGTCGCAAATACGCAGTTTGTACCCACTGTGTCACCTGATGGAGTTAAACAAATTAGAGCTGTACATCAGCCTGTGTCATCCACGGTCCAAATTGCATGAACTGTTTTATCTCCCCAGTCTATTTTTTTATTATTGAAAACTGAACTGTTGTTAATGTTAGGCATTGGCCTTGTTTAGAGTTGATACTATCGTAATGTTTTGGCCTTCATAGCTAAAATCTTTGTTATTGAGCTAATCTTTCTGCCTTTCTTTCTACTCTTTCTCTCATCACTGTCTCTGTATTCGCCACCAATGTTGAGTCTTGGGGTGGTGTCAGGGACTAGAAACTTGTCTCAACGTTGTTGGCAGGCAAGTTTCACTGCTAAAGCCTGATCACTACGGCAGCTGAACGGAACAGTTTAATCACCAAGGTCGACCCAGCAGGAATGTGCGCCCCATTATCTCAGAGTACTCGTCCTCCGCGCATACGCCCAGGCCCAAGGCCCAAGGCCGACTGGCAACATATGGGGGGGGCTCGGACCCTCCAGAACTTTCAAGCACCTTCTAGCGACAGTACTGGGCATGCGTCCCACTGCGGAGTGGGAGGCAGGGGTATGCAGAACAGTTACTGACTATGCAAAAGAGCAACCATATAAAAGGAGAAACCAGCAGAGATGACGGGGGGTGATTTCTGGAACATCTCCCTCTCCACCGGCTTCAAAGATGCATCGGATGCCTGGACCCCCGCCTGGACTGGACGGACTGCCGCAGATACGTGGTGGTAGCTATCACAACAGTCCCACTCTCTCCCCGCCTCTTGTTCCCTTTTTCACCTTTTTTTCCTTCTCTTTCTTTGTGTTTCTCTCCTGTATCTATTTTTGGCCAAAAAAAGTGACATGGCACTTGACTCCGTTTTGAGTCTTAATTCTGTTTCCGAGAATGTAAAAGGAACCTAGTCACGATAACACATTGGAGTTAATCAGAAGTGAAGCCCAGCCGCCCCCAACCTCCCAGAATTATCTGAGGTCGGTTGGAAAGCAAGGGGGTTTAACCTCTGCCAAACTGTTCAACCCAACGGTAGACCGTGACACCAACCTTTCACAGAGAACATTTTCAATAAAAAAATGTCTGGCCCTGATGCTGATCAGAGTTCTGCTGTGGGATATGGGAGGCAGAGCACTGGTGGATAAATTATGTCAGGATGTAAAAGTTGGTGAGTTTAAGTTAGTCAATGCCAAATACCTTTTAATGTTTGCATATTTAAAGCTAAGGACTAATTTTATTTTAGAACTGAAACAAAAGGTATTTAAAAGCCATATTTGTTGAAGCTAATAGCTCTGAACTTTTTCCAGTTTCCCTTAAATATTGGGGATGCCATTTCCATTTTACCAAAACTGCATGAAATCACATGGATACGGATGGGTACAAAGCCTTACGCTTGCTTGTCTCCCCTTCATGCTCTTTCTGTACATATGCTAGGCTGTTAGGATCGATGGGTGTGGCAGTAGAAGACAGGAAGTTCTGCTACAGAGAAACTGCCTGATTTCTGTACTCTGTTATTCTCCTCCAATCAGAAGGACAAAAAAAAAAAATAATTGCAAAACAACAGGATTTGCAAGCCTACTGATGCTGAGCATGAATTGTGATTTGAATTAGAATTTCTTGGAAATACTTCTCTTTAGATGATGTCCAGAAAGGACTTAATTAACATATATGAATTCAGAAGTCGGGAATTGAAAAATCTGGGTCCTTTACATGTTAATGCAAGCTTTCTGGGGAACACTAATAACTGCTTTTCCTGGATTATATATAATCTCTAACATTAATGTATTAGGTTTTATTAAAGCTTTTTACTGGTCAATTAGGGCAGGTGAAAACTTCTCACACTTTCTGCTCAAAGGTGATTCTCACGAAAATGTTTGAAATTAAAATTCTAAATTACTCAACAAATTACTTATTAGTTTTATTTTCTGTGTTTTGACTAGTTTACTATTTAAAGTGTTATTTCATGTCATGCAAATTTTAACAGGGTAAATATTATAAGTAGTCCCCAGACTGCTGACCAGGCTGTTTTGGCACTGGCTGACCAAATTACTTGGTTTTATCAAATTTTAAAAAAATAAAGGTTGTTTTTATTTCCTATGAAACCCTTCAGAATTTTTCTTCCATAGTAATGACAAGTTTTAATTTTTAGTGATTAATGATGAGTTTTAATTTTTTACCCCATGAGGATAGCAGGATGCTTTAAAATAGAAAGGTTTTCCATGGACCAGATTTTCTATTTTCCAACTTTGTTAAATTAATGACTGTAACATAAGCCATACTGACTGCTCTCTGAATCAGATTTAGGACGGTTACAACAAAAAAAGCTTAACTTCCTGATGTCTGCACATTTAAAAATCATTGTACTCTTTCTGTAATGTATTTATGTATTTGAAAACACAATCAGGGGCTATGCATAGGGTAGGCAAGAGAAAGCATTTTAGTTTATATCATCCACTTAGTCTGCAGAACTGGGGAAAGGAGGTGAAGGGACGGGAGTTGCCTATAATCTTCCGCTTCAGTTGATGACCTCTCCACGCAAAACCACCCATCCATTGTCACTCCTTCAGGTTCAGCTGTTTCTTTGAAGGCAGGGTTGGAAAGCGATTAAAAACTAATCCAGTTATAGTCAAAAATAGAAGAATATGGGTTTTGGTGTGTAGAAAATACACAATGCATGAATGGAAGGAAGGCCACTGGCCTAAATACAATGTGAATCACTGAGTTGGCAAGACAAAATGAGGGATGGGTTATCTGGTCAAGACAGTAGGAGTTAAGAGGGTCCTACTTCTGTTCTTGTTCCCATAATAGGGTCTGGATTTGGACCAGGGAAGAGGAAGGAATAAGGGAGAAGGGAACTAACAGATGTAATTTACAAGGTTGATTGGAAACAGAGCAACTTGAGAGGTCTGTTTTTTGAGGGTGGCTACCTTTTCTGTCATGGGATCCCAATCGGCATTTTTTCAGTAGAATTGGTCTTCTGGCAGCTTATGCTCAGGCTGCTGTTTGCTTGTGTCAGAGCCAGGGAGGGAGGTGGAAACATGGTTACACCAGCTTGTCTTGCATTAAACTGTCACCACTGACAGGGATGGTTTGGAACACAGTATGCTCCCTGTGCCTGGACACCACACCTCAGGTGGCATGTCAGACTGGGTTTGCTGGCCATCAGACCCCTCGGCATGGCTGGCAGAGCCAAGAGTATCAGCAACAACTGCATCTGGGTTGGACCTCAGAACTGTGGTACAGAACACACTGCACTAAAGGCCTATGGGCATCTTTTTTTATTTAGGATAGTTCACCTAAAGGACACTTAGGTTTAGTTATCAACATACCAATTAGTTGTCCTCCTTGACTATACACTTTATCACCCAGCTTTCAGTGTGTTCTGAGGCAGGATGTTCCCTCCTATCAGTCTCTCTGTTCTTCAAGGATATAGCTGTAAAACAATTGCCTCCCTATCCTTCGGCTCCCTTCTCTGGCCGCCAAACTCTGTTTTGTCGGGCTCACATGGTTCATTATTATTGTTTAGCGGAAAATTCCATTTTCTTCAGGATATCAGTATCTCTCCCGACCCCCGAGGCCCGCCGCCACCACCACCGGCGGGATCAGGCCACCCTTCGCACGGCGCCAGCGCTGAGGGGAACGGCCGCCACCACCGCGGAGTTCCCTGCGCCCGCCTTCCCCGCCGCGCTCCCAGACCCGGGGGCATCCCCTCTGCTCCCGGGTGGGAGTGGATGTGAAAAGGGGCCCCCTCCCGGCCCCTCACCCCGCCCCGGAGCTGCATCCCCGAAGAGCCGCTGGGCAGACCCGATCACACCCCCACCCCCCACCCCCCGCGAACAGCAATGGTTTGTCCCCAGGAAGGCGGGAAAGGGGTCAGCGTGGCGTCCACTTCCGCGTTTCGGTGCGGGCGGGCACAGTGTGGTTGCTCCTCCCCCTCTGGCCCTCGGGCCCAGCGCGGCGCCGTGCGCAGACTCAAGCCGTAGCTCAAGATGGCGGCGGCGGATAAACAGAAGCATGAGCACGGGCGGGTGAAGATCGGACACTACATCCTTGGCGATACGCTCGGCGTCGGCACCTTCGGCAAAGTCAAGGGTGAGCGGCGGGGAGCGGGGCGCCCTTGCCCCGCCGGGCTGCGGGGAGCGGAGCGCGTTGCGCGGGCCGTTAGCAGCAGGCTGGGCCCCGGCCCCGGCGGCGGCGGCTGCGGGCGGGGCCGCCGGCCCAGCCCGGGGGTGCGGGGCGCGCCCTCCCGCAGCGGGAGGTGGCAGCCGCGGGAGCACAGCTTTCGTTTCTCTATTTACGGAAATACCTACTGGCGGTGAATGATGCTGCATTTATTTAAAATAGCCTCGGATGTGTAATGAAAGCAGGAAGTCTTGAGCTGTCCGTTCATTGCACCAGGGCCACCACTTGATGCCTTTATAAGGAAGGCCAGATCTCCCCTACAAAGAGAGAGAAAAACTAGTTTAAAAGGATGAGTCTGGGGTTACTGGATTAACTGGCAACATAGCTGACCCACAGATATGGAAAGACTTCATGCTAAATCTAGTTGACCAGTCGTTATCAAAGTTTTTTTTCAGTTCAGACTTCAAAAAATTGTCTTAGTAGTGGTGCAGATGCAGTGCTGCAAATTTGAAGCCTGGTAGGAATAAAATAGAAGTTAAACTTTTCCTTGTTGCTGTCTACCACGGGTGGAAAAACAGTGCTTTAGCTTATTCTGTTCCCGCTGTGTTGTTTGGGAGAATTGTTCAAATATTGAGGTGCACAAATTGGAAACACCCTTTCACAAACGATTCAGACTAGACTCAGGTTGTGTTCTTCATCAGGTTTTTTTATCGTTAACATTATGGATTACTAATGATTATAATCGGTAGAATAACACAGCTTATCCTGTTGTGTCTCATGTGCTACCTGACTTTTAATGTTTTTTTCAGCGTAGATGTTGTATGTTCTCTGTTCTCTTTCAGCTATTGGCATGTTCTGAAGAAATTACTAATGTATAGAAAATAAGAGCATACTTGTCTCTAAGAATATCTAGGAAAGCAGTGGAAAATATTTTGAAAGTAGAGCCCTTCGAGTCTCCTTTTTTTCAAGGCGGGATTATAAAGGGACACCCCCAGCCACCTGGGAGCAGTGATCCCCAGCTGGCAGCTGCAGTACCATTCCTTTCCTTGGGAATTTAGCGCCTCCTTAAATAGGGAGGAGATGAGATGGAGCAGAGGACAGGCATCAGGTTCTCTTTCCTCATGGAGGGTCTGCCTGGTTTGAGGGGAGAAGTCAAAGATGGGGTGGGGGTGGGGGGGTGTCCCCCCCGTCCCGCCCCCCGCAGTGCACGGCACAAAACTGAGGTTGGTATACACATAAATGTTCTATACACTCTTAAATTTCAGAGAGCGCTGTTGCAGTACTGCTGCTGTTAACTGTGTTGGCAAAAAGATGTCTGGAGTTGAAACCTTGAAAGATGGTCTCTTTGTGGAACTACTGTTACAATTTTAATATATTATTGAATGTCACTCCTGTTAATATTTCATGAAATGCAGTTAGCTTGAAACACTTAAACTGGCAACTCTTTTTTTCAATTTACTGTTGCTCTATTTCCATAATACTGTTCTGTCTGCCCTATTTGATCAATGTTAGGTGTTCTTTTAGGCTGCTTTGTAACTATTGATTGTGTGAGGAGCACGCATGTGCATGTATTAACACATTTTTTTGTTAAGGATGGGGGAGAAATCACTTTGTTGTGCAAGGCAGCATTGTTCTGCATACTGAGTACCTTCCTTAAGTGACTTGGGAATTTACTGAGGATCTGGAAGCAAATGTTAGTGTTCATGGTCTAATGCTCTGTTTCCATAGAAAAGATTTTTAAGTTTGTGGGGTTTTTTTTGTCCCTATGTGACATACTGTGTTAGTTTTGTCTTGTTTTACCTGTACTTAATAAAGGATGTATTTTATCTACAATGCACTGGTTTTCCTCTGAGCATGCACTTTTTCTTCATTTAATACCAGATCTGTGATAATTTTCCTGTAATCCTCATAATTTTCCTTCTCCGGTGACTCTTACTCTTTCATCAATTGACAATAAAGTGAAAAACTATAACAAACGTGTTCACTTTTTAAAATTCAGTTAGGGTTTTCCCTAAGATCACATGATGCAGGGGTCGGGCATATGGCTTCTTGAAAGTGGATCTTTAATTTTAACAGTGGTGGTAGCCTGTAAACGTTGAACTGGAAAACCAGTGCTTTACTTCGTAGTTGTTAAACATCTCCTGCTGTCAGGGTAGCTGTCAGATGAATTAATCCTGTTGCTTACCCTTTAACCCTCACAGATAACTGTTACTGATGTGATGGTTTTTGAGTTTCAACTGTTCATCTGGCTGCACTAGCTTGAATTAACTGCTGGGTGGCTCAGTTCACTTGGCTGTGCCTCAGATGGACAGTCACGGAGGAGACGTCTCTTTAGAACCAATGTCTAGGCAAAGCTAAAATGCCACAGAAGTGGAAAGCTGTGAGTTAGAAGAAGGTACTGAATCTACGTCTATTATGTGATACACATTCTTACTTAAACTTTACCAGGATTCAGTGTAAAAGATCTGTCCCTATTTTTGTCACTTAATTTTTCTTATTTTTTTTTTAAAAAAGCCCACTACTGATGTTTCTTGCTGACACCAAATGTAAACATTATTTCCAAAAATATTTGGAAATAAAAATTAGCTTTCATAAAAGGAAGAATGGTTAGGCTTCTAGTGATTTGTACTAAGAAACTGAGGGGTACTAATTAAGGTTGTAAATGTACAGTGATTGTTCCAATCTGTAGAACTAGGTTAAAAACCCTGGTCTGTATGGACTGCAAAACTGATGTAAATAAATAGGTTGTCCTGGTCAAGGCAATAAAAGACCTGGAAATGGATGGTGAGGTCATTTTACTATCTGATGTTGTGCAGCCATATGCCTTTGCACAAAATTAACTCACAGAGTGTTTTATGTTAGTGAAAACATTCGTTTAGCTCATACTTTTAAAGACTTCAGATTTTCCTCTGAACCTCAGCTCAAGGCAAGCAAAAAAAAAGGCTTTTGCCATATCGCAGAAATGTTTCATTAAATACAACATGCGCTTTTTCAGCTTTTTTTTGTACAGATTTCATGACTAGTACCTATATTCCATAAGAATGTTATATTTACTCCAGACGGCCTCGTAGTCAGCTTTCTCTTCCAATTGAAGACCTGCTGAACTGAGTTCAGAGACTGTTGCTCCTGCACTTCAATAGTTAAAAGAAGTCACTGCTACTTTGAGACTCTGTCACTGTCTTGGAAATCTTGGTGCTAGGCATAGCCATAGTGAAGCTTGAATGAAATGGTGTGATCAGAAAATAAAGAAATACAGGGAAGTAATAGGACTGTAAAGTGAACTTTCTGCAGTGATTCTTTTGAAGGACTGATGGCTCATTGAGGGTTAGGGTGACTAACACATATTTTGATTACTTCTAATTTGTGAGCCTTCCCTTTAATAGGTAAAACTTTTGTCAGGTAATACAAAGTAGCTTTCAGAAAGCTAACACTGGCTGCTTACTTTTCTACCTGATGTTACCGTCTGAGGTCTTGGTTTCCGTTCTGTCTTTATGCCGAATTCAAAAATAGTCAGCAGTCTGTTACCAGTTAGTGTCTGATATTTTACTGATGACAAATAGCTTGAACAATATCCAAGAAAGCAGTTTTGTTTCACGAAGTAGATGGCTATCATAAAGTCGTATCTTGGAAAGCTAGGTTTGTTATAATCTTAAATTGAATTAAAAAGGGTAGGCAAACATTGCTGAAGAAAATAGGGATTCAATTTGAAATGTCTTAAGCAAATGAACAGACTTTTGGGATACTTTTGCACCACCACAAAACCACAGTATGTTTTCACTACAACAACTTATTCAAAGTTGGCAAACAGCGTTGAAGAAGCAGAAAATCTTGTTTTCTCCCAGTCAGTGAATAAAATCAAGGCTTGAGACGTGCAGTCTTGAAGGTTGTGACAGCTAGAATTGGTTTCAGTCAACTGCAAATGTTACTGTTTAATTACACTGAATGGAAAATGTGTTGTGAAAAACTCTTATGTGCCTTGCATACTGAACATAAATTGTTATAGCTAATAAATTACTTGCTATTGTTTTTTCAGAGTTCTAATGAAATTCCATTTTTCTTCTAAGGTAGACTGACAGATTGGAAATGAAACACATTGGCTGATAAATGAGACTTTATAACACAATGCATGTCAGAACTATATTTATGCACTAAGCTGTAGAATTGCTCGAATATATGTGCTACTTACTAAATTAAACACATTCGTAAATGTACTTTGTAAAATAAAGGAAGATGCGAATTCATATATCTGATTGTTAGTTTCTAAGAAACTGTTTCTTACTAACAAAAGTTAATGTTAAATTTTAATTGACTGATCAAAGATTTTTTCAAATACTTCTGGCTTCAGTTCATGTTATTGGTAGGCAAAGACTTTGTGATTCAAGTGGAATAGTTGCTTTTCTAATGTTTTACACTAATGAGTCATTACTCCTTAGGGTTTGAACATAGGTGATGTAATTTGTTAAGTTCCTTTAAAACTTCAATCACACTTGAACTGAAGAAGACGAAGGGGATGTAATTGCTTTAACTGTAGATGTGGTTGAAAGCAAATAATTCTCACAGGTGACATGATTTTACAGTTGCAGTCACCCACCTCCCAAGCCTTTGTGGTCTGTCTAGAACTTGTGATGGATGTGGGCTTTGTCTTGCGTTCTTCAGTAGTGCGAATGTGCCTGTCCAGTGTTTTGGTTATTATGGCCGTTTTGAGGTAATGGCTCCTCTGAATGAGGGGATGTGGTTTTTTCACTTTACAGCAGACTCTTTCTGTATTCTCAGGTACAAAAAGCATGTCACCACTGCATTGTGATGGTTCAGGGTCTTGGATTATCCACTAGTTAGTTGCTTCCCTGCAGCATTTTAGACTAACTGCTTTATTTTACACGGTGGCTATCCTTTTATTTTAAGAATAATCACTCAGATGCTTATCATTATCTCTGTCTGTCTGCTAAGAATTTCTTTTAATTTGAGTTTTAGCTCAATATAGAGGCAAAAGGCAGCAGGAGAGCCTTGCGTTGGGAATGAGATTTACAGTTTGATAGGTGTTTGCTAATTCTATCCAAATTGAATGCAGAAAGACTTCTGTAGATCACTGCTGTTTATCACAGCTTTCCATGGATATATTTAAATGAAGCTTGAAGCGTAGGGATTAGCTCAATCCTCAAGTGAGGACAGGCACCCAGATCAGTGAGTAACGTGTTCAGCACAGGTCTGTCAGTGGTGTCAATCGAAGTGGACAAGGATGAACTATGTAGGTGTCCCTAGAATCTGGTTTATCTTCAAAAAGTAGGAATCAGGGTGGTGAATAAAAGTCATGTAGTTACAGTCACTGCATGCAGAAACCAATGCAGATAGTGAAGCCTTCTAGCAGAAGAGTTACTTACCTTCTGTGGTTTATCTGTGATCCAGTGTTGGGTTTAAGAAAAATATTCTTAGCAACTTTTTATGGCTACTCCCAATAGCACCTGCAAAATTAAGGACTTTAAGGGGTAACTGTCTGTAAAATATTTTATACTTTTGAGCTCCTCTGAAAGAAAAAATAAACTTTCCTAGAAGTAGGAAGGAAACTGAGGAATGTATGAGGTTGAATGTTTGCATTGCTTCTTGTAGTTACTATTTTATTTTGTTCATTTCCTGTGGCTTTTGACATTTATTTTATATAAGAAGGCTCTGGTGTTTACCGCACAGACTGTAAGGCGTATACAGGGTCAAACTGATCCAAGGACAGATAAGTAAGTAATTTTCAAGTAAACTGCTCGGATACTCTTAGTGGTAATTCAGTGGTAATTGCTGAAACAGGATTCTTCAGGGAAGGATTGCAGTGACTTCTTTAGTAAGAGTGATCCTTGCAGATAAAGTAGAAGTGCTGCAGGCCAACTTGCCTGAGTGTGTTAACAAGTGAGCCAAAAGCTTGGAGGGACTTACATGGGGAGAGAAGATGGTCTCCCTAACCAGCAAGCATGGCAGTGTTTTGGAATATGCTTTGTTTGCAGTATGACTACATTATTGCACTCCTGAAAGACTTCTGAGGGTTAGGTTTAAGGTTTTTCTTACACAGCCCATTCATCTTCTAGTGATAAAATTGTGGGAGAAACTGGAGTAGGGCACAAGAAATGACATGCCATCTGGTTTTCAACATCCCCAAATATAATGGGAATATATGGAATGCTAACAACTTTTATATCTTGGCTACAGTTGAAATGGGCAAATTAATGTCTTTACAGAGCCATTGAAAACCCTGACTAAATACTTCCTTGTTCCTTGCAGTTGGCAAACATGAGTTAACTGGGCATAAAGTTGCAGTGAAGATCCTGAATCGACAGAAGATTCGCAGCCTTGATGTTGTAGGAAAAATCCGCAGGGAGATTCAGAACCTCAAACTCTTCAGGCATCCTCATATAATCAAGCTGTAAGTTTTGCTTGCTATAACCAAACATATTTAAGCAGTAATCTTATTTTGCTCTCACTGATCTGAAACATGTTTAAAGAGCAATACTACTAGCAGTATCTTGTCAGGAAAATAACCAGTTTCTAAGTATGTAGCCATTTTCAGTGTCCTCTGTAATGTGTGTTTACAAAACCCATCTTTTCTGCAGGCTGGAGAGCTTCCATTAGATCTTGCTTACAAATTGTTTGGATAGTTATGATAGATACTTCTAGTATTATCCATCTCTGTTTTTAGCTGCTACTTCAGTTTTCTTTTTCTCGTTATGTTTGATCTTTTCTCTGCTTAGAAGATGAGTTATTAACAAGATTGTAAAGGGTGTTTCTATAGTAAGTTTATTGTCTTTTCATACTTGAGATATGCTTTTCGTGATGTGCTGGCAGTGATCTATGGTTTTCCAATGCAGATGGTGCTCTGACATTTTTTTGAATTAAGGATATTCAGTGATAATGTGACTGTTTCAGAATCCTTCAATATAGCTGCTACTGCTTGTCTAAATGTGGTATTTACAGTGTGCCTGTTTACATCTGATAGTTGATCAATACTTCAACAGTGGAGTTCACAGTATAATTAAATATGTCACAAAGGAGATCCTTCATGTCTGATCTGAGGAAATAAATTACAAATGCCACTGACTTTTTTGCCTTTCATTTCCTGAAAAGTTAACTTGCAGCCCCAGAGCATGGGTGACTTTCACTGCCTTAATCATGGTGTTGGTGTTAGGTGTTTTTATTGGCAGTATTAAGACACTGCTGCCACTGACATGCCATCCCTATACATTCCTTTTAATTTGGCAACAGCTCTTACACTGAAGCTGATTTGGATTATGTAAGATCAACTCACTAACATCTTCAGTGAGTTAGTTTTCAGAAGACTATTAAGCTGATTTGGCTGCAAAATTGCTAGTGCTGCCTGTTAGAGTTCATTAATGAGTCCAAAGGACATACCTGTACTCGAAACAAAACACGAAGTGTCAGTGTACCAACTGAGATATGGGGGTGGAACAGGAACGTGTACTTGCAGTGTTGCTAAACTGTTAAGTCAGCTTAGCAGGTGTCAGATGATAGTTTCCTTTTCAGTGAATTGCGGGGAGAATTTTTTTCTCCTGCATGTGGAGAGAAAGGACAAGATGTAGGAGATGATGGAAAAATTGATGGATCCACAACTTTTCACTTGATTAGGTTGTATTTCTAAAGCAGAAGGATTATAAGCATGTGTGTAAAAAGCATCTGAGATATGAGTGATGCGCTGTTGTGCAGGTAGACTTGCTAGTAACTTAGGATCATACTGCTTGGGCTACCAGGATTGGGGAACTGCTAGACAGCAGCTTAAGACATTTGGGATAAAGGGAAACAGATTTTTTCAGCTTAATGTTACAAATTAGACAGTGTCTAATTTGGAACATTTCTGTGCTTTACAAAATAATTCATATGCTGCTTTACCAGGATATACAATTGCAAGCCTGTTTCAATAAGATTTTCTTTCTATACCACTCCTTAAATAAAAACATTTGGAGCATCTCCTCTTATTTTCCTGTGTAAAATTACTTCTTTTTGCATTCTGGTCCTCCACACTGTGTGATTTGATAACCATGTTTATACTATAGGTGTGTGACTATTCCACAACCTCCTTTTCCATAACCAGAAAAAATGAACTGACTATAGAGAAGCACGTCTGTAACTTTTGGAGTAGAAGGATTAAAATGCTATTTCTGTAGTAGTGTCTTAGCCATGTCTTCAGAATGTTGTTGATATTTAAGTACATGAAGTACTTTCAACCAAGGTGGTAGAAAAATCAGTAAACGTGAAGCCTCTTGGACTGTAAGATTTTAGATAAACCTAACTTAGATCTTGTGTTGGTAACTGCCTCGGGAGGGCGTTGAGATTATTGAAATGTTACACTATAATACTAACCTGTTAAAGTAGATACACATATATATGTGTGGACACACATTCACCTGGATAGTCTGAACCCGCTGCTGCCTATGTAGTTCAAGAATAACCTGTCTCAGTAAGTGGAATCATCTCTGTTTTCTGCTTTGTCCTGCAATCAGCATTTTGAAGAACACTGCAGTTCTGTAATGTATGTGTGAATTCAGTTATTAATTACAACTTGGATATTTCCATGCTTAAATGTAGTACCTTGAGACATTAATTTATCATCCAGTTGCTGCCTGCTGTCTTCTCAGTAGAATATCTGAATTTTGGCTGAAGTGTTACCAGTGTTCATTTTCTTGTTCCATTAAAAATTGATCACTTCTGACTACTGTAAGGGGAAAAAAATTAGACAACTTTTAGGTAAGGATATATAGTACAAAAGAAAAATATCTTAAATGGGGTGTTTGGCCATAAACTAGTTGTTTCAAAACTTCAGAGGTTTTTTTTTAAACTTAAGAGAAGTAGAATGATAAAAATGTAATAACCAGAGTGTCGATCAATCTTGTACTAATGACAGATTTAGGTCTCTGTAAAAGATTATATTCATTATTATTATTATGAACAATTTTTTCTACTCTTGAATTATACTTTTTATTTATGGCAAGTCAGGGTTTTTTGCATGTTAAGGTTGAAAAGTGTGTATTTTTGAGACACTAGCAAAGTCCTTTTGAATTCCTTCCTCACTATACCAAGCTGTCTGCGAGGCAGCACTGTAAATAGTTTCACAGAAATCATTTGGACTAAGCTGTCATTTGCAAGTAGAAAGACTGATATTCCTGGTGGGGAATCCAAATTTCCTGCTAGTTTTGACAATGACAGCTTCACATAGTGTAAGAAGAGGAAATAGCTTCTGAAAAATATTGTCATTCCAATAGCTGTAAATCAGCTGATAAATAATTTAAAGTATACTTCTGTCTGACTCTTTGCACACCTTTGGTTTTAACTGAATATAAGTAGCTTCTTTTACTGAGTGTGTAGACTAACAGATACCTTCTCTTGTCAGGTACCAGGTCATCAGTACACCAACTGACATTTTCATGGTGATGGAATATGTTTCAGGAGGAGAACTGTTTGATTATATCTGTAAAAATGGAAGGGTAAGAAGTAGACCAACTCTACAAATCAATGACTTGCATTCTGTTACTGCTTTTGCAACATTCTTGTCACCTGACACTGAGGGGACAGACTGGTGGTTCTTGGGGATCTTCAGCAGAATGATATAATTAAAGCTTTATTTTCTTAACAGGGCATAATGATTAGTGTAGCACAGAACTTATGATTAGAGTGGCACAGGATTTCTACAAGCAGAATCATTGTAGTACAAACTGTATGTGCTATAATACAGAATTTATAATACAACTTACCATTTCTAATGACCCAGACCTTCTGCAGACTGGGTCAAATCTTAATACATAGTTTGCTCTACCAATATAACAATCACAGTCTAGACTGGAAAATCAGATGGAAGAATACGAGTCATTCAGCCCTCAGAGGAAGCAGAGGATGGTCGAGGCGTCCCCAGCTGCTGGGGGGGGTGATGGGTCTCCCTGTCCAGCAGTTCTGGTCCAGGTTCCCCACTTCAGACTTGTAACTGCTTGATTTTTATGTACAGTACTCTGGGTGCGGTTACACTTCCTTGTTCTATGAGGGAGTCGTCACCACCACCTGGCTAGCTGAGTGCCTGGGACCTTCAAGTCTAGTGAGAAAGGGGGTGACTGCTCTGGTACCCAGGAATCTTGAGGCTGGTAGGGAGGGGAAGAAGAAATCTGTTGGGTTTGTCTGCTTGGTTCACAGGACCTTCAGTGCATGATAATGAGGGAAGGGGCACAAATATGTGACTCAGAGAATGGCCTCTTGCCTCATAAAATGGTTTTAGTTATGCTAACCACATTACCAGTGTTGGGAAGCAGGGGGTGCTGGTCACACCATTAAATGAAGGTTTGTGTTTATGTATTCAGCATTAAGTCGGCTGTTAGCAATTAAAATATACTTTATGGCTACATCTTGTTCTGAAAGTAAAAATGTTTATATGTCAACATGTTTCAGATCTTTATGTATGACTTTGTCATAGCATTTTTCCTCTCAACTGATATGTTAATTTACAATTATTGGGTACAAACTGGGTGGATATGTATCCAGCTGGAGTAGCTGAAAACTATTTCTTCAGTATAATCCTTTATTGGAAAGCTACCATTGTGCCCTTATTACCCTCTTCTACTAGTAGAACAGTTTGTGTGAAAGCTCTGAAGTCACTTTTGACAAGCGATCAAATGATAGCCAGGATACTTCTAGTTAGTTGTTAGAACAAACTTGTGGCATGGATTAGGGCATGTTCATAGGAAATGCCCAGTTAAGCCTGCTGTTTGGGGCTAGTTGATAATAGCATAAATAGCAGCTAAAATTTATCACTCCTGTGCTGTATGTCAGCTGCTTTTGTCAACTTAAGCTGTGCATAAATGTCAGAGTTCATTGATATTCCAGTTAGACAAAGTTAATGTTTGGGTGCTAATGTTTCTAGTTACTGAGTATGTAACATCTGCCTAACAAGTTTCAAAAGGGTGAGAAATTTCAGTGACTTTCTGAGTTAGTGGTATGTTTTATTTTGGAGCTGTGGTACAAAGTGGTGTGAGCTATGAAGCCTTCTGCTACAAGTTCTGATACTGTGCTGTATAAAGTATCAAAACTATAAATGGTATCTTTAGGTCATGGGAGAACTTCCTTTAATTAATATAAATGAAACCCAAGTTATCTTCCACTGTCTTATAATTGTTTAAAACCTTTGTCTATCTTAGCTTGATGAGAAGGAAAGTAGGCGTCTGTTCCAGCAAATTCTTTCTGGTGTGGATTACTGTCACAGGCATATGGTAGTACATAGAGATCTGAAGCCTGAGAATGTGCTGCTTGATGCACACATGAATGCCAAGATAGCTGACTTTGGTAAGCATTGCTATTTTATATCTGATTGCATTTCTAGTGTTATTTAGATCCTGTTAATGTCTATGGGAAATATTTAATGTTTAAAATATTTTATGAAATGTGTATACTTGAATACTTGGTGGTGGGACACAATACAAGAACCTGATGAGTATGAATGTAAAGCAAAATTATGTTCTTGCACATATGTAGAATTTGTTTTCCTCTCAAGCTTTCTTTTCAGGTATTTTCTGTGACTGGGTGAAATTGTGCACTGATTTGTTTCACTTTGCTTAATCATATTTTCTTCCAAGTGCTAACTAGACTTAGTTCCTGACCTTTCGCCTTCAAAATTCACTCCTATTGCCTGTTGTACCATCTGTAAAATGTAGGTGCTTAATTCTCTCAGAAGTACAACGTTCATCATGTTTAAGAACCACATTGCTGTAGGAAAATACACAAGTCCTATTAAACTACTCTAAAGTCAGTTTAAAAACTCCAAAGATGTGATTGAAAAAAGTGTAATGAAAGCATAAAAGGTAAATTAAGAAGAGCTAATCTTGCAAGCTCCTGTGCTTTTTGCTATATACCTGCCTAACTAATCAGAAAGCTTAATTGTTTATACCAGTTGTTAGTGACACAGCTGCTGAGAAGACTGGCAGCTAGTTCTTGGAGCTATCTGAATCAGGAAAAGTCACCATATAAGCATAGTAAGGTATCAATACTGCTATATCATCGCAATAAATCTCTTGTAGACATACCTGCCCTTGTAAAGCACTTTGATGTCTCTGGTGAAAGATGCTAGGTAATGCTGCATACTCTAAGAATATTTTAAAAGTGTAGTGTTCAAATATGTGGGCACTGGGATTTGTATTGATTTCTTTTGTGTAGAAAATGCTTTGGGTGAAATGGTGTATGTGGTGAGGAAATGAAGAACAGTACCTTATAAAAATATCGTACTGTAACTTAAGTATCAGCAAAGCTGTAGACAGAGCAGCATATATAGAATATGAAAGCTAGCCAAGCTGTACTTTTTCACCTCTGTGCCCTCCTCCCTCCCACTACCCCATAAAAGGGCAGAATTTCTTCTTGGAAACTGAGTTGTCTGGTTTATGGTAGTCTTGATCATGCAGCCTCTACTGAGGAAACTAGAAGGTATTTTCCACAGCTATTCTAGAAGTGGTAGTGCTTTACTGATATTAGACTATACCGAGGGCTGGTGAATGAAGATGGCCTAGTTCTGAAGTACTCTTTAATTACTAAAAGAATATTGAAAATCAAACTACAGAACTGCAGAGATTAAGTAGCCAGCTGAGCAGTGTAGGTGTCTAAACTGTGATGAAGTCATATACTCCTCTGTTCCTTTACTCTGGATAACCTATTATAGAATTTTTGGCAATTCTGTGGTAGCATCTTCCACTTTGGCATTTAAAAGTGAATATGGTTTTTAAGACTTTCTTGCTAATGACCAAAATGCTATCTTGCTATGCTGCTCCATCTTCCTTAGAGCAATTTTGTTCTCTGTCATGCCTGTGTCGTCCAAACTGGACTGTTTTTTGCCTTGGAATAAACATGTTCTCAAATATCTCTAGGTTGAGTGCAATAATGGATTGATGTTACTACAATTTCTGGTAAAGTAAATGGAGGATTATGTGGCATGCTTATGAAAATTTCAGTAATTCCAAACAATGTTACTTCTTGTCGGATATAAATTTGTTAATTTTCTAATTTGAATTACTAGGTGGTATATGCAGTGTGAAATAATTTTGCTCTCTGAATTTTTAGTAGTTACTCTTTTACACTTTCAGGTCTATCAAATATGATGTCAGATGGAGAATTTTTAAGAACAAGCTGTGGTTCCCCTAACTATGCTGCACCAGAAGTAATTTCAGGAAGGTAGTTTCTTTTATGTTGCATGCATGTACTTCAGTCATTTTGCTGCTTGATTCCAAAGGCTACAAAACTACATCAATTGGCAGGCTTGATGCTGAGAAACCATGGATCAAACTTTTAATTGTCTTGGTAATTTTTCTTGAGTATTTAAGGCTTCTATGAACTAGCTTTGAATAGTTCCTGTAAGGTGGAGGTGATGTCAAATGCCCCAAATCCAGTGTGTATGGTGTGCCTGAATTGGTTTAAAAATCTCACTTACAGCTCAGATCTTGGAAGTAGAGGTATGGATAGATTTACAGGCAGAGTCTGCTGTGAAGTTGAGTAGCGGTGAAGTATCTGCTGCAGAGTAGATACTCAGTCTGAAGGTAACTTTCCTTTTTTTTTGAACTTGATTGTCAAATCTGCTGCTTTCAGCTGCCCCCCTATTATTGCCGTTTTCTGACTGGAGGCCAAATATCTGGTTTATTCAGGCAGTAACACAGAATATGTGACAGGTTCTGCTATATGGACTTGTCTTAAACTTTTCAGCCTCCCAGATTTGGGGGATAGATGACTTTCCACAGATTCTGCTAAAACAGGGATAACAATATATAACATGGGCTTTCTTAGTAGTAGGTGGAAGTTTCTTTGTTTGCCATTGTCTTAAATTGGATTTGTGGATTATTGTTATACAACAGAGGGGAAAACTATGTACGTGTCCTGCCCCTTCAAATATGTAACAGGGCACACTAAAGTTCAAGGGGAGGCGTGGCACAGAACTGAAATGGAACAGTACTGACAGATCAATTGTCCTGAGTTCATACACTTTTGATTACTGTCATACAATGTAAGAAAGGAAGAAAATCTGTTTAAATATACTAAACACAAGTCACTAATGATTGACTCTTTCCCAGATTATATGCAGGTCCAGAAGTAGATATTTGGAGCAGTGGGGTTATTCTGTATGCGTTGTTATGTGGAACACTGCCATTTGATGATGATCACGTGCCAACCCTTTTTAAGAAGATATGTGATGGTATCTTTTATACCCCTCAGTACCTGAATCCTTCCGTAATTAGTCTTTTGAAGCACATGCTGCAAGTGGATCCAATGAAGAGGGCAACAATCAGAGACATTAGGTAAAACATTAGCTGCTGTCCGGTCACAGGATGCTGGAATGATAATCTCTGTGCAAATATGCAGAACAAAGAAATAGCTCATATAGCTTGTCCATGTTTTCTAAACTGAGAAGAAAAATTAAACTTCTGGTGGTTGGGCTTTAGTACTGATGGTTCTGATCTCCAGTGGCTAAATAATGAATATTGGAGGTCACAGTAAAAAAAAAATATATATATTACCTATGGAAATTCAGAGAAACTCTGAATTCTGAAGTTTAAGACTGCTATAGCAAAGCTGTTTACTTGCAGAATGGTTTGCAAAAACTATACTGAATTGACTTTGCTGGGCAAAATGTCTTTGCTGTTAAGATCCGCTATTCTGTATTGTAAATGTGGGAGGGAAAGTTACGGCTCTTTGATCACTACTACTTTTATTCATATTTCTTCAGACTCTGAAAGATCATCTCTTAAGACTGAATATTCCACATGCAAGATGGCACTTTCTAGCTTCAGAACCCTGGCATGAATTTGTATATGAGTGATAATTACTGCATCCAATATTGATTAAGTTAAAGCCTGTAGGTACAGATAGCCATCAAAGGCTCCAGATTCCAAGAGGAGATTCTGGAGAAGGTGACTGCTTTGACAAGTGTGACAATTGGTAGCTGATAGAGCTGTGTACTTCATGCAGCAGCTTAGTTAGGTTTTCCTGTTCCCTTTATAAGAAACTCTAAGGACAGAGCTCTGATGTACTGCCTGACTGGAAATGCTGCTGCTTTTAGGGTTGGAAGTTAGGAAGTTGGCAATGTTCATGTTCTTTCAGTGGAACAAAAAATGTGGCGCACTGTCTCTCTTTTGGCTGGGGTAGAGTTTATTTTCTTCCTAGTAGCTTGTACAGTGCTGTGTTTTGGATTTAGTATGAGAATAATGCTGATAGCACACTTATGTTTTAGCTGTTGCTAAGTAGTGCTTATGTTACCCTGAAAAGTGTGTGTGTTTGCCCGATGTGCAAAATGTCAAACTACACACAGAATGGAGGTATTTTATTTAATTAATTTTTGGACAAAGATGGGTGCTAGGTGGTAACCCCACAAAGCTAGCACACCACACCGAGAAACTACAAGGCATTTATACAGCTAAATGTGTCAGTCACAGCTAATATTCACACCTCCCAGCTAATAATTGGTTAATTTCCTTCTCTCTTCAACTTAAAGGTACAGCTCCCTTTAAATTTACCAATGCATGCTTAGAGAGTAAGGGGCTGATTTGGGGGTGGGTTCCTGGCCTATGGGTGTGATTTTTAGTATTATAATGAGGATAGTTCACCTAAAGGGCATTTTGTTTTAGTTCTTATCAACATCCCAATTAGTTGTTCTCCTTGACTATACACTTTTTCACCTGGTGGTCCTCAGCATCTTCTGAGGTGGATGTTTGCTTTGAGTCTCTCAGCTCACCTCAAGGATATAGTCATAAAACAAGTGCTTCCCTATCCATCAGTTTTCTTCTCTGGCTGTCAAATTCTGTTTTACCAAGCTCGCATAGTTCATTGTTACAGCTTAGCGGAAAATTCCAAAAATTCAATTTTCTTCAGGATATCACTGTCAAGGAGAAGACAGGGTCTCTGGATCTGAAAACATACCAACAGACTCTGTGGCTAAGCCAGAGACCCAGCCTTTAACTGTATTGATTGCTCCTATAATTAAAAAGAAACAACTGAAGCAGAAGTCAGTTCATTTAGTGAGGGATGAAGAAGACACTCTTAAGAGGGAGCAGGAGAGAGAATCAGAGAAGGCAGTCTATTCTGCAGCAGCGCAGTTGTAAGAATGGGAGGAGGGAGGGACTGAAATCTTAAATAAGGCAAAAACCACCTGATCCCTATCCTTAAGTGAGCTGTGAGATATGCAAAAAGACTTAAGTTGTCATCCAGGTGAGCAAATTCTCAGCTGGTTATTCTGATGCTGGGATATTGGGGCCAGTAGTCAGGAATTGGAGGGTAAGGAAGACTAGCAGCTGGGATCCTTTGCCAGGGATAAGGCCATTGACAAAGGGATCATGAAAATAGCAGGTCTTTAGTCTTTGGAGGCAATTCCTATCAAGTGTGAAGGACAGGTAGCCCTTCAAGGAAGATCTTGCAAATTCCCAAAGAAAATGGACAACCACTGAGGGAGGTATCCAATACCTGAGGCAATTAGCCATGGTGGAGGTGATTGGTAGCAACCTGGATGACAAACAGATATCCAAACACCTGGATGAAATCTGGTGCATGTGGTCCATGTGGTATAAGTCTGTACAGGGTTCACTGACATCATATGCCAACACCCTGGTCCGAATGACCTGGACAGATGTGGAGGTACCAACTGTGGATGGATTGGCCAGCCAACTCTGAGAATCAGAACAGAATCTGGTTTCTTCCATATAGGCCTGTGTCTCAGCTGTGGAGAAACTCACAAGTTTCTTTCTTGCTTTTACCCTTCCAGTTCTCTTTGCGGTCCCATTGGAGGGGGAGTGAGCGAGTGGCTGCGTGGTGCCTAGTTGCTGGCTGGCATTAAACCATGACATCCATACAACTGTTCTTAAATCTGTAGGAAGTATTTATGCTATAGGCAAGAATACTTTCAAAATTAGTGTCATGCTATACCCTTTGGCTAGTTAAGCAGCTTACTGTAGGCACACAGAACAGTTTTATGGTTTACATATGATCAGGCAATGTAGGTATTTGGTTCCTTCTGTAACTTCCCTTGCCCCTCTAACAAATGCAGCCCATGTGTACAGTAGTAAAGAGGTACAGACTGACCCTTCCATAGCTTTCCCCTCAACCCTTTTAAGTCTTAGAGACAGCTGGGGGTGAAAAAATGATAGGCAGCTTGTTTGAGGTGGGAACAATGTGACTCCAATATTCAAAAATCCTTGTCCAAACATCTACCAAAATTATTCACCATTCTTAATTTTGTTGTGTATTGTTTTTACTTGGGTAGGGACAACTCAAGGTGGGTAGTATAAATTGAGTATAAATAAAGTTGAAAATATCTCGAAACTCACATAGTGGCAGTAAAAAAAATACCATTTATATAAAAAGCTGGTTGAGTTATACAAAGACATTTTTGAAGTTCAAGTAGTTGAAAAACTTACAGGGAAGTGGATTTTTTCTGTCTTCTGTAAAACATCTAGCCAAACCTTGTGAAGGTGGTGATTACTTTCCTTTATGTATGGTTTTACTGTCTGTGCTGCACAGAAGTGGACTTGGACTGGCAACTGTGGTGGTTCTTATACAGACTAAAAATAATGTTATTTTTTAAAGAATTTAGTATTAAAAGGGTTTGCTTTACATACATATACTCAGACTTCTTTTATTTTTAAATATAGGGAACATGAATGGTTTAAGCAGGACCTTCCAAAATACTTGTTTCCTGAAGACCCATCATATAGCTCTACCATGATTGATGATGAAGCCTTAAAAGAAGTGTGTGAGAAGTTTGAATGCACTGAAGAGGAAGTGCTAAGTTGTCTATACAGCCGAAATCATCAGGACCCTTTAGCGGTTGCTTATCACCTCATTATAGATAATAGAAGAATAATGAATGAGGCCAAGGACTTCTACTTAGCTACAAGCCCACCAGATTCTTTTCTTGATGATCACCATCTGTCTCGCCCTCATCCTGAAAGAGTGCCATTTTTAGTAGCCGAAGCTCCACGTCCTCGCCATACTCTTGATGAGCTGAATCCACAGAAATCAAAACACCAAGGTGTAAGAAGAGCTAAGTGGCATTTAGGAATACGGAGTCAGAGTCGACCAAATGATATCATGGCTGAAGTTTGTCGAGCAATTAAACAACTAGATTATGAATGGAAGGTAAAAGAATAAAGGATCTTTATAGCAGTCAACAGTAGATTTTTTTTTTGTTTGAGCTGTGTAGTTACATAGCCTAGAACTCTGAAACTGTTCTCCTGCGCTGGAAAATAATCTCATGTGCCTGTGTGGACTGCTTGTGCTTGTTGTGCAGGAAGGGTTTTGGGGAAGGCTATTCATGCTGACAGGAAAATAAGCCTTGCTAACAAGTCTAACTTTTCTGTTGGTGCTGTAAGAATGTTATTCTGATGGCTTGGGCGGGGGGAAGCCAAACCCCAAAACCCCCTACAACTCCAACAGGTGTAAGCCTGATAGCCTGAAATCACTTGATAGTACCAGTGAGTTGAAATGACAAAACCAATACACAGTGCTTTTCAAGCGGTTTTGGTAAATAACTCAAACCTCTTTTGTACTAGGTTGTAAATCCATACTATCTACGTGTTCGAAGGAAGAACCCAGTAACAAGTGCGTATTCCAAAATGAGTCTACAGTTGTATCAGGTGGACAGCAGGACATACTTACTGGACTTCCGTAGCATTGATGGTATGTGAAGACTTAACATAAGTTAATGGAGTTGTACGGGAAATAATTCTAAATGCAAACATGCCTTAATTTATTTTAGAAATAAAGTAAGTGTTGACCTTTATTAGCTTAAGCTGATCTAGTGTTTCTTTATTCCTTCCTGGTCTGGTGTTCCTGTGGTCAGATGGTTAGCTGCTTCATCCCTTCAATAATAGCTCTTTAGCTATATCACTCCTGAACTGCTCCATTTTGTGTCTGTGCCAGCACTAGTACCACTAGTGCAAAAGGGGACAGGGCTGTGAGAGGTGAGATTTGGATCAACCTAAACTCCCAAATTTAAATATTAATTTAGATCTGAAATAAGCATGTGATTAACATTTCCTGGTAAAGATAAAGCTTGGCATCTAGGCATTTAAATTTGACTTGGATTGTACATTGCTGTGCTGGGTCTGGCTGAGATGGAGTTAATTTTCTTCACAGCAGCCTATATGGTGCTGTGTTTTGGATCTGTGACGACAACAGTGTTGATAACACACCAGTGTTGTGGCTGCTGCTGAGCAGTACTTGCATAGTATCTATTCTTTCTTTTTCCCACTCTCTCACCCAATGAGTAGGCCAGGGCTGAGCAAGAGGCTGGGAGGGGACACAACCTGGAGAGCTGAGCCAGATTGACCAAAGGGATATTTGATGCCATATAATGTCATGCTTAGCAAAGAAACTGAGGGAATGGGAGTCTGGGGAAGGTAACCTTGAGACTGGCTGGGCATGAACCTGCTTTGGAGAGGTGGTGAATTATTGCTTTTGCATCACTTTTTTTTTTCCTGTTTTTCTTTCTTCCTCATATTAAACTATATTTTTTTCTACCCATGAGTGTTCTCACTTTTGCCCTTCCAATTTTCTTCCCCATTGTGCTGAGGTATAGCTGCCAGGCAGAGTCAACCCACCAATACTAGTAGTAGACAAAATTTGAGACAGTTGTAGTATGCTTGCAGTAACTGAAGTCTTAAAAGCAGTAGGTCTAACCTGTACAAAGATATATTTAGAGAATGACAGTAACACAGCATACAAATCCAGTTGGATACCTTCCTGAAAATGAATTCCTGAAAATGAATGGGGGAGCTAACAGAGACTGCCCACGTTGCCTGTTCATGGGTGTAGTAGACTAAAGCAGAATTACCTACAGCCAGTGGTGTAGATGACATCCTTAGAAAAACATGTGGCATGGAAAAAGGGTTTACTGGAGTGGGGCTGGATCACAGTATAGGGTAGCTAAGGCTGTGTGTCATGATAGTTTAATCTGATCTGACTTGGCAGTGCAGTTCCTGCTTGGTTCCTTCCAACAATACAGGTGCTTACTCGGATCCAGTGGTACTTGACACAGGGGACTAATCACTTTCCTGTACTCACCTACTGCAGTACAAGATAAATGCCATCCCTGTTGGAGGGGACATGACTGCTTAGAGGCATGCAGCTGTGAGAGGGCAAACTGCAGCAGTCCTGCCTTCAACTATTGAGGAAATACAACCCAAGGGCATGGATTTGCCATCTCTCTTCCAGCAGGGAAGCTGATTTGACTTCTCTCTTTCCACCACAGCTAATTGTTCTCTGTTCCTCTTGCCAAACTGTAGTTTAAAGTAGTTTTGATGTGAAAATGCAGTCTTTTCTGTGTTCACTAATTTCTCCTGGAAATAACTTTTCTGGTGCCAGATGAGAGTAAAACTAATGTTCAGTATTTAAAGTAAGAACAGAGATACTTCAGCAGAACATTAGTTATAAGATGAAAGTATTTCTTCCTCATACTGAAGGCAAACTTAAGCTGGTGCAGCCCAAATGTACGACATACTATGGGGGAAGAACTCCCAAAAGTGAAGGGTAGATTAATGTAGATGCTAGCAATTCATGTGTCAGTGACTTGTATTTTTATTACAAGTTAAACAAAGTAAAAATAACGAACTCTAAAAACCAAAACAGAACAAAAATAAAGTAGATGCTAGCAAAAAGCATCTACAAAATGTTTGAACTGTTATTGGCTTAACCTTATGATGCTATCCTGCTTTTGTTTTAATTAACTGAAATTGAACCATTGGCCACTGAAATTAGTTCATGAAAAATATGGCAAGCGCTGGTCTAAACTAGGTGTAAACAGTCCTGGAGCACAGTTCACAGTACAGGAATAATTTGCATAAGGACACTTGCTTCTGTGTTACTATATGTGTAAGCTTTTATTTTGTATCAAATATATTTGCAGAAGGTGTTTATGTATTAATGATTTTAAAAAACAAGATTTGGAAGTGTGAGAAAGGGAAGATGTTTGCTGTTCAATAACTGATTTGATACTGATACCTAATTTTCCTCATCTCTCCCCTTGGCCCCTAGATGAAATCACTGAAGTGAAGTCTGGGACTGCAACTCCACAGAGATCGGGTTCTGTGAGCAATTATAGGTCATGTCAAAAAGATTCAGATGCTGATGCGCAAGGAAAATCTGCAGATACATCCCTTACCTCCTCAATGAGCTCTTCGCTTGACTCTTCTACAGCTGATGTAACTCCAAGACCAGGGAGTCATACAATAGAATTTTTTGAGATGTGTGCAAATCTTATTAAAATACTTGCACAGTAAGTTTGAAGATGGGCTTATTTCTTTCATAGCAATAAGCATGCCTAAATCATAGTCAAATGCTTCCAATTATAATCAAGGTAAATTAGCGAAGGCGCTGAAAAAGCTAGTCACAGAATGCAATTTGCACAGGGATTTAAATGATTATGGCAGTTCACATACATTATTTTGAAGCTGGAGTGAATTCTGATTGTCTGCTGTCTAATAGTGTAATACAGGTACAGGAAATCACATGCCTGTGGGGCAGTGTTTGTAACTTTTTACATTGGGTGCACATTAGGCTGCATGTAACACTTAAGTTAGGTGGACCTTCTTGGGTTTTTTCACTGCTAATGCATACATCTGATGCATTCTAAGTAAATGTACACTTACTAGTTTGGTGACCTTGGTCAGAACTATCAACATCTAACAGTAATGTGTTAAAACTGATGTGTTTCTTACCCCTTATTTGACAGTAAATGATAAAGAATAGTTCAATGTGTTACAATGTACTACTTTTAACAACTGATAAATTTGATAAAATGCATGCAAATCCAAACAGTTGGAAATGTATGTAGGTGCTCTGTAATGCACTAAGGGTGATGCTGTGGGCTGTGAGTAGAACAATTGAGTCCACAATAGTGGCAAGAGACTTAATGCTGAGAAGACATGGCACCCCGTGGGCTAAAACAAAACGTTGCTCTGTGAAGGAGAACTGTCAACAGGTTCCTGATCTGTGCAGATTTGCTAGCTCATGCCTTAGTGTGGTAGAAGCACAGCAGCTCCCGACTGCTACTGCAGGCTGAGAATGCTTTTCCTTAGAAATGTGCATGTAGCTAAGAGCACAGCCTAAGGGCTGTTGCGTGATATTGCAGATCTGAAGTTGACAGTTTCTTGAAATCTATGTTAATACTTTGATACAGCTGTTATCACATGTTAACTTAGCATATTCTGTATAGGATTCACTTTGCAGTTGAAACTACACACATTTTGCTATTCAAATAATTTTGAAATTAAATAGTCCACTTTCAGTTGAACATTGAAAACTGATCATGACAACTTTAGTGCTAATATTAAAAAGGTTTTCAACAGTAGATTGCAATTACAAGTAACGTAAATTTTTCTGCATTGATGGTTTTTTGCAGTGTTTCAGGAAGAAAACTGAACCCTACATTTTAAAAACACAGCTAGTACAAAAACGTTTAGTCTCTTGTAAATTGGATATAACTAGCCACAGTCCCACCTTCATCTGGCAGTAATAGATATAAACAGTAAACTATATCATAAAATGTTTAGTTTTGTATTCAAGAATTCATGTTCTCTTCAAAATAGACTTGAGGACCTACTCAGTTTCAAAGGTTGCTCTCCTGGGGAGAGACTGGAAATCAAGGCATTACTATGAACAGTGAAACCTGGACTCTTAAAATGGATGGGGATACTTGCTAATAACTGAGATTTCATCCACGGAACTCTTGGCTACAGGTACAAGAACAGTTTAATCCAGGCCATCTGGCTTCAGTCCAGAAATTCGCCTGTTATGAACATGCACAGAATCTGAAGAAATGTAAAGCTGCTTTAACCCCCAGAACTGCTTTAACTGCATTCTGAACTGGGCAATTGTGTGGTCTGTCTGGTATGTAGGTACAAGTTACAACTTCAATTGTATATCCTCAAGTGTCACACATGGTCCCTGTAATGCAAGGTTGTATTACTGTAGCTCAAAGTGGAAGATTTGCCTTAAATAAAGGTTTGGTTTTAAACTGCTGAGATTGAGATGTCAACATGAGGGGACCAGCTGCAAATCCTACTTTTAAGTCCTGTTTTTAGTCTTGTAAGAATTCGTTCTGATGTACTGAATAAATCAGTGCGTTCATGTTTGTTACCCTTTTATTCTGAAATTGTTAAATATTGCACTTGTACAAATATAGCAAATGTACAGGTTTTTTAATTGCAGTAATTCCTCATCTGGAATTGGTGTGGGATCACTCTTGCATATGTTAAGCTAAATATTTAGAAATGGTATCTGCTCCTTGTAATGCTGACCACAAAAACAAGGTGTCAAGATGCAAGTAGCTTCTATTTTATATACCTGTTTTGGCCTTCTTGTGCATTAAGACAACCATGTTTTTTCCTTTGTCTTGGTATCTGGCAGAAGTGTACTGTATGCGTAGTTTTGAATGAAGTAAATTTTATTGGTATGATAAATCAATTTTGATGGCCAAAAGTTTTCTGATTGAACTGAGATTTTTATAAGGGGTGGGAGAGGGAGAGAGGGGAACTGACAACCTCGTAGAACCCAAACAGTTGTCTGTTTTGTGACTTTGCTAAGCTTTGTAGATCTTGCTGCTGAAACTGCTTTCTTCATGTGTTCCTGCGGATCTTGCAGACCTTTTTTTAGCATCGCACTAGTATCTGCTGCTTGGCTGTGAAACAAAACTTCACTAAGAAAGCTGCCAGGGTTGTAAGGAGGCAGCTTATGGAAATACACACACTGGTCAAGTATGTTTATGTTCCCAAGCTTACTCCACTTGGAGTACACTGAATTATCTTGCCTTTGTATTGCAAATTTTTCAAAAACATGGATGAACCTGACTGTCCATGGGCAATAGAACTCACTAGGTAATGGATAAAAATTCATCTTGGTGGTACAATATTAAAAAAAGAAACTTTAATGTTTGTCTTGGTGTGTTTAATACAAAATTGGAAAAAAATTTTATTTTACCAGTTGATTACCAGTGTAAGATAGGAAGTCCTGTTCCTTAACAAAGATGTGCCTACATCCTGTGTTGATTTCTTTTGCAAAGCTGAATGGCAAAAATGCTTGTTTATAACTGTATAACTTTTTAAACTTTCAAAACTTAGAACTAAGTAAACATGAAATACTGAACCAAACCTGTGTGTGTGTTGTCTTGTAGTGTTATGTATAAGTTCACAGACACGGATTGTTACACTTGTTTTAAAAATGACAGCAATTACCGTTTTGGAGTATACAGCAACATGATGACAACTTACTGCAGCAGTCCCAGTGAGGCAGGCTGGGCTGCCAACTGTGCTCGCCTGGCCCGACTGGCTGTTTTCCCTTGGATCATGTAAACCCTCTTGCTGCAGAAAGGACTTCTAGATGGAAGGAATGCTGAATTTTCGGTCTAAAAGTCTCCTTCTGTTCTGCCCTGCGGTGGCTCGCCTTCTCGCCCATCTTCCACTCTGCTCTTCTCATGCATTGTGGATGGTTCTTTTGCCTTGCCATTGCCCTTATAACTAGGGAGCAATTTTAAACCCTGTAGCCTGTCATATTTTTTCCAGAATCATAGAATGTCCCGGGTTGGAAGGGACCTGCAAGGATCACTGAATCCAACTCCTGCCCCTACACAGGACAACCCCAAATTCACACTGTATCTCCTGAGAGTGTTGTCCAAGTGGTTTTTGGAACATTGCCAGGCTTGGTGCCATGACTGCCTCCCTGGGGAGCCTGTTCCAGGGCTCCACCACCCTCTGGGGGAAGAACCTTTTCCTGATACCCAACCTAACCCTCCCCTGGCACATCCTCCTGCCATTCCCTCAGCTCCTGTCATCGGTGAGGAAGCTGCAGACTGCGATGAGGTCTGCCCTCAGCCGCCTCCTCTCCAGGCTGAACAAACCAAGTCAGTTTAGCTGTTTCTCATACAGCTTTCCCTCTAAACCCTTCACTAACTTCGTGGCCTTTTTCCTTCCTTTCAGGGGGAAAAACCCCGCCCTTTCAGCTTCGGTCATTTTTCCACGCAAGTGTTTCATGCCCGGAGGCGCCCCCCGCGGGGAGGTGACAGCCCCACAGGAGCACTGGGGGCTGCTGGCGACACCCGGGCGCCATTCCCTTCCTTCCCCTGCCCCTCCGTGCTCCCGATCACTGCTGGCGGGCGGGGGCCGCAGCGCTACCGGGCGCCCTTGGGGATCACATTCCTCAGCCGCGCCTCCGGCCGCGCAGCGGGGAACCGGGCAGCCGCCCTCGCCCCCAGGGCGCCACGCCTGCGGCGCCCCCCGGCCGCTCCCGGACAGACGGAGCCCGGCGGGCTCAGGGACGCCGCATTCCACGGCCCTCGCACCCACCCGGCGGCGGGGCCCGCGGGCGGGGAGCTCTGCGGGGGGAACTACAGCTCCCAGCACGCTCCCGGGGCCGCCAGGGGCGGTGCTCGCTGCCGGGGCCCTTCCTTTTCTCTCCCGGCAGCTGCCGCCCGCGCTTCCGCTGCTTGCCGGAAGGCCGGGGTGAGCGGCGGGCTGACCGGGGGGAAAGCGGCAGGTAACGGCTGGGACCGGTGCGGGATGCGGGGCTGGGCCGGGGCCTTCTCTGCGGGGAGGCTGGGGCGGCGCAGGACGCGGTCCCCCTCAGCCCTTCTGGCGGCTCGGCTCCTGCCGCCCCCCTGGCGTCCTGTCGGGAGCGGCCCCGCCGGGGGTGGGCGGCGGCCGAGGGCCGTTGGGGTCGTGCGGATCCTGGTGCTCTGGGCCAGTGGCCGTGCCCGCAGCGCGTCGCTCAGCGTGGACCGAGTCGCTTCCTTCCTGCTTTGGTCTGGTCTCTGGTGTGCTGGCTTTAACGCTCTCTGGTGTGTCAGAGCTCTCGGGTTTTTTGTGTGTGTGGTTCCCCCCCCCCCCCCCCCCCCACCGTTTTTTTTTCCCCAGCTAGAGAATATCTTTCAGGTGGGCTGAAAGTTATAGTTGCCTGACTAACATCTGTGGTGAGGCCAATGGGTAGAACTTGTGTGGGGTAGTGGCAGCCTGTTATGTGTTATTGTTTTAGAATCGACATGAGTGAGGTGTATTTTTTCTTTCATGTACTTGAAAGCTAAATTACCAAACTACTGGAAATACATTTTTATCTAGCTCTCCGAATGGCTTCTTTTGGGTGGAAGAAAAAGATTGGTGAGAAAGTTTCAAAAGCAACTTCTCAGCAGTTTGAAGCAGAAGCTGCGGATGACAAGGATCTGGCTAATGATGATGATGCTAACTGGGTGCATGCAACTAAGAGAAGAAAGGAAATTCTGTTAGAAGACTGTGTAAAGAAAAGCAAGGAGCTGAAGGATGAAGGTGCAAATTTGGCTGAAAATAGGAGGTACTGATTGTTAATCTTACTCTTTTTCATTGACTGAATAAGTGCTAAGTGACATTTTAATCCCCTCTCTAAAGATGAAGTAAGTTGCTGGCAGCTGCATTCACATTTCTCATATTTGAAAAAATGATCCTTTCTTTCATTCTGCCTTTCCTCGCTGGTACAAAGTAAGTTTGACTGTGTTGGCAGATGTGAAATCAAGTCTGTATTCAGTCTCGTTTTTGTGTGTTCACAAAACAAAAAAATGGTGGGAGGAAGATGAGAAACTGATTGGATCTGAAAGTTGAAAGGGTAAACAAGATACAATAGGATAAGTCACACTGTAAGTAATGCTTGTAAATGTGTATTTTCTCTTACTAAGATCAAGCTTATTTACATGGTGCTGTGCCTAGGCAAATACTGCAAAGCAGCTAAGGCACTATTAATCTGTCTAATGGTTTTGGAAAGTCAGGTTTAGGTAGCTGGCTCTGAACATCTTCTGATAGCAGTATGGAGCCTTGAGACTTCAGCAGTTTTGCAAGGATATTGCAAAAGAGGGTTAGGAAAGGGAAAGAGGGACTATCAGTTATGTATTAACTACATAATTTGGCTGGATATTCTCTGGAGGGGGAAAAACAGTTCCAAAAATAGTCACCTTAAAATCTTCAGACTGGACGCCTAAATCTGTATCCTGACTTTACTTGTATGAGCATCTCCACTTTATTCATTGTCCCAGATCTGAGTTAACATTATTTTCCTGGTAGAAACAATTCCATAATAAGTCAGTAGGCGCTCCTGGTCTGTTCAACTTTTTGTCTTAAGAAATTTAGTCCTAAAAGAGGGTTCCAAGGGCAATATGGATGAGGGAACAACTTAAAAGTTTAAAGTGGGGACATTTATGTATAATGATAAACACGCTGTTTGTGAAGTCTGCTCTGGTTGAAAAAACAATAATTAAATAAAAAACGTATTTGAGAAAAGGCTTATTTCCAAATATTTAAATACAGTTTCCTCTTTTTACTGTTCACTTGAATGGTGACACTGTTCAGGGGGCAGTGACTCATTTCTGTACATCTTTTTGTGTTCTAGAGTTCCATAATTCCTGAAAAAAATTTTGAAGCCTTTTAAAGTTGACTTTCAATTTAAACCAAATTAAGCTAGAATGGTTATAAGCATGCTGCTGTTGTGTTAATCAATACCTTTAATGCAGTAGCTGCATAAGTCAGTTACATTAATATTAATAGCTGAAAACACAGAATCCACAAATTAAGAGCCTATTAAACTCTTTGTTTTTAACGCTGGAAATAAATCATACAGTGTTCTACAGAAAGGTAGGCCTATTCTGTCCTTTCATGATATAGAGATTGTGTTTTTAAGCTTGAGAAGACAAGTATTTCTAAATGTTTTAATTCTCCAGCTCGTAGTCACTAATATTTACTGTACTTTCATATATTGATTTTTATTTCTGTCTTCTGTTCTACCTTTGCTGTCCTTTTATTTCACTTTGGACATGTAAATCTTCGTGGATTTTGGTGTTCATTTTTAATTATTTGGTTTTGTGTATTATGTAAAGTGCAATATATCTCTTGAATGGCAGAGGATAAACTGTTGCACATGTGGTTAGGGCAGGGAGATACAGACTAATGCATGTTTGAGCAGCAGGTAATTTTCAGTGCTTTTCATATCTTAAATTGGTCTTAGAGATTAAGTTTTCCTTTGTCAGTTAGAAAACAATACAAAAGTTTAACCCATCTATAAGTAGCAACATAAGGTTTTTTTTGTGAATTTACTGAGAACTATATCCATTAAGAAGTGCTATAAGAACTACTGAGAAACACTGAATGGTTTATAACAGGTATGAGAGACAATTAACAAGAAATTAAAATGCTGTTTTTGGGAGGCTTATCACAGTCTTTTGTGTAACACATCTGAAGTTTAACAGAAGTTCTAACTTGAAATTGTGGTTTCCATCAATAAGTCTAGCACACCCTGTACAGTTTGGGCAATTACGGTGGTGTGGTGCTGTGAGGGCACTTAACTTCCAGGCAGATCTTTCTCTTAAAAAAAAAGATTTACATAGATTAGAGGCTAAACTTGCAGTGGGAGGTGTTTATTACTTAAACAGGTGGAATAATTGACATACCATTATAGGGAACTTGAGGAAGCAGGCTGAAAGGACTGTTTATTCTGTCTGGTGGAAACTGGTTGCTGTAATCGTGTTTCAGACTTACATGGTGTATTTCTTGAATATACCTTTGTAAACATGAACAGACTCATGTAAACAGTTAAGTACTTGATGTTGCTTTTTTCCTGAAATATCGAAGCATAAAAATAGTTAAAGACAGATTTGGGTTGTATTGTGTAACATTTAGGTAAAAGGATGGCATCTCTTCGACTGAAGAAATTCATAAGAAGACTGAGCAATAGAGGGTAAGTAAGGTGGTATCTTAGATGGTGTTACTTGTGGAGTGGAGAGAAAAAGGGATCCTAAAAAAAACCAAACTTGCGAAGAAGCAAGGGGCTAAATCACAGAATCACAGAATGGCAGGGGTTGGAAGGAACCTCTGGAGATAATCTCATCCAACCCCCCTGCTTGAGCAGGCACACCCAGAGCAGGGGGCACAGGAACACGTCCAGGCGGGTTTTGAATGTCTCCAGGGAAGGGACTCCACAGCCTCCCTGGGCAGCCTGTGCCACTGCTCTGGCACCCTCACAGGAAAGGAGTTTTTGCTCATATTGTGGTGGAGCTTCCTGTGTTCCATCTTGTGCCCATTGCCCCTGGTCCTGTCATTGAGCACCAATGAAAAGGGTCTGGCCCCCTTGTCCTGACACCCACCCTTTAGATATTTATAGGTGTTGATGAAATCCCCCATCAGTCTTCTCCAGGCTGAACAAAGCCAAGTCTCTCAGCCTTTCCTCATAAGGGAGATGCTCCACTCCCCTGATCATCTTGGCAGCTCTCCGCTGGACTTGCTCGAGCAGTTCCACATCCTTCTTAAACTGGGGGGCCCAAAACTGGACACAGTACACACCAAATGGGTCTCACTAGGGCAGAGTAGAGGGGGAGGATAACCTCTCTCAATCTGCTGGCCACGCTCCTTTTAATGCAGCCCAGGATACTGTTGGCCTTCTAGGCCACAAGGGCACAGAGCTGGCTTTATGGTCAATCTGCTGCCCACCAGCACTCCCAGGTCATTCTCAACAGAGCCGCTTTCCAGTAGTTCAGCCCCCAGCCTGCACCAGTGCATGGGGTTGTTCCTCCCCAGGTGCAGGACCTTGCACTTGCTCTTGTTGAATTTCAAGATGTTCCCCTCGGCCCAGCTCTCCAGCCTGTCCAGGTCTCGCTGGATGGCAGCACAGCCTGCTGGTGTATCAGCCGCCCCTCCCAGCTTGGTATCATCAGCGAACTTGCTGAGGTTACACTCTGTCCGTTCATCCAGGTCATTGATGTATATGTTGAACAGGACTGGACCCAGCACAGAGCCCTGAGGAACACCACTAGTAACGGGCCTCGAACCAGACTCTGCCCTGTTGATCACGACCCTCTGAGCTCTGTTATTGAGCCAGTTCTCAATCCACCTCACTGTCTTCTCATCTAACCCAGACTTCCTAAGCTTACCTACGAGGATGCTGTGGGAGATGGTGTCAAAAGCCTTGCTGAAGTGGAGGTAAACAACATCCCCTGCCCTCCTTCTGTCGACCCAGCCAGTCACACCATCACAGAAGGCTGTCAGGTTGGTCAGGCATGACCTCCCCTTGGTGAATCCATGTTGACTATTTCTGATAACCCTCTTGTCCTCTACATGCCTGGAGATGACCTCCAGAATGAACTGTTCCATCACCTTTCCGGGGATGGAGGTGAGGCTGACTGGCCTATAGTTTCCCAGGTCCTCCTTCTCACCCTTTTTGAAGACTGGAGTGACATTTTCTTTCTTCCTGTCCTCGGGCACCTCTCCTGTCCTCCATGACCTTTCAAAGATGATGGAGAGTGGCTTAGCAACAGCTTCCACCAGCTCCCTCAGCTTTTGTGGGTGCATCTCATCAGGGTCCATGGATTTGTGAGGATCCAGCTTGCCTAGGTGATCTCTGACCCAATCCTCCTTAACCAAGGGGAAGTCCTCCTTTGTCCAGATTTTTTCTCTCTTCTCTGGGGCCTGGGATGCCTGAGGGCCAGCCTTAGCAGTGAAGACTGAAGCAAAGAAGGCATTCGGTAACTCTGCCTTCTCTGCATCCTGTGTCAGCAGGGCACCCACCTCGTTCAGCAGCGGGCCCACATTTTCTCCAGTCTTTCTTTTCCTACTGATGTATTAGAAGACACCCTTCTTGTTATCCTTTCCCAGATTTAGTTCCAAGTGAGCCTTGGCCTTCCTTGTTGCATCTCTGCATACTCTGACAACGTTCCTGTATTTCTCCCAAGTGGTCAGTCCCTTTTCCACATACTGTAAAACCACTTTCTTCCCTTTGTGTTTCTGTAGAAGCTCTTTGGTCATCCATGCAGATGTCCTGGCTCCTGTGCTTGACTTCTTCCTCACAGGAATGCACTGATCTTGAGCTTGGAGGAAGTGGTCCCTGAATACTGTCCAGCTCTCTTGGACCCACCTGCCTTCCAGAGCCCTAGCCCATGGGATTCCTCCAAGCAGGTTTTGGAGGAAAGAAAGAATTTAAAATATATAAAGGAAATAAAGGAAAGAATCAAATGTAGTTAAGTTCAACTTCTCCTCTTATTGAAGAGAAACTCCAAGGTAACGTGCATGGCAATAGTAATATGATAAAAGATGAATTTTATAAGCAGAACTGCTGTTATTTAGGTAGAATACTGTTTACTACTTTCATGACTGGTGTCATGTTTTAACCCCAGCCAGCAGGTAAGCACTGCACAGCCACTCACTCCCCCTACCCCAGGGGGATGGGGGAGAGAAGTAGAAGATCAAAAGGAAGAAAACTCATGTGTTGAGATAAAAGCATGATGATGATGATGTAATGAAAAGGAAAACAATGAGACAAAGAAGCACAAACCAGGAAAAAACAAAGTGATGCCATTGCTCACCACCTGCTAACTGACATCCTGCAGTCCCTGAGCACGATCGCTCCTTCTCCCTGGCCAATTCTCCACAGTTTATATCCTGAGCATGGCACCATGGTATGGAATATCCCTTTGGCCAGTTTGGATCAGCTGTTCTGGCTGTGTCCCCTGCCCTCCCAGCTTCTTGTGCACCTGGCAGAATGTGTGTGTATAATATATGTGCATATATATATATGTATATCTGTGTGCATGTGTACACACAGACAGATATCCTTCCCTTAGTCCATGGACTCTAAAATGTCAGTTGAGTTCACTTAGTCTGTGCCTTTGGGCTCTGTCATAACAGTCCTTTAGGGCAGGAGAGGTGGTGTGTGGTTTTGGATTGTTGTGAGCTGAAGTCAGTCCTTGTTCTATCACTACTGCACTTTGCTTGGTTTAATAAAAGTTAATTTTTTGATTCTTAGTCTGGTAGATTCCTACTGTGATACCATTGATATGGCATATAACAACCACAGAAGTGATGACATACAATATTATATAGCAATTAACATCATATCACCCAAAATCAAATGACCTTGAGGTATACACATTGCACTTCTCCATCCTCCTGTATCACCCACCAAGTGCACCCAGGCCCTCGACCAAAAGCAGTCTCATGAATGGGTTTGCCTTTGCCCAGGGCAGGAATAACCCAGACTTTTTCCCAGCATATTTTTTATGTGCATTATAGGGACTTCATCCCCTTCCACGGTACGTAAGAACTCTGGTTGGGCAGGGCCAGCCAGCTTGATGGACAGATCCCCTAGTGTTGGCTAACAAGGTGGCTTTTGCTAAATGTGTATCCCAGTGTTTAAATGTCCCACCCCCCATTGCTCTCAGTGTAGTCTTTAACAGTCCAATGTGTTGTTTGATTTTCCTGGAGTCTGGTGCATGACGGGATGTGATACACCCACGCAATGCCATGCTCTCTGGCCCAGGTGTCTATGAGGCTGTTTCAGAAGTGAGTCCCATTGCCTGACTCAGTTCTCTCTGGGGTGCTGTGTCACCATAAGACTTGTTTTTCCAGGCTCAGGATGGTGTTCTGGGCGGTGGCGTGGGGCACAGGATATGTTTCCAGCCATCCGGTGGTTGCTTCCACCATTGTGAGAACATGGTGCTTGCCTTGGCGGGTTTGTGGGAGTGTGATATAATCAATCTGCCAGGCCTCCCCATAATTGTATTTCAGCCATCACCCTCCATACCACAGAGGCTTTACCTGCTTCGCTTCTTGATTGCAGCGCATGTTTCACATTCACAGGTAACCTGTGCAATAGTGTCCATGGTCAAGTCCACCCCTTGATCACGAGCCCACCTGTATGTTGCATCTCTCCTTGATGGCCTGAGGTGTCATGGGCCCACTGAGCTTGAAATAGTTCACTCTTATGTTGCCAGTCTAGATCCACCTCAGCCACTTCAATCCTGGCAGCCTGATCCACCTGCTGGTTGTTTTGATGTTCTTCAGTGGCCGGACTCTTGGGGATGTTAGCATCCACATGACTCACCTTTACAACCAGGTTCTCTGCCCGGGCAGCAATATCTTGCCACAATGCGGCAGCCCAGATGGGTTTGCCTCTGTGCTGCCAGTTGCTCTGCTTCCACTGCTGCAGCCAGCCCCACAGGGCATTTGCCACCACCCAGGAGTCCGTATAGAGATAGAGCACTGGCCACTTTTCCCATTCAGCAATGTCTAAGGCCAGCTGGATGGCCTTTACCTCTGCAAACTGGCTTGATTCACCACCTCCTTCAGCGGTTTCTGTGACTTGCTGTATAGGATTCCATAGAGCAGCCTTCCATCTCCGGTGCTTTCCCACAAGGCAACAGGACCCATCAGTGAGCAGGGCATATTGCTTCTCATTTTTTGTTATAGTTTGTTATACAGTGGGGCCTCTTCAGCATGTGTCACCTCCTCCTCCTCTGGTGATATTCCAAAATCTTTGCCTGCTGGCCAGTCCATGGTCACTTCCAAGATTCCTGGGTGACTGGGGTTTCCTCCTTGAGTCCACTGGGTGATCAGTGCAACCCGTTTACTCCATGTAGCATCAGTTGCATGGTATGTGGAGGGGACCTTTTTTATGAACATCCAGCCCAGCACCAGCAGTCGGGGTTCCAGGAGGAACACCACTTCTGAAGCAGCTCGAACCCTTTCATATGCTGCCAATATCTCTTTTACAGGTGGCGTACAGCAGGCCTCAGATCCTCTGTATCCCTGACTCCAAAACCCTTGGGGCTGACCTCAGGTCCCCCTGGTGCTTTCTGCCAGAGGCTCCAGGTACGACCATTCTCCCTGGCTGTGGTGTAGAGCACATTTCTTATACCTCATCCTGCCTGGACTGGCCCGAAGGCTACTGCATGAACTCTCTTCTGTTTAATTTGTTCAAAGGCTTGTCGTTGCTAAGGGTGCCATTTGAAATCATTCTTGTTCTGGGCACTTACCATCGGACTGTCATTTGGAATATGCATTCTCCAAAAACCCACAACACCTAAGAAAGCTTGTGGTGGACACATGGCTGTTATTTTGTTGATCACATCCATTGGGATCTGACAACATCCATCTTGCCATTTTATTCCTAGGAACTGGATCACCTGTGCAGGTCCCTTCACCTTATTTTGTTTTATGGCAAAACTGGCCTTCAGAAGTATTTGGATTATTTTCTTCCCTTTCTCAAAAACCTTTTCTGCTGTGTTGCCCCACAATGATGTCATCGATGTATTGAAGGTGTTCTGGAGCTTCTCCCTGTTCCAGTGCACTCTGAATCAGTCCATGACAAGCGTCAGGGCTGTGTTTCCACCCCTGGGACAGTTGATTCCAGGTGTACTGGACGCCCCTCCAAGTGAAAGCAAACTGGCCTGCACTCTGCTGCCAGAGGGATTGAGAAGAATGCATTAGCGATATCAGTTGTGGCATACCACTTGGCTGCCTTTGACTCCAGTTCATATTGAAATTGTAGCATGTCTGGCACAGCAGCACTCAACGGTGGAGTGACTTCGTTCAAGCCACGATAGTCTACTGTTAGCCTCCACCCTCCGTTAGATTTCCACACTGGCCATATGGGACTGTGAGAAGGTGAGCGAGCCTTGCTGATCACTCCTTGGCTCTCCAGTCAATGGATCAGCTCATGAATGGGAATCAGGGAGTTTCGGCTGATGTGATATTGCTGCCGGTGCACTGTTGCAGTAGCAGTTGGCCCTCATTTTCTTTGACCCTCAGCAGCCACACAACAGAGGGGTCCTGCAAGAGACCGGACATGGTAGACAGCTGTTTAATTTCCTCCGTCTCCAAGGCAGCTACACCAAAAGCCCACTTGTACCCTTTTGGGTCCTTGAAATACCCTCTCCTGAGGTAGTCTGTGCCAAGGATGCACGGAGCCTCTGGGCCAGTGACATAGGGCTGCTTTTCCACTCCTTCCCGGTTAGGCTCACTTTGGCCTCCAATACAGCTAGCTGCTGGAATCCCTGTCACTCCAGCAATACAGATGGATTCTGCCCCTATATAGTTTGATGGCATTAGGGTGCACTGTGCACTCGTGTCCACTAGAGCCTTATCCTCCTTGTGGGTCGGACATGCCAGGCCATTGGATCCACACAGTCAAGTAAACCTGGTTATCCCTTTCCTCCACCTAGCTGGAGGCAGGGCCCCTCTAGTCCTGATAGTAGTATTTGTTACTCGTAAATGCAAACGAAAAGTCTCTTTATTAAGCTCAGAAATAAATTCAGCGCTTTTACTCCTCTGTCTGGGGACCTGCTCACTGGAAACAGGAGCAGCAATTTTTTCCTCAGTGATTGTTTTTGCTTTCAACTCATGTACATGTGGCTTTAGGGTCGAGGTAGGTTTGCCATCCCACCTCATCATGTCCTGTCTGTGGTCATGCAGGTAAAACCACAGGGTGCCCCGTGGTATGTATCCGCTATATCCTCTCTCTCGAGCAAAGGGATGCTTACTTCTAATGCCTGAGATACTGGTCCATACAGGTGGGGAGCAGGACATATCTTCTTTGAGTTGCTGAACCTTCTGTGACAGTTTCTCCGCAACTGAGATGAGGATGAAGAGATAGTTGCTTTGTAACCTGGAGTCTGTTAGCCACATCTCCTACTGTTGGCACCTTTTCATCTTTCCAGGCTAGCACTGCCAACGAGTTTACATGTGATGGTGGTGCGCTCCGTACAAACTTCTGCCACATGGGTTGTGTGCACTGGGCTTCATCTGGATCTTTGGAGCCACAATCACTGCCCCCTGGCCAACTTTCCCAGTTAATATACTGAGCATGACGTCATATGGTACGGAATACCCCCTTGGCCAGTTTGGATCAGCTGTCCTGGCTGTGCCCCCTCCCCTCCTGGCTTCTTGTGCACCCGCCAGAGCATGGGAAGCTGGAAAGTCCTGAGTAGTGTAGGCACTACTTAGCAACAACCAAAACATCAGTGTGATATCAACATTATTCTCATACTGAATCTAAAACAGCACTGTACTAGCTCCTAGAAAGAAAATTAATACTATCTCAGCCGAAACCAGGACACTTGGTTATTCCATTATCTTATTTTTCTGCTAAGGGTCATGGTGATGGTGTTGGTGTTATACCCCCACTATGGTTTTATTAGTGTCCCTGTATGCAGTGAGTCTGCTTCTGTGGATGAGTGAGATCTGATTGACTTGTGCTTGTAAAGCAAGTCTCAGTGCTTCTTGAGGGGAAGGATTAATTAACTTCTTGGGGATCAGAATTTGTGAAGTCTGTGTTTGTTGCCTGTTGGCAAACTCAGGAGTGGCATGGTTGAATTGTTTTGGAGGTGGCAGTCCTCTATAGGTTTTCAGCTTTTGTAGAAGCTGCTTGAGGATTGCTTGTACCTGTTATAATGTGTGTGCATGACCCTCTTAAGCTGAGACTGAGACACAAACAGAAGAAAAACGGTGCTGAAGAGAACAGTTTCTGATCCATATTTTTGTCTTTTTGTGGGATGGGAAGAAAGATGGGGAGATTACTAGAAACAGGCATTGACCTGGGTTGATTATCCCAGTGGGTCCATTGTTGTGGAAGACATGTTTTAGGAAATTCTGACCTACAAATTTGATCAACAGGCAGTGTTGAAGATGACTTGTGAATGAGTGATCCTGCTCTCAGAACGGAAGGAAAAGATCTAGTTGAAGATGTCCCTGCTCACTGCAGGGGGGTTGGACTAGATGACCTCTAAAAGTCCCTTCCAGCCTAAACCATTCTATGATTCTATATGTGGAAGAAGTGTCACATTTGTGTGCTCTTCTGTTGTGTGGGAAGGAGCAATTAAACATGTACAAACACACACACAAAGTCTTTGGGAAACAGAATATTGTCTGTTGGTAGAGAGAATGGAGAATATTCCAGAGGAGAATTTTTTTTTTGCTTATATGAAACATATAATGCTGGCGGATTATCCAGCTTAAGACACCAGTATGGATGTGGCCACATACACCGGAATTAAAAAAAAAGCCACAAACAAAACAAAAAAAAACCCAACTCCAAAAATCATAGTCCACTTTAGGTTATTTGTGTTGATAGTCCTACGTTGTTTTAAATCCAGCATAATCCAAAAGGATAAAAGTCTGTGTACTCAGCCTCAGTATTTTGAACACAGCAGTTTGCAGTTATAGTGTACTTTGATAGTTAGGTAGTCTCTGACTGTGGACACAAGTTTAGGAATGGGTTTAGGTGAGATTAAACAGTGAAGTATAATGTACTCAAACATACGGCATGTAGACAGCAACAGCAAGGAGAAGAAAAAACTTCTTTCACACTGGTATCTTCAATATAATTGAGTTGCCTATTCATACAGATGGCTTTGTAATCCCCCTATGCTGTTTTCAAACTACAAACACTTTTGTAGCTAGTCCAGTAGGTGGAGGTAGAGTTCTTCTCAATGTACCCTGAAGATGTGCAAAAAATGCTTATCTAATTGTAGAATAATTGTAGAATATCTTGAGTTGGAAGGGACCCATAAGGATCATCGAGTCCAACTCCCTGCTTCTCACAGGACTGTCTCAAACTATACCCTATGACTAAGAGCCTTGTCCAGATGCTCCTTGAACTCTGTCAGGCTTGATACCAAGACCATTTCCCTGGGGAGCCTGTCCCAGGGACCAACCACCCCCTCAGTGAAGAACCTTTTCCTAATGCCTGATCTGAACTTCCCCTAACAAAGACTTCATTTTCTTTTTCAAATATACACTATTGGGTTTAAATTCATACTGATTTGCATTTAATTTTTCAGTTTTGCTAAGTAAAAGTTAATACTGCCCTTGCTTCTGATGATATTTATTATTCCATATTACACTAAAAAATCTCCATCTCTAAAGCTGGTACTGGTTTGGGAAGATCATGTTTTCAACTGGAACACTCTTATGTTTTGGCTAAGCTTATATAGACTCACCTGTGTTGAAATAAATAGTTGCATCACTTTGTCACTTCATGTCACTCTGTCACTTGATGTGTAAATTAGAGTGATTAATAAGTGTTTATTCTTTCCTTTAGCTTTTGCAGCAGCAAATTAAACAAGGACGTGTCAAAATGCAATGAGTAGACCAGATAATAGGCCAATTTTCATGAAACCGTTTACTTTTCTAGAGGAACTAGTCTTTGAGAATTACTTAATTTAATTTTCTGATGTATTTTTTTTTAATTGCTAAGTGCTACTTATTTCACATTTTAGCAGTTGAGACTTTTTTCCCCTGATGCTAATATGCCAGCATCACTTCAACATGTGTAGTTTGTGATTCCTTAGCTATATAAGCTGTAGTTGAGTTTGTCATTCTCACTAGACATTGTAAGGTGACACTGTCAGATGGTGAGGCACCCTTCTTTAAAAAGTGTATTTAGTGTAGTAGTAAATTGTTATTAAAAAAAAAAACATTTAACAGATGGAGCAGAAGAGCAATACCTATATAAATAAAGTTGAAAAGCCTTTCTGTCATGTTCTTACAACATTTGTATTTGTTCAATTTACCTGTGTCTTTTAGGTTTAGATTATGATAAGCACTTGATTACTAGTGAGTTACGAAAGCTCTAAAGTAATGAAATTGCTTTCAAATTATCTTGATAATTCATTCTGATGCAACTAACATAGCAAAGGGCAAAGATCATTGTGTTGAAATTGCCCTTTAATTGTCAGTCAGTAAAACTGATGTTACTTACATAATATAATGTTAGTAAAGAGGTTTCCCAGAAGATCCAACAGTTATCTTTGGCAGAAACATTTTAGCAGTTTAATAGGCTGAGTTACGTTATGGAGTAGCCTAGGAGAAGTAGGGTATGTTAGAGAGAAGAGAGGTCCAGGAGAGCCAGTTGCATTCTTTCGAGTTACCTCCTCTAAGATCAGTAATGGTTCATCCTGATGAGGAGGAAATCAAGAAAAGGTGATAGGAGTCCTGTATGGATATACAGGGAGCTCCTGACAAAATCCAAACATAAAATGGAAACGCACAAGAGGAAGGAGGAAGGTGATGTGACCCAGGAAGACCATAGAGACCTTTTCTGAGTATGCAGGGATGGGATTAGGAAAGCCAAAGCCCACCTGGAGTGAATCTGATGCGGGATGTGAAAGGCAACAAGAAGATCTTCTCCAGGTGTATTGGCAGCAGAAAGAAGATGGGGAAAAATGGCGGTCCTCTGCTGAATGGGGTAGAGAATCTAGTGACAAAGGACGCAGAACAGGCCAAGCTACTTAGTGTTGTCTTTGCTTTGGTCTTTATTGATAAGACCTGCCTTCAGGGACCCCAGGCCCATGAGACCAGAGGGAAAGCCTGGAGCAAGGAAGATCTACCCTTGGTGGGAGAGGATCACACTGTGAAATGTTTAGACAAACCTGACCTATACAAGTTCATGGGACGTTAATGGGGTGCGTCCATGAGTGCTGAGGGAGCTGGTTGATGTCATTGCAAAGACGCTGCATTTGAAAGACCTTGACAACTGAGGGTGGTTCCTGAGGGCTGCTAGAAAGCAAACATTACTTCTTATCTTCATGACCTGTGAGAAGGAGGATTCAGAGACTTACAGGCCCATCTACCTCAAATCTGTCCCAGGGAAGGTTGTGGAGCAAATAATTCTGGATACAGTTTTGAAGCACATGAAGTACAAGAAGGTTATTGGGAGTAGCTGGCATCAATTAGCAAAGGGGAAATCATGCTTGGCCAACCTGATAGATGACAGATTGACCACAGGATGGTGTGAACTTTCCATCCTTGTTGATACTCTGAACCCGACTGGACAATAACCTGAGCAACCTGCTTTAGCTGACCATGAGCAGGGTGACTGTACTAGATGATCTCCAGAGGTTCATTTCAATCGTGGCCATTCTGTAATTATATCCAATTAAAATACAGGTGCATTTAGAATACATAAGGTAGTTCCTCAGACTTGAATTTGACCATACAGGTTGTTGGCATGGAACCTTTCTCAGTTGGTGGGAAACTTCCTTCTGTTTCTTTAATTTAATTTTGTTTCACTAGTCTGTATATCTTGAGTGGAATGCTTTGGATACAGAGAGGGGTGCAAAAAACCAGGCAGCCTTGGCTCCATCGTCCTACCACCTCTGTCTGCTAACTGACCTTATTTAAAGCAAATATGCATTTTAAAATTTAGAAAATTAAAAGGATTGATTTGGTAGATAATCTGGGAGTCTACATATTTAGCTTTTATTTCTGGCTCCTGAATAGTCTAAAAGTTAAGCAGCTGATATATTGCATCGGGAATGTTGACTCTTCTGTAAGAGTGATCTGAAAGCCTTACATAGTTGGATTTTTGTAATTAAGTGTAGGGGAAATCACTGGAAAATGCTTATGATGGAACTAGGAGAATGTGGTAAATACTCACTCCTACTATTCCTTGTGGGCTGAAAATAACTGTTTGGTATCAATCTTGGATGTAAACTGCATGCCAGGTATAATTAGCTATTCCATGTAGTGCTTACCTCTTTCAGAGTGAATGACCAATACCAGTGTTCTGCAAATAAAATGAAAATTTTTAATCTCAGTAGTTACTAGCTTTGATTAGGTTGAATGTTTTCTAAGGTCTATCATGCAAAAATGCAGAGAAGATAGGTACGCTTACCACTGTAAGTAAAATTGTAGAGTAGGAATAGGGGCTTGATTAACATGGTCATGACTTCTAGTCAAAATACCTGGTCACTTTTTGATGTTTTTCAGTGTTTAGCATTACTGTCTACTGTGTGTATATATATAACTTCCTTGCTGTTACCTTGCTTGAGAATGCCTTACAAATGATACACTCACTAAAACGAGACTTAAGGGTCTGTAAACTGTAACTCAAGTGCAGAGCACGTGAGCTGAAACAAAAAAGACTCTGAACAAATACGGGACTTCTTCCCTCCATTTTTTGGGAAAAGCACATGTTGCAGTTTGTTTTGCAGGCCTCATAACCTTTCTACAGAATAAAAAAGTAAAAAGGTACTGAGAGTGTTTTACAGTGTTTAACCCTCTTGTAAACTTCCGTGTCAAGTAACACGTTACTTTTTGTCTAGAAGTTATTTTTTATTGCTAGCTTTATTGTTTTTCCTCACTTACTGATAGAGTTGTTGCTTCACAGAATCATAGAATGGTTTGGGTTGGAAGTCCGACCCCCCTGCAGTGAGCAGGGACATCTTTAATTAGATCAGGCCGCTCAGGGCCCCGTCCTGCCTAACCTTGAATGTTTCTAGGAATGGGGCATCTACCGCCTCTCTGGGCAACCTGTTCCAGTGCCTCACCACTCTCATAGCAAACAGTTTTTTCCTTATATCCAGTCTAAATCTACCCTCCTTTAATTTAAGACCATTGGCCCTTGTCCTGTCACAGCAGGCCTTGCTTAAGAGACTGTCCTCATCTTTCCTATTGTCCCCCTTTAAGTACTGAAAGGCCACAATAAGGTTCCCCTGCAGCCTTCTCTTCTCCAGGCTGAACAGCCCCAACTCTCTCAGCCTGTCCTCACAGCAGAGGTGCTCCAGCCCTTGGACCATTTTTGTGGCCTCCTCTGGACCCGCTCCAACAGGCCCCTGTCCTTCCTGTGCTGAGGGCCCCAGAGCTGGACGCAGCACTGCAGGTGGGGTCTCACCAGAGCGGAGCAGAGGGGCAGAATCACCTGCTGGCCATGCTTCTTTTGATGTAGCCCAGGATATGGTTGGCTTTCTGAGCTGCAAATGGACATTACCAGCTCATGTCCAGCTTTTCATCCACTAGTACCCAAGTCCTTCTCTGCAGGGCTGCTCTCAATCCCATCATCCCCCAGCCTGCATTCACACCAGGGTTTGCCCCGACCCAGCTGCAGGATGTTGCACTTGGCCGTGTTGAACCTGATGAGGTTCTCACGGGCCCACTTCTTGATCTTGCCCGGGTCTCTTTGAATGACATCCTGTCCTTCTGGCATGTCAACTGCACCACTCAGCTTGATGTCATTGGCAAACTTGCTGAGGGTAGACATGATCCACTGTCTATGTCACTGATGAAAATGTTAAAGAGCTCTGGTCCCAGTATGGACCCCTGGGGAACACCACTCATCACCAGTCTCCACCTGGACATTGAGCCATTGACCACTACTCTCTGGACGTGACTATCCAGCCAATTCCTCATCCACCAAACAGTCCGCCCATCAGATCCATATCTCTCCAATTTAGAGACAAGGATGTTGTGGGGGACCATGTCAAAGGCCTTAGGGAAGTCCAGAGAGATGACATCTGTAGCTCTTCCCCTGTCCACTGATGTAGTCACTCCATCATAGAAGGCCACTAGGTTGGTCAGGCAGGACTTGCCCTTGGTGAAGCCATGCTGGCTGTCTCGGATCACCTCCCTGAGCTCTGTGTGCCTTAGCATAGCTTCTAGGAGGATCTGTTCCATGATCTTCCCAGGCACAGTGGGGAGGCTGACAGGTCAGTAGCTCCCAGGGTCCTCCTTTCCACTCTTTGTAAAACTGGATGCAATATTTCTATTTTCCAGTCCCCAGGGACTTCACCTGACTGCCATGAATTTTCAAATACCGTGAAGAGTGGTTTGGCAACTACAGAAGCCACTTCTCTCAGGACTCTGGGATGTATCTCGTCAGGTCCCATAGACTTGTGTATGTTCAGTTTCCTCAGGTGGGCATGAATCTGATCTTCCCTCACAGTGGGAGGTGCTTTATCTCCCTGGTCCCCATCTTGTGGTCCATTGACTCAGGAGGGGTGAGGAGAGAGGTTACCAGTGAAGACTGAGGTAACAAAGTTGAGTACCTCAGCCTTCTTGTCTGTTGATACTAGGTTACCATTCTTGTTCATCAGAGCGGTACGCTTTCTTTAACCTTTCTGTTCTGGTTGACATACCTGTTGAAGCCCTACTTGTTATTCTTTGCATCCCTTGCCAAATTCAGCTCCAGCCCCGCCTTGGCCCTCCTGACCCCATCTCTGTACAACTGGGCAGTGTCCCTATCCCTGTACTCTTCTCAGGATACCTGTCCCTTCTTCCACTGCCTGTGCAGTTCTGTCTTGTTCTTTAGTTTGACGCGCATGTCTGAACTCAGCCATGCTGGTCTTTCCCTTCCTTCCTGATTTCTTACACCTGGGAACTGAGAGCTCTTGTGCTGTATGGAACATGTCCATAAAGATCTGCCAGGTCTTTTCCCTTGTCCCTGAGGAGTGTTTCCCAAGTGGTCCTTCTGACTAACTCCTTGAAGAGCTGGAAGTTTGCTTTCCTAAAATTTAGGGTCCTGACTGCTTGCTTTTCCGGTGTCCCTCAGGAGCATGAACTCCACCAGTGCATGATCATTGCAACCCAGGCTGCCTCCAATCTTGATGTCACTGATGAGCTCACTTGCACTGGTGACCATCAGGTCCCATGTTGCATCCCCTCGGGTAGGGGCATCTATTACCTGGCTTAAGAAGTTACCCTTAGTGCTTTCTAGGAATCTCCTGGATTGCCTACAGCTTGTCATGTTACTTTTCTAGCAGATGTTGGAGTCCTCCAGTAGGAGGAGAGCCTGCGAGTGCAAACTCTCCTCGAGTTGGAGGAAGAAGCCATCATCAGTAAGCTCCCCTTGATCAGGCGGCCTGTAGTAGTCACCCACCATGAGGTTCCCTTTGTTGCCTCTGTCTCTCTTACCCATAAGCTTTCAACCTGCTCACGGTTATTCTTCAGGGACAGCTCTTCACACTCTATTGTTTTATTGACGTAGAGTGCAGTAGAGTGCTTCCTAGTGATGCATCTAGTTGTCTTCTCTCATTGAGGAGGAAGTTCTTTGCAGAATGCTCATTTTAAATGGTTCCTTTTGTTTAAATTGCAATTTATCATTAATTTAGCTATTTTCCTTTTGTTCTGGCAAACATGATTTTCCAACAACTGGTTATTATTTGGCAAAGCAGGAGTGTAGTTTTGATATTGTTACTAATTTAGTAACTATTATTGTTACTAATTTAGTGCAGATTTTTCTAAGTGTGTGTGTGCAAGAATTGTAGATCAGTTAAACTGTGTACAGAGTTTGAATAATTTTCAGAGTATCTTTTTGTTAAGGTTATTGTTACTTGAGGATACTGAATTGTGACATTGTAGTATCCATCTGTATTTGAATTTTTGCATATTTATGTAGGTGTGTATTTGTAAATAGAAGCAGAAAGGAATGTTCATGGAACAACTGTAGACTGTGGAATCATATACATATATAAAAAATATTTGTAATTTCCATAAGTAAAAAACAAACCATAATTTAATTGACGCCTGTATAACTTTAGGCACTTAGTGGAGTCAGTCAAGACATGAATATATATTTGCTCACAGTCTCCTCACAATGTAAGGAGAAAGAGGTTTCAACATAATTCAGCTCACTTAAGAACTTAAATTGCAAGTTGGACGTTCAGGTTGCTCACTGTTAACCCTATAGATAACATTATACATGCACCAGGGCTGTTTTGTGGTGCTTTTGCCTTCTTGAACAGGGTGGCTGTGGACAAACCTGCCTGGGATTATTCCAGGATTTGTTTCAGGAGTTTGCTAAAGAAGTAGGATGCAGCAGTCTATTTTGTTACAAAGATCTTTGTTTCTATATGTATGTCAACTTGTTTTCTAGTACTCTAAATGGTTTCCTCCATATATTAGGGCATATCATGAAAGTTTCCTTAAACTGGAAAGGAACCTTGGCAGTAAAGGCTAAGAATAAAAACTCTTCAGGAACAGTGTCTTGTTCAGTCAGGTCTTTTGAAAGGTTGGTTCAAATAGCAGGTGGGGAAAATCAAGAGCAGGACTGCTAATTTTTTAAGAGTTGACTTCACAACATTATGTACTACCACAAGAAAGATCACTTGTAGGGTCTTGTACACTAACGTGGTTATCAAATTAGTAACAGTTTAATTTATTGTGGATCTTGACTTTCTGTACTGCTTTTTGTTTTGTTCATTTATTTACATGGGAGATGACTATTTAGTCATTTTGTAGACAATTGTTAGATTGTATCAGGGCCAAGGTAATTGAAAGCATGGGCTGGTATACATGCTACTTAGCTTTGGTTGTTTACAACTCAGGTATCTAGTCCAAGGTTGCAGTTCCAACCTTGTTAAGCCGATTTCAGTCAGGGTCAATGTGACCCAACTCTCCTGCCCTCTCATTTCCACCCCTTTGCAATGGTCTAATTTTTTTGTGTCTTTGTTTTGTTTTACTTTGGGGGGAGCCAACTCAGACTACCAGTTTGTCACTGGACTGGAGAAGAAGACTAGCTGCAAAATAGCCTTGTTCTGATTACTAGCTCTGATCTGGTTCACAAATGCTTTTGAGAAAATAGGCAGGAAAAGGCAGCTGGAATAAGCGGCCAAATAGCAAGGGAAGTGGAGACAAGTTCTTTCATTTATGTGACATTCTTGTCTAGTGTTGCCTATGTGTTATTGTTACTGTATTACATTTCTAATTTGAAATGGTTGTCGTTGTCTGTGAATGTGTTTTCACTCAGCAGGCCAGGCATTTCAGTTTTTACACTTTTTAGATGTTACTCTGCTTCAGAATGAGCCACTGGACCTTGAACAAATTACTCAGCTCGTAAGGGACTGTGCCAACGTGTTACATACAGAGCAGTTTTTTCTCTAATTTTAGCAGTGTGTATCTGAAGTACACTTTTTTATAGGGGCTAGGTACAGAAAGAGTCATAACACAACAAAACTGTTAACATATATTGCCAATTCCTGTGATAAACTATGTGACACATATGAAATACGTGATAGATATTTTACGTTTTCCTTCCTGCAATTGTTTGGGTGACCAGCATCCATTCCAACCTCAAGAGAAGAATCACAGTATTTATAATGTCATACTCAATTTTCTAATATGGTGTTGAAATACCATAAATCAAAGGTTTTAGACAAAGGACCATACCTCTCTACTTCTGGATGGTGCCTGGTACACTAATACCGTATAGTGACAGAGATAATGCATCCCTCCCCCTTTTCTTACTTTATGAAAAACAATCATAGAAATTTTGTTTTCATGAAGAACTGAAGCTTGCTATTTTGAAGCAAGTTCAAACTGATAATTTTACAGGCTGCCATTCTTAGTGTGTATTGGATGTGTCTTAATGCCAGTCTCTGGAGTTTTACCAGTTCTAGCAACTAAATGGCAAATCTTAAAAAATGTTTTTTGTTTTGTCTTTGACCTATCAGCTGGTAATAGAAATCTAATGTAGAAGGCTGTGGCTTAAGCTTTTTGTCTTCTGCAAAAATTAAGAAATGACAGTTAAGATGAAATGCAGTTCATAGCTGCAGATTTTTTTTTTAAACTAGGCTCTTTGGATAAGAGGTGTTGGCAATGAATAATGGCTTGTATACAGCTGGCTCCACATTCCTGTTTTACTGTTAAAAATGGAAGACATCTGTTAAATATGTTAAATTGCATAAACTTACTGAAAGGAATTCTGCAGCCTGGGCTTCTCTATAGGAAGTTGTATTTGTCTGGAAGCTTTAATACAAGCTTTTTTCTTCCTGGCAATTGGCTCTTGTGTTAATGATAAATCCACCTTCAGTGTATTTGGATGTTGATATAGATGTTTTTAATTGCCTGTAAACTAGCTTGTCAATGAAACTTTTCTGTTTGTCAGAAGGTTAACTTTCCCTGGTAATGCTCCCACATATCTTATTTTCCTGGACATATTATTTGAAGTGTTGCATGCTCTAAAATAGAATTTTAGTTCAGTGAAGTATTTCAACTTTCAGTCTTCAAAGAGCGTTACTAATCTGAATTTGATCAACATTTATTGATATTTCAAAAAGGACTTAAAAAGAGGCTTAATAAAGAAGAGGTTGGTATAAAGCGTTCTGGGGGGTAGGATCACATGTTGGGATTTAAATAAAAGTTTTCCAATATAGAAAATAAATTTTGTTTTAGTCAGCCCTTGCTAGACCATCTTTCCTCACTGCCAAATTGAAAAGTCCATTTGTAGAGCTCTCAGTATGAAGGTGGCAGGAAGCTATTTGCAAAAGGTGCCATTTTTTTACAATGCACTCAGTCTCATGACTATTACAACATTTGTCTTGTTTAGTAAAGTAAGGACTGTGAACTTCTCCAACATCGAAACATATACTTGAGATATTAAAGTTTGGCTATCATGTGAAACCATTACAATATAGTGGTGTCATTAGTTCCTAAATAAAGCTCTCTTTGTGTTCGTGTAGCCAAATGGAGAATTAAACTGGGGAGCTGCTAGGTGTTTTAAAACAAATGTTTGGACAGGTCATAACCTGGATTAGACTGTTGACTTGCTTTAAGAAGCAAAAGCTTTTATACTGGTGAAAAGCAGGGGTAAGAAAGTAGACTGAGATGAGGAGAGTGCAGAGTGACTTCTGAAAACTCACTTAGAATGACTCTACAACTTTATATTAAGACATTTGTATTTGCCTTTCAAAAACATGGCAGAATTCCAAACTTCTGTACTGTGGGTGGAACTGAATGAATGAGGTTTCAGAAATTATGTATTTTTGTTGCTGATTTCTTTCGAATTCAAAGTGAGAAAGGAATTCCAAACAATACTGGAAAGTGTTGTTGACATCCAGAATGAAAGAAATTAGTTCTAAAATTAGAATAATTAATATTAAAACACCCTAATTAATTTACAGAAGAAATTACTGTCATAAAACCTGGGGAATTTTTATGTAAATTACTAGTATAAACAACTATTACATGGAGCATTGTGTAAGTATGGGAGGAATCTTTAACCTGACTTTTATTTCTGGGTAATTTATTGTTTTTGAACATTTTTTAACTGATTGTGAGGGTGCCCAAGTTATTTCGTTTTGGTCATCACATTTGGATAATAAATTGAGATTGACAGAGAGAAATTTTAAATATTGAGCAAACTGAAAAAAAGCCATGAAGGTGAGTATTTCTCAGTCTAAAGAAAATTCATTGATGCTCTTCGAGTTTGTGGATGGTAGCTTTTGTTAAATCCAGGAAGCAGGTTGTAGAGAGAGGCTTTTGCAAGTCAGACTTAATTATCTTTATCTAATCAGTGGAATCAACCTAATGTTTAATGAGAGAAGTTCTTAAGGAATATGCGTTAAGGGGCATACTTTTATAATTAATCGAGACATGGATCCTTTCTCCAGATACAATGCTGAAGCTTTGAAGCTTTGATTGCTTCCCTTTTTTTTTTTTTTTTTTTGTCCAGAAGAAGGGGTCTTATACTTCACAGATGCATTACAGCTGTGTGCGTTATTGCAGCAAACTAGAATCTGTTATTGTGTTTACTTTTCTGAAAGTGTGTTGTAAATCTGTGGGTAGTTTAATGGAAAGGGAGTCCTTCCAGAACTCAAAATATTCTTTGTAGATGTTCCCTGCTAAGCAAAGCACAGGATTTGAGTCAAAAAATAAGAGGAAGAATTAATGTTAGAAGTTAGGATTCAGAAGCATAGGATACTGTGGACTAAATGGCTTAAGTATTCCTATCCATTAATTAATGTAGATAAAACCATCTGAAATATTAATCTTCTCTGAATTTTTAATGTTCTACTTTGTATCTCATGCTGTGCTATGTGAAACGTTGATGGAGATAGTTCCAGAAGTTTTTGCTGTTACTCTCTTTTGGTAGGCACTATTATGCGTTTGCAAAATCACACTGCCAACAAAAATCATCAATCTGAATCTTAACATTTCTTGTAAGGTTACTTATCAATAGAAACAACAGCATTGTAAGTGACTAACCAGCTCTGTCATGGAAAATGGAGCACAAACTTGACCTTGCCTCAGCTGTCCCTTTACAGAACATTTTTGCTTGGTGAGACTCAGGCTCACCACTCCTCGTCTCTGCAGTGGTGGTAGTGAGAGTTCCCACTCCTCTTGCCACTTTCATGTGTGATTTGCATGTTACTCGTCTTGGGATTTAGAAGTGTCTGATACATTCCTTGAGTTCTGGATGGTGACATCCAGTCTCTACATAATCTGTATATGTGTATATTATGTCCTTTTAGGGAGATCGTACTCTTCATTGCACATCTGTATTTCACTTATTTCAGGAGACTTAATGGTTTTTGCTGACTATTATTTGTACTGGTGCTTTATAGTCTTTTTACATCAATACCTTCTAATCATTTAAGCTATGTGGGGAGGTTTATAGGGTACCTGCCTACATTACTTATTGGTACTTTCATGAAAAATGAATTCAAATTTCCCTTTGAGTCTCAAACTGCCATAGAGAATTACACATTTCCTCTGTCTTATCTCTTTCTCTCGGCTTTTCTATGTAAATTCTGTCATTGTTACTCTGTGATGTTGACATCAGCAAACATTTTAAGGAGGCCAGAAGTAATCGAGGGAAAGAAAATGAAGGGGAGTTACATTATTTAGTAAAGATAACAAGCGCATGTCAACTAGATGAAATGAACTGCTCAGGATAGAATGTGAGCAGACTATTGCTTTGTATGTATCATCTCTCCCAAAATGTTTTGCCCTGTTTATACCCTACCCTTGAGCATCATATTTTGGCAATAAGTCGTTTTGAGAAAGAGAGAAATGCTGGGATCTAAATCTAGGAATTTTTTTTGGTGCTTCTTTTTGGTGCTGTTGACAGCTTTTGACGTCTTGCCCTAGTTTCTGTGGCGGATTTCTGAGAACGGGTAGGATCGTAACATGAGGTAAGAGGGGCAGAGCTGTTAGCCATCTGTTGACAAATAATTGAAAGGTTAAAAGGATTAAATGCCTACTCAACTAAGAAGAAAACAGATGGTACCCATCATTCTAACTCTACTAGTATGTTTCTAAAGGCTATCTGAACAAATAATTCTCCAGACTGGAATATGACCTTAAAATTGCTTCAAATGCAGCATAACAGTTTTTCTTCTACATTTTTCTTCCTACTGCTTTCAGAGGAACTACTGTTGAAACTATTTTGAGGAACCAAATCTTTGTATGTAGAATTTCATTTCAGCAATAAAAATACCTTACTTCTCTATGTATACTTAAGCTATTATGACTATTGCAATATCTGATAATTGGTTTATATTAATTTGAAGCCTTTGTTTAGGATACTAAATAGTGAATTGATTTTACTGAAATTATACAATTGCTTCTCTTTCAAAGCTTGTAAGGTTACTATGGTCTGTTCTTACTGCTTAAATAATGAAATGGCAGGTTGCTGTTCTTTTTTTGAATTTCCATGTGCAAACTTCAGTTCTGCTTCTATTTGTCACTCTTTATTTTGGCCTCCTACAGAGCTCTCACCCATAAAATGAGAGTCATTACCTGATTTTAATTATGTTACGTTGAATGGCAGGGCTGGGATTTAACAAAGTACTCCACATGTTGATAGACGATTGCAAAGCAGTTTCTACACCCTGTAGAGGATTTCCTAGGTGTTTTCTTTTTTTGCCAGTTGTCATCTTATCTGACGCTAATGTTGAACATGAAAGCATTTGAAAATGGATTTTTTTTGTTATATGTATCTAATTAGTATTTGTTCTTTTTAACGCTTTTAAATGAACGCAGTAGTTGTACTACATACTAAGTTCTGTCCGAGAATGTTTCTCAGTGTGGAAGGTCTTGACAATTTCTCTAATTGACTTACAGTATATGTGAATACAACTGTTATTTCCTCTGTATCAACAACTCTGTTGTTAGCACTGCCTTTTTAAATAGAAAAATGATTGTTCTACTATGTGTTTAAGACAAACAAGTATGTTATATAACTTGCAACTATAGATACTGGAGAGAAATGCAGGTAATAAGTTTGCCTGTCTGTAAAGACGGTCTCAAATATTGCTCACCGTCTGATGGATCTAGATCTTCTGCAGTGTATTTTTACACACCTCTTTATGTTCTGTTTTGTAATTACTTGACAGTTTCATGTTAGTAGAATACAGGTAGAAATAGCTTATTTCTTTTGACTCTTCCTTAAGGTCAAACATTTATCCATACTGTAGTTTTTAACTTTTACATGGTAAAAACCTGAATATTTCCACTGCGGTCTATATGATAATATTTCTATAGTTAATCAGGTATGCAGTCAGATACAGCAGGGTCTTGCAGATTTCATGACAAAACTAAACCAGCAAAACCACCACTTAACTGAAGGAAGCATAATAAACTCTTCCAATTCTGTTCTTCCACTCTGAATAATACCCTGGTGTATAATTTAACAGCTTGTAGAGAGAACTTGTACTATTAACCATTCTCACTTTAAAATTACACTATAAAATTCTCAATACTACCACAAATAATTAAAATTAGACTGAACTTTTCAAATAGAATTGGTTATTTTGACTCTTCTGAGCATTTTTGTAGGATCGTTTGCAAAGGTAAGTAAGTCTTTGTGATTAGCAGTGTATTTATTTGAGCTTCTGACAGTCTTCATGATGTAATCTTATTGCAGGTAAGTAAATTCCTCTGTGTTATATCAAATAAGTTTTATAGCAAGTCCATATTTTCAGGGAAAAATTATGAAGTAACACTGCCAAGTCCAGGGAGATTGTGTAGCAAGGCCAGAAATAAAACTGTAGAGCACCCAGTTTCTAGAATTTTGCATGTAATTGGCATTTTAAACTGAGGTTTTGTTTAGTAGCATGCAACTTATTTGGGTTTTTCCTGAATATGAATATTTTTTAAAAAGAAAAATATGTACTTTGGTCATGCTTTAACCAGTACTTGTCAATCAACTGTATAATTCTATATTAGTCAGAGCTGAAGTAATTTTTTCATGTTTGAAGAGTAAACACAAGCATTTGCACATACTGACTTGCCAGAGCCCTCCTTGAGGACAAAGCCCTGAAATTGCGCATGCCGATAGTGCCAGTGTACAAGGCACAGGAACAAAAGTGGTGGTGGTCATTCAGTTAGCCAGAGAATTGATTGGCAGCTGGAGGTGTTGCGTTTGTGTTGCAAATTTTCTTGTCTCCTTACAGATAAGTGCAGTAACTGAGTGGGGTGGACCATGAATCAGTGATTCACTGGGTTGTAAAGAAGGGTATAAAATAAGTCAAAGGCAGCAGGGCCCTCAGCTCACAATTCAATATAAAATGTATTTTTGAAAGACATCTTCTGGCAGACTGCCAAATGTAGGCACTGTTCACTCCCCATCATTATCTAGTACTCTACCCATTAACTCCTCTGTCATTTGTCATAAAAATTATTCACTGCAGTATGTTTCATTCCTGGATGTCAATAAAATAACTGTAAAGTAATAGTGAGTGATTTTTTATAAGATTACTTTTTCATACTGTATGTGAGGAATTTAAATGTTATTACAATATGAGAGAGAGTGTTGCTGTCAGAGACAGTACCAGAATCCTGATTTTATGGCTTTCACTTCTGGGTATTAGTTATGAGATCATTCTCCCATGTTGGTTTTCATGCCTTTTCTTTGACAAAGGTAGTTTCAAAACTCTTTATTTGCCTGTTAGATGCAATGTTAAAAAGTGTCCTATTTACACATGTGGCTGAAATAAAAATAGGAAAACATTGAGTGGAACTTACGTTAAAAACTTGATTTTGTAGTTTAGCATGGTGATAGGTGGTAACTTCTTTTGGCATGCGGTGAAAGGGCATTTTCCATCTGTTCCTCTATGGGAGTTCTTAAGTGAGATAAGCATCTGAAATATTTGTGTAGCTATTTAATTTTGTGGTATATTCAAGTGATTTACTTGTATCAGAACCTCGTATTTGCTGTGTAGGAAGAGATTCTGCTGTATAAATCTGACTTATTTTCACTATATACACTACTAATGTCCAGTTATCAATGACCTGATATTGAGGGGTCTAATATGTGCAAGAATAGTACGTGCATGCTGCTGTAGTCCATGGTAAAAGCAGTATAGTTTACCTACTTGAAAGGCAGCCACAGCATGTTTGTTTGTGTTTATCTCTCGTTCACTGTGGGGCAAGAACATGTATATGGTCACGTGCCAATGAAGAATTGTCATGTACCTCTTTACCTGTGGTCATCAGTGTGGCCATTCCTAAATCACCCTGTTAAATTAAAATGTTTATTGGAAGTTTCAGTAGACAGTAAAGCAGTTGGTTTTAACTTTCTCCCTTCATAATCAGAAGTAACATATCGCACTTTATTTACCATAAAATAACTATGCTTTTGAGCTGCAGTAATGAAGATTCATCAGTAGAGTCAGAATTGTCTGCAATTTAAAAAAAAAAAAAATTGTAGAGTTGCTAAGACTTCAAAAGAACATTTGTTATTATACTTCATGTGTTTAAAGACCTACCAGTCTTGTGAAGGTTACCAGTGAGGTTAAACATGCTGTATGGCACTAACTATGGACAAGGATTTTCTGTGTGCTCTTAAGCAAACAATTTATTTTCACCTATTCTGCACACTGTTCTTCTCCAGGTGCTTCTGTAAAATCCCATACACATCCCTCCCCAGCCACACCAGAGGAAGTTTTTTTACTGTAAAAACCTAGCTGGGTTGCAGGTCTCTGGAGTCGTTAAAGACAAAAAAAGCCATGTTATGTTCATTTTCCTTTATTATTTTTAGTTTTGTCCTGCACCTGTTCTTTGAATCTTTTCTCTCACAGTCTAGCCCTGCATCATCTCCCAGCTTCAAAAGAGAAGTCTCTTCCTGTAATCAACTTCTGCCTTGCTTTCCATTTCTTTTTCCTTTTTATGTACTCTATATAATTAATGACTAGTGTTCTTTTTCTCTAGCTTCCCCAAAGTCTGAATTTGACCCTACACTAGACTGAAATTGTTCTAGCTGGTGTTTCTGGTGGCCACAGACCGTTCACATTCATCCTCTATGATACGAGTGTTTGACAATTAGCCATATTCTTTTTAAAATGTTGTTTTCCTCTTCCCTCCCTTAGCTCTGTCTGTGTTTTATCTCACCCTCCTGTAACATCAGATAATAGGAGTGTCCCTCCAAGTCGCTACGAATTCCCAGGAGTTAGGTTGCCTCCTTCCTTCTCCTGACACTAGTCCTGTGATCTGGCTCTCTCCTGCAAGCCTGTCTCATTTTGACTGAATATGATACCATCTCATCTCTTCAGTATATCTTCAGATATTTTCAGTGTCCCTGTGAGCATGGCCTTTCTCAGTCTGTTCCTGAAGCATCAACTGTGGCAAGCCAGTTGTAGTAAAACTCCAGGACTCTATATCCTGCATTATCTGCAGTGACGGGTTTTAGCATTTTATATATATATATATGTGTGTATATATATGTGTATATGTGTGTGTATATATATGTATATGTATGATTCAAAAACTGATCACTGTGTAACTTGAACAGGGCTTAGTATTTTTTTTTACCCAGAAGCCTCCAATTAAGTATTTTTTATGGAAATATGAATTTGTTGTAGTGATTTTGTTTAAGAGTTCAAGAGATCCTGTTTTCCCAGAAGTGGTGTTGAAAAAGTGAAGTGTAAGCATGAGATGTTTGTTTCAAAAGTTCAGCAAGCTGTAGTAAAATGTGCCAAGTCTCTATAGCTCCCAGATGGTCAGTAGCACGTCTGAAGAGACAAGTTTTAGTACTTTAGCGGGTCTATGGGATTTCATGTGCTGTTAAATAAAAATTGGCAAGATCCACGAAATCTTCTACGCTGAAGCCATCCCAGATTTATCCAGTTCTCAATAATTTATTCCTTTTTATGGCATTGCAATAAAGAAGAGAAAATTATAATAATTAAGTTCTGGTAATAATTGTGTTATTTTTTGTAGTGAGGTATACTATTTTACTGAAATCACTGTGGGTAGATTAACTATGCTGTATCTCAACACTCTTAAATAGTAATTCAATGCTTCAAAATATGATAATCTTTTCTTAAAAATGCTTTATATTTCTGGAGTTTAGATGCTTAGTTACAATATATATACAGATTAGGGTTTCTACATGTGCTGGAAATACTAACTTGATATTCTCTAAAATCAAGATGTGCCCATTAGCAATATTCTGTGACTTCCTTACTGCTCTATTAGATAAGTTTTTATAGTAATCCCAGACATCTAAAAATTAATGGGTCTGTTTGTTGTAAGATTGTCTTTTGCTTAAAATTTGTTTTAACTTAGCCAAGAGATAATCATATTTCATCATAAAACATGTATCATTGAGATTGCTGATGTCTTAGTATCATATAAACCTGAGGAACCCTAGGAGATGATCTACTCCAGCTTACGCTCAAAGCAAGGTCAACTAGAGCAAATTGCTCAGGACATTGTCCAGTTGGGTTTTGGAGATATGTTTAAACAGATGGAAATGTGTTTAAACAGAATTTCCTGTGCTTCAGTTTGTGTGTATTGCTTCTTGTACTGTCACTGGGCACGAATGAGAAGAATCTGGTTCCATCATCTTTACTCCCTCCCCCGTTAAAAATTGGGTATTTTTACACTTTAGTAAGATCCACCCTTGAGCTCTCCCTTCTCCAGTCTGCATAGTCCTGTATCTCAGCCTCTCCTTGTATGACATATCCTTCAATCCCTTAATCTTCTTTGTGGCCCCTTGCTGGACTCACTCCAGTATGTCCATGTGCCTGTCATACTGGAGCGAGTCCAGAATTGGACCAGCACTCCAGATGTGGTCTCACCAGAGCTGAGGTAGGTCTCTTCTGAAGAAGGTTTGTAGCATCACCCGTGGTTGGATCTGCAATTTTTGAGTCTCGTTCTTGTTTCTGAGGTGGTGTTTTTGATGCAAGTTATTTTAATATTTGAAGTACTAGGTTTCATATCCTTTTTTCTGAAGGGATACAAGATTCAAATGCATGTTACTGTGCATCAGCTGTGCCTTAGAATGTGTTCTGAACATGTGTGCTCTCTTTCTGTACCAGGCTTATAGAATCATAGAATGGTTTACGTTGGAAAGGACGAACCTAGTCCAGCCCCCCTGCAGTGAGCAGGGACATCTTTAATTAGATCAGGCCGCTCAGGGCCCCGTCCTGCCTAACCTTGAATGTTTCTAGGAATAGGGCATCTACCGCCTCTCTGGGCAACCTGTTCCAGTGCCTCACCACTCTCATAGCAAACAGTTTTTTCCTTATATCCAGTCTAAATCTACCCTCCTTTAATTTAAGACCATTGGCCCTTGTCCTGTCACAGCAGGCCTTGCTTAAGAGACTGTCCTCATCTTTCCTATTGTCCCCCTTTAAGTACTGAAAGGCCACAATAAGGTTCCCCTGCAGCCTTCTCTTCTCCAGGCTGAACAGCCCCAACTCTCTCAGCCTGTCCTCACAGCAGAGGTGCTCCAGCCCTTGGACCATTTTTGTGGCCTCCTCTGGACCCGCTCCAACAGGCCCCTGTCCTTCCTGTGCTGAGGGCCCCAGAGCTGGACGCAGCACTGCAGGTGGGGTCTCACCAGAGCGGAGTGGACGGGGAGAATCACCTCCCTTGACCTGCTGGCCACGCTTCATCTGATGCAGCCCAGGGTATGGCTGACATTCTGGGCTGTGAGCACACATTGTTGGCTCATGTTTGGCTTATGGGAGGAAGTTCAGGTGTACATCAGTGGAACAGCATTAAGCTAAAATTTGTTACTTCTCTTTTGTGAGCTATGCCATGGTAGTTTTTGCAGCTCAGCTGATGCATATGCACTTGCAGCCAGCTAGTCACTCAACTGTGTGTGTGTTTATTTACTTGTTGAGAAAAGAAATGGGATTAGCAAATGGAATGCTCATTAAATGTGTGTTAATTAAACCCAAAGCAGATATCATATTTATATTGAAGTTTTTCGTTTCAAAATTACTTCTTCCTCCTTATAATGATGAAGGTCCTGTACAGTTCAGCTCAAAAAGATACTGAGAGACAGTAAAATTATCTATTTTTTGATGATTTCCTTTACAATGGTACCCGTCTGCTAGCTTACTTCTTATTTCAGCCAAGGTTTATGGTTTTCTTAAAAGATTTAGTGGAACACTGACTTTACAACTGTATCTTATACTCCCAGGCTAGTTTTTCAGGAGGGCATTTGGTATTTTATACACTATATAATCTTTTCCTTCAAAAGAATGAGGTAGAAAATTCTTTGATTAAAAGACTGTCTTTATAGAAAGGAATTTTTTCTTAAGTTTGCAGTATTGGAGCAAGGAACGTGGCTCAATTTCTTTTAATAAGAACAGCGTCTTTAGTTCTTCCTGGAACAACCATGAATACATGTTTTTTCCTGAGAATTTGTAAAAGAATAGAAGAGCCATGTTTTATCAGACTTTCTTTTTAAGGAAATACATACACTGCAAAGATCAATGTTTCATAGCAGTGTGGATATGTTCACACTGTAAACTGGTAGTCAGCAATCAGTCTTTTCAGCAGGTGGTTCAGCATGGATCTGCAGACTGATCTTCCTTCTCCAGCCCTCTTCTGCTCTCTTGTCAGTCCTGCGAAGCGACTCCAGCATTCTGTTGTCAGTTCTCTTGGATCATGCTTTCTGAGACTCACAGATGGAGTTGAGTAACTTACAGTTCATACACAGAACACACATAGCATATCATTTCTGTGAACGGACAACCTCTTTTTTTTACCTTGCCCATCTTTATTCCGTTGGAAGACTGTTGACAAATTGGTAGCAAAACCCAACAGGATTTGGGGGAATATTTGCCTACATTTGGTGCTCCCTTCAGAGGTGGCGTGTTCTTGCTATGACTTTTTGTCCCATTCAGATTGACACTTTGAGCAATGATGTCCCCTCCATAGAAGTAAAAATGCAAATTCTTGAAATGCAACTTTTGTCTTAAATCTTTCTGTTTCCAGAATGCAAGTGTTGTTCTTTAGTTTCTGTTTACTGATGTTGTTACTGTGCTTGCTCTGTTTTCCAAAATAGTTTGTTTCTAAACTTCTTTGCTACACTCACAATATTGCATCTCACTGCGTGGCCAGGACGCTGCCTAACTGAGCTGAGGATTTACCTTAGTCATGTAGATTTTTATTATGCTATGTCTGTGCTAGGTCTTGAACAAAACTATAATCTACTCAAAAAAGTAGTTCTTGCGAACTAAATGACAGCTTAAGGCTTCTGCTGACATATGTAGAAAATGTGGTGATGTTTCCTTTGGTGTTAACACCTGCCCATGGGGAATGAACTACAAGAAAAATGCACAGATAGTGGGTAAATGTTGAGGGAGTGTGAAAATATATTAAAACATCCTTTGATGTTTGAGTGCTAAACATACTTACCAGTGTCATTTACAAGCTAATAATACCTGAATCATAATGAGAGTTTGACTTCAGTTGCATTGCTTTTCTAATCTATTCTTCTACTCCCAATTGCTTCAGAACTTTCTGAAGTCTTCATGGGACTGCTCTGGAAAACATGGAGGCATAATACAAGCTGGAGGACTGAGAAATGGGGAAGAGAAAGAGAAGAAAGTATGGGGAGTAGGGAAAGATAAAAACTGTTTATTATGAAGTGTGTGTGAAAATTACTTCAGTTTTATCTACACTGTATTAAAATTGCAGTGTGTATCTATTATACACACTGTTCTCATACCTTTGCAGTGAAATGAATATAAATATAGGAATTCCTATGCAGTTCTGTAACAAAGGTGGATTTTGAAACAGATTCAGAGAATTTGTGGCATGCCACAGACTCAATAATCTGAGGCCACCTTTAGGGCTGAAAGACTGCACCCCTGTAATTCCACTTTATTATTCTTCGATACGGTTCAAAACACCAGGAGGCATTTGTCCAAGTTTTACCTTTTTGTTCAAGACGAAAGACCTTTTTTGTTTTGTTATGGTCAACTCTTCTGTTTTCTTCAGTTTTCCAGGGAAGGGCAACATATTATGAAGCTACTTTATACCTTCCTAAAGTTGAGTGATTTCAGGATAGCTGTTTACTATCAGCTTCCTTCTAGTTATATACCAAAGGCACTCAGATGTCTTTGGTATCTTGTACTGCAGAAATGCAGTAGGGCAACTCCTATGTTTTAGCTTTTTTAGGCCTGAAAAGAAATTTTGAATACTGTAACAAGGCATGTTTTGTTCATCTTATATTTCTTTATGCCTGACTAAGGATGATTTTGACAACGAGGGGAACTGGACTTAGTTCAAGGTTTCTAGTTTTAAGTCATTGCATTGCCATAGGTTTCTTACGTTGACTTGTAAATTCTCTTGAGGCCAATTGTACAGTAGTATTTAGCATCCATTTGGTCAGAAGAACAAATAGCCAGTTCTGAAAAGTGTTTGGCATGTCTTATGTGGAAGTGGTTAGAAGAATCATTAATACTAATGAGATGCCATGGCACTTTACTTAGGACCATGTCAGGATATAAATAGAAATATCTAATATCTTTAAATATAGTGAAACTAATATTGTTTTAACTACAGGTATCGAGAAGCTATTCACAAGTGGGATGAAGCACTTCAGTTAACTCCAGATGATGCTACGCTTTATGAGATGAAATCGCAGGTAAAGCATGACAATTCTGTATTAGTTTAGAAATTAAAAAATAAAACATTGTGCGTATGAACAGACACTGTGCAACATTGTGTAGTTGTTGTATGCATAAACTACAGCACAGTTTAGGTTTTTCATCTTTCCCAACCCACCAGGGTATCTTTTAACAGGAATTTAAAATAATACTGTTATCCCAGCCAATCACAATAAACAACATCTTTGTAAGACATGAATTAGGATGTTACAATGTGGAAGAAGCAACTGAAATACTTAAAAATTGTACTGGAAGGAGCAGGGAGAACCTTACTGTGATAGATTAGCAAATTTGACCATTAAAAATCTGCCTGCTCTTTCTAAAGAGTTGGCTTAATACTATGAACATTAAACAGGGGTACTGTATGCAAAAGATATGCTCCAGTCTGTTTTTATATTAAGTATTACATAGATGAATTAGTTTCGGAAAAGAACATTAAAGAGAATATACTTATGATGTCAATTCATCTAAGCCATTATTTTAAAGCTGTTTTGAGGAAGATGGCTTGCAGCCATCAACACCTCACTAAAGTTACAAAATCAGCTTGTAATTTCAGTGTGTCTTTGCATGGTTTAGGTGGCAAAAGTGCCAGGATCTATTATTTTGATCAGATTGGGAAGCTTTTGTTTCCATCTGTATGCAAAGGTACAAACAACATATTTTTTTTCTGTATTAAATAAAAATGCTTGTCTGCAAAAATTATTTTAATTTGGATTGAGGATGAGAACAAGAAATGTATGGCTTCTTTCAACCAACTGGACAGATTAGAATGGCAAAAATTATTTTTAGGAAGGTAGTTACTCAAAATATGGATGAAAATACGTTGTTTAAAATTAGGAGAAAGGAAAAGGTGAAGTAAAATCATGGTACTTCTGCGAATGTGTTATGTAACTTCTAGGAAGCTTGCTATATTGTTCCGTTTTAAAATCTGTGTTGTTATTGTAATTCTTTTCTTGTATAGAAAACAAAACAACTTCCCCCCGAAAAAAACAACTCCCACAAAACAAAACCAACAAACCCTCAAAAAACCCCCAACAAAACCCAAGAAGCAAAGCTGGGTATTTTCCAAGGTGTGGTGACTGCTCTTTTTTTTTCCTGGATGCTGTCACATCTCCTCTTCACAGTCACGTTTTCTGTGAGGTGAAGAAAGTTTGATTCTGCAAAATCATTAACTAGATAATCATAAACTCATTTCAATATAGTAATGCTGACAGAGGCTTTAATTTTATATAGCTGAAGAAGGTCTAGATCTTACTTGATTCTGCATCTGGTTTGAGAAATACTTTATGGCTTTAAAGGTTTTTCTTCCTGAATTATTTTGGGAGAAGTGTATTTTGGATTGCTTTGTCAACTTATCGTATGTATATAAGGGACCCAGATAGACTGTGATAGGAAAATCTTGGGGAGGGGTGTATATGAAATGTTGATTTCTGACTTGGTTTGTTAATTTGAATGGTGTTGGTAATAAGATGCAGTAATTTTTGTTACTTTAAATAGCTGAATTTTTCTAGTGTATTTCTCTCATTCTATATCCTCTATCATGCTGAAAAGTGGGCATAAGTCCTCCCCACCTTCTTACCAAGCAATATTTGTAGTCAATTATGTCTTCATAACTTCTAAAACAGGAGGCACGTATCTTTTGGGGAAAAAAAAAATCATGCATGTTGCTCAAACCTTATGGAAATTCTGCAGTGGTAGTTCGCTTAACTTGGGCGCACACAGGATTGGCTCTATATGTTGTTTAGATAGCATATTAGCATTTACAGGTCTCCTGTATGATTTAGGTGCTTGACTACTACATACTTCTAGGGTTCTGTGATAACAGAACGTCTTAAACACGTAAATCTCCATTGAATACTTGCTTGTATTTGGATGCCTTTACATCAATGCTAGCTTAAATGAAAGACCTGTCTAGCCTAGTGTCCTGACAGCTTGTAACAGTGAATGGCTGGGGAAGAATCATACAAATGGTACAAGCATGTAGTAGTACTTCCTCCAAGATACTTTTCCCAGCACCCAGCAAGCTTTGGCCATGGGTCATCTCTGTGTTTAGAAGTGCTTGAAAGATTTTACTTCAACAAATTTGTCTTATTGCTTTCTGCTCTTGTGTAAACTTTTAGCATCTGCAGAGCTATGTGCCAAGGAGTTCTGAATCTTGATTATGCACTATTGGAAGAGACAGAATGATATAATTCTGTTTTAATTAGCAGCTTTCCACATTGCTGTAAAGGGTGTTAACTTATATAGCTGTTCATTTGTGCATTTAATTTTTAACTCTGCTAGTAACAAATTCTGTTAAGATGTGAAAAATGGCATCAGTCCTATAACTTTCTTTTTTTACTACAGTTTAAAGATTTAAATCTGCTTTGAATGAAACAGACCACCTAGTAGGATTTCTTCTAGGTTGGAAGGAGATGGTTCATGTGCTCTGATGCTGGCTCCTTAACACCATGTGTTTTTGAAGTAACATTTATTTTGCAATAAGAATTTATCTTTTTTTTGACTTAAAGAGAAGGGTGTCAAAAAGGACAGTTATGTTCTGTGGGACAAATTAGTGAATAGCTCTCGTGTAACAGTTCTTTATGGTCTTGTGGATGCAGGAATTAAGTTAGCTCTCCAAAAGTACTCTATTTAATTGAAATCGAGTCAAAATTAAATCTTTTCACAATGGAAATAACAGGAGAACAGGGAATTATGTTAGTTTACCAGGATCTGAACTATGATGCAGTGACTTTTGCGAATAGATGCTTACTACAACATCCTTCAATTGGTGCTCCAGCTGCAATACCTAATAGTGAGGGGTAGTTGCTTACTTTGCACCCTAGTCCCCATAATTGAGCTAAATGGCAAAGGTGAGTTGGAGGACTGAGGCATACAACTTTCCTGCTGATGAGGAGGAGCTGGGAAACTAGCTGTGTGATCCTGATTTGTCATGTAAAATGTCTTTGCCAGTCTAATGAAACCACTGGAGAGTAATGGAAGCTGAAGGGATAAAGGAACCCAGGCCTCTTCCACCATGCCTTTGCTTCCTTTACTGAAGAGGAGAGCAGCGCTGGGCAGTTGCACTGTTTCTCTTTGATTTTATTTTCTGATATGGCATAACACTTCTGTTATACTGTGAGAACACATGAAAAGTTTATGTTCAAAATATGCATTTATAAAATTATCTCGTGAATCTTTTTAACAAACCTCTAATCTTTAAATGGGTAGCATCTCTTTAGTACATGCAGATAATTATTACAGATGTTTTTTGCGGTATGACTTACGCTTACTGGAAGTTGATTAGTATAAGGTGTAATACGATACCTTTCTACCTCTAAAGGCACTAATGTGAGCTGTAAAAATTCATTTTTGCCAAAATAGGAATATATAATTCATTCCAAAAATATTGTGGTTGATATTTAAATCATACTGTCTTTGTTCTGACTCTGTTATTCCAACCCAGCATACCAGCACAAATACTGTAGCTATTATTGTGTAGCTAAATGAGAAAGTTTTCGTAGCTCCAGATTTGGAAGAACTGTAGACCAGCTTCAGCAAGGGCTTGACCAGCATTTGGCCTATTGAAATCTGCCTGTCTTGGTATGTGAGTCACATACTAGAGGAGGTGATTCATGTTGAGAATGACTTTGTGCAATATGCAGAGATTCTTTACGGTCATACTAATTTTCTTTCAGAGAGGAGAAGTATCCTAATGAAATAATTTCATTTGAGAATTAACATTGGATGAGTGTTTTGCATGGGCTCGAAATACCTGTGTATCCTGTTACATTTATTAAGATAATCTTATGTTGGGTTATATAGCAGCTTCCCAGTTTATTAGTATTTCCTTTCTCGCAGCAAACTTAACATTTTAAATACCCTGTTTAATATGCAGCTCAGATAAATATGCTAATGACACAGTAGGAATCTGTAAATATTTATGGTAAGTTCTTAAAGATCTGTATTTTAACAGATGTAGGACAAGTGTCTTTCTGTATTTCTGAAGAGTGGAAATAGTGTTTAAAGTTCTCAGTTATCAATGACACTTGCGGTAAGTGTGCTTCCAGAAAAACATATGGCAATTGTGAAATTGCTCAACTGCTTCAAAAACCTATAAAAGTTGAGATTTTTTTCCATTGCTCTCAGCTACTCCTTGATCCATTTAAAAACAGATTATTATGGTGTGTGGAGAGGTTAGAGGTATACTTAAACTGTTCTTTTCATGTAAGATCTTTCAGTGTATATACTCATATTCCATTAACAGCCTAAACTGTTTTCCTGTTGCAAGAACAATGAGTTGCAAATAACTGTTTGTGCAAGAAGTTATTTTCGATATTTTTGTTTAAAAAAAGGAAAATCTTTTTAAAAAAACCAAAACACCCAGCAGCCTGGTGTTGATTCTAGTATTAGATAAGTAGTATTATAAATATATTCAGAGAGTGTATGAAGACTACCTATATCAATATAGTCATTAAGACTGCTTGAAATTCATTGTGGGCTAAGTTCTTAAACATTAACTGGATTTATTGCTGTTTTGAATTACAAAGATGGAGGAACAGGCTTTGAGAAATAGTTTGAATTTGGGTTTGAATGTTCATGTGCTAGACCACATGGGACTCTTTCCTGGGGGATGAGAGATATCAAAGGACTTATTACATTATGATATATATAACAAACTCTCTTGGGAATCATAGAGTCTGCTATTCTACACCACTCCTGAGAATGTACCTGATTCTTGTCGCTCATCTGGTGATACTTCCACCTAAGATCTCAGGTAACATTGTCAAACACACTGTGCAACTATGACAGGATTCCTAAAGCAAACAATACAATTGTTTATCCGTATTTTTAGAAACAAATAAATACAAATGTAAACAATCAGTAAGGTTTATATCCATTTAATAATCTATTTGGATGTTTGTCATCAGCTGTCTGAGGATCTAGTTGCTCTACAAACCTGCATCCTCAATTTGCATTAACTGAACAGGACTGGGAATTCAAATGTATGTCTCTTTTTTTTTTTTTTAAAAAAAATAGACTTTTTAAAGCCTATTTTTAAAAATAGGTTTAAATAAATTTTTTAAACTCATCATACTCATATTCAAATCATTCCACTTCCCCTCTTATAAAGGTTTTCTTAATCTTGTACTCAGTGAAGAAATAATATCAACTTCCACCCATCCCTCTTCCTGCTTAAGAAATGATAAGGTTCCTAAGACATGACCAGACTCACAATCCCAAGTTTAGGTTATAACAAATTATTATTTTTATTTTTGTTTTTAACTGGGATGTAGTGAGAAGAGTTTGCCATCAAAACATCGATGTAAACTCCAGAAAGTTACATAGCAAAAAACATTGCAGTGTGGTGCAACAGTACTTGCTTTACAGCATGGATAAATGTAAACTACTTATGGGCAGGAAGATTTTTTTTCATCAGTGTTTTGAAATGGGTTTCTGGATGGAAGAAGGAATTGGGTCAGTTTCACTGGACTTGGAATGTATCTATATATAGTGATTCAGCTTCAAGCCAGTGAGCTCATCTAAAACCAGGACTTACTCAGATTCATAACACTTCCAAATACTGTGGGTAAGACAGGATGGGTCATTCTACTGCCTGGATTTTTAATACTTGGTCAGTCTTCCGGTGAGAGTTGCTATGTTTAATTGTTTTTTTGGTTTTTTGTGTTTTTTTTTTGCCACTGAGTTCTTCCAGTTCCTCTAATCTGTCTCTTTTTATTTTTTTAAAAGCAAGATCTATTAAACTAAGTCATTGTTGTGATGTGGATATTCTTTGTTTTAATGCGGTGATAATGGTAAGTCTGTGTTAGAATAAAGTAAGTTCTGAAAATCCACCTACTGAACAATCTTTATATGGCATTTCCCCCTAGTCATTTTTAATATATATGTGTATGAGAGTCTTGCGATTTTTTTCTGTTTTATAAGATTTTTTTCTAATTGATTCATTTTAAGAGTGTTTTCTAATAAATGTTAGCACTATAATTGGAAAATAAATATGCAATGAGATTACTTAACTGTGAAACTTGAGTGCCATTCTGCTAATGAAGTTTGTGAAAGAAAATTCATCTGAGAAATTAATTTGAAAGCAACAGGGAAGGAGTAGAATTTTAGTGTGTCAGCTCTTAAAAAGATGTTAATAAACAAACACACACATCCTCATCTTTAGTTTAGGTGATTCTGGCAAAATAGCCCTTTTCTGTCATAGCTTGCTTCAAAATAGATTAAAGACCAATTTTGCTAGAGGATTGTCTCTTTTATGGAGGTTTTCCCCAGCATAATTTTGGTAAGTAAAAGCTTAATGTCTTCATACTCCAATTTGATGCTAAGACATTGAGGAAGAGAGGTTTAATTGGAGTTTTCAGTGATACATAGTTCCTCTGTGAAGCATCATGTTGTTTGCTTGTTGAAAAATACCCTAATGCAAATGAATTAGTTTCTCTAAAAAGTAAACATCTGTTTAAAAAACAAATATTACGTCTGAGTACTCTACCTTATTTTAATGGTTTGTGACCTTTTTAGAATAATGCTTGTTTATTCCTGTTTTTACTAGTAGTCTGAATGTTTTGCAGGAAGTAACTAGCAGAGGGTGACAATTATCTCTGCTGTCAAAAAAAAACCCCACCAAAACCACATTGAAATCGGTGTAACTCTAACTTGCATCAAAAGAGATTGCATAGTCACTGATTAAGTAATGTAATTGTATGCAGGCTGATGATTGCTTGCAGTTTAGAGTCAATTGCACTGAAGTAGTCCATAAAAGATTAAGAGAGTATCAAGAGTTTGTTGTATTAAGTACAATCGAGCTCCCAACAAGAAACATTCCCCACACAGAGGACTTCACTTTACTCTTTGGAAAGGAAATCAGCAAAATCAAAGAACTGGCTTATTTTGGAGGGAGCCCATGAGGGTGTGTTCTGTTTATCCTATTTTCTACAGAACAACTATTTCAAAACAGTTACTGAAGTTGAATGTCTAAGTGTAAACAAACTTTAAGAATATAAATGACTGTGTCAATGAGATAAAATTTAGCAAAGGTAAGAGTAGCGGCAAGCATTCTGTTGAAGCTGGGTGTAGGGACTGCTACTGGCTTCCAGACTCATGTTTCAGTCACACATATGAATGAAAAGATAATAGTTTTCTGATGACCTCAAGTATTTCAAGCATATGGGCTGAAATGAAAGAAGACCTCGGGGTATCTTTGTAAAAAGCAGAAAAATAGATCATTACGCTGTTGCCTTGTTGGCGCAAAAAAAATAAGAGTAACTTATTCAGAAAGAGGTAAAAAAAGGGAAACAGATAACATAGATTCTTAAAATGAGAGGAGTAAATCAAATTGTATACAGTAGAAAGTGGGAGCAAGACTTTGAAAAAGACATTCACTGAGTGTTTAATTTTTTATTAAGTCAAATGGACTTTGGTCCATTATGGTGTGATATGTAGGGATCAAGGAAACCAGCCACAAAGGGAACATAATGAAGACAATGGAAAGAGTTTTGCAGATATAACCTTGCTGTTATACAAGGCATAAATGTAGACTAAATTTATGTAAAGGAAAATTAAAAACTATCCTATCATGGTAATGACAGCACTACAAGTAATAGAAAGATGATTTGGGAAGAAGGCAAGAAGTTCAGTTCTAGGTATGTTTAAACTAGCGATGAGTTATGCAAGAAGATCTGAAATGCAATGAAAGTAGTATTTCAGAGTAGTTGCAACCTTGAAAATAAGCCTCACATCTTGTTGTATTGTCGTGCAGAATTTAGGATTATTATATTATTCAAGTAAGTATAAATGCTGAGGTGTATATTGTATATGTTGTGCATGTGTTTTGTTGCACATGTGCATGAAATGCTATCTATGGAATTAGAAGTATGATTATGAGAATGAAATGGAAACCACTCTAGGCTGTGTTATTGGGTGTTGTGTATATTTACAGCAACTTGCTGCTTGATGTGGCTGTATATTGAGCATGTGACAGGCACATTGGGCTACAGCACGCATGGTTCCTGTCTGGCTTTGTCTTGGCCATGGTGGCCTGCCCCAGTAAAAGGACTGAGCACCTCTTTTCAGATCTGTGCAGAAGAAAGCTTTATGTTGTAGGTTTTTTAAATTTCTTTCTCATCATGACTTTCCAAATGTAGAATAACTGAATGTCTGCTGCTTCAGTTTTCAAGTAGCAGTGGTACCTAGCATGCAGAATATTTTATTAAAGTGATAATCATTTCCCAGGTAGAGTAACACAAAGCAGGGCTGCAGACATTCAGGTCGGTCATTCATTGTATGTTCATTTTTATGATCTCTTCACCTGAAAACAAAAGTGTAGGAAAATATAATGACAGACAAGTATAGCTGAATCATTTGATTAATAACTGAAAAAACCACCTCTGCTGGACAAAATGCATATACATTCAAATTTGTATTTGTTTCAGCGTGCTTTGAGAAACTGATGCCGTAATTACTAGGAGCACAGTAATTATCACCATGATCTGGAAGAGTATTTTTAAAGCAGCTGTCTAAATTACTATACACAACAGTCATAAATAGATTAAAGTGAAATAATAGTCTTTTATTAGTGATATCACAATTCAGTAAACAAGGCAATAAAATTCATTAAAAACTACAAAATATTTCTTAAATGCTTAGGTAGATGTTTTGGAAGTATGTTGCAGTAGAAATTACTTGTAAGAAATACTGAATACCTGGGATACATTAAAATGTTCAGGTGAGCGTATACTTGGATTTGTCTTATGAGAACAAACACATCAAGAGATTAATGTAAAAGCTAGCTAATAGATGCAGAATCACTTAATCTTGGTAGGATGTGTACCTATCCACTAGTAAGTTTGATTCAATTCACGGATATGCTGCAGGTAAGAGAAACTGCACAAAAAATGCAGTTGAACCGAAGGTTTTGGAAAAATACATAGAATGCATTACAAACTTTTCTTGCAAAGCACAGTCATTGAGAACTGTTGAGGAAAAGAAGGAAAATGACATGACATACAGCTGTGGCTTGTTTTTAAAGAATTTTTAGGTACTTCTGAATTCCAGTGTACAGCCTATTAAATGGAATTAAAGAGAAGCAATAGGACTAGTCTTTAGAAGAATGTAGTATTATTAAAACAGCAGGAGTATAAATCCAAAGGGTTTATTGGACGGTATGCTTCCTATGTGCCTTGGGTATAGGATTATTTTCTGTAGTAAAACTATTTTTTTGTTTTACTGTACTGACCCCAGTGCTGTGCAAGTACTTTATGTTAATTAAAGTAAATACTCCAGACTATTGCGTTTGAATCCTCCTCTACTCCACACTCGTATTAATCTATTTAATATATCATAGAACAGTAAGGTTAAATAAATGCTTTTTGCACTTCAGCAGTAGTCCTAATATGTTCTAATATTATTCATCATGCTTGCGGGTCACTTGGGATGAAAGTGGTTGCCCACACATGAGTCTTACTCTTGTGGTTGACATTCTCATCATACTGTAGGAATGCAGTTGTCATATGTTTCTTATACTGGTATCTATCACCATAGCATGTGGGTGTCTGAAATAATGATCTCAGAGTGATGCAGGTCTTCAGGTAATGTGCCAATCTCATGGTGGTCTTGGAAAAATTCAGCAAGCTTTGAGCCATGTTATGTATCGTTAACTATGATTTATAGGCTTAGTTATGGAGATTCAATGCAAGGAGTAGAATATTATGGTAACGGGCTGACACTAACCTGTACTGCTGAGTAAAAGAGATTTCCACATCCGGAAACCACTTCTTTTTTTTTTTTTAAATGTAGGTGACTTCATGTCTAAGTTAGGCTTTGCTATTGCAGAATACTTACTCTCCAAATACAACAGACGTTGTTAAGGGCTGTTTCCATGCTGAATTACAGGGATTGTTTCCATAATTATATCATGCACACTGCAACTGTATTTGGTAGATTCTAGTCTCCTATTAAAAAGAAAAAATACAACCCAGGAGTTTTTCAACAATGCTTGCTTATTTATTGTGTTTAATTCTCAATGTGTTTGTCCTCCAGTGTATTTTGTTATGCTTTTACAGACTGTGGGTTTTGTAGGGAGGAAGGCAGAGGGAGGGACGTTGTCAGAAGCAATTAACCTGCTTCTAATAGAGGTGCTTAAATCGTTCAGATGAATCATCCTCTAGCACGCCTGTTTCTCTCCATGGGCTATGGAATGCGTCTGGGTGACTATCTGAGACTAAACAACAAACTTTTAAACTAGACAAAGCTAAGTGAGATGAACCTGTCCTCAGTTATTGAAAGAATGGTGGTTGCCTAGGTGATCCCAGAAATCTTAAATATGTTTTCAATTTTGCTTATTTTTATTCCTCTTATTTTTCTGTCATAGGTCCTGATGTCTTTACATGAAATGTTCCCAGCAGTTCATGCAGCAGAAATGGCTGTCCAGAGAAACCCACGTTCCTGGGATGCCTGGCAGACTTTGGGACGTGCCCAGCTTGGATTAGGAGAGATCGCACTGGTAGGAAAATGGACACTAATAATATGCTAAACTTGTAAACCACATCCTCTGAATTGTGTGCAAGGGAATGAAAGTACAGAAATACCAAGGTAGCTGAATATCCTTATGTAACCTGAAAGTAGGCAAGAAAAAACCTTGTTATTATTTATCTTCAGTATTCCCTCTACTTTGTTGTTTTTCACAAATGCTTCCTGTGTGGTTTTGTTGCTGGGCTTGTGGAAGACCTGCCTAGCTCAAAGCCTTTTGTGTTATATACTATATTTATGTGGCGGCTTTATGCAATAGATTAATTACGTTGACATAACCGCACGTACTACATTCTGGGTACTGTATTGCTACAGCACAGCTCTCCGTAGTTTGAAGATGAAGGTGCTTTGAAGTCCCAGATGATATTCAGGCTCAGTTTTATACATGCCTCCTAATAAAATTCTAGCATCTTGTTTTCCCTGTCTCCTACTCTCCCTCATCAGTTGCAGCAAATCATGTGTGCTCATTCATCCTTTCTGACCCCAAGGAGCCATTCTGGCTTCTTGACCCCAAATGGTGGCTGAAGTTGGTTCTTTTCTTAATAAGATAGCAAAAAGGCTGGGATGCTTTGCAGTAGCTGGAGTGCATCTTTTCTCTAGCTGCAGCTGTATGCCATGGTGCTGTCTTGGCTACATGGTGTGATGCAAAGGGAGACTCTTCCACCATGTCGGATCATCCTCTGCCTACAGGGTATATACTTGTAAATAATGTAACATATACAGTGTAGTAGTTTTCTACTAGTTGGTGTGGAAACATAGTGAGTGACCTTTTTAATTCAGACACATTCACAAAAGTCCATTAGATAGATAATTAATCAGCAGCGCTCTGATAAAAAAAAAGACACTGGTTTTATTTTCTAATAGAAGTAGCTGTGTGCTGGTTTGATACAAATAATTTTGTCGTTAATGTTGAGTGTTTTTGCTAAGTTAATAATTACATGTTTTTTTGAGGGAGGCTCACAGATCATGCTCACAGTTTCCTCTTAAAATGTAGTAAGGAGCAGTATTAAAAAACCAAACATATCTAAACCCCAGAAAACACCAAATGACAATAATAACATAAGACAAAGCTCTTTGTTGCAGATGTGTAGTGTGCTACCTTGTGTTGTTGCAATATCATAATATAAAATATTTAATATAAATCCATGTGTATCTGCAACTCATCACATAACTGGTGACATTCTGTGGCATTTTTGGTGTAGAAGGTAAGAGTAGATGGCCGGTCCTGTCTAGATCTACAATCTATAAATAATATTTTTTTCTTTTCCTTTTAAGTGCCTGAAATTGTCATTGTAAATTATGTCTGAGATTTTTAACTGCAGTAGTCTCAGGAAATTCAAGGTTTTATTTCCCATAAGAATCCTAGGTAACTGATGGTGGTTATTCTATAAAAAATGCTAGTTACTGTAATGTGAATTGTAGATATCGATATACCAATACTAGTTATACCACCAGGTCTGCTCACCAGATCCTATAAGCTTCATCTACGCTGGCAAGTCACATCACACCAACGAGTAGATCTCTTGAGTTAATAGTGTTGGGGACCCAGTGTCCACATTATATTCATTTTGGTTTACTTCAGAGCAGCTCTGTTTGGAGCACTTCAGGTGCTCTTTTGGTGTACACTGTCAAGCTTAAACAGAAAGGAATCTAGATCATGTAGTCTGAGACTATTCCATGATACAAACCAAAGCATTCTAAGTGGGAACAATCAGAGATTTGCATCAAAGCACATTATTCATCTGAAAGAAAACGCTGCTATAGGTGCTGCTGTAACTGTGATATTGGCCTTACTGTCTGTGAAGAGAGGAAGGAGGAATTATCACCGGGTAGTTTGGCCTCCGAATGTTTCTGTCTGCCTGAGTAGGGAGCCCAGAGATGGGTAAGCTCCTGTTGGTGTCTCCAGTGCTTTAGTAATGCATGTTTCTACTTTTTTTCCTTTCTATCTTTAAGGCATATTGAACTGCCTTCTGATGAATATGTTCTCAGGTACAAAGAAGAACTTGGGGTGTTATCCTAAGCTGCAGATAACGTTCACTATTTATTTTTGAACCAAGCAATTTTTAAGCAATCTTAAGAGGTTAAAACTGGAGGAGTCTTAAATGGTTAAATGATTTCATAGTTATTTAACCTGTGGAGGCTTCTTGACCAGGTGATCTAAGTCATAATTATCTTTTTCCCATTACCCTTTCACTACGATGATCTTCTAATGTTTCACTTCGTTATATTTTTTACAGAGAGAAGTCAATAAAGCATAAATGTCAGGACTTTTTAGTAATGTTTGAGATTTGGGAAATACAGCCCTTCTCAAGAGCAGCTTCTTCTGTTTCTTTGTTTCATTTCTCCCCCACCAATGTCTGTCTTCACTACCCGCTTCCTGCCAAATGGTGTCTTGTAAACATTTTTATTACTTGACAATGAATGATGCACTTTTTCTTAGGAAAAAACAATTGACTATATTTTAATGTCAAGTTACCAGGTCTAAAATACAGCTTCCAAACACATCTAGTTTAAATTATGAGCTGCATAATATATTGGTTTATTTCAAACAAAGAAAGGTTTGGTTTGGTCTTGTCAAATTTGTGACAGAAAGAGTGAGATAAATTAGCCCCCTTTTTATTTAGCTTTTACAAAAGCTGTTTGCTCTTTTTTCTGAATTTACTAAACAGGGTAATTCAACAGTAATACTTAAATGTGAGCAGGCAGAACTTTATTTCTGTAAAGGCAGAAATTCCTTAAGTTCTACAAATCAATTTGCAAGAATACACCCGAGTAAACTTTGCAACGTGAACGTAGAAACTGTCAAAATGTAGTCACGCTTGCAGTATTTCTTTCATTTAATTGTAAATTATTGTTTTTACAAATTATATTTACTGTACTGGTGATGACAACTTAAGCAGTAACAATTTCACACTGATACCTTCATTAGAACAGTTCTTCCCATGAGACAGAGTGAGCCCCATACTTTTATCAAACAAGCAAACAAACAAAAAAAAGCAGCATTAAAAAAAAAAGATACTAACTGAAAGTGACTGAGGGTCCCACCTTGGAGAAATTAATGGGCAGCTGGCTCCAGGTGGCCGTGCTTGGGCTGGGGATGGGCCCAGGGGGCCTTGGAAGGTCCTGGCCAACCTTAGCCGTTCCGTAATTCTGTGATTTAAGCTTACACCATTGTGGGCTGGGGCCTCCATGTCAAATCTGGAGTACTGAAGATTACAAAGTTCACTGGGCAGATGTGTAAATATAAGCCAATTGTGCATGCTTTTTGTTTGATGTTTTGAAGGATGTGGTTTGCTGTATTGTTACAGAGTAGTTAGTGGTTTAGCAGTCTTTAAGTGTGGTACTACATTTTGTAAAAGGAGTCAAACCGTGACAATATGAATCCTCAGATTAGCCCTTTTTTTTTCCTCTTGGAAGAAGTAGTTTTAGGTCTTTCACATAATGATGGAACTTACATACTAGTAAAGAGAGGTGTTACTGCATTTTATTGGAGTCCAGCCAATTAACATAACTAATTCTGAATTTGAGAGAATTTTTCAAAATGTTAGTAATGTAAGTGTGTAGAAACAATAACATTTTTGTAATCAAAAGGAAAGTGATGGTTGGCTTTCCATTGAAAAACAATGAAGTCTGTGCTTCAGATTGTGTTCCTATCAATTTGAGGGGATAAATAACTCAGATTTTATTTTTATAGATTTATATGAGATGAAAATATTTAATTACACTGCTGTGGTAATCTTCCTGCTAAGCACAACAAAATGTGTGGCTTATTTTATGATGGATGGAATATTTAACTTTATCATTATATCAATATAGTTGATACTCTTCTATGTGCGTAAATGAAAAAAAAAGGCAATGCAATTTTAAAAATTACTATTTGTTTCATAATTTTGGCCTGGAATTTTGTGTATTCTGTTTACAGTTTTTGTGTCATACTTTAAGCGTTACTGCTTTCCATATCAGGATTTGATAAAAGATTTCTTTTGAAAATAAAACACGTGACAGGGCATATTTCTGTCCTGCCAGCTCCATCTTGAACTACACTCCAGCCACGTACACATTCTAGCACATAATATTTGGGAAGTATTAAGTTAGAGAGAATATAAAATGCTTTGTCATTTAAAGTGAGGTTCTGTTAAATATTCTTTACAGCAGCTTTAAACAGTCCTATCCAGTTGTAGGTAATACAGGTAATACCTAGCCATACTGGCTTCCCCAGAGGTCCTGTGTTAGTCCTGCACTCTCCAGCTACTACAATGTAAATTTTTTTTTTAATCACTGTCAGAAGTCAAATATATTTTGATAAGCTACCGAATGATTTTTTTTTAATGCATGAAAATATCTTCTACTCAGTCAAGAAAGCAGAAGGGCAAGCAAGTCTCAAAGTTTAAATGCCCTTACTGCTGCATTTCTAGCAGAGGCACTCAGTTCCTGTGAGTGTTCTCCACTGACATAGCTGGCACTGTAATTAACAGTGTTAGCTAAAACAAATGCAGAGTGTATGACAAACTGGGATTGGGGAGAGAGTTGTTTTACCATTATTTTGAAGTTCCTGTAATAATTTTAGCAGTATAATTGGTATTAGAGAGGTAAATGTTTTCCATCCTCCTGGATTTTCCTTATTTACCAGTTAAGAGTACTTACAGGTGTCTGCATGTCTTCACTGATGGACATCCTTTCAAATTGGTCAGATGGTGTCTGTCAGATGTAACTTAGAGGCCTAATACAAGCACTGGGGATAGATGTCACTGTGTAGTGACAATTACTAGGTCCATGTGTTATAAAAACACGTTATTAAAAGTGTACTTTGATGAAAACTGCCCTTCAGATTTAAAGACTCTGCAAAGCAGCAGGAAAGATTCTGCTTATGGGAGAAATGAAAGATTGTTTGCTACAAAATACCTTATGGTGAGATGCAATGTAAAGTATTTAAAAATACAAATTCTTCAAATATTGTAATTCAGCAAGCAGTAACATCTTGCAGTATATTTTATAGTACTTTTCCCTACAGAAGCAAAAGCAGATATGTGAATACATACTGATCTAAAATCCCATAGTCCTTACATCCAGGGTCTCTAAAGACCACAGCTGCAGGCTAAAAATACCAATTTTATCTAGTGCTACCATATTTTCCTATAATGCTAGACAGGCAGATGGAGAGGGAGATTTACATTTCCATCCGTGAGAGAATTAGAAGTAGCACTGTTATTTTCTTTTCCTCTGTCTTAATAGAAATTAATGGCTGTGGAAGTAGTGGCAACATAAAATTTTATGTGGATACAACTCTGTATTTTTCAGTATTACATTGCTGCTTTAAAACCAATCACTCTGATCTTTTGCAGCACTTAAAATTCTTTATTGTTTTATTTTTATTATTATTATTTATTTATTAAAATGTCACACAAAATCTTTTTTCTAATAGATTTACAAAGATGATTGTTTCATGTTCTATCAATGAATCATCAAGGCATCTTCTAAGCTTATTAAATGTTACCTTGTATTTGATTACTGTGTTTAATATTTGATACGCATGAACTGAACTGTATATACAGGCTTTAGTTAGGGGGCCTCTTTCATGGAAAGCTTAAAAGCAGATGGTGTTTGTTTATATTTTGTTTTCAACAGAAATAATAAAAAAAAAAGAGCATTTAGTGTTTACTTGTAGCTCATCTACCCCTAGAAATTAAAAGCTTGCAAAGCTGAATAAAATGACACTGTTTTGCAAGAATTAAACTGTACTCCTCCTCCTGTTTAAAGTTCAGCATGCTCCTACACTTCAGAGCTGGCTGTGGACCAATAATAAAGTAATTTTTTTTCCTGGAACTGAAAGGCTGCCTATTACAACAGCAGTAATACTGATAGCATAATCAGCATTTCTTAAGACTGATTTATATCTCTTGTCTGCTGAGTTCACATCATACAGAGATTGTGTATTAATCTGTGCCAGCAGGAGGATGAATTGGCAGTTTCTGTCAATGCAGATGAAATGCTGTGATTTTTAAAAACTAATTTGCATGCTTTAAGTATATATAAATGAGAACAGAATACGGAGTTTGATGGTTATTCGTACATCTTTAAAGTCTTTATATGTAAGTTTCTAGAACTCTTCCCAGCTATAACCAAATCCATATCATGACTGTTTTCCCACCCTGCAGGAAGGCTTCGGTACATCATCACAAAAGAGTATGGTCACCCAGGTGGCTATTTCCATAACTGACCATACAGTCATAAATATGAAATACACGCATGCCTTTGTGTGCATACGTGAAGTCTGAGTAGCTAAAGTCAGTCTTGACCTTTTCACCGTTAATGTAACTAAATCCCACATAATTGTAATTCTTGGTTTAGCATTTTTCCAGTATTGTAGCAATGTCTTGTTGCTGACCATCACATCTACTGGGTTACATGGTCACTTTTTTTTATATTTAACGATCTCTGTGTTGAGTACTTGTACTTGTGGATCTTCTCCCAGTTGAGCTGAAAGGAGAAACAATATCAACTATACTTAATTGTATCAATATTACATGGTTTATAAGATATAAATATAGATATTTATAGAATATAGATATAAAAAACTCTTAGATAAAGATCTAAGAGTTTCTTCTTGGAGCAGCTGTCCAAGTTGGGAGTTTATTTGTCTGCTCTTGCCTGTTTAGTTAAGCGTGTTTGCAACCACAAACCTCTTACGGAAACTGCTTACCATGGGACTAGGATTACCGTAGTATTAGATCTGTATGTGAAGTGACTACATGCTAATTTAAAGGCAGCAACATTAGAGATACTTAAAATCCCAGTCATCCCTTTTCTGTATTTCTTTAAACCATATCTGTCTGGTTTTGCCTTCCCGCATATCTGATGATAGGAGAAAAGTAGTGTAAAAAACCATCAAAACAAAAGTTACTTTTGCTTTTACCTCTTTAATTACAACATTATTTATGACATTTGAACTCTTATTTGTGCCCTTGTTGCCAGGTATGTGATTTGTTCATGCTTTCTTGGTACTTATAGACACTTGTATGCACAGTTGTTTGGGTGTAATGCTGCTGTTGAACTTAGAGCTCAGGGAGGATTGTTCCACTAAAGACAGGTTGGAGTAAAATCACTTTTGTCTTTGCTTGTGATGTACATCTCTTTTTCTGTTAATTTCTGTTATTAAATATGCAGGCTTTAGAGTTTCCAAACCTTGTTTCTTCCCTATTCTGTTTATAGGCAATCCGAAGTTTCCAGGTATCCTTACACACCTTTCCAATGAACCCTGAAGTATGGAAAGAGGACCTTTCCTGGGCAAGAAAACTACAGCAACAGCAAAAAGCAACAAAGACTGAGGCAGTCCAAGCACTGGCAAAAGAAAAAGAGCTTGCACAAGAATCAATCCCAGACTACGACTTTGAAAGTGATGAAATTGTGGCAGTCTGCGCTGCCATTGCAGAAAAGGAGAAAGCTCTTGCAGCAGCTAAAACGGTAGTGATTGTGTCTGCTTCAGGCACAGTAGAGACACTTACTGAGAAGGAAGATTGTCCTACAACTCTGGATGAAACCCTTTTCATCAGAGCCCGATAGGGCAGCCTTATGTTTTGCCAGTACTGTTTTTAAAAACTTAGTGTTATTTATTGTATTGGGCTTGCTTTGGTTTTGTGTTTTAAGCAGTGGGAGAGCCTACAAAAGTTAAAGAATTGAAGTTATTTTCTTTGGTAAATTGAAAAAGCAATTACTTGAGTTGTTGTTCCATCCATATTTTTGGAGAAAGCCAAGAGCTGATTCTAAAAAATCTTATGAACAAATGTAATGTTAAAGTGCTTAACTACATTCTAATAACTGTTTTATCTTTCTGTATATCATAATTTTACAAGTGAATCCCTACATTTTCCCAGTAATTAATAAGCTTTTATTTAAACTCTAAAAGAGAAAGGGATTTTTAAAAATATCTATTTCAATCCTTATTCATTAACGTTATTTATCTTCCAGTTAAAGTGTGAACTGTTCTCTGTTAACAGAAGTCTTTATATTCATTAAGATTACTTTTTCTGTGAGGAAGTTTCATGTGAAGCAGAGATGTATTATTATTTTGCTTTTGTGTATGTGATAGATCTGGCATCTGGTTTGTAGTCAAATGAAACCAGCAGAAACCTTTATGTTGCTCTCATAGGTGAATAAGTTAAACACTTTCTGATTAGGTGAAAAGAAATGCTATACCGAATAAGCACATGAATGCTTAGTTACTAATAAATGTTTCATCAGAAAAAAGAACATTCAGCTGAGGCTGAAACTGGTCTTTCCTTGAGTGCTGTGCTACAGCTCAACGGTGGGAGTTGGAAATAGGTATGCCTGAAGTTTATTGCGTTCAGTGTTTTCTTTCCTGGTGAGGCTAATCTGATAAAGGGAGACAATTTGTTTTCCTACTTCTTAAGACCTGCCATTTAAAGTATGTTCTTAGTGAACCAGTTCTTGAGGGCAGCATTGCCCTAGTCTCCCTTTTTATCCTTTTTGGATTTTGGATGCTGTGGTGAGTATTCACATTGTCTTAACTTAGAGGTGTAACGCAGGAGATTTGTTTAATGTTCATTTTTCTTTAGGGGAAGTTGGCCATTGGTTCTTCACATGGGCAGTTCAGAGAAACAAAGTCAGGCTGTTTCTTCGATGTGCTCTGTGCTGACACTGCTGTCTTTTCATTGTCTTGGAGACATGGTAGAGATGGTCACCTCCTAACTGGACTGGAAAAAATGTCTGCTGAGGAACTCCCACAGAATTCAGGATTGGGAACACATCATTTCACTTGATTTTTATAATATTTTGCATTATAAAAACATTATAATAATAGTTTTGTAGACAAGTGAAACCTTTGGAAATCAGTCATTTTGCATTTTTCATATTTGACTTCTGTTTTCAAAATAACATATTTTTAAAGGAAATAATGTTGCTTGAGAAGCATAGTGATTTTTGCAATAGAATGTGTATTGTAGAAGAAACTGTCTATCTCCAGTCATACTTTCAGCTGAATATCTTTATTTAAGAGGAGACTTACAGTCTTTGGAGATAGTAATGATCCCTTTCAAAAACTTGATTGCCATGTTGTACTTGCAAAAATCAATGAAAATTTAGTAAAATTCTTCCTGAATATATTTTTGTATATGTGTGAATTTTTAGATCTGTGCTTGCACACACACACAAAATTTACCCTTCTTAACATCTCCTGAGTATTCAAAATAGTTACAGTGACTAAAATATATTAAGAAATGTAAAACATCACCATGCTACATTTTTATTTGTTCATTCAAGACTGAATAGGCATTTGATTAAGATACAGTTTGATAGCTAGTTTAAGTTGTCCCTTTTGAAGAATTTCATAATCTTGTTTTTCCTAACGACTTAAATAATACAATCTGTTCAGCCATAGAAGGAGTTAGTATGAGAAGGATTTGGACAGATTTCTTCAACGAAGAGTCATTTTCTGGCTAGGAAAGGAAATGTTGTAAGAAGCTGTAAGGTGTGTTTTCACTTCGAAGGAGCTTGGCTATAATCCAACACATCTTTTCTTTCTTTGTGCTTTATACTTCCGTCAGTGTTATGTATTTACTCATACAGGAAGGACTGCCTCCCTCTTTTCAAAAGTCTATCACAGAATCTGTTTCTACTGAAATGATTCACAAAATTCCTATTAACTTCAGCAGTGCTGAACCAAACAAATGGAGGGGTGTGCACCTACGCCACCAGCCAGAACAGCCATGCTGGCTTTGAGGGGTGGTTGTTTCCATCACTGGTAGTAAATGTGTTTTCCTTCTGATTAGATCAGGTTATGAATTCTAGGTATTTTCAGGACCATAGTGTCTTGTAAAGCAGATACATTCTCTTGACACTGTTATTCTCAAACTGGGAAGCAAGTTCAAAAATTTATGATTTCAACATTGTTTTTTGTACAGTAGGCCATGTTTTGCATGTATGGGATTTTTCGGATCTGTTTGAATAAAATACTGACTTCTCTGCTGCTTAGTGATGCCTGTTTATTCGTTTGGTTGTAACAAGAATGAGGGTTACCATTGACCATTTTAGAATATTACTCATTTAATCACTTGGCTGCTTCTGTCTCTGGTGAACATGTCAATGTGTTATAGTAAAAAAAAATATCAAAAAACACATCTCAGGAGAAATGTTTAATAAAAGGTAGTGCCCAATGTTTTTAAACCTCTCAAGGGTATCCAAATGAGAGAGACCCAGAGGAGAAAGCCGTTGTTATCAGAAATAGGATACCTGTGAAGTACACTCCCACTTTGCCAGTAGGAATTTATTTTTATTGTTCTTCTTCATGACTACTGTCAGTGGCTGCAGTAGCTTCCATGTGTTTGCCTGCCACAGGAATCATATATTAAAATGCTGAAGTGTTGCAACATCATTACAGAGGAAATCTCAACAATAGTAGGTTAGGTTGATTAATTTTGCTTAATTTAAAATGTATGGTTAAACATTTAAATATTTTTCCCTTTAATCCCTTTATATCCAGTGGAAAGAAATACACAGCCTCAGAGGGCCATTAATATACACTGTGTTAGATAAGTATCTTAGAATGAGTTGAATCAGCCTCCCAAGGTGCCTAATTATTTCCACTGACTACAAAGGAAGCTGAAGGTGACTGATTGGCAGACGACTTCAAATGCTGAAAAAAGGGTGGAATTAATCTGTCCTATAGATGGAGATAAGTATCTTTAAAAAACTAAACCTAGATTATACTCAGAGAGAATAAATCCTTTGTGACAGTACTAGAGGTTTAAAGAAAGTACGAATCAGATAACACATCAGTGACTCAAATTTGTTATTACTGTAAGAGACTGGATTTTAAAAGTAGTTAGAGGGGAAAAAATTAAATGTAACAGTTTCCACCATGCTTCTAGTTCCTGAAAGTTGTCTTTGAATATCTGTTGGTGTTGGGGATCAAGATGAGAGAGGTAGCACTGGAAACTTATTGGCCATACAAGGTAAATACTCTCCAGATCCTAAAACCAAGGGGAAGGAGTTAAAAACTAACGTTAGGAGCAGGTGCTCTCTTAATTTATTTTGAGGTCATATAATAGCTGTAAAACTAAAATAAGCGTAGTTAGGACTGGGACACAGGAAAGCAGAAGCATGTGGGCTTGGTTTATTGGCAGGTTGCAGACACCATGTGTTTGTTGTAGGTCAGTATCATATTAAGATCATGTTCTGGAATGGAGTCCTTGGCCTGTGGTATCTCCAGATAGGGCTAGTTCAGAAGCAGGAGGAGCTGATGAGCCTGGATGATTGCTGGATCCTGCCAGATGTGATGGCCTGTTTTTGAGGGCTGATTTTCTAAGATCTGCAACTCTAGGAGCTCTGAAGGATGTCGAGGGTAAATGATCAAGGGGAAAGATCAGCAGTGGGCAACGAGTTGACCCTTTGGGTTCAGAAAGCAGGTGATTGAGACTTCAGTTGGTTTCCAGATCCAGTGAACCTGGCATGTCTAGAACAAGGTCTAGGAGTGGGAAGGTCTGGTGGTATTTAGTAGCTCTAACAGTACATCTGTCTTAAGTCGATTTGCAGTTGTCTCTTGGAGCAGAACTAAAAACTTCGTAGAAAGCTTCTTGGTCAGGATGTTGGCTGGTGCCTTTAGAAGACAGCAGATTACACTAAATTTGTTAGTGCTTTGACGTTGTGCCTATAGCACTGATTGGGGTTGGGCAGCAGTAGTGTTGTGGTCAGCAGGGATGTAAAAGCTTGATTTAAAACAGGATCCTACTGCCCACCCTTATAGTCCAAGCCTTCCGTCAGTACATTCAATACTCTAAACCTGGGCCCAGTCATAATTATTGGTCAGAGATTCAAGTTAATCTACAGGTTTTCACAGAAACCACCGTGTCCTACAGATAGTAGCTGTCATCCTGCCTGTGGTGGGTAGATTCTCTAAACTGCGGCACAGGACAGGGGCTTCAATTGAGTTAGGGCTGGGGTTTGGGGCTTGGTAATGGGTGGGAGGTCTAGCAGTACCCCTGAGTGGGAAGAGTTCTGGGAAGTGGTGGTCTGGGAGGTGTGGGCAGGACAGGCTGCTGGAAGGGAGGGAGTGGGGCTGCCAGTCACAGGACTACCAGGACAGAGTCAGGGAGATAAAATTTTGGTATGGAGAGTTTTTGAATGGCAAATTAGTGCATTTGCTGTGAACGCAGAGGACTGGGGAAGGTAGATGCAGGTGTGGAAGACAGGCTGTTTCAGGGGTATATAGATCTCTGAGGGCCGGGAGTGGAAGGGAGCTATTATGTGAGAAGGGAAGCCCTTTAGAACATACCAAAACTATTCATAATATCTAGCAGGGTAATAACTTTTTAACTTCCACATGGCAAATTAATCTCTACAAACTTGTAGCTTTATTTTACAAGACTTGTTATGCTCAGGGAGGCTGAGGGAGATAATTCAGTAATGTGTTTGTGGTCAGCATGGAAGAGGGTGCCAAAGCTGAGTGGGACTGTCGGGCAGGTGAGGGAGTCGTAATAGTCTGTCACCCTAAACAAAGGCACACTTGCCCAGTCCTTTTAGCCAGGCTACTTCTGAATGCCCATCTGTGTTTGCAACAAGGCAGTAGAGGTGCGCGCTGCCATCGAGTTCTGGCAGGCAGTTCCAGTTTTGCTTAGGAGACTTCGTAATCTGTGGGCTGGCTGGGAATCCTTGAGTTCAGTACTGAGGGTGTTAGTGTTGATGATGTTGTGTGCTGTGAATCCAGTCCGCTACTGACACGCCAGCAATGCTGTGGATAGGAGGAACACCTTAGGCTTATCGTATGTGTTTGCTAAGGGAAGCTAGAAGGTCAGGTACTTAAAATGGTCTATTTTTACCTAAAGCTGTTCCAGACCACATGTATTTCTCATCAGTAATGATAAGAAATAATAATTATAATTTTAATAGAATAATAAAGTAAAAAAAAATTTAAAAATAATAAGCCCTTGCTTATTCAGATACTTACTATACCCTGTAGATCTTTAATTCTCTCATTGCATACAGTACCAGTAACACTGGTGTGCTGCTTTGGGCCAGCTACAAAGGTGTGGTCCAGTATTGGTATAGGTGGTGTATCTGCAGGTGGCAGTCCCACCTTCCTGCTCCACAAGGTACTGCATCCTGTCTTGGGACGTACGATGAGTGTATTCTTTTGTTGGTCACTACTAAGCAACAGACCATAAGACCCCAGTTAAGTGGCTTAACTGCAAAGAATTCAGGCAGATCTTTCTTTGTAGCTGTAGTAGGAACTTGAGTAATATTGTTCTTCAGCTTAACTTGTGGAAAAGCGGCTACTGCTGCAAATATTTGTGCAGAGATTTAACTTCAGTTTCTACTTGTATCAAGGCAAATATGCTCAACTGCTCCCCTGCTGAAGGAAAATAATGGAGCAGGCCTGAGTTTTAATTAAGTGTAGGGTTTTTTTTGTTTGCTTATTTGCATGAAGAATTTTCATGGCTCTATGTCAGTGCTCCTGGGGACATTTTTGAAGATGGCTGCCTTTTGCTGATGGTGATTGTTCTGTGGTGTTTTGGAAACTTATAGAAAAAAGTATGTTTTGACAGCAGCTGCATGCAGAATGGTCCATGACAGGAGGCTTGTTAAGGTGAAGAGTTGGCACTGAATGGCAGACTCGTATAAACTGCTGAGATCAAGCAGAACATTTCCATTTAATTGTGATCTCCAAAATTACTTTGGTCAGTACAACTGCTTAAACATATCAACATAAGGCTCAAGATTACAATAAAGCATTTCACATGAAAACACTTTAAGCAGCATAACATGCTTAGCATTTGACAAAACATCCTCCAAATACCTATACAGAATTATTTTGATAAACAGTGTTTCTGGAACAAGATCTAACCCTTACAACATAAAACACAAAACTCTTTTTGTCAGTGGTTAACAGCTTGTTTTGGTGATGTGTTTGCCATTAAAACTCTAGGAACAAATGATTTTCAAGGGCTGCAAGACCAGGATATGTTTCTACATAACCTATACTTTAAAATGAAGATTCTGCTTCCATGGTTTTGTACATTTATTTGATGGAGTATCAGATTACACATTCATAAAACTCTATTTACTATTTAAAGTAGAATGATAAATGTTATGAAAAAATACCTTTATTACATCAGTGATGCTTTAACTAAAGTGAATATTAAGACTATTAACCAGGGGTTGAAAGTTTTAGGCCCTGATATTGAAAGCATTTCTATATGTCCTTAACTTTATAGGTAAGGAGTCTCCCTGGCAGCAGAGGGACTACTCTGATGGGTGATGTTAAGTGTGTGCCTAAGTGTGTGCAGAATGTGGGCCAAAGTACTCGGAGAGGCGCGGATGTGTTATACAGAGAATCATTCTCAGCACATAAATAAAATCTGGCTTTTTAGTATGTACATACACTGAAAAGGAATATTCTTAACTGAAAGGATGTTTCTTTTTCTCTCATAAAGCGCACATATTCCCCTTTCACTCAGAAAGTGCTTATGTATTCTCAGCCAGAGAATTACCTCAGCTGTGAATCTAGCATGGACAACAAATCTAAACCAAGAATGTCTTATCAGCAGGAAATACTGGGGGGAGAGAAGGCTGGCGATCATTTCTATATACCTTGTATTAATAAAAAACCTTCTCATAGAGAAGAATAGACTTTTAAATATTTTCAATCCTGATATATATACAATGGTAAAAATTCACATTTTCATGCTTTAGTGAGACACTTTAAAATCCTGCCCCAGGCAGCTCTCAGAGTAGCTGTGTCCAGTTCCTAGCAGCTGCCTCACATTCAGCTCTAGTACCAGAGGCTTAAACTCTTGATAGCTGAGTAACCACGGGGAGAAAAAACACAGTTCTACCAGATTTGGAAAGGGAAAAAAAGAAAAAAGAAAGTGACGGGTCTTCCTATTTCCAGAGGCCCAGTAGCTCTCTTGTGGCCCAGACCAAGACAAGGCAGTTTGTATTTCCAGTCCCATTAGACCTGCCTTGTAACACTTCTGATGGCAGGGCCCAAGTGCAGTGTCTGTTCCATGCAGTCCTCAGTAGTCTAAAAGAAATGTACCCATCACATGGCAAGAGAAAAATAGCCCTTTGGAGCACAGCTGATCCCCTCTCCCCTTGAATAGGCAGAAAACCTATCTATTGCACCAGTTTTTCCAATATATCAGGAAGTATCCCCAGGGTTGATGCCTTTCACGGCTATCTATATACACTTTTCTGATAAATTCAATGTCTCTGTGGGAAAGGTGACCTGGAGAGGGCTGCCCTTGGATGTAGAGCTAGCCCCGCCACCAGAGCTTTCATTCACCAGGAAGACGCTTTCAGAGTCCTGCCCCTGTGAAGAGTCCGAGGTCTCTGAGCTACGCAGTGTCCTTACTGATGTGGTGTCAGACTGAGCCAGGCTGGCACTGGGGCCTGGAAGCAGCGCGCGACCCCCAGCACTGCTTTCACTTAACTCCGGAGGATAGAGCAGCGTTTGCGAGGTGCTGCTGATCTCCCTCAGCTCACGGGATATGAAGGAGGGTGACTGACTTGACATGGCAGAGGAGGTCCTGTGGCCATCCACACAGTTGAAATTGCCCCCCGAGTGCTGCCTCCGAGCCCCTCCAATGCGGCAGAAGAGGCACTTGATCTTCTCAATGGCTTTGCTGAGCACAGTCTTGCGCAGGAGGATGTAGACCCACGGGTCCAAAATGGGGTTCACAGAGGCAATGCGGATAGCTTGCAGGTCAGGGTTTTGCCTCACATCCCTCACTGATTCCGGCTGGTACAGCTGGTTCACGAAGACACGGACCTACCCGAGGAGATGGGGGAAGAGAAAGACACAATTATATCAAGAAATCAAAGTTTACATTTCGAAGCAGAGATCTAGAATCACTACTGTGAGCTACGACAAGAGAAGAGGCTGGCAAAGTCAGGCATCTCAGATTGGCAGCTGACAGTTTATTTTTGGAAATAGCAAAAAAATCAGAGCAATGAATCTGCTGTAAATTGGCTTTCTTTGTAGAGGTAGGAAAGGAATGGATCTTTCTCCTCCTTCCCCATATAATTAATCCTTGAACGTCCAACTTTTGGCTGTTTTTAAAAATTCCTTTTTCCTGATAGAACTCAGGAGCAAAGCTATAGACCTGTATCCTGCTTCCTTGGTATACCTTGAGTCTTATGCTACCTGCAAAGAGGTATCTGACTGAGACACCTGGAAAATCAGTTCTTCTAGCAGAGGTCTAATAATTGTTTAGAAACAAACTGAAACACATATTATAATCCAAGTACACTAGACTCTGGCAACAGGACCAGAGCTATCAGCTCCCAAGTTTAGAAATGCACTTTGCTGGTACCTGTCCTTACTGGAATTGTTTGTTAACCCCTCAACTCTTTGCTTGCTGCAGCATGGATTGGGGGCGGGGAGGGGGGGGGAGAAGGCCCCCCAGCTAGGAGATTCTTAATAGGTCAAGGTGAGGAGATGATTGCACCACTAGATTGAAGTGCTCTGCTCTCCTACATGACCAAGCATTTTGGTTCTACTTAGAAAAACATAAAAATAATGATGAAGTTGTCAAGAATTTAAGATGTTGAAGCTGCTGCAGGACATGGCTATTTAATTAGCAATTTTAGTTTATCATGCACAAAACTTAAGACTAAAGGATCCTGTCTTCTACACAGAAATGTCTTCTTCAGCTTCTTCCTTTGAATCCAAGAAAAAAACAAGTAACATCGTCCCTCTCCTGGTTTAGAAGCCACTTTTGTAAATGCTACTGTGAGTAAGGCACAGTCCAATTTCTTGATATCAATTGTTATCTTCCCAGTGTCACTAAGGAGGATGGCATCTTACCAGTTGGTTATGTTGATCAGTCTCAAGTAGCTGTTCCTCCTTTTAGCAGACCTATGTAGTGTCCAATTATAGGAAGGCCTAGGAAATCCACTGAAAAGAACTGATAAGGGAAGATGCAGTTTTCTTCAGATTCTTTAAGATAAGTCAAAATAAATCCCTTAATTATCTTATCTGACACAGTAGATATCTTGTAGCAAAATTATGAGGTTTTTAAATCCCAAATCCTTGACTCTTGAAATGAATCAAGTCTTGCCTAGCTAGGAGGTTACAGACAAGGGGGCAGACAAGCATTTAAATAAATGAGCCAAGCTAGAACAGCTCTTTTCAGCCATTTTTGTTAGAAGCTCTGCATGTGAAGCCACCCAAGTCTGGTGGAAAATTTCACAATTCTGTTCGGAGAAATTTTCCTGCAGCAGGGCAATGTGGTGGAATTCAGCTCGTCAGAATTCAGAGATTGAGTGTGCCCCAAAAGCTACCAATGAAGTATGTTTAATATAACCCACAGTCCTTCTTCAGAAGTCCTATGCATATAGCCTCTCTCAAACCATCTGTCAAACTGATGATGGCGTACATTTTCTTTCTCAGTACTTTATGGGTTACAAAACCTGCCCACGGAATTCAAAATATGAGAAAAGCCTGAAATTATTCAGCAATATAACGATCCAAGTTTTATTCTCAGTTACTTTCCTAATGATCTGTAACACTGAAGATGCCTTTTTGACAACTAACTTCTTGATCTTATTTTTCTGTTAAGCCAAACATGCCATCGAAGTACTTCAAAGAGTATTCCTATGCATATCGAACTTATTTTTATGGGTTTTTCTTTTATTGAGCCTTACTTGCTTTAAATTTTTTTTTCACTATTTGTAGTATATTAGCCTCCTACCCGACACCCATCGCTACACGATTCATGGCCGAAAGGAGGCCAGAATTTTTCAATACCTACAGTTTGGCTGGCATTCACTGACGGTTCCTTAAAAATTCCCTTAGTTAAACTCCCGCCCCAGCCGCTGCCGGGGGCGCGCGGGGGCGCGCGGCTCCCGCCTGACGCGCCGGCACCTCTCCTCAGCGCCCCGCTGGGTGGCGCGGGCGCCCCGCGGAGGCGCCACGGCCGCCGCCGCCGCCGCCGCCACCTGCCCGGCCGGCAGCAGCCCCACACGCGTCTCACAAAATCGCGGCAGACTGGACAGCGTTTTGCTCGTTCGGGAAGGACGAAGCTCAGTAATACGCAACTCTGGAAACGAAGCAGAGACCGCGGCGCTGGGGGGGCCGGCCGCCCGCCCCAGGGGCAGCCGCCGGTTGACTTCGCAGGTGGGGAGAAGTGGTGTGACTCGGGGTATCAGCTTGCGCAAGGAAGGCGCCTGTTAGCGACACCGGTGCTGACCCTGAAACACTGCAGTCGGGATCTCTGAACCTGGAAGGCTGAAAAATAAGTTGACACCACGTAGCCTGGCATCGGCTAAAATCTGTTCTTGAAATACCTATTTGACTATTTGTGTGAGATTCTTTTCCCCTCCAAAATGATAAAAGGTCAAATGTATAATTATACAGAGGTCAAATATATAAATATACAAAGTTCAAATTTCCCCAGGGGATTTAACCTGTGCTTTAACAACGTTTCATTCCAAATGCTCCTTTTCTTTTTCTTTACTGGGATTTCCTTATGTGGGGGAATACACCCTGAAAGTGGGTAAATGGTCTATGTACGTGAACAGTTGATCAATGGACAGGTACCTGCCCCGAGAGCCAGGAGTTCAAAGGACAGCGCTGAGGGAGGGGACGCCTTCCAGCAGCTTATACAGCTAAATGCAGTCGTTACCAGGGATATTAGAGGTGTGACAGGGAGGGGTATGTGCTGATAAATTAGTCGAGATCACAGAACCAGAAGGCATGCTCTGAAGACAGCTGAAGTACACAGTCCAACTTCAGAGGCCTGACTTTTTTTAAAAAAAAACAAACTTGGAGCTATAGTTACACATCAGTGATTTAATAGTGTGATTGTTCTTTTGATAAGCAGCACATGATACTGCGGTACCTATTTCACCTTTCTCTGTCTACCTGGAAGACTTTATGGAAGACAAAAATGTCTTTAAGCACTGACTCTGTGGCTGAAAAGGACAATCACTAATGGCACAGTGCAGCTTGCTTTATGCAATCTCTGTATGCCTTATTTCCTTTCGACAGAAATGCGGCATGTTTAGGCTAAAGATTTATAAAATGGATCTATTTAGTAAAAACTACGGACTGTACAAAACTGTTTGTGCTTTGCAGAAAGGTCTCATGTCTTTTATTTGAAGCTTCCCAGAATGTCAAATGCATTTATCAATTCAGACCTATTGCTGGGATTACATCTTAATGACAATGAAGTAAAAATAAATCTGTGTTGGGATGTCAGTCTTACAATTTCTTTACATACTGCTGAAACAGCATTTACTAATGTATCATCTACAAGAACACAAGAGATGCGTCCTGTTTTGGCTACAAGTCTTCTGTTGCAGGAGGTAGCATGGTAAAGGATATTGCCTTGCATCTTCTAAGAAAGTGCTGAGGAAGTGGAATCTACTACTAAATTAGCTAATGTGATGCTTGAATTTGTGCAATTTGAAATCCTAATTAAAGAAAGAAGCAACCTAGAACAATTCAAATCTCAGAAGACTGAGGTTTTTGTTAGCTTTGTAGCTGTAGAATTCAGGCAATATATCTTAAAAGAACTAGCAGCTCGTTTGCAATTCTGTTAAGAAGCATGTAGCTCCAAGGTATGTTGAGTTTATGTGCTCAAGCGATAGGTAGGATCAGAGTCCTGTTTGCTCCTTTTCCTTTTTACTAACTGCAGGCGCAAATCATGATTTCTAATCCTATACATTACTATATAGCGACCTGTATAGTTACAGTCACACCGGTAATTGTCTTCATAGCTTCCACCTGCCCTCACAATCTCCCCACATACTGATAGGATAAATTTAAAACCGTACAGTAGTAAGCAGGAACAAGTTTTTCAGCTCTACAAGCCAATAACCTTTGCCCTTCAAGGGCTTGGTGTCTGCTTGGTATCCACTCCACCGCTCAAAAATCATGTCTGCCACCTTGCTGTTGCCTGGAGGCAGTCCCTGATACTTAAAGAGAAAAGTCAAAATCAACGAAGCCAAAAGAAAATCCAAACTTTTAAAGCAATTAAACATTAAGTTAGAAACTCCTCATTATTTCATACAATCAACCAGAGGTACACCCTGAAACACTATTTTATTTTCCACTTCACCGTAATTTAACCACCATATTCAGTGGTCAGGATCAGAAAAAGATCACGCACTTAAAAATCTTAAGGGTATCTGACAGACTGCTAGAGTGAATTACAGATTTAAACAGCGTGTGCCTATTTACTCTTGAGTTTGTTTCATTTTTTTAAAGGCTGGATAATAATTTTTACTCTACTCTTGACAAAATTCCTCCTAATATAATTTATACCCTACTTTTAACTCCATCCAATTCTGTTTTATAAAAACTCACTCTATTTTAAAAGATGAGATAACAAGTCTGGAGTGCAGACAAGAGTCAGCACGCTATTTATGCATTTTCCTTACTTAATTTTTAAACTATTGTCCGATTCTTCATGTCTTTCACATCACTTTCTGCACAGTGAGAACACATCAGCTTATATCAAAAATTTCCTTTCAGTAATGTTTTTTGCTCAACTTTCCTTTCTTTGATAAATTTGATCAGCCTTCAGTTCTGTCAAGTTAATTCAGCATTTTGCACAATCCCCATAATTTTATTATAGTACTTGTTGTCACTGTAAAATTCTGCTGTTTTTATGAATAAATCATTAGGACACTAAACAATCCTAGTTGTAAACTGAGTGCTGGAGCACCTCATTATTAAAAAACTGCTGTTCTCTGTGACTCAGCTTGCTGTTCTTTAACTGCCTTTTAAATCAAGGCAAGCCTTTGCTTATTATTTCAGGGCTATTTAATGTTTTAAGATTTGAAAATTTTTTGTCAAATGCTAGTAAGCGTAGCCTGCTAAACTATTTTGTTACATTGTAAAAGTGTTTATTCTAAAATGTTAGGTGTTTAAATCTGTCTTTCAGAAGTTGCTTTGCTTTGACTTAAGTGATGGTTTATTCAGCTGAAATCACTAGTAGGAAGTCAGCTCATCAGAAAACTTTGGTCACAAAGCACCCTCTGAGCTTACTTTGTGCATCTGAATCATGCTGCCACCACCACTTTACCACTTGCATGTTCTTGCTGACTGCCAGGCTGTCCTGTTATAGATGAGCCTTTCGCTCAGTGAGGGCTCCCTAAAACTCCCAAGTCATGAAAATGTCTATATTACTGATTCACCTATTGCTGCTGGTGGGTCTTCCTAGGGATTTATACCATGAAGATGGCAATCCTCTGAGTTTATATCTGAATTCTTAACCTCAGCCTATGTAAAACCAGAGGGCTTAATATGGCAGCATACACTGCAGTACATCATGGCATAAAGAAGCATATACAGCTGTAGCTTATTCCCGCAGGAGAAGGCAAATGACTTATAGAAGCTACTTAACAATGAAGAAATTTAACCACATTGAACACTGTGATGATATGTATATACGTGGTTGGGTTTTTTTTAGAAGAAAGCTTCCTTTTTCTCTTAGTCATCCATCTAAATGAAATTACAGTCTCTTACCTCATATTAGACATAGAGAAGACACGCTGCTTTAGCAAGGAAAAGCTAACTTATGTGAGCACTCCCAAGATAACACTGTGCCTTTATAAGCAGCAAAATCAAGGTCTGAGAGAGCTACACAACTTCATGACCTGCACCTTCACATACCTTCTGCTATATACCAGTTTTTCACCAGCTACTGTTTAATAAACCTTTTGCCCCACTTGGGTTCATTAATTTTAACTTTAATCAACAATCCAGTTCTCTTCCTGGTAACCCCTCCCTCTTAATTCCCCCCCCCTTTTTTTTTTTTAATATTCTGTAAAAGACTTAAGTCCATCAGCTGATACCCTGTATCACATTACAATGCTGTCTTTATTCCCAGAATATATTTTCTGCATTTACCAGCGTTTCTTTTGAAAACACTATATTGCTCTTTTCTGAAGTAGCTGTTATAATTTGATTAATCTAGTATTAAGTACTGTCAACCCACAGTACTGTTGGGGTTTTTGTTACTCCATGCCCTGGTGCCTCCCAGTGCAGCAAGTCGGCTTACCCCTGCAGCTTCTGGAGCTGGACTGCAGGGCAGGTCGTGTGCGGTTCCTCCATCTAATGCGTGTGCACCTCCCCTGGACACCCTGTGTGCAGCTCAGACAGCACCTCTCGACTTTTCATATGTCAAGCAATGAACGCACAGCACCATGCTCAGTCACGCCATGGCGCAACACAAAGTGACAATGCTGAAGGACAGGAGAGTGCCTTCGGCGACAGCCGGGGTGCTGGTGCTCCAGCATAGCCACGCTTCACTGGCTCCTGTTTATGTTAGCAATGAAGCAAAACTGTCTCAACCCTTGCAATTACAACTCCTCTGAAGCAGGGGAGTGGACTCACTGACCTCTCGCGTCCCGTTCACATGTACTTCTCTAAACTTCATTACCGTGGTATATGCAATTTTTTTTGCACCCCTGGCTGGCCAGCTATATTTCAGACACATTGTACCCCTCAGTGACAGAGGGATCACTCTACTGACAATAAACACACTTAAAACAATCCTTCTAAAAACACTTTCTGTCTAACAACCACTCCTTGGCCCCCTACGCTATGTTTTAGAAGGTGACGAATAAGCCAAGCCAGCTATTTGTTTAAAGTCTCTGAGCCAGAAGAGAAGTTTGCCAAGTTTTATTATGGTGGGTGGCATGCAAGAACTGAGCCTTCAGCTGGTGGTTTTTTGTTTTGTTTTGTTTTTTTTGTCTTCCTTGGAGATAAGGTGGAGGAAGTGAAATAAATGGATCCTGCACGTTCAATTCAATGACATTAATTGTATCGGCCATTTCAGAAAATTAGCAGATGGTTAGTGGTAATGTTGTCTGACATTTTGGTATGATCTCTAGGTTTATGTGGGCCATATTCCTCCAACTCTCATTTAACTGAGAATTACACCGATGGGTGGTTCCACTGACTTTACTCCTCCCCCAGTGGGAAGCTGGTGGAGGGATCTAAGAGTGTGAGATCTACCCCAGAGCAGTGGGTGAATCCCTCAGGAGGGGAAGCTTGGCTCAGGTGTTGGGTGTGAAGCACTCTGTGTGTCCCTGGTGCCAAGTGAATAGAGCTCTCTCCTCCTTCCACACATAAAGGACCACTGTACCCTTCGGCAACAGCGTACACATTTTAAAAACACAATAAACATCCAGAAATGCAGGCCAGACCCAAACCTCACTCATCACAAATTAATTTTGGAAGTGAACTTCAAAGTGCCTTTAGCTCTCAGTAAGATTTTTGCTATGTGGATTCCAGTTAAACAGTGGAAAAAATATTGAGAATTTTTGGCGCTGTATTTTAACCAATCAAAGGAGGCCAGGACTTGGGATAAGCATGCTTCTTTTCTTGTAAATATAAATCAGTGCAGCTTTCTCTCACCATGCATGTATGCTAACAGCCTTTAAGTTATAACAGTTTGCAGCACCAGCTAAATAGGAGTCTGTCCTACGGGCACAGACTAGGAGGAGAAAAGACTCAGCAGTGCAGGTGATGGAAAAGAAGAAGGGTTGCAAAACGTTACTCACCACCAGAGGAATGGAGCAGATGACCACCACCAGGGAAGTGGCAATGAGCAGAATAACCATCTGGATCTCTGCTCCGGCCATCCGACGGAAGCTCCGGCGTCTGCGAAAGTCAGATAAACGGCTGGAGGTGGCGTCTGTCCCCAAGGATGTGCGTCGCATGAACTGGCGGTGCATGCGAATGAGGGCCACGCACACCAGGATGTTGCAGATCACGGTGACCATGATTAGGAAGGAGCTGAAGCCAGCATACATGTAGGAATATGCCGCATGAGTGGCCTCCTTTGCTCGCCAGTCTATGAAACACCAAGTGTCAGGGTACTGCAAGGTAGATTTGCCAAGCCCCATGCTGGGGAGGGCACAGAACACCACATTGGAAGCGTAGATGGCAAAGAGCGTGAGCCCTGCCAGCTTCTTGTCTACATAATGGTTGTAGAAATAGGCATGGTTGATGGCCAGGTACCTCTCTATAGACATGGCACAGATAATACTGAGGCCGGAGAGTCCAAAGAAGAGGAGAATGAAGGAGCTGTACTCACATAGCGCTGGTCCTCCTGGCCAGCGGTTCTGCAGGTAAGTGGCGATAGTGACCGGACTCACCAGGCAGGTCCCCAGGAGGTCAGTGACCGCCAGCCCGCAGACCAGCGTGTAGAAAGTGGTCTCCTTCTGCTCCTTCCGGGACTTGCAGAGCACCACGATGGCTATGAGGTTGCCCACCACACCGAAGATGAACATGACGGTGGGGATGGTGGGGGGCTGCCCGCCGTCGGCCCCGCTGGCCGTCCCGTTGGCGGAGCCGTTCGCAGGTGGCATGGTGGTGGGGTCGAAGGACATGATGCCCGCGCTGCCGGTGGGGAGTCGAGCGAGGCGAGAGCGGGTCCAGAAGAGAAAGGCAGAGTAAGGGAGGGGAGAGGGTCGTCTGGTGTGGGAATAAAAACTCAAACGAGGGAGAAGCGGGGGGAGAGGGGAATGCTGTATTTTAGATAAGAAAAAAAAAAAAGTCCTAAAAAGGAGCCGAAGCGCGGTGCTGTCCGGCAGCGACCGACTGCGGCCGGGGGAGCCGGGGCTGACTCTTCCTGCCGCTGCCCTCCCCGCGCAGACCGCAGCGCTCCGTCGCCCAGCCCGCGAGGGGATCGGGGCGGCCCGAGCGCGGAGCCGAGCGGAGCCGCCTCACCGCCTCTCGCACCGGCGCCGGGGAGGGCTCAGCGCGGCGCTGGGGCGGCCCTGGGCAGGCGGCCGTCGGCTCCAGGTGCCCCCGGTGGCGGCGCGGAAAGGTGCCGTAGCGCGGTGCCCGCCGCTCATCCCCTCCCGCCGGCCGGCGGCGCGGTGCGGCGCGGTGCGGCGCGGTGCGGGGCACGGGCTACGTCTCACTCCCACCGACGCTCCCGCCGAGTTTCGCCGCGGAGGGCGGAGGCGGCGAGAGCAGCTCCCGCCGCTCCTCCCCGCCCTCGCGCCCCATTGGCCGCCGCGCGGAGGGCAGGTTGCGCGGGGCCGGGCGCGGACGCCTCCGCCCGGGGCTGCCCGCGGGGCGAGGCGGGGCGGGGCGAGGCAGGGCGGGCGTGAGGGGAGGGCGGGCAGCGGCCGCGCCGGGGCTGTGACGGCCGGCGGGGAAGGGCTGCTCGCACCTTCCCCTGCCGGGCAGCGCCGCGGGACGGGCGCTCGGGGCAAGCCACCTTTACCGAGGAGGTGGCGCGGTGGAGCCGGGCCCGCCATGCTCCGACGCGGAGCGCTGGCAGGGTCTCCTGTTACCCCGGGGAAGGAAGGGGCTGGTGCCCCAGAGCCTCGCACCGGCCGCCGGCTCAGCGGTGGCAGCTGGTAGAGGCAGCGGCTGTGCCGTTTATCGCGAAGATAAGCGCCGGTGCAGCGAGGCGGTACCACAGGGCTCGGCGGCTGGCGGCGGCCGCGCTTGCATCAGGTGAGCATGCCTGGTGTCGCCGCTGCCAGGGAGATCTTCTGGTGCGCTGCCTGTGTCGGGCCTCTGTCAGTGAGGTTACCAAACACAGGAAGGGCGTGTGTATGTTCGAGGGAAGTGTTTATATGTTTAAGAACTTGTTTTGTCTTGACTGTGAGAAGATCACGTATGAATTGGAAATAGGGTTACGCTTGCTGGCAAAGCTTCAAGATTATAGTTCTGTCTTCAGCCGGGCTGGTGGAGGGACGGCAGTCACTTCTATGCGATGCCGGCCTGGCAGCTTTCACCCCAGTGGTGGTGGAGTCCCTAGTCCAGAAACGTCCACAAAACCCTACCACTGCAACAGATACACGCATGGGTCTTTCTCCTGGAGGGGAAAGTTATTAGTGGCCTGAGCTAATGCTGTTGGGTCAGAGATGAAGCTTCATGCCATCATACTGGATTGGACAGGTGGTGTAACATCCTTTCTCCTACACGATGTGACATCTGTTGCTACAAAGGCCACAAAACCTGTGTCCTGAAGAGTGACATACATATCCTTACAAGAACCTCTTCTCTGACATAAAGGGAAAATATATTGTAAACGTTTGATCTTTGTTCAGTCTTACTATTCCCCCCCCTCTCTTTTTTTAAGCCTGTGGAAGTGATGCCTGTGGACTTAGTAGCATTTGATAAAGTAATGATAATGTCTTGCCATACTGACAGCAAAGGTACTGACAGAACAAAATACATTAGAGAACAAGTGTGTAATGTGGGAAAGAGAATGGGGTTTCAGTTTTCAATGCTGTATAAGCAGACATGAAGAAAAAAGTGATTTTTTTAAATTTGATCAGCAATGTTGTTACCTAACTGCTTTGAAAACCAACATTCAGTTTTAGAAGAAATAGTTTTGAACTAATGCATACAGAGATAAATGATAGTAGTTGTGGTGGTCTGGTCTGCTCAGAGAAAATAAACAGAACTTTTTTTTATGTTTTCCTAGTATTAGAAGCTCTTTATCTTTTACAAAATTGGAAAATCATTCCACCACAAGCAAAGAGCTACATGTGGGAGTAGAGATTGCTCAATTAGATTTGCTTAATTGTCAGAAGCAAATTATAAGTACTTCAAAATACTTTCAAAAGAAAGCACAGCACAAAGGTTGTTTTTTTCATATCTTTAAAAAGTTTTCTGGCTGTTCCAGGAAAGATGACCCAGGTACAGACCAAGCTCTGAATTCAGCCGGTGTAATTGCACATGCTTTCTCAATAGTCCTTCTTTCCTACACTGAGAGTTTGATGCTCTGGTATTAGAGGCCATAATGTGGGATTAAGTTAACATGGGTGCAGCAGTCATTACTAGTATGGGAAAAGAATTACCTTGCTTCCCTGAAGCGGTGCAAAGGTTTTTAATAACTAAGGGCAGAGGAAATGGTCTGTGTTTCTTTGTCGTGGCCTTTTTTTACTTTTCACATCTGCAGATACAGTCTTACGAGGTATTGTCTTCAGAAGCCTTGACCTATAGCAGAGGGTGCCTGGGTCCTTTTGTAGGGTATATGTATACGTGTGCATATGTGAAGGAGTGAACACTGCTTTTCGTTCTGTAATGTCTGTCTTATAATGAATACGTCTAAGGAACTAATTAAAAATGCAGGGAAGCTGGGAAAATCAATGAAGAAACAACAAAAGTATAGTTCTGAGTGCAAGGATATTAAGATCAGTTTTGTGAAGTAGTGTACTTTAATTAGAAAATATGATAGAAATCAGCCGCAGAATTGTGGGACAGGTTGCATGTGAGCTTACTGTATCTACCCATTGTGTAAAACTTTTAGGGTTATTAGGAAAAATCAGAAACTTTTAGGAGTTTCCCTTTGAACTAATGGTTCTGGTATCTAGAGCTCACAGTCAAGATGAAAAGCATAATCACACAAAAGCCTTAATCTTCAAAGCAAAGAAGAGACCTAAAGTGGAACTGAAAAACTGAAGAAATTCCACTTGCAACGTGAGTTGTCATGCTGTCACAGCAGCAGTGTCACACATTTTAGCATTCAGTAACCACCAAAGAACTTCTGTTTGTATGGAAACCACTTAGGTGAGAAGTCAAAATATCACAAAGAAAAAAATGAAAGCTTTGGAGTGATAATTATGTACGGAAAAAGCCCCAGTTGATTTAAAAAATACTCGATTAGAAAACATGGACCTGCAAATAATTAGCATAAGCTTTTACTTGGCTCAGAGAAAACTTTTTCTGATTTTAATAATGTTACAATTTTTAGAAGATTAATACTGAAATACATGCGCCAGCTGCTATAGCATGATTAGTTGAGCTGTATAACTAACTGTGGTAATACTTCTAGCTTGGTGAAAGTTCTAAATTAAAATACTTGACGGTTTTTTTTCCTCTTTTTTTCCTCGTGGTGTGGTAAGAGGCTCATATTTATTCAGTGTGCCTCAGCTGTCACGTGATATCCCTTACAAAGCTCCTTTAGGCAGCTGATATTTCTAAAACCATACCTGCGTTGCTCAGGGGCAGCTGGAATATAGAAAAATAAACTACGCAAAGGTGTCCCTGCTGTGGGTAACTGAGATTTGAAAACCAAAATGCCCATGTAGGCATGTGAATTGATGGGTGTTTTCTGGAGGTGCTTCTGTGAGCTCTGCTTGCAGAGAAGCCATGTATTCAGCAGTCAGTAAAACTGGATATACAGCCAATATTGAAAACTTTGGACTGCCCTTAACATGCTGCAGGTCTGAAAAACATTTTGCATGGTAAACTCCCATTAAATATCTGAAGTTCAGCAACATTCTTGACTTAACAGTTTGTCAACCTTTCTCCTTTGGTGGGAAATCTGCCTATAGAAAAACTTGTTGCTTTTTTGCTTAATTTTTATTCAGCTGTCATGCTTTTGACACATGAAGTTTTTCAGGAAAAACAACACCATTAGACTAAACTCTGTCTGCATGCCAAAATAGAATCATTATTAATAAACAATGGAAATAGGCTGAACCAAATGTTACATAATAGTTTTTCTTTAATTAATCATTAGGAAAAAAAAAAGTACAAGGAGTTGAAAAAATGTTTGAAAGGAAGTGGGGAATTCTATGATGTAATTTGAATAGAAATAGCATTGTAAGTCGATAAAAAATTTTCTCTTCTAAAGTGTATAATATTTTCCTGCCCACATATTTTCATATAAAATCATCACAGATAGTAACACTATTAAATTTAATTTAGGAGTTCTGGTTATTACTAGTATGACTAGCAATATTACTTGTACTTCTGGCACATTTCCATTGTACCTGATACAACATCTGGATGAATCGGGCATTTCCCTGGGTGGTGGGGGGAATTCTTTGGGGAGTGACAGCAGTCCCCTCCCATCCCCTGCTTTTCTCGCTGAGTGACTGTCTAGGAGGGAGCTGCAGCTGCCCCTGCCCAGGGATCTGGTGGTGCACTGGCATGCGAGGCACCTCGGCACTCCAGTAGTACACTATCGTGCCAAAAAACACAGCTCTATAATTTACTCCACTGTCATGTGTTCCGTGTTAGTCAATCATGCTACCAAAGTTTGAGGTTTTTTTCCTGTTGAAACGATGCTGTTAATCTTTATAGTACACTGAATGACTTTTTCCTCTGTAACAACATTTGTCACTGGAGCGGTACGTAGTTCTATTTTAGCAGTTATGAAGTCTGCATTAACAGTTAAAATACTTTTAGGTTTGTTTTTTTTTTTTTTTCAACTCATTTCTTTGGAGCAGTATAGTTTAAATTAGCTTCCTTGGCAAGTTTGGCAGTTCTTACTTGCCTTTCAGAGGCCAACAACATAAAAGGGAAGTTCACAGAAGAGTACTAATAATGAGCTGTCAATGTGTTTTCTTATTTTAGAGCCCTTAAAATTATTTCAGGTCTTATCGGATGAGTTACAAGCAGACAGCTAAGTCAGACCCTATGCAGAAAAAAACGTTATGAATTAAATTCCTCTTGGGCACAAACTGTGGCACCTCACTGAAGTAAACAAATACCTTTTTAGAATATTTGCTAGATTCGTTTTAAAGGGAACTTTAGAATATACTTTGTAAATATTAGCAATTGGAAATTTTTGTATTATTTTAGCTTTCTGCAGTTGGCTGCGTGTGGTGCTTCATTTTGTTGTGGCGAGGTAGGGTAATCGACGGCTGTGGTGGAAGCAGAAACAGTCGAGCATTGCACAGGAAGTAGTTATCTGGCAGGTCCCGTTTGAGCGTAGCTGTTCTGCAGATTTTCTGTGAGAGATCTGAGGACTGAAGACTCTTTCCAGGGATCCTGACTGTAACTCTGTGGTGGCACCTGTGTGCCAGAAATTTTGACAAAGTGGCAGGCTTTCTTCTGTTCTTTTTCTTTTTTCTTGAGGTGTGGTAACGGGACCTGGGTGTGTGTTAGACAGCCATATTCTGTAGCTTTGAAGAAAGAACTGAAGCTGTCCATTTCTGTTTGAAAGTTGAAACTTTTACCAGGTGTTGAAAGCTGTGTTCCAAAGACACCTGTGGTGAAATCAGTGGACCTGTGATTTTTGCAGACAGATTAACAGTCATGGAAGTGGCTTAACTCGTGATAAGGTTTTGTAGCATTCCTTTCTTTGTTGTCATACTTGGCTTTGGTTTTTTTTCAACACCTTCTTGTAAAATAAAATGAAGTTGCTCTGGAAAATATACTATCACTGTACAAATTGTGTTCTCTCTTTCTATCCTGATGGAGCACTCCAACAAGATTGTCAGTAATTTTGAGGTGAAATTTTTCTTCTGTGAAGGTACCTGGACCATTTTTGGAGAGAGGGTAGAATCCTTTATAGTATATGCTGAGGCTGTATGCTACCTCTGCAGCATGAAGGCTGGCTTGGGCATGTGATCTGAGGCTAGATGTGAGTTATGATCAGCTGAAAGTTTAATGGAAGTTTCTTCTTGTACCATCCTGCCCACTATGGGGCTGGGCTTGAAAACATTTCCAGCTGTCAGGATGGATTTTAGTAGTGCAATGCAATGGCTCTTTCATTGCCTGGTGGAAGGATTGTCCTAATAAACACTGAGGCTGGGCTCTTTAGGAAAGATTGTTCCTTTTTATAAATGCTTGCCATTGCAATTATTCAGAAAGTTTTTGTATACTATGTAACTACTGTATGTAATAAACTCTTGTAAGGAGTGAATTTAGCTCATTAACCTTTGAATTCTGAAAGATTCTAGGACCAAGAAAAAGAATACAAACCAACAAGCTACTGGATACTATCTGTAAATCAGAATCTTGGTTCTTAGAAAAACCTACTTATTGGAAAAGGCTGATTTTGTGGGAATGATTCATGTATTAGGTGAGTCAGTTATCTTTCACTAAGAGGACACTGGCAGCAAAATCAATAGAATAAACCCCAGCTTTAGTAAACCTGCAGCAAATGACAAACTATATTTGCAGCTGAGTGCTTTTAAGAAGGCCTGCAAAAAGTTTTTAAGGAAATGTTTTCTTGCCTGTAAATTCTCTCTTATTCCAGCAGAGGGTAGTTTATCCTCTAGGAAGCTAGGTGTGTTGAAGGAATGACCAGGAAAGGTAACTTAATGATTCCCATTTCCTTTTATTTGAGAGAGGGCAATAAAAATTAACTTCAACAGACTGACCTTATCAGATTAACAAATGCTAAAACAGACTGTTAGGCTACGGTATGTTCTGAGGCTGGAACTGGAAAAGGCAGCCAAATTCAACAGTAGTCCCATTTCTGTCCTGCTACCGAGTGCTTCATTTGCCCTTTAAGAATTACTGCTGTTTGCTTATGCTGAGAACAGTTGTATTATAAGCCTGATGCTTAAGAAATTTGTCAAGTAGTAAAGTAGATACAACATGGAACATTTTTTGTGCTGAATGCATGGAATCACTCTAGTTGAAGAGTATTCAGCTTGTTTATAGTTGCTTAAAAACTCTTTAAGATCTGGACTGATGCAGCTGTGCCTGGTTTTAGCTCTCATCTGGGGCAAGGGTTTGTTAGCTGTGGTAGAGGGACACACACCACTTAAAGCCTGGTACAAAGCTGGGAGTTGTTGTACTTGGGGTGATACCTATCACCCTTCTTTCTGCCGGTGTACCCACTGCTATATGTGGATTGTTGTGATAGTACGTGCCTGCTATACTGATAGTACGTGGAGATTAGGGGGATACTCTTTCTGAGTTCTCCTCTTCTCTGATATTTTATTTTAAATCAGCCATCAGGGTGCAGTCCTGCCAGTAAGCTTCTGTGGCTGTCAGTCCTGAAATGCTGCAGAAGCTCTTCTGGTGTGAGAGCATGAGGGAGTGCGCACTGAATCTTTGAAAGTATAACTGAAGGGGTGTGCGGATCCACAGCTATTCCATTGCGCTGATTCAGTGAAGCCCTGTTACTCAGAATTTGTTTCCATTCAAAGCAGCTTTTCAGCTCCTCATGGATATTAGCCTTTTTACCTGATTTCTAGAAAGAGGGGTTTGGTCCACTGATTGTGGAAAGAAAAGGCAGTGTGTGCTCTGAGAGCCCCACAAGGAAAATTAAGCATGGGTCTGTTCTTCAGGCTGCTTTGGACCCCTGCAGATCTTGCAGCTGGCATGTGAAATTTGCAACACAGCCGTTGGTAAACCACCTAGCTGAATAGTAAATAACAACAGCAACTAATACTTATCATTTTATTCATCATAGTCAGAAGTGTAATATAATCAGTACTATGCTGCTTATTTTAATTTTGAACCAAAAACCAGACCAGTACTCATTTAAGAAACCTGTGAATATGGTTAGTGTCAATCATGCCCATGCTTCCATGGCTAGTTTGATCTTGGCTTTATTATAATTTGGAATTTTCCCGGTGGTGTATGGGACTTCTCTTTTTTTTTTTTTTTTTTTTTTAAAATATACATCTGATTCAGGCCTGTAAGTCAAATCTAGCTGTATTTCTCTGTGTTACAGCCTTTTCCCCCCTCTTCAGTTCTGAATGTGCTTTCAGAAAGAACACAATTTTTTTCTATTTATTGGAAAAAACCCTAAACTATATCAGGGATGAATAATGTATCTAAATTCTCTATTTTGGAGCAATACAGGTATAATGAATTACCTTGATTCCATTTTTAAACCCATATTTTACGTTATCAAAGGAATACAGAAGAGCTTTTGTATGGATCAGTAGATGATTTATGTCATGCTCTCCACTGATTATACTTGAAGCCTAGTCAATTAATCCCTTAAGGCAGGCACTTTGGTTAGGTGTCTTACTAACGTGGGACAATTGCAGGCCTGAGTCCTGATCCAAGATTGCTGTTGTCTAAACACTAAATAGACAAAAGAAGGTGGAGGAACCCAGGACAGCTTTTCAAATGTCACACAAAGGGTTAGTGCCAGAATTGTTGCTTGCCCATCCCTTGCAATCTCGATTGACTCTGTGCCTTCCAGAGTGGAGGAGGCAGACTAATTTATAGTTGATTTAATATATTTAGTTTGAACTTTATACTGTTTCACTGGTAAGCAGTTTGCAAAGGACTAATATCTGGTTAACTGAGACTGTAAGCTTGTCACAGATGGAGATGTATGTGTTAGCAATTAATATACTTTAAATAGGCATCAGTAAACTTTGAACACTGTGTTCCATAATAAACAGTTCACCATTTATTAAAGGTATGTATTAGCTTAGTAATATTTTTGAGCAGTTTATAAGTGAATCTTCATACATACATCTGATATTTATATACCTTATCCATTATTGTAGCATCTGGCTGTGGTAGGGTAGCAGACTGGAACAAAAATGAACTCCACTCTTTTAAGAAATGTAGATAGATAATAGTTTTAAATAATTTACAAATTGAATTCCTGATGCTGTTTTCTTCACCAGCTGGAAAGCTTCTCACTGTTGGAAAGGCATTTAGTGTGTTTGACATTAAGGGTGGGGGAATGTTTGTGTGATTATAAATGTTAGACTTGCAAACACGCCTTTTGATTGCAACAGCCTGAACTTCCACATGTCAACAGGAATCATAACTTTTCACAAGATAAACCTTGGTGTGTGTACCTTGGCATTGTTGCTGCTCTTTTCTATATAATTTCAGTATGTATATCACTAAATTGTAGCTGAATTTTACATGTGTGCACGCTTCAGATGAGACATTTAGATAATGTAAGTATTCTTGACTAAACATTCAGTTGCTACAGCTACTGTATGCAGCTGTAACCGTTTTGGTATTGTGATGAAAGCTCAAATGGCATTGAGTATGAGTAATTACCTGTGATCATACAGGCTTGTGATATCTTGTGCAGTGCTGCTGAGCCTAGTATTAAATTTAGAAAGGTTGTTGGTTGCTGAGGTCTGAACATTTTCAAGGAACTCTGTGTAGTTCTTTCCTAGTTATGTGGCATGTGCTCTACAGTGTCTCTGCAGTGCTTCACAGGTTGTTTTATTGTGGTCTTTTTTATTTGGTTTCAGTTGGAAGAATTATTTAAAAACTTGAGGATGGATTTGGAAAGGGGAGTGGCTGCAGTCCTTATCTAATCTGAAGAGGAAGAAAGAAGACTGAAGCTGCCACCATGTCATATGAAGGATTGGAACTTTTGGACTGTTTGTTTTAGTATGGTAAATGAAAAGCTGTGTGCTTCCCATCCTTTCTTAGATAAACTGACTTTCACGTGCATGACATGTGTTGTCTAATTCTGAAAATGGTCAGGCAGTTCTCAGAAAAATGATAGCTCAGGATGTATTAAGTTTTGTACCAAATATTTCTGTGCTGTGGCACACCCCCTGAGACATGCTGACAAGAAAGAAAAAGGAAAAAAATGCAAAGGAGCAGTGTTTCTTCTTGGATGATAATGGCCTATAGAAATCTCAAAGGTTTGTGCCATGTCATTTGTAATTTCTTCCTGCATGTTTATCTGTAATATGCTTGTTGCAGTAATATGCTTATTGCAATGCTTCAACCACACCTACCTGAACAGGTGCAAGTATAGCATTGTTGTGGGACACCCTGTCTGACATCTCAGATCTGGAGGGAATGTGTGTGATGTATCACTCAGTTTGTGGACATGTATGCCATGTGGAAAGCATTCCTGCATAATGTCCAGATGCATATTAATTAGACAAGCAAGATACTCATGTGATGTAAATCAGATAGTTTCTTGGAAATGTACTGATTCATATCACAACTGAGAATCTAACCTGGTATCCCTAATTAGGGGAAATTACAATCTGTGTTACAAATAAGCTAAAATAATTTTATGTATGTTCAGGTAGAGAGATACACATAGAATGTTTTATTTTAATGATTAATGGTTAATCATGTTAATGTTAATAGTGTAATGAGAGAAGGGATATTATCTGTAAGGCTGTGGAAAGATGGTAGCTTTCAAGAAGAGAGCTGATGTGGCATACAAATTGTGGAAGGTTTGGCGATAAGACTGGAAATGATGGAAGGGAGGAACACAGCAGGAGCATGTGGGGAACACTTGTTTTGTAGGTGCCCTTCTTTTCCTCTGAACTTCACTGTTTTTTTTATCCAAAATGTTTTCTTCAGCCCATTCCCTTGTGACTTTCCATTGAGTTACAGTAAGGGCTCTCAGTCTGGGCTGATTGCTTTTAAACAATATTGCCTAGTGTCCGTGCAGAATTGGACTGCCACCCAAGTCATCAACATATTTCCCCACTCTGGCAGGGACACCTTGCTTCTTGATCTATTCTCTAACTTGCTGGGCACCACACTTCAAAGGACAAGTTGCTGCAGCTTTGAGCTTTTGCAGTGCCTAGGTGCTTGGTGTTGGTGAATTAGCATCATTAAAGTTAGCTGCTTAGGCAGCCCCTCTGAGAAGGAGAGTTACATGGCAAATCCCAACAAGCTGAATGGAAAGCTGCTTGGGAGAGATCTTGAAAAGAACATCAGATAGGGGAGTGCCTTAAGCAGTGTCATTGTCTGGGACTGGGATACCATAGTCTCCGTCAGCTCAAGATCCCTTTCCTATAGTTAGCTGTATAGCCTTTTTTGTTCAAAAACTTACTGTTCTGTTCCTTGCCTGCCACTCCCAATGCATGCTATGCACTAGCTCAGCAGTTAAAAGGCAGCAGGCTAGCATTTGGTTTCTTCCTCTGCCTGAGGGAGCTCTAATCAGCGTCTCTTATCTTCCAGGAAAGTGTCGTGGCTATAAAATACTCTGAGGTGTGATGGTTGCAGTGCCTTCTTTTGAAGGTGTTTTACTTTGCGTGGAATAATTAAATATTAATTGGGAGTGGAAAAGAAGATCAGTTTAGGGATTAGCTCACACATCTGGGAGTTGAGAGACATGGGTTTTAAGCCTTAGCTTCAGGGAATGCTTGTCATTAGTCTTGCTGTCTGTCTTCAGCCTGGTTTTCTGAGGATGTCCTTGATTAGGGTGTCACAGCTGAAGGAAGCAGAGGAATGTAGAGCTACCCATAGATATGAACAGAAGTGAAACTGATTGAAATTAAGATGGTATTACAGATGTCAGCTGTCTTGAGCAATAGCAGCTGAGTGTGCTGATATTCATGGTTAAGTAGCAGTGATGATGCTGAGTATCTAATTTTGGAACTAAAGCAGCACATAAAGCACCTAAATCCTACCTGTAGTATACTTGTACAGATCTAACCATGAATGTCAATGCTGAAAATGTAAGGTATTTTTAAAGTCTTGTGTAATCTCTTGTGCTGCTATCACTGCTTTGATCCTTTTTGTGTTGTTTGTGTCTCTCAAATCTCTTTGTGTCTCCTATTTTCATGGCTTCCCATTTCCATATATGCTGGCACTTATTCTTGCAAAAATCAATCAGTTCCTTTTTGCTAGATTCCGTGTCTAAAATAGCTCCTTCAAACACGCTGCATCATGTATCTGTTCAAAGCTGATTATCTTACCAATAGTTTATGTAGGTTGTTTTTAGCTTTCATCACTTCTTTATTGGAGTGCTTTTTGATACCTTATTAAACAACTTGACTAATGTATCACAGTGATAATATCAATGTTCTTTCTGCTCACTTTTTGTTTCCTATAGGAACTAATCAATCTATTTTATCTGAATTATTATTTTAGTTTTTGTTGATTATTTTACTGAATAGTAATTGGTAGTCACTTTTTGAGAGATTAATGGTTCATCTATTATCTTATACAAATGTATAAAGATTTACACAGTAGAAATTATATGTACCAGTCACATTTTTATCAGTGATCTGAACTCTTCCAACGTTTGGGAACTATGCAGATTATAGGACTTTTTTCTATTTCTTTAATAATTATTATGACCATCAAGAAAATAATACTTTTTTTCAGTTTTACTAGTGGTTCAGAAAGAACTGTGGTGATAACTGAGTTGTATTTTTGAGCTGTAATCTGATACGATTTTAGTCATAATGTACTAAGCATATAGCAGTAACTTCAATTTTAAAAGCTGTGGTGGGTGTTTTACTGCAAAACAATTTTAAAAAGTGCTAAAAAGCAGGATCCAAAATTACTCAAGAAGTCTAAACTGGTTGTGGTAATTTGCTTTCACTGTCACAAGGCTTTGCTAATTAAAAATGTGCTTGGTGAGACTCTCCCAGTAGCTAAGAAAACCCCACATAAACCCAGAAATTTCTGTAATAAGATATGCAACTTCTGGAAATGACTAGTATCTAGAAATTGTTAACACAAACACTGATGTTGTAGACATAAATTTTTAGACTAGTGCCTATTCAGGAAACTTAAATGCCCGAGGTATCTGTAGTGAACAGGATTTTGAAAAAGTGTCTCTCTTATTGTGGGACCTTACTGGCAGTTCTAAGCATTGTGTTTTGTCTGGGAATAAGAAGAGAATGTGTTAGAGCAATACCTAATCTTTTATAATAAAACTATAAAATGCAGTCTAAAGCCCATTATAATACTAACCAGAAACCTGTTTAGATGTCTGAAGTATCACAGCGTGGCAAATTAATGGGCATTGTAGCGATTCGGAGGACTGCAGTATCTATTTTAGTAAGCCAGCATGAACTTTTCAAAATAATAGTTGCTTTATCTGAAGTACACACAGATATTCATATAAGTCCATTTAAAGAAAATGGATCATCATGACATTTCAAGAGCACCAGTAGAGAAAGTTTTGACTATATGATTTCCCACTGATTTAAGAGTGTAATGCGTTTTCATTCAGCCCCAACATATCTTATCTAGCCTTTTTGTCTGTGCAGAGGCAGAGTAAGAGGCACTTATTCTTTTAATATTTTTGTTAAATGTTTGCAGTTATTTAATATTTTTTCTGTACTGCATTAAGCCAACAGTAGTAAGTATAATGTATTGTTTTCGTTCAGATTGATATACTCAGTTACTGTACTCCAGGTGTTTAGCATTGCAATGATTTCTAGATCATAATTCAAAACTGAATTAACTGCTTTTACACTTTTTTACTCTTCAGCTCCCAAACTATTAAGTATTAATGAGAAAATATGATGCCCTTTGTGAACTTACTGATACAATGTGAAGTAATTGTGGTGCTGGTCATAGGGGAAAAAGTATGCAGATATGCTTGGAATTGCCCAGTTACTAACTTCTCTCTAATTTCCCCCTAACAGGGAAGAGGTCAGAGACTTTTTGATAGCCAGCCAAATAAGTTACATCATAAATGTTTTAAAATGACAAATAAAACTCCATTAATTGTGACCTGTTTCTATGAAACTGTAGTGATGCACCAAAGTCAAAACAGATTGAAATCATGCTGTGCTTTTCCTTTCTGGTGTTTTCAGGATATTTATCTTAGCAGAATATTTGCTAACTGTGGCTGAATTGAAGGTATGTTGGAAATGTCATCAGCCATTGTCATGCTAAGATGTGTAGATGGGCGAAGAGTTACATTATTTCTTTGTCAGTTATTCCTTCACTGACAAACTGTATGCTAGGGATTTGAATTTTTTTCTTTTTTAATCTTAAAACTTTTCTGTGTTGTTAATTTCTTCCTTCACTTCTGTATTTTTCAAGCGCTTCAAGTTCAGTTTGAACTGTCTGATTTGTTCAGTTGTATTTGTGTCTCTCTGAGACATGAACAGTGAGTAAACCTAATATAAAGTAATGTATAAAATAACATTGGGTAACAATTACAAGCCCTGACTCAGAGTTTCTTGTTTCATTTTAAAGACTGATTTTTTTTTTCACCCTTTCTGTTACGTTGGTTGTGTGTTCATTACCCCTGAAACTGCCTCTTTGGTTTATTCCTAGAAAAAATGTTGATGCAATTTGTATAAGGAACAGGGGAGTTAAAACTAATCCGGATCATGTCTCCTGTTTTCGTGTCACCAGCCTTAATACCATTTCTGAACTCCAGTGGGGCGTGTGGTTTTGAGGAAGATTGCCGAGGGGCATAAAAGAAGAACTGCATCCTAAGTTTATGCTTCATTTCCGCCATGTGCTTGAATTCAGCCTTCAGAAGTTTGTTTAGCAGAATGCTTAGCAGAGGCAAGAGAACTCTTGAGCACTAATGAGGTACAGAAAGATAAATACACTTCATAATAAATTCATGTTACTATCCACTCAGAACAAATTTTAAGGAGGCAAATGAAAATTAAATATTTATAAATAAAATGAACTGAATTGCAAAACAAATTTCAGTCCTTAAGAGGAAGGGGAAGCCTTCTGAAAGCTAAAATTGCAATTACAGTAACTGGAAGGCTCAAATATTGCACAAGAGATTTAGACTGACAGCAGATGAATAGTTTAGAGAAATGAACAACCGAGCAGCTCTATTTCCAGTAGACATAATAGACTCAGCAGATTACTTGTGGAGATTATATCCTCAGGATTGCAGAGCTACTAAGGTGTGTATTTTTTTGCCAGTTCTAAGCCTTAATGAACTATGTTTTAAAAGCACACTGAAAGATGCTGCTGCTACTTTTTAAGAAGGGAGCTCAGCTCTTAGTAGAATTTGTCTTCTCAGTAGGAGTATATGATCTTACCCTGGTTCTTTGCTTTTCAACTTGCTCTGTTATTTGATCTTCATATTGTTCCTGAGCCTTTGCCATGATGGCTGGATGCTTTCTTTTTGCTAAAAATAACTTGCAGTTTAAGAAAAGTTTAACAAAGAATTTACTTGATGTCCTGCAAAATCTGAATTTCAGAAACTTTTGTCTAGTTGATTTACGCTGATAACTTAAGCCTTTCAGCTTTAGATTGTTGAAAGGCAGACGTTTGTCTTCATAGAGATTAGATTGCAAAAAAAAAAAACAACCAACAATGGAGATTTTCACCCAAATAATGACTCTACACAGATCTTTACAGGTCTATACTTGTTGATCTATACTGTAAGGATCGATAGCAACAATCTACTTTGTATGATATTCAGCTCAGGATAACCAGCTGAAGCAGTATCTGAGAGGAAATTAATTGCTTCTTTTCAGTATGGCCTTTCAATGATGCAATGAAAGTAAGAGATGTATTTTGAAATATCTCCTCTGTTAGGTAGCCTCAGTTTTGCTTTCCAAGAATATTTCCCTGGTAAGTCCAGCATTTCCCTCTTTCTCTCTTGAGTCAGAGGACTACCCATGTCACCATTTCCTTGGTAGTTATAAAGTCCTCCCATGAGTTTCTCTGTCCTTTTGCTTCTGAGTAATGCCTTCTCTCTTGCTGGTGGTTTGTTTTGTGCTTTTGTGTGTGTGTGTGTGTCAACATATCTTAATTTGTCAGAGACTTCTGGAACACTGACTCCTCTTGGGTTTGCCTCACATTTCTGGCATCCCTGATGGTGTGGATCTCCATTCTCCTGGACACTGTAAACCAGTAAAAATACCTAGTGCTTTTAGTTTGTTTTTCCAGGTTTGCAAATTCAGATCTGCTCCTATTGCCACACTGCTTGGTAATGTAAACATTTTGTATATATATGTTGCTTATAGTAGCTTTTGTTTGAAAAACAGTACTGCTGTTTTTTTTTTTTTTTACAAAGTTAAACCTTCCTGAATGAGACTTGAACAGATGAAAAAGATGGATTGCTAAGATTTTTTTTGTGCCATGAGTTAATTTCTGGCATTAAAATCATCAGACAGTCCCATCAGAACTGGAGAATGTACAGTTCTAAACACTCAGTAGCCATGTTTTTTGGATAAAGTATTTATTTTAAAACCCAGTATAGTTAGCAGATTAAGTATGCCACTTGTCTGTAACGTGCAATGCACAACATCCTGGAACAGAAGTGAAAGCAAACAGATTGACTAAGGTGGGATTGTCATTTTACTTGCATAATATTGAATGTATGTGCATAATATTGAACGTATATTGAACATATGTATATATACATACGTATACATATGTATATGTATATGGAACGTATAGTGAACGTATGTGCATAATATTGAACGCATATTGAACGTATGTGAGCAGGAGAGACAAGAGGGACCACGGATGGGTGTTACCATGTAAGCATGCAGGCTGTTTCAGGTGCTGTATAGTTTTGAGCATGTGAATTGGGACTAATTCAACTGAGAAAGAGCACAGCTATCTATAACAGCAATACAGCGACCTGGGAATAAAAATAGGTTTCAGATATATATATATATATTTAAAAAGACAATACCAATACCTTATATGGCAGCTAGAGACTTCTTGGGCTGGAGAATGGACAGTGAGGGCAGAGGGCAGGGGCTGAAGTGTGCCTATAAAGGGTTTCAAGAACCTTGTGCCAGCATCAGACTTGGTGCACTCTGGTCTCATGGTCATCTAGTATGCTTGAAGGCCTAAATTTTGTACTTTTTCCTTTGGCAAAGCTACCTGTATATCCTTGGCATTAACAGACCTTAAGTTGTGTTTTTTCTGTATTTTTGCAGCCACCATCATACTGATTTACTCAGATGGACTGTGGATTTACAGTTCTTGGGGATTTCTTGATCTTTGTCTCTTTTCAAAGAGTGAGGAGACCAGGGAGCATATTGAGTCCATTTGGTAGCACCAGGAGTTAGTGTGGCACAAGCCCAGGAAGACGCATTCTGTAAGTGCTAGGACACAGAAGTAGTTTGGTCTTTGTGTTGTAGACTGGTGGGAATAGGTTTCAAAATGTGAGATATGTGCTGGAGAGGCATGAAGATAGCTCAGAATGCAGCTACAACCATGTGAACAATGGGTTGTTCAGCAGTGAGCCACGTATCAGTTTATCAGATACATTCAGGTAAGGAAATGTATCCTGTGTATAACTTGGTTTGCACCAAGGCACACTGAAGACTTACAGGAAACCTGGAAGGTCTGATGCTGTCTTCTCAAGCTTTATAAACAGCCTGGGAAGTCTTAGAAAAATTGTGATACAGAAATTGTGGAAATTGAAAATTCTAAAATAAAGTTCTATTCTATGTATATATATGTATCCTCAGTCTTAAAAAAGCAAAGTCTACTATTTCACCTGAAATACAACAAATTTAGTCTATTTGAAAAGATTTTTTTTTTTCCCTGGGGAAACTGTGCTATTAGGTAGCATTAAGTAGAAGAACTGATATTTCAATTTTCTTTTTTTAAGGGAAGAGTTTAACTTTTAAGAAGTCTTACAGTACCTGGAATATCAAATCTCAAAAGATGTAGCATAGGAATTGCAAAAATGTATGTACCAGATTATTTTCAGTACTTTCTACTATATAATATTTTTGTTTGTTCCAAAGGTATGAAGTTTTTTGCTAAAAATAATCCATGGAGATAATCTCATTGTGCTTAGAAACCCTGCGGGATCAGCTTTCAGGGTTTTCAAATTTATGACCTAATAATAATACAAAAAAATTAAAGTTCTAACAAAAAAAATCATGGAGCAGCTCAGCAGAGATTTAGAAATTCTGTACAGTAGTCATTAAGTGCCTTTTTTCTGCAGCTCTCAGGTTCCATAACTATCAATTCTGCAGAAGCAATCTAAACTCTTCTTAAACGATTACCCAGAAACTTTCTAAGGTGGAACTCAGTTGCACATGAAGAAGTTTATGATTTTTGTTTCTGAAATTTTAAAGATGGATCTAACTGTCTGCACTAATGCAATAAAGGTAAGGACAAAAGCATCTTACATTTAGAGGCTCGCTTTGGTTTTTGCATCTTCACTGGAAAGAAGTTTTGTGCAAACAATTGAATGGTATGCAAGAGAAAAGCTTGCTCCACGGGCACCCTGGGAAAAATCTCGTAACCATGCTCTGCAGACTGTAGGGAAATTAGAGACATTTAAGCATGTTACATATGGTTTCACTAGTCATATAATGTTGTCTAGGTTTCTTCTGCAGCAGAGGAGTAGTCTGGAACCGCCTATTTTAAGCTACAGTTTTATCACTATTTTAAATGAAACTGGGTTCAGGCTACTTTTCTCTACGTACAGATTTCTTTCTGTAGGTGGTTGTTGACTTATATTGGGTTTTATGTTTCTGAAAGATTTTTGTCTGGGGTGCTTTCATCTGAATTTGGAGGTTAATTTTCACCTGAATCTGTTCGCTGATATTACTGAATGTGAACATACAAAGGCCTGTAGGAATGCTTAGCTGAGGAAGGATGGGGTTGTTCCTTTCAACAGCAGCCGGAGTTGAACAAACCCAGCTCTCCCAGCCTATCCTCATATGGCAGCTTCCCAGTCCTTTGATCATCTTGGTGGCCCTTCTCTGGACCCCTTCCAGCCTGTCCACATCCTTTTTGTATAGCGGGGACCAGAACTGTACACAGGACTCCAGGTGTGGCCTGACAAGCGCTGAGCAGAGTGGGGTGATGACTTCTTTCTCTCTGCTGGTGATGCCCTTTTTGATGCAAACATTAAGTTAGTTCAGGTATCTGTAGCTCCTGATTCTCCTCTAGTCTCTTTGTGTTTCTTATTGTTGTTTCCCTGCTGAATTTGGTTTAATTTTCCAGTTGGGTGTTTTCCCTAGCAGCTTTCAAAAATCTGCAAGATACAAGAAGATAGAAGCAAAAGCTGTGGGTTTGTTTTCTGCAGTGTGTTTTTTCCAAGAAGAGTTTGCAAACATTAATCTTTTTTTCAGTGGAAAAAAATACTTTCTTGATCGTCGTAGGAAGGTGACAATGCCTCAGCCACTGTGAATAAAACAGCATTATATGGTATTCTTTTACAAGAAAAACCTATCTTTTTTTATACTGTAATATATAAAGATATTAATCAGTAGTTGGGACTGAGTTTCAGCTTTAGCTTGTAAGCCTATTCCAAGGAAGTGAAAGGGAATAGACTGGAGGACTTTTCATATGGACGTGTCTTCTGCCAAGATGTTGTTTTAACATGGAAGTACACTCTGTGTATGCTTTGGCTCTTGTTTTCATTGGCTCATTCTGGAGAAACAAAATAAAGGAAAAAAGAGGCTTACAGAAGCATGCTTTTGACCTGAAGACAGCTACTATAGAGCTTCTAATTTTCGCCATACTAAAGAACAAAGAGGCAGACTTCACTGAAGCACTGTGTAATAAAATTAAATAATGGAAAATGAGTCTGTGAGGTTAAAATAATTGTAGCGATACAATACTGTAAGGACTACGCCAAGGCACAGAGGGACAATTTGTTCTTAGTTTTTGTTTCCACTGTCCTGTTATTAAACACACCTCACCAAAACATTATCTCAATATCAAAAGACAACATTCTTGATGTCCTACATGTGGTAATGCTGACTCAAATCTTTCTTGCCCAAACTCTTTGCAAACTTATACTAGCCCTGCAAAAATCACATGTTCAGCAACTTATCTACAAAAGCTGAATTCTTGTTCATCGTGTTCAATATCAGCTGGCATAAATTCTGTGGGCCAGTTTACCATTGCCATTTAGGCTGAATTGCTTCATGCATGTGAAGTGGCATTGATTCAAGGGGGACTAAAATGTGTGAGTGTTCTGTAGAAGAAAGAAGCAATTTTTCTAGCTGTTTCTTTGATAGTAGAAAATCTGTCTGCTTTATACTATGCCTTTTAAGAAGGTGAGTTCATTAAATCCCAGAGCTGTTACCATTTTGAGCCTTACAACATTTGTATGTATGACCACTGAAAAATAAGATAGTTGCTCCAGCAACTGAGAGTTTCATCTCAAGGTACAAAAACACTTAAAGTTAAGAGGATGTTTTCTGGCTGCATTGCACCTGTGTAGCTAGAACCACATTTTCAAAGTCTTTCATCTTTCATTTCAAAGTCTTTTATCTTTGTGTTTACCTGTGATGTGTTAGCAGCATTGTCTGTGTTATCTTTCTATTTCTGATGACAGGTAGAAAGACCTTTATAAAAAATTGTTTGAATACCTGGTTTTACTGAAGCCAACAGCAGCTACAGCTGTTAACTGTAGTGGGGCCAAGATTTCACATCAGCATCCTCTTGGAAGAGGATTCTCACTTAGAACACTTAGAAGGGTAGTTGTCATAGGTGACTCCCTCCTGAGGGGAGCAGAGGGGCTGATATGCTGACTGGACCCCACCCACAGGGAAGTCTGCTGCCTTCCTGGGGCCAGGGTAAGAGATGTCACTAGGAAACTCCCTAGTCTGATAAGCTTCTTAGACTATTAGACGTTATTGGTTCTCCATGTCAGCTGGGAAGAGATAGGAAGAAGTCCAAAGGCTATCAGAAGGGATTTCAGAGCCTTGGGACAGGTGGTTGAAGGATCAGGTGCTCAAGTAGTATTTTCCCTGATTCTCTCAGTAGCAGGGAATAATCCTGAATGGAACAGGCAGGCCCAGCTGATCAACACATGGCTCCGAGGCTGGTGTCATGGGCAGAACTTTGGATTTTTTTGATCATGGGATGGTCTGTTCAACACCAGGGCTAATGACATCTGATGGTATTCAACTTTCTCAGAAACGGAAAAGAGTTTTTGCTCAGGAGCTAGCAGGGCTGATTGACAGGGCTTTAAACTAGATTGGAAGGGGGAAAGGGGCAGTACTAAGATAGTCAGCCATGGGCAATAGGTGGACACGCCAAAGTTGGAGGAGCAACATGCTAGTGAGACTCTTCAGACTGCAAATGTGGCAATGGGTATAATGAACTGCCCTTGAAGTGTTTCTACACAAATGTGTGCAGCATGAGAAACAAGTAAGAGGAGCTAGAAGCCTTGGCTCAGTCCCAGAGATACAGCATCGTTGACGTAAGTGAAACCTGGTGGGATGAGTGCCATGACTGGTGTGCCATGATGGAGGGTTACAGACTCTTCAGGAGGCATGGGAGGTCTATGGGGATGCTGTTCACCACTGTGGGGAGGAAATGTGTGCAGCCAAAGCTCAATTAGAGTTGAAACTGGCCAGTACCATGAAGGACAATAAGAAGGGCTTTTTTAAATACATGAATGGCAAAAGGCAGGCCAGAAATAACATTGGCCTATTGCTTGATAAGAATGGTCACCTCACAAGCAGGGACATAGATAAGACAGAGACATTTAATGCTTTCTTTGACTCTGTCTTCAACACTGATGAGAGAACTGTGACTGCGGGAGTGATAAATTCCCAATAAACCCCAAAGTTCTGCGGGACTTGCTGCTCCAGCTGCATCCCTATAAGTTGATGGGGCCTGATGAGATTGATCCGAGGGTACTTAAAGAGCTGGCTGATGTCATAGTGAGACCTCTCTCAATGATTTTTCAGTGCTCCTGTGAATCTGGAGAGGTCCCCGTTGACTGGAAGCTGGCAAACTTTGTCCCAGTCTTCAAGAAGGGCAACAGGGATGACCCTGGTAACTACAGGCCCATCAGTCTCACTTCTATGCCTGGTAAAAGTATGGAGAAGATTATTCTGGGGGTTATTGAAAAACACCTGAAAGACAATACAGTCATTGGTTCCAGCCAGCACGGGTTCACAAGGGGAAAGTCCTGCTTAACAAACTTAATTTCCTTCTATGACAGGGTTACCCACCTAGATGACCAAGGGAAGCCAGTCAATATAATATTTTCGGATTCCAGGAAAACTTTTGATACTGTCTCTCTCAGTATCCTCTTGGACAAAATGTCCAGCATACAGCTGGGTAAACACATAATGCAGTGGGTGAGCAATTGGCTGATGGGTCGGCCTCAAAGGGTCATAGTAAATGGGGTTACATCAGGCTGGTGGCCAGTCACTAGTGGGGTTCCACAGGGATCCATCTTAGGGCCAGTACTCTTTTAATGCCTTCATCAATGGCTTGGATGCAGGACCTGAAGGAATACTAATTAAGTTTGCTAGTGACACAAAATTGGGAGGAGCTGTTGACACTCTCAGGGGCAGAGAGGCCTTGTAGAGAGATCTAGGCAAATCAGAGAGCTGGGAAATCACCAACCATATGAAGTTTAACAAGGGCACGTGCTGGATTTTGCACCTGGGGCCCAGCAACCCTGAATGTACAGACAGACTGGGGAAGGAGAGGCTGGAGATCAGCTCTGCAGAGAGGTTCTGGTCGATGGCGAGCTGAACGTGAGCCAACAGTGTGGCCTGGCAGCCAAGAGGGCTAGCCGTGCCCTGGGGTGCATCAAGCCCTGCATCGCAGCTGGTCGAGGGAGGGGATTGTCCTGCCCTGCTCTGCGCTGGTGTGGCCTCACTTCTGGTACCGTGTTCGGTTTTGGGTGCCACAGTACATTGAAGATATAAAGCTACTAGAGAGTGTCCAGAGGAGGGCCACGAAGTTGGGAAGGGTTTAGAGGAGAAACTGTATGCGCAGTGGCTAAAGTCACTTGGTTTGTTCAGCCTGGAGGAGACTGAGGGGAGACCTCATTGCAGCCTGTAGCTTCCTCACAGCGGGAAGGGAAGGGGCAGGCACTGGTCTCTTCTGTCTGGTGACCGATGACAGGACCCAAGGGAATGGCAGGAAGATGTGCCAGGCGAGGTTTACGTTGGATATTAGGAAAAGGTTCTTCCCCCAGAGGGTGGTGGAGCACTGGGACAGGCTGCCCAGGGCTGCAGTCACGGCACCAAGCCTGGCAATATTCAAGAAGAATTTGGACAATGCCCTCAGAGACACGGTGTGAATTTGGGGTTGTCCTGTGCAGGGACAGGAGTTGGACTCAATGATGCTTGAAGATCCCTTCCAACTCAGGACATTCTGTCATTCTATGATTCTAACAAAACCATTGAAAATTGTTCTTCAGAATGAATTTTACTGGGGCTTAGCACAAAGGTTTAAGTGGAACATAACGGTTTAGTCAGGCTCTGGACCTGAGCATTCCAGAGATACATTTCATCCTCTTTAACCTGTATGGCAAGATTCTTGATACATACTTCTCTTGTTTATAAACTATTCTAGCACATGACAAATGTGGAGAAGGCTGCATAGAAGAAACTATTTTTGTTGCTGTTTTAGAAATAAACTATTGACATTCACTTCCAGCTTAAATTATGTGATTAATTTCCTTAATTGCCTTTGATCGGGTCAATTATGATTAGGCCATTGGTCACTGATGTCCTATACTGGGTAAATGCCATTTCTGGCTGGTAACATTATTAGTGATCTTAGGGGTAAAGAAGCGCACAAATCATTGGACTTGTTTATGTAAGAGGGCTGGTTTGTTTTTTTTTTTTTAATTTTTAATGTGCTATTTTAGGACAAAGTGGTATTACTGGATTACTGTTTCACTTGACAGCTGTGTTGCTTTAATTGTGTCTTTTAATGGCTTGGACTGAGGATGAGTTAGATGAATGCAATAAAGGAGTTAGTTTATCTTAAGTAATATGAATGTATTTTGATGGTCCTACTTATTTGGACAACTGCTTTTTATTAGCATTGTTTCATTTGTGTTTCATTTTGGAGAACTACTATGGAAAGAAGATTGCCAAATAAAGCCGGAACAAGCATCAGGTATACAAAGTTTGCACTTGACTCAGACAAGTTTGCCGTTTGTTCCATTTTCCTTTTATAGCAAATGTTTCTTTTGAACAAAACAAATGACAGCCTGCATTTGTAGGCTTTGATTCAACAAACACAGCTGGTGTTTGCATCTTTGAAGTCAAACTTGAGTTGCTTAGTATCTTAAAGTTAGCACATGTGGGTTCTGCTAGGTTAAAGCCATATAGAAATACATCTGAATTTCCCCTCCATCTCTTCCCCACCTTAATTTACACATATACATTTAGATCATACAATTTCTGTAATTCTGCATTTTAGGAAGTGCACTACGGCCTTGGATCTTTGCTCTGGTCCCCTCACCCTCAGCAAGAACTCTTTGAGTCAGTCTTCCTGCAAATAGAGTTGAATTTGTTCATGCACTGAGGAAAATGTGATCATGGAAATGGAAAACAATGTATAGAGGCACCAGACTTATTAATTTGAAAATAAGATTTTTTCATCCTTAGAAGTTGGAAAGAACAAAATAACATCAGAAGGTTTTTGGTTTGGGTTTTTTTTTTTTTTAATTAACGACTGGCAGAAAAGTGGACTAAGAACTTTTTATGTTTGTACAAATCTGTATTATAACATAAGAAGAAGATTCCCTCCTGCTTAGGGAATGTACCTAAGACCTATGGATTGTTAAAGAACCATGGATTTTTCACCCAGAAGGTGGGTTGCTTTTGAATATCAGCACTTAACTTAGTGTTCCCAAAATAGCAGAATCTCACACAGGAAATTAATTCCAAATATCTTTTACAATATGAAGATGCGTAGAGTCATCTTGGAGTGGGTAGATTTCCTGTGGCCTTTTACATACTAACTGCAATAAAATAAGCACTTTTATTTTCTGTTTATGAAATTAAAGCTCATGCAGTTGTATTTCTATGAGTAAGATTTAGTGTTATATGTAATAAAAAGTGCAGATCAAACTCAGTCATAGCATTCCCTATATTGAACAGTACCATAATGTGTGGATAGTCCTCTTGTCATCAATGGGACTATTCAGTCTCAGGAAGTGTGGTACAGATGAGCTTTGCAGTAGTGGGATGGGTTGGAGTTTGTTCAAAGGGATTATTTTAACATTAATTTCTAGCAATGTCCCACACTGAGAGGTATGTTATGTAAGTTACGATTTATTCTGTGCAGCTTTAAGTTGTGCTCACCTGTTCACGTCAGGAATTCTGTGTGAACGTATTGGCAATTTCGTCAGAGTTTATTCAGTAGCTGTATGTTCAGCCAGAGCCTTTACGTGCATAATGCGATATTAATTCAAACAGCCTCAAAACTGAAACAGGTTTCTGCATGATCTTTCTCCCTTTTTCCTAGGTGAGCTCAGACCTACTTTCTCATGTAATGCGTCAAACTGATCCGGTGTTGTTGCATTGGAATACTTTAACTGGTGTGTTTAACTCCTGAATGTCAATATTAATCAGTCACCAACGTGAATCCATACAAGCTGTGTATGGAAGAGCAAGCTGTACAGTTCCTCTGAAATGGGATATTATAATTTGGATATAGTTTCAGAACTGATATGTTCAAATCCTTTAGATTACCAGTGTTGTGACATACGAATTAACAGTACTTGCTGTTTTCTTTTCAAGAAAGCAGTGGGACATCACTTGTAATCCAGGGTCAAATATTGTTACTACAGAAGTTGATGGTGAGGTTTGCATTGATGTTCATGGAGCAGAATTAGACCCTGAACCATCAGAATGTGGTGGTTATTGCACTGACCAAATCTTTCACCTGTGCTGTCAACTTTGAACTTGTGCTACACAGACCTCCAGTAACTGAGTTGTCTGACGTTGCTTATGCCTCCCCTTGTTCAATTTACAGGGGACCCACTCATACAAAGCTTAAAGGAGGATTGGAACTAGAAATGAGATGTTCTCCTAGACAGGGAGATCTGCCTCTTAAGCACCTACCCAGCTTTTTTAAATCTGATAATAATCTGGGTGGCTGAATATAGCCTTTGCTATTCCAAAATTATACAAAAAATTGAGGACAATAATGTGGAGGGATGAAACAAGTGATATGTACTAAAAAATGTAACAAGTATATATAGATAAATTAGGGGAATATAAACATTAGCAGAATCCTGAACAAGTAAATATTGTTCCTACTAAGTTTTATGGCAAATTTCCTGTTGATTGATTAGGGCCAGGAATTTACCTTCAAACAGAAGTTGAGGCTGAGGTGGGGAGAGAGGTTAATTGGCAGTAGCTGTACTTGTCAGCAGTGAAAGTGTAAATGGATTTTCTAATGCATACTATTATCTGGAATATATAGTATGCTGTGGTAGCATACTGTGTGCCATGTGCCTCACCTTTTAATGTTACTCCCCCTCATTTTTAATGACTCGTTCTGTATATTAAGTGTGGAAACTATTCCAACAGTGAGACTGGCACATTCTTTACACAGCTGAATTGACACATCTGAAGCTGCCTCTGGCTACCGCTTGTAGACTGCCTTGCCTTTCTTTCATGGAGAATGTTTTTTGCCTAACTTTAGTCACGCAAATCCTGTAGTACGATGTTGTCATAAGTCCTTGCACAGTAGAAGGCGGCAGTCTGCCTCCTTTTCTATATATGGCTTTTATGTTGTTGCCGTGTACTGGCTCTGACGTCATATGAAAATCACATGCATTTTGTGTGAACTAAATGCATTAGAGGGGAAGAAAAAGGTTTTCTGCAAGAGAGAAAAATATCTATCCACTTGGGACTTGTTTAATAACAGTAATGAAATATAATAATAGAAGATACTTATTTGATGTTCCCCCTTTGTAAAGGAAAAACACCACCAAAATTAAAAAACCACACAGCTCAGGTGCTGGTAGTCAAGGGCAGGGCTCCAGAAGCTCCTTTGTGCTAGCAAGCAGTACTAGGGCATCTGCTGGGCACCAGAACTGGGTCTTCTCTGCTGCTGCATTGCCGGAACAGCCACTGCTGTGCCCTGGCCCAGGCCAGCTGCCCCTCTCCCAGGCAATTCCTGGGCAGGACTTAGGAGCTGGCACGACCCAACATCCATTTCTAGGTTGTGCCTTCTCTGTTTTGCAGTCTAAGCACTTTAGTAGTAGAGACCTTATCAGTTCATCAACAGTTTCAGTGTCAGAAAATGGTCCTGGCCATGTTTACTTTTTATATATACATGTATATGCATGTGTAAACAAACAAACGAACAAACAGACACATACATAGCCAAGGAGTCTCAGTTCTATCAAGAGGAGATTTGCAAAGCTGCATACGCAATTAGCAATTTATTTTGAATATCAGTGGGATCTAAAAGTTCTCCTGTTAGTGTCTCTGAAAGCTGTTTTAGTCTCTCAGATGCACACTTTGAAATATGTCAGTTTTCTAAGTGCCTTTGTGGAGCCTAAAATTACAGTCACTCTTAGAGTTGCGTTCTGGACTGAGTTCCTGTTTTCCCACCTGCTTATAACATGTTAACTCAGTTTTAAAGCTTTTAAGTGTGCCTTTTCTGAGGCCCGTGCCAGCACACCTTTGCTGTTATGGAGATATATTGCATATGAAAAAAGCATAGTTTATTACGTTTTCACCTTTAAATAGCTTGGTTAGTGCTATGAGAGGCCTCAAATGAGCTTCCTTACCTAAGCTTGACCTTTGCCAGTTGCGTACTCACATCTTTGCCTCAGTGAAGCTACTTTTTCCCCATTTATCTAGATTTTATAGTTGTGTTCAGGGCATCCTTTTATCTTCCATGGTCAGCAACTTCAGTTTAGCATTCCTGTAATTCTTAAATTGAATTTTGATGAACAGATTTTGGTAATCTCTTATAAACTGCTTTTCACTGTTTCTTTCCAGTGGTGGTGTGGCATTCCTGAACAGCTTCTGACTTAGCTGTCTCCATTGCTGATGTACAATGCACGTTGCTCCTTCATCTCTCACAGATGCAGGGAAGGGGCCAGAGTAAGATTGGTTTTATGGTTGGATTAGTTCAGCAAGCTGCAGTCAACTCTGGTTGTTGCCAGGTAGCTGAGGAAGTACAAGAAATTGCTTGTAAGGCAGAGGGTGATCTGCCTCCTAGGTTTGGATTGCTCCTTATCCCTAATTGGTTTACTGTTCCATCCAATTTTTGTTAGCCCTCTGTAGTTCTTTAAGTATTTTTAATTGCTTCATAACATATAGAAAGAAAATGACTGAGTATAAGTATTTGGCATTTATGCTTTATACAGATTAATTATGTGTTAGATGTGCAGTATTTCCTTTTTTGTTTTTAAATTTGTAATGTTTTCATGTCAATTAATGACCTTGTTCTTGTGCCATGAGGCAGGGAGAAGGAAAACCTTTATTTGCTTTCTTCATACTTCATCATAGTGCACGTTAGTCATTGATGGTCTGTTCCTTTCAGAAACTGATTTTTTTTTTGATTCTTTGTGATTATTGTATATGAGGTTTCCAGCCCTTAGATCATTTGCATTGCTTTTCTCTGAATCCTGCCTAGTTCTGCAGTATCCTTTTTGAGACTGGGTAATCAGAAGCACATACAGCATTCCAGATGAGACTCCACCACTGATTTAATCATGGCATTACAATACTTTCTGTGTTATTCACCATCCTATTTCTTATCCTTCAAAACATCATGTCTGCTTTTTTACCACAGCTCAGCATTGAGCTGAGGTCTTTAATGAGTTTTCTACAGTGATACCAGACTATTTTCCCAAGTTCACACAGTTAATTTAGGATGACGAAAGTATGCTCTTCCTTTTTTCTTCTGTCCAATGTGGGTTATTTTGTATGTACTAACATCAAGTTTCATTTGCCATTTTGGTGATTACTTTGGTTTCTCTTGTAAACTTTGCACAGTCCTGTCTGGACTTGACCACCCTAAATAACTTTGAAACACCTGCAGCTTTTTCTTGCGTACTACTCAGCCTTTGTTCCAGTTTTGTTTCAGTTATACTTAGAAACAAACAGCTTTATCTTATAGCGATCAACTTAGTGTTTCGGTAAAGAAAATTGACCACTTATTACTGCTACTTTATTTTTGTGTCTTAGTCAATTTTGATTTATGGCAATACTTCACAGCTCACATATTTAATATACTGCTTCTCTGCTGACATTTTGAAAGGGACTTTGCTGAAGTCTGGTTTGTTTGGTTTTTTCTTTTTTGAGTTAAGGTGCCAGCCAGCTCAGGTGTTCTGTACTCTATCGATTTGTAACACAAGTAGTACTGGCTTCTCATACTGTTGCTGAATAAATCTACTCTAATTGTCACCCCTTTCTCATATTTTTCAATGGTGAAAAGAGGTCTTATGTTCTTGGAGTTTAGTAACCCAGTAAGTGACAGTCATAGGAGACAGGGCAAAGCATGGTTAATAATCTGTCATTCACATTGTTTAACCTATTTTTAAAGACTTCTGATAATGCATCTCCAGCCATTTGTCTTAGACCTTAAACTGTCCTTACTGTTACAAAGTTTTCCTGTACATTTGAAGGCTTTCCTTTTACCGAAACCTAATCACTGCTCCAGAAACTTGGAAACAGTGGCTCCTTTGCCTGTCCATCAAAGACATGGAGGACAGATTATTTCCTCTTTTTTTGCATTATCAGAGTATCTGTAGTTTGTTTTTAGATTTCACCTTCACTCTTCCTTAAGGTAAACATTTTCAATATTTTTTCACAGAGCATGCTATCATCTAGGTTTATTATTATTGTTGTTCCATTCTGTACCATTTCTACTTCATACACAACTTCTGTAAAATGCAGTTCCACAGACTGGACACAGCTGACACTTATCCAATGCTGAGCAGAGCCAAAAGAGGTAGTCAGATAAAGCTTATCTCAGGACGGAAGTTTCAGGCATCAGAAAGCAAAACCATTGTGAGTGTGAAAGAGCAGGGAAGTCCCAAATCTGCTGGCTGTTCCACTTACACTTCCAGTATTGATATTTCCAGATACCTGTCATCAGCTGATGTCTTTGAAACTCAGTTTGTCTCCTGGGACTTTGCTGATCAGGAATGCAGGAATGAAAAGTGTTCTTGCTGGTAGAGATGGCATGAATAGCTTCAGCAAATTTGGCTTTGTTTACTTTTATTTGGCATTTTATATTATTATTTTGTTAAATGTCCCAGCTGCTGTTTTCATTGTAATATTGTTCTGCGATATCGTGCTACAGTGTTAAAGAATCTGTGAGAAGCCTTTGCTAACTGTGTTGTTTTTTTAAGAGTTTTCAAGCATGAGATTATGAAAAACTAAAAGTCTGTTTTTATTTTCTCAGTGGGAAGATCCTTTGTCTTCATTCTATGGAAGATGATGAGGGTAAAGAAAAATCATGGGCCCATACCTTCACTTCTGTAAATTACCACCTTAAACTTTTTTCAACTTTCTCATAACTAGACTACAGTTATTGACACTCCTGCTATATTTTTGTATAGGAATGCATGAAATACATTAAAAATATAGCAATTACTTTACAGATCCCACATAATTTAAGTTTGCCTTTGACAAGAAGGGGGCAATTTGTGGTACAGAAAGCTGTTTTTATGTGGTACAGATTGGAAGGAAGGGGATTAGACTGAGATATATTTTTGGCTTTGTAATTTAAAATAAATCTCAGAATTTACAAAACCCTTGGAAATTCATCACATTTATTTGAACCAGACAAGCTAGAACAGTCCTATAATTCAAGTGGGTGGTCTGCAAGTATGAATACTATGCTGTCTGTGGAGTACATGGTGTTTTGACAAAGGAGGAATGGTACAGCAAAAGGGCAGAGTTTGTAGAGTGGTGTCAAAAGAGTGGAGCCCACAGGAAGAAGTTAAATGAATGAAGGAAAGAAAGAATACTACTGTGATCCTGAATGATGGGCCACTGTGTGGATTATTTAGCTGTCCAAAGGTGTTCTGAGCTCTGCAGATGAATTGCAGCCCTTGCCTGGCCAAAGTTGTCAACTGGCCCACACAGTAAGGATGAAACTAAAAGAATGAGGCTTTGCTGAACTTTCTCTGTTTCTTCTTGTCATGGTTTAACCCCAGCCAGCAACTCAGCCCCACACAGCTGCTCACTCATTCCCCCGTGGTGGGATGGGAGAGAGAATCAGAAGAGTAAAAGTGAGAAAGCTTGTGGGTTGAGATAAAGATAGTATAACAGGTAAAGCAAAAGCCGCATGCTTAAGCAAAGCAAAACAGGGAATTCATTCACTACTTCATGAAAAGGCCTTGAGTCTGTGTAAGTCCTGCTCAGCAATAACTAAAACTTCCCTGTATTATCAACACTGTTTCCAGCACAAATCCAGAACATTGCCCCATACTAGCTACCATGAAGAAAATTAACTCTACCCCAGCTAAAACCAGCACATTCCTACAGGTCATAATTATTTAAATTTTTGAAACTAAGCAGTGCCTTGCAGGTGAAAGAACAGTGCTGCTTTCTGCAAGAATTTTATATTTCCTCAAATATCCTTGCTTTTTATTTGCCTTTGGGACACTATTGCACACTGACCAGCATTCTTAACTAAATGATCACTGGTGAATGACAGTTGACTGAGAACCAAAAAATGTTCAGATTAAGACATCTTTGGTTTGAATGGCACAGGCCTGCATTTTATTTGTTGCTCCCCATTTTCCTAGCTTTGTAAAGATTCTCTGATACATCTCACAGCATTTAATCTTGATTATCTGCAACATTGTTGTGTCTTCTGCAGATTTTGCTATTGCATTGCTCATTACTTTTCTTGACTGACTAATTTTCATATGGAAGATTGGATGTCCCACCTTCAACATACTAATGTATTCTTTTCTATGTGATTTTCTTTCAGATTCTGTACTGTGCCAGTGTTTTGTCAGCTGCTCAGCCTCCATGAAACTTCTTCCGATGACTTGTATAATGTTTTCTTAAATATTTACTCACAGAATTAGTATTTTGCTGCTATTCAGAACCTGACAAGGATTTAAGGAATGCCAGAGGTTAATTAGCCTAGGCTTTAAAGTTTCACCAATTGTTTTTCAGGCTTTGTTGCAGGGAGGGGGAGGAGGAAGTATCAGTGTTGAAGTCTTAGGTATGACAGCAATTCACATGAACATGCCCAACCTGAATTAAGTAGTCCTGATGGTGATAACCACATAACTGGTAGTGCAGAGCTGAGCATGCAATGCAATATATGTCTGGAAAACTATATAAACCTCAAATGACCAGCCAGCACGATGCAATTCCCTACCCCAGTTAGTGTTCTATCTATTTTCAAGCTAGCTAGTTTCTGCACATAAGCTGTAACCAGTCGTTTAAATGCAGTCTAAAATACCATGAAATGTTTTAATATCACCATCAGAGTCACATAATATATAGCAATACGATCAAATTTGTCTTCTTTTATTTTTAACTATGTAGTTATTTTTGGGAAGTCTGTACTATGGTTCTACCATCTGTTCCATGGGCTTGTGGAGTATGCATAAACGTGGATAGGTAGCTGCTGATTTCCTGCATTTCAACTGTGACTGACATGGACATATCTCTGCTCACACTACTTGGACATGAAAAGTCTAAGAACTCTATTACACCCAAAGTATTCTTATTGTAGCATGGGTAATATAAGTTAGATGTCTTTTGTACACGCTACACAGTACATATTTGTTCATTATGATATGCTGTTTATAAGCCCATTGGCATTAACATGTACCATCTGTTTTGCTTCTTACATAGTCAGGTGATGTGGCTGTCCAAGAATCAGGGAATTATTTTACCTGCCAGCTTCATTGTTCTTGGTTTTCTTTGCATAAGCCTCCACTCCCTTTTGTAAACATATCCTGCTAGTCTTGTTAATTGTAAAATTGTTTTTTATCAGGTCCTACTAAATATACGTGGATGCCTTTTCAAAGATAAAATTCTCCCACTTTTCACCAGTCTGAACATCTGTGAATTTTGGCTGTCTGTATTTATTTCTCACCCTTACAACAATATTTTCTGGAAAGAGACATTAATGCCTAAGGAACATACTTATACAACACAGTACACATGTGGTTGCTATAATTAAGAAAGGAGGGTCCAGTGCATAGTGCACAAGTAAAGACGTTCAGAAGTAACTGCCCTGCACTGAATTTAATTTTGTGACCAAGCCCCAGCTGCTAGCTTTTTGCATAGCTGTGAGATTTTAGTGGCTCTGTGCCAGCTTACAGTTGCTGAAGACGTGACCCAAAGTATTCAACACTTATTTTTCAGGAGAAGACTGACTTACTGAGTCTGCTGGTCTCCCTCTTTTTTCCTTTCCTATAACTAGCTTTCAGCAACTAGCCTTGTCAGACTGTGATCTCAAAACTCACCCCTGTGTACTAAGAACCGTCTGTAATTATGGCAGAAGACAGTGCTGGGCAAAGGTACTTTAAGCTACATCTAAAGTTGTTACCTAGGATATATTAGTGTAGCAATGCCCATCATTACCAGCTTGGTATGAATTAGAACGTTGGCTTGAAGAGCACCATGCTAGTGCAGTACACTAATTCCAGTACTGGAGTTAGCTCATGTGGAGATACTTAATTTCTCCCTGCATAGCACTGCTTTGTCTCTATAAACACACTTTTTGTACCTCTGCTAACCTTGCTTTTAATTGCTGGCTCAGTCTGTGCTTTTCAACCTTTATTACTATCTGTTTCTCCATCTTTCCAGGGAAAGATCATCCTTTCAAGTCACATGGATACGTGGAAGAGGGTTTATGCTGTCATGTGTAATATCTATTTCATTCTGTTTGGGCAAAATCCATTGAGCTGCTAGTATTTTTTAACCAATGTATTCCAAGATAGATCTTGCTGCAAATGCTTAAGATGAGGACGCTATAAAGTTCAAACCTTGCTTTTTTAGGCTTTTGTTGAGTACATCTCGCACAACCTCGGCTCAACTCTTGGGCCTATTCCTTTTCTATTGCGCTATTATGCTCATGTGTCATCAGTCTGAGTGGATAGGTTTTCTTTTGTTTTATTCTCTTTAAGCCAGATGCTCATATTTGTAAGACTAATTTGGAAATGTGAGACAGAATTTCTCTCTTAAACAAATGGGGCCATCTGCTCAGAAAGTGGAGTGACAAGGTCTGGGGCTGAGGATGAGCCAACAGTTCATAAGTTTCTTCTGGGGCAGGAAGATTAGTCCTTCTTCCTTAGGGAAAAAAATCCTGATCTGCTCATTGATATCTGTGCTGTTGTGATGCTAGACTACTGGCCATGAGATGCTGACCAACAAATCCAAGTAACAGATAATGCAGATTACGTACTAATTACTACAGTAGTAACTGTGGACAATGTGGAAATAGGGTAGAGAACATATCTGAAGATGGACTTGTGAAACTGGGAGAAGCAGCCCATGTGGATGCTGTTCAGGTTTGCGAAGAACAGGGCAATTTCTGAAATACTGCAGTAATGCTACAATCTTCTGCAAGTGGGAGTGGCACCAGTGGTGAATGCAGAAGGGCATGAATGGGGGGAGTTTGTTGAACACTATTGACATGTGCCTGACCTTGTGTTTTTTAAGCCACTAAGCCCTTCAAGAGGGCTGGGGTATAGTAGTTTTACAGAGTGCCGAAGAGGATGGTAGTCCCACTTTTTGGCTCACAAATCATCTTATTTTAATTTACATTACTGCCAGGTTCATATCTTCTCCTTGTTCCTGAGATGTAAGCTAGACATATTACTAGTATAAGCTGAATATTCAGTAGTAATACATGCTTCTGTAAAACTGACTTAAAATGAATGGGAGATAAATGGTTGGAGCTTGCTGTCATATGCTTTATGCAAACAGTCTTTCTCCCAGAATGCTGATAGGCTTCTGATATATCCACTAGCTTTTCCTGAGCTTTACAGTGATTTTATTCTGCATGGGAAATAACAAGCCTATAGAGGAATTTAACTTCCCAGCTCATTCCTTAAGTAGGCACCACTCGTATTTAAATACATACATAAGTATCTGTTTGGATTCTGTAGTTAGGCTTTATCTTGCCAGGGTCATTTCTGCTTGGTTCTAGCTGTACCGAAACAAGGAAAACCAGTGAGCTGATGCCATTTAAGTGGGTCAAGCCTAGTGTACAGTTTAGCTAGGTAAGTAGGTCTGATTTCCTGTGCATTTAATTGAAGGAAGTATAACTATTCTGAACACATGCCAAAAATATGAGGTGAAGTTGCTTAATTAAATTAATAAAAAGATTAGAAGATGTATAATGAGGTATAAAGCTCATGAGTACATACACCTACATAACTCCAGCATCCACCTACGTTAGAGTGTGTAGGAGGCTTCACAAATATGTTTATTATCTTTATCAGAACCTTTATCTTTATCAGATGGTTGTTTTCCATACTGAAAGCACTCTGAGATTTGAAGAGAGTATAGGTGGCCAAAGTCTAAAGAAACAGAGTGAACCTCCTTTTCTATCTACCAAGTTTTACATTAATTTATTTCTAAAGATTTCAGTAGCTGTGATTCTACCCAGGCAAGAGGCATATAAGCCTTCAAAATTTTCACAGTGGTGTGAAGTCCCACTTGAGCCAACCAATGAAGGTAGCTGGTTTGAACAGCAGTTGGCAATAACAAACTTCTGGATAAAGCATAAAAAGAAATACAATTGGAATCATCAGTCTCACAGGTTTTTCATGTCCTGATGTGCATTGCACAGCGGTATGAATTTATTGTTTTTTCCCTGACCTTCATTTCTCTCAATTTTTTCAAGACTTGCTGCTTCTGTCATATTTAAAATAAGGTTGTATTTATTTTTAAGAAGGAAATGCAACTTCTGTGCTTGTAGCGTACTAGTTAGGGCTATGGGTGCTCTAAAATGAATGTCATAATATTAGTTGTCTGTAGAGATAAGCATAGAAAAATATTTTAAGTTTTTTATTAAAATGTGGTGCATTTCTCCGTCCATATAATCACATTTGCTGGGAATAAAAGCTAGTTTTACCATTTTCTCCACAAAGAACTACTTACATAAAAAAGAACTGGCTTTCTCCTAGTGAGCAGGGTTACTCCTGTGCTTTACTGTAACATTTATATTACTGCATACTGGAAGGGCTCATCATTCAGGCTAAGCCCACTTACTAAACAAATGAAAGATTGAATACATACATAATCTTTGTTCTATTTCTGCAAACATGTATTGCTATAGTACAACTTATACTGAATGTTGATTAATAGGCGAATATAATAGGATGTGGATTCCTGAATTAAGTATGACAGATTTCCAGTTTTGCATTAAGAAGCGCACAGGCGAGGTTTTCTGCTGTTGCGAAATGCTACTGAAATTGAAGGGTTTGGCAATCTACATACATTGACTTCCACAGATGATCAATATGGGAGCTCTTTATTTAGGCATCTGCTTTCCCAGAGGTTTGTAATACCACTGTTTCTGTTTTGGGATAAATTCTAGACAAGCAGGATCATTTAAAATCAGATCATTATTTAGGGCTGATGATGACTTAGGCAAGCAAGTTAACTTTGTTTTGGCAAATAGAGAGTCTCAATTTTAAGAATGCAGTTTGGTGTTCACAGAATCACAGAATCACACAGTGGGAGGGGTTGGAAGGAACCTCTGGAGATCATCTCATACAACTCCCCTGCTTGAGCAGGCACACCCAGAGCAGGGGGCACAGGACCACATCCAGGCAGGGTTTGAATGTCTCCAGGGAAGGGACTCCACAGCCTCCCTGGGCAGCCTGTGCCACTGCTCTGGCACCCGCACAGGAAAGGAGTTTTTTCTCATGTTTAGCTGGAACTTCCTGTGTTCCAACTTGTGCCCATTGCCCCTGGTCCTGTCACTGGGCACCACTGAAAAGAGCCTAGTCCCATCATCCTGACACCCACCCTTCAGCTATTTATAGGTATTGATGAAATCCCCCCTCAGTCTGCTCTTCTCGAGGCTGAGCAAACCCAGGCCTGTCAGCTTTTCCTCATAAGAAAGATGCACATCTTGGTATCTCTCCACTGGACTCTCTCCAGTAGTTCCCTGTCTTTCCTGAACTGGGGAGTCCAGGACTGGACAAAGTACTCCAAATGTGGTCTCACTAGGGCAGAGTAGAGGGGGAGGATAACCTCCCCCAACCTGCTGGCCACAATCCTTTTAATGCAGCCCAGGATATTTTTGGCCTTCTTGGCCACAAGGGCACACTGATGGCTAATGGTCAACCTGCTGCCCACCAGCACTCCCAGGTCATTCTAAGCAGGGCAGCTTTCCAGTAGTTCAGCCCCCAACCTGCACCGGTGCATGGGGTTGTTCCTCCCCAGGTGCAGGACCTTGCACTTGCCTTTGTTGAATTTCAAGAGGTTCCCCTCGGCCCAGCTCTCCAGCCTGTCCAGGTCTCGCTGGATGGCAGCACAGCCTGCTGGTGTATCAGCCGCCCCTCCCAGCTTGGTATCATCAGCAAACTTGCTGAGGTTACACTCTGTCCCTTCATCCAGGTCATTGATGAATATGTTGAACAGGACTGGGCCCAGCACAGACCCCTGGGGAACACTGCTAATGACAGGCCTCCGTCCAGAGCAGTGGGCTTCTCTGACTTCACTGTTGTTCTAGTGAAGTCAGCACAAGTCCTCCCTCTGATTTTAACAGTAGAAATGTTCCATATTTATGAAATCTATTTCAAATCCTTGAAAAGTGAGAAAGCGCCCTCTGAGTTTTTCTTTGGAGTATTTGAGAACAGGCCAAAGTCAAAATATAACCAGAACATGCGTTTGTTAACAGCTCCAGCAGTTGAGATACTTCCTGTAGCATAAATTCATGGCTATCATAGCTTTTGTCATCAGAGTTTGCAGAGATATTAACCTGACAGTAAAAAATTTTACAGTGGTGTTTGTGAATGCTGCTTCTTGCATGTGAGGAAGTTCAGAAGTTAAGTATTTCCGTTAATAGTGCCAAACTTTATTTAACCAGGTAAGAAAAGTTGTGGAGTTTAAAAAATCATTTTTGTGGGTGAGCCACAACAGGCCATTGTAATTATGGCTGCTCTTATATTAATGTGGTACCATATGCAGTTCCTAGGTAGTGTTACTGCAGAAACCTAACTGGCTGAGGGAATACTTTGTTCATCTGTATGTGCAATCAACTTATTGTATATTAGCTGATGCACCAGGCTTTAACAGTGATTAGCGTTCAGTCTTATTAGACATACTTGGTTATTACCCTGTGGAAAGTAAGGAGGACTGCAGTGGCCTGTGTAGTAAAATGAAACACAAATCTGGAGGAAATGTGATTTGTTGATTCCACTGCTCAAGGGACTACTAGTGCATTCATATTTCATTGTTCACAAGCTTCTCAATTTCTGCTGAAGTCCTTTAGTTGGGCAGGACTGAATTTTGTTAACAGGCAGTTTTTACTATAGTTCTTAAAATTACCAGGGAAATAATCACAAGAACTGTTGCCTAATCAGGAACTGCTGTGTTGTTATTTTTTTGTGAAAGTAGCAACTGGTTCTGTTGTTTTTGCCGCTGCTGCGAACTCTCAGCTTCTACTGCAATTAAAATTTGTTTCTCACATACGGTATCACTTTTTAACAGATTTTATAACAGCTTTCAGTATATTTTCTGCTGCTTAGCAATTTATGTCCTTAACAGCGTAAGTCCATTTAGTTAAAATAGGAGTAATGATACACTACTAACTTGGAGCTACTTGGAGTTGGTATTGACTTAGTCAACAGGTGTATGATTTAGTCTTTAAAGGGTGATAGAAGCATTATAAACTTAAAGAAGATAAAAAATAATATCAGCTGAAATAATGTCAGCTCCTGTAATGTGGCAGCTCTTTTTTCACAACACTGGATATTGATATGAAAATCTCTTTTGAAACTTTTAAGTGTATTAATCTAGTGCTTGTGAAGAACTGTTCTAAATCTTTTTGACAGGGCTCTGCAAAATGTACTATGTAAGTTTTTCTGCTTATGACATTATAATATCATGACATGATTCATGATGATGTCATGATATCATCATGACACTGGAAATATCCAGGTGCTAGTTTGTTGTGATAGGAGAACCGGTGCATCTGGAGGCTAAAAAATTTTAAGTGAATTTCTGTTTATGACCTCTGCAGCCTCAGGGTATAAGTGGTATCTAGAGAGATGTATAATTTAATATTTGTTAAGCAAATGCACAGGTAAACACCTTGCTTTAACCAAGTGGAGTCTCAGTAAACTTGCCTAGTGTGCTGTGAAGAAAATAGCACAAATAGGAAATTCTCAGAGTAAACTTAGTGAGATATTTATTCAGTAAAGCTTTTAAAAGATGTGGTATAGTGGTAATTTGAAAACTGTTAAAGAGCACTGTTCAATATTTGCTCAGAGTTTTGGTCTTTAGTTCTTGTGTGAGTCAGTTCAAGCAAACCTCTAAGTGACTACTTGCATGGACTTCACTGGGACTGCTCAGATGCTTTAAGTTATTCCTATGATAGTAAAATGATCCAGATGGAAATCTAAGCCCTAAGCTTTAAGCTGTTAGCTGGGGCCTTAGGGCTCTAAGGTTAAGATGAGGCTTAGAAGCTCATGGTTTTTTATGAACATCATTCCATTGGCCTTAATGATAATGCATTATAGCTTGCCACCTGGGCCTAGCTTGTGTTTTGACCAAGCAATTAGATACCAAAGTTTCTAGATACTTGCACAGGACTCCATACAGCCTGGAAAAGAGAATCCTTCAGGAAATCTCCTGGACATTCAGAACACTTCAGTAACTCTCACTTTCCTATCCCACAGCCATAATCTTCACTTGCATTCTAAATTAGAAACAATCTAATACTTCCTCAATTATAGAGTGAAAAGAGATCCACTACAGTTGCATATTCTGTAGGTTTTAGTAATATCTTATAGCAGGTCGGCCTTTATGCATCCTTTTCTATCTGTGACCCATACTTATTGTTTTCTTCATGTATTCCCCTTACTTCCCAGCACAAGGTCAGAGGTCCTAATGGAGTTAGGCTGCATCCTGCTTATCCATGCACCAAGTGTTCCTTATATAGCTGGGCCATCATCATTTCCCCACTGAAGTTATATTCTGCCAGGCCTCTTGCAATAATGTGTTTGGTGTCCTTTTCCCAAGGACACTTTTAGGGTGGGGCTTCCACAAGGAAGAAGCGATCTGATAGTTAGGTATTTGGGGAATAAGTAAAAGCAGATTAGCTAGAGTGAGAAGCCAAGTGGGATGCCAATTTTGTGCCCTCCTGCCTTTAAAGTATTAGGAAAAGGCAATGCAATTTGAAATCATCTCAATTATGTATGCTTACCTTCAGGAAGGACTTTCCCTTTTGCTACATAAGGAGTGCTTTGAAAATCTGCATTGACAGTGTAGAGCGGATTTCAGGTTAAGAGCCAAGACAGTCAGTCTACACAGTGAGACACAATCCTATATGTATTTATTTTGATTAACTGAGTACTTACTAGCTTTATTTCAGTACTTCAGATCACAGGTCATGGTAATGTGATTGGACATCTGAAGTTTTCTAGTCAAACTTTGTGCTCCAAGGAAGACTGAACTTTAGGTCAGCCATGGCTTTGCCTGGCCAAGTTCAAAAAACCTGCAGGGATGGAAATTCCACAACTTCTTTGGTTGCCTGCCCCAGTGCTGCTCTGCTGTCATACATAAAGGGCCTTTTTAGAGCAAGTAAAATTCACAGCTGTAGTTTAAGTACTAGCAAGTCCAAAAATATCTCTCAGAATAGAAAACAGGTACCATACATTCCTGAACACTTTAGTCTGGCATAAGCCAGTGGTAGTACTTAAGGAAGTCCTGTCCTCTGCCAATTCTCCTGTGTTCATTCTTGCCCAGCAAAAATTAATGGTGACTTTTCACTTGGATCAATTCTCCGGTCTGTGGTTCTGTTGATGTGCAAGCGTGGGTGCTGTAATGAAGCTGAACAGGTGGCATGCGGCTTGAAAGAAGTAGGTGGCAGAAGGACCAGGTCAGTTTATTTTGGGAGCAGTACCAAATTTTCCCAGTATAAAGAGCTTGTGGAATACTGAATGATAAAACAGTGAGAGCATGTGGTACAATGTGGCAATGGGAAAGCTTGCTAAGGGATGGTTAACACAGTTTTGTTGTCCATTTAAGTGCTAGTTTTTGAAAAATTGTTAGGAAACTTTAAATCTCATTAAATAATCTTTGATTTACAACTGGCAATATCAAACTGCCATTTCTTATATAAGTTGAGTGGGGGTAAAAAACATGCATTTCAAAAGTGTAAAAGATTTTGGGTGCTGGAAGAAAAGGTGTTTAATTCCCCTGTTCTAACACCAGCATGTATTGCAAGTATGGGAAAGTCAAAATAGTAAGACAAAATGCAGGGTTTGTCCTGCATTTTAAAAACAGCAGTACCACAACAGAAATAATTTATTCTGAAACTTCTTCACCATTTTTGTTCATCCAGTACAACTTTCTGAAAAGACCACATGCAGCTTAGTGTATAGGTCTCCGGAAAATTTTCATATACTGTATGAGAGAATATTTTCCTCTGACCTTGGCCAATTAATTTATAAACAAGGAATACAAATTGTAATATGAAAAATGCTATTCCTTTGTGCATATTTCCTTATAATGGGTAGCTGTGTTCTTATCTTTGTTTATAAATTTATTATAATTCACAGCTCATCTGAATTCAGGAAACAATCTTCAGACTGAAAAAAATTATTAATCCTTTTCTAGGCATCATTCGATGCCTCAGAGAGAAAATGGAGTAAAGTGTTTTCAGGAGCATTTTAAAGAGTGCATGCATTACAAGCCAAAAACTAGGAGCTTCAGTGATGAGATAATCACTATTTTCATATTTACTTGTGGTGTAGCAGTCACTGTGCCCTTGCATTTTGTTCCTGGAAGAAATTGCAACAATCTCCCACAATTCATCAAGGAGATGTGTATGTGATTTCCTTCTTGTGAAGGAACACAGTCTTTCTTACTGGCTGAGCAGCTGGATCTGTAGTGCTATCCCTGCTGCACTCTTTCTTCTTGTTAATATTCAAGATTAGAGACTCCAGTTTCTGTAGTTGATTATCTTTAAGGATGTGATCCAACCCTCACTGAAGCCAAGGGAGAAATGTGACTGGCTGAAAGGGGTTTATTGCCGTAAATGAACTCCATGAATGCATGTGCTTCCAAGGATAAATCCTAGTTGAGAGTCCACTTCGAGGGTGGCATTCTGAAGGCCTTAATTTAAATACTTAGGAATGCAACTAAGTGGACTGCATACTTCAGATGAATGTGGAGAACATTTTTCTCGTTAAAATAAGATTATAATCCACCATATGATACACAGCTTTTAATATTTAAAATAATAACAAACTGAGCATATCCTTCACTCTAAAGTAGTGTAGCTGTGTTAGCACAGTAGACTGTGTTAATCACTGAGGAAAATAAAAAAATACCAGGATACTAGAAGAGATCTTGGTAGTTTACGGTAATAGGTTGGCAATATTTAGGCTTTCAAGCTGTATAAAAGCAATTTCACAGTTAGTTATTTATCATTAGATTGAAAACTGTTTGACATCTGTGCATTGCAGAAGTTAGTGTTTGCGTTTGCTTACCACAGGCTTGATGTTCACCTAATGCTCTTCTCCCATGAGTATTTCTAATCAGACTGAAATGCTGCCAGAACAGCTGAGGCTGTATTAGTTCTAGACAGTATTATCTCAAGGAGCTGTGTGAGATTACGTATCTCTTAATTTTAGCAAGTCAAAACCAGGCTTTTCAGAAGCATTATAGTTTTTTAGTAAAGGGGTATCACTGCATTTTAAAATTAACTAACTCTTCATTAGGGAATAGGCATGCATGAAACTTGCACTACCTTCATTATCTTTATAGAATGTATTCTGTCATAATTTATGAACTCAGGTTTTATACTAAAACTAGTATAGCTGGGGAGTTTCCTAACAAAGGGATTGCCTCTGCATTAGTAGTTGGTGCAGAATGTCTTTAAATAGGCTCTTGTGAAAATACTGAAATGTAAAAATACAATCCATGTGTAATAACAATGGTATGTAAAGATTAATACATTTTAAAAAATGTAAGTGCTTAAATTTATCTCCCTAGTATGTTCTTACATGGGCAATGTCTTATACAGGTGGCACAGTTGACAAAAGTCCAAATTCAGTCCCAGTTCAGGAGATAAACCTGACCTCGGTAAGAGTAGGACAAATGTCACTGACAAAAACTTAATGCATTAGCATCCGTAATGCATAAGCTGGACATAGGCAGAAAGGGCCATGCCTCTTTGAATTTTTTGTGCTTAGTTGCATCTCTTTAACTGCCAGATGCAACAATGGCACTTCACTTACAGTAGATTTATATGAGAACAGAAAGTAGTAGAAAGAAAATCCTTTTCTTTTTTTCTTGGCTTCATAACTTGAGAGAACTAACTACCTTAGAAGTTTGAACTGGTGGGAGTGCAGCATTGTAAGATGAGAGAAAGAGAGGGAGAAAGCCAAGCCACAAATAACTGCAATATTGTGATCCCTTAAGCCCTGCAGTTAAGAAAGGCAAAAAAAAAATCTCCTTGCTGAGAATTCAGAGAGGGCAGAGGAAATAAAATGGGTGAACCGCAAGATGGAAAACTGGTTCCAGACTATGATGTTCTAGTGACGCAAGCTGAAAAAGGTGCTGCGGCACAACTGCACTCTCCTGAGACCCAGCAATAGTCATTTCTATAGGAAAAAACCACATGAAGACGGTGAGTAAGGGAAATTTTAACACTAAAGTAGACTGGAAGAGACTGCAAATGCAAACTGTTTTCAGAAAGCAATTCTGTGTCTGAGTGGAAAACAATGAGGCCTTATCCACAACTGAAATGACGATAGAGCACGTACTGGGCATTCTGCTAAACATCTGAAAAAGTAAAGGGAAAAGAAGTGGAGTGAAAAAGATTAGTAATCCTGTAAAAGGTAAAAAAGAGTGCTTAGGTGAAGTCAGAATGGTGGCAGGGGATGTTTAAGGAATATGTTCACAATGGACATGGGTAAATGGAAGATAGGGGCTCTTTTCTCTTAATGAAGAATGGGTCAATTCCTGGATCAGGTCCTGGATTAATCAGCTATAGATCTATCAACACTGGTGTAAAAACAGAAGCCCCAGATCCTCTGCCAGCCTTTGTGAAGGATTAACCTCTACTAAGCGATTTGTAATTAATCCAAAGAAGTTAATTTTCTGTGTTTCTTCATCCAGAGACATGCCTTGTTTAAGTTAGACGGTCTGAATCACAGAGACTGACAAGAGATGTGGGAGCCATCTTTTTTCCATTTGCCTTTATAGAAGACATTTTCCATAAGTGTTGAATACAACTCTTGAATAGAATTATTGTAGGAGAAGGCTGGATGATAAGGCATCTCTGTCTGTAGATGGCAATAAGAAATTTACCATGTGGTTACTTTGCATTTTTTTTACCATGGTAACAGTGAGAGGTGGGGAATTGAAGAGTCTCTGTCAGTTTATTCTGGATTTCTAACCTCAAATCCATATAAACAACATATTTATTAAAACCTATATGCCTCCCTCTTTTGAAAGGCACTGCCGTGTAACTTCGTTTCTCTCTTTCTTGATTACCTGAGATTTTATTTTTGGTTCTGAAGGCTAGAACTCACGATAAAAAGTTAAATTATTAAATTCTTTGTGCAGAATTACCTCCTTCCCTGAGATGGCAAACTTCCACAGAACTAGGTATGACTTGATTAAATATTTTTATACTTATATCCTATAATGCTTGAGTACTAATATTAAGTGTGTGTGATTTTCCATATTAATGAAAATATTAATGAAAATATTAATGAAAAATTAATGAAAAATGCACAGACCTTTCTGCGCATGGCACCAAGGAATACTTCTGTGGTTAATACTTATCATTTGGAAAAATTCTTGGAACCAAGTTAGGATGCACACAAGGAACAAACTGAATCCTAAGTGAAACGAAGTGTTAAGAAGACTTAGTTCTAAAATGAGAGATAAATTAATTTGCCGCAGTGCTAATGAAACATAAATTTTAATGAACGTAGTTGATATTGATGATAAATTGTTCAAAACTAGATAAAAACTTTCTGTAAAAAACCTTTAACTCCAGAAGCCTTTCTGTGTTTGAACAACAAGCAGGTACTCTTGCCTAAAACAATAGAGAGTTTTCTTTACAAGTGAATGAAGGACATAGTACTTTCAGTTTCATGTTGGTCCTAAGGCAGTGATATATTCCAAGATTTTTTACCTTTACAATTCTTCCATTTGAGCAAGCAATTTCCTCTCATCCTCCCAAATAACCTTGGGATGTCATATCAAACTCCAAGTAGGGCTTTCCCTGATTCTGCAATTTTCTATACTCTTCAACCATTCCCAGTGTTGCTCCAGTAGAGAGGTAGTGTGCTCTCTGTCCCCAGATCAGGAAACAAACTGTGAAGACTGCACACACTGGAGAGTGGGGATTGGTATCTGAGGGTCACTGGCATCTTGGTCACAAAAAAAATCCTTATTATTCCTTCTTGATTGATACATTAACCTCAAGCAGGATGAACAGAACTGCAGCCTCTTTTTACATCTCAGTATGGAAATAAAACAATTTTTTCTGGTGTAATCTTCAGATTAAGAGAAGCCTTAGAAGACCATGGCTATATCACCATAAGGCTAAGTGTCAGATTTATCCCTTTTCCTTGGTACTGGACAGACCTAGGTCCAAAGCTTGGCCCATGCAAAGCTGGGGAGTTTTATCTACCAGCTATGGACAAACGATGTAAATGTCCCTGTACCCCTGCAGAGGAACTCTCCTATACTTCTTTTTCCCGTTCTGATCAGTTCATAACCTTTGGCATTGCTCCATGTAATCCCAGTCTCTCTATGGAAGAAATTGGAGTCTTCTATTTGGGGAGCCCATATGTATCAAGAAGAAGCAAGCTGATCACGCCAGATGAAAGATGAGTACTGGTATCTTACCAAGAGCATTTCACATAGCAACATGTGACATACAAATTGGAATGATCAAAAACCATATCACAAGCTGGTGCCCATTCCCACATCATTCATGTACTTTTAAATTAGATATACTGCTTACAGGCTTGATCCTACAGTTTGATCCTTGGATGAGTGGACACACTTGATTCAGCAGTGAGCCTAAGTGCATGCTCAACTGGAAGACCGAAACTTTAACTCAATTTTTTTTTTGTGATATCCCAGTAAGTCGTACTAGGACTATTTGTGCGTGTAACTGCTTTGCTGAATTTGAGTACTCTAGACTTCGAGGAGTTAAACTTAAAAGTGTTTAACTAATGATACTGAAAACTGAAGTCTAGGTTGCAAGTACAGAAGGATCAAATCAATATATCCCAATAAGCAGGAAGAAAGAGAGGAATTGATTATAAGGGATTACTGGGAATTTTATGTATATAATTTGCTCCTTTTTTGGTTACCAGTTAGATTTCAGATAAGTTATTGCTAGCTTTATGAACAGTGGGTTTTGTGTTCTGAAAACCTGTCCTTAGGAATTGGATGGAGTATATATTAGAGGTTATTGATGTCATGCCAAGTGAAATAAACATTTTCCCTGTAAAATATATGTCTTATTCCGTATACAACTAAAGTGCTTAAAGCTAAACAAAGCTCATCTCATGTTTTTTCAGTATGTGATAGGAAAATGTTTTGTTTTAGTCAATTCTTAGTAAATTAATTTAGTTAAATCAATAATTAACACACTATACAATGAAATAGAATCAATAATATTTTCATAATTTTAACTGTAATTAAGTTTTTATGTCAATGTTTTTACTCTGAGACATTTAATCTTGGTAAAGATACAAGAGGCCCATTTTTGAACCATTAATTTGCATTTTTCTCAGCTGAAATGAATGGAGAGGCAAATATTTGGCAGAAATCAATACCATGGAGAATTATGGGAAGTTTAAATTACTTGACATTGTATCTGTTTATCATTCTGTACCCTAGCAGCCAAAGACACTTTTATTATGCAAAACTCAAAAGGAGAAGATATGTGCTAGAATAAAATCTTAACTGAGATTCATTGCCATTGTAGCAGAGGGCACAGAGAGTGAGAAAAAAGTAACCAGTAATTAATTTCAAAACCCAACAGACCAAATTGGTCTACACAGTAAATATGAGGAGTAGCTATTAAAATTATTCTTGGAGGAGGATAGGAAGGAAATCCTTTCATACCTAGTGCACAAGGAATCCAAATTCTTTGGGATTTACAAAGGAGAGCAGCCAAAGAGTTTCTGTGGAAAGTAAGCAAGGCCTGTATTAAATAAGTACTCACCTATGAGAATGAAACTTGTAGAACTGCATAGAAAGAATAACGTATAATTTTCATCTACATAAAGATGCTACATAAGTAGAAAAGCACTTAAGAGCAATTTAATTGAATGCAACAGAAAGATTCCTGCTGACCTCTGTATGCTTTCAGTTAAATATAACACTCCTGAAGAAAAGTTTCCATTAGATGGTGTTCACTTACTTTTCCATAGATTTAGATAGCATGACACACTATTGGCATAATAGAAATAATAATTGGGGAGCAGGGATTTCTAACTTGTTTAACATAAAATTAATCTAATAAATATTGTAGTTAACCAAAAAAGTTTCATTTTAATAGTTAACAATCTGAAAAGTATCTAATTATGAGTAGTCATCTGCAATTGTGATAAATGTTTAATGACACATAAAACATGTCAACACATGTTAAATAGCAGGCAGTTTATTTTAAATCCTCTTGTCTCATGGCTTTCAGGATGAAGTCACATATACAGATATTGTTATATTTTAGAGATGGTCTATGCCTTTTTCTTGCCAGTACTTCAGATCTAAAGGTCTCTGCATCAACTCCTGTAAGAAACTTCACACACATATCAATTGTATACAACAGCCTCTTGATATTAAGCAAACATATCCCTCTATGTTATAGAGTGCAGGGGCAGTATGAGGATAGGAGGTTCTCATATAAGATGGAATTCAACAAGGTGGAGTGAATGCTGGTGAAGTGAATTGACTGAAAATAGCTCTCTGATTACACACTACACTTACTGCTTGAGTCCCAGTCATATGGATGTTACTTCATGTTACTCCCATAAAATTCTGGACAGAAATACACGGTTTTCTCTCCATCCATCCAAGTATGTAAATGCATAGCTGGTTATGTAAGTATTTGAAAAACTTCAAAAACATGAAAGTGAAATACTATCAGAGATGCTAACAGTGATAATAAATTAAATTCTTCAGTCAGTTCCTGAAGTAGTTTGAAAAGAGTATCTGGAATTTAAGAAGCTGTTCAATCTTGCAGAACTCAGACAAGCTTCATTGTCAAACACTTGGCACTGTATGTGATTTTTATGGCAGTCTTTATTTTGTTAGTAAATGAACTTATTACACAAGGTAAGAGAAACTTAAAGGAGAAAAGCAAACTCATTCTTCCAGAACTCTATGTTTATCATGCACTCTTCTCTTTCATTCTTCCTTTTTCACTACACCTGGAGGAAACTTAAAATGATCTTGAACTTTTCTCTCCAGCAGTGATTCTCCTCAGAAATGAACCTTGCTACTGTGTTATTTAGGCTTGAATTTTATTTTGCATCACCTAACTTTTTTTCACTATATTTTTGTCAAAAATAAATCAACAGAGAAGTTCCTTGGCTGAAGTTTAATTCCATATATCTGACTGTCATCTTCTAGGTTTTTGGTAGCAGTTCACAAGAATTATTCCTCAAGAATTATTAAGTAATTCCTTCACAAGTCTGGTTTCTTGTAGTTCAGTTAATGTTTTAAATCACATTATAACTGTAGTTGCATAAAACAGCTTTAAATAGCCATTCTTAAATTTATGCATGTTTCCCTGGCCTGTGATATTAAATGTTACGCTGTGTATGCTTATTTCTCAGATCCCTATAGTAAGTAAAAAAAAAGTATTTTCCCTTTCAGTATTTTAATGCTTTATTCAGAAACCAGTTTTGAAAGTCAAGTGCTCTCATTTCTATATCCTAGGTCCTTGGGCATTGTCTGTCTTTATTTCTGCTTGGAAGTCTTGCATGTTACAGCGCCACTTACTGTGTTTCATTGGCTGAGAATGTAGAACATGTGGTTTTGGCTGGAATCATTCCTGAACTAGCTGAGACACTGTTGCATAAAGCTCCAGGGGTATTATTCTGCTGTATCATCCACTGACCTCAGAGGCAGAAGTACTGAACCAGTTCTGTACAAGTGGTATTGCATGTGTTATGGTTTTGCTTGGCTGGAAAACTCTATGGGCACATCACAATTTTGTCCTGGCAGAAAGGAACTGATTCAAAATCCACTGAAGTCAGTTTTAGGTTTTAGGACTCTGCTTTACTGACTAGTCAAGTACTAGGACATCCTCAGTATGAATTGGAATACCTAATAGTGCTCTAATTCCTGAGCTTTAGTAGGTATAAGAAGGGACAAAATTTAAGTCTGGCTGCCATGTGTTTTTGTACCGCCCATTCCATTTTTCCTCTTCTACCTACTTCATTTTTCCTTCATTTTCCTAATACAGATAAAGTAGAACTGGAATAAATATTACTGAATACTATTTTTCATATTATTTCTTACAGTAGGTTGTTTCCATCTATATCTGCTTGCTTTATTTGTCATGTTGATTTATGAATTCAAAATCCAATCACAGTATTTTTCCATATCTGTTGAAATTCTTTTATAGCCTCTGGTGGCACTCTGAAATACTTCTGAGTGCTGCATAGCTCCTTTTCAGTTATCTTGTGGTAAAATAGCATTTAGTAAATCAAGCTGTCTGCTTGAGAGATTTAAAGAAACACTTAATCTTATTTGCTACTTAATAAATCATGCTGAGGTAGATCTTGGACAGGTAATAATAATGAGAAAGCTTATTATTCATCTGTCCCATGATGGTCTGTCCTATCAATAAACAAAATTGTAGATAATACAATTACCTGTATACTCTTTAACGTTTACACTGTCCAAGTTTATGTGAACTTTACTTACAAATTTTGTCCTTGCCATTAGCCTAAAAACTGTACTGGAGTCTAGTGTGAATACGTGGTTGATATGAGCAGATTTGTGGTTGCACAAATGTGTATGAGTACATTAAAGTGCTAGGACTGTTCTCTAGAACTAGTTTACATGAAACAGCCCAGACAGTAACAATATAGGCAAGTGAATCCTTCCTGGAATTGTTCACTGGAGCTGTTTAATTTATGAGCATACATGTTGACTGTGTGACCAAGCTCTTGTTTAACACCTGAATTCCACTCCGAGCTATTTAAAAATTCTTCCATTAGCAATGGATTCTGGCATTTGACCTAGTCCTATCAGCACTGGAGACTTACCAGAGAAGTAATTATTAACTTATGTTAAACAGGCAAGCTAAATCTCCCTAACAGCAACACAGAAAAGAAAGCAGTTTAAACTACAGAAGGTAGCTTTGGGTAAGCTCAAAAAGGCAACAAACAGGGAATCTATCCCTGTTAGGGAAGGGTTTGAAGAAAGTATTTGAAGCAGTAATGATTTTCCCAGCCAAAGTCTGGGTCACAGAGTCAGCCAAAGAACAATGAATCAATACAATATATCACGTTCTGGACAACATAACTAAAGGAACTCTCACAAATGACGTCAATCAGGATTTTGACATTACAGTGATTTAAATCCCTATTCAGCATATGCTTAACTTTAAGTCTGTGAGTCAGTTAAGTGAATGAGATTAAAATTAGGCAGATTCTGCAGAAAATTGGTCAAAAGCACTATTTATTTTCCTATTAATTAATTCCATTTTAATTTCCTTCCTCACCCCCTTATTTAAAGTGCAAAAACTTTCCCGTTGATTGTGGCTAAGAGAAGTACATTTTTTCAATATAAAATTCCTGTCTTCCTACACCCTTATACACCACATATACACCCTTATGCTTATATAACATTTACAGAAGGTATATAACATACCTACATCAAGAGTATACGTGCATGTTGCATTTTTATTTATGATTATGAAATATAAAGCCCTTACATTTTCAAGCTGTGTTAAACAAGAATTTCTCTGTCCTGCCAGCTCTGTTCTCCATGAGGCTAGGAGGGTTGAGATTTAAAAAGGAACCACTGCTAAGAAGCAGTTGCTAATCTGGAACCAGGTGGCTTCAAACACACGTCTCCTACAGTGCAACCAGCACAAACTGTGCTAAATTTGTGTGGTCTTTGGCTAGTCTCTTTAATCACAGCTGGGATTTACTTTAGAGCCGGAAGGGCAGAAAGTCTGGCATAAGCAAAGTGTTGCTTGTGCCTCAGACTTCTCTGTGGACTCCCACAGCCTGCAGAGACTTGACTCAGGTCCTGTTCAGAAGCTATAACTTCTTTGTCCCTCCAGCAAATCAACTGTAAGGAAAAGTGACCTTGTGAAACTTAATTCTACCTAGAGCCGTACTACTAATGTGGAGCAGTAGCTCTCATAATCCACTTGGAATATTTCTATTTTTATTTTTACTTTTGTTATTGATCCTGTTGAAGCTACTGTATCAGACTGAGATCTTTTGCTTTGTGTAGCAGGTACTCCTGCTGAGTGCTGTGTTTGAGTCATTGCTTCTTTGCTTGTCTCAGCTGGAAGACGTTCTCTGTGTATCTCACAATGACCCACTCAGCTGACTCACTTGATTCATTCTTTTCAAAAGGACAGTGTTGGTCTCTCAAGTTAGTAAATCAGACTGTGATGGGCTAAGGAATATACCCATTGGCTTTGTAAACAAATGCTGCTGGGCTTGGGTTTTTATTTGCTTTTAAAACCAGTTCTGTATCTTTAAATATGGGATGCACTGATTTACATCCAATTATTGCCTATTAGGGATTGTCTGCAAATAACCTTGTGTGGCTGTGTCTAAAGCTGATCTTTCTGGTCATTGCTGGAGCAATGCCCAAGAAACAGGACAGGGGACAAATGAAAAGGCTTTGCTCACAGGAAGATGCAGAGAAACACAGCAAGATACAGGAAGGGAATTCTCAGCTGCATCAGGTGCCTCAAAACTCATGACTAGTTACCTCTGGAGATCCAGCTCCTGCTGGGAGTGTACAGCTGACTGAATTCTCACAGGAAGAGCCTAATAGCTATGTTTCCTATGTCACAGACAATTCCCACACTGCATAGCAATGTAGCTGTATACAGAAGTACAGAAAGATCATTTGTGTGGGCTTGTGAGGAGTTCTAAGCAGCAGCAAGTTCTCAGCAGATAAGTTCTTTTTGTATAGTTGATCCATATATCTCTGGTTTTTAAAATAACTCACAGAATCACACAGAATCACAGAATCCCAGGTTGGAAGGGACCTCAGGGATCATCTAGTCCAACCTTTCTAGGAAGAGCACAGTCTAGACAAGAAGGCCCAGCACCCTGTCCAGACGAATCTTAGAAGTGTCCAACGTGGCCGAGTCAACCACTTCCCTGGGGAGATTATTCCAATGGTTGACTGTCCTCACTGTGAAAAATTTTCCTTTCTATTTTCCTTCCTATGGAAGTTGTTAAAATAAAGCTAAAACTCAAGGGGACTCCAACTTCCTTTATTATCCTTGAAATTGTCAGTAATTCAAAGAAAAACCCAAAGCATTCTGGAATGTTTTTTCCCCATGGATCTGGCAGTGTAACACTATTGCTGAAGCCCTCAGTCTGTTAAATGTCTGGAAGGCCATGTGGATATGACACATAATTAGGGCAGCCACTTCACTTTGTGTCTGATCCAACAACCCAGTATGATTTGTGCATCTAGTATGGCAAGAATTAACATGACACATCTGAGGAAATGTGAGACCAACCTCACAGCTAATAAAACAGAAGATTGTTGATCAAACAAAAACATCTGCAAATGTTATTTTTCTTGTCTTTGATTAAGCATGACACAGATTAAGACTGAGAGGCTTGCAAGGTCTAGACAGTGCCAGCCCTTAAAAAGATGCTCAGCGTAGGTAGGAGGACATAATTAGCTCCTTTCACCTGTTCATTTTTGCCCAAGGGAAGACCAGGCACCATATGCCACCTCCTTCGTTTCAGACTACAGTTCTTTAGAGCAGAAATGGATAAGATGAGAGTTCTGCAGGTGAAAGCTGTCCACCAGAGCACCAAGGGTGCACCTTTTCCTCATAAAGAAGCATTAAAGGTATGCTTTTACCTAGCTGAAAGCTCAAGGAGACACTTTGGAGAATGCTTCCTGCCCCACTCTTAGTCCTGGGGACCTCCTAACTCCAGGTTGTGACTATTAAGACTCAAACTTTGGCACATGTAAGGCAACAGAAAATCAGACTCTGAGCAATTGGAGTAAAAGGGATCTCTTCACTAAGTATAATTTTTTCCTTTATAGGAAGAGGAAGTAACGGATTTCTGCTATGTGCATGACAGAGAGGATCTGTACTGCACGCCTGCTATTAAGTGGCTGTTGGAGAAAGGAGGTAGAATGCAGCATGCTGGGCTTCAAGGAAGCATGCTCTACTCTGGCTTCACTCTGGTGCTTTATGATAACAACTTCTTAAAAATAACTGTTAAAGCTGTTTGCCACAGGCTAGAAGTCATGCTTCTACAGATTGTGGGAGATACTGTAACTTTTTATTTTGCTGAGAAAGACTTAAAACCACAGTTCTTGCCCCTCAGCATGATGTAATAACCTACCAGCTCACCTGGGGCTGCTTTACAAACTATTAAAAGAAAAATAAAGATTTAGTCATGTGTCACTTGGCTACAAAGGAAGAGAAATAATTTGGATTTTGAGCCCTTTCCTCAAGAATTTTTATGTATTTTGCATACAGTTATGGAAAACAAGTTGATAGGGACCTCAGGGAGAGAAATTATCTAGTGTCCCTGACAGAAATGTGTATGCTCTATTTTCAAAAGTTGCCAGCAGCAAAAGCTTCAATATTTCCTTCTGCAATTTATTCCAACACTTAATTGTCCCCAGTGTTTCCCACTATCTAACCTGAATCTTTCTTTCAACAAATTATTTCTTGTTTTATCTGTTGCGTCCATGGAAACATACTAAGCCCTTTCTTTTTGCAGCAAATTGGTATGTATTTAAAGATTGTTCTCACCTGCAGCATATGTTACACATTAAACAATCCTAATTCTGTCCTTTCTCATGCTTATTGTTTCTATAGCTCTAATAAAATTAACTCCTTTCTTCTGGGTCCTGTGAAGTTAGTCCATAGTTTTTTTGTAGGGCAGTTCTGAGGACTGAATGCACTATTCCATCAAGGGCCTGACTAGTGATCAGTAAAGCAGAAAGCAATACTTGTGGATAAACATTTGAGTTTGGTGTTTGTCTGTTTTTTTGCAGGAGCATTACTTGTTGACTCATATTCAGCTAGTGATTCACTATAATCTGTTCTTGGACAAAACACATAAACAAGGTTTATCCCTAAGGATAATCTTATATTAGACAGTCCTATATATTGAGTTTTTCACTTCAGGGCTTAGAAAGCTTCTGATTCATAGGAAATCTTGATGGTACTTAGTTTTAGAGTGAATGAAGAAAAAAGTTATCTCCATTGAGGTACAGGAGTCAAATGTCTGTAGCATTAGTTAGTCCTTGTATGCTACATCACCACAAGCATTATTTTTTCTTTATATAAGAGTGGTAATTTATCAAACTGGATGCAACTCTGCCTGCTGAAAGCACGGTGCTAATGAAGGGGCTACGTTTGGAAGCTGTTCAGCTTTTTTCAGCCTTTCCTTTACCTGAAAGCCAAGGAAGGCAATGGGCTATGAAAAACATGGACATGTTTGTAGTCTAAACTTTAGGCGTAGAGTTTCTGCAGAGCTCACTCTTTCCTTTCATTAAGCAAGAAAAATGCAGGCCTGGGACTTTATACTTGCCACAGTGGCACATACTGAGCTTTCTAGTAATACAGTCTTGTGATTTGACAACAGCAAGCTGTACTGTGGCAAGGCTGAGCTTGGAAAGCCCAGATGACAGTGGAGTGATGGGAGGCTGTGTATGGCTGTCATTCCTTGGTATGGCTGCTGTTGGTGCTCAGGCTCAGTAGTCACTCAGAGCTGGAAGTCTTAGATGTTGCAATGCTGGATGTTGCAGCACCTCACTCTCTAGGGGAACACACAGCTGTAGTTACACTGCACAATTGGATTTTAATGACTAATGAAAGAGGGAAAATAAGAGATCCTGTAAATCCTAGCATCTCAGTTGCCTGCTTCAGTAAAGGCTTATTAAATACTTGTTGCAACAGGGAGTGGAACTAAATTTTACTGGACCCATGAATATTTAATTCAATCTTAGAAGGCAGAAAAAATTCACAGGGATTAAGGGAGCTACACATAAGAACACCTTTACATCATCATGCTTAGAGCATTTATCTTGGCAGGGAAAATTGGTTCCCCTCAGGCACAGAAGGAAATTGAACCTGATTTGACTGCTCATGAGGTGAGCACTTTAGTCTGTGATAAAGCAGGAAATGCTGCCTTTACTTCCAGCTACACTTACTAAGGGTATGGATCCCCCAAAATATTTATTAAATGTTTCTCAGTACTGAGACAAAAACATTTCAGTTGTGAAGGAGGTACCTACTCACCTAGTGTATGCTGTGTCCCAGCAGTGGCCACAAGTATAGGAGTAGAAGACAGAAAAGTATAAGAATGAGGTGGGTGCATTTGATACTATTTCTTACCATTCCGTTTTCCAGCAAACACTTTCAGCTCGGGAATTTAATGAGCTATGTGTATTTCTATGTCATAACCTCCATTAGATTTCTATACACCTGCCTGGTGACTCTTAAATCCACTTGAACTTTCAGCATCCTAAACATCCTTTCTCAAGTGATTCCATTCTCAGTTGTTTTGTGAGAAACCACAGGCTTTGTTTATTTTGAACCTAGTTCTTGCTTTTTTTATACTAGTACCAGTCTGAACTTAGGCAGGTCTGTGTATGTGCAACAGCAGTCACCTATGGGACTTTTCTGGTAAAGGACCTAGGATTGGACCTCAGAGTCTGAAAATTCTCAGTTTGGGACTTAGAGAGCTCTCATGACAACCAGATGGCTTAGTTGGCTAAATAATTCTGTGTATCTAGACCTCAGCCCTCAGTTACTGTTGAAGGTAACAGGGCAATCTGCAGGTTTGCTGTTTGTATTACTCACAGTGAGACTTGCACAATTTCACCCTATGTAATTTAAATTGGGTCTGTTTCCTCCTTATGTCAACAGGTTAGGGAAGCTTGTAACATCTAGTAAACGCATAATGGTAAATATATAGCAAATATAACAGGTTTCTAACAGTACTTGGCATGCAAGACAGATTTTCAAGGGTTCACCAGTAAATTAACAGCTGTCCTTTCGCGAGAAGTCATTGTGAATGATCCTGAGAGCATTGTATGATTTAGCAGTGTAAACTGTAGACAAAGCTGAGCAAGTTTTGAAAATGTGCCCTTTCTAATTTTTACATTTGTTCCATGTTTTCCATCAGAGAATCTAGACTTAAGAACTGAGTATTTGGGAACAATAACAATGATTGCTGCAAAAGTGTGTCCAAATTACCTGATTCCTCATGTAGAGTACTGAAGGCAATCAGAGCAGTTAAAAGGCACTCAGCTGTTTCGTCCTCTCTTTCTTTTCTCCCTTTCTTAGAGATCATACTAAATCTCATTACACCATTAGCTCCCCATTTGAAGCTTAAAAAACTACGTATTTAGAACTTCTACCTCCAGAGTTGGTGAGGATTCAGAGCTGTATTGATCCTATGAGGAATGCTAGCAGAGCTTTGTGCGCATGGTGCCCGTGCACTTCAGTTCTCAAGTTCTATGAAGTGTCTCAGAATTTAGATTTCCCTTTTCAATCTCTCCAGAATTATGTAAGCTGAGGAAGCTTTGAAATAAATTTCTTATACACATACAGATTTTTCCAGATTCATGCTCACTTTACATTGAATGTTAGTCTTGCAGGATTTCTTCTTACTCATTAAAAATGTGCCTTGTATTTTCCTCCTGGTGTAGAAATGTCTGCAATTGTATGTAATATTTATATGACAATAATATCAGGATAAATTCTGTGTTTAATTAGTAAGGTGTGAACCTAGACAAGCTTTAATATATTCACTAGAATACTCCTCTCTTTATAGAGGCAATAGAATTTTGTCCACCAATTAAAATTTTAATTGAATGTGTGAGAAGGAAAATCATTGCTAAATCACAGAGAAATTGCCAGCCATCATGACAATATTTTTATTAGATATTCTTCCAGCATGCAGACTTCACTGCTAGGCAATATCTGGGAAGATTCCTGCATGTAGCAAATTTGTTGTAACAGGTAAGTCAGAGGGCCTAGGTTAATTTGAGGGAAGTGTAAAAGAGTTATTAGACAAAGTAGGTAAATTGGGTGTCAGGACCAGTTGTTATTCTCCTGACAGCACTGAAGGAACTCTGTTGTGAAATTGCAGAAGGGCTGTACAAGACGATCACAAACAGCTGCAGCACCAGAGCAGGGTTACCCATGACAGACCAGTGGGTCTGATTTCCATACCTGATTAAATGCTTGAGTCTGTAATAAAACATATGATCAGTGTGTGCATGAATGAACATGACCTATTGGGGAGCAGTCAGCATGGCTTTTGCAAAAAGAAGTCTTGTCTCACTGGCCTGCTGGAGCTCTCTGAGGGCATCTATAGGCACAAAGAAAAAGGGAGCCAGGGATGCAATTAGTTTAGATTTAAGCCATAGATTGTTAATGAAGTCAAGTTGCCAGAAACCTGGATGAGACTTTCATGGAATGAGAGTTTGTTAAAGGCTAGAAAGCAAGGATTAGGTTAACCTTAATCTCTGCTTAAATCCTTGAGCCCTTATTATTTACCTTCATAGAATCATAAATGATAGAATGTCCTGAGTTGGAAGGGTCCCACAAGGATGATCAAGTCCAACTCCTGTCCCTGCACAGGACAACCCCAAATTCACACCATGTCTCTGAGGGCATTGTCCAAATGCGTTTTCAATATCACCAGGCTTGGCACCATGACTGCCTCCCTGGGGAGCCTGTTCCAGTGCTCCACCACCCTCTGGGGGAAGAACCTTTTCCTAATATCCAACATAATCCTCACCGGCACATCTTCCTGTTATTCCCACAGATCCTATCATTGGTCAAAGAGAGAAAAGACCAGCACCTGCTCCTCCTCCTCCCCTTGTGAAGAAGCTGTAAACTGTGATGACGTCTGCCTTCAGTCTCCTCCAGGCTGAACAAAACAAGTGACTTCAACTGCTCCTCGTATGGTTTCTCCTCTAAACCCTTCACCAACTTTGTGGACCTCCTCTGGACTGGGGTGGTGAAACAGTGGAAGAGGTTGCCCAGAGAGGTAGTAGATGCCCCATCTCTGGAAACGTTCAAGGTCAGGCAGAACAGGGCTTTGAGCAACCTGATCTAGTTGAAGGTGTCCCTGCTCATTACTGGGGAGGTGAACTAGATGACCTCTAAAAGTCCATTCCAAACAAAAATATTCTATGGTTCTATCATTCTAAGAAGCCCATGGTCAGTAACAGCATGTGGACAACTTGGTCACAAACATTCTTAGATGTGTTTATTACTTAAAATAAACACATAAAATTATTAAAGCTTGATAAAATTATTAAAACATAAATACAAGTGTTTGGCCCTCCATTGTATAGCTAATAGGAGTAGTTGTGTTAAAAATTTTTTAAATAGAATATCCTGAGTTGAACCAACAGTGTAAAATGTTTTGTACATCTTTGTGCTTTTCCATGAGGCCTCCCATACTCCTGAGTATGGAGGATGGAGATGTGGTTTTGTGCTTTTATAAAGTCCAGCTACATTTCCCCAGAGTTTTCTATGCAGAGAACAAGTAATTTTCTATATTGTCTATAATGTGTGTCTCATGTATGCAGGCCTGTAGGCAACAGGTACAGAAAGCACTCTTTACAAAAGCCATAAAAATTTTCTTCCAGTACTGGGTTAGCTTTCTGCAATAATTAATTGTATTGGGTCTGGCTGAGATGGAGTTAATTTTTCCCCATAGTAGCCCTCACAGTGCTGTGCTTTGTAGATGTAGCTAGAAAGATGTTGAGAACACGCCAGTGTTTTGGCTACTGCTGAGCAGTCCGTGCACAGCATCAAGGCTGCCTTTCCATTTCCACCCCCCTCACCAGCAGGCTGGGCGTGGGCAAGATCTGGGGAGGAGACAGAGCCATGACAGCTGACCCAAACTGACCAAAGGGATATTCAATACCACCTGAGATCTTCTCAGCCATAAAAGCTTAGAGAAAGGAGGAGGAAGGTGTGGGGCATTTGTTATTTATAAAATTTCTCTTCCAGAGGAACTGCTATGTCTACTGAAGCCCTGCTTCCTGGGAGGTGGCTGGACATCACCTGCTGATGGGAAGCAGAAAATAAAATCTTTGTTTTCCTTTTGCTTCTGTATGTGGCTTTGGCTTTTATTAAGCTGCCTTTATCTTGACCCACAAAGGTTTTTTTATATTTTATTTTCTCCCTGCCCCCTGTCCTGCTGAGGAGGGGACTAATAGAGTAGCTTGATTGCACCTGGCATCCAGCCAAAGCCAACCCACCATATTAACACATTATTAATATTCAAATATTAATAATTGTAAATTATGCATTACCTTTTCCTGTACCAAGTTGCTTGGAACTCTTGGGCAGGGGCAATCAGGCCTTTTCCTATATCCCCACAATAAAACTAATTTAACTTGAAAATTTTCAAGGCAAATACATTAAGGCAGTGTTGTAGCAATTAAAAGCTTGTATGTGATACACAGACTTGAAGTTACCAGCTGATATAGTTTTACAGAATCACAGGTTGGAAGGGACCTCAGGGATCACCTAGTCCAACCTTTCTGGGAAGGGCACAGACTAGACAAGATGGCCCAGCACCCTGTCCAGATGACTCTTAAAGGTGTCCAATGCGGCCGAGTCAACCACTTCCCTGGGGAGATTATTCCAATGGGTGACTGTCCTCACTGTGAAAAATTTCCCTCTTATGTCCAACCGGAATCTCCTCAAGAGCAACTTGTGTCCATTCCCCCTTGTCCTCTCCATGTGACTCTTTGTAAAAAGGGAGTCCCCATCTTCTTTGTAGGTACCCCTTAAGTACTGGTACATGGTGATGAGATCCCCTCTGAGCCTCCTTTTCTCAAGGCTGAACAAACCCAGTTCCCCCAGACTATCCTATGGCCACCACAACTTTTTTTTCCACCTGGTAACAGTTTTCAGTAAAAACAATCAGGCAATAACAGGAGCTTGTGCCTGTCAATAGCTGAAGTCAGTCAGCTGTGTCTTGTACTCCATAGCTTTGCTGGGGCAAGGTTTTCAAGAGGCCCAAGTGTGATGGTTGGGGACATTGGGCTTCCAGCTTATTTTGGTTTCTGGTGCAACAGCTGACTTTAATGATCAAGCTGTGTAAGCAGGATTTTGAGAAGTATTGTACAATGATAAAAATGTCATACATTTAGCAAGAAATGTAAAGTGTTTGGTTTTTTTTTTTTACTGCAATTTATTGCAATGTAGGAAGTCCTCTGAGGCACTCATTAACATCCAGGCACTAGATTTTACCCACTCCAGGAACAGTACAAGTGTTTTGAATGTATTTAAACTTGAGGTTAAGGGAATCAAGAACTGGGAGATTTTTTTCTCAAGTAAAGGGGTAGGAAAGTAATGAATACCATATCTCCTGGGTCTAGTCTCTTACCCTGTTTGTGCCTGGCTGAACCCTGTACCCATTCAACTGTTTATGGCAGAAAAGTTCAGATGTGCTCTCACTGAAATTCAAAGTTCTGATGAGAGCAGGAACATGCCCAAAGTCACACATAAGACTATGTTTTTGCTTATACTAGAGCCCTTTTTCAGTACTTTACTCAAGTAATATGATTTATAACCATTTTAAGTCTCATTGACCTTATCAATGGGAGAATAAAGAAATCCAGTGAAGAATCTAGTCCCTTTGTTTCTTAGAATCCCTGTTGCTTCAGAAATATGTTTTGGGGACTTTATATATGAAGGAATAAGTTTGTAACAAAAGCTGAAAGAGTAATCTACTGGCCTCAATTTATTCTTTTTCTGTGTTGCTCTCAATGGTATTTCACTAGAGGGTAGTTTGTTTCATTATCACCTAAACCATGGTATCTTTCTAGGTATATAAACCCTGCCTTTGTGTTGTTAAAATATCTCTTCTCCTAGCATTGAGTTGGAATCACATAAATATTGGCCAGAACAGAGAGGGGGTTCAAAGCCAGTCTGAAGTAACAAGCAGAGGTTACATCTATTGCCATTAATTAAATGTTTCCTTGATTGCTGTCTAGCACTATTGGTCAGCCAACACACAGAGCCAATGTTCATGGCATTAAACTCTTTTCAAAATACATTGCCTGTATGCAACATGCCTCTTGGGAATGGCCAGCACTAACTCTTGATCTGTGCTTGGCAGTTATTTGGCAGTGATGGATCATACTGAGTGACTGATCTCAGGGTTTCCCTAATGGTAGGTGGTTGAGCATTATTGCCCAGGATAGCCATAGGTAACTGTAACACTGAAGAATGGCAACAGAGGCCAGGTTGCATTTTTGTGCCAGCTGAAAAACCCCAAAGCCTGGGAATTTTCTAAACTAAATTAGAAACTTTAAACTAATAAACTTTAAACTAAAGTTAAAAATAAAACTGCAGAGAGCATCGAAGGGTTTAGATTCAGTATGAATCTTAATAGCTTCAAAATTACTCGCTAATTTTAAAAGTGTTCACATGACTTCAATTAAGAGTATCTCATTCAGGTACTCTGCATAAAGATACCAGTAAGAAGTTACTTCGCTCATTTCCCCTTTTAATTTTCTTCTCTGCTTCACAGAAACATTTTCTGTGTGACTTTTCCTACTTATCTGGCATAATGTCCCCCAATTATTACAGAATCACACAGTGGGAGGGGTTGGAAGGAACCTCTGGAGATCATCTCATACAACCCCCCTGCTTGAGCAGGCACACCTAGAGCAGGGGGCACAGGAACGTGTCCAGGCAGGGTTTGAATGTCTCCAGGGAAGGGACTCCACAGCCTCCCTGGGCAGCCTGTGCCACTGCTCTGACACCCGCACAGGAAAGGAGTTTTTTCTCATGTTTAGCTGGAACTTCCTGTGTTCCAACTTGTGCCCATTGCCCCTGGTCCTGTCGTTGGGCACCACTGAAAAGAGCCTAGTCCCATCATCCTGACACCCACCCTTCAGCTATTTATAGGTATTGATGAAATCCCCCCTCAGTCTGCTCTTCTCGAGGCTGAGCAAACCCAGGCCTGTCAGCTTTTCCTCATAAGAAAGATGCACATCTTGGTATCTCTCCACTGGACTCTCTCCAGTAGTTCCCTGTCTTTCCTGAACTGGGGAGTCCAGGACTGGACAAAGTACTCCAAATGTGGTCTCACTAGGGCAGAGTAGAGGGGGAGGATAACCTCCCCCAACCTGCTGGCCACAATCCTTTTAATGCAGCCCAGGATATTTTTGGCCTTCTTGGCCACAAGGGCACACTGATGGCTAATGGTCAACCTGCTGCCCACCAGCACTCCCAGGTCATTCTAAGCAGGGCAGCTTTCCAGCAGTTCAGTCCCCAACCTGTACTGGTGCATGAGGTTGTTCCTCCCCAGGTGCAGGACCTTGCACTTGCCTTTGTTGAATTTCAAGAGGTTCCCCTCGGCCCAGCTCTCCAGCCTGTCCAGGTCTCGCTGGATGGCAGCACAGCCTGCTGGTGTATCAGCCGCCCCTCCCAGCTTGGTATCATCAGCGAACTTGCTGAGGTTACACTTGGTCCCTTCATCCAGGTCATTGATGAATATGTTGAACAGGACTGGACCCAGCACAGACCCCTGGGGAACACCACTAGTGACAGGCTCCAACTAGACTCTGCCCCATTGATCACGACCCTCTGAGCTCTGTTGGTAAGCCAGTTCTCAATCCACCTCACTGTCCTCTCATCTATCCCACGCTGTCCTTAGCTTGTCTTTGAGGGTGTTATGGGAGACAGTGTCAAAAGCCTTGCTGAAGTGGAGGTAAACAACATCCCCTGCCTTCCCTTCACCTACGCAGCCAGTCATGCCATCATAGAAGGCTATCAGATTGGTCAAGCATGATCTTCCCTGGGTGAATCCATGTTGACTACTTCTGATAACCCTCTTGTCCTCTACATGCCTGGAGATGACCTCCAGAATGAACTGTTCCATCACCTTTCCAGGTGACGAAGGTGATGGAGGTGAGGCTGCCTGGCCTGTAGTTCCCCAGGTCCTCCTTCTTGCCCTTTTTGAAGACTGGAGTGACATTTGCTTTCCTCCAGTCCTTGGGCACCTCTCCTGCCCTCCATGACCTTTCAAAGATGATGGAGAGTGGATTAGCAACAGCTTCCACCAGCTCCCTTGGCACTCATTGGTGCATCTCATCAGGGCCCATGGATTTGTGAGGATCCAGTTTGCCTAGGTGATCTCTGACCCAATCCTCCTCATCAAGGGGAAGTCCTCCTTTCTCCAGATTTTCTCTCTCCTCTCTGGGGGCTGAGATGCCTGAGGGCCAGCCTTAGCAGTGAGGACTGAAGCAAAGAAGGCATTCGGTAACTCTGTCTTCTCTGCATCCTGTGTCAGCAGGGCACCCACCTCATTCAGCAGCGGGCCCACAGTTTCTCCAGTCTTTCTTTTACTACTGATGTATTTGAAGACACCCTCTTGTTATCCTTTCCCAGATTTAGTTCCAAGTGAGCCTTGGCCTTCCTTGTTGCATCTCTGCATACCCTGACAACGTTCCTGTATTTCTCCCAAGTGGTCAGTCCCTTTTTGCACATACTGTAAAACCACTTTCTTCCCTTTGTGTTTCTGTAGAAGCTCTTTGGTCATCCATGCAGATGTCCTGGCTCCTGTGCTTGACTTCTTCCTCACAGGAATGCACTGATCTTGAGCTCAGAAGAAGTAGTACTTGATTACTGACTACCTTTCTTGGACCACCCTAGCTTCCAGAGCCCTAACCCATGGGATTCCTTGAAGAACGTCTTTGAAGAGGCCAATGTTAGCTCTCTTGAAGTCCAGGGTTGTAATCCTACTTGTTGTCCTGCTTCTGGGAAACCATGTAGTTAAACTCATTTGAAGATACTGATAGAGATGAAGTGGCACTTAATTTGAGCATTGCAAACAGTACAGTTGTAGCTCATAATTGCAATACTAATTACAAACATTAAAGTACGTCACTGTTAAGGATAGCAAGGACTCACAGACAGTAGTGGTCCTCCATATGTGAAACTCCTGTTCTGATAGGAAGTAGGTCCGTATGCATCTGTGCCCATGGGAAATGTACTGTTGTATGCACAAAAGACCATATGACTTGAAATCTGTAATCTTTGAAATTTCTGGGCTAGAAGCTACTAATGTATCCTAAGGGATGACCAAACCCTCTTCTCAATGAGTGTCTGCTAAAATTCTCCAGTTATTTTTTTTTCCATACCACAATGCGATAATACTTCTGCAGAATATGTTTAGTGCTGCAGGTTATTTCACACATTAATAATTAACATCAAAAAATATCGTTCAAGAACAAATAATGAGAGATGATATTCCATGAAAAAGTACGTAATTCTTTTATTTTTTATGTAGAAATAAGGCACCGATTGTATTAAATGGACAAACAGAACCAAACCAATATTTGACAACAGATAAACAAACCCCCCAGAAGAAATGTAATTTTCTAGCAAAGGTGGCAGTAATTAACTGTATATTTTGGCACTAGCTTTCCTTTCTTAGCAACTCTAAGATGAGACATTCTGGATATTTTCTCAAATGATCTGAGTGCATTTCAGTTATTTGGAAGTTGATAACTCTATCAAAACATCACTGTGTTTACTCCAGCTTTCTTTAATGCAATTTCTTTAATCTTTTTGTTTTAGCTTTTAAGGCCTGACTTTGTTCCCACTGAAATCAGACCAAAAAAAACCAAAAAACAAAACCCCAAAACAAAGCATGTGATTTCATTTGGGCTATACAAAATGTTGCACAATATTTATTTTATATTTGGGGTTACAGAGAGGATAACCAATAGTAATGCTGGGCCCTGATCCTGTAAATCCTTATACATGTCCATAGGGCTACTGACATCAATGGCTTTACTCAAGTGTTTAAGGGTTGCTCATAATAACAGAAGTTTGTAGGATAAATTTCTAAATGACTATAAGCTGAATATTACAGAATCTACAGCTCTAGAGAATTTTCAAGTAACTTCTAGCATTAGTTATTTAAATTTTCTGCAGCTACTTTTCATATTGATTTTATACCACTCATAAAATTAAGAAATGCATTTAGAAACATTAAAACTTTTATTTCCTTTAAACAGAGTCCTATGTGGCTTATGTTGAAATTGCAGGAAAAGCGTTCATTGACCTAAACCTCTGAAGCAGTGTCTTCTGGTGTAGGGAAGCACACAAAAGTATGCTACACATTAAGCCATCAGTGACTTGCTCCAGACTACCCTCCCTTAATAAAAATAAAACTAAACAAAACCCAAAACTAAACCATGTTTAATGATCGAAAAACATGGTTTATCTGGGAGCTGAGCAATTCCTGCAAGATCTGGAGTTTCCAAAATCCTGCTAAAGTTTATAATCTCACAAGATGCTCAGATTCCTCAAGGTGCTGTTACCCAGCTTAAGTAAGCATTTACTAATTAACTTTGAGATGGGTTTAGCACTTTTTGAAGGGGATTGGTTCTGAAGGAAGGCTGATTTTTTATTAACTTTTTGTTTTATATAAATTACCTGTGTTTGTGGAAATTATTGAATTTTGTCTAGTAAAACTTCTGATGCTTATTTTAGTTGAGAATTCTTAAACTTAAAAAATGTCAAAATTGTCCTTGAAAATATTTTTTAAATGCATTTGTACTGGTTTTTGGAAAGGAAAATGGAAAGAACTGTTTTACATTATGGCACAATACAGTTTTGAATAAAAAATGTATTTTGGAAATACTGTTGAATTTTAAAATTGGTGTTAAATAGAAAATAAAAAAACCCCTTGTGTCATAAGAATAGAATTTAAAAGAAAGAGAGGACTGGTATGAATGATTCTATATTTTGCAATAATATTAATTTAAAGATGCTGTGGAAATCATAGTTTCTGGTAAGTAAAGCTCTTACAAAATGTCTCCATTCTGAGTTTGCATGGTTGAGAGGTGCTGTTTATCCATGTTGTTTATGGTTCATGCCAATTTGTCTTGTTCTCATCGAAGTATATGTCTGTTCCTTCTATGTCTTTTAAATCTTTTATAATGCAACTCTCATTATTGCAGATTTCCAGAAATTTATGTGATCCTGCCTAGTTCTGGAAGTTAGTCAGTTAGCCTGTACATCTTTGTTTCCATCTTCAGCTCTCATGTTTACTTTTTTATTTGAACTATAGTCACTTAAAGTATAGCTTTAAAGTACAATTTGGAAGTATTTTACAAGTAGAGATTACGACCTTCATGTTAAGAATTCCATAACTCTGACAAAGAAAACATCTCATATGTAGCTATCCTTGCAGTGCTGGTAGTTGAAAGAAAACTTTCATTACTACAGCCTTTGACTCTGTTATTAGAGTAGCTTGCCAATCTTTGTTGCATGACAGAACAAAATCAAATCCATGTTGTATCTGTTGATTTAAGACTTTTATGAATTTTCATTAAAAAAAAAAAGGAAATTTTTCTCAAGGAAAGAATGTTGTTAATCAGAAACATCAGGCATGACCAATCATTACCAGGAAAGGGTTTAGGTGGAACCACAGCGCAGTATTTTTTCACTTCAAGAAAAAAATTTTAAAAAATAAAAAACATGAAAAAGAAACCCTTCTGATTTTATTTTTCAATTGTCGATGTAATTTTGAATGTGGGGAAAATTCCACTGAAAACGTAAACATTTCAAGAATCCAGAAATAGGAGTACAGTTTACATGAAGCTGGTATGACATTGCTGTGTAACTTTGAATCTAACTGTCTGTTCCGGGCTTAGTTCAAAGCTTCTAATGCAGGTGACCAATAAACTTGAAAGCTGATTTGAAGGAATTGTGAGAGAAGGAAGCGCTTTCAGGAAGGTGGGCAGAGAGACTTTCCTGTTTGGAGAGCAGTTCACCTTCTATGGAGTTCCTGCTCAGCTGGCTTTGATGTAAACCACTTTCTCTGTTTCTTGGAAGTACTGAATTAAATTGTAAACACTAAATTATGGTGTTTAATGTACTTTATGTACTTTCTGTACAGATAATATACAAATGTAGTTTGTAATTTCATATAAGCAATATGTCATTTACTATTTGTTGACAGAAAGATAGAGAAATTAAATATAGCGTTTATGAAAACTAAGATTAAATGAGAAGTGTTACTCTTTCCTAGTTAATGCACCAGGCAAGGATTCTGGAGGTGTGGCTCTACTTGTAGGTCTTCCAGTAACTTGTATATGTTTGGCCAAGTCTTTTCATGCCTTCCCATCTCTTCTTTGCCTTATCTTTTGACACAGTCTTGAGAGCATATGTACAAGGTAAAATGCTTTAACCTCGTCAGTGCTTTTGGATGCTGTTGTAACACACACGAACAGTGTGGTACTTCGTTCCTGTCTGCAATCACTTCATCTTCTCTCACAAGCGTGTGTCTGGGTTCCAAATAGAAAAATAAATATGGTGCTAGTTTCTTTACTTATATTAATTAATTAAAGAATGAAATTTAATTTAAAAATAAATAGAAGACTGTTGATATATCTTTGTTCTAGCATCCCAAACAGGCTACTGAGGAATTATTTAACTGTCTGAAGAGAGCTTCAAATCTTCTTGCTTCTCAGCCTCAGAGACCTATAAATTTAGGATTGCCTCCTACTAAACATATCTGGGAGCAAATGTGCCTAGTTCCTGTGGCAGTGTTTATAGCAGGTACGTATGTGGCGAAGCACATGAAGAAGCACTAGCATAAGCACTGAAGTTTTTATAGCTGATCTTCAGACTTTTGCAGTTAACATCAAGGACCGCTGCTTAGTCTTAGGCTATATTAAATGTACATAGCACACTCAGCTTTAATATTGCTTCCTAAGGAAAAGGAAGTGGGTATTAGCTAATTGTGAAAGAGGAAAAGAGCTTGTGTATCCTTTGCTGCATGAAAAGGCAGTGCAAACTTTTGTTCTGGCAGACTACTGGACAGGTAGATTGCCTGTTACTCTGGGCCAGGAATTTGGGCAGAGAGCACATGGAGTTTACACTAGCCAGAATTCTGCTGTGATGACTTCATTCCGGGGACATGCCACTTCCTTGCAGCAGGATTTCAGGGAAGGACATCAAGCTAGCAGCAGCTTACTCTGCCTGTCCAAAGACTGTCAGATAATGAGGCCCTCTGGGAGATGTGTGACTATTCCCCTTTCCCATTTTCATGTTATCTCTTAGTACAAATGATGCCATTTGACAAATAAAAGACATCACTGATGACTCAGATCAAATAAATAAGATTACCAATTCAAAACGTACTATATTGTAGAAGGTAGGAAGAAATGTTGTTCAGGATCTTGGGGCACTTATCTCTTGGATTGCATTTCATTTGTCATGACAGCTTTTCAATGCCAGCTTAACCTTGCAGTCCTGCTGTGGGAGCTGGTATCCTGTAAACTTAGAGTGACTTAATGGAACAGGAGGCACAATGTGAGGTCTTTAATTTAAAAAAACACGTATGTTTCCTTTCCAGTTAAAGATTTGTTTCACAGATGTTTTGCCAATATTTGAATAAGAGTTTGCTACCAGCCTTCTTTTTTTCTCTTCCTGGCAAGTTTCCTTTAAGAAGTAGTGTACAATATGAAAAACGCACGTATTTGTGCAAAAGGAATTGGGGCCTGGAGAATGAGTTCAGTTTAAATGCAGAAAAAGAGAGAGAAAGACGGGGGGCATGCACTGATAAGGAAAGTGTCATTAAGTGGACTCACTAGAAAAGTATGTTTCAGAAGATGCGGTTTCCACACCATAAGCTTTTAAGTACAGCCTTGCTGACAATTCAAAGCATCTGGAAGTAGAAAGAAGCTTTACAGCTCCTTGGCATTTGTGCAATAAAGTCCATTCCAAGAACAGCTGCTCTGAATGTGATAGTTATAGTTGTTGGAATAATTCCTGGGTAACAGGAATGGGTAACTATTCTTTGGAATAATCTACAGGTAAAAATGACCTTGCTCCAAACTCTTTACAGATACTGAGAAAGAATCTCAACAGGGTACATTGAAGCGTCTCCTTCTTGTTACGCACTGTTCTCATCCATTTTTTCTTGTGCATTCTGAGACAGAAAGTGTTAAGTAGAAGCAGAAAAATGCTTGGATAATTCTTGCATTCATTACTAGTGGTGTAGTTTATTGGTATTAAAAGAGCAATCCAAATACAGGCTTCTAGTGTTCAGTAACACCTGACTTCAGGGTGCTCAGCGCCTCAGGTAGAATGTAGTGATATGTCTGTGCAGGAGCATCTAGGTGATTCATGGGGAGTGGAGGTGACACTGGGGAAGTTTCAGAACGGGCTAAAAGTACTTCCACACCTTCGTCATGTTGAGGTGATTCCATTTTCCAGAAAAATGTTCTAACTGTTGTGAAAATGAAAGGGACACTCAACACGTTTCCCTTGGAATCTGGGCTTCATGCAGAGAACAAACACCTGAACCCAAGGCCATGCAAATATACAAGAAAAAAGACCCTTTTCATGGTTTAACCCCAGCTGGCAACTAAGCACCACGCAGCTGCTTATTCATTGCCCTGCCCCCGGTGGGATGGGGGAGAGAATCAGAAAAGTAAAAGTGACAAAGCTCGTGGGTTAGGATAAAAAGAGTTTAATAATTAAAAAAAAAAGAAAAAGGAAAATTAGAGAGAGAAAAATAAACCCCGAGAAACACAAGCAATGCAGATGATAACAATGCTCGCCACCAACTGACTGATACCCAGTCTGTCCCTGAGCAGTGGCCCCCAGCCAAACTTCCCCTTAGTTTTATTGCTGTGCATGACATCATATGGTAGGGAATGTCCCTTTGGTCAGTTGGGGTCAGCTGTCCCTGCTGTGTCCCCTCCCAGCTCCTTGTGCACCCCCAGCCTACTTGTTGGTGGGGTGAGGAGCAGAAAAGGCCTTGCCTCTGTGTAAGAACTGCTCAGCAATAGCTAAAACATCCTTGAAGTATCAACACTGTTTCCAGGACAAATGCAAAACGTTGCCCCATACTAGCTACTGTGAAGAAAACCAACTCTACCCTAGCCAAAACCAGCACAACCCTCCATATTCAAGTCTTTAGAAGATAGGACACTCTGTGAGTAGATGACTGCCCTTCAGTTCCAAGTCTCCACTCTTTCCACAGTGCCTTCCCATGGATAGGTGGGTTCCTGCACATTTTGCTGACTAGGTGGCTCTCTGCTCAATGAGCTTTCTAGTTTGAATCCACTCAGCAGCATTCAAGCAGGAGAGGCATGGTCAGCTCTATGCTGGCTGTTCAGGCAGCCTGAGGTAGTTATTTTTCTGAGTTAGGATGTACTTAGGAAAGGTTAAGAGTTAGGTGTCTGAAAATCAAACACAGTAGTAGTAAGTTCTTAAGTAAATTTACTTCTTAACAACATGCGTCTTCAGGTTTTCCAAATCTGACCAAATGTGGAGTTTGAATTTGGAAGAGAGCCAGCGTCTGATGGTTGCTTTCCAGTGTTTGCTAAGAGGCTGGTTGTCTAAATGTTGTGTGCTGTTTTTCCAGTACCTCTATTAAGCAGGGTCAGTACAGATGTACAAAGGCTGTAAGCCAGCCTACACAGTTACACTATCAGTCTCATTATTCAGTACTCATAAACATGTTACATATTTTGGATTTCTTACAGAGCACTTGTGTGGTCACTGCAAAGCCTTATACTGTCTTTTCAGCTGAAACAGAAGATTCATTATAATAATCTTAATAAAATCGTGTGTGTTGTATAGTTTGCACACATTGTCTTATGATATCAAGACTCGTATTTTTTGGCACATCTTGGTTTTGAATAATGAGATTTTAGAATCTCAGCTGTCATTTCATAAAAGGGCACTTTTAGTGCTTATGACTGTGGAAACAAAAAAAGGGGAGGAAAACCTGTTACTATCTCATTATCTTGGGATAATCACATAAGCTTTGAATTATCAGGTTTTGGCAATACTTACTGAAAGTAACTTATCACCAGACAAGGACAGGGAAGAATGATGTTTTGTATGGTGTAATGAGATTCTCCTCTGATCACAGCGTTAGTGTGAACAAGGCATGATAAAGCTTTCAGGTTTGTAATACACAGCTGAAGTGCAATGAACAAAGCCTTCTATGGAGCGGCAGTGCAATAATATTGATAACTGTGTGATTTGCACTTATGGCAACCTGTTGGCTGTTCTCAGAGTATTCTGGTTAGCTAGATTGTGAAGCACGTTATTTGCCTTGTCTTGGTTTTTAGGAATTGCAGACGTTTCTATTTTTCTGTGTATTGTTAGATTCATGACAACTGGAGAGCTTCAAGCAGGGAACTGAATGGTGGGAGGAAAACAGGCAGGTCTATTTCTTTCTTTTAACTTTGCTCTCATGCAGGTTCATATAGTTGATAAAGTTAAAAATAGTGAGTTAGTAGAAGAGGATCCCATTTGAAAGAACCTTGTTTATATTCCTATCAATAGAATCAGAAATTTTCGTGGTTTTTTTTTTTTTTTAATATGCAAAACCTAGCATTAATTGGACCATGGGCACTTGCCATATCAGATCTTAATGAAAAGAGATACGACAGCTTTCTTTCACCACAGCTGTAGGGCTGCTGGACTTCAGCTGACTCTTCTTGCAGACTCCACAGTCTGATTCTGTTGCTGGCTCTTGCTCTACCCCCTTTCCCCTTATCCATGCTTCCACCACCACCTCTTTTCCCTCTCCCATTGCATTTACCAAGCAGCTACTCTAAGAAATCTCAGCCAAATGCAGGATCTGGCCCAACATTTCAGCTGGTTGATGTATTTCAGCTATAGGGAAAATGGTATGTCAGAGCCTAAGAAACAAGGAAGTAGGCAACGGAGCTCAGTCTTTGAGCAAACCTTGTCAGCTTGACATACTGCCAGACTGTGTTTCTTAGGGGGTTGAATTTACTCTGTAAGCAAGACAGCAAAGCTGCTTAATATTTAAAGATACAGAGTATTTTCTTACAGTTTCACACTTAGGCATGCATATCACACTGTTTGCAGGTTTGCATGGTTTTGTTAGTTATTGAGACAGAAAGACAACATAGGTTTAAATAATGATAGAAAGCTTGCACTTAGAGCTCAGGGAACCAATGACCTATTTTATTATTTATTAAGATGGCAAAATTAGACCTTTTCCAATATCCACAGTCATTTAAGGAAGTTTAAATAAATAAGTAAATCTCAGCTGCAACAACTGAAAAGTCACATAAAAACTGCTTCCACTGCTTTATTCACCTTTCCTTCCTGAACAGTGAGGAAATTAGGAGAAAATTGGTTTGTCCTGTATAACTCACACAGGTGAGTTGGGATTGTATAGAAAATGCATCTTGAATAGCAGCATCTTCAGTTGGTAAGATATCCTCATACAAGAAAACCAGAAAGAAGAAAAAACCCTAAAACCAGTATGTTAGTATGTGGAAAATGTGTGTTTCCCTGGATAGAGATCAAAATGGAACCAGAGCTGATGATAGGTAATACTGGCAGGTAGGTTACTTTGCATACCTCATAATTACTAAAGATACTAGTAGGCTGCTCAGGAAATAATATTTTGTTGATAATGTAGCAGTCCTTTTCTTGTTTTTATACATTTAAAATAAGGTTATGTGGTTTTATTTATTGCTTTTTTGTATTAGTAGTTTTTATGTGTCGTTTTTATACTTTTAATGTTGGTGGTGTGAATGAACTGCAAGAGTTCAATGCTTATTTGCACAAATCTATAATTTTTTTACCTATGAAATTTCACAAAAAGAAAGTCTAAATAATTTCTAACATGTTCTAGAACTAACCAGCAAACAAAAATTCGATACTGTATTCCACTGTCTTGCTTTCGATCCGGATCAAACCCAAGATGAATAAAGGAATTTTCATTCATTGTAACAATAACTGATGAGCCTGGTGGATTTGGATAAATTTGATCTGCTGATATATGGTCTCTAAAGGAATTATTCATTTAAAAAACCCCAATAACAGACAATACCCCCTCCCCAGCTTCTCAGCCTGTATTTTATATAATCAGAATCTGGAGTACAAATAAGCTTTTTATTAGATTTGATGTGCTTTTTTTTAAGTATTAATCTCTTGATTTGTAATATATTTTCCATTAGTGTGTTGACTTCTATTGATAAGGAGTGTCAGAAGGCTAATTAAGTAAGCAAACACTTCCATAATTAAAATGTTTTCATGATGCCAAAGTGCAGCAAAATAAAAAAACCCTCTCCACATTAAAGAAAATTAAGTGGTCTACAGTAAGACTGGAAAGTCCCTCTCTGAAACCACATTATTTCAGCTGTGATAGTCATCTTTGCTGAATAGTGTTTTTTTTCCCCCCTTAAATATTTTAGCCTCCTGTGAAACCCTTTGGATGAATATAAGATGAATATCAACTGCATGATTGATATGATGTGCCTATTCGAACTGGCAATTCAGGCATTTTTCTGAGAAGCAAGTATTTTAATATCTTTCCATGAAGGAGAAAGCTGAGAGCCCCAAATTTTCTTGACTCAAAATATCTATTTCAAAAAAATGCCTTAAGTTTTACTGTATTTTTAAAAATGATTTTACATCTTTCATCGTCCAGGCTATTACCTACTTGGGTTTCTGCCTAGGAGTAACAAATAAACCATAAATATTAATAATTCACTATTTAAAGTTACATGATGCTAAGAAATACATTTGTTAGCACTCTCATTGAAAAGGAATATTTGTCTTTTCCTCATGTCTTCTGCTCACACAAAGGAACATAAATCATGACACAATCCGCTGGCAAATATGCTCCTTAAAATATTAGCCTAAAAGCAACTATATATGTAAACTATTACAAGCTAATTTATTGTATTAAACTACCAGTTGAATATGAACCATTACAACAAAAGTACTCATTTAAATAAAATTGTTTTATAGCATTAGAAAACCCAAATAAATTAAATGGAATAAGTTAAAAGCATCAAGAAATCTTTCTATTTATCTTTTTAATAAATTGATACACTAATTTGTAGTTACTATGTAATGATCATGTTGAGAAACATGGCAATTTTGTGTAAGGTGACTATGACATAGATAATATCTGTATTTATTATAAGTAATACTTTGGCTGCTGTCAGATTTAAGGCCACTGAGGAGCTAACTTTATTTCATAATTAAATTACTTCTGCTGTATAATATATACCATAAACGGCTTTGGACTGCCTTAAACACAAAGTATCTGTGGAACTCTGCCTTGAAGTAGGATTGTACAAATGTAATTTATCCTAGAGGTTACAAAGGCTGACATTGATTTGAAGATGTTACTTCTGTATACTAGATACCTTGTCACAGACGCTTGCTAGAAGAGGAGGTCTATGGCCAAAGATTGGATTTCAGAAGAGTGCAGGTGCCTAAAATGAGAGATAGACAGACTGTAAGTCATGCATCCGGAAGTGGAAAAGCCCCTCAAAAGCCTTGTATAACAAGCTGGCTATCACTGCATAAGCCTTGTCATACTGGGTCATTCAGATAAGTTTTGAAACAAAAAGAGAATCCTTGAAGATTTGCCTTGTATATATCTGAGCCTACCTTCATCTGGTTCCTCTCTATGGCCTTCTGAAATAAACACTGAAGAGCATCCCAAAATGGACGACACAGTCTGTTAATGGCAGTCTGGCCCTGCTCAACATACTTGGGCAGTACAGCTCAAAGAGCAGCAGTGAATTTAGCACAAGATAGAGAAATTCCAGTCACCTTCCTTCAACAAATTCTGACTGTAAAGGGAAAAACAGTTGACAAAAAGACAAAGACAAATAAAGCTGACACAAAGACGAGAATGTTTTCAGCCTGAAATTGAAAGTTTCAAAACAGAAACCAAAGGTTATAGTGGAAGTTGTTTCATTACAGCTTTAACTATTGACAGCACGATCAGCGTTCACTGCATTAAGAATCAACAGATTAGTTGCAGTACTATGATATAAAATTAACTCATTTTGCTGTAAAGACAATATCTTACAAACCTGAAAAGACCAGATTCTTTCATCAGTATTTGAATTACCTTTAGTTAGATGAAGATAAATGAACTGTAACAAGATATAGTTGTAAAAACACATTTTTCAAAACAGTCCAGTTTGCATCACTAGTTTTACTAAAATGCATGGAAATATTTATCTGTGTATGGACTACTCACAAGCGTGAGGAGTTTGCTGGGAATTACCTTAAAAGTATTGGAACAAGAGGAGAATTAAGAGTTCATCTTTACCACCAGCAAGTTAGTAATCTAGTCCAAAATTGGTTGTTTAGGTTATCTCCATAGTCTGTGGCAGAAGAGGACAATTCATAGCTTTGTAAGATAGGTATCTAGGGTAGGTAGGATGTCTTGTTCTTGGGAACTCTCTCCCCTGATAACTAAGACAGTAGTTTATCCTGGATGTGTGCCTTTCATATGGCTAATATTTGGTGAGATGAGTCTGACCCACAGATGGGAAGACAGCCCTTTTGACATGCTACTTAGGACTGTAATAAAGTTTAGTTTATTCAGTTCACATGCATGTAAAACTTAAAGTTTAGTCATTAAAATTTAGTGTATTTGCCTATGTAATGTTTGTGTGTTTTTCATTCCATAATCACAAAATATTTTGGTACAAAAATAGTTATCTCTGCATGCAACCTTTTTCTAAAAATGCTGACCCTTTTCTTGTATAAAAGCCAGTAAACTTTGCCTAGATTTTCCCAGGCAACACTCTTTTGTGAAACTCGGTATGTAATGACATGCCAATGTGATTCAGTAGAAGAACTTGTTCACAGAAACAGTCTTCTAATCCTGTTAGCTATTTAATTGCAGGTCTGGGAACAGCTTGCTTCTGCATATATTCAAATTTTAATTGTCTGCTGAGTACAGATCTCTGTATTATTTCTGAAATTCAGGAGTTGTATCATAATTGTACTTAGGCAGCCTACTGGAGTTCTAAGGTGAGTGCACCTGCATGGATGTAGATGATAATAGCATTTAGACTAATGCTATGCAACCAAAGTAGTAAGCAAGATAATAGACTCTCCAAACGCTTTGGAGAAACACAAGTCCATAGAACACCTTCCCAAATGACTTCCATGTATTTTTGTCTCCAGCTTCCAGATCGGGACATTGAATCTGCATGTCTGATAATCCCTACTTCTGCCTTAGCCTAGGAATTTCTGCAGTCAGGCATTTCCTTCGTCACGCATCTGAAATGCCACTCTTCTGAGTTCTTTCTGGGTAGGGAGTCCTCTCCCTCACCAGCACCTCTTCTGGCTCTTAGTAATTTTTTTGCCATAGGAACTATTCCCTTTTGTTCGTTGGATCTAGCTCTGGACTCTGATTTTAATCTTAAAACTTCATTTTCTCCCTGCATGTTTACACAAATGGACTTCTTCTAGGCAGAGTTGCCTTGAGGTGTCTCAGCCATGTGGGCACAACTGAACTTTGCCACACAAAGGATGGCAAGCCATGGCCAGGCTTCTCTCCCTTTTAGCAGGGAGGGAATAAAGCCAAGACAGGGAGTGAGCAAAATCAGCTTTGGTTTTGCTACTCCTGCTGCTGCAGGTGCAGGCAAGAAAGAAAGGACCTTGCTTTCAGCAGAGGTCTCTGTGTTTCTCATGAAATCTAGATTTTATGTTGGTGGTGGCAGCAGGAGCAGTAATCTTGCCTTTCCAGTGCACTGTGAGTCTGTAACTTCTTTTCTACCCCTTGCAGAAAGCTGCTCTAGGTGACTGCCTTTGCCTTTGTCTGGAGTTGGTCCTGATCCTCTGTGTGAGAAATGCACTATGCATCTGATGCCCAAGTTCCCTTTCTTTTTGTAGACAAGTAACTACTTTATCCTGGGAGATTTAGCTTGCATAGCTGACACAAGGGAGGTCAGGGTTCTCCAATACAGTTCCTACAGAACCTTGCCAAATAAACTTTCTTCATGGAAATCCCTCAGAAAACCTTGTTTATATTAAGCAAACAACTTTCAGGGAAGGAAAAAGAGAACAATCAGTTATTCATGCAACAACGTTGGTTTGGTTAGAGGAAATGTTCCTAAACTCTTACAATTGCTTTTGAAATCTAGCCAGTGTGAAACATAGAAGTAACGTTAAGATAAATGCAATTTCAAGTAGCTAGCAAAGAAGGCGCTTACCAAGGACAAATGTCTCCAAGAGCTTCTGGTACCAATTAGGCAAAAGAAGGTGACTTTTCTCAGACAAGGAACTATGAACTAAAACTTTGTCATCATATTACAGGCACAATAAAAATGGAATCCACGATTTTTAGCCTACTTAGCAATTTTCAGAATAATTTTAACCTGAGGCATATTTAAGATTGTTCCTTCTGTCTGATTTCTTTTATCTGATGTGTCTTTACCTGTCCTTATCTAACACGATTGCTTTTAATTAAGGCAATCTGGATGTGGACTTGGCAGCTGTTGCAGTGGGGTAAATCACAATCAAGTTCTTGAGTGCAGAGCTGCAGAGGGGAAGGAGGCGTCACGGTGCTGATTTATAAATGATACATAACATTCTGCATTTCCATGTTACAGCTGGGTGTGTCTTCAGCTTCTCCTGATATAGCACATGGGCCCAGATTCACCCCGTCTAAACTGAGGCACTTATCTGAGGCATCTAAACTAGGAGCTTACTTAATGTTGCCTTCATGTCTAATTGGGGAGAAGCAAGCACCTCCGGAAGGTAATTCAACCAACTTGGGATCTGACTGATCCCCTGCAGGTGCCCTTAGCTGACTCCTTTGGCTGTGCAGAGGATGGAGAGTGACTAGTGTGCCAGTTTATGTGCATTAGGTAGATGTCTACAGTTAGATGGGGAAATTTAGGCCACTATACTTTGCTGCAAGGTAGTATTCTAACCCTCAGTTAGGCTCTGAGGCTTTGCATGTATTGAATGGAGAAAGGTAGATACATAAAGATGAAATCCATGAGTCAGCGTTCTCTGCAGAGAATTGCCTCAGCCAAGGAGAGCAGTGTTCATCAAGGTCACATTGCTGTTAATAACTTACGTAGCATGACACCCACAGCTCTAAATCTTGGCATGTTACTTTGCCTGTATGCCTTGTTCATATAAACCTGGACATTGCATACTGTTTCCTACTTCTAATAGGAGGAAAGACAACTTCTTTAAGTTGACTTATCTTCTTCAAGTCCAGAAGAAAGATCTGTGTGTGACTCTGAATCCCAATTGGTGAAAACATGCCAGGCTTTCTGCCGTATGTGAAAGTTCAGACTGTTCTCCCAAGAAGTTTTTTATGTATTTGTCAGACATAGTAATTTGGTCAGTGTTTCTGAACACATTACCAACATACTACTCTAGGCTTGAGGAGTCGTACAGCAAATTAGGGCTACATCCAAACAGAAATGTAAGTGTTGCAATGCTGAGGTTTGCAGTGCTAGGTGTTTAGGCACATAATCTCCGCAGTGGAGTCCAAAGCTGAATGCAGCCTTTAGTTCCCTTTGCAATGCAAGAGGAGAAACAGGTTTCTTAAAGCCAGATTCATAACACAGCAGCCCATTAAGCAGAGACCCATGTGTATCATAAGTGGGAAAGTCTGAGGTCTGCAGTGCTACAGTCATTTGCTGTTGAATGTTAAAACAACAATAATACATATCCTAACAGTTCAGAGTCCAGTGAAGGATTAATTCTATTTCAGAAATGGAAGGAATATTGCCCCTGAGTCAGTCTGAGTACCCATGGCACTAGTGAGGCTCCTGGTTGAATGCACTCTCACCTTATTAACAGAGACTTTAATTCTGAGGTACTACTTAAGTACTTTAGTGGCAGGAGAAAGCCAGAGGGGCTCTTCTCAGAAAAATAATAAGCAAATGGGATGATGTTGGAAATAAGGCATGAGGAAACAGAAGCTCTGTTTGGTTTGTGTGTGAAGGTGCCATTTCAACGACTGTACAATTCCCACAGCAGTCTTTCAGTGCCAGGAAGAGTGAGTGGGCAGCAGTTTGGATGGGGGTGCTCACGCAAAGATCACAGGAGAAGTGCTGGCAGCAGTTCCCCTCCTTTGTTTAGGACTGTGACACAAAGTGGATGTGGTAGGATCAGTATTCAGGAGGGAGTATACAAATAATCCCTTGACTGAAAATAGTTCCACCAAGATGTTAGTCATCTGGGGTAGGACCCAAACCACAGCATACTGATTGAAGAAAGCTTGGGGCCTTGCCTAATCTAAAAAATATGAAGCAGGAATAAGAACCAAGCTCTGTCTGCTTTGCTGCTGTGCACTCTGTGTGCTGTAGGGTATGTCTAGATTTGCTGTGGTGTATGTCTACATAGACAATGTCACCTACAAATGGAAGAAAATGTTCTGCATTTATTGCACACATATATGGCCTACTGAGTTTCATCATGGCAAACAGAAGTGATTTTTCTAAGTATTTCTGTTATTTTACTTAACAATTTAGGTTTAAAAGTTAATCTGCCAAGGTCTGGGAGAAACTGCTATTGGCTAGAAATAGCAAAACAAATCCTGCACCTTTAGTTGGAGGTAGAATCACTTTCTACAATTCTTATGGGGGGAAAAAAGCCAAACCTGTGGGAAACAAAAAGTTCATTAAAGCCCAAGCTTAAGAGTTTTTAAGAGTCTGCTTGACTGACAAGGATAACACAACTGTGGGTTGCTTTTCACATGGACTTTTTGCCTTGCTGCTGTCAGAGACCCAAACCTAGACTTGAGTCCATACGTGATACTCTTGGGCAAGTGATCTAACAACAAGCGTCTGTGCAAAGGCTGTGCAATGATTTCCCTTCTTCCTCAAATGAAATGTGACCTTGTTTTGCATGCATGAATTTATACCCCACATGCCCAAACACAGAAACAGTTTTTGCTATGAGTTAAGCTTGGAATTTAAGTCCAGAAGAATAATCTCATTGTGTCCCTGTGATAGGTACAAACCTGTATCCCCCAAAACAGGCAGCAGAAAGCAACTATTCTGTATTGTGAAGCAGAAACCAGGTTCAAAGTCCCTCTTTTCTGTCTTTAACTGGTCTAATGGACAAACAATAAACAAGGCATGACACATAGGCTGATTTTGACGTTATCCGTATTTGTTTTCCCTTAAGCAAACTGGGAAAATGCAATTAGATGAAATCAACATATGCATCTGCTCAAAGGATACTCATTTTGACAGCATTTATTAATGTGTTGCTGTCAAACTGGGAGACCATTTCAAATCAGTCGCAAGGTGTCTCTTCTGGGCTGAAATAAATCCATCATTTCTGTTCTGAAGTGGGAATGTCCGTTCTACACAGACAAGTAAACAAGGAGACAAAAAGACACAAAATTAACTTCTTGGAGCCATCATCTGTGTTGTCTCTTTCAGCCAGTGTCAGTGCTGTCATGCATAGTTGCAAACTTCCCTTAACAACTTGATGACATCCTGAGTGTCTGCAGCATGCGGCAACATCCACAAATCAATCCAAAGAAGAGTTCAATTACAAAAACATGGACACAAATTATAGGACCAATGCAAATATGAATAGTCTTGCTTTGATTTTTGAGATTTGTGCAAATCTGCTTGATATTTTGTTATAAAGCTTTTGTTTGGAACTTGAAGGGTAGTGCTCTGTCCTAGTAGTACAAGAAGCAATTAATTTGATAATGGAGGGAGGTTGAATATTTGAAAGTAATTGCTTATTTAATTATTCTTAGGAAAAATGTCTTTTTTTCATAAAACAAAACAAAAAAAAAGGTGTTCATTAAAAGATTTTTTTATTTCGAATATTTCAGAAATCTGTACCAGTCCCAAGGTTTGGAAACACACATTTTTTAATAGGAATTAAGAAGCATCAAGAGTGGGATTCTTGACTTGGCTTTCACTTTTATTTCAGTCTGGGGAAAGGTGATCTCAGCTGCTTCTTTGTCTTTCAGATATTTTCTAACTTTTTTTGGTGTAAATGAGGTGTTAACCTTTTATGAGAAGCCCATATGGTTTTCAGTTCTGAAGGAATGACGTAGAAAATGTGGTATTTCACAATGGTTTTGACAGAATACTCCTGTTTCACAAATAGTGAACTACAGCTTAAGTTAAGTGAACTGCATTGGGACCTGTTAAGTTGGTGGCTGACGTTGATTGCACTGAAACATATTTCAGCCTCCTGTTGCTTGTACTCTGCTCAGTGTGTTTTGTTGTGGTTTTTTTTTGGTTGGTTTGGTTTTTGTTTTGGTTTGGGTTTTTTTTTTTAAAGAAGTAAACTTAAAATTGGGTTATACGACTGACAAATTCTGCCACACATAAGTTTAAAGATGTCTAAAAACATATTGTACATCATTGTAATGCTGTCAGACACTGGGCTATGACGTACTTTTTAAAAAACATTGGAATAAATCAGTATACTTCTTAAAAAGAGTTTATCAGTCAGTATAAAATATGGTTTAATCAGATTAGTGCAGCTTTCTTTTCTGGAAACATTTGTGTGATCTTAGCTTGCATCCATGTAAGCAATACTTCTAATGCTCCAAGAAGGTTGTTTTTATACTGAGGCAGCTCCATCACGTTTATCTCAGTGTGAATCATATTTTATTGCTGTTCAGCTGAAGGATACGTTTCAGTCATGTGGATGTTGGAAAAAATTGCTGATGTCAGAAGGGACTTTGTTATATTTGCAGCACTGACTGAAAGGGATACTGGTAAATTTTGCATCAACTATCTGTGATTTAATTGAGATTGTTGTATTGTGGAAGCCAACTTGAAGTGGCTATTCAACAATATGATGGAAGCAAAATACTTATTTTATTAAAAAGTATGTAACAGAAAGAATTATGTAGTTTAGGAATTCGGTAGAGAGTTATGGAGACTCTAAGTGGTATATCTGTAGCTTAGCATAACTGAATATCACTTATATCTGATGTCTACTCCAGTCTGTATGAAATAAGGTAGGTGTTCTTCAATCTTTGCAGCTATTAAATTCAGTAAGTGTTACTGAGCAGAGAAATGGATTGGTAGTGGGTGAAAAACCCTTTTCTATGAAATTAAGATGGTTTACATTAAAAAAATGAGAAGGTATTTATTACAAACATTTAAGCATAGCTAAGAGAAGTCTCATATTTGAACACCCGAAATAAATATGGCTAATTCTACTACCCACAAACACAGATCTCTTGTGGGTAATTAACATATCATCTAGTATAATTTCCAAGTATCTTTTATATAAATATCTTAACTCTGTCATGTAGGTCAGTCTTACAAATATTAGCTTTGTCTTAAAGTGAACCTGTTGGAAAATATTGTTTGTCTTTCTCAAATCAGGGTTTCTTTACACTGTTCGAAAAATCTATGAAGTATATTCAGTAGTTATGCCACATTGGTTTAGAATAAGTTTGATTTGGCCGACTGACCGAAGTATTATACCGTCAAAAAGATGCTCACATTAATAAGTCTGTAATACCAGCTAATAGATGCGGAGCTGTGCTTATGCAATATATAGGTAAATTAGATAAATCATGTATAAAAAGAAACTTCTACATAGCTCCATAAAGTACAGATTTAGCATTAAAATCTACTTGCCCTATGCTGTCTTTATGCTTGGAATTTTATCGTTGTCAAATATATCATGCAAGACTTTTAAAATACATCAATGCATATCACTTAAGTAGAACAAGCTTGACCATAGCTGTTACCATTCCATTAGTCCTGAATTTATAATATATGTTTTCAAAGTTAATATATGATTTCAAAGATAATGTATCTGAGAGTAGAATCAGGCCTTGTGAGTGCATTTACCATATTATAAAATTCCTTGATTAAATTAAGGGTCGTACTGTCCCAGCCTTGTGTTTTGATTCACCAGAGAAAGTTATTTGATCTCAAGATATTTACCTTACCACTTTCCAAAACACAATACCGTATGAAAACAAGGGTTCACAAGTATAAGGTTGGTGCCTGAAGGGGCTCCTGTCTGTTTTGACTGTAAACACTCTGAGGATTGTATCTTAATATATGTTTTTATGTTAATATTGCATATTTATATTTATATTAATAGGTGGTGTGCTTTAGCCAGCAGAGTCATGAGTCAGTCCTTCCTGACCTCTGTTTGTTTCCAGTACACTGATTCTCTGTGAACAAAGTCTGCATGATTTTGCACTCTGTATTGATCAGGACTAGATGGGAGGCAAAAATAACCCAGGGCATTCAACTATGGAAAATATTATCCAAAAATCGTTTGGTTATTCTGGAAAAAGGAACCCTTTTAGAGAATGTCCCATTTCTGGAAAGTCTGAAAACATGTTTTTAACTTAAATTGGAATAAAACCTGCATCAGGATATTTTAATCTCAAAGTTTTATGCAGTTCTGCTGCTGCTACATTGTGACTTTGCAAAGACTCAAACTCTGAAAGCAGGACTAAGACTGGACCAGTGCGATCAGAAAAGAAAATTCATATCTAAGTTCGTCTTTGCTGTGCACATCAAAAAAACCCACTGTTGTAACATATTTAGGCTTTCAAATAGCACATGGTAATGGCAATTATGAAAGAATATTCAGAACAATAACCACATCATCATTTTTTCCTGAAAGTGGTTTTGTTTGTGGGAGGCATAGGCAAGACAGATCATAACAGATAAAATGAATAACAGAGACAGGTATGACATTTTTTGAATGCTAGGAGAAGAGATAAGAGCAAGACTGAAACTTGCAAAATAAGCAATTTGGATAACAGAAGAAGGTTGTAGTGAAGCAAAGGTCTGTTCCTTCTTACTAGTTCCAAAAGACTCTCCCTTATAAGAAATTAATAATCTTGCAAATGCTTTTGTACAGATGCATTATTTACAGATGGGTGAAATTACAGTCTGAGACTTCATAGATATAAAAAAAAATGCCCTGGGAAACTTGCTTGAAAAGAATCATAGACCTGTATATTGCATACATAGTGGTATAACACAAGTTCATTTAATGACTCAAACAGAAACATGAATGTTTTCAAAAACCAGGAAATTTGATGGAGTGGCCACCAAAAACTCAAGTGTTATTCTGCTTAGGGTCATCTAGTGCCTGGATAAATGCTTTCATCTAGAATGAAATAAGAATATTGTATTTTCAGAGGTTGGAAATACCCATGAATTGTAATCCACTCTGCTGATCGTGAACAAGATCATGTGGACTTCTTATGAGGAAAATCTGGTTAAAAATGATTTTCATGCTCAGTTTTCTAGGAGTTTCTCTTAGTCTGTTCCTTACTTTGTGGGATAGGCTGATATATGCTCTGCTGTGTATGTCCCAGGCTAAGAACAACACTTAAAGGCATGGGGCAACCTTGAGGAGATGCCATGGCTCTTTCTGTGTGCTTGGGTGAGGCTGTGGGTGTGTTTGTGCTTGTCTCTGTAGTGTAACAATACTGTCCTAAGTTTACAAATATATTTATTTGGGAAAGAACTTTAAAAATCAGACTCCAGAGTGCTTCAAGTGAAATGCCAGTATTTGCTTGCTCAAGGAATCCTTTGCAGGCATATAGAAGCAAGTCAGTCTCCACTCTGGCTGTCAAATACTGAATACTGTTTTAATTTTACTAATATATTTGGAATTTCATTCTCCTATTTCACAAATCTGCAAGATTGCTTGTTTTTGAAGTGCTTGCTCATAAAATGACAATTTTAAAGGTATTTTTGTTTCCCTATATTCAGTTCCAATGTGACAAGAGATCAGTCAGAAGGTGCTCAGTAGGAGCAATAACAGCATCTTCAGATGAGAATAATAAGTAACACTTGGTCATACAGTGATCCTCATCCATGCAACGAGAAGTAGCTCACAATCTCTATTAGTGACAGAGGGAATATGTTTCTGTATGAAGGATAATACATCTGTGCAGCACAAGCTGTCCAGCACAGCTCAGTACAATATAAGATGTTATACAATTATCTAAATGACAGTGCTGTTAACACTGCCCAGTTTGCCTTCTAAGTTACCTGTTCTGCCAAGGACACACAGAGGCTGCTACATAAATTGAATCATAGCACTATGTGTCAACTTGTGACACCAAAATAGAAAGCAGACACTGCTCACACCCCATTTCCTGGAGTGTTTGCAATGAACTGTGCTTAGTTTCCATTTATCTTGGGGTAGCTCACCTAAGCGTTGCTGACCAACATCTATTTAGAGCTGTGCTGAATCCTGCCATACTCAGTAAGAGAAGGGTTTACAGAGTAGCAACAGTTCCTAAATTCTAAAATCTCTTGCTGCAATGGAAGGGTGTGTTGAAAGTTCAGGATGGAAACAGTGTTAGGAGTTCTATGAAAACCATATCAAGCGGCTGAAGTCCCTACTGCATTGTACAAGATGCAATAAAGTGAACTTTAATCTAGTCCTACTGCCTTAACACAACTGCCCTTTGTATCCTTTCTGCATACATATGTTCTGGACATGGTGACTCCTTTTGCTTTTCTAGGTTCAGCACCATGACGTACTGTTTTGAGCAGAGCTTTTAAAATACACTTCAATAGTATGTATGCACATCAATCCATGTCTTTCCCTGAAAGGCTATTTGAGAACATGGCACTGAGAATGATGATGGAAACCTTGTAAGAACCTTTAGAACCAGTCAACAGAAGAATTTGCTCTGTTGAATTTTCCCCCTGGCTGTGGACATGTGGATTTGCCAGATCTACCAGATGTTTATTTTGGCTTGAGCACATGAGAAGACCACCAGCCTCTACTTTGGTTACAGCTACCCCTGGCTGTTTCTGTCTTGCCCTCAATATGTTCCTTAGATTATGCATTTTAAGTGAGGAGGCAGGGAAGCTGTGTTTAGGGAAGCAATGTAGAGCTCAGAAACTCCCTTTAAACACTGCAGGTTTTGCAGAAGTCAGATTACAGTCATCTGTGTGTTTTACGCACTCTGTTTCCAGTGGGCTAGTCATTTTCCTAACTAGGACAAAGGCAAATGTAAAAATAGGATCTGAATTTATGACCTAGAAAACCAAGATGTTTAATAATGCAATCTTTGAAGCAACTGTATACGTGTCAACTGGGTCATATAAATTTGTGGTATGACAGCTCATACAAGGAAGTTATAAATAGATGGCAGGAGGAAGTAACATAAGAAGTGACAAATAGGAGGCAATGCAGACAGAAAGGTGACCTCTTGATTCTGTTCATCCCTTTAACATTTTGTAGCAAAAGACTTCCAAATCCCAGACCTCGATTTCATTAATGGAGAAAGTGCAGTGACCTTGTGACGTTCACATCTCTGCTGACATCAGATTCAGTTCAGCTATATGAAGCTCAGCAGGGATATGGAGATTCCAACTCGTTGGTAGGAAGGTGGTTCAGTGAGTTTAATGAGAGCAGCCCTTCCCCATTCAGTGAAAATATAACCTTCGGCATGTGGGTGTATCAGTTCTGTGCTGACACTACATTTGCTGGGCTGGAGACAGGGAATGTGAGATGTGCTAAGATTCTGAATGTTCCTGATTCCTCCAAGTGGTTGGCAAATAAGAGAATTGAGGGTATGACCCTGTATCTTCTCTAATATTCAGGTATAGTTAGATCCATAGGGATGTTTATTGCTATACACATAAGGAAAAAATTGGGCTTTTGACATGTATTCGCGCTGTTTGTGATTCTGTGGAAGGGGCTGATTTTTAAAATAGGATAAATACACCAAAGAGTCTAGCTATTAAGTCATAAGATTTCTTCCTTAACTAATGGTGTTAAGTACTTTACAGCCAACAAATTCCTATTTGATTTCCAGCCTGAAAGATAAGCAGACTTTTACTTCTCCTTTCGTATGGAACTACCAACTTGTATTCCTGATAGTTTTGTCCCAGAAGTAGTTGCATGTTAGCAGTGACTACCAAGACTTTTTTGACAAAGCATTCCAACATTCATTGGGTGCGTTGGCATTCATTTGCGTAAAGGACACTCCATAATCTAAATATGGTTTTAATCAGCTTGTAAAACCACAAAAACCAGCAACATTATCTACTGCCACAGCATTTTACAGTAGGTTTATGTAAGAGATCTTAGGTTTCATAAAAACAAGATGCTTAGCATTAGACAGAAAAGAATTAGGAGTTCCAGTTCCCTAAACTTCTGACATGTTATGTAAAAATTTAGATCTTCTATGAGACAATTTCTACGCTTTTTTTTAGAGGTAGCATTGCAAATACTTTATTTCAGGATGGGCTATAAAGTAGAGGATAAAGCCCAGGTTTCTCATACTGGTTGTGTTCAAATGTGTTATCTTAAAATATGCTGAGTTATTCATAGTTCCACTTAATTTTCCTTTGGGGATGAAGCTCACCTTGGTGAAGTTAGCCAGCACAAAGGCAAGTATTACTTAGCTGTTGTTTGTGTGCGTGCATTTTACGTTGGCCTATTGCAGAGTTGACTTACCTCCCCACCCTAAGACTTTTCTTAACTTTTTATCACTGGCTTTCCTTGTTCAAAGTAATCTCTAATTCTCGTCATCTTGTTCTTCCAATATTTGAGGGGTTGCTTTTCTTGACTCACTTGAAGGCTTCATTTTGCACTTGGTCCAAAGCTCCGTGCAGCTCGGAGCCTATCCCTACTGTGCAATGCAGCACGTTGCATGCATGCCTGAGTTAATGGAGCCCTGGAATCTGGAGGAGGCTGGCCATGTCAGCAGAGTGATGCCAAGCTCATTACCTGGGTGTGGTATCACACTGATGCTGCTATCCTGCTTCCAAGACACAAGCTGGTAACCTGGCATTCTGCTATGCCATGTAGACAGACCAGTTTGGGTATGCGCTAGCTCAGGATCTCTGCTTTGCACAGCCTTGCACAATGCAGACATGCTTTCTGATTCTGTTCAAAGGGCTCTGCCCATCCCTAGCTCTACACAGCCTTTATTGTCAAAATCACACTGATGTTAACTTTTGCTAATTATCTGTTTGTTTGATTGAGTGCAAAAAGGTCTTTGCTGGGATACAAGGTTCACACATTTTCAGTGGAGCACAACACACCGAGGTGTTCTAGACATTCAGCCCTCAGTGTTCCTGGCTTAGCCACGCCTAGTAAAAGCATTTTTATAACACAGCTGCAAAAAGAGAGAACATTACTAGATTATGCACCAAAGTGATTCATCTCAGGTGCAGAACTTTGTGCAAAAGCCAAGGCAATTGTTATAATTTCTTACATGCAGAATTATTTACATGTTATTACACATCTTGTTACAGCTTTGGCAATTATCCTGGTTAGTTTGTCTGGGATGTTTGGTACAATGCAGCACTGAGCAATGAGCTTTAACAACAACTTCTGTTTCATATGAAACTTATTGCCCCTTAGATAAACAATCTGTGTTATTTTTTCCTGTATTAACAGAAAGAAGCAAGATGGGAAAGTCCATTTTCAGAAACAGCAAAAAACCATCTTGATAGCTCCCGCAGCCTGAATCCTGTGAGCTGAAGCCCCTCAGCACCTCCTGGCATCCAACCCTTGCCCTTGCTTACTTTAAATACAATGAAACGTGTCTGGTGGGACAGACTGGGTGGTATAGTTATGGAGGTGAATCCACAGACTGCACAGATTTGCTCCTTTAGACTGCACAGTCATGTGTCTGAGTGATGTACTGTCTACTCTGATACATGAAGCAGGATGACCCTGGCCTTGTCTCTGTCGTTGTCTAGGCCAGCTGGAATCACAGAGGGCGGCAGAAAGGACTACAGTGGTACATGGAGGTTTTACAGTGGTACAGGGAGGGAAAATCACTTAAAACTGAAGAACTTAACCCACAGCTGGGACAGCGATGACAGTGAAGAACAGTTTGATGTCAGAATTGTAGGGAACTGCTGGTTTCTCAGTGTGACTCAGTGATTTAAATCCACATGTTTTACTGACTTTGCTACTCCCAAGTAGCTCAGCTTTCTCCTCTTTGTCTTTACCCTCCTTTCATGTTGAGCTTTTCCCTTCCCTCTTCTCCATCACACACTCACCACATAGCTAAATCAGCTCCAGAGAGCCCTGTGCTTTAGAGTGGAGTATAGTTTAGAACTGACTTTAAAGATGCTCACTTGACCATTCTTCAAAATACCTGTTTACAGGAGCACAAGCTTAGACACAGGCTAATTTCCCTGCAAAGAAGGGGGAAAGCAATGAACAAGCTTATGGTGTGCTCTGCCAGTTTTCTTCAGGTATGTCACTCAAGTCTTTTAAACCCAGCACACCTAGCCCTATGACAGAACTTTTGAGCATAATGATTACAACTGATGAAATGGATGGCAGTCACACCTTATGTATAGCAAAAGACATTGCTAGGCATACCGTGTGTCTCCAAAGGTCATTCATGACCTATTCCTATGATGTAAGTCTAAAGGTGGAATAAAAAAGTCTTAAAGCTAGCCCCAGAGAAGTCTGACTGTGGTGTCCCACAAAGACAGTGGTCAGAGAGCAGTCATCAGCACAAGTCTGGGGACTTCCCCACCCAGAAGGCAAATGTTACAGCAGAAATAATGACTTTCACTTCTTAAAGCAGCATGCACATAAGGACAAGGACATGACTAGCTGGTGCGTGATCGTTTTACACAGACAGAGACAAAAATTGGACCTCTCACTAAAGTGGACATTAATCTAGAGTGTTTTATTTATGTTTATTATTTCTTCCCAAATTATTTTCATGCTGCTAGATTGCCTCACCATTTTGAAAATGTGAGCAGATTTTAATTTTTTTTCTATGTATGGCAGTGTAGGAAAGGTGAAAATTAGCCCTTAGCTGAGCCCTCATGCCAGCTGTGAGCCTTGAGAGATGTTACAGTAATGCCAGAATTGACTTGGCAAGTGTGGACTCTACTTGTCACTGCATAAAACTGATAAAAACACAGTCATTGTTCCACAAACTTTAGGATATGAAAGAAACTATATTTTAAAACAAAAAAATGGGAGGGGGAAGGAATCAATATTTGAAAAGAAAAAAGTGTATTCAGACTTTAATGATGGTGTTGAATAATAGAAAGGAAAAGACTTGCTATAAATACACTTGGCAATGTTCTTTTCACAGAATTTGGGATTGAGGTCTATTGAATTCAATGGAAAGACTCCATTTGACGTCCAAAAGCTCGAGATGATATATTGTCCTATTTGGACCAGTTCTATAGCCAGCGTTAATCAGCTTAACTCTTCTGGCTTTAACTGTGCTAAGTTCTTTTACTGCATCTGAGAATTTTGGGTTAGATCCAGTACGAAATTGAGATACGCACAGGTTTGATGCCAAAGTAGCTAACTTCTTCAGCATCTGGCTCCCACAGTGATATACTAAATGGAGATGCACTTATGTACTCAAGATTCCTGCACAGTGTGTGGTAACAGCCAGGTGCCTGAGAATAGTATCCCCAAAACCCTTGAGGTGCCGAGAGCTAGTCAAAAGAAAGTGTTAAGCATGAGGACATGCTCTGTGGGTGGGTGAGTGGGTGGGTGGGAGTGCTGCTGGATTGTAAATCTGGAGTTAATGCTTCAGTTCTTCCCCAGTTTTTATTTTGGCATTGAAGCCTTTCACTGCACATTGTGCTTGGCTTGTTGCTTGTTATGCATCCACCATATAGAGCTTAAATGAATTGTAAATGTTTGGAGACCATATTTTATTTAAAAGAAAATCTCTGTTGATAGTGCAGCAATAATTAAGAATAGGGCACTGTGGAGAATTGAGTCCAGGCATTCTTGTAGGTAAATACTCTCTTTCTACTTGAGAGTCTCAGAATGAGGGAAAACTCTGCATGAAGATGTTAGCTGGTGACTCAGTCTTTTTTTTTTTTTTTTAATTTTGTTTTTATTAGTACTTGGTCTTCCGTGTTTTGCATTTGTAGTTGAAATTCCAGTTAAATGACAAATAGAAAGTACTCTGGGTGTGTGACACCATCTTCAACATTAGCCCACACCCTACCTAGAACAGCATGTACACATGCAGACATGTGTATGTATACTGCCAGAAGTATGTCAATTGGGCATGATAGGTACCAGTGCTGTGTCTGGCTCAGGCCATTATTAACATTTAGTTGGTGATAAAATTTTTTTTTAATCTCCTGACAGAAGTATGGGATGACGTGGCATGTAGGAAGAACATCTAGCAGCATGGCAAACAAGCATATTGGGAATGGATTCATGGAGTCACAGGGTAGCTGTTCTTAATTGTTTTGCTTTATAAGGTGATAGTGGGAAGGTTTACACATGAATCATGTAATGGTCTCATCTGCACTTATCTGTTGGCAGCCTCTCTGACGGCATCAAGGTTGCTATAGCAGAGGCCCTGCCTGAGAGAGGAGAGGATTCTTTGCCAATATGAAGCCTACAGTACAACCCCGTTCATGGACTTACAAGATGGCAGGAAAAGGATCCAGTCAAACAACTGCAGAGTATAGCCAAGTCTGCATTATGCTGAATCCAAACCAGTTAGCTTTACTGGAAAAAGGGCTCTTTGGCAATACGGCAAAATTGCTTTCAGGCCTGTGGTGGCTCTTCTGCGTGGAATAGCAGAAATGCAGGCTGCCTTGCAATGCCCTTGAGTTCTTTTTTATGCTGTATTCTTATCTATATGGCAAAATATTTTCTGATTGCTCCTTAAATTTGGAGGCCTAAGATGTTCCAATGCTACTTCCTTCAGACATCCTGCAGTGGCCTTATGCAAAACATAATTTTGCAGTTAATTGGTGCTCCCTGAAATCTGGCTATAGTATCTCACCTCACCTGCAGAGTCATGTTAGATGGTGGTAACAATGTGTTCCCCCAGAGACTCCTGGGAACAGAATATTTCAGAATTTACAATCAATTGGTGCGGCTGGGACATGTCATACCAAACCGTTTTCAGTGGATCCATTGTAATGCTACATAACTATCAGGGCAACAAACAACATAAGCATCAAGACTGCAGAAATAATGAACAAGATATTAGGAGACCACCCCCTTCTGATGCTGACTGTAAACACCACCAGACTGAAAAAGCAGACATTTATAAGGAAGGCTATGCAGACTGCCTCCTGCCCCAGATGCCTTAGAAGGGTGATCCACAGACACTAGGCACTCACAGCTGCCAACTAAAACCTAAGTTCAGGAGTAATTTTACACTTCATCTTCCGTTTGAAGCTATAGTGTTGAAACCAGAACTGGTTTCGAGGCCCTTGCATCTACTCAGAATCTTGAGCACGGAGGGTGTTTTATCTGTTTGGGTTTTTTTTTTGAAGGTTAGTGATATATGGTTTTTGCTCCAGTCACAAGGCTCTATACAAAACAGATTTTGGCACTTCCCTGTCTGGACCATTGATCATGACAACATTTAGAAAAGTATTAGACACCCAGTCCCAGGAATGAGAGTGCTTCTCACCATGCATTGGTACTTCATTTTGCTGCCTAGTGAGCTATAGTACTTCCAGCCAGTGCTGCCTGGGTGCTTTCTTGGAAGTGCATGCACAAGTGCTGTCTAAAGGAATATTTGGGCAGTTGTAGGTAGGTGTGATCTTGCCCATTCAGTGTGTAAGGCTTGATTGTAGATGAGATTACAGTGATCAAAATGCATAAGGTCTGGCTTCTAGCTTTCTGTGCCTAAGTGGGAAACACTGAGCTCAAAGGAGGGCACGCAGTCTCCCTTTGGCAGGGGCAAGGAAAGGTAGTTGCAAAAGGTAGCAAACTACTGGTGGTTCATCCTGGTTTATCGCTGGACTGGAAAGTCATGCAGAAGGCCAGCTGCAGACTGCAGGCATTTCAGGGCCTGCAAGTTGATAGGATTATTGCCAGACTGTTACCACCTGCCTCCCCCACCATGGAATCACTGCATGCCTGCACAGTCCTTACCTGCCCTGTTTGGTATGGAATATTTCCACTGAGGGTTTTCTACAAGGAAAATGGTGTGCTACTACGTGTGTTACATGCACCAATTCATGCTGTTGTTTCAGATGAACAGGGGTTTTACTGGGACTGCAGTAGGGTGTAGGCATCTAAATTCCAACTCTGTCACGTTAACATTTTGATCCTTGAGTTTTTTTACATACAGCTCCTGCAGTGTGCACATAAATCTCATTGGCATTATTTTCCATCACTAGCCCTTCCCAAGGTGTTGAAGGTTTACTGGAAGACCTTGGAGCATCATTCCCTAAATGCCTGAGCTGGAAGGCCCATATTAAAGCAAATACACAAAATCCTTCAGTTTGACCTTTGAAAACCAGAGTAACAGCTTCATTGCTTGAGGCTACAGGAAATAGTACTATGCAGGTTAGGAAGGAACATGAGTTAATGTTATGAGATAAATATAACTGCAAAGCAAACCAGTTCAGATAGTTTTTGTTCATTCACAGGCTCATTTGTAATTTCAGAGAATGTCTTGAAAGCAATAAAATAGAAATAGAATAGGAAAATACCCACCCAAACTATCACTCTGAGCTTTTGTTATTTTTCTTATTATGCAGGTATAAAATATCCTATAAAAATAAAAATTACAAATCAAAATATCATCCTGGTTATGCTTATTAAAAAAACTTCTTTAATTCCTCCCTTGGCAAACGCAGATTTCAGATATAATTTTCGTTTTCAAAACATTTCAAAACTCAAGGTGCTGGCTTTCTTGCCCATCCTCTGGCTTTCAGCCTTGAATTAGTTTACCCTAATGTCTATAACCAGAACAAAGTATTAATGAAATGCCCATGAACTCTCATATTCCTTGTTTGCTCCTGCACCACTCCTTTTCAGTCACCATAACTTTCTTCCTAGCTGCTCTGTGAAAATATACACCTAAATTCTCTCATTTGCTAGGGCAGTTGACTTATGTGTGAAAGACTAGATTTTCAGTATGTCTCACAGTCATAATGAGACCCAAATTTTTGGGAAATCAAAGCACCCAGAGAGTCTCCAACCTTTTTGTAAAAAAGGAACAGAATTATTAGGGTGCTGCAGCCCTGACTGGGGCCAGAGGACAGGGGAAGATGCAAGCTCCTCTGAAGATATGGTCAAGACAGGACTTACCCACATTACTGTGCTACAAATATGCAATTTGTGGTTGCTGAATAATGATGTCAACAAACAGTAAGGTTATGAAGCGATTCAGGCTGACTGATACTGTAAAAATCAAGGTGCCACAACTAGTTCTGCCATAGACACTCTCTGTAACTTTAGGCAAGTCACCTATGATCATGCTTTTGTGGACAGGTAGGAGTTATACACATATATGCATTTACAAATCCAAGAAGGGTATTTATCATTAAGTTTTAGGGCCTAAAAATATTTGGGTAGACTTTCCCCTTAACCTGCCATTGATAATCTCTCCTTTCTCCCTAGCTTTTGCCTATGTTATCTGGTTAGATTGACAAGTCCCAAGGTGGGACCTGTCCCTTATTTTCTCTTTGGATTGCCAATGAATGCCAAGGGATTTCATCTGATGCCTCTAGACTTTCTGGTAATATAAACTATACAAATGTAGTAGAGAGATACAAACTGCCGAGGAAAAGGTGTAGGACTTTCTTACTGCAGGGATCTCTTTATAGTCTTTTTCATTCCTGTCTTTGAAGAAATGACTGCTTAGATTTTCAGAGATATGCAAATAGGACATTGTCAGTAGCAATATAAATTATATTTTATTGCTCGACATTTTCACTGGTATTTTATTGCTCTACCTTTCAAACAAAAGCAGCAATTCTCTCACAAGCTGCTGATAATGGACATTTATTTTCAGTAAATACACTACTTTCATATATGTCCTTTTCTTCAGAAAAGCTTTTAAACTTCTGTGGAAGCTTTCAGGTATTAATCATTACTTGATTCCCTGGGGTTTTCAGTTTGATTTACCTTTAGGGTGGCTTCAATGTTGGCAATGTGTACTCCCTGAAATGACAGAACTGCTCATTGTCAGTCTGCAAAGGCTGTCCTGGCAGAACAGGGTAGTAGCAGAAAGACTTTTGGTGTGGCACCTCAGTAACCCTTAAGGAATTTAATGATATTCAAGATGGACAAGATAAGTCACCAGTGAAGTGTTGACAACCCTGAAATATATAGGGTTATGAAGTCAAGTCTAGAAAGCATAGACCCTGGAAAAGTTTTGTATGCTGAGGGTGCCAGGTGAGACAAAGAATTACATGCAATGTTTTTCTTTTTCTGTATTCTAGCATTTCGAAATGTCTCCTTGATGTAATTTTTGTAAACTGTGAAATTTGACTAAAAGATAGCTGCAAGGCATAACAAAAGTAATTAAGATTTTTTCAATTTTGTTTTTTTTTTTTTTTTAAATTATAGCTAATTGTTAAGAAACAAAGAACAAGAGCAAGTTTTGCATGTAAGTGCTAGCAAGGTAAAATTATTGGCTTGTATGTCACAATCCTGTAAAAGTTTTTGAAGGACTTTTGGTGTTAGTCTATTTTAGGACTGAGGTTAGAGAAAGATTAACTAGCTAAACCTCAAATTAAGCCTAATATAGACACATTTTATTGCTATTTACCTTGACTTAGTAACAGGCAGGGTTTGCTGTCAATAATGACTGACCTCACAGTGACTTCATATTGTAATAAAACTTGTTTGTAGCAACTTGTAGGATTTCAGTAAAACTGCTTTTACAGCAGATGAGTATCCTGGCTTCTGCCAACTGCTGTGAAAGCTGACATACTGTGCTGCTGTCTCCTGCAGATTCCTCTAAAGTTTGACAAATGGGTTCTTACAGTTGCTGAGGGTAAAACAATAAACAAAATTTTCTGTACTGTTTTCATCACATGTTGACCCTGAAGTAAGCTGACAGAAGATGATCTGTGGAACTTTCTGACGCTGATTCTGAGCTGCAAAATGTCAGAGCTTTAACTCTTATTCATAACACCTGAAACTTGATGAACCCTGCCAACTCTCGACTGTCCAACAACCCTTTTAAAGTATTCTGTAATTCCCAACATGTTGTTTTGTGATCACCGGGGAAGTTTTGTTATAAAATATGACTTTGCAATTTAAGTGTCCTTTGCTGACAGTTTATCTTTTGATTACATGAATAAATAAGTTAAATTAATTTTGAGGGTGTATCTAAAGATGTATATAGATAAATGTGTCCACATTTAACTCAAGAAATGTCTATAATTTAGATGTAGTTTTCTTTTGCTGATTCCTTTTCTAGGCTTTGATATGACAGCCCTCAGAACAGTTGTCATTTTAAGGTATCCTAACAGAAATGTTTTGTATCAGAGCTAAATGCAGTGGGGGGCAGGAAAGTGCTATTCACTTTGATATTATTTATCTTCATGAGGGTCTTACAAGAAGCATGTGTAAAATGGTAGCTCTGACTCAAAAATTTAAGATAGGCACCCCTTTTAAAATGCTTTGCATGTGGCCTTGTTTAAAAAGGAAGATTTTGAACATGGTGTTCAATATTTACTTGAGGATGTCTGGCTGTTCATGTACTTCTTACATAGGTGCTGCTGCCTCAAGCCATTTACCAGAAATGTGTGTAATACAAATGATGGAGAAAAAAATCTCTTTTCATTGACCCACCCTTTGAAGCAACATTTTTCTATAAAAATAACAACTGTACATTGGGAAAAATTAGTTTTGACTTGGCTTTCCCTCCTCTCCCAACAATTTGTGCCAAGTTGCTCTTCTAGTTGTCCAGAAATGCTGTAACCATTGAATTAATTTAAAATCCCTATTAATCTTATTGGGGGCAAAAAGGGATTTCTGATATTCTTATGTGAAGAAGTCTTCACGGAGTTATTGATTATAATCCAGAGTTTTACTTTTGTAGTGCGCTGAACTAATCTAGAAAAATAGTTAAAACCCAAGTGCTTGCATTTTTAACAGCAGCTTTGAAATTTTTTAAGTGGAAAACCTTATTTCTTCTTCCTCCTCTGTGCATACTTCTCTTTTTGTGTGGCAAGAAGCTGTGAATCATCCTGGGTGTAGATTCCAATCACTTGTCTCTCCTCTGCTCATCTTAATACGGATGGCAAATAAGAGTCAATGTGGAGTATGTGCAGGGAAATGCAACCCACGCAGGAGAATCAAAATGAAAATTTACTCCTCTTCTGGCATCACTTTTCTGACCCTCAGGTTTCCCCAACTTTATCAGTATGATGATACGAAATGGCATTTGAAAAGTTCATTAAGATTTCCAAGTCCAAAGGCCTAGTTAACCGTTACTCCACTCAGAAGAATAAAAACATGCATTGCAATAATGTACCATTGCCAGATAAAATGGCCGTGGTAACAATTATTCTGAGATAAATGGAAAAGTTGTTTTTTCTTGAAGGCATTCAATTACAAATATACTAATGATGACAGCTGAGATCAAAGACTCCCTGGAATACATGGGCATGCTTATGTTTTATAACTTTAAACTTCAATATATCTTTCTACTAAATTTGTTTACAGCTTAGCCTTGTAAAAATCCCAGATTTCCTGGTTTAAGTGCATTCATTTAAAGTGGGTTGCCCTTGATCCATCTGTTTGATGGGACTGTTGTGCTTTTGTCTTACTAGTAATAAAACCTCTGTGGGGAAAGTTGCATGCTGTTCTGGCAGTTGCAGGAAACACTATCACTAACTCCTGAACAATAGGTCTTTCTAAGGACTGCATAAATTATTCTCTGTAGAGCAAGAGAGCTAAGATTTCAGATGGTCATAAAGAGTGAATAAAAAGGGAAGGTTGGGGTTAAAGGGCAAAAAAGATAACTCAGATTTCTTTTCATCATGGCTGAGAAAAGATACACAAACTGTAGTTCCAAATCATCCGTGTTTCCTTTAGAGCAAGTATGCCATTTTCTGAAGCGTGCCACCCTCTAGGGACCAGAGACCTCAGAGCACACCTCTGCCTCCTCCAGCCACTGGGAATTTGTCTGTGTAGCCAAAAGGCCTTGAATTGCAAAGCTAACTTATTTCAACTAACAAGACATTAACACCAGTCACCATTTAGTGCAGACAAGAACAAGCCTTTGTTTAACAGCGCCCCAGCTGGAACAGTAACATTGGACTGGAATTGGCCCCAGCAGCGAAAGAATCCATGCCTTGCATGCAGATGTCAGAAAAGTTTCTTGTGCGGCACAGCCTTCTGTGGCCCATTATTCGCAAAATATCTTCTGAAGTCTTTTAACAAGTCAAGACCTTTAGGACCAACATCCCAAAGTCATAGCAAAGCAATTCGGCAAAGGAGGAGACCAAGAAAGATAAGGGCCAAGCCATTGTTCCCAGTCCTGCAAGAGCAAAGCGTTTGTTAGGTGAAGGTGCCCACAGAAGCCTAGGAAATGAGCAAGTCCACTTCTGCAGGATGATGTATCACTGCCTTCTCCTCTGCTGCCAGCTGGACTTGGAGAAATACCCCCTCCAGGTTTAGCACTGAGAATATGAAAAACACTCTATCTAGACATGTGAGAAACGTTCAAAAAGCTTTGCATTTCCTTTTCAATGAGGAGTGTTTTTCTGCTCTAGAAAATATGTCTTTCTGCCTGTGAGATATCACCTTCGCATCTCTTTCACCAGAATCTGAGCTATCCATCAGAAGTAAATAAATTTCTAACGTCCTTCTGAGTGATCTGTGTAAAGGCTAAAGCATAGCAAGATATAAATAACTTGAAACACACATCCTTGACATAATTATTCTAAGATTACTCAGGTTTAGATATCTGTCCTTCTGCATGAACTTTTATCCTCACACTATGGACATCCTAGTAAAAATTTTCTTGACAGTGCTATTGTTTTCAGTGCATGATGACAATCACAGTCTTTAGAGCAACAATAATAACTGGTACCAACAGTAAAATTTCCACAAGACATTTGCAAGGAGACTTGTTGCCTTGCATTTTACTGTAAAACAACAGTGTGCTAAAACAATAGCAAAGATTGTAAAAAAAAAAATTCGCTTGGACCATGATTCTGCAAATTCCATATGTAAGGAGTGAGACATGGCATAATATAACTCAGTCTAGTGAGGAACACCTTTTCTAGATTCTTCCGTTGCATCTTGTTTCAAGACCAGCCTGCCTTGGAAAGCATCTATCCATGTAAAAATATCCTCTGGGAAGCCAAATTGCATTAAAACAATTTTTATTATCTTCTTGAGAACTTTTCTGAGTGAGATAATTGTTCAGCACATGGTGCTGTTTTTAGGTTGTGATGCATTGGAAAAAGATGAAGTTTGTTTTGAGAAAGCTAGAAAAGGATTTTTTTCTTCCTATGAGAAAACATATAAAACACAAACATAAAACAAACACATATATACAAAAAGATAAAAAGTCCACATTATTATTACCATTTCAAAACACATTTACTCTTTGCAAGTATTTGAGATGAGTTTATAAAATGTGATGGGCTGAGGTGAATTCCCTGAAGAATAAACCTCCCAACCCTGCATTAGCCAAGGAACTCTGAAGAAGGGCTTTCTAGTGCATCTCTACCCAGGAGGTTTGGACAAATCCTACACTGTTTCTCCAGAGCTAATGGCACATTCAAGTTCTTTCTCCCATTAACTTATTACTGAAGACTTTACGGGCAAACTGGAAGGGAAGGAGACACATTGACTAGGAAGAGGGAGAAAAAACCTCAGATTATAGGGCTTGACTGCAAAGAAGATGATACTAGAGCTGATTTTGACTCTACTCTACTCCTTTAAAAATAGTTCCTTTGGTGCTGAGATACTGATCAGCATGCTACAAATACCACAGAGAGTGCTGATACTGCTGACAGTGGTGGATCTAGGGAGACCCACAGGTTTGCAACATGCCATACCAGTGACAGAGTTCTATGTGGAAACTTTGTCATTTTTTCCTCATGCCTCCCTTTTGGCTGTGGGTTTTTCCATAACAGTAAAAGATTCCAAAGGAAATAAGAACACAAGCAAATAAACAAATGGACTGCAGTTAGAAAAGGAAATGTTTATTCAAACACAAGAATAATGCCAGTTGTATAAGTCTGGATGCTTCTTGGATGTTGTTGTTTCTGAGGACATCCAAATGGGTAATGTTTACTAGCGATGAGAAGTATCCAAGAAGTTTTCAGTTTTATACCAATTCATTGATCTGTTCTCAATGTGCTCTTGGCTTTTGCTGAAAATCTATTGGTCTGGATGCTTGATCTATACATGGCTATTTGCATTCTAGTTTTTCAGATACAGAGAATATTTCAGTTACTTTTACTAGGAACCAATACAGCATGCATGCTTTATTTTCTGTATCTACTAGTACTTTTTAGTGCATAATAAATATAGCATATTACAGAACCATATAGGAAGAAAGAAAAAATTTATCTGCTTATTTTAAATACATATATGTACAGTGTGTGGCATTAAAAATGCAGTGTCATTATGGTAGGTGACTTGTATTTTGTATATGCAAAATTGCTCTGCTTTGAGCTACATGTGCTGTAAGATACTTCTGTTTTGTACACTGGAAAGTAATCAACAGCAATTTAGTTTTCAGGGAATAACTAGAGATCAGCTTGGAAGAGAGCAACAGTTAAGGATATTTTTTTAAAGAAAAAATACTTGTTACTTTCCCTAGACTAATATTCCTCTCACCAATTTCTGTCACTTATGTTGGCCTAAGAAATCATGAGACTAATGCACACAGCCTGAGATTAATAATAAAAATAACAATGCTGATAATAATGACACATATCAGGACTTGAGAAATGTAACCACTAACAGCACAAAGCTGAGGATAGGACTCTTTCTTTTTGAGTGTTCAGGGAGGACCACCCCTTAATTTATGTACAGTAGTTTGAGGTTCAAAATTCAGCTCAGGACTTGTATACAAGAATATTGTTCTTGCTGTTCACTGATTTAAGAGAATTCCACTTTCCCTTGCTTTGAGATGAGTTTACTGAAATTTCGTAATCATTTTGTCATTTTGTGTCTGAATGACCCCTATATTAATTTCTCTTTTTTTTTCTTTTTTCCCCAATTTTTTATCACAATTGAGTTGGAAACGTTTTGCTGGAAAATAATTCTGTGTAATGTCCATGGTCTTATCTGATGGTGGGAAAGGTGAATGACCAGATCTTTCTGATCTGCAAAGCACTCCTAATGTGTTGTTTGAAATCCTGTAGCTGAAACCACCTGCTCTGGATGGGGCCAAAAGGATTTCTGGTCTGGGCCTTCAGGCATTGCAGATCGCATCTGAACCATCAGGACACCTCCCCTCTGCCAAAGTCTTTTAAAACATTCAGTCTCATGTGGATGAAAAAAACCACTTTGCTATCTCTGCTATTCTTGCTAAGTAGAAAAGTAATGGGCTGAGTTGAAGGAAGATTGCCACTGTTTAGCTCTCACTCCTTATACTTCATATTTATTCCCCTATTTTTTCTTATCCATAGAGAAGATGAATTAGCTTTTTTTTTTTTTTTTTTTTTTAAATATGAATCCCAGAATCCCAGGTTGGAAGGGATCTCAGGGATCATCTACTCCAACCTTTCTAGGAAGAGCACAGTCTAAACAAGATGGCCCAGCACCCTGCCCAGACGACTCTTAAAGGTGTCCAATGTGGCCGAGGCAACCACTTCCCTGGGGAGATTATTCCAATGGTTGCCTGTCCTCACTGTGAAAAATTTTCCTCTGGTGTCCAACTGGAATCTCCCCAAGAGCAACTTGTGTCCATTCCCCCTTGTCCTCTCCATGCGACTCCGTGTAAAAAGGGAGTCTCCACCTTCTTTGTAGCTACCCCGAATCCGAGTTCGTTTTAGGAATTAATTAAATGACAGCCGTCTTGACCAAGCACAAATTCTGTTTCAGGCCCACAGAAGATAATGAATCATAGTAGTTATTTTAGATAATGATAAACATTTCCAACACCCAGAAATAAAAAACAGTTATTTAAAACAAGTCATAAAATGTGACAACACCATTTTCAGACCTTTTTATTCTGCTGTCTTTTGTGAGTATGGCAATACAATGCAACATACTTTCAACATATAACATGGGAAGAATCCTGTTTCAATGTTAAAATGGAGAAAATGGATGTATTCATATGTTCTACTGCTTAGCCTAGTAAATCGTATTTGTGAAGCATGGGAGGAGAAGTCAATAGTCTAATTTATTTAACAATAATAATAAAACATCTAAACTTTTATATGTAGATTTTTGCCTAGAAGCACTTTAAGCAACGTGGCCAAAATTACATAGAGGATGTTTCATTTAGGTCCCTAAATCTATGTTTAGGCATCTGCTTCACTTTCAGCTACCAACAGCCAGCACTGTCTTCATAGCCCTGAAAAATCTCACTGACAGGATGGGGTGGATTTATGTCAATTTTTGCACAGAAAATAATTTAAAACTACGGGATAAGGGAGTAATGCATTGAATCTAGAACTGGCAATGTGTTCTTGTTGATCCTGGTGTATATGCATCTGGGATGTTGGCTCACGCTAATCTAGAAAAAGGCATCAGAACGAAACACTCCCCACCTGACATGCTGGCCATCCCCAAACAGCAAGGATGTTAGCTCTGTGCTTCAACTTTGCTCTGTCTGTTCATGAGAATCTGTCCGTGGTTTTAAAGTAAAATGGATTGGTTTGTTTTGAGATTTTGCGTTCCTCTGAGTTTGGAATTTGGGAGTGGAATGAAGAAGTGCAAGAATAGCCAAATACCACATCAGTGTCTCATACTCTGAGATTGGATGCCCAGGGACATGCCTGTCAGTCAGGTTAACTCTTCCCCTCCCAGATATTCATGCCAGCACAGTGGCAGTGAGTGGCAAGATCCAGAAATCACCACCATTACTTATTGATGACTCAAAGAGCTGTAAACTCCTTGGATCCCTCAGGGAGCAGAGAAAGTGGGACTGAGCAAACCCAGGAAAAGGAAGAAGAATTACAAGTTCCATGAACTTGCACAGGAACCTGTCACACTGGTTGGGCCCATTGTAATACCAGAGGGCTAGTTTTTAACACTGAAACCAAGTTATTAAAAGGATGACAAAAGCTTTTAAGCTGTACTTAGGCCAACTCTTCATATTAGGAAACAACAGTCATTAGAAATAACAGCAGCTATATTTTTAAACAGTTCTGTGGAGTAGAGTCCCTCTATTACTATCTGAGGAATAATATTCAGATTTAGTTTATAACTAAATCATATATGCAGAATAAATTCCTCAGGCTCTCTGAGTGGAGGTGTGCATCGTAGGCTAGGTGGCGAGGTAGAAGAGGGTATTCTGGCTGACAAATGTTGATGGTGAAGAACTGAAGTTAAGGTTAAAGTTTAGAGTAAAAGATTTGGTTTGTCTTGCAGCACAGAAAAGACATAGATGTGCCAGTTACTGTAGCTGAATATCCAGAAGAAGAAATCAATGTTCAAACTGGTGTAAAAATGTAATTTCTCCCCAGAGAAACCTTGCTTGGTCTGGTGAAGCATAGGGGCTGAGTGCCGTGATGCAGACTTTCATACCCCTTAGGAGAAAGAAGGGAAGAAGGGAAGATCCTGGAGCTGCAGGATTCATTGCTATGCTTTCGCACAATCCCTGCTCAGCTTGGGAACAGGGAGCAAAAGCCAGGATTCCCCACTCCATGGAGAAAGCACTGATTGCTGGACTGACTGCAAGGCTGCACATCCTCCTGCATGGTCTTTTCTACCTTATGAATTATTTTCTTTCTTTACAGAGGCACAACTTTGCAGTTAGGGAAAAGGCTTCTCCAATGTAGCAGGCTTACTAGTACATGCTAAACCCCTCTGAAATGTCTGCCTTTCCCCTGGTGTTCCACAAGCAGCATAATCACAGGTGATCATACCTCTGACCATAAGGGGGAGTTTCTAACTGGGCATGTGGCTGTGTTGCCTCATCGGAAAAGGGCTCCCTGCACATCCACCCATTTTCCATGGCTACATTTGCATACAGATCTGACATAGTTAAGAAAGAACTGCAGTTTAGGTGAAAAAAATATCCTTCTTGTAAATAATCACTTCCATGGAAGCAAATGCATGGAGACAAGAAGGTCTCACAGTGTTGCCAGGTCCTTGCCATGCTGCTAAAGAACTGCACACTCCCACATATATATATTTTTCTTTTTTGAGGATCTAAAGCCAAAGGAAAAGGTAAAGTTTCTGCAAATCCTAAGAATTTTGGTGAACTATGTCTGATTCCAAATACGTCAGGTATAAATAGTATCTCCGCATAAAAACATTGCCTCTGTAGACGGACATAGTTGTAAGAACATGACCCTTCCTAAACTGCACATTTACACATTTTTGGGTGTAAAACAGGACTTAGAGTAGAAACAAGGGATGCTTAAAAATTACAGATTTTCCAGGTCAGGACTTACAACAAAAGCAGGCCTTCACACTTACAAGGTATAGTAGAACTATGAGCAGTTCCATTCAACTTCTCCCAGATTTATCTATGTTAAAAAGCTTTAGAAGAAAGCTTAACTTCTTTTTGATGTGTTGACACTGCAGAAAGGCATGTGATCTTCTAAAACTGACAGTCCCTGCAAGTTTGTAGTAAATAATGATTTAATTTTTACTATTTTTAGCTGACGTAAAGTAACCCTTGTAATCAGTATTGAATGAAGTCAGTGGGAAAGATCAAATAAAAAGATTGCTGTGCAATCCACATGGCCTTTTGCTGGGATTGACGTCAGTGCTATCTGTCATTTGGAAATGTGCATTCAGTGTAGGCATGAGTTGATATCCCTTTGGCTACTGTTTAAGAGAGTTGGGAGTTGGACTTTACTCTTGTTTGTGATTGAGAGCTTGGATTTTGTTAAACTGAGAGGTCAATAGCGGACTACAGAAACTTCCAAAGACTGAATGAGAAAAGTCTTACTTCAAATTCATATGCTACCAGCATATTAAGGAAAAAAAAATCCCTTCAGCTGTCTGCTAATATGGCACATATAAATCTTCAGGCTTGTACATTTATAGTAGGATGCTGATTGTTAATATTCCAGAGGCACCATTAATTCACCTTTCTTGCACAACGCCTATATTCCTTAAAATACACTATTATCAATTAGTAATATACTAAGGAATTTGTTTTAGATAAAAGAATAAGTTAATGTTACCAGAGTAAAAGCAACAGTGCCTGAGAAATTAGATTTATGGTTCCTCACTAGACATCTGCATCAATATGTTTAGTCAAGCCATCAGCTGCTAATTACTAATGCCTTAATGTTCCCTTCCATGTATTGTCCTTTATGATTTATATTGTATTTTATGATTTAGGCTGTATTCTACCTACAGGATGGAGATACTGGATCTCTGCCTTTTTAACCATCCTCTCTGGAAAAGTGGGGACTGCAATATCAAACTTTTAGGCAGGGAGATGACAGCCACAATTACATTAGGAGGGGGTACTGCTCCCTGTGTCCTCACAGCACTCATGTGCAGTCTTCATCTCTTTGGCTTTGGAGTGGGAGCAGGGAAACAAGGCAGGGATGCATGGGGGCAGGTGGAAGAGGAGAGCACTGCATAGGGACAGAGAGCTTGCTGAAGGCTTTGCAGAAGCCCAATCAGAGTGTTTCCAAACTGTTTCTATCTCTGGATTTTAACTTTCATTAGTGCTGCACCTTACCTATCCATTACACTGGAATAAATCTGCAATAACTCCACTGAAGTTATATTTTTGTAAATTATCTTTAAGAGACTGTGGTAGTAAAGCCAATACATTTGTTATAGGATTAGACTAATTCTGTTTATTATGGGTTCTGAATAGGCATAATGAAATACAAGCCTTAGATACTTGTTCTCTGTGTTAAACTTTATGCACTCAAGTTTAATTTAAATGTGCCTAAAATGAAGGAAACACTTCACTGCTTTAATGAGAAAGGGTTTGCAGCTAAAATTTTTAACCTAAAGCTTATGATCTAAATCCCTGTAAATTAAGTGGCTTTGTTTCCAGAGTTACTGAGTACCAAAATATTCTCACTAACTTATGTGTCACTATAGAGTGTATATATCACTAATTTATGCTTATTATTTAAGTGTATACATATCTAATGCCCAAATTCAAACTATCAATCCCTTTTATAACAACTGCAAATGCATTCATTGACTTCTGATGTGTTGATATCATAAGATAAATCTTGTGATTAAAGGAAAAAATACCAACACCCTGTAAACAGTAATGGGGCAAGAATATTGAAGACTAGGATGGTTTTTTTAATGATACTGGGGAAAAAAAGACTTTATTAACACTGCTCTGTAATACAGTTCATGAAGTTAGCTTGTTCTGGGGGTAGTCAAAACCAGTTTATTTATGGGGTTCGATTTGTTTCCGTTATGATGGTAACATTGCAGCTTCATTTTTGATGATAAAATTCTTTACAGTAGCAATGGCTTCTTAGGAAAAGAAGCAAAGTGAGGCGCTGGCAGTTCTTAGTGGAGACAGAATGTAGACCTGTGTAACTTTGCTTCATACCAGAAAGCTGTGTGGAAAATAACAGTGGGTTCCTAAGTAAGACACCAGTTTCAGTTGCAGCATGTTGCGTGCTGTGAAGGGAAGGCTTTCAGTCTAACCACTTCCTGTACTTTTATAGCATTAGCCTCGTCACATAGGCACTTCAGGAAGCTAGACTACAAGGGAATTTCCTTTTTTTTTTTTTTAAATTTAAAAAATATATCATTACTCCACCCTGCTGAAATGCACAGAATTGCATTGTTTTTCAAGACCCAAAAGTTTGATCTGATCATCTCATGCAACTCTATCTTGCAAAATCATTTGCAGCGAGGGCTCATTTTGCCTGGATAGCTGTCAGTTTGCTTAGATGGTAAGCTTTTGGGGTCTTCCACTGCTTTCTTCCACTGTTTTTGTACACTGAAATGTGGTGTGGATCTAACAACTGTCTGGGAATCTGTTTAATCACTGCGAAGCAGAGATCTTTGAGAAGTTTCTGAAGATAAAACTCAACCAAATGAAGATGTCAAATATCGTAGCAGTTGGGAATTATGCAAAAGTAATAGAGATGTGTTGAGATTTTTGGTAAGATGCAAATATGTGTGTTACAATGGTACAGAATCACTGGGATATTTGAACAGCAAATAGTATTTGACTATCTAAATTTCTTGTGCAATTTACATTTCTTGATTCTTTACACTGCTGAAATAGAAAAGCTTTTTGGTTCTTCTATGTCGAATGTTAAGGCAAGGAAAAAACTCCTCTTAATTACCAGAAACTTAAGGTGCTAGGCTAACACATAGAAGAAAGGTAGCTACAGGATGGCGAAAAAGCAGACAACTGGTAGTATTCACCTTTACAGATAACCTGAGCTCCAACGATGTCTCAGGTTGGATGGTTAGCAAATGATCAGCTAATACACTCTAATCGGCTACGCTCTTACTGTGTCATAAAGTCGATGAGAGTCTCAGACATCTCCAGCGAGACCTAGAGGCTTGGTTTAGTTAAGCCTAATGACCTGGTGGTTGAATGTGTTCCTTTCCCTCAGTGGATCTTTCTCACCTTATTTATTGCATTTCTGTATGTTGTTACTCTCTCATTCTTCCTGCCCTATTTCTCCTCTTTGCCTCAGTCTCACAAGCTCAGTTCTGCAGATCCTTCTTGTGTTTCCAGCAATTTTCAGTTTGAGCATTTTCTGCTGTGGACACAGAATAAAAGCCCTCTCAGAAGAACACCAGAGCCAGGCAATGAAGGGCATTAAATATCCTTCTTTTCACAGTCTTACCTGCACTCTTCCAGTCTACCTCCTGCAAGGCAGTTGCAGTAGTTTCAGCCCCAAAGCAAATTCAGACAGCTCCTGCAACCCATGTCAGTCTGTCTTTCCCTCTAGAATTACAATGCCTCAGGCCTAGGATGAGCAAAATTCAGCTCTGGATCAGCAGCAGTTCTGGTAGGTCTTGGCTTGTGTAGTAGAAGTGTGTGAGAGAGGACCTGGAAAAGCACTTCTTTTCCAGGAAGGCACAAGATAAATTTCAACTGTTTGTGGCCGAATTCTTCTTGATTGTCTCTTTGATAAGCATCTACCTGGTTTTATAGCTTTCTCTTTCTTCTAAAGCCTTTTTTGAAGTACCTCTAAAGGACACTTAGTACTGTGGTATTTTACTTTACTTACTGGAAAAGTAAAAATATAATAACGTATAAAATGTTTCTAACATTGTGGTAAGAGCTCCATCATGGCTGATCTCTAAGGTGTGTGAGAGAGAACAATTTTTGTGCTTGTGTTTTTATTAAGCATTGCATTTTTAGGTAGCTTTTCCTGCCACTGTGGTTTAGTTAAACAGCACTCCCTGACAAAGTGCATCAGCTTTTGCGGTGTCAGTTGAAAAGGAAAAAATACTGAACAATGATGTTCAATTGATATCATAAGCCAGACACGCATATCTCAATTAGATGCTGTTTTGAGGAATTGGAGGCTGTTGACTTCAGAGCTGTAGAATATGTTCTTGTTTTCTTTCTTTTGATGTACACTCCCAGCAAACAACATAACAATGTACCAGGGAAATATTATCTAAATATTACTACCACCATGCTCATAGTAGCTGTAGAAGGAGTTCATTCTATTCTCTCTTTCAGTGTCATCTGTGGTTTCCAAAGAGCAAGGAAATTAGATGATCAAAAGGCAGATGAAATTGTGCTCTTTGTCATTATGCCAGCAAAATAATCTATACAGTGTTGATGTGGATAGCCTGTCAAATAACATAAATGCAGAAAGGCTTTGTGGCATTATTGTGGACATGTATGGACACTTGCCCAACCTTTTAATCTTCAGATGTATCCACTCTGGATCTGAGAGGTTGCCTGATTTAAAAACATTTATTAGCAGGTATTAGAGATCCACCCAAAATGTCACACTTCACAAGGTCAGGTAATGATGACAATTTACTGTAATACGAGAGCTTTGGTCATTCCTTATCCAAAAGAAGTAAGGGCCTAACCAGACATCCAGTCCTGGATGTCCCCATTGTACTGGGCAGTAACCTGGTTAATGCTTCTAAACATTGAACTTCAAAACATTCAAGGTATGCCTCGGCATCAGCTATTATGTCACGGCCAGGAAATTCTTGAATGAAGAAGAGTAGAGCAAAAGTGTCAAAAACGTAAGACGAGATTTTTAGTCACATTGCACTTCTTTTGTGTGGTTGGGCACAGCAGAGCTGGAAAGCAAGTTAGACTGGCTGTTGGGTTATTGGAGCAACCCACATGTGGGCAGGCCTGGCACAATGACTCGCTGTCAAGACTTAGGTGTAAAGTGTATAGCTGAGAGAAGTCTTAGTTGTCTGATAACCCCAATACTGGACAGGCCCTCATGTAAACCAAAAAGAGCTAAGGTGGGAGTAATTATTGACCAAGGAGGGGCTGTTCAGCCTGGAGAAGAGAAGGCTCCAGGGAGACCTTACTGCAGCCTTCCAGTACTTAAAGGGGACTTACAAGAAAAATGGGGACAGACTTTTTAGCAGGGCCTGTTGCCATAGGACAAGTGGTAATGGTTTTAAAATGAAAGAGGGTAGATTTAGGCTAGATATAAGGAAGAAATCTTTTACAATGAGGGTAGTGAAACAGTGGAAGAGGTTGCCTAGAGAGGTGGTAGGTGCCCCATCCCTGGAAACATTCAAGGTCAGGCAGGACAGGGCTCTGAGCAACCTGATCTACTTGAAGATGTCCCTGCTTATTGCAGAGGAATTGGACAAGGTGACCTTTAAAGGTCCCTTCCAACCCAAACTATTCTATGATTCTATGATTTTATGAATTATACTCTAGGTGCTGCTGCCTAGGCCTCTGATTTTTATTCTTGCAGAAATACCAAGTTTGCACAAATGTGCAGGAAAACAACAGGTAGACAGATGAACTTGTCTGCAGTGATTCGTCTTTTTTCTCTTTGCCATCAGAGAAGAATTTGATTGCCAGCATAATTTGTCTCTTTAACTCATTTTAAGAGGTCATAAATGAAGTCATTGCCAAGGATACAGCCATTCTGGAGGAACCAGTGCCTGGATCCTTTTATCTATCTATTGAATGTGTGCTTCTGGAATAGCTGTCCGGGCCTTGCACCAGGTCTGCCCATGCGTGGGTGTGTGAATGAGAAGGTTATTGCTTCAGTGGCTGGTGAGGGAGAGCTGGGCTCTGCTTCCTACTGAGCTTAAAGATGTTCACCTTGAAGCACTCAGTTACTGGAAATTGCACACATACACACGCATGCACGCGCACACGCACACAAACACACCCCAAACCCTCTTTTTGTTAGCTTTCTATTTGAAAGGTTTATATATAGATGTGCTTTTTTATTATGTAAGGCATTTTTTTTGCAGGAAGTGTTAACCTTGTAGTATGTAAGGGATTTCTTTTTCAGAAGGTGTTAACCCTGTATGAAAAGCACATGATGTCCCAGCGGTCTTATATCCACTGTACGATGCATTTCCTTATGTGCTATTCTGAATATAAGTAAATGAATAAGGCTGAAGCTGTTCTTTGTTTTAAAGAAGGATGTATAATGTAATAATGTATAATGTAATAGAGGATGTATAATGTAAACTAATCTTGAACCTAATGTCAACGGAAAGATTTGATTTGTATGATATGTTCACAAATCCTAGATACAGTCCCTAGGTGTATGACTAACAACATTCTTATTTTTAGGTACTATAGTAAACAATGAATGTCAGAAGTTTTTGCCTTGCTTTGTCCTTAGAGGTATGTTTTCTGTAAATACATTCATAGAAGGGCAGAAGGACAAAAGTCCAAAGGATAAGAATCCAGCCCCAGGTGACAAAGCGTCATGTGAAAAAGTTAGTGTATGTGCTGTTTAGCATGAAGAATAATATCCTGAAAGGATACTTTAAAAGGGTATAGTAAATCCTGTTATCTGTAGGCTACCTAGATTTCATGTTTACAAGTAGAAAAACACTCTTATCCTAATACCTTATCCTTATCCTAACACCATACTCTGAACAACATTAGTTTCCACCAGGATCTGAAAATTATTAATCTTGTAAAAACCACCAGAAACAAACATCTCCTGTATAAATCAATTGTAACTGCAGTCTATGTCTGGTGGAAATTATTGGAATTTAGTCAGTGGTGCATGGAAGAAACATCTTTATCTTAGCATTTCCTATCCCGTCTCCTTTGTCTTACATAACATAGTGTCAGTGTACTAGTATGTAGATTACTGGAGGGAAGTGAAGAATAATCTTGTTGGTCACTATTCATTGGAACAGCTGTGGAAGAGTGGATCTGTTGAGCAACAAGATTACCTTTCAACATATTCTTCAATTTCAACAATTAAAATGGATTCTATAAATCTAATTTTTTGAAATGGATATTGATGGATGGAGCCTTTGTAAAAATTAACCTAATGAGGCAGGTGGCTTTCCCTGCCTCTTGGTTCTTCTTTACAAAAATGATTCTTCTCAAGCAGACTCCCATTTGCTTCCCACGCATGTAGATACGTCAGTCCTTCACATCCGGTATGTATGCTTAATCAGGTCCCAGACAGAATTATTGTCTCTGTGATTTTTGGAAGGATGGAAATGGAAATAAATGTACATTTTGAACAAAGATCTGAAATTTACCCTTACACTTCAAAATGGCAGCAGCTATTTTGAACAAAAAAAATAAACCCATGATTTGATTATACCCCATATTTTCTTGCAAAGAATTCCATGAAAATTTTTGTGGGATGAAAGCTGCTATCATACATCATGATAAGATACACTGCCTGGTGAGTAGAAGAAACAGATATTCACAGGTGAAGATGTTACATATGTATGAACTGATTTAGCTGTTCTGTGTTAAAGGTTATAATTATTTCAGTCCTATACTTTCCTTTAAAATATCCTAACGTTAGAAATCCTGTGCATAGGGTCAATTCCAGGGCAACCCATGCGGAGTTCATCTTAATTCTCATTGTCAAAAGGTTGTCTTGCAATGGATGCAGAACAGGTGCTGTCAGCTGAGTGTTTTACCCCAAGAACTTTATATATGTCTCCAAGGATGCTTTAAATTGTTCATGGGAGTTGTCCACCTCTCTGCTTTGACTACAGTGGGAGCTTCAGCAGCTGCCCAGACTAAATGATGGATCTCCCTGGTGATGCTGAGCCAGGTAAGGTGCACCCGATTTTGAATGACCAGAATTGAACAGGAGTGACCACCTCTTACACAAACTGATGAGCAGGAAAATACTGAGATGGAAGAGGGAGAGACAACTCCATGTGTTCGTGTGTGTGTAAAACAATGAGTTTTTAAACTTAATATACATTCCACTGGTGAAAAACATTAATCAAGATAATGCAGAAGAGGAAAGGGAAAAATTACATTTAACACTAGTCCTTTCAGCCGGGAAGCATAGTCTAAGGGACATTTTAAAAGCAGAAGGCTCCATGCAACTTGCCTGGTTTTTGTGGATCTCCTGTTGACTGCAGACAGAGTGCCACATGGTTGGGGGCTGGCTACAGAGAAGCTGAGGCAGAATTAATGTGCTAATTATAAAGGTCTGGTATGTTTTTCCACTTCGATACATATTCTTCTTTGCAGTGTTTCTTACTATTTTGCCTATGGAATAAATTTTGTCATAATGATGTGGAAACAAAGTGGAATGTTTAGCAAATCAGAGCAATTATACTGCATGAACCTGTTGCATTTTATGAACTTCAGGGCAAAGAGCATGTTCCAAAATAAGTTCAGAAAATTGAAAACAATAGGCTGCTAGGCAGCATAGACTAACAGTTAAAGGGAGAGTTTTCAGTATGATACTCTATGGGTACAAAAGTACCTTATTTTCCCAGCCAACCTCCAGTTTCTGTTCTTTGCAGTAAGAAGCTGTCATGGCATGAAGAGTCACGCAGGTTCTGTGAAACTGTAATGGGACCCTATACGTAAGATAATGACTACATTTTCCAGAAAAAGATTCGTCTCTGGTGACCTTGCTTTTTTACAGCTGCTACCTCTGTACTCAAAAATTGAATTATTTGGAGAAGATTTTTGAAGAATGAACTCCCACTTTGACTCCCTTGGATTTGTTTATATAGTCACATTCAATAATTATGGGAGTAGTTGATGTTATTACCAAAACTTGCCCATTATTTTTACTTTAAAGATGAGGAATATCACAGGAGTTAAGGCCTGCATTTTCAAAGTTTAGCTATTCCTTTGTGATTTGTAGTAAGTCCGCTTCATAAAAAAATGTCGTACTGAGTGTTTGAGTCTCTGCACTCAGCTGATGACCCTTCTAACTTTCAAACCAGCTGAACATCCACAATGACTACTATATTTTCACAGCAGCTCAGTATCTCTAAAATTGTACTCGGAGTAGTTGCGTAACAGATATCCAAATATTAAATTTTTCCAAATCAGGATGCTTCTAAAATAAAGTGAGTCGCTTGAAATCAGCCAATGGAATAAATCAGGTGTACTAGGCTTTTGTCTAGCCTAGTAGTAAACACACTGGCCTGTTTCTTCAGAAGTCCAGTACAGATTTCTGTTTGGCAGTACATGGAAATGGTGATTTTTCACTTGCCACTTAGCTAAGCAGCAACCGGCAAAGTGTAAAAACATATTTCTCAATATTGGTTTAGAATACAGTGCCACATTATGAACTGAGTAATCATGTTTTATGCAGCTGCCTTGTTCAGCAAACATCCTGGAACTAATGAACCAAGCTTAATTTAGAAGATTTTTTTCTACATATAGCTTCTTCTCCCAAACACATCTGCTCTGTATAATCAAGAAGCTTGGGCATTTTTTTGGTTCATTTTCATTATAGACAATGTACCTAGCTATCCCACTTGCACTTTCTGTTCTATGCTGTACAAAGCCAAACAAATCTGGGACAAAAATTAAAGTAAAATAAAGCTCACAGAGTTTTTAATTGCAGTAGTGGTAAATTATATTTTCAAGACTCCCCTTAAGACAATTTGGATTTTTTTTAATTCATTCTGTGCCTGCTTAAGGATTTTCTCACAAGTTCCTGGAGAGCCGTGAGAAGCAGTCAGATCACATGACAACAGGATTATAATCCAAACTGAATTTGAAAAAATGGAGATATAGTGATAAAGTTCAGGACACAAATCAAGTAGTACAATCAAGGAGTACAAATGCAAAACTTAGGTTTAAATAACCAATGGCACAAATAAACGATAAGGGCAGATATTAAGACTGCATTTCTTACATCTGGGGCTTGTGGTTGATCCCAAGCTAAACAAGAACATCTGTAGGGGAATAGACAGGGATCGGCGACCGGAAGATTACGGGATGTGACGGAAAGATAGACTCCTCCCCATAGGAGTGGCAGGAACAGGGAGCGCAAGAGCTATATAAGCGTGTGACGCAGCTAAATAAACGGACATTTTGTATCCATCATATTGATGTCTGTGCATCACTGTCCCCAGGGTGGGTAGAGCCCTGTGTCCCGGAGATATGCGGCCCAAGATAAGTTCTCCTGTAGAAGCGTACAGCAACAAACATCATTACTATGTTACTGTGAAAAGATAAGCACGAGACTGGGCTGCATAAAACAAGGCATGAGCTGTACTTATGCTCTACTCAGCATGGTGAATGCCTCAACTGGATTACTAGCTGTCACAGTTAAGGAAGATTTAGACTTACTGAAAGCATTATGAAGGACAGCAATAAGAATGATCAGGGCTGTACAAGGTACAGCTGAATGAACTGAGGGGTTTAACTTGAGGAAGAGAAGATGGGGGTGGTGGGGAGAAAGAAGTGGGCAGAATGGCATCGCATACAAAAAGGTGATGGAAAGACGAGCAACATAATTTTTCTCCCTCTTTCCATGTCTGTATTTCTGGCAGTTTCTGATTATGGGATATTTAACTGTGAAATTGCCAGAGCATCCTTAGTGGCTGCCTGACTTGCCTTCTTTCTGACCCTTCTAACTGACAGTTGTCTCTGAAGAATATGATGTTTGGGCTGTATAAAAGTGCGTTTTTTTTTTTTTATGGCTGCATTAGAAATCACTGTGAGGCAGGTCAAAAGAATTAAAACCTTTCTTTAGTACAAAATGGAAATAGAAAAGCAGGACCATACATTTTTCTGTTTTAGAAGTAAGACATTAAATTTGTGTGTATTTAACTTCTAACATTGCTTCTGTCATCATCAGCATGTCAGCTGCAGGGGGATAGCCTAAAATTACCACGCTCATACTTGCAGATACTAAAAGGAAAGAAACAGATCTGCTACCTCAGTTTTCTTTCTAAACGGGCCCAGAAATATTGCGTGACTTCAGCATGAGCAAGCACTGAGCCAAATTTGAACCAGGGATTTCAAGTGAAGATTCCTCGTGTTCCCATAATCATCCTAACTTCCTCTGAATTATTTAATTACTATGTTCAAGTCTAATTAGTATAGATAAACATTAGTCTAGACATCATGAATGAAACAATGTAGAACTATCTGCAATATTTTGTGTTGTGAATGGTTTAATGTAAAATAATTATTTCAATGCCAATAATCAATAACCTTCAGTGTTCCATATTAATATAGATTAAAGGAAAGTGCATTTTCCAACAGAAAATACTGCTGGGCAAAATCATGTGACACAGCTATAGGAATTCATGAGATCTTTTGGGGCAGTTGAAACACTGTCATCCACTGTTAACCTAACAGGGAGATGTGCTTCAGAGGAACATGGGTTGCAGCAGCTTATGAGAGTGTATCCCATTTTCTAGGGGAATTCAGTTATTCGTGCTGTGCTGCTGCAATTTCCACTTCCTACAACTACTTAGTCATTGACCAGGTTCAAACACACCTGACAGAGATGAGATTTAAAACCCCTCGTACCTGGCCTTGTATAGCCTGCAGAGCTGTCCTACCTGTGCAGAGACCACACATCCTGCTTGGCTCCAGGCTCGCCATGTTACACCCTGTGTCTTGCACCAGGAGTCAAAATGAACGTAAATATGGGCTATGGAGAAGAGGTGGAGTCAGGACATTACTAAGCAACCCTGGGACACAAAGCTGTGTGGAATCAGGTTTCACCTGTGCTGCTGCTGCTGCTCACGGAGCTGTGTGTTGTGCAGAGACCACTCAGTGTGCCACAAAGGTCACAGATAGCATTTCTGTGGCCAATTCTATCTTCCTTTCTGGAGGTTTTGTTTTGTATTCAAAACAAGAAAAGAGAAACAGATTTGTATAACAAATAGGCTGATGCACATCTGCGCTTCAGCTCGAAGTCTGAGCAACTATTTATTCTAACATTGTCTAGAGCCAAACAAATAAAACTAATTCTCCTTCCCATCCTGACGAAGCTCAGATCACTGAGCTTGGTGCCAGAGGGCTCCTGAGAGAGTAAGTGTCATCTTCCCCTGGGTCACAGAGGGTTCTTATCGATGGCATTGTGTGGTCCTGAGGCTGTCATAGCCCTTCCTGCCTCTGTCCTCCTCTGTGGGGGCAAAATAGCAGGTAGTCTATGCAGCAGCAGATCCGTGCTCCCTGATTTCCCTCAGCTTGTCTGCTCCCCATCTATCTATAAATTCTCCAAGTCATTATTTTTCACATCTTTGACTGGTCATGGAGCTCTCTAGCATTGTTTAGAAAAGGACTGACTTTTTTAGGATCAATTGCTCAGATGTCAACATGCCCATCACGTTGAGAAGGCTGAGGAGCATGTGGAAGCTGTGGTGCTGCCAGTCCTCTGTAAAACTATAGGTAAGGGTGATCTTGTGGTTATGAAGACATGTAAATGGGGACAAGTGATCAAGATGATGGAGGCTGTATTCAGGTATCCTTAGTCTCTGTGTTTCAGTGTTTCTGGCCATGTAGCTAAGGTAGCGGCACATCCCTACCTCTCACATCTTTAGTGAGGAGTAGTTCATTGGGCTAAGACAATGTGGCATGCAGACGAGTATTTCTAGGTGAACCAAACATGTAGGAACATATATCCATTTAATTTTTATCTGCATTATTAGAGGTTGGGGTGATCTGAGCATCTCGCTGAGCTCACACTTGGGCCCTGATTTGGACTCCCATTGTACATACCGTGAGAAACAGATCAACTTTTATGGCACTTCCCTTCAGCAGGGTAAGAGTCTGAATGATGTCCCCTGGTAATGAATTGATCTGGTTTTAATTTGCTGTGAGCAAATCCCACATTTTTCTATGACTGATTTGCATCCTGCAGGGACTATTTCCCCTCCCATAACTATGTTGCAACTGGAATAATGCCTAGAACATTTATAATGCCTCTTTTTTTTTTCTTCATGCTTTTTATAAACCGTCTGTGAACTGCCTTTCCTTTTCCAGTTTCACTGTCTATATTTCCAGGCCACCCAAAAGGACCCTTCCTCTTAGTTAGGGCTATTCAGCTTCCTTTGAAACCTGGCAGTGAGCTAAGTTTGATTTTTTTCAAAAATATTTAATTTGTTTGTAAAGGAAATAAATCCACTGTTCTGAAAATCAGTTCAAAAACAGACTGTAATCATATTCAGTGGGACTGCTACCAGTACAGAACTCAACTCAGCCTCTTCTATCTAGCTAGCTCAAAAGCACTAACTTCAAGATAAAAGGCTTCCAAAGGCTTTACGTCAGCTTTAAGGTAGGGCAGGATTTGGCCCTCTATCTTATGTTTACTTTAGGTGGTCTGATATTGCTGCAGCTGAAGTTGGAGAACACCTCCGCCCTCAAGCATATGTTTAAGACACAGAAAGTTACCTTAAGCTGCAGCATGTTCAGTATTTAATTAGGTTTAAAATACCAGTCTTCAATGGGAGAAAATATGCTCAGTTGATGTTATGTCTTGTTATTGTGCACCTGTTACCACTACCTTCTGTTTCTGTCACTGCTGACTTGTACCATTATTTGATCAATAAGCTTGTGAAATACAGTGGCCAGACTCCTCAAGAAGATGTACAGATTGTACCCTTAATGACTATATACGTGTAAAGTATTTGAAATGGGTGAAATAGTCTTGAAAAACCTCATAAATAGTCTTAAATAATACATAATGGAAAAGATAGCATGAGATATTCTGTATGCTGAATAGGTTTTAACCAGTGCAACAGTTCTGGTGTTGAATTTATTTGAAAGATTGTCCTTTTCTAGACTTTGCTGTTGTAATGAGGCAGCATAAAGGGATATTAGAATACAATGTTCACGAAAGCAATAAAGGTAGTAGTTGTCAGCAACTCTGTTCCAAACAAAGAATCCAGTTTCACAATACGGCAAAAAGTCAGATGAGCAATAATACTGCTAGAATGATGGAAACAGTTGGAAAATACTGTAGGAATATTAACTGTAATCATGATATACTATTAGATTATTTTGTAAGCCTTTAATGTTAATTTTCCATGATATCTGATTTTTTTTTTCTTGGTATGAATATATGAGGGAAATAAAGTTTAATCTGACATAAGTACTTACTAGAAGATTATTTTAAATGTTGAATTGGCTTGCCAAAATCTGTTAGCTTTGTGTTGGTTGTTTAAATAAAACAGAGGGACCTTGAGAAAATTAATGCTATATAGGTGTGTAATAGAATGAAGTATAACTGCAACTTGAATGGCAATATACATATTCACCTGTGAACCTAGTATCCACATGTGTAAATTCTCTCTCCTACACACACAAACACAGACGCAACAGATTTAACATCCTTGATGTTTCCTCCAGCTGCATCTGCTCTGGCAGCTCTTGGATGTCTCACAGTCTAATGTGCACTTCATACCTGTAGACTGTTGAAACCGTTTTGCAAATAATTGAATTCCTTTTCAAAAAAATCAGAAAAAAAATCTTATCTAATATAAAATATCAGGCATCTGAAATCTATAAGTTTGTACCAGCTCTCCAGTAACAAACTAATCTGAATGACAAATATAACAATAGTAAATAACAATTCAAATGCTAATCTCGCGCTATGGTGAATCACTGCATAAATGGTTATGACATGCATCCTTTCTCTGAAGCTGCCTGATTTATCTACACATTGTTTCCCAAGTGTCTTGGATATGCATGGCTGGGAAGGATCTCAAGAGATCCACTGAAGACATCCTCTTGCTTGGAAGAGGATTGACTGTAGTGAGACCATATATAACAGCTGTATGTCTTAAAAACCTCCAGTGAAGGACTTTCTCCAACAACTATAGGTAGATTTTTCCAGTGCTAGACTCTACTGGTAAAAACTTTGCCTTGAAAGCATCATTTTTTTACAGAAGAAATGAAACTGAATTCTTTCCCTACCACCAGTTAGCATGAAGAACAATGGAATGTCATCATCACATTGTCAGGATTTCTTTTTACTCTGCACTTTCCTAACCTAACCAATCCAAGTACTTCAAGCTACTCATCTTACCCTGAGGAAAGTCCTTGGAAAGTGAACGAGATTTGCTGTCTTAGTGATTGTCCGGTTGCTGGCATGGTTGATGTTAAGCCTGAAGCTGTTTTTACAACACAAAGAAATTAAAAGAGGAACAACCGATTTGCTGGACTACCTTGCAGAAATAGCTTCATCACACACTGACGTAGAACACGCACATATTTTAACAGCATGTGAGTGTCCATGTCTAGCTATTTCATCACAGTGAACTTTGGGGCCTTCAGATGGACTCCTTATATCCTGTTTCTTTCCACTTTACAGAAATTATACCAAGACTATCATGGGTGAATTTCATCAGTCCCATAAAACATTGTCTTGACCTTAAACAACTTAGTTTAATCAATGAAATGGAGTTCTTCAGTTATCTCAGAGCCTCAGTAGTCTGCAGGGTCCTCATCTTCCAGCATCTCATGAATGTCACAAGGAACCTCTATTTAATGACTTTACTGTGCTGTTTAAGAAGTTACTGTGAAGTTTCTCCCATTTTTGTGTAATTTCAATTATTAATATGTTTTTTGAAAAGTACCTGAAATAAAGGATTTCAGGAGATTTCAAGGTCTAACACTCATTATTTTCTTTCCAGCTAAAACCACACTTAGGAATAAAAATTCAGCCTGAAACAGTCAGTGGCATATAAGTCATGAAATATGCCATTTTAAAAGAAATTAAGATTATATTTTTCTCCAGCTGATGTGGAGGAAAAACTGACATCAACTTCTATAGTATTGGTTTGGGGCTTTAGTGAACATATAATTGTACCAGGTAACATGGGCCAACAGCCACATAAACCAATATTCCTTCTAGAAACATGCTTATTGCTGTATTTGAATTAAAGTCAGACTTTCCCTATTGCACCATGGAGTCCATGTGACCAGCTCTGCTTCTTGGCACAGGATGATACATGACTGGTCCTCCTTGCTGGAGAGCAGAAGCTTCATGGCCTGAGCACCAAGGAATAACGGGGCATGCGGAGAGGCCCCATGGCTTCCACAGGTGATCTGGGTTCCTCCAGTCCCTATCCCCCTGCAGTCTCACTTGAATGTGAAAGCAGTGGGAAGGCTGGAGCATAAAACAGCAACGGGACCCCTTAAATGCACTACTTTCATGTCCTTTTGCCATGTTCTTTCTTTCTCTCTAAGAACTTTGCACGTAGTCTGTTGTTTTCAAGTGATTCGTATAAATGCCAAACAAATCTGAACAAGTAGTCTATATTTGAAAGGAAAAAGGGTTGTATTCACTTCAGGACATCCAAAACCTACTATCAGCTAATACTAACATTAGTTCTGGATCAGCATGCTGTGTTGAAATGGCTTGTATCTGTGGGAGATTGGCTGTGTATTGTCTGGTTTGTTAATCCTCAGGCATGTCTTTATCTAACAAAATATCTGATCTTCCTCTGCAGAAGAGACACTACAATTCCCTTAAATCAGGATTTCCAGTATTAAAAAGTGCTTTTATGATGTGTCTTCTGAGGTTGCAGTTGAAATAAGGAACTTGCACTTGGAGCCAAACAGCTACTAGAAATAGGCCAAATGTATTTAATTTGAAAGATGTAGCAAGTTTTAAGTTTTAATCTAAAGCTGTCACATGCACAAGACTCAGAAATCCCGCCCTCTCCAAATCAGGAAATTCAGACTTCAAGAATGACAGCTTCGCATTGATTTCATTAACCTTTGAAAAATATATCCCCTTCTGAGTGTTATGCGTAACCACCACCTTCCTTTTAGCTCATAATTTATCAACAGATATAATGAACATAAGTATAATGAACCTATTAGCTGATTTATCTCTGTAAATACTTTTACTGTGTGTAAACTCCATTATTTTTTCTCCTAAACATTGATTTCTATTTGTAAAGCATGAAATAAACTATTAGTTTTATTTATGTCAACCTCCATAATAGCATCTATGCCATGCTTGCCAAAAGCCCCATTAAAGACATATGTGTTTTGACTCAGTAGTTCCAGTGACAGAATGTGTACCAGTTCCCAGCAGCTGGAGTTAAACTGGTTTCAGTTTCAACTGAAAATTGAACTAAACACACTGAGAGCTACTTGCAAAAACTTTGGTAGTCTATCTAGAGTCTATCTAGAGTTTTGCAAGTAAAGTTTCAAGCTTGAACTTAAAAATAACTCTCCCTAAGTCTTATTTCCAATCAGATAGCACCCACAGCTTGCTAATTTGTGCATAAAGGAGGACACATTATTCAAATGTGGTTTGTATCAGTGACTGTGCACTCACTTGATTCCCTCAGTAATATACAATAATTGCAAATGATGTTTATCTTGAAGCAACGCTATTCTTGGAACAGTGCATGATGTGATTCATGAATGGAAATGAGAAGAGAAGAGAGGAGCACTTGCTCTTTTTCCTAGTAGCAGTCTCACTACTTTATTTACCCACCCCAAGAGCATGGGGTTGTTTGACTGGATTTTTGAGCAAATGAAAACTCTGGCCTTGTATTTAACATCTGTGTTTTTCATTTAGAAAGTGATTTACTAAGCCAGCTGATAGAGGCTGCTAAGTAAAAATCATTTTAATTTCCACCAAAAATTTCAATGTGTCTAGTAGAATTCTTCAAAAGTGTAGGGGAACCTTTGGAAAGGTGAGATGAACAGGAATTTACAGTCAAAGAAAAGAGCTCACTATAGTGACTTCAGAGAGTTATAAGTAAGAATCAAAAGCACTGCTCTGCTCTGAGGGCAACCCTGGCAATATTACAGGGGTTAAAACCAAAATCCCAAATAAAAAATGTCTACTTCAGAAGATATGCCTCATTTTTATCCCTCCAGACACTAAAATTTACATTCTCACTATTACCTGTGGTATATGAATAATGGAATCATAGAATCATTAAGGTTGGAAAAGACCCTTAAGATCATTGAGTCCAACCGCTAACCTATCACTACCAAGTCCACCACTAAACCATATCCTCAAGCACCATATCTACCCTTCTTTTAAATACCTCCAGGGATGGAGACTCCACCACCTCCCTGGGCAGCCGGTTCCAATGCCTGACAACGCTTTCAGTGAAGAAGTTGATCCTAATATCCAACCTAAACTTCCCTTGGCGTAGCTTGAGGCCATTTCCTCTTGTCCTATCGCTTGTTACTAGGGAGAAGAGTCCAACCCCCGCCTCGCTACAACCTCCTTTCAGGTAGTTGTAGAGAGCGATAAGGTCTCCCCTCAGCCTCCTCTTCTCCAGGCTAAACAACCCCGGCTCCTTCAGCCACTCCTCATAAGACTTGTTCTCTAGACCCTTCACCAGCTTCGTTGCCCTTCTCTGGACACGCTCCAGCACCTCAATGTCCTTCTTGTACTGAGGGGCCCAAAACTGAACACAGTACTCGAGGTGCGGCCTCACCAGTGCCGAGTACAGGGGCACCATCACCTCCCTGCTCCTGCTGGCCAGACTATTCCTGATACAAGCCAGGATGCCATTGGCCTTCTTGGCTGCCTGGGCACACTGCTGGCTTATGTTCAGCCGCCTGTCAACCAACACCCCCAAGTCCTTTTCCTCCAGGCAGCTCTCCAGCCACTCCTCCCCAAGTCTGTAGCGTTACATGGGGTTGTTGTGACACAAGCGCAGGACCCAGCACGTGGCCTTGTTGAATCTCATACCGTTGGCTCTGGCCCAATGATCCATCTTGTCCAGGTCCCTCTGTAGGGCCTTCCTGCCCCCCAGCAGATTGACACTTCCACCCAGCTTGGTGTCATCTGCAAACTTGCTGAGGGTGCACTCAATCCCCTCATCCAGACCATCAGCGAAGATATTGAACAGGACCAGCCCCAACACTGAGCCCTGGGGAACACCACTCATGCATGACCAGCCACCAACTGGATGTGACTCCATTCACCACCACTCTCTGGGCTCGGCCGTCCAGCCAGTTTTTAACCCAGCGCAGAGTGCACTTGTCCAAGCCATGAGCAGCCAGCTTCTCCAGAGAATGCTGTGGGAGACAGTGTCAAAGACCTTACTGAAGTCCAAGTAGACAATGTCTACAGCCTTTCCCTCATCCACTAAGCAGGTCACCTTATCATAGAAGGAGACCAGGTTAGTGAGGCAGGACCTACCTTTCATAAACCCATGCTGGCTGAGCCCGATCCCCTGGGTGTCCCGCATGTGCTGTGTAATGATATTCAAGACCATCTGCTCCATGACCTTTCCCAGCACTGAGGTCAGGTGACAGGCCTGTAGTTCCCCGGATCCTCCTTCTGACCCTTCTTGTAGAGGGGCATCACATTTGTACAAATCCTAATAGAACTGCACAGGGCAAAGAGCTAGAAATGAGCATATTTTGCCCAGTTTATGTTTAGGGTCAACAAATTTGCAAAATTAATCATGGAGAGGGAATTTAAAAAAGCTGATGCAGCCAAATCACAAAATATCTGCTAAAATGAAGTCATACAGTCTAAAATGCTCAACTAGTTTTCATCTTGAAAAACAATGTGATAAAGCAAATAAGCCAACACAGCATATGACTGGAAATATTAGAAAAAGTTCACAAGAATTAGGAACTTACGTTACATTGAACCAAATAACAGTGGGATGTCTAGCTCCCTTAGCCTCGAGCTGTACCTTTTATTTCTAGTATTACACATAAGGATTGTTACCCTGTAAAGGCAAGTATGCATAAATGCTTTCATGCGGGAATTGCAGCTATTCATAAACCTGAGAGGATTACAGTTTTGACAAACAAATTTTCAAATTTTATTTTGAAAATAAAATTAGATGTTACAGAGAATACTTTGTGATCAGAGGAGTGTTTGTTCCTGGCTTTGTGCTTTGGAGGATAAGTAGTGGAGTTCAGGCTGGTTCTTGTTTTACCTGTACAGGTTCATCTATACAAATACCCTATTATCATTTTATTGTTTTTCAGAACACAGTGACAAAATTTGAATTTACAAAGAGAAGAAAAAGAGTGTGCATGTAAGCATCAATGAAAGTCTAGCTGAAGTTTGTTATTTGTAGCTTAATAAAAATTAAAATATTTATTTTTCTCGCACTTTTTCTTAAATCCTACGTGCCCACATCACACAAAGAGAATGTGTTGTGGAAATAAACCCTGTGGGTTACTGAGAAAGAGGATGTGCATTCTGCTCTCAGCTGCTTGGTGAAGTGGAAATGCTGAGAGAGCTGTTCCCTGTCATCCTCCATGGAAGAATGGCGTTGCAGCTACATGACCTGCATTGTGTCTTCCAAATGGCCAATAATAAAGATGGGATGCAGTCAGTAAGCACAGGGAACAATAAAAGAGATACCTTGTTGCTCCAGAGAATATTCTTGGCTTGCTTTATCTACTGCCTGAAACATTAAGAATGAAATACTGCATCACCAAAAATTTTCTTCTTAAAGGTGGAGTTGAGTAAATTAAGCTTTTGTGAAAAAGTTTTTTTAGTTATCTTCTTCAGAAGAGTTAACTTTATTTTTTTTAATTTTTATTTTTCTGTTTGGTTGGTTTGGACAGTACGATGGTGAGTTGAGTGAAAACTGGGTACATCTTATAACCTGAGACACTGTTGTAAATGGATCGTCGTATGTGGCATCTTGATACAACATCCAGCCCAGGAAATGTCAAGATGAAGTGAGATTGTTCAACAGAATACCAGTGGGAACTATGTATTTCTAATAAAAATATTTTTCTTTAGAACAATTTTTCCAGGAAAAAAATACATGACAGTTGCAATTGAATTGCTGCTTTCTATAGATACTCTCCACTGTGTTTCAATTATTATGACTAAGAGATGCCTCTGAAGTGGAAAATTAGCAGGCTTTGCTTCAATTCAGACTTCTTCCTTCTTCTCATTTCTCCTCCAGAAACTAAGTACAAAATTGGACTTTTTAGGAACTATCAGGTGCAAAAAAGCAAACATCCTCTGACTGAAAGTGCCAGCCATGGGTGTCCTGTTCTGAGAAGCATTTCCAGTGCAACACTTTAAAAGAGACTGATGAGCCCTGAACACAACTTAGGTCAGGAGAAGCTTTCCTAGATGCTAGCTGCTGGTATCAGCTAAAGAGCCAAGGTAGTAACCAGCATTGCTGAGGTACAAGCAAGCTCCTGCTGTGCTCCTGTGTCTGGTGCTGACCTCTTCAGCACCCACAGCCAGGTTGGTGGCAAAAAACATAAATGATTTCCCATGTCCTCTAAGGGACAGATCAACTGCATTTGCTTCTTGTCTGTATCAGTGATAAGAGCTAATGACTGTGCTGACTGTAATTTCAGCTGCCTTTCACTGACCATGTTAGAGCTTCATGTGATTCAAGAGGAGCTTAGATACCCTCAGACATATCACCACATCTCAGAGGGAGAAGGCAAAGGGCAGGGCCAAGAGCAACTTCATCTTCTTGATGTTCAATTTTATCTGTGTATCCACCTGACCCCAAAGGCCACTTGAAACAATGTGGCTTCATTGAAGTTCTCTGTCCTGACCTAAAATCACAACATCTTTTTATTTTCGTCATAAAATTAAGGGAATTTCTCAGCAGTGTCTTCTGTGAAAGCAGCACAGTGTGGAGTAATGGAAAAATACAAACAAGTAACTTCTTACTTTTGTTGCCATCTCTGTCAGTGGCTGGCCTCAATTAAAATTTGTATCTTACACAAGAAAATCTATGATACAAAAGCAGCACTGCTAGGATTTTTAATATGAGCAAAACAATGTATTTTTTCTTTGTCTTATGCTTGGAAATGACTGAGTAATGTTGGCTAAATTTTCATGAAAATTTTTCACTGGCGGCAGATATGCAGATGAGGAAGTTTACTGCAGAAATTCTGTGCTTGGCAACATAATAAACAATGAAAAAAATTGTTTTTTAAAGCCAACGTCAGGTGCTGTAGGCTTCCAGATATCATGGAGGCATCTTCCCCTGTAATAGAATAGTAAGAAAACAGTTATTTAAATCTGATAATGATGCAAAGGAAAAGATTTTTCTTCATACGTCCATTTTACAGAAGAGGATACCTGACCTGGGACTGGCACCTGGAGGGGCCACTTGCACCTGGAAGATGTTTGGTGTGGTTCGTGAAAGTCGACAGAAGATGCAACCTAAACTCGTAAATCGGCTCTGAAATTTTACACCTGAATCATTATGTGTCCATCGCCTTGCCGTCAGCATGATGCACCTTTGCTGCATGGTATTTGCCTATTCAGTGCATGTCAGCAGGTGGATTTTAGCTGATTTCCTAGAAGAAGCCATTGACAACAGGCCACAGTGACTGTCCGACACAGCTAAGATGTGACTCATGCTGGAGTCAGAAGCCTGGAAGTGGCTTCTTTCCTGAGATAGGATGTTCCCTACAGCTAGAAGTCTCTGTGAACTATTCATTTGGCTTCCGAATAAAATTACTTCCCTAATTTTTCCAACTTCTACTTTCCAGTGAATGTTCTAGGAAAATAATTTCATCAGGGATACTGTCAAAACACAGATTTTTTAAAGAGACAAAAGGACTGAATGATGGTGCTAGATCAGCTAACGTTACTGAAATCACACAACTCTTCTTGCGCTTACCAAGTCACTTATGGCAATAGGTATTACAGACCTATTACTGGTATTAGTGGAAGGTAAGGAAAGAATGGTCCTCAAAATGCTAACACTCTGCTTCTGTATCTTTGCTGATCCTTACAGATATTAGCCTAATTTCCTAAAGGCTGTGTTGGTGATGATTCTACAGTGTGTGCAGGCTCTGTGTTCCAGTGCTTAGCTGTTTTTAGGACTAGACAGCATTTCTTTGTTTTTTATTTGAGTTTTCACAGCAATGAAAGCACAATACCTTTTTGTCCTGTTTGCTGAAGAGAAGCAGGACTGTTATCCTCTTCCTTTCCTGGGAGTCTTTTCTGTCCCTGAAGGGACGTATCTACCAGATCTCAGCCTTCTCTTCAATAGCCCAATCAACCCCATTTCCTCCAGCTTGTTCCAGCAACTCATGTTTTCTGGGCCTCTGAGTGCCTGACCGCTCTTCTCTGCACACAAAGCTAGTGCAGCACCCCAAACAGGGCATGGTGCTGGGGCCCTGCCAGTGCTAAGTAGAGCAGAAGGATTGCTTCTCATCTGGTGGGCTATATTCCTCCAGCTGGGTGTTTGTATTTTCTTTGCAAGTATCATGATGGTGACTCTTGTTCTGCCTGTGCTTCATAATGATCTTTAGATCCTTTTCTTCAGCACTGCTACCCAAGCTGGTTGTTCCTGTCCCCATGCTGTTGACACTTCTTGTCTGCACATGATATCCTGCACTTCTCTGGTTTGTCACAGCTGTTTTGATTTCTCATCGTCTGTTCCAACATGGTGGTGACAACTGTCAGTTTCTGTCACTGCACCTGTAATAAATCTGCTGTTTGTTGTCCTGCTCAATCATCAGTAGGAATACTCAACAGGGCTGGACCTTGGACAACTGTCTGTTGCTCATCTTACTGTTATCTTCTTTAGGAATATATATAACAATCCAGTAACTGAAATTAAATTAGAATCTGCAATAGTTTCATTCCAACTTTTATAAAAGAACCCAGTTTTGCCCTTTTTCAATGTTTTGGTCCAAGAATTTTCAGAGTTAATCACTTACTGGTTATAAGATTGCTTTGGCCAGTTATTTGTTGCGTCCTAGTTTGTCAAGCTCACATGGTTTAAAAAAAACGACATCTGTTGAAGGACATGATCTAGTGTCTAATTTGCTCTTAATGATTCTAGTCTGAAATATTACTCTTGTCACTGGTATTAGACAGATCTTTCTAGTGGATCTTTTTAGCGAATATTGAAGCAAAGAAGACATTAAGATTTTTGGCTTTCTCAGCATCATTTGACAATACCCTTCCCTTCTGCTGAATATCTGGCCAGTGCTCCCTTCAGTCTTCTTTCTGATGTTAGCTGCATCTCCTTTAGTGACTTGCCCTTTCTCGTTTTAACCATGCATTCGTAACTATACTTGTCCTTAACAATCTGTCTCAGTTTCACCCTTCTGCACCTTTTCTTTCTTTGTTTGACCTTGGTGGAAGGTCCCTCTGCTCCTGCACCCTTCCTGCATAATAAGGGCTTTAATTTTGCTCCCAGTTATTCAGAGGACTAATGACTCTTCATAACTTCTTTATCCCCTTACACTTGTTTCTCTAGCCTTAGTCCCTGGGCTTTTTAAACTTTGTTTTCTTGGAGGCTGTTGCTTTTCTTATGCTATTCCTGTTTCTTTTTCTCTCCCTGAAATTAGTATTTTAATATTTTTCACTCAGTCTTGCCCTAGTTTGCTTTTACTGTGTGGTTCTTAATTGGTTCCTGCTCTGTTAGGATACAACCCAGAAGAGTCTCCCAGCCAGCCACTGCTTTTGCCATTTATGACAAAATGCTCACGTGTGGTCCAAGTACTCTTTGTATAGTTCATGTTTTACTGAATTTTTCTGACAAATGTCATTTTCAGATGCCTCATATTACATTTGACACCTGTATGAGAGTGTGGCAAAGAAGGTATCAGGGTTACAAGAGGGAATATCTGTTATATTTGGCAGCCATGAAATACAGTGGAAATTGGACTAATTTCTTATGAAGAGCGCTGCAAACTCAGGCAAATTGGCTGGAAGTATCAACACTCTTTAAGCAAATATTGCAGAAAAATACTGGACAGAGTAATAAAAATTCCAAAATAATACACAGTCTGAACTGAGGGTGAATAGGGTCAAACACATTGCTCTTCATAACAATTCATTGTCAACACCTTTTAGAATGAACTTTGTGACCTCTGTAATACAGGACATAGGAAAAGGGAAACCAAGTGGTAACTTTGTACATTCATGAATTATGTCTGGGACACTTTCAAGGTGCCTAAAGACAGAGGGCCTGACCTTTCACATTCCAAAATCCAGCCTACAAACTTTCTACCATTCTTTTTATCCTAACTCACATTGGACAAGAAGATACTATCTGCTCAGAAAATTATTTTTAAGTCCTCCTTTCAGAGCAGCCTGGCTCACTTTTAGCAAGTGTCTTTAGTGGCATTCTCAGTTTAGGAGGCTATATTTGTATTTATTTATTTCCTTTCACTTTAATATAGCAAAGGGCTGCAACTGTTTTTAAAAGTGACGAGACCTTAAGTTTTTAAGTGTTAAGAGTTGTCTTTTCATGGAATGAAGTACAAAAAAAAAAAAGCTGTCTGACATTTCTTTTAAACTAAAACACATAAAACACAATATAAAACACTAGAAAAGTATTTGCTATGATCTCCTCAGTTACATTTAAATATTTATGCACATGCATCTGTTTAAGTAGAACGTGTCAGCAGCAGTTTTCCATAGCCAGTGCAGAAACACGGTAATTTTATGGGAAGTACATATGAAGAAAAAATAAGTTAATTTAAGAGGGATTTTCACATGTACATCATAGCAACCAGTAACACAATATTCCCATGTAACTCCTAAGAAACCTTTCCCTACTACAGCTAGCTGAGGCCACCACAATCTAATGTGGGGTTTTACCCACTTTATTGTTCTCATGAGTTAGGAACTGTAATTTCAATTAAAGATAGGGACCTGAGAAAAAGCATGTTTCAGTGTTACTTTTATTTGATTATGATATTTTCAATATCTGGTATTTTGCTGGAAAAGCCCCAGGTCCTGGAAACAGCATTAAGAGGACTGTAAATAAGAATTTCATCATGTGGTATGATGCAAAAGAAAAAAAACACCAACCAAAAAAACCAGAAGACAAGTCACAAACAATGTTTTTTCATCATTTCCTGACTTTTTTTTTCAGGGGAAGATGAAATCATGCTAATGAGTTTTGAATGCTTTGCTGAGACATCTCTTGTGATTGAGGGGACTTGACTTCAAGTTTTAAAGTCTTTTTCTTCAAGTTTGTTGAGGCCCCAAAATATCGTTGTATTTTACAACCCTAATTTCTAACCAAGTCATGGGATCACAGAGTAATTTAAGCTGGCAGGGACTTCTGGAGGTCTGTAATCCAACCATCTGCTCAAAACATGACCACCTTCCAAGTTAGCTGATGTTCTTTCAGGGCCTTGTCCAGGTGAATATTGAATATTGTCATGGATGGAGATTGCACAGCCTCCTGGGCAACCTGGTCATGCCTAGCCATCTTCACTGCAAAAACTGTTTCTGTTTGTGTTGTTGGAGGATGTGGCTATTGCCTTTTACCTTCCCTGTGTACTTCTAGCATGAATTGGTCTCAGTCATCCCTGTAACAACCTTTTAGGTAGCTGAAGACAACAGTGAGGTCCCTCCTTGGCCCTATCCTGTTTGTGCTAAGCAAACCCAGCTCCCATTGCCTGTCCTGTCCTGGCATGGCTCCAGTGTAATGGCCCTTCACTGGAGCCACTATGGTTTCTCCATGTCTCTCTTGCACTGAAATAGGCAGTGCTGTAGGGGGGGCTATAAAGCTGAGCTGGTGGGATTGGTCACTTCTACCTATCTACCAGTTATGAACTTGCTAATACAGTCTTGTGTGCAGTTTTCCTTCAAGAGACGGCTTTGTAAGGGAGAGGAGGGTTACAGTGTAAAACTCAGATGAGGTTCTTTAAAACTTATGAAGCTCTTATTTTTATTTGGAATGAATATTCTGTTTGCAAAGCTATGTCTTCTCCATAGGCTCTAAGCAAAATCTAACATTCTTCATTTGATCTGACAAAAAAGGAAGAAGTCCCAAATAAGTTAAGTTTTATAGTTTCACTTCTGTGCTTATTTGTTTCCTGTGGTGGACTTTGACATGGAATATTCAGGTGGTCTCAATCTGCTGATTCAGCTGAATGAGCTGAAGAAGATGCTGGTTTTAGTACAGCTGTTCTTACAGAAAATACATAAAAACCAGCCCAGACTGAAACCACAGATGTCCCTGTTCACCTAAATCAGGAGTCAGTCACCCATGACATGTGAAAGATATTCAAAGCTTTTTATTGAATTGTAACCTCTCAGCCACTGCAGATCTTGTCAATAGGTTCTGTTCATCTATCCTAATGCAGGTTCAGTCACGAGCACTGTAGTCTATGGGTGGCAAAACTGGATACATAGGCCAATCTGGAGATATATTCGAGAAAAGCAATATAAAAGTGCCTGGACAAGATAAGATCAGCTGGTCCTTTAGATGTTGTCTGGATGTTTTAAGGGATGATGCAAGAGTTTTACATTGGAAATATGGAAATAAGGCTTACCGAAATCAGCATAATACTTCAGATGAAATTATTAATGTTATATCATTAACCATCCATTGAGCTGAATCAAAATTTATCCTTTCCTGTAGTTAGGTCTTCAAACCTCATGTCTTTTTACATCTTCATTTCTTGGTGGCTCTTACTGTCAGAAGTACCAAAACATCAGCAGAAAGATATTTTCATGTATTTCTGATTTAGCCAAAGCAGAAAACGCTGCCAACGTTGCAAGAGGTTCAGGTGTCTCATTAAATTTCCAGGTTGGCTGACCAAAGAGCTGAGATGATTATGCAATCTGAACCACTAAATAGAGTGTATTTATCACTCATCATTATTAACAAATCGTGCTCTCTTTAAACAATGATTGACTCATTTAGTTGACAAATCTAGAGATTTTAAATGGTGTTTGTTATGGCAGTTGCACCTCCATGGTTATGAAATTGTTTGTGACTTGCTTACCTTGAGTATTTATTGCTCCTTACTTGATCTGGGTGATCTGTTACTGGGCCTACACTGGTACAGTTTGGTCTTTTTGGGTGAATGACTGAAACTTAGAGATTTCTGAACAGGAATTTGACTTCCAATATATGTTATCAGGTGAACAGTATTCCCTCTGAAAACTGATGACAGTTCTTGAGTATATTAACACTTTAGTTGCAACCTCATAAATCACAGGCAAGTTAATGATTAGAGACCTTCCAGTTCTGATATTCCAGAAAGTCTGTGGAGGTTTTCGTTTTCTTGGTGCTTGCATTGGGTTTACATGGCAAGGTTCTAGTTGTGGGGAGGGCTGCAGGGGTGGGGGGTCTCTGAGAAAAGACATGGGGCTGCAACCATTTCAAACAAAGCCAATGCCAGCCAGCTCCAAGATGGGCCCACTGCTGGCCAAACCTGAGCCCATCAGTGATGTTGCTTGCACCTCTGTGATAACATATTTAAGAAAGGGTAAAAAAACACTGTGTAGCAGCTGTGTAAGAAAGGATTGAGAACATACAAGAGAAACAAGTATGCAGACACCAAGATCAGTGAAAAAGGAGGGTACGATGTGTTCCTGGCACTGAACAGAGGTTCCCCTGCAGCTCCTGGGGAAGGCAATGGTGGTGCGAGTTGTCCCCCTGAAGCCAAGGAGGACCATGTCAGAGCAGATATCCATACTGCAGCCCATGGAGGATCCCACATTGGAGCAGGTGGATGAAGTGTGACATACTTATGTCAGGATTCTTAGCTATCTTTGTGCTTAACTTAACAGTTAATAAATAATCCACCATCAACTTCTCTTCATGGCCAGGGGATCTTTATAAGATATTCACAGCATTTCACGTATTGTTCTTCATGCAACCATCCAAGCAGGATTAATGCCTGTGGATCATTGCAGACTCTTATTAGTGATGGGATCTGCCAATAATCTATAACACTAAGATGATAATTTCCGGTCCCTGAACCCTTCAGGTTCTGCTCTGTGCCTACTGCAGGTTGGCCTGGTTTCACCATAGTCGCCACTTCTGTCTCTGTCTCTGTTACAATCTAAGCAGTTCCTTCTTGGGGATGAGTCTTCTTGGAGGAAATAACTACAACCCATGGTACCAGAATCAGGTCTGCAACCTCATAGATCAGCCCACACAGCTCTGAAAGTGAGGCCCTGCTCAAGGAAACTGGTGATTAATGAAGCTGAGGCAATATTATCCAGAGGGAGGCAGCGGCTGATAAATTTGGAGTGTTCCTCACCACAATTACCAGTGGTGTGGCAACATCATGGGGATGTTCAGTATCTCAATCCACTCAGGACTGCTGCAGTACCTGAAGTGCAAGCACAAGAAGTCTAATAGGCTTTTACTCTATATTGTCCCAATATCAAGATGAAAGGAATGCAAATAATAAAATATATATCCCTTGTCATTTATGGATATAGGTTTTTTTATTATTATTATGGAAAGAACTGGCTAATGAAGCCAAATTATTGTGGGTTTTTTAGTGTCTTCATTACTCAATCATTTGCACTCCAGCTATAATTGTGAAATTGTATGGAGTTTGCAGATTACGTACTTAAGGGACCTTAAGCAAACTGGTGCCTTTCATAATGCCCCTCCTGCCAGCATTTAAAATGCAATGATTCATCTGATGGATCATTTAAATTTACTTAAATAAACAGAGACTTCCAGTAAAAAAATGGAAATGGAAATGGGAAAGCTCAAGCAACAGCCTAGAGTTTTCCAAAAAGGAAGAGAAATACATTTTTGTGTGTTTTCACCTGCAGGATAGGATCTCCTGGAAATATCAGGAGATCTAACAGCAGAAAAGTTACAGATCATGTCTTCCTCCTCAATTTCTCACAGGTAACTGTTACATAATCAAAAATTAGAGTAAAGATATGACTTAGAAGTGAACTTGCCTGGACAGTTGGCCACTATCTTTGCTATATGGAGGTGAAAGTTTTATTTTAAAATTCTGCCTTTTTTTTTTCTTTTTAAAATTTTAACACTAACTGTAAGTGGCTGTTCCCTCATGCACTGAGTTCATAATTTTGAACACCAAGAGAACCATTAAATTGTGATTTATATTTTGCTGTCACATGTTAAAACCTCCAGATCACTTCAAACTTGAGTTTTGAGGTTTGGTGCTGCTCAAACAGCAGGACACAGACCTGCCATTCATCATCAGTGTCCTCCCGATTGTGCTGCAAATGGACACAAAAAGTGTCCAGGACTCATTCCTGAGCAGGAACATCTCCTTATCGCACCCTATCATGTGATAGTCCAATCAAGAAGTCAGCCCGTGCTCTGCCAAACTGCCATCCAACATCAGAGTCGATGAATATACCTGATTTTGGTCCCACATATTTTGCTGATTCTGTTGGTACTTCAATTCACCCATGCCTAGTGTTAAACCTTTTGACAACTTCTAATCTACTTACTCAAAGCATGACCTAAGAATGCAAAGGCAAGGACTATGAATCTTTCTCCCTCAGGTCTCTGACAATGCACAGCAGGTGCATTTGCATTACAGAGGGTGACCAGGGAAACCAGGACCTCGCTGCCTTTGCGGATTCCAAAGTTGCTGCCTGGCGATGTGCATGGACTGCTCTCTGGATGACGTTCGTTGCTGGTGATCTCTGAGCATGAAAAGTAAATATCAGCTAACTTATATAATGAGAAGTGGAAGGTGTGTTTTATATAAATTCAGTCAAAAAGTCCTCAGAAATATTCTGTTGATTCTTTCAGTTCTTTGTGAAACAGTGACTGGTGAAGCTGAGGTTTAATATCACCCAGAGTGTGTCAGATGATAGATGCAAATATGGACTGGCTCCATATGCAATACCTGCATTACTGTGCATTTTGCGCACTTGAAAATGGAAAGCATGCTCAAGAACATACAGCATAACCACGTAGGCATTAACTAAGCCTTATCACATATTGCTGCATTAGTTTTGAGTTACGTTCTCTTTGAACAGAACTTTGCTCTGTTCTCTGCAGTCAAGCAGAGTTTAGTCTTACTTAGGTAGCTGTGGAAAACCAAAAAAAGAATGTTTTTTTTTTTAAGTCATATCAAGTGAGTATAGAGGGACAAATTATCAGCAAGGAAAGGACTAGCAAGGAAAAGACAATTGGGCTGAGAGTTTGATCCAATACACCTAATAGAACTTTGATCCTGGGAAGTGGATAATGTTGATACTACTTAATGGGAGGAAATTAATAATTTAAATGATATTTTCTCCCAAAATAATGTGGTTCAATAAAGAAAAAAAGCCTATTTTATTAAATCAACTGAATTATTTGGAAAGGAGTTAACTGAATAGTATATTATAGTTCTGTTTCAATTGATTAGATTTCAGAGTTTGTCAGGCTATGTTCCTATACAGTCTTTCACAGAGCCCAGCCTGTGTTTTTTGATAATCACAAATGTGATTAATTCCTGGTTAGTGGAGTTTTAGCTATTGGTCTGTCTCCCCCCTCACCTATGGGAAGCGGCTGTGCAACTTAGTCGGGACTGTCATCTAGACATACACACAAGATACCTTTTTCCAGCATAGGTCTGGGGTGGGATTGGTCCCACTGCTTCAGTGTGCCACCAGCAGTGCTTCTCTGCCCCTGTCCCACGGCATATTGCAGTCTCATAGATTCATCCCACACTGTCTGTATGTCCTCAGCTGCTCCAATGTGTATCCCCAGTACCAGCCCAACCAGCAGCTGTCAGAGAAATGTGCTGCCCTGCTTCCTCGAAATGAGGAGTGAGGTATGGAGGTGTGAGGCAACAGCTCCTTTTCTCTTCACACACTCATGTATAGCTGCCTCACCACAGTCTCCTCCATTTCCTGTCTTAAGATATATGTACAGCTGCCATGAGACAAGGTCTCACCTTGCTTTCTTCTTTCCAGTTCTGAGAAAGGTGCAAGTTGAAAGGTTAAGCATGTGGAATATTTTAAAAGAAAATGTTTCAGAAAAGTTTGAACTGAATGTCCCATCTGGCCCTTCCAGGTAAATATTTCACAAGCCAACATAATGAAACATAAAAAGCAGATGCCTCAAAGTTTTTAAAAATTGATATATTTGGACTTTGTGTTCTATGGGAAATTAAAAATCTGGGGATATTTTCATGGTTCAGGACAAAATGATTGCTTCCATTTTTCATCTATCAGCAGCTATATCTACTCTCAGTCTGCAAAAAAAACTATCATCCTCATGCCTCTTTCAAAGTGGAATGGGGCTCAGGAAGAAAAACAGTATTTATACACACTTTTATAAGGACAAGCAGGAATATCAATACTCAGTAGACTGCAGAGAGCAAATTACTAAGCTGAAAATATTATGGTATGGCAAACTAGACTTTATGATATTTTTCAGTTCTACATTTTAGTAGGGAAGGAAGACAAAAAGAAAAATTAAGACAAAAAAGGATACACAATTTAATTAGTTTAATGATGTGTCTCATTTATTTCAGTAGTGCAGTTGCATGTACAAAAGCACTTACATTTGTATTTTATCTTCAAAAGCAACATTTCAGCTGTCAAAGGCACACAGGTAGCTGTTAGGATTTTCTCAAAAAAGAATTCTCATGCAGTTTAAACGAATACAGAAGAAAATAAAAATAGACATAACTGTCTAAATTTTTGTATCTAACTATGAATCTTTTCAATGTAGTAAATAAATCCAATAAAACAGGATACAGATATTTCCTTGACTCCCAGAACTAAAATGGAAGGAAGACATAAACAAAATTAAGAAAAAAGAGAAATGTAGGAATCACCCAGGGGACCAAAAAATATCATATATTCACAGACATAAAAAATAGAACAATGGATAATTTAAGTGTTCATTACAGTACAAACACCTCAAAATATTTGTAAAGGTGTTGTTCTTTCCATAGTTAAATCCATAAAAAATATAACACATGCACTTTGGGTGGAATTTGTCAAAACACATAAATACCTTAAGAAAGGGAACACAGCCTCCCATGAAAATGGGAAGATTGCTTTAGATTATACCGACAGTTTTAAAATTTTCTTCCCTTAAAGAGGAAAATCAAACTTAAATAAATTTTATATTGAACAGGAATTTTATGTTGACTCAGCTGTCCACTTCTTCCCATGACAGAGAAGGAGAGAAATCTTTTTGAGACTCCACCAGGAGTACATCTTTGTTTTGAAGCCATCACAAAAATAGGTGTCAATCAAGTTAAGCTAAAGAAAATGGTATCACACATACACACGCACACACAGACACATACACACACCCCAATATCTTTTATGCCACAAATCAAATTGTAAACCTGTGGAGTTCTTTGCTTCAGAAGGTAAGTCTCAGTCCTCATAGCTGGATACATAAGAAGAGAGGGGTAAGTAGCCTAGTATAGTGTGTATATTAGTACTTCATTCTTAAAGGCTTAAGTACATGGCTGTTTCATAGGAACCTGCAGTAGACTTTGCAATGCGATACACGTAATGTTAGAAAAAATGCCAGAGGTGGTATTGGTGTGGAAAAAGTAAGCAAGGAACATACATTTATCAGCATAGAGCTTAATGTTTTTTAACAGCTATTGGCCTTTCTTGGATGCTGGGTGGCTTCACATTGAAAATTTATGATCATATGTCTTATAGATTTTTTAGGCCCATTGGTATCACCACCTTGCTAATGAATAACTAGTGATCAGATCAGGAACTGCAGTTGTGATAGTTCTTTATAGGAAGAACATTCAAATAGCATATTTCCTTTAATAAAACAATAATTAAATCCAGTTGTTTTTCAATTTTTGAAAAAAGTATAGTTTCCAGAAATGTCAAGCAGACATCCATACTATATTCCAGAATATTAAACACTGTTTCTTAATTATGTCTAGAAACACAGTTTGTGGACTATTTCAAAAGTGGACTTGAAGGGGACTTAAAAAGTATAATTTTTTGCCAGTTTATGAACACTGAAGAATTTTCTATGTGATGGTTTACTTTGGAAATACAAGGATTGTTATGTCTTTTCCTACCTGACATTACTTTAGTATTTTAGACTAAATGAGTTCTTGTTCAGTTAGATCAGTTTAAACATGTTATATATTGAAGTGAGAGTCTATGGCCTTTTGAACCATTTTTACACTGAATTTTCTTGTCCCTTCTTTACCCTGTGAGAAACTCTGAAGAGTTTTTAGGAATTTTACTGTGACCTGTCATGCCTTAGTTGAAAAGGCAAAAATATCAGTCACTGTATTGGAGTGGTTAAACACTCAAAAACAAAGGATTGTGCACAGTCCAACCAAAAGTCAGGTTTCCTGTCAAATTGCTCAATTGTATTCTCTTTAGTCTACCATGACATCATCATTCAGCAGTTCCCCTGTCATCACACAGTCTTGGAAGAAAGACAAAACCTGAATTTATATTGCAAAAAACAAGCCGAGTAAAAGGAAGATTTGCGTTTGTTTGGAAAAAAAAAAAAAACAAAAACAAAACAAACATGTTTCAGAACAGCTTTATGTGTTGCAGAGATACAAAAGGCTGTGCAGGTCCAATTCTTGTTTTTTTCTACCACTGGAGAATTCCAAGTGGCATGAATTTTTTCCTATACAGAGTGCCCTGTCTATGGAAGGAAAGCTATATATCACACATGGACAGAGATGCAGAGAAGTCAGCGAGCCTCTGTGTGGGTGTACAATACCTCACAGCCCAGAGGACCATATTTTAGGGGCTGTTCAGGGACTATGTTGCAACAGGGCCAGAAGTCTGGGGATGAGGGTGTGCTGGAATCTTCCTGCCTTTGATCATTGCAGATTAGCAGTGGCTGCCAAGCCTGAACAAAGAGACAGAGCTGATCTAGACCAAAGCCTTGCAGGCCAGCTGCAGAGACCAGAATTATAGGAATTAGAGGAATTTTCAATCTTTTTTTCTTTAAGCATAGGAACTAGGCAAATAAAACTAGCAGCTAATGTGACAGCAGATGGCCAGAGGAAAGAAGATGCAAATAAAAAGATTGGCCACAGAAGCTGGGCTACCGAGTTTCCTAATGGAAATTATCTGGGTGTGAAAGGTAAGGGATATTTCCCATAGAAGACAACACTTGAAAACTAGGAGTGTAGGCTAGAGGTGACAGTGAGTTTTGAATGGAGACTTGAAGATGTGTTGGAGGTGAAAAGGGAAAATTCCACAGAGACAATAAGAATTACAACATCTGTTGATCTAAAACACCTAAGAGCAACCCATCAAAGGGTCTTTTATATTTTAGTAAAATCAGAAATTTTTAGCCCTTTGCTTCTAGAAGGACTTTTTTATACAACACTTTTTACACCATCACTTTTTTGTATTCATGGTTTTCAGCCAAAATGTCTACACAATGAGTTTAAATACTTGGCTCTTGTGCCAGTATTGTCTTGTAACGTAAGTAGCCCTTTTCTCTGCTGGTTTCCCCCTTGTTAGAAATTTACACACAGTGAGCATAGTCTCAACGGTCATTCAGACTTTATTTTCCTGGATTAGTCAAGGCTTTCTGGTGTCCTCAGCTGAGAATTGAAGTCCTCTGACCACGTAAGTATCCAGTCTCTGTGTTTGGTCCATTTTGAATCCGTATTGAACATGGATGACTGGAGCACAAAGTAAACAAATTATCATCAATATCTTGCACAATAAGAAAAAAATTTATTCTCTCTGGATAAATCCTGGGAATGCTCTTGCCTTTTATTATGAATGCATTACTTTGAAATGTAATTGTTATCCTGTGGTCAACTCATATGTGGGTTTCTTCCTTCTTGAGATATTCCCAACTGATCACAAGCCTCTCTTATTTGGTCCTGTATTTTATTCCCAGGCCTTGCATGTCCCCAAAATAATAAATTTCCTCCCATCTGTTACTCAAGTACAGAATGTCATTTGTTCCTGTTCACTCTCCTACCTTTTAAGCCGAGTTTGTTAATGCAAATATTTAACAACCTCAGACTGAGCATGAGAAACTCCACTAGCATTCAGCCAGTATCTTCACTTTGAGCTGTACCAGGTGTCATTTCCTCTTTAATATTCCCATTATCATATGTCTGCTGAAGAATACAGCATCCAGCTCCTTCCTCCTATCCTCCATGCTCCTGCCTTCTACTGCCAAGTCAACTTTGCTCTAGCAACACTCTTGCCTTGCTTTGATTGCTTTACAAAATATCCCTGTTCTCCTGCCTTTCTTCTATCCAGAAGCTTCAGTCCACTCTCTCAGTTATTCTACCTTCTCCTGTGGCTTCATGCTAGTTGACTGTGTTGGGTGGAAATCCTTTCCTGTCCTACTTTTTATGATCCCCATGTAACGGAGCCTCTGCTGTCTCCATCATCCAGCCTGCTCAGCTCTCTACCATACATGAAAAACCTGACATTTGTTTTTGAATGACTTTCAGTCCATCCATCACCCACTTCTCTCATCATGTTGACAGTTTCAAGGATGACAAATTATGATATGGCCCACTGGATGAACCATATCTATCTGTGAACAGCTGCCTGTTCACAACCGTATCCTTCCCACTACCAGCAGACTGATGTTTCTCATCTGCTCTGTTACTCTGGCCCATTTCCTTACCCAGCGAAGTGTCCTCATCCCTTTATCTCATTTCAGGCATGTCCTTTTCCATTTGCAGAAATGTCATACTCAAAGTTATTTGTTGCTGAGCTGAAGTAATGCTGCTCTCATCTTATGAGCTTTTTTTATGTTCACACTCCTTCTCTCCACTCCTTTAGCCTGTTTTAGTATGGCTCTTCAGGCAGAAATCATGCCATACATTCCTGTTCCCTGCCAACCTGAAGTGTCTTTTCAAGAGCTTTGAAACACAGGATCTATGATTTTAGAAAATGCTGTGGATAGAAGGAAGTCTGTCCTCAGTACAGGGCTGTTTGCCTAGCACTTCTGACTCAGAGTCTAGCAGCTCTTGGAGAAAATTATCCTCTGTGACCAGGCTAGTAAAAAGGCAAAACATTTAACCGCCTCTGCCCCAGTTCAGCAGCACTGGGCATAGAAGCAGCAACATTGTGCCACTGGCTTCTGAGATCCAGGAAACATGGACAGGAGAATCTGGGAGCAGATAGCCCTAACATCCCCGTGCAAGAGGGTATGTTGTCTGCACACATGTGCCAACTCTTGTATGTCGTCTACTCATTTGTTACTATAAAATGGACATAAAATCATATTCTCACAGACAAGTTCAGGACTGAAACCACATTTTATACTTTTGTTTAAAAAATTGTTTAAAAATGTGATCTTTATGGTTGTGTTTCCCTGTAGTTTTCTGATGTTTGATCTTAATGCCTTTTGCACTATGAAGAAATAGGATAAATCCTCCATCATAGTCACCACTCTTTTTTTTTGTTTTTCTCTTCTCCTCAGTAAATTGGTATTATGTGTATTTGTTATGAGTCAAGGGACTGCTTAGCAGCCCAGTTACTGCTAATGGTTTATCTTTGGTTTGTCCTTATGACTTCAGAAAAGCAGCATAGTCAGTCACATGGAACAATTACAGAAGTCTATAAACTCCAGGAAAGTCTTAAAGGCACGTTGTAAATGAATGCCAATAAATCTCTAATTCTGTATTTTCAAAGGCTAGATCACTTTCTTTTCACAGCACATTGTCATTACCATCTTTTTAAGAATTGTTCCACATTGGTAAGGACCGATACAAGTTCTGTGGGACTTGCAGTGTTGTTAGTGTTCAAAACAAGTCACCACCTGAGCAAAAGGCTTTTGATACAGTTCCCAACGGCCTCTTCCTGGAGAAATTAAAGCGTTATGGCCTGTGCCGTGGGTGGGCAATCGGCTCTCAGGCCGCACCCAAAGGGTGGTGGTAAATAGCTCCTTCTCAAACTGGCAACCTGTCACTAGTGGAGTCCCCCAGGGATCGATATTGGGCCCAATGTTATTCAATATTTTATAAGTGATCTGGATACCGGCATCAAGTGTAGCCTGATGAAGTTTGCTGATGACACCAAGCTGAGTGGGGAAGTAGGCACTCCAGAAGGGAGAGCTGCTCTGCAGGAAGACCTGGACAGGCTGGAGGAGTGGGCCAACAAGAACCTTATGAAGTTCATCAAGGGCAAGTGTAAGGTCTTGCACCTGGGAAAACATAATCCAGGAGTGCAGCACAGACTGGGATCCACCTGGCTGGAGAGCAGCTCTGTGGAGAGGGACCTGGGGGTCCTGGTGGACAGAAAGCTCAACATGAGCGTACAGTGGGCTGCTGCGTCCAAGAAGGCCAACAGGGTGCTGGGTTGCATCAAAAAGGGCATCGCCAGCAGGGAGAAAGAAGTCATTATCCCGCTCTACTCAGTACTTGTCAGGCCACACCTGGAGTCCTGTGTACAGTTCTGGTCCCTGCTCCACAAAAAGGATGTGGACAGGCTGGAAGGGGTCCAGAGAAGGGCCACCAGAATGATCAAAGGACTGGGAAGCTGCCATACGGGGATAGGCTGGGAGAGCTGGGTTTGTTCAGCCTTGAGAAAAGGAGGCTCAGAGGGGATCTCATCACCATGTACCAGTACTTAAGGGGTAGCTACAAAGAAGATGGAGACTCCCTTTTTACAAGGAGTCAGATGGAGGGGACAAGGGGGAATGGACACAAGTTGCTCTTGGGGAGATTCCAATTGGACACCAGAGGAAAATTTTTCACAGTGAGGACAGGCAACCATTGGAATAATCTCCCCAGGGAAGTGGTTGTCTCGGCCACATTGGACACCTTCAAGAGTCGTCCAGACAGGGTGCTGGGCCATCTTGTTTAGACTCTGCTCTTCCTAGAAAGGTTGGACTAGGTGATCCCTGAGATCCCTCCCAAGCTGTGATTCTGTGATTCTGTGGAAAGCAGTCTGAAGAGACTGAGGTCAGGCTGTCATTATGAGGGTGAACTACTTCATCACTACTTCTGTAAGTGAGAAAAATATGAATCCTAGTATTGTCTCCAGACTGAGACAGCAGTCTCAGTCATAACATCCCAGTGGCAAAATAAGAAACTTATGAATCTGTAAATACAAGCTTCTAAAGATCATGTGACTCAGAGCTGATGCAAAGATTCCTAATTTCCTGGGTGAATAGGCAGTTTGGTTTGAGCAGCATTCCTTCTGGATTCACTTAAAGCTTAAGGCTCTCCAAATAGAAATGCTACTGGGAGACAAATAGTCCAGCTGTGTGCAGTAACATACATGTGTAAGTTTACCTGTCAGAGAAGGACTGACTTTTTCATGCAATATGGTAGATGACTCCATTTCCTTGAATAACTTTGCCCTGTTCTTCTTTCTCTGCCATGCTTTCATGCCTTGTGTCACTCTGGAGAATATGACTTTAAAATCCATCATGTATTAATGTAATTAAAACAAGGCATGATTACTCGAGGAATATCTACCTGAGGAATATCTATTAAGAGAAAGTGTCCTGTTTTCTCCCTTTATTAATATTTCACCTCTGTCTAGAGGTCTTGATGTTGAAACCATGAAAAATATCCAGACAGTTACAAATAATTCAAGATAGTGACTCAGCTGGCAAAGTTTCCAGAAGACCTGGACTGTGATATCCCCAGACAAAAATAATCAATCTAAACCAAATATTAAATAAAACTATAATTATAAAAGGGACACCCTCCCCTCCAATTTTCATAATTATCTAGGTAAAATTTCTGACCAACTTGAGAGTCTAGATTTCTGGTTTTGAATGTGGTCAAGGCTGCTTATACCTTAAAAAAGGAGTTATGTACCTCATTCAGATAACTCAGCAAAATCTGTTAGGTCTGTACCTATCTCTTTAGACACCTAAATATCTTTGTAAATCTGTTCCTATATGTCTAAGTTGTTTTAAAAAGAAAATTGTTGGTTTCACAGAGTATCTAGGGGAAATTCACATAGAACTTGACTCTACAGGCTATAAAGTTGAATAGCAATAACAGACAAACACTAAAACACATGTATTATTACCTGTATTCAGACACTCCTTTAAAAAAATTCAAACAAAAGGCTTTAGGAGGAAAAGCAAGTGGTATGTTCAAGTATAAACTGACGGGAAAGCAGGAACAAGTAGTTTTATCTTGAAGATAAAGACTGTTTTTCAAACAGAACAGACACCAGGGGCATTTAATGCTTTCTTCACCTTGATCTTCAACACCAGTGATGGGCTCTGGGACGCCCAGAGTGCTGGGCTAGAGAACCTTGACTGTGGGAATTATAAACTCCTAATCAATGCCAAGCTTGTGTGGGAGTTGCTGCTCCAGCTGGATCCCTATAAGTCTATGAGGCCTGATGAGATTGATCCGAGGGTACTTAAAGAGCTGGCTGATGTCATAGTGAGACCTCTCTCAATGATTTTTCAGTGCTCTTGTGAATCTGGAGAGGTCCCCGTTGACTGGAAGCTGGCACGCATTTTTCCAATCTTCAAGAAGGGCAACAGGGATGACCCTGGTAACTACAGGCCCATCAGTCTCACTTCTGTTCCAGGTAAAAGTATGGAGAAGATTATTCTGGGGGTTATTGAAAAACACCTGAAAGACAATACAGTCATTGGTTCCAGCCAGCACGGGTTCACAAGGGGAAAGTCCTGCTTAACAAACTTAATTTCCTTCTATGACAGGGTTACCCACCTAGATGACCAAGGGAAGCCAGTCAATATAATATTTTCGGATTCCAGGAAAACTTTTGATACTGTCTCTCTCAGTATCCTCTTGGACAAAATGTCCAGCATACAGCTGGGTAAACACATAATGCAGTGGGTGAGCAATTGGCTGATGGGTCGGCCCCAAAGGGTCATAGTAAATGGGGTTACATCAGGCTGGTGGCCAGTCACTAGTGGGGTTCCACAGGGATCCATCTTAGGGCCAGTACTCTTTTAATGCCTTCATCAATGGCTTGGATGCAGGACCTGAAGGAATACTAATTAAGTTTGCTAGTGACACAAAATTGGGAGGAGCTGTTGACACTCTCAGGGGCAGAGAGGCCTTGTAGAGAGATCTAGGCAAATCAGAGAGCTGGGAAATCACCAACCATATGAAGTTTAACAAGGGCACGTGCTGGATTTTGCACCTGGGGCCCAGCAACCCTGAATGTACAGACAGACTGGGGAAGGAGAGGCTGGAGATCAGCTCTGCAGAGAGGGACCTGGGGGTTCTGGTCGATGGCAAGCTGAACGTGAGCCAACAGTGTGGCCTGGCAGCCAAGAGGGCTAGCCGTGCCCTGGGGTGCACCAAGCCCTGCATCGCAGCTGGTCGAGGGAGGGGATTGTCCTGCCCTGCTCTGCACTGGTGTGGCCTCACCTTGGGTACTGGGTGCAGTTTTGGGTGCCACAGTACATTGAAGATATAAAGCTACTAGAGAGTGTACAAAGGAGGGCCACGAAGTTGGTGAAAGGTTTAGAGGGGAAGCTGTATGAGAAGCAGGTAAAGTCACTTGGTTTGTTCAGCCTGGAGAAGAGGAGACTGAGGGGAGACCTCATCGCAGCCTGTAGCTTCCTCACAGCGGGAAGGGAAGGGGCAGGCACTGGTCTCTCTGTCTGGTGACCAATGACAGGACCTGAGGGAATGGCAAGAAGTTGTGTCAGGGAAGGTTTACGTTGGATATTAGAAAAAGGTTCTTCCCCCAGAGGGTGGTGGAGCACTGGGACAGGCTGCCCAGGGCTGCAGTCACGGCACCAAGCCTGGCAATATTCAAGAAGCATTTGGACAATGCCCTCAGAGACACGGTGTGAATTTAGAGTTGTCCTGTGCAGGGACAGGAGTTGGACTCAGTGATGCTTGAAGATCCCTTCCAACTCAGGACATTCTATCATTCTATGATTCTATGACTCTCTCAATGCCTAGGCAACCCAATGAATTTAATTTCAACGTTACAGTTGAACATCTGCCATAGCTTATTCTTTTCAAAGTGCAACCTACATTCTTTAAATACATATCACATCTAGGTGAGACAGCCCATGCTGGAGAGACACCATGAGGAATTGCACAGACCCAGCATAGACCAGTTTTCCTAACAGGGGCAAGCACATCTTCCACTTCTATCCGAGGAAAAGCTGAAGGGTTTAGTATTTGCAAAAGGGAACAAGATCTCATCTTCAACATGGTAGCTGAAAGTCTGGTCTGTGCAGGACATCACCTTTTTGTGAACAGTAAGGGCAATAGGGAGAACTTTACAAAAAGGCAAAATAGATTAGTTTAAAATATAGGCTATATTTCTACAGCGATCTGTAAACTGCAGTTTTAAGATTGGAGCGCACTGCAAGAATAGCTATAGCTGCTATAAGAATTGTTCTACCAGGAAAGTTTACTGTCTTCACAAACTGGACAAAGGACAGAGCCGAGAAGGAGCTTGGGTATTTCCAGAGCGTCATGTGCATGGCACAGGGATCCCTGTGCCACCACTTTTCTTCAGCTAACCCACTTACTGGTGTCATTCAGGCCTTCATGCCTTATTGAAATTGAAATTATTTTTGTGACTGTGAACATCATTGGCAAAAAAGAAAAAAACCCAGAAATCTAAATGATGGAATTGCTAATACTGACCTCAATCCCATGTTAGGCAAAATCCAAGTGAAGCAATTTTTGCTTGCGCTGTGATTTGCATCCTGAAATTACGCTATCTTTCTATCTTTCTCTCTTCCAGAGAAAATGATCATAGAGAACCTATCTGAAAGGCAAAAACAGTTATTCTTTCAGGGGCTCTGAAATTTGATTCAAGAGGAAACCTTTTGGCAGAGAATGTGTTTCTGTGAAAGATACACAGATGTGGCCATTTGGTAGGTCAGCATTTGTTGGACACTAGAAATGCACAGGACACCTGCTTTATGCCTTTTCTTTCTGACACCAGGAGTGATATGCTTGAACATAATGTGTGGAAATGGCATTTGGTGCTAAGGTCTTCAGCTCTGTTGGCTGTTACAGATGTAGGCATTCTCCCCCACTCTTGCCACTCAAATGTGTAAACAGAGGAGAAATTAAAAAATGTAACTGGCAAGAAGTTATAAAAAGAGTCAAGGAAAAGCAAACACAAAACAAAAGATGGCCTCCGTGAAATGTCCCAAAGGTCACCGTTGTTAGCACAATGGAGGAAAGAAATCCTAGAGTTATTTTGTGTTTTGGTTTTTTTTTTTAAATATTTGGCCTTCACTGCAAATTGATTCTAGATACATCTGCTCTTTGAACTGTGAAAAAATCTATTTTTACTGTTTTAGAGGCCATTACTAGGCTATAGTCAAACACAGCCTATCAAGGTACTCCTAATTTCTTATCTTTGACAGCACTACAGAGTTCCTGCTCGTCAGAAAATAAATGTCCTCTGTTTTCTTTTTATTGCTTCTTGGGTTAAGGACAAGTGTTGCAGCTTCTTCTTTAACAAAGCCCAAAAGTTACACCCATATATAATTATTTTATTCATGCTAAATGATCATTTTAAGTTCTATTGAATGTTTTAAAATGGTCCAGGCATTATTTCCAGTTTGTGTTTGGGAAGCAGGCTGCCTTATGTGTTGATACGATGCAGACATAGACAGCGAGTGGTAGTTGGGGGGTTGCAGCCAGCAATGGGTACTTGGTGCTGTGTGGCTAAAGCCCTGTTCTCACTTCAGTAACAGATCTCAGACACGCTAGCATTGAACTTAGGGATCTGTTTAAAGGTTTTGGAGAAACAAAGCAGAACAAGTAATGGAAGTCCAGGGCAATATAATAAACCTTCACATCAACATAGCTACCCTGCTGCTGTATCTGGGGGCAGTCATTTAGAGCCAGTTCAGATATTTCCGCCCAGCTCCGTGTTGTGCCATGTGGGTGACTCAAGCTACCTCTGAAGCAAAGCTTCAGGATATGAGCGTCACCTAACCAGGATGATGAAAACTCCATCTGAGATGCTGGCAGTGCCGGGAAACAACCTCTGCTTCTCTTCATCAGTCAGGACAGGGCTGGCTGGAGGCCTCAGCCTGCAGAGGCTGATGGACATGTAATTTCCTTATTTTTAATTAAAGATATTTTAAGAGACTGTGGTAGTTGAATTTATACTTACGTAATCACTAGATTTAATTTATAAGAAAAACCTCTTTGTCAGGAAAAATCTAGCAGATAAAATAGCAACCAGAGGGCTTTTGAATGCAAGATGTGGTGGGTCTGGATTAGAGTCTACAAACCAGAAATGATTGGGAGCTTTGTTTTTGTTTTGGAAAATATCCTTAGGAATTGTACAGGTTGTTGTGAAGACATGGAAATGGAGTCCACTGGGAAATAATGAGAGTCCCAAGATCTCTCCAGGTCTGTCTAGGGAAAAGGGCTTGCAAGCTCTTATGTTCAGTGCAAAAGGCAGCCAGAATGAGAGGAAGGAGCATGGTGCTGGAAACTGCACCCAAACCACAAAGATTTTCCAGAGACACCTGTCTTGGTGAGCTGTGTCTGAGCCAGAGAGAGAGAAGACAGGTGGCTGCATGCTTCATCTGTCAAGAGCTAGCCAATGTCCTGGGAATAAGACTGGGAAATCTTCAAGAAGCCAACAGTATCTCTCCAGGGCTTACCCAGATAAGCCAAGCAAGCAGGGACTGGCCATGCTCTAATCAGTAGGTGTTACTGAGAATGGTAGCAACATTGTGCCCATGGTTTCCCATCCCTTTTCCATCCCACATTTATGGGGTCTGGCTCAGACCTGGTGTAAGCTCAAAGTCCCTCCTGGCCAGGTCTTAAGTCTGTTCACTGTATGAAATCAGCCCAGCTTTCAAATTCCTAGGCAGGCAATAAATTGAAAGCAGTCGCTTACGGTATTATGACAATTCTCCTTTTCTAATGAATGAAGGAAAATAATTCAGAATTATACCTGTGCTTGGGTACCAGAGGATATCAGCCAGAAAGCATCCTGTTTTCAAGTGCTGGAATGCAGCCTTCTGAAACCTAATGCGCAGCAAATGGCATCACCATGTGAAACTCCAGCAGTTAGGTCTTTGATGAATTCTTTGAACTTTAATTTGCTGTTGTGGGCTTTAAGAGAAAAATGAAATGAGTTAAAGCTATTTTCTTGGCTTCCTTCCAACTATGTTAACCTTTATGCTGAGTCATATATTGTTAATGTTTCTTTATCCAGAATGGCACCAAAGTAACGTTCTGTTCCCTGCTGCCACAGCAGAGTGCTTTCAAAGGCCAGATTTAAACTGTCTATTCCCAGGACAATTATCTGAGGATGGTTTCAGTGGCAGTGAGGTGGCAGGGAGCTGATGCTGCTCTCCCTGCAATAGTCAGAGAGATTCCCATTCCCCACTTCCAAGCAAAGTCAGGCCTGATCCCATGTCAGGTCTCAGTGCTTAGAAAGTACCACCAGCCCCACAAAGCTTCTTGGCATACATTCTTGCTGTGCAGACAGACTTCAGCTGTTTGATGTTTAAGCTGTATTTTGTAGCATTTATTCAAATCCAAGCACATTTGTTTTTACCTACCCAGCTATTTATTCACTGATAACACTACCTTTGAGCCTGCTGCATTTACCAAAATCCAAGATAGCCTTGCTTCTAGCACAAGCTTATAAATTATCAAGGCTGATTTAAGAAAACCAGCTTAGATCTGTTTCTACTGCAAACCAAAGCACACAACAACATCAACAAATGTAACAAAATAAAGAAATCCCAAAGGGAAGTACTGCAGCAAATAATACTGATTTCTCCAGTGGGGAGCTCTTTACTCTGATACCCAGCATGATGTGTTCCTGGAAAGGTGCTGTTTCATAAAATGTAAGATATCCAGAATGTATAAGGTCAACTTGAAAAACAATGCACATTTTCCCCCCAAAATACTGAAAGTCAATTTATGCGTCTAACAAAATAAACCTTCTGTACAACCCCAATTGTTTCTATAAATTTTCTTGGTTCTCTTTAGTTTCCAAATAGATCTACATGTCTACACAAATACCTTGCAACAAAATTGAAACCATAATCATAGAATTTTCTGGAAATGGAATTTAAGTTTGTGCAAAAATATTCATATCCATATATAAAGAAAAAAGCAAATGCATTAAGGTATTAAGACAGAAAGAAATGTATTTATATTGATTAACTTAATCACAAAAGAAGCTGAGGAATTAATCTAGATCTTGTATAAAATCCGTCTGAGTCATGAGACTCATAATGACCTCAGTGAGCATAACTCACACCACAAAAAGAAGGGATTTTTCAAAAATACCAGGGTGATACCAGAGTAATGCCTTCTACTCTTGCTTTCAGCAAAGTGGTAACATTGGAGCTCTGCTAGTGCAGGAAGACATACTGTACTACACAATAAATATGAATACCACTTCTTGAACACCCAGGTTTCCTTCAAAGATGCATCACCTCTTTAGATGGGAGATGTTGGGTATGGGGTAGGACAGCTGTTGGCTGGTGGCCCAGCGAGCATTTCAGCTTGCCACAGAGTCCCCCATCTGGTGCCAGCACACCAGGATGTGGTAACCCAGTGGCAGGTGTCCCAGCCTGCTACTTGTCATGGTGCAGACCTGGAACGACAACTGTAAATGCATAGTCATGATCTTTTTCAAATGCAAAGAGGTATTCAGACACTGGGAATCAATAGCATCCTGTATTTTCAAAGTAAAGAAGTGTTATTCCTTCCATACCAGGAGTGTGCAGAACATGCTTCTTTTTGGTGCTCATCTGAAATGGTTGCTTTAGTGCCAAGGAATAACGACCCTCCAAATACACAGCTCTGATTAAGCTTCACGTTAAGTTAATGTTAGAGCATGAAGCATAGTATCTGTGTGGCTTAATATAAGCTGCTTTTAGATACCAAATATTTCTTTCTGTCTTCTTTTTTTTTTTTTTTTTTTAACAGATTTCTTATTAAGCAGTGGGGGCAAAGCCCACAGGACCTGACTGGCATGTGCTGTGGAGCAAACCCTGCTCATTGCCATAGAAGGAAGGAGATGGAAAGAAAAAAACCCCAAAATAGGAGGCAGAAAAGCAGCATAAAAGAGAAGCAGGAAACAAAAAAACCGAAGGAGTAATGGAAAAAGGGATTGGCCAGCACCCCACATTCCCTTATCTTTGCAACAAGCAGTTCATAAACACATGTACGCACTTTACACGGACAAGGAGAGATCCGAAATAGAGATACAGTAAACAGTAAAAACCCAACATCCCACTCATGATGCTCTCAGGGACAGATGCCATAACAGCAGTTCCCAGTGACTTCAGGGGCATTTGCTTGCACACAGCTGATGTGGACTCAGGGCCCCTCGGTGTCTAAGGAGGAGAAATGTGGCAGTCAGAAAGGAAAGCGTCAGCTCTAACTTCTCCAACTATGCAGCAAACAGATAAAAATGAAACCGTGCCAAGATCCCTAGAAACCCTCCCCCTTGCTCCCCTCATTCCTGCAATAGCCCACAGCATCACCCACACCCCCTCAGGCTGCCTTAGGGGCATGAGCCCCCAGAAACAGTCCTGCCTCCAAAACAAGCTGCTTTTGGTATGCACTTCAGCTGTTTTAAAGGGGAATGCTGTAATATGGCTACCACAGGAAAGGAATAATCACAGACCTGTCTAGTCTTTCAGGCATGACCTTATGAAGGGGACAGACCTTTGTTCTGTTGGGATGCTGGGACCAGTACCAGCATTTTTTCCCCTCCATTGCTCCTTACCGAGAACTAAGGCCACATCATGTGCTGCTCATCAAACTGTTCCTCATTTCAGTTCCCTTTTTGAAAGCTTAGCTCATCTTTTTTACTCTCTTACCAAATTGAAAGGTAAAATAAAGGCAACAGAAGGAAAAGTCAATACTAATGTCCCTCCTGTGCTAGCTACTTGTGTCTTGACTGATTATTTTACAACTTTCAGGGGGGTAAAAGCCCCTGAAAGCCAGGGTCAGTACTTGAGAAGATGCCTTAGTCTTTCTGGGAGCCTCTCACAGAGTGCAGTTGCTTTGATGCTTTCAGTAACACTCTCACTCCTCACAGGTTTCTGCAGGGTCTTGATCATGTTTGGTGGGTCTTTCAGTGATAAATGATTCATATTGCTCTGAAGTGAAAGTAACTGGCCTTTCCTCTGCACAGATCCTGAAAACGTGCCAAAGAACCTCAGTGTTCCGCTTTACATAACTTGACTATATTTAGTATGTGCTATACTACAAACTGTAATACGGCCTGTGAATCTTGCCTTTTGTTCAAGAGAGGCAGTGATTGCAGACTATGGTCTCAATCATGCTTTCACATCTCCTGGTTGTCCAGCTTTATCTCTTTCTTCTAAACCTCCAGCACTGTGTTCTGCATAAGAGCAAGGTCACTGGTTCATGCACTGTGTGGCAATACAGGAGAAAACTCTAGTAAGATTTTTTTTTTTTAAAGACCTATTTCATATAATAAGTGCTTTGGCAGACTTCTTCCCCACAGTTTTGTCCCTTTATTCAGAGGAGATAAGTGAGCGGTTAAAATGTGAATTAGTTTCTTCATTCAACTGGGTGAGGTTTTAAGGGCAATCACTACATGCTGGTTTACCACTTGCCGTTTTGTGGTCTTTCATATTAAAGAGCATTCATTTCTGAAAGATGAAGCAAAAAATGTGCTTGAAAAAAATTAAAATTGGGGGAATTTTTACCACTATGCTTTTATTTTCAGTTATAGTATATTTATTGGTGAAAATTGAAGCATTTTGTGGGAATGTGTTCTGACTCCAATGGAACTTGGATGGAAAGCAGGCAGTTGTTCTGTTTATTTAAACATCTGAACTAGACTTATTTCATGCCATATTTTGGAAATCTTGGTGTGATCATGCTGATCCTAAGCACCACCAGGTTCTCTTGTCTTTACCTGTATCGTTTCAAAGCCCAGTCATCGCAAATTCACAACTTAGCATTTCAGCTGTCTTGTGGACCTGGTCTCGGAATTTGCAGGCTCTTGCACTGTAGTCTTTAGAAGCTTTGAACCTTTCAAAAAGATGGAAATGAAATATAATTGTGGTTTCTGGAATCTGGGAATTTTCAAATAGCAGTTCAATGGAGATACTTTGTATGACTTTCAGTAGGACTGCTTCTGATGGAGTCTGAATTGTCCTTCCATGCTGGAAAGGCAAGTTCCAGTTGACCCTGATTAAAACTTCATACTACTTTGCAGATTCCCAGAACAAGCATGACCAAGGCCCATTTCCAGACCAAGGCCCATGGGTTATAATCCACTTTCTTCAAAAGTGGTCTCTGAGTTTGTTTTTTAACTGCTTCATTTAATAAGACCAGATTTTCAGAGAACAGTTGAAGGCTTAGGAGGATCCCTTATATCTACAGCAGCTTTGAACTGGTATATTCAATTAAAATGGCAAACTGAGGCACCTGTCTTCAAAAAGTCTGATCTTATGTAACTTTTTAAGGTCACATATTAGGTATGAGCAAGAGAAGTCCTGGAAGGTTGGACCATATGGTGCAACAATTTCTGATCTGCTTTGCTGGTTTTTGTAGAAAGGAGGAAAGCTTGTAAAGTGCTTACCTCAGCACACTTTTGGGCATTTTACAGTTTTTACAGTTTGTACCTGGAATTTATGCAAGACCTTCCCAGAAATGGGTTCACAGAAACAGATTCCCAAAGTTGCATAGTTGGAAAACACCTTGAAAATAATTACTGTGACAACTTTAGGAGCTCTGCTAAGAAACTTAGCAGCATATTTCAGTCGCTGGCACTGTCTTCTGATGTATTGGATGTTCAAAACCTCAAAATTATGCGCACAGTGGGAAGCTGATCTCTACCAGTCACTCCCAGCATCTCTCTCTAAAGCACGGCCATTAAAAAGGCTGTGGCAGTTTCAGCACATCTGCGCTTACGATTTTAACACTAAAATCTCTCTATTATAGTTTTGTCTGTAGTATCTGAAGAAATGCATGAATAGAAGCAGATGTCTTTTGGGAAAAAATATTAGCAGAAACTTAGGAACCAGTCCAGATTCTTCAGGAATCCATATTTTCTCCATTTATTTTGGAGGGTCCTGCTTTTTGCACAATTCTGTTAAAGGGAAATCATGATTGCTTTTGAACCAGAAAATGTTAATGTATTTGGAGCCAATGCAAAAATGGTGCTGCAGTCAGGAGACACATGCTTCTGTTTTAGAAAATGAGATCTTGTCAGCCTCTGGGAGAAGGCGGTGGCAGCTTGCTGCTGCCTGGGAGAGGGACAGCTTTGACCTGCCCAGCAGCCACCCTTCTGGGTGACTCAGGAATTTTGATGATGGGTTTGGAATCAAGCCATATTCATTCCTTGGCTGGTAGGAGAGCCTGCATGATGCATGAAACTACTGAAAATGGAGAAGATAAAATGGAAAAGACAAGGCCATTTGAAAGAGGCTACAAATAAAAGTGTTCCTGTGGTGATCAAATAACTGTAAAGTGTCAGAAATTCCAAAAGTTGAGAGAAAGGCATTAAAGATGGCATTGCTCAAAGAAGATTGACATATGCTTTCCAAAATATTATTCACTTTCTTGGTGTGTGTGGAGCTAGGCATGCGTACTTCATCCCACTCTGTCTTGCCTCTCTCTTACTTTCCTGACTGTATGTAAAAAACATTAAAAAGTTATGAATTAATGGAAATTAAAGGAGAATGAATTAAAGGAAAATTCCCTCTGTGGACTTCTATTACTACACACAACCATGCCATCTTAGTGAGACAAGACTTATTTTGATTTATAGTCTTCATCAAACTAATCATTTAAATGTGTTTGCAAATTAACGTTGAGCATCTCTGTACAGGGGGCAGTGACTCACAAGGGAAACTCAATATTCTAAACAACCCTGTAACCAGTGAGAAAATGGAAGGGGAGAACACCACAGACTAAAGATTTACTATTAAATTGCTATTTTAGTCTATTTTTATGACTAAATTTGACAGGAATATTAATTTATTTTTAACTATGCAGGTAGACTTCTTTCCACATATACATTATCAGCTTTGTCTTTCATTCCTTGTTTCAACTTCACAAATAAGGAGCTTTGTGCAAAACCTTAGTGATCTTTCCATCTGTCTTTATTCACAATGATGAGGTGCTTTGAGAGATAAAATAAAAATCATTTTTTGTGCTAATCATAATGAAATGCAGATGTTTGATGTTCTCCATTTTTATCAGTGGCTGCATTTCAGAAACTTAGATCCACCAGCAGAGCTGTTAAAAGTATAACTGTATTCCCAAGGGCAGCCACTTCCAAGGGCATTTGGTCCGAAACAATGTTTGTTTCCACTATTTGCTCACAAGAAAGCACACAGTCAAAAGGCTGCTCATATTTGTGTTGTATGATCATTTGACCTTTCCCTCCCTGAGCTTAAGTCAAGTATCTTTTTTAAATTAAAAACATTTTTGCCCCATGTTACTAATTCCAGATGCTGTGAATAAAACAATAACATAGCCCACCATGTTGCCATGCATTTACAGTAATACTTTCATTAGTTATGCCCTCCTAGATAACTAAATTATCAAGGGTTACTGAACCCCTCAAAAAATAGTAAGCTCTCTCTTTAAGGTCTTGAGAAGAGAATATTCAGCTTTAATTGACCTCAGTAAAAGTGGTTTAGTGCTTAGCTTAAAATCAAGATAAATAGCAGTCAAGTTAAATGAGAGCTAGGCATCTGATGCTATTCCTATAAATCTGATGAGCATTTTGCAATTGGCAGGAAGATGAATAGGACCAGATTGATCTGGTAAAGGACTTTCTTTTATAAATTGATGTTTAATAACAATTTGGTTTGTAAGAGGAAGGACTCGCAATCAGACAAACTCCTGCACATCAGATGTGTCATGGCCATGTCCATTTGCGCGCTCCTTGTGTGTGGCAATGCACAGGAATTTATAAGAGCTTGGTGTATTTTTCAGTGAGGCTGAGATAATTTGAATTACTTCACCTCCGCCTGGGGCAGGAAGCATCCACACGCACAGGAGCTTGCTAAAGCATGACAGTGAACACTGATTGCTGATGGCCATGTTTCTATGCATAGCCATAACTGGACCAAAGCTTGCCTACAGTCTAAGATTTTCTTCTGATTCAGACTATTGGAAAGAGAAGAAAATATTTGGCACAGGAGCCTGACCAGACCTGAACTATAAAATACCTTATGACCAGGCTACAGTGATTGCTTTTGTCAGGGCTGCAGTGTCCTTATATAACATAATTTCCTTTTCTCATGTAGAATTTTACTTTTGTACCAAAAAAAGTAACTTTTTGCCTGAAACAGCACTTATCTGACACATCAAAGCTCTGTCCAAGGCTTGATAAACCCATGACAGCCGTTAAGGTACAGCTTAATATGTGGCTGATGACATACAAGAAAACAACTGAGTTACCATCAAGATATCCCTGATCTCCCTACAGTCTTTCTGTGTGGAGATGGGCTGAGCAGGGGCATGTGTGTCCCTTGAACTCCTTAGCAAGTCCATGGAGCACTGTCTTGCCCCAGGCTTGCTGCTGGTGTGCTCTAGGCAACAAGGTCCCCAGCTCCCTGTCTGTCGGCACTGTGTGCCTGCAGAGTCCCAGGAGCACGAAGGTACCTTGCTGCAGCTGCTGCCCCAATGGACACTGCACAATCACTGGGAACAGTGGCAAGTGACACTGCCAGAAAAGCCGTGTCACTGCAGTCCCTGGTAAATGTGAACCGCACACTCCCAGAACAAGAAGTGCAACTTTTAGAGCCACAGGCAGGACAAGTGTGCTACTTTCCACATAAGCAAGTAAGAGGCTTTCAGGTCATAGGACTGACTGATATACAGTGCCACAGTGTGTTAGCAAAGACAGCAGCTGATTAATCTTATAACAAATCTGTTACAGATAAAACACAAAACAAATCAATGATGTGACTTGTTACGTAAACCTGGGATTTTTCATGCTTGTTGTTGGCCTGCTGTTACCTGGTTACCGCCTGGTGAGAGAAACAGTCACAGGTGAGCATGATTTCAGCCAGCACCTTAATTCACTATGCATATAATAAATGTCACTCTTCATTTAGATTCTGGGAATTTGGTATTGTAATTGCAAGTTCACAGTATTTTCCTATCACTCACGCCTAGATATGTATGATCGAAACCAAACAAGTATGCTGCTTTAGTGAGTTACTTGTCTTAAAAAGAAATCATTCCTTAGCACACATCTGGTTGTGCTGTCTTTCTGCTTACATCTACCAAATGGAAGATTATGCAGCCTTACTCTGGAAAATGAGCCATGCATTGTTCCTTGATGTCCTTCTTTCTTGTCACAGTGGCTAGAGTTGGGGAGCTACATCACATACACAACAGGAGCTGTGAGTTTACTGATGTTTAACTAATCAATAGCTTCATTTAGCTGTTGCCTAGAATTTGTTTCCTCTGTTGATTTTCCATATTTCCTTGTGCTTGTGGTCTTGTTAATCTTGCCAATATTAGGAATGGCTTGTACTAGAAAGGTTGGAAGTAAAAAAAACAAAAAGCCTACAGAAAGATAAATACCTCTGAAGGCATGTAGAAATCGTCAGATAATTTTCAGATTTCCAAAATGTAAGTCAAGATAAATCCATAGGAATTTTCCAGCATCAAATGGAACAAAAAGGACTCATGACATGCTTTTTATGGTAACAAGATATTTGTTCTGCATATTGCATTACTATCTCATACATGTTGGCCAAGTTTACTACACTATATGGCATTAGATGTATATTTTCATTAGATTATTTTTCTTCTCTCCCTTTTTTCTTCCTCATTTCACATTCTCTTTAAATTTAAGGCTATGTTTTCTCTCAGGTCAGCCAAGTCAGAAAAATTTAGTGTAGCTTTTAATCTGTCATTAGTAGACAAAACACCCTAAAATATGTATTACACAGTGGAGCTGTGTAAAGTGATCTCATATGCATGACATCAGTGTGCTTGGATTTTTCATTAAAATTCTGTTCACTAAGAACTACATCACTTCAGTTTTCTTCCTGGACCAAACTTTAGGGGAAAAAAATTTGTATTGCAATTGAACAGAATTAGTAACTTTTCAGAATTCCCACTTCTAAAGACAGGCTGTGATCTGCACAAAATATTTTCTTTTTGCAAGACAGAAAGTGAGATGTCTTAAGAAGTGTTATAAAGGCTTGGTAATGCAAGCCCCAGAGTGCCTTAATACAGTTATAAAATGGATCTGTGTAGCTATAAAAAGAATAAGTAAAAAGGATAAAACCTCATTGAATAATTTCCAAGTCTGCATCACAATAAGCTTATGTCATTCCTTGTAGTTATGAAGCCATAATCAAAGAATAATGATTCACCACTAGGCCATCAGACTTCTTGAGTTCACAGGGCAGTTAGCAAGAGAGAAACGGATAAAGGAAAGTAGGAATTGCCCCGCAAGAAAAAATATCCTCCTTCTTTTCTAGTGTTTTGGGTCATGGAGTATGTAGTGCATGATACTTCAAAAGTCTCACACTACACAGTTATACTTGAGGTTAAAAAAATATAATTCTAAGCAATTTTGACTCTGGAAGTTTTATAGCTGAGTAAAACACTGGTCATTCTTATTTTTCAAAATGAATGCTACTTGCTTCACCAGAAAATGTCTTTTCTTTCAGAAAATATTGCTCATTTGAGAGCAGCTGGCTGGCATTGTGTGGCATGAAAGTTTATGACCTTTTCTGTTCTGTTTTGTTCACCTTTTAGGGCATTGTTGCTATACCATCTCTTAATCTTCTCATCCTTTTTAGAATAAATACTGTCCCTGACAAATCTCTATTGTGTATATTTCTTGTTATCTTTCAGGCCTCTCTCAAGACTTCCTGAGGCTTTTTTCTTTTCTTCAGATGAACTCTTCCCACTTATTTCCAGTTAATGACCATTCCCACTCCATTCATGCAATCTGCTTGATTTATTTGAGGCACACACATGTTCCTGACACTGCATTATTGAAATCCTCTCACTGCCTGTTTAATTTAAGTGCAGATAACTCCTGTAATGCATTGAATACAGTTTTCTCTAGTTTTACAGAAGTCATACAGAGTTTGAAGTCCAGATTGAGATATTTGGTGCCAAAATCCTTCTCTAGACCTTAATCACAACAGGCTCAAGCTTTGAACTGAATTGAAAGCGATACTAGTGCAAAGATAGTCACAGAAAGGAAAATGTCTGAACATATTTGCATGAAATTTGGCTGCAAAATTACAGTGTTTGGCAAATACTAGGTGCTCTCTGGGTGATTTATCTAGGAGTGAATTTTGGTTCCCCACATTCTGGATATTCCTGTGCAGCTGACGGCTGAGCTGCACAATCTTGGGAGATCACCACGGGAAGATGTGACTCCCCTGGGAGTGTCTCTCTGGGTTTGCTGGGAGTTGTGTGTAATGCAGCATTTCATACTAATGGTTGATTCCTTCTTGTGTTTCCAGCAAAATTCAGAGCCATGACAATTTAATGAAAACAATAACAAGTTTGTCTTACACAATTTGGTCAGTGCTGGCCTTTGAAGCACTTCCGTGTGTCAACAGTGAGAGAGTGTGGAGAGAGGGAACATTTTTTGACTTGCACAAGAGCAGTTATGCTAACAAGGAGCAAGGGAATGAACTGAGAGGCATTTACAGAAACAGCAATAAAAAACCAACTTGTTATATTACAGATTACCAATTCCCACTCTGATTTACATGTCATCTATAGAATTTGCCACTTTTAATTATCTCCTAACAGGAAAGAGGAGTAAGAGTGTTAATTCTTCAGGCTGTAGGTACTTAAGGCTTCACCAGCACCCTGGAGTAACATTTCTTCTCTTGTGCATCAATTCTCTGTGACACTATCTGCAGATCAGCAGTCTGTGTGTTTGGGGAAATTTCCTGCTTCCATTTACAGCACAGAATTTGCCTAATGAAAGTATATTTGGGCATAAAGAGAAGTATCTGGCTGCACCTTTTCTTCAAAAGAAGCATTCACTAGAATAATCCTTCCTCTGCCAACACCCTGCAAAAGCAAAACACCACTTTGAGAAGGGTTTGTCACCATGAACTACTAAGTGTGTTAAGAACAGGACTGGTATTGATGGTTACTGTTTAAAATACACTGTTAGTGGTTCTAAATGGATTCATCCAGCACGTGGAGAAGATAGAAATGAACAAAATCGTTGGCTAATTGAAAATAATATGATCCATTATTGACTTTCATTGGCTTTCCCAGGGGGCATTTCCTTCCAGTAAATACTCCCCACTAAATGAGATTTAGTGAATTTTGTCTGTGCTGACAAACATTAGTAAATGATTTAAAAATCCAAATTTATTTGAAAAAAAAGTACTGGGGATGGGTAAAGGAATGAAGTCCTCTGTCTGGAAGAGAACACATTTTGGCCCTGATTCTGCTGCCAAGGAAGACAATCTAGAGCAGGATCAAACCATGAAGGACTCTTAATTAAGGAAATGTATTCCTTACAGGAGGTTTCTAAAATATTTTCAAGGTAGAAAAATCGTTGTAGTAATGAAATTCGTTGCGGATAATTAATATATATATAAAAAAAGTGTTCCTTTTTGCCAAATGTCACATTTACTTCTGTATGGTAACATCATTGCTCTGCTTCACAACATGATTTATTAGTTACTTTTCTGGAATGTGACTTCTGCTGTTATGAGGAACTTCTGAACTATGAGTCTTCTTTCAGGGGACTAGACATCTTATATTATCAGTCACTTATGGAGACGTAGAGGGAAGAATTTCAAGGTGCTTCTTCCTTTTTAGTTAATGCTACTGATCCACATGACTGGCTTCATGGCCCCCAGACTGTGAATCCATTATCTGTTCCTTTAATGTTTCTAATAGTGTTATTCTCCTCAAAGAGGCCAATTAAAGCCTACAAAATAACTGGCTACAATTATTAAATTTTTCAGTCTCATGATCTGTTAACAAAAATGACAGCTGGCCATTGTAATTTTATTTTCCCTCTGAGAGAAACCATTATGCCAGGAACCAGGGCTGATGTTATTGTAAACCTTCCTGGGTGGGAGGTCATCTTTTTTTCTGCTTAATGCAGTGTCTGGCATGTGGACGTCCCTTTGGTGGCTATGACTCTTAAATGCTGTCATTACACAAAGTCTAAATAATGATGGAAACTGTAAGTAAATGTAATGCTTTGTGGTAGGAAAGGTTGGGATGCTGCTGGTGTGGAAGGGAATTAATGTGATATGAATGGCCTCGAAATGATCATGGGACTTATCTGCTGACTAGTCCTTTCTGACTGGGGGCACTGGAAGGAAGTTGGTGTAATGCAGCAACTGGGACTGTGGCTCCAAATGCCTTAGGAGGAGGAAGTGAAATGCAAGGCACAAGGGACCAAAGTACCACTGACGTAGCTGTAGCTGTGCTGACAGTATACACTCAGAAGCACTTGTAGCCACCCACATATAAGGAGATTTCTGGCATTTTTATAGTGAAATTTGTAAAGAAGAAGATGAAATTAATTTACTTATGTATGTATATTCTGTGGACATAAGAAAATATGATGCATACATGTGCCCAAAATTTGCCAGTTGCCTTGAGAAACTGAATGCTATTACCTCAGTACTTCTAGTGTTAATAGCAGCAATATCTTCTAACCAATGTGGCAGCTATGAGCAGAAGATGAAAGGAAAATACATTAAGAAATCAAAAGTTGTCTGCAGGAGGTAGAATAATGAGTCAACCATATGGGAAATTAAGGTCATGAAATGCTTGTCTGCATCTTACTCAGGGAGTTGCCTGGAAGGTTAACAATGAAACATGAAACTATATGAAACTGGCTTGGTTTTACTGCATTACAACTCTGAAAATCACAGCAGATTTCTCAAAGCAGGCCACAAAAGGCCTGCAGGAAACCTGTGTGGTGCCATGATTCTTTCAGCCAGTAGAGGCCAGAGCTGTAGGTCCAACAAATCAATGCAAACACAATGTGGCTCTGGTCGCCGGGGGCTGGCCATCATACAGCTGCATTTGCAGGGCCTGAGATGGGAGGTCCTGCTGATAGACCACAGTGCTATGTGCTCATATCCAAAGAAGTAATGAAACAGGATCCTGCAACTAGACAAAAATATAGAGTAATGAAATGCTTGCATAAGTTTGGATGTGAGGCAATAAGACAACCTCAATAGTTTTTTTGTTCATTGGGTCCTACACCAGCATCTTCCAGTAACCTGCACCTGCTGGCTTCCAGTTTCTGGCATGGCTTTTTGGCAGACTCCGTTTCCCTTTCACTCATGAGGGTTGTTTGCTTTCTGCTGAGGGCAAAACTCTACCTTTGATGGGATACTGAAAAATGAAATAAAATATACCTCTTCTCTTCCATGGTCAGAACAATCCTTAAAAATTTACTTATCTTCTTAGCATGTCTCTTTGCGACACAAGTCTGTTGTCTTCTTCAAAAGCCCTTATTAGAACTCAGCAAACTCTGATAAGGTGCAGAAGGTAGGGTTCATTTTTCATATACTGGACATTTCCAGCAAAGATACCTACCTTTAAATTTATTGTTTAGACTGTGTTCAGGTGGAGATCAGGCAGTTCCTAGGAACCATTAATTTTATCCTAAAATAGGCAATCTGAAATAGGTCAAGTGAATCATGTGTTGGAAGCATTTATTTCTCTCAGTTGACTACAGAAGGTTACTCCCTCTCCAACCCAAGATATGTTTGCAAATGAAACCCACCTGTTCTCATTCTCTCTGGATGCATCTGTACTAGAACCATAGAGAAATCTAACCTGTTTCCATGCAAGCCACATTGATTTAAAATAGTATAGATATGATCTTGGGACTGTTATTTGAAGGCTTAGTAATCTCCCTAGCCTCCTCCACCCCTCCACCCCCCTCTCCCCCCCTCCTTCCCCCCCCCCCCCCCCCCCATTTATTAGGTTGGGCACAGAAATGCACAAATTGGCTTTTTTGCAGGTGTACTTAAACTGGGCTTTTGTTCTACCCTGGGAAGGTTTACTAGCACGAGCTGGCAGTAACTTGAGAAATGACTGCCTAGCACTTCACCTGTAAGACATAGACCTAAATAACCTCTTACTCCCTTCCTTGATTTTCCTTTCTCTGAAGACAGGTTAGCCAGAAAATATCCTAACAGCCTCTAATTCTCCTGAACTAGCTTTTCTGATCATGAGCTGCAGTCTTTTGCACTGAGCTCAGGGGTATGTCAAGGTCAGACTTTTAGCTTTTCACACGTCAGCTCTTTTTGCAACAAAGGACAGTTCGGAGTTTTCCTTGGCCATAGTTTTGTTACACTTTTTATTCTTAAGCAGATTTTTTTGTCTGACTCTTTTCTTGTTAGAAGAATTAATTTCTTCATAAATAACAGGTAGAAAAACTGCTGGCAATGAATTCCTGAAGGCCCTGCTGAATGAGCCGTAGTCTGCTATGTGCAGACTTCCTGCAGATATGGGCTTTTTCTTTGGTTGGTCAGCTTATCCATTTCATTTTTCATCTGTGCGGGATGTGTGGGAAAAGAAAATCTTAGAGCTTCGTAGTTAGTTGCATTAGGTGTCCTAATAGTCTCTTGCCTAGGCTTGTCACAAGGCTAGTCATGTAAGGAAAAGATTTCAACTGTCCCATTATCTTCAACCACGTGCTTTCTGCACCGCTCATCCCCAAAGCCTCATGATATACCTGGCCCAAGCAAATGGGTTCTTCTTCCCAGGCACATCCCAGGGAATAGCTTTAACCCTGGGGGGCTGCTGTGACCCTCCAATTCTTGCTGTTCTCCTGGGTAGAGAGCTCGGTAAACATGGGTATGGCATGTGGGACACAGACTAGACCTTCCCCCACCAGACTTTCCACACTGTGTGGGGTGAGCAGCATGTATGGTACCTCATTTAGATGTTTCACTTTTGAAAAATGGTCCCTAAGATATGAGATATATTTTCTTTTCCTTACTGGATGACAGTATTGTTTATTTTATATCTTACTACGTTTAATGTATTTTTATACTCTCTCACTGCCTTACTGTCAGTTATAAATGGAAAACTAATTTACTCATGTGAACACAGATGCACATGTGAATATCTTAAAATAGTTAATTCATGTGTAGATCAGTCACCTTCTGACTGGCAGCATCTGAGACTTGAGTTATCAGTGCTGTCACACTACTTTCTGCAGAAATTGAATGAACTACAGGCACTACCTGAAGGTTCAAAACACTTAATTCCAACATTAAAGAAAGTCCCTCAAAGTCCCTCAGAACACCCCCTATTATTTGCTAATTTGAAAAAGATAATTTAATACACCTTAAAAATCTCCATCCTTTCCGAGTCTATAATGTCTTTAATGTGGCTCCAAGAAAAGTTCAGAACCTGATTCCCAGTACTGGCTCAGCATTTCTTGTTCTCCTGCAAACCACGTAAAGGAAATAAAAGTGTTTACAAATAGCACTCATCTCTTTCAACTCTTCATCTACTAACACTACCAAGAAGTAGCATTTCAGATTATGCACACAACTGCATTTCTCCTTTGCCATTAGAATACAAGCTTTCTGAAATAGCTGCTGACAGATACCCAGCTTTTATGCACAATGACCTTTCCTGTATGTATGAATTCCTATAACAGCTCATATGAAGAAGAAGAAAATAAGAAGAAAATGCATAATCACACTTCCCGCTGGTAATCAAGTGATTAGAAATGCAAAAAAAATTTCAGTAACAGTTCATCTTGACTACTGGTAAAGTTTTGGGTCAAGTATTCTGGGTTTTAGTATTTTTTCAACCGCAGAAGAACCTCATTGCTATGGCTCTTCCCCCTCCTTCATGTTCCCTCTTTTTCAGAGGAAAATGATTATTAAGTGTACTTTGAATAAGTTTTTGGCTGTAAGTTTAGCCAAACTTCTCACGCACTAAAGTTCTGCAGAATTTTGCCTTTGTTCACATGTACAGCTGCGAAGAAGGCTTTGACGGAATCATGAGATCATATGATGTTTATAGACCAGAATGGCATCAAATGTAGGAAATTGCCCAGTTATTCCCTTTACTAAGTGCAAAACATTATATTTATTAGTCATTTAATTATTATTTCAGAAATAACTTAGTAATGATGAGGGGAGGACAATATTAGTTAATATTTAGGGAAACGAGAAACCTGTATTTATTCAAATAAGTCCAGACCTTCTGTTTCCTGGAAGACAAACATTAAGGAAATACAATTTCAGAAGGTACACTATCTTATTTTGGAAGTATGGGAACAAATTGTCCAACTGGGTATGAAAAAGATTTGGCATTTTACAAGGGCTATGTTATTCTGTTTATAGAAATTCTGCATCCTGAAATGCACAAGCATTTTGCCCATGATTCACTAGAGCACATGCTTATATTTTCACCTGTAAACATATTAAGTAACACACTGCAGACAATAAAACAAAGGGAATATAAAACGCGAGTGCACATTTCATTGAATTAGGACTCTTTCAGCAGTTAGTGAATACTATACATTTTCTCATAAAACTTACCAATGCATTACAATAATGCAACTTCAGTTCTTCAGAGTGCTTATAGTTAATACTTTATATGGAATATTTACTATTGTACTTTAAAATGTTTTTTTAAAACCATACATTTTCAATTAAATGTTATTTACATTATTTTGCTCTGGGACATTGTTTCGAATCTAGTGCAATTACTTTTTTGACTGATACTTGTACTTAATGCTCACAAGACACATTTCATTTCTCTTTAATCCTTGTTGGTCTAAAGTCCTCATTTTTTATCATCCTTGATTCTACAAAAGTCATGTGTATCACAGTTCCTAAATAAAGGTAACAAAAAAAAGAAATTTAAAGTTTTCTTGCTGATATAGTCATTGTTCAAATAGTATTATAAAAATGATGTTCCAGGTAACTAAATGTGTCACTTATCTTCAAGAAATTTTCTACAATACAGGTATGGAAGTGTGCTATAATTATCTGCAAATATAGATCAGAAAAATATACATAACCAAAACCATTCACTGTCAATCACAAGAAAAAGTCTAAGCAAAGCAGTCTCAAGAGCTTCATTATTTCTACACCGAATACAGAAACAGGAAATGAAGGGGGTGGTTATATAAATGAGTGTCCTACTTTGGGCAGAATGAAATTCACATGATTAGGCCAAACATTATACAAATAGATCTACTGACTTCATAAATGGCATACAGACGTAATTAGGATTTCCCAATCCTTGTTTATTAAACTGTCCCCAAACCAAAACCCCAAATGGTGAGATGCAGTCTGGCAATTTGTATGTGCAGTTTACATGCATGTAGAAAAACTAATGTTAAATTTAGATTTTAATAGGGACTTTTTTAGAGATTCTAGGTGAATTCAAAGGTATTTTTTTAAACTTAAACATTGTGATTTTATTTATGTGTAATTATGTCACCTATATATATGCTATAATCATGTTTTATAAACTTATTGCCACTGTGCTAAAATCTTTCTACACAAATAGAATGGTACATGGACCAAATTGTAATGAAACACTATAATTGCTGAACTATTTTCTTTTTTGAATGGTGTAATTTTTCTGAAAACTCCAAAACTGTACTTTGGTAATCCAATCCACAGAGGGATTGCTCCCGTCTATTAACTCCATAGAAAATGTCTATAAAGAAATGTATATTCAAAAGAGTAGTCAGATTTTCTGTCATGTTCAACTTGGGAACAAACAGTACAAAGTGCTTATTAGTTGGAACACAAGGATTTAATAAAAAAGTGGACTTGGCCAGTGGGCGGCAGTTCCAGTACATAACAAAATGTTGAAGTTTCAAAATTTGTTTTCATTCTGGGTTAGAATGAAAAAAGAAACCATGCAAGCATCTTGGAAAGGAATTCTGTTGAAACAATCCTTTTAAAATTGAAACGGTCTGTTTTCTTAATTTCTTTTTATTTTTCAATGAAAAAGAGCCTTGGCTGCTGTTGAAAACTGTAGTGACCCAGTGACACCTCTACAAAATGCAGGCCTTGGCAAAAACATTATAATTCAATAAAAATAAAATAAAAAGTAAAAGTATATGTCATCAAGTTTTCTAGTGACTTCTAAGACAAAGTAACCAGCAAAATCTCAGTGATTATACTTATAAAATGGCAATTGTTAATTGTTATAGCACCTTGTGTTAGGACTTTAAATTAATGACCTAAAAATTATAAACTTAGAATCCTTTTCTACTTTAAGTGGACACATCCAGGTAGCACAAACATAGTTCATAATTTCCATTAAATTATTTGGCCAAAATATGAATGCTTTTTTCATCAACTTTTCCCACATAGGGATGATACTGCTCAAAGATAATGACAGCATTATGAGACAAAGCTTATTTTATGACTTTTTAGCACTGCTAAAGTGCTTATTCTTTCTAATAGATCAGAAGCCATTAACCATGCTAAGTTAGTCACTGAAATCTGCTCACCATTAGGTACACCCACTCAGCACCGTCCTGTAAAGAAGAAAGCTTTCCGCTAATATGTTCCAGTAGTTTGAATGCTCTTCATGGTGTCAAACAACTTTAGTCAGGCACCATATGTCATTTTTCATATTTCTCACAATTTTAAGCTACAATCTGAGGAGCATGGTGTCTGTACGTGTGGATTCAGCAGTAAGACCCACAATCTGGTATAGCCCTTGGTGGTGGCAGAGCCCCACGGTGTTTGCCATACATGATGGCACTCAGGAGTCTCATGCCTGTGTCCAGGTGTCATCATGTAAACAGGAGGTCCATAGCACTGTACCAAAACTCTACCTGAACATCTCATGATGAGGACATTTCTGTCCTCAGGTACACCTTGGTACCCCATGATCTGAGGAGACCTCGCTTTACAGGGGATCCAGGAAACAGGGGAGACTCCCTCCTAAGTTGGGAGTCTAAATTAGGTGCCTAAACCTAATCAGCGAGACTACCTCTCTTTGTAATTCCTAGCACTTGGAAAAAAATTAAGGGTACATACTTCCTTTCCTATACCTTTCCATTGGCAGCCATTGTTGGCCTCTGACTGAAACAGCAGAAAGTTAAGTAAACCCTTGGCTGACTCCATGCAACCATTCCTTCATGCTCTTTGCTGGTGGACACCTCCTTTGTTTTCAAACCAGCAGCACAGGATGTCAATACTCAATCTGCTCTGAGATCCGAGTAATTTATCATCTTGTCTCTGTGTGTATCTGCTACCAAATTCTTGAGAAGTGCAAGGCTCCCTGCCACCACAGAAATTTCTTCCTAGCCTTTCTAATCAGAGGTGACCTTATACTCCCAAGTGTGGAACGTAACAACTTCTTAAACTATTTTTTTGAATGAATCCTCTCAACTGAGGTTGATGGGGTTCACAATTTCTTTGAATCCCATTGTCCTTTTGACCTCAGTCACTGTACCAAAGGAAGATACCTGAAGAGGAATACAAGTTCCAGTGTGTTCACAGCTACAGTTCACAGCCTCAGCAGCAGTTCTTTACAGCGTTTTACAAGAGCCAGAATTTCAGAATAATTTTCTTTTCATCCTTTAGTTCAAAGACATTCAAGGAATCAAACCTCAGCTGTTCTTTCTAACCATATACTCTTGTGGGCTACTTTGAGCATTAATGTTTCCCTTTGAAACTGGGAGCCTTCATTGTCTGCATTTATGTAATTGGTAGCTGTGATTAGACTTCACATTTTTTTAACCCAACAATACTTTGAAATGGGCCTTCATCACTTATCAGACATATTTTAAGGTGTTTAGTGGATGGCACAGTCCTTCCCAGGGCTTAGCCCAAGAGTGGGGAGTGTAAGGTGGGTTCTTAGCAGTTCACTTTCAACATATATGTTGTAGGCGTTATTCTTGTATAAACACATGAAGTATTTGATTTTGTCTGTCCTACAGAATAAGAAGATAAAATTTCAACCTGTGTAGAGCTGAAGTGAGCAGCAGCCCACTGCAAGCTAACTGTCATAAGGCAAGAAGACATATCTGGGTGGCATCTGGCCAGTGGGAACATGTTTGAAAGAGAGATTGGAGTTGTTGATGCCCATATGAGCTACAAATTGCTTTTTGGTAAGAAAACCACTGACCAGCATGGCATGAGGGTAATATACGCTTATCTGATTAAGTTATGCTTGTGGAAAGACGCTGGTACCTTGTGGAGGCTGGGCCCTAGGGAATTCCATCACCAGACTGGATTTAGACTAATTTCTGTATTTAGCTGTGACTGACAACACCAGTTAGCCGTTTTTATCATGGCTGACATTGCTAGCAGTGTTCTATGTCATCATAAAAAGCATACAATCCATGCTTAGAGGAAACATATCACTAAGAACCATCTCCCATATAATGAAAATGCTCAGGCCCAAGAAAGGTATTTAAGAGATAAATTGACAAGTTTACACAGCACTAGCTACCACCACTGAACCCAAAATATCAGTTCAGAATAAAGTATTTTAATGTTTACAGCTGTTACAGACAAACAGTATCAACTCTGTCATAAACTCAAATAAATTAGGAGCGTCATGGTTGTACTAACCCCTGCCAGGATTGAAAGCAGGCTAGTGCCAAGATGCTCCTTGAAAAATATTTGTAGAGGAGAGTCAACTGCCTGGTGTTAAAGGAGAGCTAGGGGAGGACCACAGAGGCCATGGCTTTTCCTGGAAAGAGGTGTAATCAGACCCTCTCCCTGCTTCATGCTGGAGCATATAGCAGGGAGGGTTGGTGGACTTACCTGAAACAGGAGGAAAAGAATCTTCAGGAATATATAGAATATAACATACTACAAGGTATTTCAGTATCCACTAACCGGCCTTTAAATGATAGTCTTCCAAATATCATGTGATTAAGTAATTTTTAATCTGTTAAAACCTATTTAATCAGCCTTTTTAATAAACTTAAAAAACCCCATGCAGTAGTAGCAGCTCAGTAAGAGCCAGTAGTTCCTTCTTATCCACATGATGCTCCATTTAACTTCATTTCTGGTGGCTCTAAAGCAAGGCAGGAAAAAGAAGGTTTCAAATCAAAGGACTGACTGTATAACTGCAAATCATTCCCTCGTGTCTTTGTCTTCTGACTGTTTAATACATTTGGGAAGGGGGACTCTGCTGGAGGATTAGTAGTGGTTGAGGATGACACAGGTTGGAGGCAGGACATGGCACAGATCAGCATCTTTCTGGGTGGTGGCTGTCCCACTGTGCCAGTTGTGCACCCTGGCTCAGAGGGGTTATGGCTTCTGAATCACAACGGGCTGGTGAGCAGTTTGACCATGGCATTCAAGCCAGGATTACACCACAAGACAAATGGGAGGTCTGGCACAGATGTTGCTGAGGAATCAAAACTCTTGGCAGTAGCAGAAGATGATTCCACCAGATCTGCTGAGGCAAATGCATCTGGGTTACTCTGAGTATGAGCTGTCCTACAGCCCCCACAGCATCCGCTGACAGAGTGCAGGGCATGCTGGGGGGTGCTGTCAACAACACCAACAGCACCCCTCCTCCGGTGTACATGGAGGGCAAAATTTGTCTTGGGTTCATGGCTATTAAGACATGGCTGGTAGGGACATGTCTTCCTTTTGGGTGTATTGGAATCTTAAGCAGTAAGACCATGACAAGGGGGTAAATTGTGTTCAGGAGATACCTAAATATTATGCAGACTTTTAGAAACAAGATCATTATTTTGCCAATACCCATTCAGAATTTGTGGTGGTTTAAGCTCTGCCTACTTCAGCAGGTGACTAAATTATGTCATAGGCTACTACCTACATATATTGTAAAAGACCTACAACATTATCAATGTTACAACATATAAGGTATAGGAATTACACATACATTCATAGATATGAACGTAAACCATATAGGAAATGTTTATACATGAAAAGAATGAAAAATTAAAGTATAGAAGGTCTTGCATCCATTTCAAGTTCAGAGATGTCACACAGTGCTTGGCATGGAGAAGAGAGTAGCTATATACATGATTTTCATAGCTTAGTTTGTAATGATTTTGTAATCAGTGAACAAAAAGCTCATTATAATGATGTTAATAGGCACATAAATGTCTGTTTAAGACTGTGGTTATTGCAATCTTTTAGGCTTAATCCATGGTGATTGTGATTGGAATCTGCATTAGGATCTGATTAGATCCTAATAAGGTTATGGATTCATGATCAATGGGGCAGAGTCTGGATGGAGGCCTGTCACTAGTGGTGTTCCCCAGGGGTCTGTGCTGGGTCCACTCCTGTTCAATATATTCATCAATGACCTGGATGATGGGTTAGAGTGTAACCTCAGCAAGATTGCTGATGATACCAAGCTGGGAGCAGTGGCGGATACACCAGCAGGCTGTGCTGCCATCCAGCAAGACCTGGACAGGCTGGAGAGCTGGGCTGAGGGGAACCTGATGAAATTCAACAAGAGCAAGTGCCAGGTCCTGCACCTGGGGAGGAACAACCCCATGCACTGGTGCAGGTTGGGGACTGAACTACTGGAAAGTGGTTCCGCTGAGAAGGACCTGGGAGTGCTGGTGGACAGCAAGTTGACAATGAGCCATCAGTGTGCCCTTGTGGCCTAGAAGGCCAATGGTGTCCTGGGGTGCATTAAAAAGAGTGCAGCCAGCAGGTTGAGAGAGGTTATCCTTCCTCTCTGCCCTAGTGAGGCCACACTGGGAGTACTGTGTCCAGTTCTGGGCCCCCCAGTTTAAGAAGGATGTGGAACTGCTTGAGCAAGTCCAGCGGAGAGCTGCCAAGATGGTCAGGGGACTGGAGCATCTCCCATATGAGGAAAGGCTGAGAGACTTGGCTTTGTTCAGCCTGGGGAAGAGAAGGCTGAGGGGGGATTTCATCAATACCTATAAATAGCTGAAGGTGGGGTGTCAGGATGATGGGACCAGAGTCTTTTCAGTGGTGCCCAACGACAGGACAAGGGGCAATGGGCACAAGGTGGAACAAAGGAAGTTCCATCGCAATATGAGCAAAAACCCCTTTCCTGTGAGGATGCCAGAGCAGTGGCACAGGCTGCCCAGGGAGGCTGTGGAGTCCCTTCCCTGGAGACATTCAAGCCCTGCCTGGACGCGTTCCTGTGCCCCCTGCTCTGGGTGTGCCTGCTCAAGCAGGGGAGTTGTATGAGATGATCTCCAGAGTTCCCTTCCAACCCCTACTATTCTGTGATTCTGTGTTTCTACTCTCCAGAGGAGAGAGCTAAGCTCTCTCAACCTCTGCCTAAAAGGGTTTCAACCCTTAATCATCTTAGTAGCCCTTTGCTGGACTTTCCCTGTTTTGTCCTTATCTGTTAGTATATACTGGGAAAAGCAAAGCTGGACAAGGTATTCCATGTGTGGCCTGAAGAATTTTATATGAAGGGTAATAATCAATTCCCTTGATCTGCTGGTTGGATCCTTGTTAATGCAGCCCAGTATGCAGCTGGTCTTCAATCCTCCAGCAGCACACTGCTGTCTCCTCCTTAACTTGCTGTTCATCAAGGTTCCCCAGATTCTTTTCTGCAAAGCTGCATTCTAGCCAGATGGCCCCCAGAGTGCACTGCTACATGGGGCTGTTGCATGCGAAGGATAGGACTTGGCGTTTGTTCTTGATGAACATAATAAGCTTCTGCTCTTTTATTTCTGCAGCCTATCAAGACCCCTCTGAAAGGCAGCCCTGTTCTCCTCTTTGTTAACCATGCCATGCATTTTGGTGTCCTCTACACCCTTGCCTGGCATGTATCCTGCCCCTAGCTCCAAGAGGTTCATAAAGATCTTAGAGTATCACACTCATATTAACCCCTAAGCAAGTTACCACTCGGACTTCAAACCACTGACTACTACACTTTGAGTCTTATGATTCCGACAGTTTTCTACCCACCTGGTAATCCACCCATCCAGTCTGTACCTCCCCAGTCTGGCTATACGGATATTACTGAAAAACAAGTCAAAAACCTTCCTAAACTCCATTTAACTGACTGGAGTCCACTGCCCTCCCCTTGTCCACAGAATATTACTCAGGCATGATTTGTCTTTGGGAAGTCCATGCTGCCTGTTGCTAATCACCACTCTCACCTCAGTGAGAGCGGGCTTTGCATTAATTACATTAATGTCTAGATGTGGTGGGTTGATTTTGGCTAGCTGCCAGGTGCCCATCAAAGCCATTCTATCAATCTCCTCCTCAGCTGGACAGGGGAGAGAAAATATAATGAAAGGCTCATGGGTTGAGAGAAGGACAGGGAGAGTTGATCACTAATTACTGCCACAGGCAAAACAGACTTGACTTGGGGAAGTTAATTTAATTTATTACCGATCAGATCAGAGTAGGATAATAAGAAATAAAGACACATCTTAAAACACCTTACCCCCACTCCTCTCTTCTTCCCAGGCTCAAATTTACTAACCCAAATTCTCTACCTCCTCCCGCCAGCAGTGCAGGGGGATGGGGAAATGGGACTTTCAGTCAGTTCATCACATGCCTCTGCTGCTCCTTCCTTCCTCCTCAGGGGAGGACTCCTCACACTCTTCCCCTGCTCCAGCATGGGGTCCCTCCCACAGGAGACAGTCCTCCATCAACTTCTCTAACATGGGTCCTTCCCACGGACTACTGTTCTTCATGAAGTGCTCCAGCGTGTGTCCCTCTCATGGGGTACAGTCCTTCAGGAAGAACCTGCTCCAGCGTGGGTCCCCTGCCTCACCATGGTCTCCATGGGATGCAGGGGAATCTCTGCTCGGGTGCCTGGAGTACCTCCTCCCCCTTCTTCTTCACTGACCTAGGTGTCTGCAGAGTTGTTTCTCTCACATATTCTCACTACTCTCTCTGGCTGCTGTTGCACAGCAGTTCCTCCCCCACCCACCCCCGCCTTCTAAAACATGTTATCATAGAGGTGCTACCACTGTTGCTGATGGGCTTAGCTTTGGCCAGCAGCAGGTCCATCCTGGAGCCACCTGGCATTGGCTCTATTGGGCATGGAGGAAGCTTCTAGCAGCTTCTCCCAGAATTCACCCCTGTAACCTCCATGCTACCATGCTACCATGGTACCCAACCCCATACACTAGAATTTGAGCTCTCCCTTGAAGGCTTCAGTTGAAGATTCCGCTGTGATTCTCCGTGATATTCCTCTGTCTCAGGCTCATCTAAGTAGGAATCAGGCCTTTTGTGTGAGAAAAATTCCAGGACACAATTGCACAGGCTGCTTTACCAGAGGGAGGTATGAAGTTCATGTGGCTTCTAGACATTTCTGACCAGAATGGGTTTATTTTGCTATGATGTAAACTAAGTTTGTAAGTTGAAGGGATTTGAAAATTTGATCCATAAAGCCATTAGACACTTCTTGTAATGCTGACAAAGTAAAAATGGATGAAGAAGCCCTGCCAGGGTCAGTATAATTACCTATTCAGATTCACATATATGTAAATTTGCAAGCTGCAGAGCAAAGCTTGAAGACCTTTCTGAGGGAAACTTGAGTGAGCAATAGGACCTGAGCAGACTGAGGAAGCTCAGCTATGTTCTGTGTACAATGTGTTCTTCCAATGTAGGCCAGGCTGTGAACACATTAAAGATATCAGTAGTGTAGAATTGGCTGCAAATCAAACCATTTCATCGCTTATTACCTTTAGTAGATCACTGAGATATGTGCTAAGTAAATCTGTTGCTAGCAGTAAAAGTTTTATGGGACAGAGGGAAGAAGGCTAATAGGATTAAATCTCCCTTACGGCAACTACTCAGTATAAACTGCCATGCAGAGTGGTGGAGAAGCTGTGCAACTCCTTCCCTAATCAGCACCGAAATCTTTCCCAGACCTGTCTGGCATATAATTTTAGGCATCCCTCCTGCCTTTTGTCATGAAGAAAACAGATTATTTCTGATTATTTTTATTTCTTCATGTAGGTAATTTGTACTCATTGATAATTTTTCTCTCTCCCTTACCAATTAAACCTTACATTAAGAGCAGTAGATCCCATATTTCATATCTTTCCATTGTCTCTCTCTATTTGAATCTCTCACCTCCCATGCACCATACTCTACAGTGGAATTCATGGAAAAATACGAATGTTTTGCAAGTGTGAAAGTTACAAGATTTGCTGAAGTTAACAGTGGAATGAAATAACAAATATATAACTGTTGATCTCCCACCACTTTACACCCTTTCATCCTTCCTCTAATTTTCTGGTCCATCTGTAGATGAAATATGAAAACGTTGGAAGAGGAGTCACTAATCTGTTTTGACATTTTGCTTTGCTATTGTATTTTGCCCCTTGGCAGGTAGAAGACTAGGCTTGTTGGGAAAAAAATGCTGCCATCCAACAAAAGCTGCACACAGAAAGCTGGCACATACCATTATTTTGATGCTAAGGAGCATGTGAATACAATTTTTTTTAATGTTTCTTGTTATTAGGGGAGAATTCAGTGTGACAGGACATGCAAAAGTGCTGTATTTTGTCAGAATGGTATTTTTAATTCAATATGTTTGCCATTACATATCACTATAAAACTCCATTTGATGATACGTTCTAACAAGGTCAGTTTAGAAGTGCCTGGATTTATTAAAATTATCTGTACTCCCAAACACTTTGCAGATATATCTTATCTTTTGGTGGACTCAAGATATGTTTCATCCATGTTTTATATTGCCCGAAAGTCTGTGAATTCAGTACTGGATCCAATTAAGGATCTACAAATCCAAGACAGGACTTTGGTGTATGTTGGGGTTTAGGCAGGCAGCTAAACACCACACACCTGTTTGATCACTCCCCACCCTGCCCAGAGTGGGATGGGGGAGAGAATCAGGAAAAAAAAAATTAAATTTGTGGGTTGAGATAAAGACAATTTTAATAAGACAGAAAAGGAAGGGGTAATAATAATGATAATGATAAAAGAATATCCAAAATAAGTGATGCACAATGCAATTTCTCACCACCTGACAACTGATGCCCAGCAAGTTCCTGAGCAGTGGTCCCACCCCATGGCCAACTCCCCATAGTTTATATACTGAGCATGACATCATATGGTGTGGATTATCCATTTAGACAGTTTGGGTCAGCTGTCCTGGCTGTGGCCCTCCCAGCTTCTTGCTGGCAGGGCATGAGAAGCTGAAAGGTCCTTGACTAGTGTAGGCACTGCTCAGCAACAACTAAAATATCAGTGTGTTGTCAACATTATTCTCATACTGAATCCAAAACACAGCACTGTACCAGCTACTAGGAAGAAAATTAAATCTATCCCAAACGAAACCAGGACAGTGTATCTGAAACATCTAAACAAAATACCAGTACCAGTCCCGCTCCGCTCTGTGCACATACAACCATAGCAGGACCTGAATTCACACAGTGCTTCCCTGTACATCTTGGCCCTTCCCAAAGCACTCCCTGTCCTGCTCTTGTGTTGTGCAGGACTTTCCCATGCTGGCCAGGCTTGTTTGTGCCTAAGCCTAAGAGGGATTCAAAAAACAGTATAAGGGCAATTTTCAAACCTCTCACAGGGGCTGTGTACCTGTACAGTGAGGGACAAAATGCACAAGCTCTGGGCTGGTAGTTGCAATACACAGCAGGAGGTGAGAAGAGTTTGGTGCTTCCCAAAGTAGCTCCTGTAACATCCCATGGTTACTGAATGCAGAGGAGATGGATGGGGAGGGATGGGGGTGGCTGTGCTGATCAGCTGGAGGTGAGAGGGATGGGTTTAAATGTCCCCAGACTAGGAAGGTAATTGGTTCAGGCTTCCCAGTTCCCCTGGTGCTGTAAGGACTCGGTTGTCATGCAAAGCAGAGGCTATTTCTGACTGTCTGCAAAGAAAAAGTATAGCACATCCCATTTAGTTCTTTCAATGAAAAATATTAGCACCAGCCTTCACAAGAGCAGTCAGAGCTGCAGCCTCTGAGCAGCTGAATGTGCAGCCTCTGTGAAGTGTCTCAGGCTGAGGGCAGGATATGGCACTGGAAGTACCCCTTTGCTCAGCAGTTTATGCTGCCAGCCCTGGCAGAGCCCCACTCAGTGCACAAGGCTTTGCATCATGCTTCCAAGGCTTCCAGCTCTGTCCACACCCCGCAGCAGCCAGGCATCTCACATTGCTGCTGGATTTTGCCTTATGGTCAATGTACTTAAAAGCTACCCCACCTATTTTTATTTTTTTTTATTTTGCTTAACTGGACAAAACCTTTATGACCTCTGAGAACCTAAATTGCTCCATCCAGTAAATTGCTGTTTGTGTGAGAATGTTAAGGGCTTTTAATTATAAATCAAAATTACCACATGTTAAGAGAGAGATGAGGAAGCTTTGATGATTTTTCTGAGTGTTTTATATGTAGGGATAATCCTGATTCAGCAGCTGGTGGTGTTGAGGACTCGTTTACATGAACTTCAATATATTAAATATCCATTCTTGTAGTTTTTCCAAAGATCATATGAACAATCAAGAGGTTTGGCTGGTTGTTTTTCTTTCTTTTTCTTTTTTTAAGTTCATGTTTGCTCTTTGTCCACTGAAAGGCATGTCCATTTGTCTTGGGCATGTCCACACAGAGATACCAACAGCCTTGATTTAAATGCTAGTCAGTCCAAACCAGGTAAAAACTTAAGTAAAGACCTCCCTCACAGAGGACCAGGTGTTGTAGTTATATTACAGCATTACCCAACTTGATGATAGGGTTTTTTTAATATTGTGACCATGGGTATAAGTGATGAGTAACAATTACTGCAGTTGGATGGCACTCCTTGCAGCATGAATTTTAAATATGAGAATATTAAACACTTTATGCTTCTGTTAAATTTTCCCTTGTAATTGTTTGGAACACACAAAGCATAAGACTGTTGTCCAAATGTACCTATAATTTTTCCAAACAGGAAGTGCTGTTGTGTTTTAAAAAATGAGTTAGGCATTGCAAATTTTAATTGATGTTACCCAAAACAGAGCTATGGCACTCAAAAAACTTCAAAGAATATCAAAAAGAGAAAGAGAGCATTGTCAGGTGCTTGGTATCACTGTTACCTTCGTTCCTGTATTTGGTGGTAAAACACAGTGTATATGGCTGCATATGGGCCATTGAATATGCACCCATCCCTAACTAATGCAGTGGCAGTTGGAATTGCCATTCTGTCAACAATAATAAAACTGGCAACAGGTCTTCCAGGTTTTGACATGACTTACAGATCACAGGATTATTTCTTAAGAATACACTTTTCCTCCAATTATTCTCTTGTTTCTGACCCATGACATCACAAGATTGGCTCTAGCTGCAAACAGACATGGTGATATTTACAGGTAAAACCCGTGCAAGTTGACAGCAAAGTGTTTTGTACAGAGACAGGGGCCAGGTGAAACAATAATGACTGAGCAACCTCCACCTTATGTTAATTTACTAATGAAGACAACCACAGCCTGAAAACCCATTGATTCTTTTCCTGAGCACACAAAACAGTGTCATGATTACAGTTTGGGAAAGGTTTTATTTGGTTTGATCAGTGAAAATTATGATAGTCCTCCATGCACAGAAGTCAGGAGTGGTCCTGCTGTTCTCAGTCTCCTAGGCAGGGTAAACGAAAGGTGGGGAATGGATGATAAGGAAGATGTGTTCCAAGTCCACCCTCCTTATAGAAACTGGGAGGAAGGGCTGAGCCACTGACACAGATCCTGGATGGGACAGAACAATGGGAAAGGGGAACAAAGAGGGAGACAACCAGGTTGACTGACACACACACATACACAGGGGTCTGAACCCAGGAAAAATGTTAGGGTCTCTCAGTTTAAATTAGTAACAAATCGAGAGTGAGTGAAAGGAAGAAGGCATGATCCATTGTGGATGAAGCCATGTACTGACAGAGGTGTGGATGACTCAGCCAAGTACATGACTCAGGTGCTGGGAACTCTGACACTGACTCTTCACTGTGATCCTGGGCAAGTCCCAGCTTTTCTCTGGGTCATGTCCGACCTCTGAGTAAGCAGATCATACTCCCACCACAGTCAGTGCAGTTGTATTTACATATGTCAGCCTCATTTTTCACAGAATGCTTCATTTTATACATCCGTAAATGTCTGTTTTATTTGAAGAGGTGCCAGAATACTAACTTCTGTAAAGAATTTCAAGCTGAAAATACCAAGTCGCTATGAGAACTACTTACAGGACTTTTAATCCTTGTTAAAATCACTAACCTGTTTTCAAATATACTGAGCATCCATCCCCTACTCCGAAGTGAAGTGCCTCAGGCACTCGACAGTTTTGTAAATCAGACCACACTTTCCTCTTCTGGGATGTTAACAGGTCATTAAACCCCACTGTGTAGTCTCAAATCAGCCAGCTGTTCTGCTGCAATTAGTTTCCTTGAACACTGAAGATAATTGTGTTTTGTTTTTTTTTTCTGACTTTTCTACCTTCTGATGATAAACCAAACCCACCAATTTTTTTTCCCCAAATAACACTTTTCTTTGTGGGGATTATTTCACTTACACACATTACTGTTGGGCCTCTGAATCTGTCTGGATGTCCAAGACAGCACTGATCCCAGCAGAAACCTAAATCTGTACATGGCAGAGCTCAACAGTGGGACTATATACTGAATTAGAAGGGGAAGTGATAGTGTTGCTATCATTTCTCTGTCTCCTTCCCCAAGCCAACAGTTATTTGTGCCAGCCAGGGCTTTTTCATGTAACAAATTCCCTTCTGTAACAGGGACCTAAGAGAGAAACAAAATTCTTGGTCTTTCCAGCTCTTTACCTATATCATACAGTTTCTGTAGCTTTTGGGTCTTAAATTTCATTGCCAGTGTTGGGCATGGTTCCTGGCACATGGCTATATCTGTTGTGTGCCTGTTCAGGTGGTTGTGGAGTTGCAAAGAGCTGGACTAGATGACATAGGCATCCTCCAATCTTCCACCCTAAGATCTGTAATTAGCTCAAATTAGATATTCTTTTTAAAGTGCCTGGTGCATGCTAACTAATACAAATAAATAAATTCTTAGCTTTCTAAGCTTAACTGAACTAGATACAAATACTTCTCAATCCAGGGCAAGATCCCACTGGCATCTGAACTCATCTGTGTTGCTTAAATAGGAGCAAACATTACCTTGAGAAAAGAGAGTCTAAGTCAAACAAAGAAACAAAACAAACAAACAAACAAAAAAACTCAAGCTGTAAAAAGTTTGTGTGCTTTTCACAGTTATCTGAACAGCAGAGCAAAATGACTGTGTTCCCAGAAACTAAGTTCACATAAGAACACCATCACAGATATGACTAAATGCTATCTCAGTGTGTGAACACTAAACAACTGTGATTCCCAAATTGACCATTGGGGAAAAAGAGTATCAGAAAGGAGGCAACTTGGCAAAATAAGAAAGCATATAAAACAGTGAACTGATAGGCTTGAGTCAATGAAACACTGAACACAGCTGACTACCATGCCCAAGGGACTAGCAGGAGTCTGGACAGATCTGGTGACTCATTCTGCGTATGTAGAGGGTCGACTTAGGTAGAGATTCAAGAATGTTAACGTTTCCCCATCTTTTTTTACATAAGGATCTGCTGTTTTTCCTTTCTGCTGCTGTCCTTTAGCACTGTATAAACCTCAAGTGCCAAATTCTAAAGACAATAGCAGTTTTTACCTCTGTAAAATTCTTCTCATCCAGTAAACTTCCCAATTTACATTGATATCAGTGTACACAATGTTATACACTAAAGTGCTGGACTTTCAATGAATTTGAGATATCACAGGATATCACAAGGTAAAAGAGCTACTGAAATTTTCATAACTCTAACTTTGAAACAAATGAGGCTTGCCTTCTTTCAAGGTTAATAAAAACCTGGAATGTAGTCCAGACAGTCTCACATTCGAATCCTTGTTTACAATGAATAAGCACTACTTCTTAGAAAGCTTCAAACAGAACAGTGTTTCTAAGATTCATAAGCTAATTAATTATTTTTTTGCAATCAGCACATGAAACTTACTGGTTTTATACAGATTAATCTGAAGTCAAGACAGACTTGGAATTTTTGGTGGACTTTTGAATTGAAATCTGCATTTTTTCAATAAGTTTCACATTTCCATCAATCAGAAAAGCAATTGGACTACTATGGAAAAAACATTATGTATACTTGAGAGTTCTTTGTGTGCATAATGTGGTGCTGCATGAAATGGCAATGGTAAATTTAATATATTTTTTCTTCTAAGACCACCATTAAGGAGAGCAGACTCTTTGCTCAGATTGTATGTAAACATGTTCAGGTGACATTTATCACTGCTTGCTTCCTGTTGATAATAATTTTGTTGTTGTGCATAAAACATATATATTTTAACTTACATACCAAAAGTTGCCAGTTCCTCAGGGAGAGAGAAAATAGTGGGATTTTCTAAAGTACAGAAAGTTCTGCCCTAGCTGCCCCACTGCAGCCTGCAAAAGCCCACTGCCATGGCAGGGACAGAGAAGTAAGCCAATGCTGAATATGTTAAAAATCTCACCCAGCTTTGCACGTTTATGATTTTGACACGTTGGCAGCATCCCTTCTGGTGATGGAAAGAGCGAAGAAGTTGCCAGTAGGTTACGTTTATTTGTGTAGATGTTTTAAGAGGGTAAGAAATCCTGCTGGTACATGGGAAAATTACTTGTTTTATTTCACCTCGTAATGTTATTCCCTAAAAGTAAACTGAAAGCTGTTTTTCTCTAGCAGGACATACTTCAGGACTTGTTTTTATTTTTTTTGCTGGCAATCATTGAAGACACTTCTTCACATCTCTAGCTGCTCTGGGAGCAGTGCCTTTTACAAGTCTTTCTGTCCTCCAGATAATTAGCTTAGTGGCTCAAGTGTGAATTGGAAGAAACAAGAACAACAAACCAGCCAAACAAATTAAACCTTTAGAGCTCATCTCATGCAACTCTGAAGGATTTCAGGTAGTTTGGGGGAATTGTTTGAGTACCACCATTTGAAGAACACTCAAGTAGTGAAGTTCCTGGAGTGAATGTATTAGTCTCAAATAGTCTATATGCACCTTCTTTTACTGTGTTTCATTCAAAAGAATTCAGAGAATTGGAAAGGTGACATATGGAGTCATGGCCTGCAGGTGGGAACATCTTGAATGCACATTGCCTTCTTCCCTGTCAAGACACTAAGGGCATTACAGAGCAGAGCCAGCCTGACAAAATCTGGGGCTGAGTAACAAGAGGAGGAGAGGGAATGCCACTTGTTTTAGGTGTGAAAGAAACCACACAGCCCTGAAAGAGGAGGTGGGCAGTCATAAAGCAAACTACAGAAAGGTCTCCAGCAGATCTCACCTCTAAAGCCCTGTCTCCTCCCAGGAGCCCTTTTCTCCCCTTGAAGCCCCAGTCTGGACTGGAGTCAGCCCCTACCAAGGACTGTTTTCTGGCCTTTATCGTCTGTAGATGGGCAACATGTCCAGAGTGCTTTTGGTGAGTGGTCTCCATCCTGTCTGTCTCCTTGGATTGTACCCAGGATTTTCCTGGAGACAAATTGGCTTGGGACGAGGCCACCTCAGAAGTCATTGAAGTGATTTAACAGTATGGGGAATACAGCCCAGTGTTTCAGGTCCCTTTATGGACCTCTTTAATTTATTAGTATAGATACATTAGTATGCCATATAGATGGTACAGAGCTATCTCAGGTCTCTGTCAGAATAGTGGAAGGTATCCCACAACAGAGTTTTTGCATGGCTAGAGCTCCAAAGTACCAATGCTTCCTTAGCTTGATTCATTTCTATATCAATACTAAAGTTCTGTAATTGGGATTTTAAAATTTAAAATTTAAAACTTTATTGGAGGCTGTCCTATGCACTACACTGAGTGGCCTACTGCATGCTGGGTAATTCTGAAAGTTCACAAATTTAGGAAGTAGCTCTACTCTTCTTTTCTTTTGGAAAATGTTTGGTTTATTGCCAAGAGAACTGTTCTGAAAGTCATGGAATTCCTGAACATTGTGGCAACAAAAGAGGCAAATGGACAAAACACTTCTGCTTCCACTCAGCTGGCAGTGGATCTGAGCAGAAATATGGGGGAAAAAAAAAAAGTGAAATCCCATGTGGAAAAAAAAATCATAGAGGTTGAAAAGAAGAGCCTCCATGCATTTACTGAATTGGCCAAATAACAACAGAACAGAGATGGAGAGTTGAAAAGATTTAATATTTCTTTGTTGAAACATTATTATTACTAAAGTTAGAGGCAAAATCAATTAATTACTGAATAAAAAATTGCAGCTAGAAAGCAGTGAAAAATTCTTCACACTGAAAATGGGTTTAAATGCTCTCCAATGTTTTAAAAAATCCAAACCCCATCAACCAATTTACATTCCACGAATTCCAAGGATGGATAATGTCTTTTTTTCAGTGACAGTGAAATCTAATTTTAAGATCATTTATTTGTTTATGTTACATCAAGCATTGCTCCTTCAGCATAAGAGCTGTTCCTCTACAGCACATTTCTATAGAAATAGCTCAAAGCAGAAAAATGCAAAGATACTTGTCACAGGCTCTGTGTAAAATGGTGAAGGTTATACCAGCTGTTTGTGTACTTTGATTTTCTTCTTGTCTGGAAAAAGAAGAAAGTGAGAACTAAATTTTGACACTGCGTAAACTTTGAAGGTATGTTCTAATCTTGCAGTTCAGCTCCATGTTTCCTCTTAAGGCTGTATTGTGAAATTGCAGTCCAGCTTCAATTGCAGTCTCAAAGTAATTTTAATTCAGTTGTTTTGAAAAAGAATTAATTTGGGAAGTAGGGTGGGAGGGTAGAGTGGCTGCATTTTTTTTAGGAAACTTTTTAATGAAAATTGTAAATTTTCTTCTGGTATTCATTTTTAAACATTTCCTGCCTTCTCTTTTGCCTTTTCTTGTCTTTATCTTCCCTTTTCCTACCTCCTTTCCTCTCATGAAAGTATAGAAGAGATGAAAAAAGGCCAATAAGAATTGGCAGAAGAATGAAAGGTGTATGCTTGAAACAAACTGAACCTGTTGACTGAATATTTTCAGTGGATCACTGCAGAGTGTGTTTCAGTTCTGGTTACTTGCACAGTGAAAATTTCAGCTTTGTAAAAGACCTGCATCTTCTTGTGAATGCCCGTAAGAAGTGCTGTTCTAGTGTGATCAGCTTTGGAAAATCAAATCACTTGTAGCGTAGCAGATCTTCCCCTTGCAACGGATATTCCTCTGTTGTTTTTTTTTTAATGTGGATTTTTTAAAACCTCTCTTTTCATGAGAGGAAATACATTTCAGTTTTCAAAAGAACAGGTAGTAGTCAGGCACATGCAACCGTTTGTTTTGTAACATCTCTTAAAGACCAGGCTCCTTCATGCCAGAGAACAGACTGTGAACTTCCTTGTTCTCATTCTAGATACTGAGCTTTTTTTGGCTCGAGTTTATGCTGGGGCTATGGATGGCCAATATTATACCATTTATGATGCCAGCAAGAGATGTCATTTATTTGTATGACGTTTTGTGTTATTTGGCTTGATAATTTATTAGTCAACTTACTGCAGGCTTCAGTATTACCTAAGTCCCATAAATTTTAATTGAGTGCCATTTCCTGTACACTTTCTCATGCATGTTTACAAAAGGAAGTTCCATCTTTTCATAAGTGCAGAAACATCCCTTGACCAGTTAAATAGGACATAAAGCTACAGGTAAGCAGACTGCAGACTCAGAAATTACAGTTTCCTACTGTTTTCACCCTTATGTCCTTCCTTACTTTGGCTCTTCTCTTTTGCTTACTAGAAGATGAAAATGATCATATGGTAGATTAGGCAAACAAAAAAACGTATTACTTTACACCATGACTGTGACACTGAATTCAGTGGCAGTGGAATAAAACAGCAAAATGGAGGCACAGAAACCTTCAGTGATTTGCATGATGAAAACTGTGTAAAATCAGTATAAAATAGATTTGATAAAGGATTTGTTAATGGCTACATGTTCTACCACATGTTTTTCTTTGAAAAAAGCAGGAATTACCAAGGATGCCTTGGATTCTAAATGGAGCAAAACCTGACTGTGTTGTCACTTGAATATGTTTAGGTTTTCAAAGGTACCTGGGGTAGCAGTGAGATCAAGAGCCTGTCAGGTGAGCAGAGAGATTTTGTTTCACAAATGGAAATAAAGTATGTGCAAAAGAGGCAGTGTGAGGTGATTAGACAAGGCCAGATAAAAGTAACTGAGTCAGTGTGCCCACTATCCCTACTGTAAATTAACATCTAAAACAGGAAAAATCTTCATATTTTACATATCTGACAGACTTGTGAGTCTGTCCTGCATCCAGCTAGCCAGGCAGCTTTACAGCTTCCTCCACTCCTGTTGTCACAGCTACACGGCTGTCCATTGTGCTGCTGCCAAATAAAACAAATCTAATTTATGCTCTTTGTGGTTAATGGAAATACCTTCTCTTGTTAGGGTTTCAGAAGGTCAGCTGTGCAGTGAGAGCAAGCAGTCCTCTTGACCCTGCCACCTCTGGTATGACCTTGGCTGCTTTTCCGCTGCCATTGTTATTCCTGATTTCTCAAAGGAGCAATAGGCAACTTGTAAAACTTCCTGTTGGCTTCGAGATTCCTGGGATGAGAAAAGGTGAAGGGCTGCAGAGGACTGCCAAGGAATTCCAGGTATCTCACTGGCAGCATAAAACTCTATTGATGGGCAATACACCTGTGGCTTACATAATGTATCAGGCCTTTTCCAGCTAACCATCCTCACGCCTGCTCACTTCAGGTCTGGAGGATGATCACTTTACAGTAACACGACATTCATTGACTCATTTTCATGCTACACTCAGGGAATTCCTCAATAAAACCATTTCATGGGCAGTGTTTGAATCTGCTATGAGTCCTTTGGTCTGGAAGTACACACATTGCTTAAAACTGACAAAAGTAATATTGGAAGAAAAAAGTGAATAGGTAAAATTATTAGTTGTCATATTCCATTAGGCACAGTAGACTCATGTTTACAGTGATTCTCACCACTCATGTCTCTTAACCTGGCACAGTGCATGGGATCAAATGAAATTATGTGCTCAGTTTACAGGAGATTGGTGAAAGTACTTCTACATGCTTCTGAGTTCTTTCAGCCAGAAAATAAATAAGATTTTACCTACTGAAGAACAAATATTTGATACCTTCTCTGATGTGTGGCAGCAAACTAAAGATTGATTGTTTTCAATGCATTTTTGAAAAAAATATCTGTGATTTGGGGAAAAAACCCCAGCAGTCCAAAATGATCAAGTATGGATATTTTGTAAGATTTTGAAGATGTCCTAATCTCTCCTAATCTCTCCTAATCTCTCCTAATCTCTCCTAATCTCTCCTAATCTTAGTGGTTACTTAATATTTATAGAGCTGTGAGTGAGCTGATCTTATTCTGGAAATAGTCCTGCTTAGAGCAGAAGGTTGGACTAAATGTTCTTCAGACCTCCCTGCCAACAAATATTTCTATGACTGTGATATTTTTGCTCTCCCAGAGCAGCTCAGAACCATGCCTCACCATCACACACTGGTTTTGCCAGCTTTCCTGGCTGTGAAGAGGAAATCAAACATTTATTCCCCTACCCAACAGGGACATGGCAAGGAGGAGTATATTTACACAGTGGTATGAAAATGTAAACTAGGTGTCACAGGACTATTGCTGAGTAACAGCCTTTGCATTTTGGAGGGGCTGTGTATAAGGAAAAGCATTTGTCCCTTCCTTGCCCTGTACAGGGCCTGAGATAAATAAGGTTGAACTATTTATTTGTTTGGGCAAAAAGTGGCTTGCAACCTGAGAAGTTGCTTGGGCACTTGTTTCCTGCTGTCGTAAGGCCAACCAGAAGATTATGTGAAATAAAGTGGAAGGGAGCCTATTGTGCCAGCTGAAATACAGGTCTGGGAGTGAAAAGAGATCTAATTTTGAAGTAAGGTCTTCCACACACCCATTGTGGGTTGTGGGGAGCTCCTTCAGGCTGTCTTTCCACATGTGTTAGGAGCAGACTGTGGAACACAAGGAATGTTGAAATAACACTGATAGTGCCATACGTATGCAAATATTACCCAAGACTACTTACAGCAAACAGAATTCAAGTGTTTCTATTCCCACAGGGCCTCCATTAGGAGGGGGTGCCCTGGTGAATTCAGGGGGACCATAAAAGTCAGAGCCATGCTGCTCAGCTGCATTACCTTGCCACACTTGGCTAGCAATCTGACCCACGTGGCTTTTAAGGGTGGGCACAGACTAGAACTACACTGGAAGCCCAAGAGCAGGAATATGGTGCTGCAAAGTGTATTTCCAAGTTTTCTATTTTGAAACCTTGGACCTTGTTTAAAGAGCTCTGAGGACCTCAGAATCTGGCTTCCCCCATAATTTTTCAAAATAACTAACTAGGTCTTTGTACTAACATACACTGTTGTCCCATTTGTGTTATCATTTGCAGATGAATGTTTCCCCATGTTCACAAACCCAGATGAAGGATATGAGACTTGGCTCTGCAGGAGACTTCTAGACAAGACAGTAGGATGAGCCAGGTGTTTTTCTGAAAGCAATTCTCAATGTCTCCAACAAGGAAATGAAATGAACATTCAGTGGAGGAAAGTTTAGAACTAGGTATGAGGAAACATTGTTCTAATAAATTCCAACCTTTAAACCCTTCTCAACTCTACCGTTTCCATTGATGGTTGTTTATTGCTTTTTAGACAAAAGGGCAAGCTCATGCCATAAAAAGGTTCCTGGAGCATTCTCAGCTATAAGCAAATTTCTCAGTCTACTTCTGTTCCAGTTGTCTTGTAAATTAAGATCAGCCACAAGGATGATTACTGCTCTGCACTAAGATTTTCTGAGGAAGTGTCTACATTTCTACCTGGATTGTTTTTTGCTAGAAGGGAAGAACATCATCTACACTTACAGAATGGCTATAGCAATCTTTTCTTTCATTTCACTCCCCTTACTCTCATTTATTTATATTGCAGCAGCACCCACAGGCCTTAACAGGGGGAGAAATCTCCATGGCACCAGACAGCGTACAAACACAAAGTAAGATACTGAAAAGCTTGCAATCAAATAAAGCAATATGATGGTGCCTTTTCTTTAGCTATAAGAGAAGACACTAAGGACCCAATTAGATTAAGATCATGCTTAGTCCAAATCTATGAGATTAAATTTGCAGTCTCTTCCTGACACTCTATCTCTTAGAGAGCACTTGCATTAAATAAAACATATTATGGATTATAAGACAATACCAACTATGCTAATTCAAGTGAAAAAAAAATCAATATGACAGCTAAACAAAACATTGTGTTTGTCTCTGCCCTTTGATAAATCCAGTTATTTGCTTAATCTTTTCTGGGTGTGAAGGATTTTTGTTCATGACAAGTTTTCCTCATGTAGATATTCTTTCAGAAAAATTAAAGTGAACTGGAATCAGCTGAAATGAGGTAGGCCTGTTCTTGGCTGTGATGATGCAGAAATCATTATGAATATTTTCAGAGTTATATGACTACTATTTCGGTTACATGTGCATCTGACCTGGTATCAACATCATGAAAGAAATCCTAATGATGCATTTTGAACATCTGTCATGACCAAAACAGGTTAATGGGATGCAGGATTAGCTGCTCAGATGTCTGTGAGGAAGGCCACACTCTATACTGTAATTCACAATAAACTTGCCTTTAAAGAAATTAGGGATGCATGTTTTTTTGCACACTTAGCCTATTAAGCATGGCACTGTATAAATAAATATTTTTGGATATGGAGGAAAAGAAATTAGCTATTTTATGCCAGAGGTCCCAATAACAGGGAAAAACCCCTTCTGTGTAGGCCAAGTGAAAGATGTGCCGTAAGGGCATTTTTATTATATGCATCCAGTAAAACTAAAATATACAGAAAGTTAAGTGTTAGCAAAACATAAAATGCCCTGAAAAATCAGTTAAATATATTCCCAGTTACCAGTAAGGACTTTATAATTCGTGTTCATAAACATTCAAGCTATTTTTAGGAAAATTAGGAAGAAAAAATTTAAGGGAGATCTAAAAAAGTATTCTGAACTTGATATGTGGCAGTTAATAAGACAAGAAAACTGTGTTATGGCAAAAAATCAGGAGAACCAAGAATGAACAAAACCAGCTTTTCCCTACTCCTTTGCAAATGAAACTTGAGGCTTTCAGTTTTCTGTTAAATTGCCAGAACTGGGAATAAGGGAATAACAGTATAAAATGTCTTTGCTTCATTTGTTGTTGAGTTTAATTAAGCTTTAGCTTTTAATTTATTGCTTACATATTTAGAGACCCAGCCTGTGTACAACCCGTCATTTTCTTCAGAGGTGATGGAAAGCCAGCAGAGACACATCCTATGTGCCCCTGACTTTCCTCTGTTCCTATCTGAAGACTCAACAGCTGCCTGTCTGTGTCAGATCTTCAGCCACTTGTGCCACCCAAACTGCCACATGTGTGTGATAGTGGCAGCAGCAGAATGCCCACAGCTGTTACAGTAAGGAGAAGAAATACTTTGACAGCAACAATGTAGGAATATTGCCTAATGTTCCCACCTCTGTCAACAATGACACAACCTGTGTGAACAATTGCAAACCTATGAGCAGGGGACATTCTTATTTTGGGGCTGCAATTGGTCCTCATTGGGGACCTTCAAAATCTTCAGACAATTTGTCTTTGTTCCTGTGTAACACAGATATGGTCACCTGCTCTGTCTGGATCCACACAAGGCTTTGGGACCCAATAGGATTCATCCCAGAGTACTAAAACAGCTGGCTGATGTCATCATGGAACCTCCATCCATTATTTTGCAACTGTCTTGGGAGTCTGGAGAGTCCTCAGCTGAGTGGAAGCTGGCAATTGTTGTTTCAATTTTCAAGAAGGGTAAGGAGGAAGACCCTGGTAATTATAGGCCTGTCAGTCTCATGTCAGTGCCTGGTAAAATTATGGAGAAGGCTATTCTGGGAGTTATCAAAAAACACTTGAGAGACAATGCAGTCGTTGGTCATAGACAGGACAGACTCATGAGGGGAAAGGCCTGCTTAACCAACTTAATTTCCTTTTATGATAAGGTCACCCATCTAGGTGACCAAGGAAAGGCAGTCAATATAAATTTTTTTTATTTCAGAAGCTTTGGATACTGTCTTTTACAGTATCCTCTTGGACAAAATGTCCAGTACACAACTTAACATTTCCATAATACATTGGACGAGCAATTGGATAATGGGTTCTGCTGAAAGAGTTTTAATAAACAGAGTTACATCGTACTGGTGGCCAGTCACCAGTGGGGTTTCCCAGGGCTCGATTTTAGGGCCAGTGCTCTTTAATGTTTTTATAAATGATCTGGATGTAAGAATCAAATATACATTAAGTAAGTTTGCTGATGACACTAAACTGGGAGAGATGTGGGCTCCCTTAAGAGCAGAGAGGCCTTACAGAGGGATCTGGATAAAAGGCTGAGTAATCACCAAACATGAAATTTAATAAGTGCTGATTCTCCATCTGAAATGGGGTAGTCCTAGTTATACGTACATACTGGGGGATGAGAGGCTGGAGAGCCACCCTGCAGAAAGAGATCTGGGGCTTTGGGCTGGTGGCAAGTTGGGTACGAGTCGCGCTGTGTCCTGGCAGCCGAAAGGTCCAGCCATGCCCTGGGGTGCATTGAGCACGGCACAGCTAGCCAGGCGAGGGGGTGACTGTCCCACTCTACACAGCACTGCTGCGGCCCCACCTCGAGCACTGTGTGCAGTTCTGGGCGCCTCAGTGTCAGGAGGGCATCAAACCATTCGAGTGTGCCCAGAGGAGGGTGACCAAGGTGGCGAAAGGCCTCGAGGGCAAGACTGAGGCAGAGCGGCTGAGGTCACTTGGCTCGTTCAGCTTGGAGGAGAGAAGGTGAGGGGTGCCCTCGTCACAGCCTGCACCTTCCTCGGAGTGGCTGTTGTAGTTTAGCCGGCAACTCAGCCCTATACAGCTGCTCATTTGCACTGGCAGGATGGAGGAGAGAATCAGAAGGGTAAAAGTGAGAAAGCTTTTGGGTTGAGATAAGAACAGTTTAATAATTAAAATAAAACAATAATAACAACAACAACAATAATAATGCAATGAAAAGGAAAATAATGAGAGACAGGCAAAACCCAGTGGGGTTGAGGGGGAATGAAAAACCAGAACAAACCGCACGTGACGCAACTGCTTACCGCGCACCGACCCGACGCCATCTGTCCTGAGCCGCAACCGCCCCCCGCACACCAACTGCCCCCGTTAATGTGCTGGCCATGGTGTCACATGGCATGGAAGGAACATCCCATTGGCCAGTCAGGGTCAGCTGCCCTGGCCATGGCCCCGCCCCTCCCAGCCTCCTGCCCACGCGGCAGAGCATGGGAGGCTGGAAAGGTCCCTGACCACCACAGGCACTGCTTAGCGACACTGAGTCGCTACTTAACAGCAACTAAAGAATCAATGTGCCATGGGCTCTTTACCAGCGACAGTGAAGAGAATTAACTCTATCCCAGCCAAAACCAGCACAGTAGCAGAGAAGGGGAAGGTGCTGGTCTCCTCTCTCTGGGGACCAGCAACAGGACGTGAAGGAGGTGGAGTGAAGCTGCATCAGGGGAAGTTCAGGTTGGACATTAGGGAAAGGTTCTTCACTGAGAGGGTGGTTGGTCCCTGGAGCAGGGTCCCCAGGGAGGTGGCCAGGGCACCAAGCTGTCAGAGTTCAAGGAGTGTCTGCATGACACACTTAGTCATATGGATTAGATTTAGGTAGTCTTGCGAGAAGCAGAGAGTTGGACTTAATGATCGTCATGGGTCTTTTCCAACTCAAGATATTCTGAGAGTCTATGATTCTTTTTGTTTGGGAGGTTTGCAGCCCAGTGCTGCCTGAAAGAGGTACTCATGGGGCAGTGATGGGCACAAGGCAGATCAGAGGAGGAAATCCTTCCTTGACACCAAGACAACAGACCCCCTGCAGTTTCACTCTGAAAGATAGAGGGATGGCTGTCTTGGCCTCTGCCCTGTCCTGTCCTCTTCTCCTAAGCCTAGTGCCACCTGAGAGCAGGCTGCTTGCAGATGCTCCTGTGAGCACTTCAGCCAGCAAGAGGCAGGTGAGGCAGGTTGAGGGAGAAGCAGCCTATTGCAAAGAAGAGGTCAGAGAAGGACTGATATGGTGGCAGTATCCTGATGGCCACACTGGGGAAAGGAGGTACTGTGGTATCTCTGTCTTCCCCTAGGCATTAGCAGCAATATCTGGTGGCCTTGGGAATATCTGCCCCTGTGTTACCTTGGCCCCCACATGGTGCTCAGGGCAGATAACTCTCCCGTTGCCTCCTTGCAGATCTGCTGGTGCCCCTTGAGCTTCCTCCAGCCTTCCAAAGCGTTTGCAGCTGCTGTCACTGCTGTCCATATTGGAGAAATATAAGGGACAAAGGCAAACATGGCTAGGAATGTGAAGAGGTGAGGGTGTAACATGCGTGGGAATGGGCTACAGATTACACTGCTGAAGCAGGGGAACATGGGGCCCAAATATTTTGTTTGCTTCTTGGCCAAAGAAAGCTCTTGGTTGTGATGAGTGTCTAGATATGTGCTATGAGGCTGAAGGGGGAAACTAGCTCCCAAAACGCCCTGATAGACTTGTGCATGTCCTACTTCTAGCATTCCCTCAACATCCCATTTCCAAATGTTCTACCTCCATACCCACAGGGAGCATGTTGGACTATAACTCACAGAGTTGTCCAGATATCTCTGCCTTTGGACGGTAAGGTTATGTTTGGAGAAGAGTAGGGTAACTTTAGGTTTCTCTGTGTGGCTATCTAACAGCTGGTTTAGATCTTGTTTCCATGATGCTCCTCACTAGGATTTTTGGAGTGCCATGACTCAACAAATACTGATTTTTTTTTCTTGTGTAAACAAACAAATAAAGCAATATCAGGTTTCACCAGGGAGTGAACTTTCTGCTGAAGTCAGTAACACCTCTGAATCTGTTTTGATTTTGTTACTGTCTTCACTTCCTAGATAGCTCTTTAAAAAGGTGTACAAGCAAAGGCAAGATATTGTTGTCAGTCAGATTGCACTGGTGTCAGAAACAATGCTCTCAGATTTTTTTTCGTAATTTTATTCTTCCATTCAAGGTTTTCTTTTTTAAAAAAAATTATTTGAACAATCAGGAGGTTGTTAACAACCTACATGTCTTGGTATAATGTCAAAGTGCCTGGCTGATTAATTGTTGTGGAAGAGTCAGCTCAAAGCTAATCAGTAGGTAACAAGGTATTTCATTAATTTGTAGGAAAATGTCACAGTAAGCTTTAATTAAACAGGAGGTCAATGAATACCTGCTAATTCCCCCACTCCAATTTTTTTCAGTTTTCACCTGGAAACCTAATGTTCAGCTGACATAGGCAATCTAGGTCTAAAATACATACTGTGAATTGTGATGTGAGTCAGAAAATTATAGAAACTTCATGGATAGGGGGTATATTCATCAGGTATATATGTATATATGGTGTGAATATACAAGCAACTGAACAATTATGCATAAGGTAGCATTAGATACTTCGTGTGTTGGGCATCCTGACCTAAGATCAATATGGAAACTAGAAGCCAAATCAAAACCAGAACACAAGTACCCCTGGTTTAGGTACAGAGTTCTTGATGTACAGTCTAAGGTCCCAGATTCAACACCTGGTATTTACGGCAAGAATTAGTTGCCTCAGGACAGCAATACAAAAATCTTTGCATTGAGTAGGTAGCTGCCCAGAGCTGGCCAGCAGGAAAGGCTGAGGATGGGGCTGTGCTGGATCACATTACCTTTCCGGTGTTAAACACCAGCCTCTGGTATCTGAAGTGGCTATACAGTGCAAGATCTTACTCCCTGTGAGATGCAGACCAGAGCATTATCCTCTGAGGAAACACAGCTCTTCTTTGAAAGCGCTAAAGCAGGCCAGCAGCACAAACATCCATCTGTTCTATAACAGAAGGCTGCCTGGGGTATCCATCCTGTCAGTGGACCTAAAGGGTTCAAGCCTGCTCTCCTGCACCTGAGAAGGACGTTCTAGAGCAGTCTGTGAGGCTGATTTAGCCAGAGTATTTTCTATACACCTGTTGGTACATGTGCTGCTGAGAAAACGGCTCAAGAGGCCTGGAAAGGACTATTCACAAGGAACCCAGGGATCCTCTGTGGGGACGTGCTGAATCCTACAGGTGCTTAAACTAACTCAGAAAATATTTTGGTTTTAAGCAGAGGGTACAAGTAGGTGCTGGTTCTGGTTTTTTAGGTACCTCTTATGCAATACAGCTACTGACTTCTGCATGTAAAGTGTGCATGTAAAAAGCAGCATACAGGGCTCCCCCTTCTCAGATGAACACCTCAGATGTCTGAATTACCCTTCTTTTGGCTTTTTCTTTCTGTGACCTAAAATCAGTAGATCTTACTTTACTGAGTATATTGCCCTCTGGAGACTCCATTCTCAGACACTTAATTGCCCGTGTAATTGGCTCCATGAACCCAGTGTACTAGTCTGGAGTCCACCTGGGGAGTAGGGGAAACCATTCAGAACTGCTTGTGAAAGAAAATTTAAAATATTCATTTAGTTTTGGCTGCAGCTGCCAAATTTGAGACAAATTCACTAATAATTCTGCTGTACCCCAAACTGCACATTTTCATAACAAAAATGTCCTTTTGACCATGTTCTACTGTTTGTTTTTCCCTGGAAAACCCATGGAACTGAATAAGATTGGTTCTGAAGTATGGTGCTTACAGCCTAAAGCAGAACAAAACACCTACTGCAACTTATCCTTTAGAGGTTTTTGGAAGGGAGGGGAGATCAAATGGGAGGAAGGTGGTGAAGATCCTGTCAATCATTTGACATCTGATAGAAATATAGGTTAAATGTTAAGAATCAAGGGGCAAGGTTGTAACATTTATTTTACATGCTGACTTATGTCTTTTTGGTTAAAAAAGAGACATAACATAAATTGAAGAGATGTTTCTAGTTGTAATAGTGTATAGAAAACTGGACTAGTATCACCACTGTAGAGTGTATCTTCCCAATACACAACAATAGCTTCCAGCACAGGGATGCAAAAGAGGATAGCTTAGAAAGAGAAAAAAATATACACAAGTATCGTGAGATCTGAAGTACAAAAATCTTTTTAAGAGTCTCATGAGGGCAAAGATCAGGAGAATTTACTTAAGGTTATCCTGTGTGCAGTAAAGTGTCTCACTGTTACAGTTCACAATGTTGCATTATTTCTAAGAGCTGAAATTACAGAATCTGTGAGGAAAGCTGGAATAACTTGTAAGAGTTCCAGTGGAGCAAAGGACAGCTGTCAGGAGGGGAGCATCTACCACAGCAGAGGCCACTTGCATGCTAAGAATGGCAGCAATAGGAACTGGTAATCCTTGCAAAGCATTCCAGGCTAAAATAAAAATTCAGGAAGATTACAACTATGGCTCTTAAATCTAGGTGATCAAACAAAATGCCACCAATTTTTGCTATATTCGAGGCTTTAAAAAAGGGGAAAATGATACTTTCTGATACAAAACTGATATCTCCTGATATATAAATTATATATATCATATAGATATCTATATACAAGATATAAATATGGTAAGATGATAACTTTGACATAAAACCAAACTTACTTTTCCATACTCAGGTTTATTTGAAATTCAAAATGTGTCTGCTGAAATAGCAGTCATCCCTGAAGAAATCAGGTTTGAGTTTTGCCAGGAAGCTTGTATTCATTAGCGACATTACAGTGGAAGATTCAGCTCCATGTCTCTGCCTATTGGCATGTTTCAGTAAGTAAACTTTGATAGTAAAAACTAGTCCAGGTGCTAGGAAAATTTATTAAATGAATGAACACAAAATTACTCCATTTTAATGGTTGTGGTCATTTCCCCAGACTGCTCTACTGTAGCAATTCTTGTACATATGAATCATCTTGCTAGATGGGCACAAACTTAATTTAAAAATGCATTTTTAAAAGATGCAAGAGCATCCAGCTATTCAGAAAGCACTGTGAAGCAATGATAAAAACAACAGTGTCTGCCTACTACGAGATTCCTTACTACCACCTTCAGCTACTTTTAATATGAAAGTGCCAGTAATCTAAGCGGACACTCAAAGAGAGAAATCAACACTATAGAATTAAGTATGGTTCATGGACTATTCCCAGGCAAAGATTTTTAATCCCTTTCTACATATAGGACTTAGGAAAAGATAACTCTATGTGATCACGCTGTAACAAAAAAATAGGACTGACTCCACTGGAAAAATGGAGTAAGTTAAGGGAGAGTAAATATTTGCCCCTTGTATTTACTAGTCTTGAATCAGTTTCTCATATCAACTCTTAGCAATGGAGGAATAGGCAAATGCAAGTCTGCAAATACAACATATACACAGAGGCTTAGTTATAACTCACAGCATAAGTATTTTTTGTTTGTTTGCAATAGGTCTATAGTATCACTTTCCTGACAAAACCAGCAAGGACTTTGTAGGAGTGTTGATAAAGATAGAAATGAAGAAAATGTGGTTATTCCGCATGCAAGGAGTAGGTTTCCAGAGGCTGAATATGCTGATGATAACTGAGAAACAATCTGACTACTTTTTTCTTTTTTCCAGATTAATTACTTTGAAAATTAGTGCTTTTTAAATGACACAGGGACCTTTACCTTTACCTCACTGGTACAGTTGTAAAAAACAGTTGTTGAGACCCAACGCATGTAGAGGTTGGGCATGTCCACCAGAGGATCTTCCTCTGGTGCACGAGCTGCAGGGCACCAGATGCACAGAGGTGTATCAGCTGGCACACTTCTTCTGCAAGAAAATATACACCAGGTCCAAGGAGCAGTCAGGGGAAATTTGCCCAGAAGCTGTCTCTCTTGCCACCCTTGTAGAAAAGATGACAGAAATCCTTATCATCAAATAGTAACTCTTTCTGGGAAATTCCCTCTTTCATTACTATTTATACCCTTCCCTTGCTCTGGATAACACCAGTCTGGCTTTGCAGCATTATCTCATAGATTCTCCCAATGGAAAATCCATTATTAACCCCCAAGTTATTAAGCCATTTCTTCTCCAGCAATGGAACAATCCCTTCTATTATATTGCTAAAACCCCTGAAATCCTGTAACTACATTGTTAACTTTGAGGTACAGCAGCTGAATTTTACTGCTGCAACAGAAGTTTCAGGATAACAATTCCCAAGTCTTCCGAGAGGGATGCCTGTCTGGTGAAGTCACTTGAGAGCACCGCCAGAACAAAAAGTGAGAGCAGCTTGTGCAAATACGTCCTCACTTGTGAAATATCACCTCTGCCCTTCAGACCCCAGTTCTGCTGCAGGTCACAGAGCTTCAGTGCCTGGCTGGAAGCACATCAGGAATCCCACCAGCTACAAAAACTTGCTTTAGTGTAAAAGTGAGGGCAACCTGCACATAGAAGAGTCAGAGATCTTTAGCTAGTGTAAAGCATTCAACGACTCCATACTGAATTGCCTTCACTCAAAATCTGGCACATGGTCTTTTTAACTTTCAAGAAAGAAAAATAGGGAACAAGGGCCAATGAAACTCAAAAAAAATTGTAGAGACATTGAATAATAATAATAATTGGGAAGGGACAAGTTGTAAAAGAGGAAAACTAAATTCTATTTTGTCAGTGGTGACTCCCTTCCCGTCCCTGCCATCTACTCCCCACACACAGGCTGAACACCCTTGTCTCTTCTTTCCCCAGGAGGGGGACAGATTTTGCAACATTCCCTGCTGTGATGAACCCTTATTGACACAGACAGTCCCACTAATGCCTCACAGATACACAGAAACTTTACACAATCAAGGAAACAGAAGAGGCAAATCAGCTGAGCTAACAAATGTTTGGGACCACTGCATTTGTTTGCTCTGAGTGTATGCGTACTGCATTTGCCGACTCCCCATGTTCCCCTTGTTTCTGAAAGATTTTCTGAACAGAGGTTTAATGGCTCTCTGAACTCTGTATCTCCACAGGTGACTCCAAGTCTCCATAGGTAAACAGCCATCTGACACAACAGACGTGATGAGAGTCACCAGACAATCTGTAGAATATATGTTTTGGGGGATTTTGACCCAGAGACCTGACAAAACTCATCATGTCTTTCTGACAAACAAAAAAGTGCCCCTTTTTTCTTCTGATCCACACAGTCACGTAATGTAATGCAACCAAAGTTGTACAGTGACCACAAGACCAGATTAACACTGTCACTTTGGTAAGGAATTTAAGGAAGACTTGCTAGTAAAAAACAACAAGCCCAAACGAAACAAAATCATCAAATCACCTCATGATTTTGTATTAGTTGGTAACTACTATTCATAAACAAGGAAACAAGCAAATTAATTGAACAGCCTACTAACCTGCTAAACTACTAGAAATTTGAAGAAATACATTTGTAGCTGCAGATAATAACATTATTCACAAACACTTATTCTTTTAAAATTGAGTTAATTCTTTAACTAAGCATTAACTTTGTCATATAATAGTGTATATATTTGCTCCAGTTCCTGGACAATGCATTTTCCCAAGGGTGCCCTGTTTAAGAAGGGGTTGTGTAATAAATAGCTATGACTTTCCCAAATTTTTCTCAAAAATTTTAGTAGTTAAGTTTACTCAAAGTTTACTGTCAAAAAGGTAATGCAAGGAAAAATCTTGTAGCCTAAGCCATTGGGTTTCCTAATAATTTAGTGAAGTGAAAGATTTTTTTTCTATGAAGGAAGTTGGAAACTCTCACATGCTCTTCCCAGATGTATAATAACTCTCTCTTGCCAGAAGGCCCTGGCAGTTCAGTTCATGAGAACCTACAGTAGATTTCCAGAGGTTTAAAGATTCAGTTTTCCCCAATAAACTCAACAAAGTCTTTCCCAAATTCTCTGAATTCTACAAATAAATAAAACTAATGTGCTAATCTCATCATCCCCAATCCCCCAAAGATTTTTGATATTTCCTGTATTTTACTGGACTGGAAATGTTGTCACAGCAGTTTCCATCAGAGTTTTCAACCACATCTATGCCCAGCTACAACGACAAAATATATGATTAGCAAAGAGATATTTTCTTCATCTTGGAAATTATTCATGCTGATACCTGTATTCCTCAAAATTCAAAATAGATTTGGTTCAGACTCACATAAAAGACTGGAATGAAATTTTGGAAAGCTCTTAGACAAAGCTGACCTCTATTTTGTCTCTTTGCACCTGAATACAAATAATAAAGGCCGGGGAAAGACTGATGTACTCAGCTCAGTGACAGATGTGGCCTGCAGCTGGGACCACAGCACAAAGTGCAGGGGGACGTCCTCTCCTCCAGTCAGGGTGCTTCTCAGCATGGGAACTTGGCTCCTCAGGACACCATGGAGAGGACAATTTCTTCCTGAAATGCAGTGGCTTGGGAGTGTGAAGACATTTTTTTCAAAATCAGGATTCCGCTTCTTCTTGTTTCATGGATTTATCATTATCTGTCTAATATGGTTATGTCTTTAGCTCTGTAGCTGGAGATGCACTTGATGATACCCACAAAGTAGGTGGCTGGGATAGGAATTCTTTCCAGGGATTAAAAGCAACAACATGAAAATCCTTTATCCCAAAGTAAGCCATCCTAGCATTGACTTCTATCCTCTTCAAGTCAGAAATTTCCACGATATTTTTTAAAATAGTATTAAACTATTTTTATTACATCTGCAAATAACTATGTTTTTAAAGCTGCAGGATTCAATCTTTGTTTTCTTTGTTAGTGGTACAGAAGGTTTGTTTTTAATTTCTTTTCTGCATGTAGTACCTTATAGACATGAATCACATCTCTCACCACTTGCCATGTAATTGGAAGGGGATATGATACATCCTCATCCATCTTTGTCACAGGATGCTACCATAACTTGCATTACATAAATGCAAAAAAAAGCCATGACAGGGTCCAACACTGACAAGAACCAGTCTTTCTACATCAAAGACTTGATTCATAACTTTCAGATCCAAATAATTCCTTTTATTTTGCTCTAGTACATCCACTATAAAGAGGTAAAAGCAGTCCTTTAGGCTGACTGTAAATATCAGAAGCAACAGAAGAAACAGTTTTTCAGCCTACTGTGGTGGTCACAAAAGGATGTGAATTATTCCATAGAAATTAAAAGAAAATATAGTAGCTGTCATCTCCAAAAAGCCTAAGCCTTAAGAGATTAGTCTTGCTGTCTTATACACACAGTGTGCTTCTGTATGGGGAACCAGTGATAGATGCATAGGTTGCATCTGTACAGTGATACCTGTATCCAGCCTGGGTAATCATGGAGGCTTCCTTGAAAAGCTTCACTTAATTCAGGCTACATGTAGATCTCAGTTGCCCTCACAGCAAGAGATGTTGATTCTCTTTGTGGGTGAAGCCGTGGTCACTTCATTGTGCTGCAATGTTACTGAAAGGATAAATGGTACACACACAAGTGATAAAATACTGCTGCAGTTCTTCTAGGAGAATATGTCATCCCATACCTTCTCATTTTGACCACCCAAATCAGGCAGTTGTAGGGTCACAGCCAGCCTCATGCTTTTCTCCTTCTCTGACATTTTAAACCATCAACACTTTTCTCACTATGGTGCCTCCTCAAGGAGAAAGAGAGGTAACAAGTGCTCCTCCCTGACCGCTGTGCAACATCCCTCCTGGGGGTATGGGCGATATGTTTCAGCTCCCATAGACCAAGACCAGAGCTAAGCTGGTTCTTCCCCACTGCAAAATGAAGGCCCTAAGGCTTTTATCTGTTACAAAATGTTAAAGACAGCGGGACTATTTTTTTTTGTTTAATTGAGTCCTTTTAGGGTTTTAGAGCAAAAGTACTGACATGGGAGCGGTTTCCCAGCTCATGATCTCTGGTAGTCAGAGCTCCTGACCTGGCCTGGAGCAGACAGGTGCTCTCAGCAGCCACAGGGCTGCATATGCTGATTTATTGGGTCCTGGCCTCTAGGTCTGGGGTTTAGCTTTAGACAAAAAAGGCCTAAATGTTCAGGACTGCAACATATATTTGAATCTAAGGTTTTTATTTACTGTAGCTAAAGATATTCACAGTAATTTTTTTCATGCAGACTTCATATTGAAATCAGTGTTGCATTCTGAGCCTATACCAACAGAAAGATCTTTCCCATTTCCTGTACTTTTTGATTGGAATAAAACAGCTTTTGAAGCACATTTGGACATGTAACCCTAGAATACATACATGTAATACTGTATCAGAAGACTGGTCCAAGTATCAGTGTTGACAATCTCTGATTCGCTTATATTTGGCCCTGTAAAATTCTGAAGAAAAGTGAGGGTTTTTTTTGTTTGGGGTCATTTCATGTCTTTTGCTTTAAACAATGACTAACCCAAGAAACTGCTGCAACAGGAAGCAGAAAACTTCAGGGATGTGTCTCGTTATTCATTTTGATGCCTTACCATAAATAATTAACATATTTTAATGGCTTAAAAAGAATGCAAAAGCATCAGTTTTCATTCATCTATAATAAAAAAGGAGGAGGAGGAGTGAGCTGACAGGAGGATATGAGATAGTATGAATTAAAGTTAATAAGTAATGCCTACAGTGTTAGTCATCAGTTTTGCCTTGCACATCCCATATGCTGCACACTGCAATTTTTTATAACTATTTTGAAACGGACTTGTTTTGTGTGGAAAAAACCATGGATCATATTTGAGCAGATCTTCAGAAGAACTCACTTCAGATGGGAATGAAATAGAGGGAAATAAATCTGAACGTTATTTTCTCTCAGTTTCTTTTTCTATTTTTATTTAATGTGATATGATTCATAAATTTTTGAAGAGCTATGGCTCAGTAAATGTCATTTTCTTGGCTCTGGGGGAACTTCAACTTTGAGTGTTGACCAAAATAATATATAGTCTCTCTGGAACAAGGACAAGTGCTATGTATCTGAAGACCAGATTCTAGGTCTGTCAAAATAAATAACAAAATCTCAGTTGTGTTCCAAGATTAAAAAGATCAAGCTGTTGGGGAAATCTAGGTCCAAATTTTAGCAGTGCTGCTATACTAGCAGATCTTTTCTGACTTTTCTTTAGCCCTTCACTTGCTGATAGAGCTCTAAGTTCAAGCAGTAACTTCTGTAAACTATAAAGGTGTGTTACATTACAAAAAATGCTTAAAGTGACTATGGCATTTTTCACTGATGTTTTAAAGTGTCCTCCTGTCTAAGACACAAAATTCTTTTCCTCTGACCTCAGTGATGTGCTGACATTACACGAGGGCAAACCTTCTTCCATGGCTTCATTCTCTTCCCTGGGCCATGCTCAAAAGGTGAGAAGCAACTTTGATATGAACGAGGAGGGAGCTGTGAACTGTCTGCATTTTATCAAACCCTTTATGATATTTGGTGGGCTGTGCAATAAGCACTGAACAGTGGCAGCTGGAATTGAGAGGGTGGAGGCTGATGCAGTCTATTTCTAGAGTTTCATGGTGAACCACTCCACCTGCCTTTGGAGTTCAGTGAGACAACAGAGGAAGATGCAAAAAGATGCATTTGTTGCCTTTTCTGTTGCCTTCTTGTGCTAACTTGTAAACCTCACCCCCTCCCAAGAGATACACAAGTGCTGTGGCATGGGACAAGCAGATTACTTGGGCAAAAGGCAGCTGGGCAGCCTTCCCAAATAGAAATTCTTGGTTTTCAGTGGAAATATTTTTGACTCAAAGTAGTCACTTTCCAAAATAACAGAACACTGATGAAGATTTTCCCATACAACTATGGCTGCCTCACTAAGGCAAACAAATAAAAGCAGAGGAAGAGTAATAATGTTAGAGATATCAGCTATGATCCCATAAATTCAAATATGATTTTACTTTTATGATCTTTTTTGGGATTCATTCTATAAGCAATGAGAGCAAGTAGCAATGGAAAAGACCTATTTTAAGTAACCTCATCTGGCTCCTTAAGACATGAAGTTGTGCCTGCAAATGGGTGATTACTACAAAAATGTTTAAATTCATGCTTCCTGGGAACTATAGCTGATACCCTGATACCATTGAAAATGCTGGTACTTGCATTTTTTCTCTACAAAATTATTCTCAAACCAATTTTCCTGTCATACTTGTAGATGTGAATTTTAACAACTTCACCCTGAGAAGACATGGGATCTAGGGCCCTTCACTCCTTCCTACATGAATCCTTCAACTGCTAGAGTGTTCTTTTAATGAGGAGTAAAAAAGAAGGGGACTGCAAAAGCACTTCTCCTTTTGCAGGTATCATAAAACAAAAAAGAAGACAACTGCCTTCAGTAGATTTTGTAGGGAGCGTGATCTCATTGGTGCATCTCAGGTACCGCCTGGTAAAGCTGCCCAAGTTTGGGCCTGCGGGGAGCTCTGCGGATAGGAGGCCCAGTTTGGGATGTGGCTGAGATTAGGTATAATGGTATAATAGTGTAATGGTATAATGCCAGCCACCTCAGCCAGTCAAGATGCAGGACAGTTCCAGACATGCTCAGACGTGCTACAGATGCTGAGTGTGTTGGCTATAAAATCACAGGTTAGGGCTATGGTGCTTAAATTTTGCTGAAATGCCAGTTTAGAGCCGTGAAGTTTTCTGAAAGTGGTAGGGAAGGAGAAGGAAAGGAATATTTAACCCTGGTTTTTCATAGCCTTTTGTTAACCAAAGACTAGACTATCAAAATGTATTGGTTGCTTTGTATGGCTTTATAAAAATTACCAGTCAGATTGGTACATGCCTGCCAAATTCCTTATGAATAGGTGATGACATGACTTGATTTGGACAGCTTTGTGTTAAAGGAACATGATTTTTCAAAACCAATTTCCTTATGATCTACTTATAGTATTTTACATATTTTTTTCAGTCTAAAACTGCTTGTGAACACTTTAATCTTAATGTTTTCAAGCATCTATGGAGCAGTGCAGTACATATCTTTGTCTGTTTTGGATCAAGATTTTAACAGCAGTGCTTTACACTCAGCGTCTGGGACCAGAGGCCATTTCCATCCACTCTTTTGCCTTTGGCAGTAGACAAATAAGTCAGTATTTCAGAAGAATGTGATAAGCTTCAGAAGTTGCTTTTGTTCAGTCATTAATGCCACAGGAGAAAACTTTTGTCCCTGGAAGCACAGAGACAGACAGTTTTAACTGGATTAAGGAGGATGTCATTAGTATTGATTAAGTGAACATTATTTTTTGAGTTGTCTGTTTAGCTTTTGTACAAGAGGACTTTAGATAAGAATGCACTTAGAGATATTGGGCAACTGGTAAACAGAACCATCTTTTAGTCTTTTTAGCCTTTAACATCCATTTCATTATCCACTGCTGTCATAAGTAAATTAAATGATGCCTTCTACCCACTTCACCAGGAAGTTCCTGCAGTTGGTTTTATTCTTTTCGGAGACCACAGCTCAGAGTTTTGAGTGACACTAGCGGGTGATGCAGAGCAATTGCAGCCCCTTTACACAACTCTGTGATGACACCAGGTAAGCATTACCTTTATAGCCAGCATCAGTAATGCAGCCTTTTCAGTAATGACAGTCTTTCTGCCAGCCCAGCCTTCTCACACAAGGCAGAAGAATGAGAACAATAAAAGGAGCCCTAAAATTCCACCTCTTACTAGAAGGATATGTTAGTGCAAGCTATATGGAAGGCTGCCATGAGCCACCCTTGCACTGAAGACCTTTCAAGCCAGGTAAAGGCTGTGTGCAGTGTATCCTGGGGCCAAGGCATGTCAGAGGTACAACCAATACACACAACACCACAGAAACCCTGCACTTTCTTGAAGCCTATAAGGCAATGTAAGCTGACAGTATAGTCACAGTTAGGAGCGAGAAAAGCTGTGTAAAGCATGTTAGCTATGCAAAATACATACAAAACCTTTCCAAAGAAGGACATTAGTGATATAACTAAGGAGACAACTAGGGGGGAAAAAAATACAAGACCTAAATGACTGAAGATAACATCTCACCTAAAAGAGGCTTGAATCAGGTCATCAGAAGGTATTACTTGGAAGTGATCATGGAAGTGAGTGGCACAGAATAGAGTAACATCAACCAAGAGGTTGATTTCATGGTGGCTGTACAAATGCCCTAAGTATGACCATGAAAGAGGGGTGAGATGCCTTGCAGCTGCTAAGGGGTAATAGCATAAGCAATAGCTGTGAAATAGAAGTTATGTTGGGCATTCGTAGATCAGCATATTATATACATTGGCTTTATTGGACTTGTATGTGCAAGGGAGTCCTGTTATAAGGGGCATCCCCTCACCTGACTGTCAGAAGCATGTAAGACTTTTATTTCTTCCAGGACCAAAACCATGATCAACAGGCATGCTGTATGATTAAAAGAAATTAGCTGAGAAGAATGGAAGAACAGGCAAGCTGAAGCTAATGCATAACTGGCAGAGAGGTGCCATGAGAGTAGTGTGGGGGTTGCCCATCTCCTCTGTATCAGAGGTAGAAGTCCAAGGGAAGGGGAATTTATCCCAGGCTTGCAAGTAAATCATAATGTTAAGCTAAGACACAGATATATGGGCCTTTTGCTGTTTTTTGCTCTTCTTCTGCTTGATGGGAATTGTCAGGGTAAAAAAAATAATTCTGTTTAAAAAAGTTGTGAGTTATTTTAAGAAGTTGTTGGTCATGGGAACAGAGAGGAGAAGGATTTACAGGAGACTTACCTGGCCAGAGACACTCTCATGGTTAGTAATGAGGGATGGATGAAAATAAGAGGCTTTGGGGACCCCCTCAGAAGAAGAGAAAGAGCAGCTCAGTGCCCCAGCTCTGTGGCAGGCAGAGTGAGAAGTCAGCAGATCAAGTAGCTTGCTCAGTGGCATATAAGGACACTGCAAGTTTATGCTTATGAAGAGATACTAGAACAAAATTTCTAGTTGAGACCTGCTCCCAGATTGTGTATTCAAGCCTGAAGGCATTATTTACTTTAATTATATAAATTGTTTTGTAAAACAGAACATGAAAAGTGGTATACAAATGACTGACAGAACAGAGTGTGAATGACCATGTTTTTTTGATGGATTAAGAGAAAAGGAAAGTTTATGTTGGATAACACTTTGAGAAGAGCTATCCTTCAGTTTCAGACAAATAAGGAAAGATGTTACTGCATCTTATTTAGGTACTCTTTTAAAAACCAGTCTCAAGTTTACAGACTTAATACAGATTCCAGTAAAGTTAGTGGTATGATTCCTATCCTTATCCATGTGCTTAGGATAAGTTCCTAGGTCAGTGCTACAGAGTGTGGTGGAGAAATATACATTAGCATATCAAAGATTATTTTCAGACTGCATATTAATTTTTCCTAGTGAATTGTCCTGAACTTGGGAGAAGTGCTTTATCTCAGCAGAGTTTCTAAAAGTTCATTACAGAACATGGAGTTTTCTTTTAGCTGCTTTATTTTAATAAAAAATTTTTAAGGGGAGACCAGAAATGTCAAGACTATAATTCCCCAGATGCTCCTCTTCAATCATGTTATGTCATGTTCATATCAAGCTTGGAAGGTACACTGCTTACAATTTCAGGTTTGGGATTAGTGCATTCAAAGCCTTTATCTCCAGCACTTTTAAAAACAGAACCTTAAAGAGTGGAGGAGTTGATAAAAATAACCTTTTGGGCTGTCCCAAACCTCCCCCAAGAGGGGATGGTTTTAGGAAAGGTCTAGGTCCATATTCAGATGAATCATAAATTATATACAATATCTAATAGTTAGGGAGAAATGCAGAAAAATGTAACCTCTTGACCCTTCCTTCCCCAAACAGCTAAAGTTCTTAATAAAACATGAGCAATTATAACTATTGGTAACTCCTCCTAGAACCTAAGTTTCTGAAGAAAATCCTATTACAGAACTTGCTTCTTCTGCATGAAAGAGAGTATATGACAATTTGAAATCAGGACTTGAGGGAACATATTCATTAGTGTTCAAGACAATTCTTGCTAGAGATAATCACACTTAGAGGTAGGAAAGACAGCTTAATTTTGAATCTGGATGCTGGCCCAAGAAATGGAGTAGCAAGTTATTATCAGCAATAAAGTGCAAAGAAAGAATATATCCTCTTCCAACCTCTGGTTTTCATTCTGGGTTCATAAAAAAAAGCATGGTGGGAGAGGAGTTGAGGGGGTGGAATGTAAATTTTCATGTAATACTGTTTTAAATCAAGCTCAACCATGCAACAGAGATTAGACTTACAGCCAAGGCAAAACCTCAAGTTAGAATTAATATTACTTTTAATGACTGTTCTCATATGTACATAAAAATCAAAGAGAAAATTCACAGCAGGCAGCTGAGGGTACAGGTTCTGGGATGACATCCCTGATACCTTGACCATGATGCTGGTAATTGACAACCTTCCACAGGCATGCCCAGACAAATGGGGAAAGATCTCCCTTGCGCTGGTGGCAGTAGCACAGCAGCTGCAATCTGAACTGTTGACATTCTGGAGAACATTTCTCAGAGCACTTGAACTGGCAGCATGTAGGCTGCCTTTTATGAACTACAGATCTTATTAATAGGGAGAGACTTGGCTTAATGCAGGAGTGGTAGAGTTTCTTCAAACAAAACTAGCCATGCAACACATGCCAGATGCCAGACTATAAACATACATATTTGAACCAGATCATTTTATAGCTTAAAAATATGTTCTCCCCTTAACATTCTGCATTTTTTAATTCAGACATTGCAAAGGCTTCTCCCACTACATTTTTCGTCTGTACATTTACCTTACCTTGTCTCTATATAATCCTGTATTCAACATCATCATTAGTGTTACACTAGTCAAGTTGGCTGTATCTTTATTCTTAGCATCTTATGGAAGTATTTCCTTCTAATGAATCAAATTAACTACTTTTCAGATCAGCTCTGTCCCGCTTCTGTAACAAGTTACAGGTATAGCGCAGACAGTTGTTATATGATGCTTGCAAAAACCCAGATGCTTGATTTCTCAGTGAACTGACCCTTTCAAAATCACCACAAGCCAGCTCATTAACTGAACTGTTACAGTTCTTGGAAGTACTATAGTGATACATATCTTGGAGAAGTAGATTCTGTCAGCCTGCTGTCAATTCACTATTTCCCATATAGTTAAAGATATTTTAAGCATTCTTGGAAAGAAACTGTTGGGAAAAAAATATTTAATAAATGGTCATTCAACACAAATAAAGTGGAAAGCTACCAGTATGCATTTATTATTGTTTGGAATAACTTAACTTGCTAAAGGAGTTGGCAAAGAAATTGAACAATATTTATCTTTTGGGAGTAATACATAATAAAGCCATTCCACATTTTTCATTGCTTGGCACTTTTTTTTTTTTTAATTGGAAATGCTCAGATGTAAACTTCTCATAACATTTAGTCCTAACTTCATATTACTTAGGCTGAGATGCAGGTTGATACTCCAAAAGATATAGCCAAATATGAACCTGATAAATGTTGATTTAAAATATCTTTTGAAGGTGGAAATAATGATTTGTATCTTTGTTGTTGACCCAAAATGATGACTATAAAGGTCTTTGGACTCAATAGTGGGAAGAAACTATCCCATTACTTTGCATATCTTTTTCTGTAGATTCCAGTGGACAAACATTACATTTCTTTACCCATGATGTAAAGACACTGCTTTCAAATATTAAAATACCAGGTGCATAGATACCAGGAATTTCTGAATACAACAACTTTACACTAATCCTAAGAATGATCCATATTCATGTGGAAACCAGCACTTAAACCTTTCAGAAAAAATATCCTGGAGCCATTTTTAACTGATGAATAACAGCACATAGATTAGAAATCTCTTCAGAAAATAATCCAATCAAATAGGTCTAATTTGCAGGAGCAGAGATGGACACAAGCCACAGAGTGAAAGGAGGGAGTTAACTTCATGCCTCATGACTAATAATAAGCAACTCAAATCTAAATCCAAACATAGATTTTAAGTCCCCATTTTAGATATTCAAAGTAGAGATTTTTATTCAGGTACACTGATAATGTAAATAATGTTCCTGAATTATCTTACTTGATAGGCTTTGACTGGGAGATATTTATATTGTTCAGTCTGTTCTTATCTCCTTTCACTTGGCCACAGCTGGGGACCTGCAGCTGGACAGCCAGTTTGAGGGGACCAGTGTGCTGGAGGGAATGCACAGAGTAACATGTTGTATACAATACTGCACTGTCTGTGGGAAGCCCCAGTAGGTATTTTCAGTTTAGTGCATTTAGTATTTAGACAATCTCAGAAAATTGCAATTATCTTACAAAATTTATTTTTAAGAAATTTAATATATTTTAACAGAAGTAAGCTCCTCTCAACTTCAAAAACACCTTAAATAACTGGGATCATTTGGCTTGCAAAATGAAGTTCAGCACATTCATCACACTAGAAGGCACAGGACAGATTTTTAGTAACTAGTTTGTTCAAAATTGTCAACTAGCGGGATAAGCAATTAGTCATTAATTAGTTGCACAACAGGTTAATAAACCTAGCTGGGTACTAACAGATTAATAACAGGTTTGTAGTGTGCTCTGATCAAACCCCTGCAGCAAGGTGATATACCAAGTTAGTGTGCACACTCAACTCTGCTCCTCATTCTAGAAATAGCAATAAAAGAGAAAACATATCACATAGCAATAACATAGGCACCACAGCCTAAAAATACAGTGTGTATCTGTACCATGCCTGAGCACTCAGCTCACCACATTAGACTGGCTGCTTATATTCACACCTGCATGTGTTGACTAGGGCTACCAGCACCTGAGGCTGGCCATGCCAAATGTCAGTGGAGAAGGCTATTAAAGGAAATTAAGGGATTCTACAGAATAAGGGAAAGCAGCCAAAGTGTTTTAGCTCTTCCAGTGATCAAAAGCCTAGAATTATTAAAGCATAAAAAGGGTAGCAAGCTTTTGTTTTTCATAGATTTCCAAGGAAAAACAGTTTTCACTGTCTGGTTTGATGCAAAAACTATTACAAATCTGTACAAAACATACTGGTAATAATTTTTAATCTATGCAGGCTTATCTGCAGCACCTTTCAGGGGCTATTCATGTGAAATACACTGACACACCAACCGCCTTCCCTTCACAGAAGAAGGTTGTCCACTCCCAATCCCCAGCTTTCAAAGGAATGCCTTCACCCATCCACAGTTTACCACAAAGCCAGACTGGAACCATACACCTGGCATGACATAATTTATGGCAGCTTGAATCTAATTCTCATAATCCACAATTCAGGTTTCTTTAGGGGCTTTTATTTGTTTTGGAGAAGTAAAGAATGGAATAACATATCCTGACAAATCTATAAACTGCTCCAGTCTGCTGACTAGGGTAACATTTTTCCCAGTTCTTCCAAAAGGCAACAAATTAAAGTCCCAGAGATGGGATGAATTACTGTCCCTAAGCATACAGCAGCAATCTGATTTATCTAAAAATATATTGATCATCTGGCCCATTCATTGCCTTTCTCTCTGGCTGCCACTCCCAACAGAGAGAATACTTTTACTTTTTCCTCCCCAGTTGTCATGGTTTAATCCCAGCCGGCAACTCAGCCCCACACAGCCACTCACTCACTCCTCCCCGGTGGGGTGAGGGAGAGAATTGGAAGAGTAAAAGTGAGAAAACTCATGGGTTGAGACAAAGACAGTTTAATAGGTGAAGCAAAAGTCCCTCACACAAGCAAAGCAAAACAAGGAATTCATCCACTCCTTCCCATGGGCAGGCAGGTGCTCAGCCATCTCCAGGAGAGCAGGGCTCCATCACACATAGTGGTGACTTGGGAAGACAAATGCCGTCACTCTGAACATCCCCCCTACCTTCTTCTTCCCCCAGCTTTATATACTGAGCATGATGTGATATGGTATGGAATCTCCCTTTGGTCAGCTGGGGTCAGCTGTCCTGGCTGTGTCCCCTCCCAGCTCCTTGTGCACCCCCAGCTGCTCACTGGTGGGGTGGGGTGAGGGGCAGAAAAGGCTTTGACTCTTTATAAACACTGCCTAGCAGTAACTAAAATATCCCTGTGTTACCAACACTGTTTCCAGCACAAATCCAAAACATTGCCCCATACTAGCCACTGTGAAGAAAATTAGCTCTGTCCCAGCCAAAATCAGTGCATTAGTCCAGACAAAACCCTCTGAGGTTGCAGGGCTGCATGCTGATGCTCTGAATGCAGATGGAGGGACTTACAGTCAGAACATACTGACTATACTGGGAATGTAAATATGCTGCAGCACATGCACATCCTGTTTGAGAAGTGTCTATCTAGAAATGAGGTAGATATAAAGGGGAAAATGCATACATATTTGTCTGGCTCCAAAAGTTTTGTTAGTACAGGACTGAAAAAACCTTTTCCACTGCAAAATTGCTTACAAAGGAACATAGTTTTTAAAATGTCAGATAATTTCTCCTTAACTGACTCTTTCAGGGGCTAATTTCAAGTCTTTTGGAAGGAGGAAGGGAAATGGAGGTTAGGGGATGCACCAGTTTGTCACTGGCAATGAGGCCCTGGTGGGATGCATCCCAGGTGTCCTGGGCCCAGCCCAGGCTCTGTCAAACAGGGCATCCCTGTACAGCCGACCATACACAAATTGTTTTATTTCAGTGTTGAGCGACTATACGTCTGAGTACCACAAGCACTGCTCCACTTCAGCCCATGACTTTTTCCATATAGTGAGAGCCCTGTGATGGGCAATTCCCATGCTTATGACTCTGCTCTGGCATGTACAACTGAAGGTGCCACCAGAGTCAGCCAGTCTAGACTCCACAATTGCAGGTAACCATGTTAAGTCAAGAATGTTCACTGACAATCTACCTCACTCAACTTCTGCAGACAGCAAGCCCCAAAATATCTGACATAATTTTACAGAAAATATATGGAATGTTTCAACCCCTCCCCCAGACCTCAAAATTTGTATCAGTTCACAAAGGAAGTCCACAAAATCTGGGACCCCTGCAATAGTAGTGAAGAATTCCCAAATTAAATATGCCCTGATAAACCTGTTGTACAGACCTTATTCTATACAATAGGCAAAGAGGAAAAAAGTGGAAGCAAACCCCAGATTCAATAATCCTTGCCTTTTGGACCTGGGGAAAACTTAGGAATTAAGAACAAATCTGATAACTGTTCTAAGCAGGATAAGCAGAGAAAAGTGAGCCAGGTTGCGAGGTATCTCAGCAGCACCATTACAAACACAAACATATCCCTCCCACTACCTCCAGGTACAGCCCCAGTTTTCCTACATGTCTGAACGGGAGAATCCCCTTCCTCCCTCTCTCCAGAGAAACATGTGAAGGGAATTTCTTCCAAAATCCAGATAGACAATCTCTGCCTATAGTGCTCTTGCACAAAGCTGCAAATGAGAGATGAAAATTTATCCCCCTACAAACTATATCAGAACAGTCTTAGGTGCCATCAGCTGGAAAAGACAAACAACAAACCTCTTTATGCTGAGTCACTGATTTAACATCTTCCATTTGCAAATACTTCTGTATTTTGGGTTAGTTTACAAGCATCAGCAGAAGTTTGCAAATAAACTCCCCAGTCATACTATCTGTACATATATGATGAGACCCAAATTTAAGAGACTAATTTATATAGATTTTATTTGGGTTTTTTTTTTTTTTCTTTCAACTGATATCTAACTAAAGTACAGTTGCAAAGAACTTACTGCAGGTTAACCTAAATATGATTAATTCCTTGTTCCTGTTCTACAAGTCATTATACTTATTTATTTGTTACAAAGGACAACCTAAAATGTTCCTGAACATTTGCATTTTAGTTGTATGCTGTCTACAGTACAGCTATGGTGTTGAGATTTTTCTCCCTCTAATTGTGCATTGAAGTAGCTCTGGGGGTTATAATAGAAAAACAAGTGGCATCAAATTGGTCTATCAAAACCAATGTTCCAGATTAAAGTCAACTTTTCATGCCTCACATGTCATTTACAATTCTCTCCAAGAATGCACTGAAACTTCTATCTATTTGGATGCTTTTTCAGTTTACTCTTAAAAAAACAATAACCAAATGAAACTTCACCCAGGAAACAAAAGAAGCTGTCAATGAGTGCATATGAGCATGTGGTTAATTCTGCACTAAAGCAGCTGCTAACACAGAGTTAGAAAAGTAATTAATTTAATGCACAGTGTAAGAATCTTACATGAAGTTTAGCATGGCCCAGATTAGAAGAGAGCTTTCATAATGTGAACTTATTTTTTTTCCAAGTGAAGAATTCACACCCTCTCTAATGAAGGACCAGGTCGGAGGGCTAATAAGCAGTCAACTGTGAAGAGTGGAAGAAGCAAGGGAAAAAGAAAGAACTGGGAAAAGGAATTCATACACATCTCTCTCCCTTCAGACAAGACTATAGGAGAAAATGGTTGCATCTGATGTGTAAAACATTCTGGATATTTCTTTCTTCTGGAGGGCACAAAAAAGTCCTGGGCACAAGCAAGACCCTGAAGAGTGGCAGAACATTGGAAGCACTAAGCAGTCACATCAACCTTTGTCACCAACTGCTTCAGTTTCAGTGAAGTAAAAGTCCACTTGTTTACTGGAATGAAGAAACAAATATGGAAAACCTGCATTACATTGTATTAATGGCATATTTCTTGATTTAAATATAGCCTCCTGGAGTAATCCTGCTTTGGGAAAATCAAAACATTTCATTTTAAAACAGATTCCAGACCAGCTTCTGCAAAGGAATTAATGTGTGAGCAATACCATGGAAGAAAAAAGAAAAACAGGGCCAACTATGATTTTTATTTTAATATTTGCTTGTTTCTTTTAAAGCCTGACTCATTTTTTTTCATGATGCAAGTCTGGTCCAGCATGTTCCTGTCTCTTGATTACTTTGCAGGTACGTAGCAAGGGTGGACAGAAAATACAATTTTCTCTTGGGAAAGAACAAAAACACAGCTGGGAAAATATGTCCAGGTAGAAAAACAAAACAAAACAAAATGAAACAAAACAAAACACACACACAAAAAAACCCAAAACCACAAACCTACAACCCAAACAAAAAAACCCAAAAAACCAAAAAAACCTACAACCAAAAATGGTGGCAGGAAGATTCTGAGAGAGTAAGAAATTCATTTATTGTGGCAGGAAGATTCTGAGAGAGTAAGAAATTAATTTATTGGCCTGCTTCCACATTATTTGACTCTGTACACAGCAAATAATCCAGGGTGTTTATGGGTAACTGAGCAACAGGAGATCAGACAGGGAAACTGGCCCTTCTGTTAGTTGGCGTGAATTGATGTGTAGATATTAATGTTCTCCAGAGTCTTTCAACAGAAAACAAGCCCATTAGAAAATATGTGACCCACTCTGCTACATAGTGAACAACTTTCTTTAGGAGCCTTGAAAACTAACCTAGACGAAAATCAGTTTATTAACTGGTAATAAGCAAAATTCATGGATCCACTCCAGTGTTTAAATGCAAGACATGTTCAACTCTTGACCCCAGTCAGGGTTTCTTCCCTCACAGATTATGCTCTCTGTCTGTATGTACACACGTGAGATGTTTGAGTATATAGCATAAGCTAAATTTCATGTGATTTTTAGAAGTTCATGTGCTTGTTAGAAGATATGTATGTATGTGTATACGTATATGTACATACGTACATAAGTATGTATCTACGTGTATATAGTATGTACATACCCATGTGTACATCATGTGGGTAACAATAGTTATCTCACAGCAACATTCACTGAAACCAAAACAATCCATCACCCAAGCAAAACAATAGGAAATGTTTAGAAGGTGATGATTTGACCACCCAGAGCAGACCAGGCTGCAGAGTATCCTAATGAAACTCCAAACAAATGGCCGGATCCTTGAAAAGCAGATCATATGGAGCAAAGTATGGACATCCTAGCAGACTTGGACACACCCTGAAGATATGATTCTCCTACTGCCCATCCCACAGGTTGTGTGTGGATCTCTACGCTGCATTACACTGTTTTCTGGTCTTTCCCCACACTGTAAGCTTCAATGTCCCAACCTCCAGCCTAGAATTAAGTAACCAAGGAAACTCTTCCTCATATAATAGAGTAGGAAGTGGTTGACAGTCCCATTCTGGTCAATAGGCTTTAGTTAGACACCTTCACAGGGTGTAGATAGCTGGGTCCACATTCTCCCACTGCCTGGGTGGATCTAATGCTGATAACCTCATGACGACTTTATTTGCCCCGCTATTGTGGCAGAACTGTGGCAGAACTGGGTTCCTCCTACCTGTTCTGTCGAACTTGTTCCTTCCTCCACCTAGAAAACCAATTTGTATTGAGCCAAAATAAAAAAAGAATTACTATATCACGGTTGTAAAGGCATTCATGTAAAGAAAAAATGGTTGGATTTGAATCCATAGTAAGAGGAGAAATGAGCAGTAGCTTGCAGCCAGGTATCCCATACCCTGGAGATCTGGCTAGCTTTCCTGCAAGTAGATGGTCCCTCAGCATCAGAGGTCTTCAGCACCTAGGTCTCTGGACAGAAAGAGCATTTGGAAGAGGAATAAAATAGCATCTAAGCAGAAATCACTGAACAGCCCTGCTGTAAAGAATGGAGGTGAGGAGTTTGCAAACACCGGCCAGCTACAAAGTGTAGGAGAAGTGGAATTTGTCAGCACTCCCTGTCAGCCCCAGAGATCCTGCATGTAGTTTTGGCTGAGAGTGTGGGAGACTATCCACTGTCACTTCTAAGACTTTTTCAGAGGCAGACCTTTCCAGGATCCTGTTCTCCATGAAATAAACAAATCATCAGCAGCTGTGAAGCTCCATATTGACTCCTGAGTGTATGATGGGTGGTACAAGTTGCTGCCTGGTTGTACACAATGCTCAACCTAGTCAAATTATCTGTAACATACTGTATTATGTACTCATGAAAGGATCTAGGTAAGGCTGAGGGAAAAATCTGGATCTTTTCCAGCCCTCACATGGTTCTTGGTGCTTCCCAAAACCTGTAATATTTATACACTTTCAAAGTTTCATGGTTGCTGAATGGTATTTTCCGAATCTAGATTTTTTTCCCTGGGCACCACAGGGACAAGTGGGTGTTAAAGCCTTTTGCGTAACCTACAAATACATGTTCATCAAATGCTGTCTTGTTCAGTCTGTAAGTACTTGCATAACCTGAAATGTTCCAGGCTAGGATCCATTACAAGTACCTGGATAAACAGAGCAGTCCTCTGGCTCTAACGAACCAGCAAACAACAGCATTAGAGATTATGGAACTGCCCCGTTGGTGCCAACCACAGTGTTGGAGGTTCATGCCCAATCTTGTACTTCATTTAATGCATTGATGAATGATTGGTCACAAGGGAAAGAAGAAACATTATGCTGTCCTTCAGCTGACAAAGACTAATGTAATGTTTCAGAAATAAGTGGTACACGTAGTAGGAACAATATATTCAACCAGATACACCGAAGCGTAAACCATTCTTTCCCCTTGTCCCTGCCAGTTCAGCTCTTTCCTGGTACAGTCTCTTCCAAATGACTGAAACACTTTCTGTGCATGGCAATATGGTGCATGTCTGCTGTAATTGGGATCAGTGAGCCATTGAGCTGGAGCAGTCCTTCTCCTTATATCTTTCTGTTAGATTTTTGCCTATTTTTAAACCATTCACTCAGGAAAGATTTTGGTTCAGATTAACCCTAAAGGTAATTTATACTTTATATCAGTGGGCTTGTAAGTAGAGAGCCCCTTTACAATGCCAAAGTGAAGCTCTCCTGATCTTGATGAGTCTCTTCAAACACAAGCATCAGTGCTTACAGACCTGCATGCAGCAGGGATCCTGCCATAAGGTTTCAGATGCCTGGGTAAATCTTCAGTTAGATTTGCCTAACTGCTAACACTGTGGCTAAGTTAATACCAGTAAATTAAGCAGAAAACTACAGGAGGTTCCCAGGCAGTGGAACTTATTACCCAGACAATTAAATAATTCTGGCACAGTTCTGGGAGAGGTAAAGGTTACCCTCTTAGATGATCCCCAGATACTGGTCAGTAGCTAATATAGAGTCTGACCCTATACACACAGTTTGGATGTAGGTACCATGTGCTGGAGTTTAGTAATACAGACAGAGTCTATGCAGTTGGTATTGATGCTAGACAAAAGTTCTGGATGTGTTTAATTTATTCATTTAGATGAGAGAAACAAGCCACAAAGAACGTATCTCTGTACTCTGCCTTATAAATTATTCTGTTCTCATCAAGTTCTTATGAGGCCCAGAGCTAACTGGCCACGTATACATCCAGGAGGGGCTGTCAATGCATTTGAGGACAGAATTAGAAAGCAAAACGACTTTGGTAAATTAGAGTAATATGTCCTGAGAAAATAAAATTGGATATAACAAACTTAAATATAAGACTTCCTTTGTCAAGGACAATCAACTGTACCAGGTCAAGGTGGAGTACAGTGGTCTAGAGAACAGTTTAGAAGAAAAGGGTCTGGGCCTTACAAAAGATCATAAACAGACATAAATCAACAATGTCATGCTTCTGTGAAAAAGGCAAACAGTGTCTCGATGAACAGGAAGACTGTAAGACTGACAAAGTAATTTTACTTGGATGTGGTAAAACTCCACCTCAAATATCTTCTCTGTATTGGGGAAATCGAGGGAATTTCCTTCTTCCTCCTGTTTCCTCCCCCTTTCAATCAACTGTGGAGCAAGTGAAGAGTCCAGAGAAGAAAAAAGTCTAGAAAAAACAAACATAAATCTAGAGATATGACCTATGTGCAGAAATTAAAAATGTCAAGAGTATTCCATCTAGAATTGAGAACACCAGAGGACTAAGTTATAATAGTATTCAGATATAGAAAAAGCCAGCAGGATGGGAATAATCTATTTTCCACATTGACTTTGGATAGGATCAAGCACCACAAACCCCTTGCAGTGCTGAAGCGTGTTATCTATGGAGGTTGAGGATGTGCTGAGGAGAGGAGGGTGCCCACATTATGAGCAGGTTGGACAGTAGCTGTAGGGAGCAGTATGAGCAAACTGGTTTGGGTTTGGAAGTGGTAACCTCTTGAGAGATCATGACTTAATTTCTATTATTTCCATAGGTACTTCCACCTCATTTGTGTATGCCTGGGATAATGCTAGAAATAACATCTGACACCCTGTAGTCCCACTTGGACCATCTCTCTACTCTGTGGTGATTTCTTAACAAAATTTTTTTGACACTTTCAGTTAGTTAATTCCTTGAACATTTAGTATTCACTTTTTCTGATACTGCATAGTGTGTGTTTCAAATCACACACATTACAAAACCTCTAGCATATAATATCCATTCAGTGACACCTCTGTTAGACATTTGGCTTCCCCAGATAGTGCAGTCAGGTCTACAGAAAAGATTCTTATTCTTTGATCCTTCAGTAATCAAAAGTTTTTCTTCCTCATGGCAGTTTAAAACTTGTTCTCTGCACAGTGCTTAGAAAGTTGCCTATGTATAGCATGGCCCTAATCCGCCAGGGATATATCAACTGCCATTGACAGGTAAAAAGGTTTCAAATAGGGTGAGAACATCCTGAATACTGAAGCGTAAGAATAGCAACAGCATGTTGGGCATTGTTGTAACCCTGTTATTTAACACAGTAAACCAAGACATTGTCATTCAAATACAGAGAACAATTCTTAACCCAGGATTTCTATTACATTTTCCCCAGAGGAGAGGTAAACCTGATGGGTTGTCCAGGCTCTTCACAGGTCTGGTTTCAATTTTAGTTTCATATAAAAGAATGGAAGGGACTGAGAATACAAGGTGGCGGGAGGGAAGGAGAGATGGAGGGAAAGGGAGAGAGGGAGGGAAGGAGTCAGGAGGGAGGGAGAGAGTTATATTATCTATAACTATATATCTATAAACATATACCTATAACTATATGTAACTATATATATATGTGACTACACATACATATGTATTTCATTAGAAATGGAGTCGTGAGCTGTCAGTTACAGACTGAGCTGCACAGACTTCAGCTGTTCCTCAGGAGGAAGCTCGTGTGCCCCTTGCTCTGAAATTTTTGTCAAGCACAGAACCGGTAAGTCGTGTGCTAGGGTCTTTGGAAACCACTGGGAAACAAGTGAACTCCAAATAACAACTTTTACTAACCATACCACATTTGGTCATACTTGTTGCTATTCTGACTGACACTGACAGCTTCTAAAAATAAACTGTTAGTATATAAACCGATAAAGCTGCAGAGTGCTCATATACAGACTAGCTGGCAGATAGAGATCTGATGTGGATCAGTCTCCGGTGCAGGAAACTCATTGCATATCAGATACAGTGGCTCACTTTGCATTTCCTTGCATCTCACTGCCCACTTTATGGCTTTCATGAGAAATTATGGTCTTTTTTCAAGAGCACTTTGTGCTATTACAGCCTGTTCCAAGTAAACTTTTTGCACTGAGGAAAAGCAGAATGAGTGATTTACGCCAAAGCACTGGGGACTGATAGCAAGGCTCTCAGAGCCTGCTTCTTGATCACTTTCAGATATGCTGTGTGAGTTTGGCTAGATCACATAATCTGTGATATATGTAAAACAGGAATATTATTAAATCTTTTGCCCAAGTGGATTTGTGGGGATAAATTTATTAGCATGATGAAGTTCTGAGACACAACAGGACTCATAATATTAAATAAATATCTAAACAGAAATTTTGCAACAGAAGCTGTCCGATTCCCCATGCAAATCTATTCTTGTATGAACTAAAGGGCAGAATCATCTTTTATGTTGCCATAGAAACAATGGCCTTTTAAGTCAAGCAGCAACAAAGTTCAAAGTTTTTGCTAACTTCTATTTCTTCCTTTATTCTCTCCAACTTCTAGGTCAGCCGACAAGTTTATCCACCTTTCTTTGGACTTGCTTTCAGAAACTAATTCTAGTGAAAAGGCGGGAAGTATTTTGCACAAAACAAAAATTTTCCTTTGTTAAGTGTGCTGTTAATTAGGCTAAAATAACAGCCTTGGTGTTCAGTCAGAAAGGAACTATTCTCAACAAAACCCACAAATCTCTGAAAACAACATTTTTTGGTCAGCGTGCCTGATTCCAGTATTATCTGATCAAAAATTACAGATGCAGGAAACCACAGGAAAGCTTTTAAAGTCATCTATCTTTACTTTGCAAGTACTTTCAGTATAAAAAAGAGAATTTTTACCGAGTCTCATCATCATCATATCACTGCTACTTTCTCTCATACCTTCTCCCAACAGAAGTCTCACTCACCACTTCCTTACACCTCCTTCAACATGTAAAGCAAAATGAGGGAGTATCAATCAATGGCTGAGGTATGCCTTTCTCAAAAGCAGCTTGACAACATTTAACAGTAGAAGAAGCTGGACTGATGTGAGGAATGCAACCCCAAGGTGGTTCCACTAAGCACTAAATGGGTCAAAGGGAGTTTTTGACAAAAGCCTAACAGGAACAGGATGGAGATTGCCAAGGTCACTTCATACAAGTCATTGCACAATCTACGTTGCACATGGTAGCTACTTCAAGTATATCCTCAATGTAATAGGAGAACATCAGACATCTGAGACTCTGATAAACAGATCTCACCACATCCTGATTTGTATCCAAACTCTAGAGTTAAGCTCTATTCATTGCTTTTTGCTGTGGTTCCTTTATATGGTTCTTGGAGGAAAAAAATGTTGTTCAACTGACCTGATATTTTGCAAGTCAAGCCCCCAAATTACAAGAAGTTGAGCAATGTTTTGGCACAGTTTTTGGCATTTTATTTCCTTCTTTCCTGCATTTATCTTAGGCCAAAGCAGATCTTCTCCATGATTTCCTTGTCTGCACAAACTACTGTTTTCTGAAGGAGTCTTCACCTTCTTTTAACCCTTCCTGAACTTTGCAGCTTGATTTTTGTTTATAGTCTCTCTTCTAGCCAATGCTTTTTTTTTTTTTTTTTTTTTTCCCCAATGATTTTCTGCTGCTTTTCTGGAGCTGTTTCCCCCCCCCCCCCCCCTTTTTTTTTTTTTCTCAATACCTGTCGCAGCTCCTCCATTCCTCTAAAGGCTTTAGCATTTATTTTTTTTATTCTTTTTCCTGCTTAGAGTGTCTCCTAAGACAGACTGTTCTAATAAGAAGACAAGCAAGTGTGGAGAAGACACTCCTAACTAAAACCAGAAACAAGATTCCAATTTTTTCATGTAAATAGTCTGTGTTTCTGTGTAGTTCTGAGAGTGCAAGAGGTGATTTCCATATCCACCATCCTTTGAGAATTACATCAGTGAACAGCAATCTGAATTCCTCAGAAACCCTGTGGGAGCAATGCTAATAGAGGCAGGAGTAAGAATATCAGTTATTCTCGTCCTGGCCAGTACAAGATAAAATGCTCTGGGGTGAATTCATGCCACGGAAAATGGAAGTCATTCAGTGACACCTGAGTATAAAGAACAGACCCACACACTGAGATCTCTTTTTCAGCATGTTTGGACAATGTGAATAATGACCAATGTTGAAAATCAAACTGAAAAGAAAAGAACACACTCACTTTTCCAAAGTAGCTAACGAGCTCTCTTCCATTTCCAGCAGGAAAGGAGTAACATCTGACATGCTGTTTGAAATAGAGAGCAAGCTGAAAGGGTTGGTAACCAGGTTTGTAGAAACGAAGCAGATATCTTTGTTTGAGATTAATGTCAAACAAAGTGCCACACTTCTGTAAGAATCATTTGTATGTGCAGATATGCACGTCCACACACACACTTTGGAACATATCTATCTTCAGCTGGATATCAGGAGTCTGGGCAACACTGCTCAGAAACTTGCTGGTATTTTGATAATCTGGCTTCATATCAAATATGCTTAACAAGAAGTTACTAGGCAGACTGCAATTGTTTTTTATTATATCAGGCAGACACATTGACTGCTAACATTTAGTTTGGCAAGATCATAAATCTTAGAGGTTTGATATGTTCCTTATACTTACCTTTAACCAGATGATATATGCTGAAACATCTGTTCTGTAGACTGGAGGCAGTTTAAACTGCCATTATTTCTGCATCACAACAATGGTTTTTGGTATAATGTAAAAAATCTTGATTAATTATTTCTCTAGACAGCTATTTACCTGTGATAGATTACAGATGATACTACTATAATTCAGTCTATTTATTCTTCTTCCAAGCCTTTGTGGTAAGTTTTAAAAACAAGACCATGACATGAGTAAACAATTCCAAGTGCTCTTATGTTATTTTGTTTAAAAATTTGACTTAATTTGACTATATGTGTTTTAAATATTCTTTCACTAGAAAATATGAAATCAAGTGTTTTCATTGTTTGTTGAATTTTCCATGGAAGCAACCCAAAATAGCGCTTGGAATAATCAGAAGTAGCAGTAAAATCAAAATCATGTGCTTTGACCTTATTGAAACAGTAAGTTTCAGCAATTTTTTTAAAAATACTTCTTCGAAACATTGCTATTTATACCCATTTGAATCAGGATGGAATTTCTTATTCCAAGATTTGGCTATTTGTTATCAGCCAGTACCCTACTAGCACCCTATAAATACTTAGAAATCCCATATTTCAAAAGCCTGTAGTACACAGCAGCTTGGATGATATGATTCAGGGGGAGTTCCATGGCTGTTTTACCCTTGCATTTATCTTCCTGAAATACAGTGCATCCTATGCAAGGCCTTAAAAAATGTCGCTAGGGATTTACACCAAATACAAATTTTTGATGGTACGTTCTGCACGTCAATACCTCATGGCTAAGAGCTGCAAGACGCACAGTGTAGCACACAGTGTACACCCTGAGGAATCAAAAAGGGAAGCACTGGTGGTGATGAGAATTGATAACAGTCCTCCTGGGTATTATACTACTAAGCCAGGGTTGGGCTAAATGGGAACAAAGGCATTTTAGCAGCCCTATTTACTTGGTTTTTTCCACAGCAAGGGGTATGGATTACATGATAGTCCCTGAGGAAGCACTGCCTCCTGATGCTTAAGGGTTTCCTAATACATAAAAATTGTATTTAATCTGCTTATAAGCCATAAACGTTGGCCCCAGTAAGTATGCTCTGACAGTGCCTATATCTACTTGTATGCACACACACAAATGTTCTGCCATGTGTGGAGTTGTAGAGTCTGAGTTATTAGGCAACAGGACTGAACAGCTACAGAAGAGCCCCAGGACTCATGAAAAGTCCTGATTTATGTCTGGAGTAGTGTTCAGCCAACAGGAGACTCCCCACAGAAAGTCTTTCTTACAAAAACCCATCAATACCCCTCTGTAAATCCACAGAGCTTGCTCTGTTTGCTGGAAGACAACAACTGCATGTTATTTGTCTCTGGGAGCTTCTCTTCACTTGTCATTAATATTTGTATATGGTATTTTAACCTACTACCTAGTAAACGAACTGAAAATCACAAACCACTTTACTGCAGGGCATTCTTTTCCCAGAGTGGAGAGACAAGAAGGACAGTGTGCCTGAGAAGTGTCACTGATCATCCCACCAGGTGATAGTTATAATCTCTTAATACACTGCCACTCAACAGAAAACATGACTATTCTTTTAACCTAACCTCAGTTCTAACATGCAGTCTGACTGCCATGCAATATCCTTTCTAAAGCTCAGAGTCTGTCACGTAACAAAAGCAGTCTTTATCATCAATACCTGTTGTTCAAACATGTGCAGAGAGAAAAAAAGGAACATTCTCATAATGAGATATAAATTCGTAGAAGAAAAAGGTGATATAGTTTGCTGCTTGCTTTTTTTTTTTATCTTTACCCCCTGAATCTCAGTTCTGTTAGCTCTTTTCCTTGCCAAAGATTGGACATAAGATACCAAGAGAAATTACCCAGCCTGCATAATGCATTAACTGATTACAGATCCTTTTCTTTTATACATATATATATATATATGTTTTTTATGCTTTGCTGCTATGCCTGCTTGGAGTCTGGGGAAAACCTTCAGCTGGAAAATCGCATACCTTTGCTTTTAGAGTGAAAGGCTACTTTTTTCCTTCTGCCTCTGCACCTTAGGAGAAGTATCTACACTGGCTAGAAGTATCACTGCATCATGCCTCCTCACCTTTTACTTTTTTCCAGAGTAACAGGTTGGTTGAAACAAGCACCAGCACAGAAGGCAATACTATCCAAAGTATAGAGTGTAAAGAAATGATCCTTAACAAGCCCACACAGAGCAAGCCTGGATTCTACTTATCCTTACAGCTTCAACATCCCTCAACAAACAACAAAAGAAAGAGCAAGAGGCCATGGTTACAAATGGCAGCATGGGAAATTCCAACCAGGTATAAGGAAAAAATATTTCACAGTAAAAGGGATTCAGCACTGGAACCAGCTTCCCACAGAAAGTTGCAGACACTCTATACCCTGAGATTTTCAAAACTAAACAGGGCCCTAAACAGACCCATTTGACTGAAGTGGGCTCTGCTCTGAACAACAGGTTGGATTAGAGCCCTCCAGAGCCCTCCTTTCCCACCTGAATTACTCTTTGATCTATTATTTCAGAACAAATCTGTGCAGGTGAACAGAATGGATTGCAGAGCTAAAGCAAGGACTGAGTGAGAACAGGTATGCAAAAACAGGGCAGGTATGGTCAAGACATGACAACTGCTACTGTAGCGTGAGAGGTAGTATTGCAAAAGAGACTTGAGACTGGAGAGAGTTTGGGGTGGGGGAAGGTGGATGGAGAAAAGAAGAAAGCAAATAGTCTTCCTACCACTTTGTCTAAATCTCCAGGGCAACAGACCCCAGCATGGGGAAAGCAAGACGAATGCCAATAGAGATCCACACCACTGCAGGAACCATCATGCATACTAATTACATGTATACACTAATTACATGTATAAAGCTAGCTCTATCTCAAGACCTCTAGAGCTTGGTGGTTTCTTGACAAAATTAAGCATGGAAGTGCAAACTACCAATCACAGAGAAAATATGGGAAGCATAGTAAGAGACCATCTCTCTACCTAATGCTCAGGATAAAGAATACATCAGCATACAGTATGTAGAAAAACCAGAGGACGTATTTCAAGAAATAGTTCAAGCATGTGAGGATACCATCAAGCACAAGCTATTTAAAGGGCCAGTAGGAAATTTCTGTGATCAGTGTAATCATTTTTGGTAAGAAGAAAGTCAGAAGGGAAAGCTAACAACAGTGAACACAACAAAGGCCAGTGTATATTGTGCCTTCAGTAAGAAGACTGACAGGGTAAGAAAGCTGATACAATTAAGATGAGTGACTAAGGGTGAAAAAGTCAGCCTGGATCAGGAAAAGAAGATGCTGTTTATATGGGCTACATGCTTGAACTGGGGTGGGTGGGAGTGAAATCATCTCAGGGCACTCAGGGAACATTTTATGACTGGGTAAAGTTCCACATGATGGAAAAGAGCAAATGAATGGCCGGTTTTCAAAAATGGGATGGGAGCAGCTAGGAGACTGGTGACTGGTCAGTCTAACCTAAATTCTTTGTAAACGCTAAAATAAAAAAATCAACCCCTTATAAGTATCCCAAAGATAACACAGAAATAAATAACAGCTAGTGCTGATCTGTCAAGAACAGCCAAGCAGACCTTATTTGTATCTATGACAAAATAACAGCTTTTTAGAAAAGGAGAAGTGTGCACCACACTAACTTGTAGAGGACCTCTTCTGTCCACACCACCTACATTAGTAAAAAGCTTAGATTCAATATTTGTTAGGCAAGGGGTGGTGTTATCTGGAAAGCCCAGAGCTTAGTTATTGAGGACTTACTGTCACACTGTGTAGTTTTAGATGATGTAGGATTTGAAGAGTCTGTCTGGGATTTAATACCAGCCAGTGTTTCTGTTACTTTGAGAATCAGGATTCAAAATAAACATGTTTTCTGAAAAATGGATAGATGTGACTAAGTTAAAAAATACTATGCTTCAGTAGAAATAATTGGAAATTAATGGTAAGCTGCAGGTTTTTCAGCAAGACACTGGTTGTTAAAACTAATCATAAATTGTGCACAAAGCAGAAAAAAAAAAAGCCCAGACTTACTGACATGTCCAAACAGAAGTTTCGTATTTAAGGCAGAGGGAATAATCCTTTCACTTCATGGGCTGCAGGCAATTTCTCAGCTGTTTCCCAAGAGAAATGCAGATGAAGTGGAGAGAGTGTGGAGGAGAGCTACAAATGGGTCAGAGGTCTACAGAACATGACCCGTGAGGAAAGAACAGTATTTGTTTATCCTTAAAGAGAAGAAAGACTGTGGGGAGACATGATAACAGCCTTCAAATATGCAAAAGGCTGTTGCAAAAGGGGAGGTAATAATGTCTACTGTGCATAAAGCAAAAAATAATGGGCTTAAATTGCCAGCTAGTACATCTAAGTTAGACAGAAAGACACATTCTGAAACAGTGAAGAAACAGGTTATCTCAGGAGTTTGCCAAACTTCTCTGTCAACAACTGTAAGAATAGAGCCATGGATGTTTTACGACTACATCAGGAATGGTTTAGAAATAGCTGATCCTGCCTAAGGACAGAAAGATGACCTCTTGAAATCTTCCTCAGCCCTCTCTTCACACCTTTGCTTTCTCTTACTCTATGAGAATCATACAATTAGTGATAAACATCTTGAACAGACACTTTGATTTGTTAAACAGATAATAATGAGAGGGAACAAAGGCAGGTGATTATTTGTCTGAGGCCTGAGTCTGTAAAAAAATGAAATGCAAAAGGCTTTACTTGCCTAAAATACTAGAATATCTTTCAGGAATTATCTCTTCTTGGGTAATCCCTCAATCTCTTGTAATTGTGAGATGAGTCATATGTCTGGGTATACCCTACATTTATGAGCAGCTGTCAGATTTTGTATAGCCAAGGATATGATCATTTATTCATGACACAGTTAACCCCCTTTATTGTATTGTCAGGTATCAGAAAAGAGATAATCATCTGGCCAGTTTGTCCTTGTACAAGTTGCTTCATTTCTCTGAGTGTCTTTTCACCCAACTTATCAGCAGGGATATTATGCTTAATGCCTCCAAAATTTGTGTCATCAGCTAAAAGATAGAAATATTGCTTTCACCTCTAAGAAGAAGAAATAAGAGAGTTCTTAGAAGCTGTGTAGCCTTTGGTCTGAGGAAATATTAAAACCCTAGTCACCTTCCTTCTACAGTAGAAAGTTACCCTGTAAACACTGTTGTTTTGTTTCAAAAGGGTAATTTTAAAAGTAAATACCTTCAGATTTACAGCTGAACACAGTGGGTAACAAACTGTGTCTTTAATGAGTTCACTTAATAGGGGCTTCTCTACCATGGAAAAATACCCTGCATGTCTGTGTTGAACTATTAAAACTGTAATTTAAAATCAAATAACTGACTGCTTGCAGGGTTATCTTTGAGCACAATATCAAGGCTTTTCCTGAGCCCACTTGTGTGCATACTGATAAGCATATCTTGCAAACACTTGCAGAATTGTGGCCAATGTAAGGAAACATGATTGTTAGGTGTAGCATAGAGATTGTCAGAGTTTAGAAGGATGTATTTGATAATAAGTACTGGTTAACACAAAAACCGCTGTCAACTCTGCAAGTATTTTCTGGGTCAGTAATTCATTGATACGAACCGTGGTCTGTGGTTTTTACTGATTTTTTTTAAAATTGTGCAGAGATCTCATTTTGCAGGCAAGAGAAATAAGAGACATCCTGTTTTCTCTGACAGTTTTGAAAGTAGAAGGCAACTTAGCTCAGTTTGTAAGGCCGAAAAACAATCAATACCATAGAAATAAAGCCTGTCGTTTTAAGAGTGGGACTTTATGAGTCTGCTATGTTGTAGTGGAGTAATTGTTGAAGACAGTAAATTGGTGCCTTCAAATGTCTCCCCCAGCCACAGCTTTAGTTAGTAACTGAATTGCAGTTAGTATAAATAATAGCTGGTTAGAGACCTATGGAAGGAGGAGTTGGAGCTGTGTCCTGGCCTTCCTCCACAAAGGAAGGCACCTGCAGACAGAGAAAAACATGTACCTTTTGGGAGAATGAGCAAAGACAAGCAACGGGTCTAAGTATCTCCTTCCTCCTGCAGCCTTGAGCACACACCTTCTGCAAAGCCTGAGAGGACAGGCGATTAGCCTAAGGGCTACAGTCACTGTTCTGTTGAAGCCAAAAGGAAATGCTCATGGACATCAAAGAGAGAAGGCTGAGCCCTATAAATAAACAAATAAACAGACATTGTCTTTTTTTTTTTTTTCTTTTTTTTTTTTTTGTGATAGAAGTGTTTACACTTTATATAAATGGGATTACTGGGGGGACGACCATGTAGGTTGAAGGAATTACCAGATAGCCGGGGTCCATACTTCGGAGGAAACCTCCTTAATGGTTTTAGAAATAAACATTTTTTTAAAGTTTTCCTTAAAAATAAATTAAATAATAATTACATAATTTTCAACTGCTATCTGATTACTCCTTTTGAAGAACTTTTCCTAGATGAGCAGACAGGTGGAAGTTTTCTTGGAGTGGGAGAAAGTGAAAGAAGAATCCAGTTCTCTTCTTGGTAGGGCTATACCAAGATCATACAGCTTTTAGTCTGGGGTTTCACTGAGTCCTACAGCACTTACCAGCAGTTCTACTCTCTCCCTGTGTTGCTCTACATAGAACGTGGTCTATTGTTACTCCAGGACAGTTCAACCTTTGTAGTAGCTTAGGTCTGGAGGTCCCACTCCAAACCCCAGAACACTGGCCAATGTAACGGTTGTTTCATACAAAGAAACCTTCTGACTAATTCAATGTGTAATGCCAAGATGCAAGAAACCTACTATTCACAAGTAATGTGCTGCAAGCAGTGCCCTTCAGCGCGCCAGAGAAACTGCTCTGATTGCTATTGTCATCACTTTCAAGGAGGACCCTGCTAATTTGAACACCTCTTTGCAAAGCAGCTACAGCAAGGGGAGGTAGAGAGCTTCAATTTTTTATCCCTTTCATTTCCAAGTCTGTCACCTGTGCTTGAAGAGGGCACCTGGCCCTTTTAACAAGGAAACATTTTAAAATGTGACGTGTTACTATTTAAAGTAAGACCCTGTTAAACACTGCAGCAACTGTTCTGAAAAATGTTACTCTGTTTAGTTCTGAGGTTTGATTAACTTTGCAGGTGAGTGTTTACAAACTTTCATTATATCAAAACCAGAGCAGAAGCAGGCAAAGAATGTTTCCTGACTCATCCTCGTATATAGAATCCTTTGCCCTTCTAAAGTTTCTCCTTTCTCAGTGTCTCAGAGCATTTTATAAACAAGTATTAATATATCTTTAACGCAGCTCCTGTATTAGTTATGTAAGCTCTTTACATTATCCTGTGTAATCACACTACAAGAAGAAATAAATGTTCTTCAGCACTGAGTATATGCATTAAAGATGGAAACTCTCTGCTAAGAAGCTGCTAAGCCATCTAGTTCATTGCCTTGGCCCAAAAGCATCTATTCCTCAAACATAGTATAGTTTCTAGTTGCAACCTAGCCCAATTTTCCACAGCTCTGTGAGTAACACTGCCATTGTATCATCTGTGACACTCTACAAACAAACTCCCAATTTTTTGTTTCACAAATTTCTACTAAAATACTTTGTAGTAGAAGTCATTTCCTGTTCGAGTACAGTTTTTCTTTTGTCAGGAGCTGAACTTCCCAGGCTTTGTCACTGAGGCCTCCTGGAAGAAAATGGTTTTGTGGCCACCTGACTAGGCTATTTCTGCATTATCATATACATCAGAATGACATGGGTAAGTAAATGAAAGAACAAGCAGTGAAAAAAAAAGCTGGTTTAGTACAGAAAAGGGGTGTAGTTTTCTACTTAAGTAATAATTTATTAATTAAAAACATTGAAAACATCAACAGGAGCCTCGAACTGCAGCTATTACTGATGTTTTTCAGCATATGTGTGATAAGGCAGTGGACAGCTCAGCTCTCTTTACATGGTATTTTGCTCAATAACCAAATCCCTGTCACCAACTGCTGATGTGAATACCTGAGCTGTATCACACTGAACAAGCTATTACGTCTTCCTCAATAGAGAAAATCAAATTTGTAGGCAAAATATTTTAAACCAGCTTCTAGGCAGATGTTAAAGTTGAATTCTAAAAAATTAAGGTGCTTGACTTATGTGAGTATTGTGTTATCTGTGGAATCACAGAATCACAGAATCACAGAATCTCAGGTTGGATCTAGTCTAACCTTTCTGGGAAGAGCACAGCCTAAACAAGATGGCCCAGCACCCTGTCCAGATTGCTCTTAAACTTGTCCAATGTGGCCGAGACAACCACTTCCCTGGGGAGATTATTCCAATGGTTGACTGTCCTCACTGTGAAAAATTTCCCTCTGGTGTCCAATTGGAATCTCCCCAAGAGCAACTTGTGTCCATTCCCCATTGTCCTCTCCATGGGACTCCTTGTAAAAAGGGACTCTCCGTCTTCTTTGTAGCTACCCCTTAAGTACTGGTACATGGTGATGAGATCCCCTCTGAGCCTCCTTTTCTCAAGGCTGAACAAACCCAGTTCTCCCAGCCTATCCTCATACGACAGGTTTCCCAGTGCTTTGATCATCTTGGTGGCCCTTCTCTGGACCCCTTCCAGCCTGTCCACATCTCTTTTGTACAGCGGGGACCAGAACTGTACACAGGACTCCAGGTGTGGCCTGACAAGCACTGAATAGAATGGGATGATGACTTCTTTCTCTCTGCTGGCGATGCCCTTTTTGATGCAACCCAGCACCCCGTTGGCCTTCTTGGCCGCAGCAGCACACTGTACGCTCATGTTGAGCTTTCTGTCCACCAGGACCCCCAGGTCCCTCTCAACAGAGCTGCTCTCCAGCCAGGGAGATCCCAGTCTGTGCTGCACTCCTGGATTATGTTTTCTCAGGTGCAAGACCTTACACTTGCCCTTGATGAACTTCATAAGGTTCTTGTTGGCCCACTCCTCCAGTCTGTCCAGACCTCCCTGCAGAGCAGCTCTCCCTTCTGGAGTGCCTACTTCCCCACTCAATTTGGTGTCATCAGCAAACTTCATCAGGCTACACTTGATGCCATTATACAGATCACTTATAAAGATATTGAATGACATTGGGCCCAATATCGATCCCTGGTTTAATGTACACACTAAAGAGTTCAAACTATATAAACCCCAGAAATATTAAAAATAATCAGTCATATAATATGTCTTTATTTAGTTCAATGGGACTTTGACATTATCTAGTGTTATTATTTAATTATCTCGGAAGACAGTGGCAATTTGAAATATATTTAATGAATTAATATTACTGTGCTATGAACAGATTACAAACATGTCCTCTGATACTTCTGCTGTAACACACACAATATTCCCCTCTATTTTCAGATTCTCCCAAGATCTGTGAAAGAGCTGTTTCTACATCAGTTTTCTGATGTAGAAACAGCTCAGGTCAAGGCAATCATTCTGGCTGGGTTGCATACACATTCTGCCTGTCAGCTACAATGTGACAGCACATGTAAAGACTTCAAAGAAAAGCTAATACTAGTTTTACCTTTCTTTCTAAACATCAAGGATGTTAACAAAATGACAAGGCTGCAAAAAGGACTAAAAAATGTTTCTGCTAGAAAAGCATCAGGGCAGGTTTTGTTCTATGAAACCATGATTTTCTGACATCTAAGCCATCGTTTTAAATTCCTTTGGTTCTGGAAACTTCAGTCAAAAGTATACTGGAAGAAATTCTTGGCAATAACTGCTATTAAGAAAACAGCACATGATAATAACAACTAATTCAGTTCTGCTGATTTTACAAATCATGAAGTTAAAGGGAAAATAAAACTGAAAAAGATTTCATTTGAAATATGTATCTCACAAGAACAGAAATAAAATCATTTGGAACTGCAATGATAAGATCTTCCCATTGTAGACATATTAAACATACTTTTTTGTTTCATTTAAGAACATCTTGTGCTAGTAGCAGTTGTTATGTTGAAGATAATAACTTTCCTTTTCCCAGTCCCATAGCGAAAGGCAGAAACATTGTGTTTCCTGATTTCAACCATGGGGGCACAGAGGCTACTCTGCTAAGAGAGATTTTTCCCAAAACCCACCCTAATTCTAAAAACATTTTAATGTCTTATGGTAAATCAGACTGCTTTGATGATTGGCACATTGCTTGTAGACTGATTGCCTTCTACTTGGTTCTCTGACTTGTCACTTCACAGGACTTTTTTTTCTTGTAAGGTAACTAAATAGATGTCTGGCTAGTGAAAAAAATTGACTGTTAGGATAATGCCAGATTATGTTGAAGTTGTCATGCTGAGGGTTATATCTTGCACCCTGCTTGCTGCTATTTAATCCATGGATCACTGTTTGCTTCAAAAACTTTGGATCCTCTTTGTTTAACAACTTGCCTAATAACAAGGTGCTTGTTCAAGATTTTAGTAAACAAGCACGAGTATTAATACCAAAATTAACAACAAACATGATGTAAGGAAGTAAATGTTTTAATGAGGTTTCACATAAGAACATTAAAAACAAGAGCAAGAAAAATGTCCAGCATCTGTCCCCTCTTCTTAGTTTACCTTGTTCTCCTTTCCTTTCTTTTTTACATTCTGCAGACATCTGCAACGTCAAATTAATCTGGCTTCCAAGTTCCTTTTTTTCCCCCCTGCATTTTAAGCAGTCAGTTTATATCATATATTAAAATGCATAATGTGGGAATCTTTACTTCATGTGCTAACTGAAGAACTTGAAATTAGATCTCATAAGTAAACCTTCATAATTTTGGGGGAGCAAGGGTAAACAAAATATAAACCTGCTAATTCCTAAAACAACAAAAGGTTTCTACCATGGCCTGGATCAACAATGTTTAATTTAAAATTTTCTAGTATGTATTTTCTTTTCTGATGTTAATAAGTACGACTTAATAAGTACTTAATAAGTACTTAATAAGTACGACCAGGTATGCATAACTTTATTGCTTTTTTACAAATCCTCTAATGGAAAGCAAAATCACCTCACCTAAGCTCTAAATCTTGTTGTGAGATGCCAAGGTGTGATATGCTGTGCTGAGCTCCTATGACATCTGCTGAGCAGGCAGTCCTTGTCCAGAACAGTTTATGGTCTATGTATACCAAGAGGTTCACGGTCAGGTAAGAAGTGGTATTGGAGTAAGGGGATTGCAAGAACACACCTAGATTTTGTGATCATCTAGACAAAATTGTCTGGTCAAAAAAGGCGGGAAGCTACTGCAATGCCCACATTTCTCTTCAAGGCTGTTTTCAGAGTGGCTCCTACTTACTGGTGACTCTGGCTGTTTCTGGTAGACTTTCTTTCAGGGAATGTCAGGCTGAACATGTATTTGGTCTTTGTACCCATTGAATAAGAGTGACTGGATCTCCTGGACATTTATGGACTCAGGAAAACCGTACAGCACTCAGGAATGTTCCCCAGCATTACAGATTATCTCAAAGTAAACACAATTTTCAACCACAAATTATCAGCTAATTTAAGCTATCTCCTTATTTGCATGCTTGTATCAGAAGGCAAGTTTTAGATTTTTGTCTTAGAATAACCTCTGACTCCTTTTTCTTAACACTCTTTGTTTCACCTCTTCTCCTTTAGCTCCCAGACTATGTGGCACAATGTTTACACCTCACCCAGTCACCTAAATAATTTATGCTCTTTTGAACTCACTTGCCTTACATTTCCTCATCTATTTCACAGGGTTATATTTGTGAACAGGAATCTTGCCACCACCAATCAGACCATTTATTTGTGCCACCTGGGATCAATTTAGTGTATTATTCTGAAATGGCCAAAGTCCATTACTACTAGCAAAATATCATATGAAAGACTTATTCTGGAAGGACTGTAATCAAATACATTTTCTGACAAGCAAATACTATATTAAGATGACTCCATGGAGATATTTAATCTCTTTATTAAATAGTTCTTCGACAGTGATATAATTTGAAATAAATGATGGGTTATTTTTCATTGCCCAGTCTAACAGGAACATTTGTCAAAAGCTTTGCACAGCCTGGGACAATGGACGAGAATTTAATGTCTGTATCTTCAAGTAGATATAAATGCTTTCAGAATAAAGCATTGTGACCCTGATGATATATTTTTTTTTCACACCACCAATACACATTTCTGTAAGTCATGCCTTACAATGCCAAATTCTTAAGGGATTTCCCTTTTGCCCCAAGGAGAAGCCACTCCCTGGCACTATGAGGGGCTTTACACAAAGCTTGGAAAGAATGTCAAAATGTTCATCATGATGGCTGTTGTGGGGGTCAGGGAGCTTCTTGAGATCTGTTCAGATTGATTACATTCTGCCCAGGGTCTGCACAGAGGAAAGGCACTATGTCTCTGCAGGGCTTTGGCACCTCACTCCTGCCTGGGTATCCCTCAGTCCTTCACCTTTTCCTGGAAATGGATGCCTTCCTTAATTGCTACACAGAAACCACTCTCTTCATTGAATTCAGATGTGACAAGAAAGGTGGTGATTAGGATAGTCAGTTTAATGAAGCTCTAAGAAAATTTGGTTTAACTTTGTACTTTTAATTAATGTGCCTCTAGCTGTAGCTCCTCCTGCTAAATCTCCTTGCTCAGAGGGTGCACTCCAGCTCCAAGCAATGAGGGCTGAGAGATGGGCTTACTTATCCATCCAGCTGTGAGAGACTGGGACTTAGGCTTCTAATGCTAAGGGACTTAGCTTCTAATGCTTGCCAGGCAAGCATTTTGACTCAGCAGTTATTATACTACATACGGCCAGTCACATTACTACTGCCTCTTGACAAAGGGTGAGTCCAGCCCAGGTCTTTCAAAAGTATTTACAGGAGTAAGAAAAAAATCACAAAAGCTTACCCTCTGGGATGAGCTGTAGACAAAAATCCTAATGGACGTCATAGCCTCTATTATAGCAATGGTTCAGAGAGCATACTCTGAAATGTGGGAGATGCTTTAGATGTATTTCCTGCTATCTCCCTGTAACTGGATGCCTTCACAGCATTGGATTTCTTACATTACTTCGTTAGGCTGTCCCATCATATTTAGGCACTCTTTATAGAGCCAAATCTCCCAGATGTTGAGTTTTATATTCTCTGTTTGGAGTCCAGGTTTGTAAAATATGTGCACTGCAGCACCCACAATTGTATGAGGACATGCTGTCACGACGCTTTGCCATGGGGTCTTAAAGTCTGAACCAGCTCTGGCTAGACATAACAACAAGTTATGTCACCATGGCATCATGTCCAGGAAATCTAGCTTTCTTTAGAAATGCATATATTCACCTGGGAACAGCAGTGCTGCAGCTTTTGGCACCAGCAAATATCTTTGCTGATTTAGTTGTATGCTGTATATATTGGCCTTGAACCTTAATCAAAGTTGTGCAAGGGGTAAAGGCACAAAGAACATTCAAAGGACAGTCTAGGGTTGCTCCACAGGCCCTCTATGTAGGAGCTTTTATCTACCATAGGTAAGACCCCTTACCATGGTTTTAGTGTAGGTGACAGTGTTTGCTTCTTCCTACTACAATTCCTTCCCAGACAACACTGAAAGACACAGTGTGCCAGCTGCATTCAACAAAAGCGTCTGCCTTCTAAGCAGTCTTACTGGTATTTAGAAGCAAAGTAGCTTCTACTTGTTTGGAAATGCCTATAGCCTCTTAGGGAAGACAGGTGAGAAAAAAAACCCATCTGGATATTACGTTGTGCTGATCGTATACAGAGGGAGTGATCTGGGGACCCAGTGTTGTGCTTCTCACAGGATGTGTTTCTGCTGATGTTGAGCAAAGCTCTCCCTGCATTGAGACTGCAAGGCAAGTGGAGGCAGCGGGGTTGGCTTTCCAGACCCTTAGGGAAGGGTGACATGTGCTCCTGGTGAATTGGCACAGTCATATTGCAGGAGGTAATGGCCAGTTTGCAAATATTGCCACTCTTCCTTGCCTTGGAGACAAATTAAGGCTGGGTCATGGGACAGCAGTGGAGCAGAAAGCCTGGAAGCCTTGGCTGTTCAGTGCTCTAGTTCCCTCTTTTGGGAGGTGAAACCAAATATATGCATAGGAACATTTGTGTTCAATGGCAACTGTAGTTTAGGTCATACATAGTAGACAGCATCTTCGAAGGAATAGAGCCTACATGTATCAGCAAGATTTCTGTGAATCACTCATCCAGTATACTCAACTCCAAGTATTGAGAAAAACGTTTGATTTAAAAAACAACAGTGTATTTAAGGACTGTCATTTTGTGAACTTTTATTTTGAACATTTGGAGTGCAGACAGTTTGAGGTCTCAGAGAAAGAGATGGAAACACTTCAGCAAACAAGCAATTCTCTCATGACCACCTGACTACAGATGTGTATTAAGAAAAATCCCCACTAAACTATGTCTTAAGCTGAGCCCCCTCCATTAATCAGAGCTGACTACCCTGTCACAGTGTCTATAAATAGCAGATCTTTCTGCCAAACTTGCACTCTAAACACTTCTTGCAAAATGCAGTGTACTATAAGCACTGCCCTAGCAGTGCTGTTTCTTCTCTCCAGTTGTTATTAGAGAACATTTTTGTTTAAGTTTGAAAATAAATTAGCTGATTCTGCTGTTCCCTATTGACTCCCTTGTATGCTAGGACTCGCTGGAGGGCAAGAGAGAGAAGTTTTACAACAGCTAAAATATTTAGACAACAACAACAACAACAACAACAACAAAGAGCAAAGAAATCTGCATATGAAGAGCTAAGTATAACCTTCTATTTGTCTTCTCTGTCTTCAGAATATATCAACTCCTTTTAATTTCTAAATGTTAGGGAACAGGAAAGTTTCAAGCTTAATTTTCCACAGTTTGATATGTACAATTCATCACAATAAGAGCTCCCAAGAAGTCACTTATCACCTCTGACACCTACTGCTTTTCTCAGATTCGTTGTAGTGTTAACAGTGAGAAGAGATTGTACTCTCTTTAAAAGCTCAAAAAGAAAGGCATGTAGCATAACAAATATGATACAAGATATTATTTTACTCACTAATGAAACATGAATGAAAAAAACAAGCATTAACATGTATTGAACTGTTTGCCAAGTTATCAACCCAATTGGACAAATACACGCAGACTTGGATATTAACAGAATATTCCTGTGAAGTTTTATACCCAAAATCTTTGGATAAAGTATTGGCAGAATGTCTTTCAGAAACACCACAGACTGCACAGCAAAATCAAGTAGCTAGTTTTGAACTCATTTCCTGCTTCCAGCCAGGAGGGAACCCAGAAGTGAATTGCTGTGTATAGGACAAAACCAGTGAGAAGGCATTCTGGGATGCAACCTGGCTCTGAGCCTGACATGATCTTGACCCACCAAAGGCAATTAAGACCAGGGAATTGTCTGTGTGACCGCTTTTCATGATTGCTTCCTGAAATAATTATACAGAAATAGAATTCAGACATAGACTTCCCAACTTAACATTTTTAGAGCTGAACATAAAAGGCCTCACCCTATATGAATTTGCTTTCCCTCCTACTGAAATAGTCTCACTGCCCACAGAGCAAGTTCATGAGAGTGCAAGCATGCCAGGCAGCACACTAATCCAAAGGCTATGCACAAGTAAGTAACAGGCAGTATGGTTTGCAACCAACTCCAATCACTTCTGCAAACATGTCTCAATATATCCATCTGTCTAAGGCTGTAGGAGCAATACTACAGAAGGCAGCACTAACCCTCTAGGGATCATCTTAAATCTTAAATGAAGTGACTACAGGCCAGAATCCACCCACTTCATACTTCCAGAGCAACATAAGCCCTCAAATCTCTCTCTTATGATTTTAGAGGATAGCAGCTTTATCTAGAAACACAAGCCCACCACTTTTTGACACTCCAAAACTTTCTACAGTTGTCTTCGGGATTATTCACCATAAGCTCATGTAAACCCAACATGACTAAAGAAAATAGTCTCTATCGCTCACTGCAGACTACCAAGAAACTTGAGAGCTGTCCATTTCTACATCTTAACTGTCCAGCCAAGAGCACACTTCTACTATCAGTAACTTCACAAAGTCTCAGGAGTTCTTCAGTAATGACTCAGACATGGGGCTTGTATTGCTCCCACATCCCAGCCCCCATCTGAATCAGCATCAGCTTCTCTAAACCAGCCTGGCTCAGTACCAATTTCTAAGTGTCCTGATTGCTGGGAGATTTCTGCATTTCCTCACAGGTCTGCTTTTCCTTCCACAAGGAGCTGAGAGATTCAAATGCTGGTGTTTAAGTAGGGATATAAACCCAAGAACTTTCCAGCATCAGTGTAATTGCCAGCACAAACATGTTATTGTATCTAAGTGGAAAAGTTAGAGATATCTGGTATTAATATATAAAACAATCACATTTGGTGGCAATTGAGTTGTTGACCTTGATCTGTAGCTCTTCAGGTTCTTTGTAGCTTAGCTATTTGAGAAATGACTTTGCCTTTTTTAGGTACCACAGCAACTATGGTTAGTCAGATGTTCTCGGGGTAGAGCCTGTGCAGTGAGCTATGTGCAGCTGGGAAGCAAAGGACTGACAGCAGCTTTCCCTTAACCTGGTATCACTGGAGCCAAAATCGGAAAAAGCCAAAATTTACAAATTATCTGGTTATGGTGCAACACTTGACTATTGGCTCAGGTTTCTGTCTAGGGCTGAGTAGGACTTAGTTGTCTCGACAGTTGTTTTTAATCTCTCTGCATATTTTTAGAGTGGGTACTGAGGGTCCAAAGCAAAAAAGCTCAATGCGTTGCCTTCCCAGAGTCTTTTCCTTTTCTTTACTCTCTCCTTAATTGATTGTAGGCTTGCCACATCTGAGACTATCCTTATCTCACAACGGAAAAGAAAAGGCTCTTTGTTAATGTATTACAGGAAAGAACACTGAAAATAAATCAGTAAATCAATAAGGCTAAAATGTCTCAGTATCTTTCAGACCACAGCAAAATAAAAGGCCTGGGATGCTCAACAAAAATCTGCTTCTGAAATAGGACGTGGAAGATGTATCCTAGGTCTCAGTGTGGATTACCTCAATACTTTATGAGATTTTATGAGTTAAAAGGAATAATTCCTTTCTGTAGTCTCTAAAATTCACAAACTCAGAGACTGGCGCCTGTGAAAATCCCTTTGGGATTTAAAAAAGTTTGGAGGTTGTCCTTTTTTATTACTATTATTTTTGTATTTTGTCCAGAGTGTTTTGAAAGTTTTAGTTTTATGTTTTTTGGGGTTGGGGTGGGTGTAGAGATAAAGTAAGTTTGGCATGTGGAGGACATCAGCATGCCAAAAAATTTCTCCAGAGGCATTTTCCCTAAAGAGAGCCCTGACAGTCACAGAAGACAAAAAAATCTTTACCCAGCAGCTTGTTGTTATATCTCTCCTCCTCACCTCTGCTTGGTGTTAGCATAGCTCAGCAGAGATTTAATCTAGATTAGCAGCAAGGTGTTGACAAAAATCTAATCACAGTCTCTAGGAGTTCTGGTCTTGATTCTTGGATCTGCCATGGCCATACATAGTCAGGAAAGTAATTTAGGGAGAGGTTTTCTGAAGCAGGTACAGAAAATGAATATTCAGGTTTCATTGGCTTTCATTGACATTTGGAGAAATAGCTATTCTTTGCACCTCTGAAAAACTGATTATACCTCCGTCTACTTCTCTGTTTCAAAGATAAATATGATAATTATTCTAATATCCACGTCTTTTAACTTCACTTTTAAGATCTCTTCATTTTCAACACTGAAAAGCATAGTGCCTCCTCTTGCGCTCCACAGTTTTCCCTTGTATCACCGAGACGATCTCAATGCTACTGCAAAAAAGTTTAAAATAACTATTGGTGTCTTAGATTTAGTGCTTTCTCTGTAGAGATTATACATGGCATCAAGCTTGAAGGTAATGCAGAATTAAAGAATGGTAGGGATTGGAAGGGAACTCTGGAGATCATCTTGTCCAACCCCCCTGCTTGAGCAGGCACACCCAGAGCAGGGGGCACAGGAACACATCCAGGTGGGTTTTGAATGTCTCCAGGGAAGGGACTCCACAGCCTCCCTGGGCAGCCTGTGCCACTGCTCTGGCACCCGCACAGGAAGGAGTTTTTTCTCGTGTTTAGCTGGAACTTCCTGTGTTCCAACTTGTGCCCATTGCCCCTGGTCCTGTCGTTGGGCACCACTGAAAAGAGCCTGGCCCCATCATCCTGACGCCCACCCTTCAGCTATTTATAGGTATTGATGAAATCCCCCCTCAGCCTTCTCTCCCCTAGGCTGAACAAAGCCAAGTCTCTCAGCCTTTCCTCATAAGGGAGATGCTCCAGTCCCTTGATTATCTTGGTAGCTCTCCGCTGGACTTGCTCAAGCAGTTCCACATCCTTCTTAGACTGGGCGGCCCAAAACTGGACACAGTACTCCCAGTGTGGCCTCACTAGGGCAGAGCAGAGAGGAAGGATAACCTCCCTCAACCTGCTGGCCACCCTCCTTTTAATGCACCCCAGGACACCATTGGCCTTCTTGCCCACAAGGGCACACTGATGGCTCATTGTCAACTTGCTGGCCACCAGCACTCCTAAGTCCTTCTCAGCGGAACCACTTTCCAGTAGTTCAGTCCCCAACCTGTACTGGTGCCCGGGGTTGTTCCTCCCCAGGTGCAGGACCTGGCACTTGCTCTTGTTGAACTTTGTGAATTTCCCCTCGGCCCAGTCCCCAGCCTGTCCAGGTCTCACTGGATGGCCGCACAGCCTTCTGGTGTATCAGCCACTGCTCCCAATCTGGTCATTAGCAAACTTGCTGAGGTTACACTCGGTCCATTTGTCCAGGTCACTGATGAATATGTTGAACAGGACTGGACCTAGCACAGACCCCTGGGGAGCACCACTGGTGACAGGCCTCCATCCAGACTCTGGTCCATTGATCACAACCCCCTGAGCTCTGTTGTTCAGACAGTTGTCTGTCCACCTCACTGTCCACTCATCTAACCAACACTTCCTAGCCTTACTTATGAGGATGTTATGGGAGACAGTGTCAAATGCCTTACTGAAGTCAAGGTAAAGAACATCCCCTGCCCTCCCTTCCTCTAGCCAGCCAGTCACACCATCATAGAAGGCTATCAGGTTGGTCAAGCATGACCTCACCTTGGTGAGTCCGTGTTGACTACTTCTAATAACCTTCTTGTCCTCTACATGCCTGGAGATGACGTCCAGAATGAACTGTTCCATCACCTTTCTGGGGATGGAGTTGAGCCTGAATGGCCTATAGTTTCCCAGGTCCTCCTCCTTGCCCGTTTTGAAGACTGGAGTGACATTTGATTTCCCCCAGTCCTCGGGCACCTCTCCTGCCCTCCACGACCTTTCAAAGATGATGGAGAGTGGCTTAGCAACAGCACCTGCCAGCTCCCTCAGCTCTTGTGGGTGCATCTCATCGGGGCCCATGGATTTGTGAGGATCCAGTTTGCCTAGGTGATTTCTGACCCAGTCCTCCCCAACCAAGCGGAAGTCCTCCTTTCTCCAGATTTTTCTTCTCTTCTTTGGGGGCTGGGATGCCTGAGGCCATCCTCAGCAGTGAAGACTGAAGCAAAGAAGGCATTCAGTAACTCTGCCTTCTCTGCATCCTGTGTCAGCAGGGCTCCCACCTCATTCAGCAGCGGGCCCACAGTTTCTCCAGTCTTTCTTTTACTGCTGCTAACATTTAAGAATAGCTCAGATCACAACAAAAAATGAGCGTCTCACCAGATAAGTACTACAAAATTTTCACTTGCAATTCAAACTGCTTAGGAGACAAAATCTATGGTGACATCACTAGTAGAAAACTGTTAATGGAATTTTTAAGCCAATGCACTAATCTTTTTGCTGCAATGATTTGCTGCATCTTTTTGCTGCAAATGTCATTCTTGATTTGAGGAGGCTGAACAAGAAGGATAGGCTTATAAACACAACTTTTATAGGCAGCAGGGTAAAACAAATGCATGCCCTGTGAAACTGTTTATTTAAAGGGATCGTTGAGCACATGACAGGGAACACCATGCTGCTCAATGGTTCTGTTCATTGCCTGAAGCTTTATTCCTATGCAGCCCCACTGACGTCTGCTTCTGGAGTAAGATGTTGATTGGTGTGAATAAAGTACAGGATCTGATCCTTCTTGATTAAGATACATAAGGAGGAGACAGAGAATCTTCCCCTCATGCCACACCCATTTTCAATGTCTCAGTTTCTGTGTCATTGGGCACAAATCTGTTAGCAACTCAGCAATGGTGTGTCTGGCCAGCCGTGAGGACTGGTACTCATCGGATGGTTCTTTTCTCCCCCGCATATCCTCATTCTGGGAATTCAGTTAGTCAGTCAGAGGTTATAGAGAAAACAACCTAAGCCCTTATGATCTGTCAGGTATACAATTTAATTCTCTGTTAATACATCTCTGTACATTTCTAACTTTCCCTGCTGCCTTTCTCCCTTTGTATTATTTCGTGTGTGAGTTTTATAAAATCCACCATAGGAGCTTTGAACCTTCTCTACCAATTAGAAATTCTGCCTTTCACTTGAGTTAAGCACTTTCTAGCAGAGATTTCCTTATTATTTCATTTATTTCCTCATTCATTCATTTATGCCTTATGTTGGCAACTTTTGCGACTTAAGAGACCATAAAAATTCTACAACCATTTAAGCATGATTCCCTGCTTATCTCACATATAAACATCATGTTTCATTGCTTTTTAGATAAACACTGCTAATTCAAACAAAGTCTTTATTGGATCCATGCATCAAAGCATCATTTACAACAATAAACAACTACAGCATTATTTTTGTTCATGGACACTACCAGCACAATCTGGCCTTATCATAATTACCTAGGCTTTTTGTGGTTTTCCTTCACTCCTCCAAAATGCAGGTAAGGGGGTTCAAAGACTGCCAATCCACTGCAGTCTTCCTCCATGGGAAGGAAAAGACATTTCTATGCCTTCAACTATACCTCCCCATTCTCATTCCTATCTTGGCTTGTTTCCCAGCCCTGCGGTTGAAAGAATTGCTAATTGACAGTTTTATTGTCATAAAGACAGGCGACTTTCAGTGGTGTGGGTAACAGGGAAATTTTTCACTTTGCTGCTTAACAGTATGCTACAGCAAATACGTCAAGGGAAGTGCCCAAGTATTTAGAAGTTTACTTTGACTCATCTCTTAGCTAGTCAGCTAAAAGCTAACACTAAACAAGATAGTCTTCTGTTCCACTCCCCATCTGCAATCTTGATAACCTCAAGGATTGGTTCTTATCTGTTTTCCATACAGAAACAACTTCAGGGATTTCAAAGGGATCAGGTCTGGTTTGTTTCCGTGGAAAGATCCGATCAACACATACATAAAGTAACACTGGACACTACCTTGATCCTTTAAAATCTAAAAGTGATTCAGAAAGCTACAAACCCAAATACTATATTGCTTACTGTGAAAGAGAAAATTAAGTTAATGTTGCCTACACTAGAACAATCCCAAGGACAGTGTGTAGTGTAAGGTTTACTCTAAAAATGCTGCATTGGTGTTTCTTAAGGCAATTTTCCACTGGTTTGTCATAACAGTGTCTTTAACAGGGACAAAGCAGGAAGTATCTATCTAATTTTTCAGGCAAGAGTTAAATTAAGTGGTTTCAAGGTATCAAAATATATAATCTAAAATTATTGTCAAATTTAATGCTACATTAGTTTAATTACAATCAACAGCACACTGAAATAGGTTAAACGGTTAAAAAAGATGCTTTACTGTGGTTTTTTACACCCACTTTTCAAACCACAGTTGTCGTATTACCATCAGAGTTCCCTAAAATGAGATAAAGCAAATTAATCATCTACTATCAATAAAAAGCTAAGGCCCTGTTCTTGCCTTTTATACTTGATTTCTGGCCAGAAAAACCACCAGACCAAGTAAAACTCTGGCTTTGGGGTACATTGTACTATAGTCACTATAATATGACAGAAAGTTTGAAGCTGATTTCCCAAAGTATGCTTGCAAATTGCAGCTGTGCGTAGAGTTCACTGCTCCCTTTGGTTGCAGGAGGAGAGGATATGGTCTCAAGAAGGCAGTTTTTCTTCCCCAACCAGAAAAATGTTTGTTGGTCAATTCTGCAGGTAGGGTACCTGCCTGCAGTTTTAATCTGTTAGGCATACAGGCTGATGTGCCAATATTGCACATGTACAGCCCAGCATGGCTCCTCAGCTCCTCCTTTTTTGCATTTTTGCCATTAAAAGGAGAAAAAAGCACACAGAAAGTGGTTAGAAGGTGTTAGAGGGAAGATAATGCTCTTAAAATGTCAATAGAAAGAAAAGAAAATGTTTCTGTGTAAAATGCTTGATGAGTTCAGAGCCTGGGGTGTTTGGCGCCAAGCTTGAAAAACAGAAGTGGACACTGGTGAGGATCTATAACATTCTTGTCTTGCACTCCTGGCTGTTCAGCACAAATTACATTGTGTTGACTAGTGTCTGAATACTTCAGAAATTAAAAATAATTTCTAATATATCTTCAAACCAGAGAAATGCTAGTCTTGGATAATTTTACAGATGCTATAGTCTCAGGAAGAACTCTGAATGCTCTGGTTTGCATTGTTCACAGTTTTGTTTGCACTCAGGAATATAAAGCATTAACCACAAAGTCCAAATACGAAATGTATGCTCAGAGGGTAAAAATCAAGTCTGGCTATTAGCTGTAATTTTGGGGGAAAGGCTAAGGAAGGAGAAGGCAGTTTGCATACTTGCTTGTAAATAAATTATGTTTATTATACTCTTAGATCCATGAATTATCAGTAAGTCTATGCCTTCATCCAGGAGGGCTGATCAGTTCACTGTGAGAAAAATCAGCTAAATATTCATAACATTGGTTATGAAATTCTTACAGAAGTAAATTTAGCAAATTAGCAATTGATTTGCTCTTCTCAGTAATCTACTCACTCTGGGGAACTGCTGGGCTCATCCAATACTCAACTGATTAATGTATTAGTAGCTGCCAAATATCTTTTCTCAAAGCACTGGGGCTTTCTGTATATGTACCCAGTCTGGAACGGACATGTACAGGAGCTTAGCCTCTCAGCTTCAGTAACGAGAAGAAAATTCTGGGAAAGAAACCAGCTTTGTTCTTATCTGTTCTGAAGATTTAATATACCCCTCCATGATTTTGAGAATTTACTCATAGGAATTTACCAACTGCAGTAAATACATGGCTAGGTATACACATCTGGAAATGCATCAGACCATGATTAGAAAATAAAGCTATTGATTTATTGACATGTTGTCTGTAGTAGTCATCAAATGGACACACATTTGATATGAAAATGCTGTCCTTTCAGGATAAATCTTAGCAATATTAGACCGTATCTGTGAAGATAATAAATCCAATCATGCTTTCATGTTTTCATCACAAAAAGGGGCTGTTATGTGATGATGACAGACTTGGGAAGTAATAAAGAAATTAAGAAAGGAAACATTTTTCTAAGACCATCTAGCTGGGTCAATGTTCTATTCCATTTACACAGCTGAAAAATCTTAAAACCAATGTTAGGTACCATGAAAATAACAGATTTCATTACTGTTTCCCCTCCTCATTCCTCCTTTTAAGGATGTTAAAGAATAAGGATATAGGATTTACTTTCCAAATTTAATTTTAGTTTAAACAAAACAAAAGTGTAGATGAAAACCTTTCCTTTTACCTGGTTATAGTCCTTCGTAAACTTCCTCAAACTTTTTACAAAGTTACATTTTTAAAAAAATTCCCACCCTGGCAGATTTTTCCAGGCTATGGTCTTTGTTAAAAAGACATCCTGCAGTAGAAGGAAAATGGATAAACCTGCATTCCTACACCATTACCACCTTTCCTCTGATACCAACTTAAAAATCCCTTTGTATATTTTTAACTTATGTTTTCATCTCTTTTGGGATTTTGTTCCACCCACTGCACTGGTTAGTTTATATGTCAGAGTTTCTGTGTTATCTAAAAGATCTAAACATCTGTGCTTTTTTTTTTTTCTTCAACTCTATACTGGAAAGAAGTTCTTAACTGAACTAAATGTTATCTTGCCAAATGCTTATATGAGACCTGAATGGTCTGTCTTCACTCTTCCCCTGAACAAAATGTTTGTAATTATTCCAAAATAACTGTCATTAGACATTTGGAAAGAGCAGAGTAAATGTATACACTTCTCCTTTCCCACTCGGCACTCTGATTGCATCTGTCTGAGGAGCTCTGCAGTTTGCAGTCCTTAAATACAAAAGCAGCACCAGAAAACACAATACACTGTGGTGAGACCAAGAGAAACTGTATGCCATACGTCAGCCAGGACTGAACAGCTGAATTATTAATACTTTGAGAAGTATTCACACAAGTTCAACTCTGGTGGCAGAAAAACAAAAGAAAGAGAGAAACATTAAAAATAGTGTTTCTTTTACATAACTTTCATTGTTAATATTTTATGTTACCTTCCATCTACAAAGCAACTTTCATTCATATTTCCTTTTCCTTATCTTGAATTATGAACTCCTTAATGCATTTGAAAATTAAAAAGTCATCTCTCAACAGGGAGAGACAGCATGCACTAAGTCACCAGCTGGAAGAAACATCTGGCTTAGGTCTATATAAGAAAAGGCCTTGTGTCAGCTACTCAAACCCTGAGTATACAAGTCCATTCACAGCTTTACAATCCTCACCTGCCCTCTGTAGTTTGTAATGAAGTTTCACACTGCAGTAGGCTGAGTTGCATGAGATGTAAATTTGCAAGCAGGTTTGAATGACTGTGGAGAGGCTGTTCTGCAATTTGGAGCAGAAATATATCACCTGCTAGTCCTCAGTTTATAAACAAATGCCTGTCATTATATGAAAATACAAATACATTTTCAGGCAAGAAAAACTGATGATAAAATTTGGCATATTTATCTTTGATGTGTATGGGCCACTGGAATGTATATTATTTCTTATGGATAATGAATAGGGAAAGTTTTAGGCAACTGACAGATAAAAGAATATAATCAATTCTAAGTCTGAGACAGGCTCACAGGAGCTCTGCTGCAAACTCTTATGAACATCATCTGCCTCACTACAAACTCCTTCCTAGAATAATTTGCAAGCAGAAGGATCTATATGTGTCAGGTCATTTATTCTTAATAAATAGTAATAGTTCAGCTTGCTCCCATTCATTTCCACTGCTAGTGAGATCTTTTGGCTTTCCATGCTCTTTTGGTCTATGTTAAGTATTATTTACCACTCACATATCTGAATGTATCTCTGTGCTTTCTCTAGGTCACTTATGAGTTTTCATGTGGTTATGACATTTTTCAGCATATGAGTCACTGCAAGAAGTACAGTGTGTGCACTGGAGTCAAATCAGGAATGGACAGCTGTGACATACAAGAGGAAGATACCAATTCTCATGACACTAAATGAACTAATATGGGGACTGTTTGGTTAATTACATCAAGATAAACAAAAAACAGCCATCATATGCAAAGATTAAGGCATCAGGCATCCTCATCTGTCACTGCTCCATCTCACTGAAAACAGGGTTACCATGGCTCTGTCCGGGATTTCCAACACTTGTTGGGAGTTGAGGCCTGTCAGGAGGACTCTGTGTACTGACAGAAAACACGTTCAGTGCTTGAGCTGCAGAGCCAGTGTTTTCTGGAAGCATCCAACTCACTCCAATTTTATTTAAGCTGAATTGCCAAACTAATGTGGATATATATGAAAATTGCAGCCATTTTTCAAGTAGGGAAAAGTTACTGCTCTGTCACAACCACTGTGAACTTCAGTATCTAAGTGAAAATTTCAAAGTCTTTCAGAGAAAAAGGTCTTGGGAAACTCATGTGACATGTGACAACACTACTTGGGAAAAGAGTAATCCTGTGTGAAGGAAGCAGTGTTACAGGAAAGAGTGTACAGAGCGCTTTCCCCTTTTTCAATACCTATGATTTGTCTGCTGCAACGCAAGTCACTTTGGATATATCTATGCTGGTCAACCAGAGGTGATATCAAACACTGAGCCTTGCTTGTCCATGCTGATTAGCTAGTAGTGTTTTTTGTTCTCTCCCTTGTAAAGCCTGGAAAGGTTTCTGATAACAGCTCACCCAAAGGACCGTTTTTCAAGGCTACATGGAGACTGTGAGATTGGCTCCCTCTAGCACACTATCCACACTCCTTCAACTCTATCTGTGCAGACTTTGAGCCCTCAAAGCTCCCATGTTCCCTTATGCCACAGACCAGAGGTATGCAATACGTGTCGTCATTTTTTGTGCAGTAACACCACTCTCTGGAGCTGCAACAGAAGGTGTTATCCCTAAACTGCATGGATACGTCAGCTGCACCACTCGGCCTCAGGGTCAGGAACTGCTTCCTGGCACCCTTTATTTAGCAGGATCCTTTGGTCAGGGATATACACCTTTATATTCTTAGAGTTCATCTACACTAGCAAACTATTTCTGAATAAACCACCATTCCAGACAGCACGTGAGAGTTGGTGAGTTGGTGAGAATAACATCATTGCGTTGCTTGTGCTCTGATGCTGTGGAGATTGCCATGTAGCCTGTGAGGGTATTTAGCAAGCCAGTGCAGGTGTTCTGCTAGGTAGAAGCCAGCAAATCCTGTGTGCCCGGTCTTTTTCAAAGCCAGCTAGTAGTTTCTATTCTATCCGCAGGCAGATGTGGGTGTGCAAATTGATTAAGCTAAAAAATTTCATTGAGCCTTTATCTCTGCCAGCGATGGGATATGTGCAAAACACTTGCCAGAGCAAATTAGAGCTCTAATTCAGTCAGTCATTGTCTACTAATAAAAAATTTGGAGAATTTACAATTGGAAAATCATCTGGAATGTGTTGGTTTGTACTTGCTTGTTTTTAAATTTTACTTTGAATGGCTAATGACTAATGTAATCTGTGCAGTGGAGTGCCACACAGATTTCACTATGTGACCGCACGAAGCTATCTCTGAGCCGGGGATATGCTCTCGAAACATGATAGAAAATAAATATAACCTCCCAACTTAAAATTTAAAATACAGTGTGCAGATTCTGAACACTGAAAAATGAACTTCAGTCACATTAACCAAATAAAATAGAGAAAATGCAAGAACATAGCAAAGTAAGGTGAGATCCTGTTTTACTTTCTGCAACTATCTCAGCATATGTTCAGGGCATTTGAACAGTCCTACTAACAATCAATGAAGCAGTTTTAAAATTTGAGACAGAAAAATACAAAGACATAGAGCAGGAAAGGGGCCATAGGAAAACATACAGGATGTATTTTGTGGTATTTTGCAAGAAAATAATAATCATTTACTAAACTAGCTACCCTGCCTACATAACATTGATAAAAAAACTTCACCTGAGTTATCTTTGTATTAGATAGATAAATACAAAATCCCTCTTCATCAATGTACCATATATCACTAGTAATCATAACAACCGTGTAAACTCTAGGAGTTATAAATATTGCTATTATAATGATTTACTTGGTTCATTTGGCTTTGGGCCATTCAGGTGACAGCCATTTCTATATGATCCATAACCTAACAATTTTCAGTATTTCTTATGGAATTGTTGTTTTTATATATTCTTCCCAATATTTTTCACAGAAAAACTGCTACATGTTTATGCCATTGTATCTCAGAATAAAATCTGTCCTGATCTTGCTATGGTTCTAAAAATAAGTGTCTCTGACAGACCTAATCACAGTGCATCCATCCATTTTTATATTTTCTCATTTTATATTGGATTAAGCATAAGTGGCATTTCCCTACATGATAATAATTAATCACTCAAGTTATGAATGATGTGGTAAATTTAGAAAATGTTCTGGATATTATAATTATTCATACAAAGTCTTTTATAAATAGATGCTCATCGATATTCCTTATAGAAAGGGATCTGATGTAATTTATTTACCATGCAAGGTTTAGTTCTCAATTAGCTTGCTTATTAGGATACCATTCCATGCTAAAAATTCTTTGGAATCGGAATTAATGTACAGTCTTGTCTTTTCTTCCATTCTCTTTCCCAGTTCAGTCATATTAATTGAACAGTTTTCTTGGCCATATTCTGAACCAGAAATGCTCTAGTTCAAAATCACACAACTTTCTGGAGTAATTTTTTGGAAAAATTTAATTGGTCTGAGATGAATACACAGCAGTAGATTTAAATCATTCCTGATTTAGAGTGGAAGCACTGTACCTGTTTTTTGCTCTAGGGGGCACAGGCCAATAAAAAAGGTGTTGTCCCTCTCTCTGTATTTGTATTGTTGTTAGCTGGATAATGAGAGACCGGTCTTTAAAAGTTCACATAATGTGTACACTAGAGAAACAATTACTGATGACCTTATTCTTCAGCACATTGTGCAATGGGAACTTTGGTATGGACAGGAGTGGGGACAAGACTTGGCTGGAGGGATGACCGTGTCACTCTGTTAACAGTTAACAGGAGAGAGACACACTCAGAAACTCAGGTCTACTTCCTCTGTGCATGATGACAGAAACATTGATTACATGACAGGATAAATAAAACAGAGAATCCTTTCATTTTCTAGAATCTGTATTTTCTAAACAGCCACCACTGAGGGAGGACAAAAAATGTTGTCCTCTGTGTTCAGGATTTTTCCTATTTTGTTGAGGAGCAGCTGTGTTTTCCTAATTCCATGCATAAATCAACAGTTATTTTCTTCATATTCCCACCCCATTTGAGTTCCTCAGAATTAATCTCCGGTCTTTTAAGGTATTTGTAATGTAATATTAGCATTGAGACATGGTCTCAGATTTACTCAGCAGATATGGGGTTCCCTAGCATGGGGGCTGCTCTGGTCCAAATCTCACCTCTATCTGCAGAGACTTACACCCACTTCCCAGACTTGCAGAGTTCAGCCCTTTTGAAAAGAGAACTTTCTGTTACTTAACTTGCCTGTCAGTACTTGAATTAGGTCTTATTCTAACAATTAACAAAATCACTAATTTTTAAAAAAGTATCCTCTTAAACAATCTCATTAGTTGTCACAAAAGACAAGTCACTATTTTCCTATCACCATCATTAGGTTTTGTCTACTTTTAAAAAGAAAATGCATAGGGTTTTGGTTTTAATTTGGGGTTTTTCCCCCTAAAATTTATACTGTTGCCAAAATATTCTGTCCTAATTAGGAAATATTTCTTCAGTACATTTGCACTAAAGATGGCGTCTTCCAGACACTGTTTTCTGTATCTTGAAATAACAGCCAACAGAAAACAAAACTACCATGAAATAAATTAAGAAACTGAAGAATATTTTTAAAGGCATGTATTTTTGCAGAAGAATGCAAAACCATCAACCAATCTTCATACTCTGTATAAAAGGATACTAAGTTTTAATCTAAACTAGTTCAAAAGTTATAAATACACTATATAGTCCTATTTTATTAACCTTTAACTATACAATACATATCTATGTTAATATTTTAGAAGAAAAGACTAAAATCCTTTTTCAGCATGGCCATTGTTCCTGAAGAGAATAGATTGACATAAATGACTGTAGATGCAGCCCTGGTGCCAGATGAGTCACACAGAGAGCATCTGTGGAGGAGGTGAAACAAGCTTCACCCACTTGGCATCTTCCCAGGCTGAAGAGAGCTCCAGCCAACCTGTGTCTACTTGCATGAGTGCCACAGGGAGAAACACCCCAATGGTGCCACACAGGCATGTTTCTCCTATGGCTTCCTAGAGGCCACCAGAAGCATTTATGGAAGACAGCGCCTACCAGTGGACCATTAGTCATCTAGTGTTGTCCAGATTTACCATCATTTTTCACCAAACAGGGTTACTAAAGTGAAAAAAGACATCCATGAAACATCCCCTCTACTCCCAAGAAAAACAAACAACAAAACCAAAACTCAGAAGGGAGTCACAGTAATTCCTGGATTGTAGAACTGGATTTTCTCCTCAAAGCCAATGAGAAAATGATCATAACCACCTTCCACTGATATGAAACAAAATATTTCCTTAAGAAATAATGTGCTTTCCTCAAGACCAGATGTAAATCCCTCTTAAACATCTTGATTTGGGATCCATTAAAATGAGACCAACACCAACGTCTTCCACATTCACCACTCTTCCCCTGTATGCCCCATCCTTTATTAAACTATTGGTAAAATGCTGGAGGTGTATCCATATGAATTACAGACCTGGAATCCTTCCCTTACTCCTAGTCTAACATAGCTTGTGGTATACTCTGGGCTTCTCACTTGTAAGTCAGCCTATGACTGAGTTGTCTTCTTGTAAATCTAGTGTCATTCCATTCCTAGGGCTATGTAAAACTAAATAAAATAATTTTCAAGCACTATATTTTATTACAGAGTGATAATGGGAACAGGGATCAGTCTATCAATAGGAGACATTACAGTTAATGTTCAGATGTCAATAAGTTAAAGGTGACTTGCTAAAAGAATATTGAAAATATGTGACATAGCCAGTTTGGTTTGAGCGTTCTTCCTTCCAGCAAAATGCTAAAGTATTGACAGAAAGGTCAGAAATGCTGAAGATGCTCATCTCTGAGACAGGACAATGTCTGCTTCTGTCACCACAATCTCAGGAAGGTTTTCAAAAGTGGAGAGCGGCACACCTCAGAGCATTCCCTCATGATTTTTTGTTTTGGATTATTACACAGTTTTGTCCTACTCTTGATTCTCTTTAGAATTATGTCTGAGGTGAAGCCTCACTGCGAATTCAAATAATATTGAGTTAACATTCTGCAAAGCGGGTCTGTGAGAGGAGGAATGGAGCAGACAAGGAATAGATAAAAATGTAGGAAGTAGGGGGTGAGGTAAGTAAAGAAAAAATTAAGACATAGAAAGGAAAGGATGGAAGCAGAGACAAAGCCTCAGCAACGTCTGGGCTGCAACTGGCAGTCCCTTGTGGACAACTCTGGCATTGCCAGTTACATAGATAAGGTTCAGAGTGTCTATTTAGCTTGTTTTTCCCTTGTGTCCAATACTATCCAGGTTCTCAGTAGACCTTATTGCCTCCAGCACTGGGCCACACTAACCTTGTGATGCTGCTTCTAAATGGAAACCAGCTCATTTTCAATTGCATCACAGAGTGAGCAGTTGAAACTTCAGCCTGTCCAAATGGGTGACAAACCCATAACTAATATCCTGGTTTTATCCTGTATTTAGTTTAAACTAAATTAGTTCATATTCACTCAGCCCAAGATTCCTAGGACAAGATAACGTTTTCTTTTCTTACCTAAACCAAGTATAAGTGAACAGGTTGTTCCAATGAGTACTTATGCCAAGGTTACGGTTTTGATCCCTCCATGAATCTGAGGAGTATCTTGAGCCATCTTTCTGAGTCCAGAGACATTTATTCCAGTAGAAATTCTTTTACTTCCCTGCTAAAGCAATTCTGACTGATTCAGTTTTACCTGCTTTTTCTCCCTTCATAACCCTAGCTGCCAATATTATTCCACCAGTTTGACCATTTTTTCTGTATCTCCTGAAAAGCGCATCCACTTCAATATCAGTGTATAAGGCATTACTGGCATTTTGCCGCTTTATTTTGCAAGTCAGTCATGGCTCTACCTGAGCTTGGCTGCATAGTTCCACAGAAAACAAAACAAAACAAAACAAACAATAATCAGGCATTTCTTTCCTCAGACAAAATGCATAAAAGCATTTATTATACAGTACATTTCAGACCAGAGACAGACAGTCACAGTTTTACAATCTAAAGTTCTCCAGAACACAGGGTTCTGAAAAATGTCTTGAAAGTATCTTCAACACTTCTCTGAATTTAGTGTCATCCTGGCTTGGATGAATTTTCTGGCTGTGTTTACATTGTACCAAAGAGAGTGGATATGTTTTAGTAAGTAATTGAAATTACGATGCCTAAAGGTTATTTTAAGCTTTCTAATCTGACTAACTGCTACACAATTAGATGTGGTTAACAAGCAAATGTTGATTAATAATCCCACAAACATAGTAATATAAGCACTTTCTGAAAATAAATTGGTTTGTTTCTTTGCTTTCCCCCCAAGACCCTCTTGTAATTTTCAGACATGCTCAGTAGCAGAAGACAGGCCATGAAAACTCGTTTCAACAGCAGAAACCCTCTTCTGGATGTGACTGCCCAACTTGAATGGATCATTGTGGTGGAATATTTTAGTCAGCAGAGAAATAGGAAAACAGGAAAAATGCAACCCAGCGTACCACAGAGAGGGCATTCAGTATCTCGTATTGAATGAAACGATTTTAGAAACCTGGTGGTTCTCTGTTTTCACTCAGAACTCAGAAAACCTGTCTCAGGTCAGGTGGCATCCTCCTGTTAACAAACTGGCCTGCGATGAACAGCCACAGCTGCTCCATGAGTGGGTTCATAAATTCAGCTGAAAAATCGCAAACTTTGGATTGAGGGAGACAGAACTGTACCACTGTTGTTCCCTAGGTCTTAAGCTAACTTACAGACCTTTGCCCAGGTGTTGATCTAAACCTCTTACCTTCATTTCTCCAGTTATTATTTATCAGCTAATTTTACACATGCACACACTTTCAAATGCATCTGAAATGAAGGACTCACTCAGATACATAATCTAACAAGTGAGATATTATATTACAGTTCAGAATTGTACAGTGGTCTGGCTACAGCTCCTAGTTCGAGTATTTCAGTGAATATGATCATTAGAAAAACTGAATTTATGAAGAAATATTATGAAAAGATTAATTTTGTCTAGCGGCATTACACTTTAACAGAGAAAGCAAATTTTCTTATTTTTCTTTCAGCAGCTTTCAGATTTCTGTGTATTCATATAGATGTCATCTTTACAGATGTTTTCTACTTTGAATCATTCTCCAATTTGAAAACACATGCAGTGCTTTTAATACATATTTTCTGCCAGCTGTACCAAATTCTTCAATGATTTTATTTTTATCGTTGAAAAATATTTAATAGGATCAACAATGCAGTTCCTCCACACCAAATGGTGGAGAAAATGTGGCTTCACCGGCACCTCTACTACCCAAATAAAGTAGTGTTCAAGAGACAATAAGCAAGTCAAAATAGTGCAGGTGCTGCTAAATAAACCTTATGATGTGCCCTGAAATCAGCCTCTGTATTTGATTTTCTCAGTTTTCCATTCTATGTTTGGGAAGACCTGTACTGAGCTCAGGAGATGATGTTAGGTGTTCAGTTTCCTAATCTCTGTTTGGCTCCTTCTGGTGCTCTAAGCACTTCCATGCTCTGCTTTTTCAGAAGTGCTTGGAATAAATATGCAAGATATTTACCCCAGAAGATTGTTGGTAGATGTAAATGTGCCAGGGCAAACTCACCCCCTCACATCAGCCTGAAGTGGCTAGTTAAAAAATGGCTATGCTTCACTGTGTCCAAGAAAAATGTCACTTTAAGGTTGGAGTGCTTGAGCTTCTCTCAAGTCCTTCTTGGATGGATTTTCTGGAGGACAAGACTGGTAATTTTCTAGCTTGGCATATTTACATTGGCAACCAAAATGCCTTGTCGCTCAAGACAAAACAAGGAAAAAGATGTAAAGTTCAGTAAAGCTCCAGGACTGTGATTTCACCACAGATTCTGGTTCTGGCTTTGCCACTTCATCTCTCTGCCATTGTTTTAAGCATCTAGTGTAAACGATTCATAGCTGAATAATTGGCAGTATACTAAATATAAAGTTTTCTCGTTCCACCTTTAAAGTATGTGCATTTCCATAGCAGCACTCTACAAGCAGAATAAGACAGTGGGCGACATTATGGATAAGATAAATTCAGTGCAGGATCTAAGAAGCATGCCTGTTGACTGAGGTTTTAAATCATATTAGGTATTACTGTCTGTACAACATTGACACAAATTAGAATATCTTACAAGTCCTACTTTAATACTTTTTATTACAATGTAGTAATCCAGTCTGTAAACTGCTGTTATAAATAATCCCTACTTGAAAGAACAAACAGTACCAATAGGTGTAGCAAACTTTATTTAAAAAAAAGAAGGCTCTGATGCAAGCAAAAATATTTTGTAAAATTAATTTTCTATGGAAAATTATGAATTCTCAAGCATATTAATACATTAACTTTTTCTTTTTTAGACTTATTTCATCAAGATCAAGACTGAATAATTAATGTATTCTGTCTTCACATAAGCAAAGCAAATATCTGAATGAAAAGATCAGAAACAGGGAAATGATTGGTGAAATTGGGCTGCGTATGGCTATCTGGCACTAAAATGTGATCCAGGTTTCATGCATGACTTCAATCACTACCATGTAATATGGGACATGAACCAAAATATACAGGCTGTCAAACAGTAAATAACCACAGAATCACAGAATCATAGAATCACAGAATGGCAGAGGTTGGAAGGGAACTCTGGAGATCATCTTGTCCAACCCCCCTGCTTGAGCAGGCACACCCAGAGCAGGGGGCACAGGAACACATCCAGGTGGGTTTTGAATGTCTCCAGGGAAGGGACTCCACAGCTTCCCTGGGCAGCCTGTGCCACTGCTCTGGCACCCTCACAGGGAAGGAGTTTTTTCTCATATTGAGGTGGAACTTCCTGTGTTCCAACTGTGCCCATTGCCCCTGGTCCTGTCGTTGGGCACCACTGAAAAGAGCCTGGCCCCATCATCCTGACACCCACCCTTCAGCTATTTATAGGTATTGATGAAACCCCCCCTCAGCCTTCTCTCCCCTAGGCTGAACAAAGCCAAGTCTCTCAGCCTTTCCTCATAAGGGAGATGCTCCAGTCCCTTGATTATCTTGGTAGCTCTCCGCTGGACTTGCTCAAGCAGTTCCACATCCTTCTTAGACTGGGCGGCCCAAAACTGGACACAGTACTCCCAGTGTGGCCTCACTAGGGCAGAGCAGAGAGGAAGGATAACCTCCCTCAACCTGCTGGCCACCCTCCTTTTAATGCACCCCAGGACACCATTGGCCTTCTTGCCCACAAGGGCACACTGATGGCTCATTGTCAACTTGCTGGCCACCAGCACTCCTAAGTCCTTCTCAGCGGAACCACTTTCCAGTAGTTCAGTCCCCAACCTGTACTGGTGCCCGGGGTTGTTCCTCCCCAGGTGCAGGACCTGGTACTTGCTCTTGTTGAACTTTGTGAATTTCCCCTCGGCCCAGTCCCCAGCCTGTCCAGGTCTCACTGGATGGCCGCACAGCCTTCTGGTGTATCAGCCACTGCTCCCAATCTGGTCATTAGCAAACTTGCTGAGGTTACACTCGGTCCATTTGTCCAGGTCACTGATGAATATGTTGAACAGGACTGGACCTAGCACAGACCCCTGGGGAGCACCACTGGTGACAGGCCTCCATCCAGACTCTGGTCCATTGATCACAACCCCCTGAGCTCTGTTGTTCAGACAGTTGTCTGTCCACCTCACTGTCCACTCATCTAACCAACACTTCCTAGCCTTACCTATGAGGATGTTATGGGAGACAGTGTCAAATGCCTTACTGAAGTCAAGGTAAAGAACATCCCCTGCCCTCCCTTCCTCTAGCCAGCCAGTCACACCATCACAGAAGGCTATCAGGTTGGTCAAGCATGACCTCACCTTGGTGAGTCCGTGTTGACTACTTCTAATAACCTTCTTGTCCTCTACATGCCTGGAGATGACCTCCAGAATGAACTGTTCCATCACCTTTCCGGGGATGGAGTTGAGCCTGAATGGCCTATAGTTTCCCAGGTCCTCCTCCTTGCCCGTTTTGAAGACTGGAGTGACATTTGCTTTCCTCCACTCCTTGAGCACCTCTCCTGCCCTCCATGACCTTTCAAAGATGATGGAGAGTGGCTTAGCAACAGCACCTGCCAGCTCCCTCAGCTCTTGTGGGTGCATCTCATCGGGGCCCATGGATTTGTGAGGATCCAGTTTGCCTAGGTGATTTCTGACCCAGTCCTCCCCAACCAAGCAGAAGTCCTCCTTTCTCCAGATTTTTCTTCTCTTCTTTGGGGGCTGGGATGCCTGAGGCCATCCTCAGCAGTGAAGACTGAAGCAAAGAAGGCATTCAGTAACTCTGCCTTCTCTGCATCCTGTGTCAGCAGGGCTCCCACCTCATTCAGCAGCAGGCCCACAGTTTCTCCAGTCTTTCTTTTACTGCTGATGTGTTCTTGTTAGCTTTGACTTCCTTTCCCAGATTTAGTTCCAAATGGGCCTTGGTTTTCCTTCTTTCATCTCTGCATACTCTGACAACATTCCTAGATTCCTCCCTAGTGGCCAGTCCCTTTTTCCACATACTGTGAACTTTCGCCTTCCATTTCAGTTTCTCAAGAATATCTTTGCTCATCCTTGTGTGTCTCCTGGCTCCTCTGCCTGGTGTCCTTCTAGGGATGCACCAATCTTGAGCTTGGACAAAGTGGTCCTTGGATACTGTCCATCTGTCTTTGATGCCCCTGCCTTCTAGAGCCCTTGACTATGGGATTCCTGCAAGTGAGTCTTTGAAGAGGCGAAAGTTGGCGCTCTTGGAGTCCAGGGTTGCAGTCCAACTTGTTGCCCTGCTTCTACCACGCAAGATCCTGAACTTGACCATCTCCTGGTCACTGCAGCCAAGCCTACCCTCAACTCTCACATCCTCAACCAGTCCTTCCTCGTTTGTTAAGATAAGGTTGAGAATCACATCTTGCCTTGTTGGCTTCTGCACCACCTGCATAAAAAGTTATTCTCAATGCTCTTCAGAAAGATTCTGTATCATGCATGGCTTGCCATGTTCCTTTTCCAGCAAATATTAGGGTGGTTGCTGTTCATCATGAGGACCAGGGCCTGCAACTGTTAGGCTACTTCCAGCTGTCTGTAGAAGGCTTCGTCAACTTCCTCTTCTTGGTCAGGTGGCCTGTAGCAAACACCCACAACAGTGTTGCCCATAGTTTTCTGTCCCTTAATTTTTACCCACAAGCTCTCAGTTTGTTCTCCTTCCACTCCAAAGCAAAGCTCGATGCATTCCAGTTGCTCCCTCACATAAAGACCAACTCCTCCACCTTGCCTTGCTGGTCTGTCTTTCCTGAAAAGCCTGTAGCCACCTATGACCACATTCCAGTCATGCAAGCTATCCCACCATGTCTCTGTGATTTCAATGAGATCATGGCCCTGTGACTGCACACAGACCTCTAGTTCCTCCTGTTTTTTTCCATGCTCCATGCATTGGTGTACAGACATTTCAGAAAGGTTCTTGAGCACACAGGTTTTCCCGGAGCGGTGTACAAGGACCCACTATAGCCATGCAGACCTTTAATGTGTTTGGTCTCCTGGTTGCCATTGCATGAAGCCACTACAGCACCTTTATCACTGCTCAGGTTGTCCTGTCTTATTCCTCCATTGTGTGTGATGGCATTAGTATTGCCAGTTTTTCTGCCTCCCCCCGGGTTCTTCAGTTTAAAGCCCTCCTCACCAAGTTTGCCAGCCTGCTGCCAAAGATTCCCTTGCCCCTTCCTGACAGGTGAAGTCCATCCTTCCCTAGCAGCCTATGGTTGTTGAAGAATGTTTCATTGTCATAATATTGAGGGTTTAAAAACCAGATCCAAATTCATCAGGGCAATTTCTGTTTGAGTCACAGTAGTTTTAATATACTAATGAAATTAATTTACTGATGGAATGTAGGTAATTTGATACATTTCCTTTGCTACTGATATCTTTTCTGTGTGCCTATTCCTTTCGCAGCAATACCAGCAGGGAATTCGAGGTAAACACTCATTACCACAGCAAAGTGCCAAGACAAACTGAGAAAATAATTAGTATCAGGCAAAACACAGATAATTTTCAGACCCTGTACATTCAAAGAACAGCCTCCAGCTTTGTATTAATTATTTCAGGATTAAAACAAATACTTGTTCCAATAGAAATAAAGAACACAACAAGGAATGAGGTTACAAATCCCTACATAAAACCAGCACCTGCTCCCAACTTCTGGAGTGCAAGAAACAGGAAAAGTATGTTTATTTAAATCTCTATAATGAGACCGAATTGTGGCTAAGTTTCTAGATGTTATTCTAATGACTTAATAAGATTCTCTTCATCAAGCTGTCTTGTATGATCAGGAACAATACATTCAGTTATTCTCCCTGCCTTCTGTGGAGGCATTTAAAAACAATGAAAAGACTGGAATGCAAAGAAACTGGCTTAGCTCAGCTGCACTGGATATTGAAATGGCTAGATGGTCATCCCCGTGCACCCTGGTTTCCCTGAAGCACAACAGCCTTTTACTGAGCCATGCTCTGATGTAGCAGTCTGTTTGCAGTGATAGCCACGTGGCTGCACAAACACCTAGAACAATAAAACCTGAACACAAGCCAGCAGTGAGCCCAGGCGGCCAAGAAGGCCAACAGCATCCTGGCTTGTATCAGGAATAGTGTGGCCAGCAGGAGGAGAGAGGTGATCGTGCCCCTGAACTCAACACTGGTGAGGCTGCACCATGAATGCTGTGTTCAGTTTTGGGCCCTTCACTACAAGAAGGACATTGAGGTGCTGGAGCGTGTCCAGAGAAGGGCAACAAAGCTGGTGAAGGGTCTGGAGAAAAAGTCTTATGAGGAGCGGCTGAAGGAACTGGGGTTGTTTAGCCTGGAGGAGGCTGAGGGGAGACTTTATCACTCTTTACAACTACCTGAAAGGAGGTTGTAGTGAGATGGCTGTTGATTTCTTCTCCCAGGTAACTAGTGATAGGACAAGAGGAAATGGCACCAAGTTACATCAGGGAAGGTTTAGACTGGATATTAGGAAAAATTTCTTTACTGAAAGAGTGGTCAGGCATTGGAACAGGCTGCCCAGAGAGGTGGTGGAGTCACTATCCCTGAAGATGTTCAAAAAACTTGTAGGCATGGCACTTGAGGACATGTTTTAGGAGGCATGGTTGTGTTGGGTTGATGGTTGGACTGGATGATCTTAGAGGTCTTTTTCAACCTTAATGTTTCTATGAATCTATTATAAGAGTTCTCCTGCTTTGAGAGCCTAAATTCCAGCCTGTAGGCATTTTTCCTTTATAGGTTATGAATGCTGATCAAGATTTAACTGGTTATGTTGAAGCGGTTGTTTACCAACCTAACAAATATGTCCTGGTATATATATTTGACACTCTTAAAATTTTTCCTTCCTATTTGCCACCAGATCATTACTTCTCACATAATTTCCTCCAGAATTAATCCTTTCAGTAATTTCCAAAATATTGGCATAATTGCACGTCAATTGCGTTGGCATCAAGATTAGGTGCTTTAAAGCAATGAACAAGTGCCTTTTTGGCTCTTAATCTTGGTATGCACTTCCATGGCAATTTCTGGACCAATAGCCAATATTCCTGAAATACAGATGTCTAATTCCAGGAATCTTCTTCAGTAGCTATCCAGCTCCTTTTATTGGACTGTGGATATTGCAACATAGTTGTTCTGATTAATAATCGAATATGACTTTCCCCAGCATGTGACTTCCTTGAATTCAAGAGAGGTTCATTTTCACCATCTGACCACCTTTACAATCCTGTAGTGGTTCTAACAGTTTTTAAAGAGCCTGTCTATCTAATTACCAAGTACTAAATAGAAATTTCCATCTTGTGTGACCATTATGAAGAGAAACTATAGCATTACTTCCCTCATACTCTCTATAAAATCTTACATCCTTGCTAAAGGGAACATATTCCGAGGAATAAAATGGCAAATATGGTAAGGAACTATTCTACTCATTGTAGTATGCATTACAAAGATTATTTTATTCTATTTTACAGAGCCAGTACATAATAGAGAATACAATGTGAAATGGAAGTAAAAAAATAACCTGACTTGCCTAAAATACCAGCCTCCAAAAATACAATCCAGCTCCAAGGGAAGTATCCAAGAAAAGAGTAACAACATTTTTAATTTAGCAGATTATGAATCTCCTAAATAGAAATCTTGCAGTCCCCAAAAATCAGGCAAAATATCCTACAACTATTGAAAGTTTTGGCTCCAGCGTCTGGTTTGTAATGGGTTTACAGAGGCAGGGCATATCAAAAACAACAGGTATGGCCAGCCACACACCTGCTTTCCATACACCATGAGTTATTTGAACACAAGCTGGAAAGACAGAGTGATTAAACCCAAAGAGGAGGGGTGACCATCTGCCCTCTGATTTGATTCAAAGCCCAAATTAAAGTATGAGCAGCAACAGCAGCTCAAGAAAGCTACAGAGAAGTACATTGACTACCACCATGCTCAACTATCAGTCTTGATGCTCTTGCTACAGCTGCTGCTGCTGAAACATGCAAGTTGACATTATCCTTCTTCAGTCTTACAGCTAGCAAGCTTGAGCTTTGATTTACTCTGCTGTCTCATGTCTTCATTCTTTTTATTGTATATGTCCTTTAAAAGTGACTTCTGTATCAAAATCTGTCTCTGACTGGGCCTTGTATTTTTTTCTAGGAGGCTGAAGAGATAGACTGAGAACAGAGAAGGAGAAAGGCCTCGGTACATTGGTCATTCCCAAGGTTAGGAAAAACTACCCCTATAGTTTGGAATCAAGAATTATGGATGGAGGCAAAGAACGGAACAGCCCTGCAGAGATTGTGTGGTCCTGTCCATGGTATCTGGCCAGGTCTCTGCCAATCTGGTTCTTAAAAAACTTCGATCACGGAAACTCTGCAGTTTCCCTGCAAAAAGCTTGCCACTGCTTTGCTCTGTTCTCCAAAAGCTTTTGCCAGTGTGTAATATGAATCTTTGCTGCAGTTTAGGTCTATCACATCCAAACGTGTCCCCCAGGCTACTTGAAACAGTCTATTTCCTCTCCCTTCCTGCCCCCCGAAATCCTACATAATTCATAACACTTATATTTTTTTCTCAGTCTTCTCTTTCCTACATTAAACAATGCCAATTCCTTCCATTTTTTCCTCATACTTCTTTTTTTTAATAACTCAAATGAAGTGAGGGTGATCTCCTTGGGAGTCTCCTTGTTTTTCACACCAATTTTTTAAAAGCAAAGCCCAAATGGGAATGCAACACTCTGGCTGAGGTCCTGAAATGGTTCCCTGTTCTCATTAGCTTTCAGATGAAAAATAAAAACAATGGTTTTGTAGGGCTAAAGGGCACACTTCTCTGGGATTTCAGGAGATTGGCTGTGCTAACCCAGTCACCCCATGTCTTTTCTCCACTCTTTTCTTCCATTCAAGATGTATTCTGGTTTGTGAACTGCCGCTTTTGTGAATTGCTGTTTATGTATTCCCAATTTTAAAATAAGATAATTAGTTGAGTTTTGAAAGGTAGACCACTGTTGGTGCTTTCTTAACTTTCCTGCAGAAATCCACAACCTTGACCAAGAAATATAACCAGAAGAGTTTCAGCCTAAGACATGTGTTAAAAGGTAACAATAAAAAGCCTGTGAAAAGACTGTTAAATACCCTGCTTTGGAGTGTTGCTCCTTTTGGCAGCATCTGCAGCAGGGCACGCATGCTAGTGAATTTTCCAGTTACTTTCTGCTATGTACAGATGATCAGAAATTCAATGAAATGGTTTCTCCCCATAGGAAAGTGCAGATTCATTGAAAATGAAACATATCACTTGAACATGCTGATTTATACTTTCAATCTAACCATATCACAATAATGTTGCTGTTTCAGTAAAGGAAAATGTATCAGTCTGACAATATAAGTATTTCAGGCTGACTATTCATTAATATTTTTATTGCCTTAATATTGCAAAAAACCCACAGCATATAATTTAATTCTTCTGAACAATGAACATGAACAACTTTTATCCTCGTGAAACTTCATTGTTCATCATCATCATCTGCTATTCTTAGCTTCAAATGCTCTGTGTTATAAACTTTAAAGTTTGAAAGGTTTTGCTTCACTGGAAAGCTTTGTTTTTTGTTACAATTTGAATTGGAACAGATATTTTTGTTGTGTCTAAACTATACACAGAATGGAAATTCTAGTTTCCAATTATCTCAAGTACTGCACTTGTGTAAGAAAGCATCTCATTAGAAACTCTTTATATTGCCTCTTGAATGTCCACTGTCATGTATAGTATACATTTTTTCCCAATCACTGTGCATTATTAATTCCAGGTACATTCAAATATATTTCTACATTCTGAAACTCAAATTTTTATCTCTGCAGATGATAATGATGCTATGAGTATCTGTTATTTCAACCACGTTTGTCACTGAAGCTATTGCCATCACGGAACAGCATAAACCAAGCTAAACCTGGGCTGCCATATGGCCGCACCCTCCTTGCATGTCAGCAGCAACATTCATGCAGTTGCAACATAAACAAAGTTGAGGTGTTGATTTGATTCCCTTTTCATTGTCGTTGGGCTACTTTTCACCTACCTGAACTACCTGAACAAGCTGACTGTATAGTTGCATGACACTATACCTATATATATGATAGTAATGGTGTTACTATTTGTGTGTTTACTATTCCTATCATATACATCCAGTCTTTCACGTAAGCTCTTCCCCCATGAAACTATTGAGCCAATGCCCCAGAAATCAAATGTGTCCTAAATACCAGGGAAGCTAGTCAAGATTTGTTTTCATTAAAATTTGCTGTAAATTTATTTTATGGAAATAAAACTATAAATATACTTTCCTTTTCAACACAGTCTATCTTAATGAAATGCAGATAAAAAGTGAGTTGTCAGCACTCCCTTATCCATCACAGTTGTGGCTGTCAATCTCTTTCCTGCCCATCAGTCAGACCATTTGTACTTTGTCATGCACACAGACATCATGTATTCAGACACAAGTAACTCCACATTTACATTCACAATTCACATTGCATGGTTGTGCCAATATTTTCCCAGTCTCTTCCCCAGCATTCATCCATTCTTCAGATCTACATTCAGTCCTGCTCTACATTAGTGAAATCTTAACATATTTCCTTTCCACTCATGGATTTTCTTCCTGATGGTTCCTGTCTTTCTTCATAACCATAGTATGATCCAAGTTGCCTGAGCTCTGTGGATGCTCTGTCCTGCTTGTCAGGATGGTTAAGAAGTAAATGAGCCTACTTCTTAGCTTGACTGTAGGCACATAGCTGAAACAAGTCCAGAGAGCTTAGCAGCTCTCAGGGCAGTCCCTTCAGCACTACCATTGATATCTAATAAGCTTGTTGCATATCAGTAATTGTGGAGGGCAATAAATGAGGGGGCTCCTTCTTGTAGCCATCATGTATCAAACCTTGCCTGAAAGCTACTGCAGGGAATCCAAGCATGCAAGGCAGCACAGTACTGAAAGCCTTTGCATCAGTAATGCAAACTGTTCCAACACCCATTTGCGATTATCCAACTTTTTAATATAATGGAACAGAGGAACATAGATATTGATTCTTTCCCCTATAACCAGAGGGAAAATGATGGAACATTTACTATAGTAATTTATGCCAGTCATGTATGTATTTAAACCAATAAAATATCCTGCCAAATACTCATCCAAAGCCAAAGTAGTGTTCTTAAGAAGGGATGAAAGATTGTTTTAAACATATATATAATACATATTTTTTAAACAAAGCCTCTGTTTAGTAATCCAGATATTCCTTTTGATGTTTTATAATGCCTAAGAGTCAAATATAATGATACCTGGCTCTGCAAGTGTTTGTTATTATGTCCCTTACCAAAGACTTCTAACTTGACCGAATTTACATTGGACCAGAGCCTGATACAACATATCAGCTCAAATGTAAAGACCTTGTTTGGGTTTGGTGGTGGGTGGGGGAAGGGTGTCTTGAAAACAGAGTTTTGTAAAAGTTGTTTTTAATCAGGATTAATTAACATTTAGGCTGTTTGGAATTTTTTCATTCTAAAGGAGAATCAAACATGATACCTATCTCAATTCTCTAACATTCTGCTTTTAACTCAATGCTAGTATTTAGTGCCTGCTGTTTCTTAAAACATATCTGACATCAGAGAAGTCTCACCACTGAAAAGAATGTAAAATAAAATGTTAAAAGCAGATTGACAGCTTGAGCATTTCTCCTTTAAGAAATATGTCCTACTTTGCCCTATATTGGGCAAAATTCGAAGTGTTTACATTTGTCATTGTTTGATTCTCCTATAATTTATGGCACATAAATTGTTAGCAGAACTAGTGTTTTCTGGTAGCTTTTCTTTGTTTTGACAGTTCTCATTGTGCAGGATCAAAAGAACATTTGTTACTGTGACTCAGCATCTAAGGGCTAAATCTATTCCAACATACAAAATACAAGTAAACAAGCCCAACACAGGAAGCCTTCCCTCTAACCTAGGGCAAGAAACATTTTTCTTCATTGCTTGCATAGAAGTGACCCATGAATTAATTTCCTACAAAAAGAATTTCACCATTGAGTCTCTTCTCTGAGGTTTTCCTATTCCCAAAGTCTCCACCATGCTTTTGTGATGGTTGCCATCATGGCTGACATCCTAGGAACAGGGCTGGAAATCTCCAGAGTTCACAGAACCAGCTGCTTGGATGGAGCCCATGCTTCAGGATATTCTCATCTGCTGGTTCGGTTTTTTGGTTTTTTGGGGTTTTTTTTTGAGTGGAGAGGGACCTTATAAAGCTTTCAGAGTTTTTCTATTTTAGGTAATTTATACATAGTCACTCACCTGCCACTTCTATCAATATTATTTGCTCATGTTTACGCACTTTACCTGCTTTATCAGAAAAATCCTTACTTACATAGAAAAACTCAGTTATCACTTATGTATGATAGGCAAGGAGGAGGTGTAGTTTTATATACTACCACTATGAATTATTATTTATATTAACTTCTCGCTGCACCTAGGTAAATATTTTGGTGTACTATGTCATGTGCCCAGGGACTCTCCCCTCTCATCACCTGTACAGGCACCTTTCCAATGCACCCCATACTCTCTCATTTGATGTACAAGAAAAGGCTGAGAGAAAAGGCTGGGTTTGTTCAGCCTGAGCTAATCTAATTTCTGTCTTCAGCTACCTAATCAGTCATTATAGAGAAGACTGAGTCAGACTTCTTAGATGTGCATGGTGAAAGGATGGGAAATGGACAGATGTTGCAGCATGGGACATTCCCTTTAGGTGTATTTGGAAAAAACCTCTTCACTGAGGGTGATCAAATGCTGCAAATTAATATTTTCTAGTAATAATTTGCTGTATTTTTATCATTAGCACATTAATTCTGTTAGGGTAGAAGATGTTGATAGACTTCATTAAACATGCCTTTGCCTGAGAAGGCTCAGGTAGGTAATTTCCTAGTAACACAGCTATAAAACAACAGAACCTATGATCCATACCTCTGTCTTTGAGGAGACAAGCTGCAAATTTTCTTGATTAGATGGAGCTTCTTACAGGAAGCTGGAAGCTCTTATTGTAGTGCATCACAACGGCTGCTCTGTAGCCAAGATCTGATGGAAGCAAGAATAAATGAGGAAATGTCACTGAGCACCAGAATGGGTCATTGTCTATCCAAGGAAGGACGGCATATCACTCTGCTCATTGATAGAGTTATACAAGGACTACGTGCCAGAGAATTTGTGATACCTGGGCTAAACAGACCAAGCAGGGACAAGCACTTCCACCAAAGGGTATTGCTATGTGGCTGTGAATTCTTCTCTGTTTTCCCTTCCCACTCCACCAATGTAATGCAATTTGCTCAGGCTCAGCTCACCCAGCTTATTTACATTCATGAAATGATTTTAACAATGCAGTAAAGACAGCTGTGTGATAGGATGAGCTACGCAGTGACTATAATCACTACATAATAGATCACATAGTTGCTTTTTTATTTTAAACAATCAAATAGATCCTTAACAGAAAAATACTTTCACAGATTTGTTAGCAAAAAGCACATTTGCGTGTTTCTCTCAGTGACTATTTTGCTTACTTAATGAAAACAGAATCTGAACTTTTGTTTCTAATCAGGTATCTCTTTGATTTAGTTGCAAAAATGAGCTTCAAGGTTCAATTTTAGAGTAATCATTTCAAGAAAAGACAAGAAACTGCCTTCAAGATTCAGCTTTATACGAGACCTGGCATTTGGTGACATGTCCTCCAGTTTTCCTTTGATCATAGTAACTGCCAAAAGGAGAACTCAGAGTGCTTTGGATAAGCACGTTAACACATTCGTAAATTATTTGAGATAACTTCTTTAAATTGTCCCTTAGGGGAAAACTGCTTCTACAAAAAAATTTAAGTTCTTCTGTCATCCAGCAACTTCTAAATTTATAACAGTAATTTAAAAACTAAAATTGATGTTGTCTTGATCGATGATATACAATAATATCCTACACTGCAATATGGAACACATATAATATAGAGAGATATAAGCACTAAGCAGACCATATCTAAACTACTGTATCCAAGTATTATACATTTCTTGTTTCCATTGGGTTTAGAATGAGCTGGTGCTCCAAAGGCATGTCAGAAGTGATAGAACATTACAAAACCAATAGTAGCAACAGCAGAAACTCACAGAACTCAAATACATCCAAAAGGATGGACAAGGCATACCCTGCGAACTACTTAGCTGTGACTTCCCTTTAATGGATATGAACTTGGAAGAGCTAACAACAAAAGCTGCTCTTGTTGACTTTTTCTACGGTCAAAGGAAACGTACCCCAGCTTCATCCTGGGCATTCCTCTACAGCATTTGAAACGATTTGTCATCTACTCCTGACATAAGCTATGCACCTTAGCTTTGCTTTTCCTGGTTTGTAATGGGAAATGAGGAATTATACTCTTCTACTTTCTCCCAGACCATTAGATAATGTTTCCCATGTTCTGCATCATGATGTCAAGGCTGACCTCACAGCTCAAATATGGCCAGATATGAGTTCATGAGAAGCAAAGACCAAGTATGGAGAATTACACCTTGAATTAGAATGTTTTGGAATGTTATCAGCATGCATGTTTTTTGATCATGCTTGCAGAAACACCCTTGAAAAGTGATATGAAGAGTATATTTACTGTTTATCTATTAATATCTTGGGTCCTATTTTGGGAACAACATGGAGATATCTGCAGAATGCTTACACTCCTTTTAAACGTAGGATGTAGAAATGTAGGAACATTTTTAATACATTTTATTACTATAATTTTGCACTTCACTAAAGCACACCTTAATGCAGAAATATTTCAGGACACAAGAGCAGACACAGTATATGAACATTTCTGCTGCAATGGAGACCCATTCATGAACAACAATGTTTTACCATTCCCTGAAAACAAGTTGCATGGTTTGATCTTCTGCAAAGGGTTGCATGGGAATGGAATTAGGTTCTGAAAATGAAGAAGAGCTCAAGAAACTGAAGGGCCAGACTCTGCTCCAGGGAGAAAGCAGAAGGTAATCCTCTAAGAGTGTAATTTGTTACTATCCTGCATATTTGTGGAATAGTGTTTTGGCCTCATGGTGTTTTGGACTGCATTCAGGCTGTAAACTGTAGGGTGCCTGTTGGTAATATCTCTTATGCTCTGGACCATAACAGGTCCCCCTACCCACCCAGATGACAAGAATATGCTCTAGTAGCTGGGAAGAAAGCCTCCTAGCTTAGACACCTTCCAGTCTGCTGCCCAGCAACCTCCCTAAAGTGTTGTGTACCACACACACACAAGTGGTATCATCTATTGCATACGTTAAAGAATCTCTTATGATATTCCACAGCTCATTTTATATTCTTACACCCCTCATACTTCTACTGTTTTTACAGTCTCTGTCCCGACTCACATATGCCTCAGAAACAACCCAGTCAATATCAAAATGTCGTGCTCTGCTTAGTAGTACAATCTGTTACTACTGCTGTGAACCATGCAGAGATTTTCCCCTATCCTCTTGTGCTTGCCTGGAATGGCTGCATTGTTATCTCCTGATCAGAGGTATAAACTGGGTACAGCAGAAGGCTAAGTTTGAAAACTACTCTCAAGCCTTAATTTATGTAGAGTGCTCTGCAAGGTCATTGTTTCCAAGCCAAAATGCAATGCCCTGATAGAAAGTAATTTATTAGGCTGTTCAGATATAATGAAAGAACTGTTTTCAAAAAGTCAAAGGTTACATTTAATGCTTATTTTCTCAGCATGGGTATAGCTAGTATTAAGTCTTACATGTTATAACATTTTGTTTAAAAAGCTAACATTTGTATGACAGTAGTGAGTTGATAGAGGACAAAGAGATTGTAAAAAGATGTACCAGTGGAAATTGTCTTTTTTTTGGTGGTTATTTGTTGCAACTGTGTTAAGCCTGCTGGATTCTACAGATTCAGCCATGCAGAATATTGCAGGGGAGAGAAATACCAAATCAGTCAGTTCGTATTTTCTTTGGAAGCTCTAGTTTGAAATGCATGAATTTCCTTTGCCACCCCAAAATGCCTCCTGTGAATCTTTATCAAAGTGCTCCAAAGGGATATCAAAAACATCCTTGGAAGATTCTAAAGCCAGTAATATTCAGCACTCCCTTGAAAAAACCTTTGGTGGGGTAGGGAAAGGAAGTGGATATCAAGTTTCTTTGTATAGAGTCAATAAGTAGTGGTTGAACTGTCTAGAATAAAATTTGGGACATTTGGGTGATCAGATCTGATGAATCACCTGATAGAGCCCATTTGGATCTGGTACATACTCAGGAAACCAAGGAATCCTCTTCTTAACTTGCTTCTCTAAGTTAGACACTGTATGTTCCCCTTACAGTGCATTCCCCTTACTGGTTATGAATGTGTCTCTTCACTACTTCCAAACCCCCATGAACACCAGTCTCATGCTGTCTCTTCAGCACCTCTTCCCACCAAGTGTGGAGAGAATGTTTGTTCAGAGGGTTGAGGTAAAATATATCTGTGATTTAGCTGGCAGCTGACCACAAAACAGAAAACTGATGGCAGAAAGAGCTACTTTTCATGCCTGGGAACTTTTATGAATATGGAAATCAAGATATTTGCATATTTCTTCCCCAGAACATTCTATAGGATGGAAACAGAACTGCTGACTTGCTAAACTTAGCAAAATGTATTCTTGTTTTAAACCTAGGACATTATAAGGTAGGAGAACAGTTTGATTTCTCTTTTCACTACCTGAGTGTTTATTCTGCAGAGCAAATATGAAATCCTAGGGTATTGCTGCAGTTCTTTAACAACTTCATTTGACAGAAATGCATTTGAACAACATTCTCAATGATTAATATAGCCACATTATGCCTCTTCCACCTTAGAGGATGCTGATACATTTTAATTAGGTCAACACATTACGAAGGGGCTAGATCTGTAATATATCACTTTGTGATTTTTATGTTAAGTAGCATTCAGTTATTTTTAGAGGTTAGAAAAATTTTATAGAGGTTTTTACTACAGTAGAAGTTTTCTGAGGGTGAAAGGGAATATAATTCATTCTCCAAGAACACAGTGTAAATTCCATTTTGTCCCAGGCCCCAATACTGTGAAAAAAAACTAGGTTCAAAACGTTACGTACTGGACTCATAAATATGTGACACAGCCAACGGATTACATCAGCAAAATACATTTATTTTCAAGTACTGCCAAGAGATCATCTACCTTAGTTTTCTGTCTTCAGATAGCCAGGAAAGGACAAGCGCATTTTGGCATGTAAGCATTAATATTCAGAAATGCAGCTCCCATTTATCTTAGTGTGATCAGGAGGCTCTCAGCACTTTGAACATGAGTACCCTTATGAAAAAGTCAAAACAGAGATGAGAATGTGTGTCTAACTTTAGAACCCTGCATACGCAGTTTGGCCTTCATTTAGCCAACAGCTTGCAGCAGTTTTAGATGGTATCACCATTTACATTTCAGTTCCTCCCCTTAAAATAAAAGGTCAACGCCTTTTTGAGGCTTATGCTTGATGAAAAAAAAAAAAACACAGTAAAAGAATCTATCCAAAATAACACCTCAATGCAGAAAGATTTCCCTCCACCATGGCAATTTGTATTTCCATATATAAAGCCAAGTTCTGCTATTTTTAATGCACTGCTAGTTAGCCATACTAGGCATTAAGCAGGCAAGCACCATAGTTCCATGAGCCATATGTTTACATTAGTGTGGATCTGTCAAAACAAGGCTGAATCTATCACTCCAGCAGAAATGCCATTTCCGAAACATGGCCCAAGAAAGGCTGTAATTGAGTGTCTGATTCCTCTTTGGCAAACTCATCCTGCCTCTTGTGAATGTCATAACATGCTACTTTATGTGAGAGAAAACAATATTTATTTAATATTGAGCAACAGTCAATTTGCCAAAACTTATTTTAAAGATGATTTAGAGCATGTTAGCATATAACATTATAAATAAATATGTCTAAATTTCTACTTTTCTGTTTTTTCTATAGTGCACATCTGTCGTAAGTGATGGATCTTTGAGGACTGGTTGGAGTTGAGCTATTTATCAACAATCAAAAGTGGGGAAAAAAATAGCATTAACTCAGCACATGCTACTCCGTTCTACCACTGTGAATGGTGTACAAGAACACAACACCCAAGCTGCTTATGGTGACCCACCTTATTCTGGACTTTCATATATTTATGTGACATGAAGATCTGTTAATCCTTCAAGGCACGTTTGAGATTATAGTTACGGAAATGCTTTTCTGAAAAGATTTCTTTAAATTCTGGTTCACACTTTGTGTTTTCCAAAGTCATAAAAATCTAAACTGTGATTCATCTAAAGTCATCTGAAGATGCAAAAAATATTAATCCCTTTTTAAAGATGTTGTTATTATATCTCTTTATAAAATGAAATTAAATTTCCCCACAGTGCTCAGCTCTCGTTGGTTTATATTTTTATATAAGAATATCAGCTTAAGAATGTTTTCCTAGATATATATAGTTTGGAGGTAATCAGAAACTATCAGGCTATATTATGACTGTGAGAGATTTTCATCCTACTTTACACTGTGGGAGATCATTGTCTTGAAGGCAAAATCTGGTTTCACTGAAGTCAGTGCGGGTCTGAACACAAGAACAGATGTTTTAAAAGGGCTGCACTCCTGCTATTCTGTAAGTCAGTATGGACAGCCAGAGGGGAAAATGTTCACGACTGCATAGCTGCCTCATTGACTAGACTGCTTGTTAGGTTGTGAACCGTTTCAGTTTGACTTCCAGTATTAGGAGTTTCAAAGGCCAGTTTGACAGTCACAGATGCTCAAGGTATCATGGCCAGGGCTCTGCTTGAGTAGGGTGCACCCCATCACTGCTGTATAAATACAGCATTTTTTCTCATGTGACTCTTTGGGCATCGTGTAGGGGATTTCTGTAATATTGTTATAAACTTTTAAGCAATTGAAAGAAATGTCAAGGAAAAAAAATCAGATTGCTCTGTTACTTAGGAAGGTAAATTTGTATAGGTTGTGTGATGCACACCCAAGGTAGGTACCTGTGCTTGATCTGCAGCTGGAATTACTGCAAGCGTACACAGCACAAACCCCTTGTTTCTTTCTGAGAAATATCTAACCCATTTCAGTACTTTCACTCCTTAACCTTCTTGTGGTGTGAGATTCAGGACACATGCTGTCAGTTATCCCCATTCTTGATTATTTTTGTGACTTTGAACAAAATCTCTGTTTCTCTTCTCTCCTCTTCCCCCACTTAAAAAAAAATACGGGATGAGCTTTATTTGCCATCTGCCTTTATGAAATATGTTGGCTTCTGCAGGTAGATTACCATGATTGGAAAATCACAGAGACATAGAACGTTTAGGTTGGAAGGGACCTTTATAGGTCATCTAGTCCAACCCCCCCTGCAGTGAGCAGGGACATCTTCAACCAGATGAAGTTGCTCAGAGCCCTGCCCTGCCTGATCTTGACTGTTCCTAGGGATGGGAGATCTACTGCCTCTCTGGGCAGCCTGTTCAAGTGTTTCACCACCCTCATAATAAAAAATTCCTTTCTTATATCTAGTCTGAATTTACCCTCTTTTAATGTAAAGCCATCACCCCTTTCCCTATTGTTACAAAAACTGTGAATGGACTTTGAAAACTGAGAAATCCTTGAGGTTCTGATACTGAAACTATCAAATTGTTTTGTAGGCAGCACCAGCATCCTTATTTGGTGAAGACTCAACGTTTAATAGAATAGAATAGTTTAAAAGATGTAATTAAATTAAGGCTTGTCATGGAAAAGTGCTCAACACAGCAACAACTCATTGGAAGTGGGCAATTGTTTTGAAAAAGGCACTCACCAGCAAGACAACTCTCTTCCACATTCTCCACTTAGCCTTGGATCGTATCACATGACATTTTGACCTTATTGAAGTAGTTCCAGATTTGTGCTAGGGAAAAACTTAACTGACAGGCAAGCTTGAAGGTCTTGACTTGTTATGCCCACATTCCTTCTACTGCATTTGATCCCTTTTGCAATGATGACAAAAAGCGTTAAGACCCAATGTTTGGCTCTGCAGCCACTAGTTTTGGTACTTTTCTTTGGCATCTGAATTCTCTGTGGGCTTTATTGTGGCTGTGCTCCACTTCACAAAGTTGAAAGAGATTTTCTACTTCTTAAAGAAAGAAAAACACTAAACAAATACAAGTTTCTTGCCAGACAGATTTTTCCCTGCTGAGTTCCCACAGCTCTAATTTTGAATACTGCAAAAATGTTATGGATTATTCTATTAAACCAATTCAAAAGTGATTATGAAGGTTGCTCTGTGCAGCCACCCTCACCACCCTGTATAGAATTTTGCACTGCCATCATCTATCTCCCTCCTGCAATAACTTTTTGGCTGCAGCATGCTGTGACAGGAATAAAATCCCCTGGCTTTTTCCTTTCATTCTGTGCTTCAAAAGTCATGCAGACTTAGCAGCTTTTCTAACACGAACAATGGATGTGAACTCTGGCTTTTCACCATGTAGACTGCCCTGGTTTACAGCAGTCTATCACAAACATAAGGTCCTATCCATAAACCTTCGTTACGGCAACAGCACTTTTCGAAACTGAAACTGATGGCCTAAACCACTTGGCTTGAGCCTAATGAACATGCTAATCTACTTCTAGACTCCAAAACTAAAGAGTTTATTTTTCCAAGCACTATGGAGGTCAAAGGGAAAATTAACTAATCCTGGGAGAGCTAACCCCTAAAAGACTTCTACTGCTTTTCTTTAACCTTCCCCTCCCCTACTCCAGAAAAACCCACAAGTATCCTGTCTTCAGTAGGACAGCCATATAAATGCTCACTATCCAAGCAGGCACTGGGTGAATTGTCAAAAACTAAGGCAGATGAATATTTTTGTGCTGCTGCTGCAGCCTCAAAGAGCAGTGGCTTCTTCAAGCAAAACAAATCATCTTCGGTTGCAGTGAACGTAAGGCTAGGCCATGGGAAAGTTTAACTGCCTGGAAAGTAGACAAACTAAACTTCTTGGAACCAATCAAACTCCTGTTAAAAATATAAAAAAAATCTATAGTATAGAAAAAACTTTTGCAAGTCTGGGAAGTACAGTAAAGGCAGTAAACCCTCCTCCCCCATCCTGGGGCTCTCCTGCAGTGCCCTGGGTTCCCAGACAGACCCCTCATGTCTCCAAAAGGCTGTCTTATAAGTCTGCATGGATCTGTCTAATACTACCTGGTTTTTGCAATGTTCAGCTGATCCTTTGGGCCTTTTTAAAAATGTAATAGTAGGCATCAGATTCGAATACTCAGTCAAGGAGATTTTACCTGCTTGTGCTTTGGCATATTCTGCCCACAAACCCTGAGAGGTCCAAATGCCAATGTTCCCTAAACACAACACTGGATTGCAAACCAGGAATAGACATGCTCCTTTTAAACCATAGATCCTGAAGAATGATCCTTCCTGCCCATATTTCCCCACCAAGAACAGAGAGAGAACACTAGATCTGCTGTGAGAAAGAGCTGTGAGCATCATTTCAGTCACCATTCTCCACAGAACTGATCACAGTTTCCATCTGGCTGCCTAGTAAGAGCTGGAGACTCCTGTTTCCCTGTTAGAGAATAAACTATTTCCTTTTTAGATTAAAAACACCAGAAGGTATGACTCTAAATGGCATAATCTCAAAAGAAGATTTCAGAGTACCAGAGGTATCTGGGTATATCTATGCTCTCAAGAGAGTGATAGGTGTTGGTATCCATGATGGCAGTTGCTTGTTGCCTCAGCAATGAAGAATAGGATATTTCCTATATAGACTATTTAGCCATGCACACCTGGGCTTTAAATTTATTCATTAATTTATTGATTATTCATTGTCTGATCTTGGAAGCTTATGATAATATGTTTTGGCTCAGGATTTGGAAATAATACTTCCTTCCTGAAGGACCCTCCGACAAGACATACATATTATATTTGTATGAACATGTATATATTTAGAATACAACCTCAGGCAAAGTCCCACACTTCTATCATAAACCTGAAGTAGAGACAAAGTAAGGCTTTGAAAATAAACTGGGATAAGTTAGAGTTACTTGAAATCTGTTAGCAGAGGAAATCATAATGGAATTTATGTAGGCAAAGACAATCTGGAATCTTAATACTAGAGAAAAAAAGCTGTAAAATCTAGGACAATGTTTTCCAAAGCTGGACACAAACCAGATGCTCAGGAAAAAATTGTGGACGGATGTTTGGCCTACATTTTTTTTCAACCCCTTAGGACAATGTCCATTCTATTTTTAAAAGCTCAGACAAGACCTTTATATAGACACAGGATAGTCTGGCTACTTGAATAACCATCAACTGTATCAGAAGGTAGCACCTCATACTCAGAAACCTTATGTTACCTCTACCATCTTTCAAAGACAGTTATGGGTAAAGATCATAAGCAAAACTGATAACTCTTTTCAGCCCTCTGGAGCCTTTTCACCACTCCAAAAGACTCTAATTGCCTTCCATCCCTGTAAAAAGTATATCTGATCACTAAGACAGTAGGGATCATTTTCATCTTTATTTTGGCAACAGATTGCGTTTTCAACTGTAATATATTCAACAAGCCACTAACAAAGATATGCATCCTTGTCTTATATAATGCAGGCAGAGAGGGTTGAAACCTGGTATATGACCTAAATATCAGCCTAGTTTCTTGGTCACAACGGTAGGGTGCTATGTTCAGCAGAAACATTTATACATCTTTATTAGCAACTGTGCAGGCAGTTTGACTGACTACCATACTGAAATATGTTACTGATCTCACAGGAAGGTCCATGAAGTTTGGAATTATGCTATCCATTTGTATAACTTTGACAAAATCAGCTTTCTGATACTGAATACAATGCAGTTTCAGAATAAGATGAGCACCTTGAAAATGTTGAAATTGCACTATACAATGAAAACATGATTCTGCAGTTGGGTCTCTCTGTTCCTTGTTGAATTTTTTTTACATCACATGAATACTACATAAAGTCAAACTTCTTTAGGACTTCCGTTGATGTTGTGGGAAAGATAAGTATATAATTTTGTCTACATTTTATGTCTGCTCTTTGGTTAAGTGGCAGACAGAAGGTAACACTAGACCACCATTTGAAAACCACTACTGTGGAGTGATTGGTCTGATCCCATAATTTTAACACTGGCAGTGGTTGCAAATAGGGTTTTATATAAAAGGCACACATAGTATTTCTAAACAGTTCTTTTTTACTGCTGTTCTCTGTGGTATTGCAAAGCAAAAATTCATTGTAAACAAGGAGAGAAGGAAATAACCTGTACTTTAGAGAAAACTGGCTTTAAACAGGCTAGGGCTGTAACCCACTTCCCCCCACCCTAAAGGAGGTTTTTTGCCTCCTTCTATTCCATAGATTCTTACCTGTCTCATTACCATTCTCATGTTTCAGTACTGTTCACCCTTTGCATCTCTTCATTCTCACGGATCTATCCTTAATTATTTTGCCACGTGGAGGAGCCTGCCTACCTCTACAAACCTGTTTACCTTTTCAGACCTGCCCATTGCACTGGTTTGGTTGCTGCCTGTATCAGTAAGGTGATCTAGCACCTTTTTAGAAATTTGACAGTTCAAACACCTCCATATATGCACAGAGCACCCCTCTGGTGCATAAGCTGTGAGGTTCAGTGAGGACCATGTCAGTCACTCTGTCCGCAACACCGATATCAGCTGTACTGAAATCACAAAGAGACTGTCTTGGAGAGTACCTATGAACAAAAATGACTAGAAGTGTTGATAAAAAGAGAAGGAAAATTCCACATGAGTTTTTGTTGAAATTTCATTTTCAGCTATTATTTAGAAATGTAGTAAAAAAATAATTGCACAGGCACAGTATGCATAAACTTTGAGCCAATTCTAAACAGGTTCTCACAGGACTGGTATTTGCCTTATACCTGCAGGAAATACTTGTGTTGTAAGTGTGTTTCTATGTACTTTGCCTATGGGGTAGAACTAAAAATAGTTATCAGAGACAGTTTGTTAAGATAAAATTGATTGCTTCAGCCTTATCCCCAAGTATTCACATGCAGCAGAATTAACCCTTTTTTGCTCTTCCTTTCCCAATAGAAGTCATTTGGTTACCTCTTCCCTGTTAATTCACTATAAAATTCTATATTAAAAAAAAAAACTTTTTGAAGAGACCTCATCTACTAGATCTTGATCTTTCAGGTGAAGCTTTACAATGACATGAAGAAGCTGAAGAGATGCATTTGTACAAGAGCACATAAACTTTCAACTAAAACCTTAAACTATCATTCTGCCTGAAAATGGAGGGTACCGCTTATCCATTGACAAGAACATTGTCTGGAGTCACCAAAGGCAGTATTAAAAATGTTTGTACAGATAGCAAACTCAGCCTATTTTCAACAAAAGGTTCATCTGGGGCAAGGTTATAAATGAGTCAGCACTGAACTCCATATTCTTGCCGTGAGCTTGCTTCATTCACAAGGATCTGCCAAAAAAACATTTTACATACAATACAGTGCAATTAGCTGAGATTACCTTAATGTAAACAATTTTCATGTGACCATGATTTCCTCTCATGTTACTCCTTTTTTCTTCTGCCTTGATATTCAGCATTGACACAGAATCAAAGCATGAAATGTTCTCACTGGTGTAAATGTATAGTCAGTGGCACTTCAAACAACCATAATTTCCTACTTCCAAGACCCCCAGATTTCAAGACCTCTATTTTCTAATGGAAGATCTCCAAACACTTTCCCATTCAATAAAACATGCTTCAACAAAGAATGGACCACAGCCTGAGCCAGCTTTCCATCAGTTTTACTTGTAATTGTTTAAGAAATTATCATGTGGTAAATATTAAGCATCCACTTTTGCTCTTAAAATCAAACCAAATCATCTTGAAGACATTTTCTTGGCTCAAGAAAGTTTAGGCCACCAAGGCTGTTCCGGGTTAGAAGCACAGGCTATAAAATGGCCTTTAATTTGTCAGGGACAGTAAAGGCCAACACCATTAAACAGTACAGCCCATCAAGCATTTTCCTTATATTAATTTTCTGGCAAAAGAGCAACTGTATTACTCAGAACTGAACTAATCCTGTGTTTATTAGGTTTGGTTTCAGACTCAGGTGTACATTAATAGGGAAACTTCACTGAAGAACTTAATTTTACAGACATTTATGGATATATTATCTGGAATCAATACAAAAATACTGAGGAAACACACTTGGAAAAGAATGTGATTTCAGTTGTCCTGGAACTGTTTCAAAAATTACAAAGTATTTTTCATGTGAAAATGGAAGCATAATCCTCCACATCGACCTTTTACAAGGTGAGAGACATAGGTTCATATGTCTCAACTAAGGACAGAGCAGGGAAGGTAGTCCCTGCTTCAACTGGTCAAAATTAAATGAGCTCCTTAGTTCATTCACTTTCTTATTGGAAGTTGGATCTCTTCCATTCAAATAAAATATTTTTTCCTAATAAATGTTTAAAGGAGATAATGTGGCTTTCTGGCTTTGCCATTTTTGTAGCTTTCTTGCTAGTTTCTAGAATATTTGAAAGAACACTGTGATAGTGAGAAGGACTTAAAAAAAGGGAGGGCTAATATAGTAGGCAAATACGGATGCAAGCCAAAGGGCAGGGCAACATGATTAAACTCAGTATGATTGGCAATCACATTTATGGAAGAATAATAACAGAAGTAACCTTTGCATTTATCTGAAATCTGAGTTTCACAAGTGGACAAGGAGATATAACAAATTTGCCCAGCCTCAACATGGACAACATTGTTAGAAGACCTTTCCCTCCATAATTTTATGTGGAAAAAAATAAAGAGTTTTAATTTTTCAAATTCTTTTTGATCTTTCTTATTTCAGGAAGTATATTCTTGCAGATAACCATCTGCAAAGTATCTTAATAAAACAGGGAAACTGAGATATCAAATAAAAACTTGCACCCTCCTACAAAGTAATTGCCACAGCCTGATTTTTAAGTTCCTATCCCATACAGACAACTACAGTCTTGATTCAATTCCCATCATAAGAAAAATCTTATTGTGTCAGATCAACAGTCCATTTACATCCATCATTCTCCCTCTGACAGTGACAATAGGAGATGCTATTTAGGAACAACATGTGAACCTAATGGCTGCCAGTGGTCCATTCTGTCATACTTCCCCAGTAGTATGATTAGGGATGTTAGAGGGAACATTCTTTTTCGACCTACTGTCCAGGATTTTCTCTTATCTATTTATAGACTTAAAAAACCAAATCTCTTCTAGTGACAGGCTCTATAATGCATGTGTCATTACAGAGCTCTTTTTAGACAACCTTACACACTTATGTATATACATATATTTTTATATATCTATACATATGCTTAAATATACAGTACATCCTGAAGGGACCTCCACCGCATCCACATATCAAGGAATGATATATTAGAAAAACAAGTAATTTGTTCTTTGGCCATTTTCCTTGGTAAGTACCATCCTATTTAAAGCAGAGGCAGCAGGAATGGTTTAAAAAGCACATAACATTTCACAGGTACTGTTGCCTCCAGCAACATATCAATCACTTTTAGGATAATAAAAGGGCATGTGTCACAACTGGCAGTCTTTCATTTGAATGTCTTTGAAATAAGATCTGAAACCCTGCTGCTGCTTAGTGGTTGCAATTCCCAACTTGACAAGGCAGCTGAAAATAAACCCTCAAAGAGCAGTGATTAATACCTGTATTCTTTTTATCAAGGTATTTTCAAGGTCACTCAAATGTTTACAAGTTTGCTTTTCTTATTTCTTGAAGTGAAAAATCCATCTCCAAAGCTATCCCCCACACTTAAAGGATTCTGTCTGAGGAAACATATAAAGAGGAAAGAAAATGTTAAGTGGTGAATTAAGAGAGATACACAGTTTCTATGTCTGACAGATTTTGCCTGGGAGCATGTAAAATCTGTTGCTGATTTTCTTTTACTTTGCATGAATATTCTTGTTTCAAAATGAAAAGATGCCTTGGCAATGCAAGGTGTTTCCTTAGACTTCCCTATTTAGTACCTACAAATCTTTTCTTTTTCAGTAGCACTATCTTTTAATGGGAACAAGTGCTAATTACCCTACAGAAAGTTGCTCTTGCAATAGTTTTACTATCTACATAGCTACCATGAAAGCTATGTATAGAAAGAGAACAAGAAAAGAAAAAAAGAAAAGAAAACCATTGAAAAACTACAGAGAAGCTGCTCAGGAGCAATACAAGCAGGTTCACTGAGAAATGTACATGAACAAGCAGAAGAAGCATCAGAAGGCTCATTTAAAATGGAGAAAATTCAGAAGGAGCCAGAAAATCCCCAGAGCCCCAAATTACCAAAGTTCATATTACCTTATTACAGGCAAGCATTAAGGGTTTATCATCTTACTATTCTGTTCAAGTCAAATGACTTGTGCTTCTCAAGGTGGATTTAGCTATTAAAACTGAATCTAATAGCTTTCTACCACAAAACCCAGAAAGTTCGTTTTCTTATCACTTTTACCACAACCCCATAGTTCAAGCCAAATATTCCTGCTCCCTGCTTGGCACCCACTCCTGCCCTGGTCAGCCCCCGTGGTGAGCCAGTTCAACTTGCTAATGTGTCAGAAAATTAATCCAATGCAAAGGGAAAGAAGTGTTTTCTTCTGGTTTAGCAAGCTAAATCAGCTCACAGTGTGGCCAACTATGTGCCAAAGTCTGTGCAGACAGGGACAGGGCTGTACAGCTGGAGTGAGGAGAATGAGAAAGAGGGAAGGGCTTTTGCCTCTTAGCAGCAATGAGCCGTGAGGTTGGCCCAGCTGTTAACACCTAATCACCTCCCCAGGGGCTTTAACTCTGGAGTTGCATATTTCAGTAAGGCCAGACCAAAGCTTATAAAAGTCATATATCACTTCCTGTACCATTACCTAAAATCACAATCTAGGCTGAAAAATAGATTTTAAAATCATGCATTCTTTTATTGGCCTTCTGAGAACGTGCCTTTCATTCTACCAGTTGGGTTTTTTCTACCAACATAAGGAATGAGCTAATAAAAACACAAAACAAAACAAAGGCAAGATTTTCATAAGCCTTGAGAAGCCAGATATTTTGTTGGCTTTTTTTTTTTCTCTAGGCTCAAGATAAATATCATAAGATCTATGATAATATGTACAGTTCACAAGAATGGTCTTTCTGCTTTGCATTGTTTTCCATCAGATGAAGCAAGTCAAATGTTTTTTTGGTGCTGCCCTTACCCAATTACATCAGTCTGAAGAAAGTTTTACCTCATATTATAATTTGGCCAGAAAGATGCTTCTGTAGAAAACAGTTCAAAAGAGCAGGGATAAGGGCTTCAGTTTTTCTCTTTCTTGCTTTTAATTTTTCCTCTCCTGCACAGCCAGCCTTACACAAGTCATATTAGTATACAGTCATATATTAATATACAATTATAATAAATATACAGTAGAATTGCTGCTGATTTATAGCAAACAAATGAAAATGAAGGCCATATATTTCAGTGGAAATCAAATACCAGTATGTTTTTCTTTTTAGATTACCTTTTTTTATAGCCTAGCCTCCAGATGGTGAATGATTGTTCGCTAGGCTATACTGATGTTAGAAAACAGCACTAGTTTTTAATTACATCTTTGAACACACAGTGTATTGAAGTGGAGGAAATGAGTTAAAGCTAAAAATTATTTAATGGATGAAGCATTTAGTATGAGACTGCAGACAATTACAAGTATGTCTGCTTCTGGACTGAAACACAGAATTGCTCCATTAGCTCAGTGGCAGAGAGATGGTCTGAGAAAAGAGACAGCAGCAGTTGTCTCTCACAGCATGCTTTTCTCTTTAATTAGTGAGATATCAAACACAATTGAAGTGTGACATTTCAGTGATGTTACCCTAAGTGAAGTCTTGGTGCTAGCAGTTAAGGAACTTTACCACTGAATACAACACATCTTGCATTGTAATTTACTAAATGGAAAGTGTATTTTAGAGCCAATGATTTAATAACCTTGGAGTTCCTAGATTAAGTTTCATGTAGACACTCAGAAAGATAGTGAAACTGAAAATTCATTATATTTTTATGGTTTTCTGCATGTAAAATCTAGTTTTTAAAGTGCTTTTTTTTTCAAATTCACAGATTTGAATTTCTGTGTTTGTAATGACTTGAACACATCTAGTTTTCAAAATCTGAGGCTGATGCAAGTTAGATTCAGGAATGCAAGATAAGAAGGGATCTTTGTAGTTGCAGTAGTAATACTAGGCTATGTCATTCATACAGTTGTTAAAGCTTCACTTCAAACTGGTAAATAAATTATCCTCACTTCTTTGTAGAAGGCTATTTTAGACACAATGTCTAAAATCACTAATTTCCTGGCCACATTTATTCACAACCAGTTCATAAATTACATAATTGAAGTTTAGATTTATTTTCCTAATTCCATTTCATAAGTAGTGAAGATGCACAAGCACATACACAAAGCAAATGTCAATAGCACTAGAGGCAAAAGCTTAAAGAACCAGGAACAGCCCTTAAAGAACAAAATATACACTTGAAGAATCAATATACAAGCAGTTAACAATTCAGTCATGAATTCCATTCTTCTTCCAACTATTCATAGTAATTTTAGGAATGACTGAGTGAAACTAATCTTATTTATTAGATGAATCTCTTTAAATTAATGTAAAGGTGAGCCAATTAACTTTCTTATAGAAAAATACAGTCTTAAATACTTCTCCTGATATATTTTAGATATATCGCTTGTAGATACATATGTGTAGAGGGATGTCTAAAACAAAGCAGACATCATCTGATCCTTTTTGAACGTCGGGGGAGAAGGGTGGGTCTGGGTTGTAGGTGTCCTCCAAGTGGGTAGCTCACAGAGCATGCCTGTTCCCCCATGCAACACAGGCAAGGTGCTTTATCCAACCCAGAGAAAAGGCATTTGTATTGATGGGACTGAGGCCAAGCTTCTCCCAGTTGTCTTCTGTTTCAAAATAGGTCAGGAAAGAGAAGATTAAGAATTTGCTTATCATAATGAACTGGAAGCAGTATATCACTCCCTCCTCCAGGAGTGATTAATGGGCCCTGCTGACCTTGCCATACACACACAGGGGCACAACTGATCTCATCAGCCCTGCAGCACACACTCCCAGGGCATTGCGCAGGCAAGCATGACAGGGTCATAGCTCTCCTCCTTCCCCAGGGACTGAGTGACTGAGTTGTTGATCCCTCCTTTTTTTTTTACATTAGACTTCTTTCTCAGCTGCCCAGTAGCTCAGGGAAGGAGAAATCCCCTCTTTCAATACTTCTTGACATCATAAAGAACATAAGCTTAAAGTCAGGGTGGGCAAGGCTTCATCACTTCATTTTTCCTCTCTCAATAAAACATTCAGAGGGGCACTAATTCCCAGCACCCTTTCTTCAGGGAGGCTCAAAGGTTACAGCTTTCTGCTTTCTGCTCATTTTGTGTTTGACTAGCTAATAAGCAGGGATGCAAACCTTCATATGGTCCTATGAAAGAAAGAAGCAAGCAAAAAACTAATTAAAAAATTGTGAAGATTTTTTTGTTTTTTTCCTCCATTTCTTACACAGTGACTCAGTTTGCCCAGCTCTGCTGATGTCCTTGCCTTTTAGAGACTAGCTGTAGAGTTAAGGAAATGAAGAGGAGGTAGAGATAGAATTTCCCTTTTTTAAAAGATCATAAATTGGCTAATTATAGAAGCTGCCATTTGAGCAAAGAACTCCACCTTCCAGAGTGATTTTATAACACATATCTATTCCAAACATCAGCCTTAAGCTGCCGGGGGTGGGGGGTGCGGGGTGGGGAAACAAAAAACAAACAAACCAGAAAAATACCAACAAAACCAAACAACTTAATTACCTTTTAATTTATATGCTTTTTCTGATTAGATATGTCCCCTTTCTAATACCTGCAAGCTGGTGGGAGTTCTAGGGGGAAAATAACTAGGCAGCAGCAGCAACAGGTCTGCACAGCAGGGAAGTGTGTTACATGACTATAAAGCAAATAAAGCACTTAACCAACATTACCCAATGATAGGGACTACCCAGGGTACCTTTTCACATACTGCTGCTTGTAGCCTTAATCGTGCTAACTCCAGGGCAGGAAATCTGACACAAGCCCTTTCCTTATTCTCTGGAAACTAGGGAGAGACCTTAAGCAGTAGCCGGTACTTCTACATGTCAATGTAACAAACACGATTGGAACTGTCACTAGAACACTTGATAATTTTATTTCCATATAATATATCCCTAACAGATTTGAGATTACTTTCTTACAGCTGTCATTGTACCAGTATGTCTGTGCCAAACACAGAAAAATTAATATTTCATATCCCAAAGAATCATAAGGTCATCGTTATATATTAAAAATGGTACAATTTTGAAACTCTTTATTTGCCATCTCTTCTCACCATGTTAATGTGATTCCAAGTTCTATTTTAAAGTCATAAAGGCTAACAACTTCCATCATTAAAAGTAAATGTGAGCTCCTCACATAAAAATGTCCATGACTCTAGAAACAGATGGAGCTTTAAGAAAATCCACACTGTACGTCAATAGAATAACACATGTGGGACACACCACTAAAATGGCTCACAGAAGGAATACCACAAAGTTCAGTTTTGTGTCTCATCCCGGCTTCCTCCTGGCAAGCTCCAATGCACTTCTTCTCCACCTCAGTTTATCTGACTGCAATATGGAGAAGGTAGTGTGAGGCACTGGTGAAAACCGATGCAGACAATGTGCAAAATTATGTTACCAGTGCATTTGGCACATCTGGAGAAATCAAAGAACACAAAACCTTCTGCAGTGAACTTGCAGTCTAGCTGAGGTGCAAGTCAAAACAGCCTGTCAACATACAGAGAACACAGTAAACTTGAATATACCAGATACAGTGCAGGAACCATACAGTGGCATGGTTTTTGGTAATGATCTATGAAAAATTAGTTAAGGAAGCTGCATGGTACATGACCCAGGATTATTAAAAATAATTTAAAATAGAGTAGAAACTGCTTCCTCCTATTCCAGGCCTCACTGCATGTCTCATTCTCCAACTTCAGCCAGGAAGCTGTGTAATAAGTTGGAGTGCCTGCAACCAGCCCTGTCAACATGCCTGTAGATATCATGACTGTGATGAGGTAAAATGAGGATAGAACGCAGTTTTTTCCATTCTATTAGGTTTTTACATAAAACCAAAATGTAGAATGCTTTTTGTCCATACAGGCTAAACTAGAATAACTCTAAGATAATTTCATTCCCTCGTGTCATATTAAAAAAATAAAATATCCTTTTTGTATGCACTTCTAAGAAGACTTCGACCTTACTTCAGTGTATTTCTTATTGGATTCTGGCTAAACTATCCTGTGACAGACATAAATGTCATTAATGAGATTTTAAAACATGTTTCTGAGTTGTTCATTTAATTATATTACACTGGCTTAAAATGACCTTTAAAGGCCACTCACTACTGACTCCTTCCTTTCAATTACTTGAGCACTATTTACCATTTAAGAAAATAAAACCTTACACTGAATAATAATAAGGAAAAAAGGGTATTTGTCCTCTTGTCTAATGAACATCACAGCGGGATTTCAGACCCTAGCATCCCTTATTGAAGGGGTAAAACTGAGAGGTAAAGAGAGAGACAGTTTTCTAAGATTCTCATTAAAAAGAACAAAAAGTTGCATTCCATCAATATCTGAAGCCGGACTTGGTGGTCTTTTCTCTTAGCAACATTTAGAAACACCTTTATTCTCAGCTTTAGAGTATAAAATATTCAAAATCACTGATCAGGCAGGCCCAACTCTTGCTTACTTAACTTTATTTAATTTGGCTATTTAATCTTTGTTCAAGAGTGAAAGCAAAGTCAAAGGCTCTCTTTCACTGGAGCACTCAGCAGCTCCTAGGCATGATGGGGGACAGTTCTGCTACATTTCCCTGTGCTTTTCAAGAATCCTGGTATCCAAAATTATGGAGATTATTGCAACGGGTCCCCTGTCACAGGATATAAGAGAGAACATGTGAGAAAAAATTACAAAGCAATAAGATATTTTTGTGGCCTTCCCTTTTGCATGGTTAAAAAGCTCCATGGGGGTTGCCCCAAACACCAGGCTAGGTATATACTACTAAACAAAAGAGAACCAAGGAACAAGCTGGAGTACTGTATTCATGATAGTCCATCCTGGTGGTTATAATTGTTAAAATTTTGGCCCATGTCTACTAGCACTCACCAGGGAAATGCCCAGGAAAGGTTTGGAGGGCAGCATCCACAGATGGTATGGACAAGTCTGAAGTAGCTTTTTCTTCTTCTAAAGCAGTCCCCAACTATATCTGAGCACCAGGGAGTACTGTGAAGATGGCAAGTTTCCTCACTGATCTGCCCTGCCCTGGACTGCAATAAAGGTATATGGCAGTCTGGGCACCTTTGGCTTTGATGCAGACAAACTGTTAATTGAATAGTGCATAACCTTTAAAAATAATTTACTTCAAGTGGTGAAGTCATCCATCATCCTAAATGGAATTAGTGGCCATGCTTCATCACTTCCTTCCTACCACTTTTCTCCACATCTTTCATCAGCTGAGCTTGACACTGGCAGACTAATGGACAGTGCATGTGTAGAAAAACAGTGATTCTGTCTGATCGATTGAGCTACTGGCTGGTTTATTTACTTTTCTTCTGTTAAGAGCAGATGGACAGATTCTACCTTTTTATGACAGCAACTACCATTAACCTTAGTGATATTTGGATCTATTTGATCAGAACTAAATTTAAAATGCAAACTGATTTTAATATGCAAAAATTCATTTAATGTGAATTTAATATCATCTGTGTGTGATTATCTGTTGATGACCTGTTGATTCCAGCTGAATACTCTTGTTGGATTTATTCTTTCATGTGTGTTTTCTGGATGTCCTTCCCTTAGCAATTGCATAGGCATGCATTACTGAACAATTCGTATAGATCACCATTATCCAAATTTACTGCAAGTGGGATACTGTATGGGGCTAATAGAATCAAGTTTTTCATAGATTTTTCATTCAGTCTCGTAGACTTCACTCCATTAAAAATAGCAAGGATGAAACACACACAAGTTTATGTTCTCTCAAAAATGCATAATAACATAAAGAAATGGTGACTTACAGGCTGAGCAAACCAATCAGAAGAGGACCCTTCGTTAAGATTGTACTAAAAAATAAATGTGACAATATTTCCCTTGCCAGAGAAAAGCTACTACCCCTCAACCAAGCTAATAAAATAGGTGGTACAATTACTCATCTACCATAGGGAAAAGTTGGGTTTAAACAGTTTCTCTTAGTCTAGACTTTTTTTCCTCTTCTGGGCGTATTGTATGCTGTGTATCAGAGGTCTCGCATGTCTCTTCACCTCAACGTGCTCTGATTCTTTCTCTTGCTGTTTGCAAATAGTACCTATCACTTGGTGTTCCACACAGCACCTGCAGAGAGGTACTGGTTGCTCCCCTGCCTTTGGTAAAAGGGAACTTTTTGGAGTTAGGAGGCCTCTTTTAAACATTTAAACTTTAGTAATAATTAATTTCTATACCTAATTACTGACAAGACCTCTTATTCTTAACATGTTTTTTGTTTGTAGCCTATGATATAGTCTGACATAAAATGCCAAAATCAAGGGTCACATAATTTATACTACTTTTTTTTACTAGTTTACTTCTTTTTATAGTAGGTTTTTTTATGGCTTATAATTAATTAACCAATTCTAATCTAATGTCAAAAAAAGAGATACTGTAAATACAGAAAGAGCTTAGCAGCAAGCCAATGTTTTATGGAAATGACCGCCTATTACACAATAAATTACACTATTTCTAGAAAACAAGAGTTTTCATGTCTGTAGTGCAGGAGGCTACTTTACTTTGAGGTGGATGTAAATTAATTTTCCTGTTCTGGAAAACACTTTGAATTTCTGTAATGTGTCTCCTGTGCCATCTTTTCTTCTGCATGGTGAAATGACGATATTTGGAGATATTCATGAACATGACAGAAGGAATGCATCCAGCCAAAGGAGACAACAGTTCTTTTGGACAATAATCTAGCTATGAGTGCCTTCAGCTGGTACACATAGAATCAGGCCAAGGTATGGCTTTGCCTGATTCCATGTGCCAAATTACTAAAGAAAATCCCAAAGTAGGCCACAGTAGGTCATCTATGCCTACCAGAGCTGTTCATTAACTATTCAGTAAAAGAAAGAATGATTCAATATGCTAAAGGTCAATTTTCTTGAAGCACTGGGTAACCAGATCTCTAAGAGATGCCTGATAATTCAAATTCAGAAAAGAACAAAGAAAATGCTCTAACAATCCCATTACTTAGTGCAGTAACGTTCATCCTAGAAAGATGAATGCTACAGTTTCTATGCCAGATAAAAAAAAGCAGATTGCATTTCCATTACTCGCAGCCTAAATTAATATTGTAAGTGCTGGTCTGCCTAGCCAGGGTAATGGGCAGAGCAGTTTTGACCAGAGGTGCCTCCAGAGCACTGAGAGTTTTCAAAGAAGGTTTAACAGCTTTTTTTATGCTTTGTTATCTTCTGAAAAACAATGCATTGTTATCACAGAATTACCAACTATCTCAGAAGGCATAGCTACAATTCCTACTTCCAGAAGATACTCCACTTGGAGGACTAGGAAGGCAACAATGCACCAGGCTTGACTACATTGCAGAAGTGGGGCAGTTGCAAAGGTCATATTCTGAAAGGCTCACTCACAATGGCTGTGCAAAATATAGGTCTGGTGGAGAAGATGCATGTGCGGCCAGATACACCAGCAGCAGCCAGTGCCTGGTGGTCGGTACACTACCAACCATGCCTGGATGCTGTCCCCAGGTACTCCTAGGGCTGTTCACAAATGACAGGCAAAGCTCTCTCTGCTCCTGGGTGCTTTGAAGACTGACCATGGGCAGAAACACAGACATAGCCCACATCTTTATTGATGCTTAAATTAAAAACTTTTCTACCCCAAGAAAACAATTTCAACATGACAAGGTCTTTCAGCATGAAAACAATTCTGTGTGATTATCTGCATAGTCTACCCAGTACAATGAGTCTCAGCTCTGATATGCCTCCACACTAGCAGGTGCAATTTAACTCAGTTATGTTTAACTAAGTAGGTGCTGCATGCAAAGTGTGTCAAGTTAAGAACGTCTTTTCCTATCATGTTCATCACTGCAGGATGTGCTTCTGTGAAACAAAAAGCACATATCCAGATTAGACAACTTTGTGCAGATGTTTCAGCTGGTTGTTAATTGAACAATACTTTATTTATTTTCATATCAGTTCCCTTCCATCAGGAAGTACACTTATTATTTTGGTTTTTCTTTTGTCCCGCTCTCCTCCATTTCTCTACATTGTAAACTATATACTTTCACTCAGTTTGTCTATTTCAATAGTACATCTATTTCTTTGACAGTCTGAGACCTCTGTGTGTATTATCTCTCTCACTGTTGGCAGGTCATCTACACATTGGTTTCACAAGAACCCTTTAACATTGCAACAACCCACAACAAGAGGAGAACAGAATATACAGCAACAGCAGATTTATCTTAAGCCTGGGAAAAAAAGTTATGCTCCTGATATCACCAAAGATCCTACTTTGGTCTATCACAAATATCACTACAAAGCATTTGTCCAAGTCAGTATGGCATAAGTCTTAGTAAGCCATTGTTTTAATCCTTGTTCAGCCACAAGCAAAATGGAAACTAGTTTTTTTTACAGTCTAAGCTCTGGCAAAATAAAAAGGTAGTGTTCAGAGTATATTTCCAGATGCATCATATTTCTTTGGAAACATAGAAATTTGGAGTATTATTAGAACTGTTGGGGCAAGTAGGCTGACAGGTCTGCAGGTCACCTGTGTGAGTTTGCCTGCCTGCCAAGGGGCAGCTCTGTCAGCGCACAGTCTCCCAGACACCCAGAGCTGCTCATTCCCCAAGCATTGAGGCTCTGCAGCCTACCCTTCCAAAAGAGGCAAACAGAAATTTTGTTGGTGTCTATAGGGCAAAGTGAACTTTGCTTTCTTTTCAAGAACTGCACTGAAGACCATTCTTACTGGAAGAATCAAGGTTCTCTCTTAAACTATATTTACTCTGATACAACAGTATTGGCAACCAGGAGGTTATTCTGGGTTTACAACTGATATAATGGGAATGTCTGGTGTAGGCAGACTGGTAGGTGAAACTGGGAATAGATTTAAATTAAGATAAAGTAAATTTTACAGAGTAGATGTGTGTAATCTGTCCCTTTTCCTTTACATATCCATGCACAGGCTTATGGTTTTCATCTGCTCAAAGGAGCTCATCTGCAGAAGAGACAGCACTTGGATGGGTTCTCAACATAAAATCTCAAAGACAGAAAGTGACAGCTACAAAAATCATCACATTGTGCCATATTTGGTGACTATATATCTGCTACCTTAGAATAAACATTCCCCAAATACTGCCCATAATACAATATACTCCATAAAAAAACCATCTGAGCTTTTGCCAGAAAGAATTTACAAGGCAATCAGTCGGCTCCTAACATCTCCCCAAGGTCTCTCCCTAAGAGGGTTTTGTGCCAGGACATGGAACTAAGGCAAAATTTTCTGATGTATTTCAGTTTCCTACCTGGGCATAACATGAAATAAGAACAAAAAAGCTATTGCTGGATAAAAAATGCTGTGAAAGTTTTATTACAATCTTGTGTAAAGAAATGTGATTCCCCAGCTCCGCACACATCTTTAGGCTTCCTCAGTATCACATTATTAATTAAATGAGTGTTAATGTTGACACTGGTGTATTTCTTATTTTTACTTTTAGACTCAATATGACATATGGAAAGTACAAAAGATATTGTTTCAAATAAATTGTCACCACTATGAAAAGACCCAGAGAGGACTCTCTCTTGTGTCTAGATAGAGATGGATATATAGAGATATATAACCTGCTTGAATTCTCCTAAGATTTGATAATATTGATGATTTAAAAAATACCTCTATTCTGTTTCAAATTAAAAAAAAAATTGAAATATCCTGAAATGGTTTAGGCCATGTCCTTCAGGTTGAAATAATCTGATCCCCTGCCAAAAATCTAAGTCTGATTATGTTTGTTCTATATGAATCCATTGAGAGAGAGGACAAGAAATGACCCGATAAAGCAAAACTGGAAATCTGCAAGTTGTGGAGATTCAAGCACACCTTGAAACACTCCACAGAAAGGCAGGAAGGGGAAACATGGTCTCCATACTGGGGCTTTTACTTTTGGGCAGGCATGATCTGGCATCACACCAATGTAAGGGTTTGCTTTTAAAATGTGATGTTCTACACTTTCAATAAAAACTTTTACAAAATATTAAGGATGATCATTATGTCACTGAGAACTGCAGATAGCACCAGGCAGGTTTAAGCAGAATGACGGTACACAGTAAGGCTGTGAGCAGGCTGTGATATGGCAATCACTGGCCACACAGGAGCAATACAAAACCCACGTCAGGATGACCTTGCAGCTAAGACACCCACCTCCACCTCTCAGCTGGGCAAATAGCTCAGCAGTGGTGCCATACCACCTCTCCAGACTGCTTCCCGTTCCCAGCTTGGGCTATTTCCACTCTCTCATACATCTCTGCTGAGTTGTGGAGAGGGCCCCCAGTGCTGCTTCTGTGGGGAAAGCAAGCTGAGGAGACAGAAATATCCCATACGCAACCAAGGGTCAAATTCTTCCTGAATTGTTTGCAGTCAGCTAACATCAGGGCTACATCTGTCGCTCTTTCCATCCAATATTTTTTATAATGTTGCTGACAAGCATGTCTAGCTGTTACATAATGAATGGTCTTTTCCATCATTAAAAAGCAAATTCAAAAAACACAGCAAAGTTCCTTTCTGGATATATTGTTGCATAAGCACACAATTTATTTTTCAAAATATGATTGATAAACTAGATTACTTCCTACATAATTTTTAAGTCATAGGCTTATCAGCATAAGACTAATCAAAAGAAATAAGTTTATAACATTTTGAAAAGTGCACAGAGTGCCAGTGAGGCGGGTAGTTTCTTATGCACAAGTTTGCCAAAGCACAGGCTGCAGTTACCAGAGAAGACAAAACAAACTCCAAACAGAAAAGCACGTCTAGTTAGTAAAATGCATTATTAATAGGAACAGCAGTGGAATAGCAGGCAAAACTCTACGTATAATGGGGCTGTCACTTGGGAAGTCACAGCAGGTCCCACAACAGTGCTTTTCTGTTTTAAACTATTACACCAGGACTGCAGTTAAATGCAGTTTTGTGAGGAATTAGGATGAGCTAATATTAGAATATTGGTTGTTTGCATTGCAGGGTACGTGTAAGCAGACAAATGTAGACAGATGCAAGTTAATTTTCCCGTGTTCTAAATCGGATAGCTGTGGTCCAGGTCTGGTCTGTGCAGTCAGGTCTGGTCCAGATGATACAGCCATGTTAGCAACAAGCTTCTCTAAATTAATACAGCCTGCTCCTTTGCACATTGCTTATAAACTCATTGCCTAATGCAAGGAGGTAGATCTTTTGAAGCAGATCTTCACTCATCTGGATTGGGATTATTTACTTGTAAGTATTCCCCTGCTTGGGTTACATGTTTTAGATAGTTTTATGCCTTTGACTTAGAGAAACTACAGCCACTTTTACATTGACATCTCAGAAGTTCTCAGTATAGTAGGTGCAAACTAGATCCTTCTGAAATCAAGAACTTCTGTTGCAATGTTTTGTTTCCATAAATCTACTCATGATCCCAGATACTACTATTTAGCTTGCTGCTCTAGCCTATCACTATTCATCTGAAGCAATTTAAATGCAATGCTTTAATGGTGAGGCTATCCAAGAAGAGCAGGAACATGTTGTAAACACCTTGCTGGGGAACAGAAATAATTTGTAGTGGCACTTTTTCCTCTCCAAAACTACTCCATCATATCAATCTATCTTTCTGTCTTTCCTGGTCAGGATTAGTTGGGCCTCATGTTCCAGCTATAATAACAGTTTCACTAAGCTATCATGTCTGGTGCCTTTCCAGAGTTAAGGTATTCTTTTTCAGTTAATTCAAATTCCTTCCTTTTTCCTTTTACCTTCTTGCACTAGTAAATTTTTTGGTTCTCACCAACTACACCTGATTTTCTATTCTGAATTGCTACGCGTATTTCTTTAACTGCAGCATTTTCAAAGACGTGATATTAGCACTTCTTTTTCTTTACTGTGCATTCTGCTGTCTGTAGCTGTACACTTCTACGGGAGAACTTATCTTGGGCCGCATATCTCCGGGACACAGGGCTCTACCCACCCTGGGGACAGTGATGCACAGACATCAATATGATGGATACAAAATGTCCGTTTATTTAGCTGCGTCACACGCTTATATAGCTCTTGCGCTTCCTGTTCCTGCCACTCCTACGGGGAGGAGTCTATCTTTCCGTCACATCCCATAATCTTCCGGTCGCCGATCCCTGTCTATTCCCCTACAGCTGTCCCTCAATATTCCTCCATCTCATGCCAAATCCTCCTTTACTTAGTCTTCCCCTTCCTGTATTTGGTGAAGTTTATAGAAGCAATCTGCTTCCATCATTTCTTTCACAACTCTCCTTTTCTGTTCCAGACTCAGTCCAGGATGACTGGTTTCTGGGCAGCATTATTCACTGGCTCCTTAATTTCTTACTGTGTGCCAGGTGTTTTGCCTAACTGCAGGAATTCCTGGAGGAATTCTGATTAACTAGAATAAAACAACTGTAGAGATACAGAACTGAATGGTAAACTACTCTGTGTGGAAGGAAAAAGATTACAACATTGTGAAATATCCCAGTTTAAGATCAGGTATGATTCTCAACACATTATTTTCTTAGGGTACGTATATAATTTGGTGGATTGTTATGTGTCTTCTCCTTCTATAAGACTATAGAAAAATTCCTGGTTTCTACTAAAAAAAAAAAAAAAAAGAAATTCTACAGTGACAGGCAAAGATGAGAAAAGTTTTTGTCCACAGTCTAAATTCTGCCAAGATAATATCATGGCACTGGGCAATGCAGATTCACACAATGTGATGGTTCTTCCTCTTTCTTTGATTAGAAGTAAAATAATTGCATTTCAACCACCATGATTAGATTGCAATGTCAGCATCACTACATAAGCACAGTGGGAGCTATCTGGTTGGGTTTTTTTCCTGTTATTTCAAACTATCCACAGAGATGAGTTGATGCCTAATTTTTAGCTCACGTTCTGAATATCTTTACAATACATATGAAAGATGATTTCCCAACCATTCCACATTCCTAGCAAAATACTCCATATAACAGATGTCACAGACCCTCTCTGCGCACCAACTAAATCACCCTCTGTCTGTATGATCATGATTCACTTTTTCTTCTGTTTTCTCAGCACACAAGTATTCTGGTCCCAACACTGACTGCAGAGATCAGGCAGAGCTCACTCCAGTTTTTGCGTAAAAGGAACTGCCTGCAAGGGGACAGCTCTTGAGTGATTGCTGAGGGGAGTCATCGCTGGAAATGTGGTCTGCGAAGAAGGGGACTCACCATGGTGTGGCCGGTGAACAACAAGCCTTTCCACAAAGACTGTTATTCCTGATTACTGGAACGTATCTTTGGGGCTTTGTCATCGAGCCTAAGTTTGAGTAACATTTGAGCTAATCTATTTTAAATTGGAATCTGGACACATTCCTGTCTTTGTAAACCAGAGGTTAAAAAGATATGCTAAAGGTACACTTACCCAACCCAGGACTGCCAGGTACAGATTAGGTAGACCACAGACATTTTAACCTCGTGATTATATAGCAGGATTTCAAACACATGTCTGTTTGAATATTTGCCATATACCACGATCTAATTCCTGTACCCAGAGACAATGAATATGCAGTTTAAATCACTAACAGCAAATCCATCTTGCAGCTGAAAGGCAGTTAGGTATTTCAGGATCATTCCAGCCTTTAACTTTGCCAAGATAAACAAAACACAGTGGTGAAATCCGTATGTTGTTTACACTGTATAGAACACAACTCTTTGGCTGAGCAGGACCACTGGAAGGATATGATTGTCAAGACAGACCTATTTAAAATGAACAGATTGGTATGATATTTTCATTCTTTTCATCTTTTGGTATCTATCATATAAAGTATCCAGCATCCATGTTCTCAGAGCAAGGCAGTGTGGCATTATTTTAAAAAAAGTTTTCAATTTTATGGCTATGACTTTATGCAGTAAGAGAAATTCAAATAAGACCATTATTGAAAGTCTTTCCCTCTTAAGCATACTTTGTTTAACTGAACTCATTGACATTAAGTCCTCTTTAGTAAAGGAATAATATTCATATAGCCATAATCCCATCACCATAAAAACTAAATGTAGTCACACATCTGTGTTGTTTCTTTTTCCTGTTGATTTGTCGCCCTAAATCAAATAGAGAGAAAACACTGAAGACTTTTTCCTTCCCACTCTCAATTAATTGACTTAATACAGCACAGCATCTATACAGACAGATCATAAAAGTTTTAGATGAGCAAATCCTTGTGAGGTTAAAAGGTGCGCAGCTCTGCCATTGGGGCAGAACTACTCCATGCACGGGTGCAGGCTGGGAAGTAATGGGCTGAGTAGCAACTCCACTTAAAATGAAATGGGGTCTGAGCAAAGCCTTAAGCAACTTATGACTTTTCTATAGAAAAGGAAATAAAAAATTTGCATCACCTCAGTGAGGTCCATGTTCTTTTTGTGCAAAGGCCAGAAAGTATAATGTGTTTACACAAAGTTTTTTTTCACAGTCTCACTGCTAACAGTAGTTATATGGAGTTTCTATATTTTTTAGGTTTCTTATCCTTAGGGTTAATGAGGTTTTAATATCAATCTCTATGACAGAAAGACTGAACTGAGTATTTTTCCTTCATTTGTTTGGACTGGTGAACGTGACTATGACAGAGTCTTAACAGCTTTGTCAGGGCTCTCAAACTTTCTTCAAAGAAATATATTAGTAATTCTACTCATTTCTCTGCTTCACCTTTATTTTTCACACACATTTCAATATCCTAATCGCATATCATTGAAAGATGACAAAACTTAGCAAACATTTTTTTTTTTTGGTAAGTACTTCTTACTCAATGAAATTCTTTCATTGTCTACCTGGACTTCTCCAAGGCCTTTGATATGGTCCACCACAGACTTCTCCTGGAGAAATTAAAGTGTTATGGCCTAGACAAGTGGTCTGTGCAGTGGGTGGGGAACTGGCTGACAGGCCGCACCCAAAGGGTGGTGGTAAATAGCTCCTTCTCAAACTGGCAACCTGTCACTAGTGGAGTCCCCCAGGGATCGATATTAGGCCCAATGTTATTCAACATCTTTATAAGTGATCTGGATACCGGCACCAAGTGTAGCCTGATGAAGTTTGCTGATGACACCAAGCTGAGTGGGGAAGTAGGCACTCCAGAAGGGAGAGCTGCTCTGCAGGGAGACCTGGATAGGCTGGAGGAGTGGGCCAACAAGAACCTTATGAAGTTCATCAAGGGCAAGTGTAAGGTCTTGCACCTGGGAAAACATAATCCAGGAGGGCAGCACAGACTGGGATCTCCCTGGCTGGAGAGCAGCTCTGTGGAGAGGGACCTGGGGGTCCTGGTGGACAGAAAGCTCAACATGAGCGTACAGTGTGCTGCTGTGGCCAAGAAGGTCAACAGGGTGCTGGGTTGCATCAAAAAGGGCATCGCCAGCAGAGAGAAAGAAGTCATCATCCCACTCTATTCAGTGCTTGTCAGGCCACACCTGGAGTCCTGTGTACAGTTCTGGTCCCCGCTATACAAAAGAGATGTGGACAGGCTGGAAGGGGTCCAGAGAAGGGCCACCAAGATGATCAAAGCACTGGGAAACCTGTCATATGAGGATAGGCTGGGAGAACTGGTTTGTTCAGCCTTGAGAAAAGGAGGCTCAGAGGGGATCTCATCCCCATGTACCAGTACTTAAGGGGTAGCTACAAAGAAGATGGAGAGTCCCTTTTTACAAGGAGTCAGATGGAGAGGACAAGGGGGAATGGACACAAGTTGCTCTTGGGGAGATTCCAATTGGACACCAGAGGAAAATTTTTCACAGTGAGGACAGTAAACCATTGGAATAATCTCCCCAGGGAAGTGGTTGTCTCGGCCACGTTGGACAAGTTTAAGAGCAATCTGGACAGGGTGCTGGGCCATCTTGTCTAGTCTGTGCCCTTCCTAGAAAGGTTGGACTAGACGATCCCTGAGGTCCCTTCCAAACTGGAATTCTGTGAAGTATTGCTGTGCATACCAACAATGTCCAGTAAACTATAAGAAATACAGTTAGACCTACAAATCTAGGAACAACACAGCAAAAATGTATTGGCACTGTACACACATACACAGATCTCCCTTTTATCTTCAGAGCACTTTGGTAACATCGCCTGTCCTTCACTGAAATACCCATTTAGTACATCAGTCCCAGGCTACAGTCCAAGACTTGCCCTTGGATACACCATGAATAATGGATCAGGTATGCAGAGTTAGAAGCTATGTTAACTTTGCTTCCACATGAAAAATCTTGACGTTTATTCCACTTCACGCATCCGAATTTGGCCATTGCTCTTACACTTACTGACTTAACACACAAGTTATTGAGCGCTGGCTGTATGAGTTTGAGGAACATTCCCATACAGCTTTAAAGGAAATTTGTTGGCATGTCATATTTCCCTACTTTGGGTATATCTTGAAATAAACCCTCATATGGCATTTTAGTAGAACCCAAGACCACATGATGTGGTTTTTTAGGGGATCCCCTCTACCATACTGCCTCCAGTTACTGGTCCAAATACTGAAGAATACTGAAGCTGCTTTAGCAATATGGTCACTGTCTTACAAAAGAGTTTCTGTCCAGTTCTGGCACAGTTGACATATCCATGGAAGCTACGATATTCACCCAGTTTCCAGCATCACAGCACAAACAGTGGATGTAGCATCCCCAGTGGACTGTTGGGGATTTGAATGCAGGCAGCAGCCTTGAGGAAAGCCATTCATGAGAAAAAAAGAATCAGTGTTTTGCACAGTTGGTTTTCCAATGTGGACCACGCCAGCTACCTGCTAGCTTCAGCTTAATAATCCTTCTCTGTAGAAACACTTTGGCAGTGCACAGGGCTCAGGAGCACTCAGAGAAGCAAAGGGTAACTCAGTCATAAAGCTGAGGAAACACCCTCAGGTGGGAAGGCAGCAGCCAGCAGTGGAGCTGTTTGAACATGCTGTTTCATACCAGTTACCAGAGCGCACTGGCATTCAAGATTCCCACTTTGATGTCAGCCCCAAGGAGTCCAGAGATGAGCCCAAAGGGAAAAGAAGCTGAAAACAACACACTATGAAGCTTAGCTGAATATGGCAGCCAGTGGGTGAATTCTGCTCTCTACTAACATTGGTGAAATCCTTTTGTCCTCCACAAACAGTCCTCTTTGCTGAGTTAGTTTGGGTTTTATAACTGCTATGCAAGTGTAAGGTTTAAACCTTTTTTTTCCTGAAATGTCATTTATAGCTGGAAGCAACTGCATAAACTTTGTTTACTTGCCACTCCTATAATAATGCATACGTTCAGCAACTGCTGCTCTTCCCTTAATGCTCTTTTGTCCACCTGAAAGTGAGAAGAATATCCAGAGACCTGCATCCCAAATAAGTTTACTCAGTCCAAGCAGAGGTAACAAGGTGGGAAATACTACTCACCATAGTACATCAGCTTCTGCATGCCACAAGGCAAAGCTGAAAGCAACAACATCCCAAGAGATGCATCTGGGAGAAGCAACAGCTCCTGAATTCCAAATACAATGGGAGTTTTAAGCTGCTGCTTTGCGAAAGTAAAAGTGCCATGGGTAGTATGATCACCTGGATTCTCTGCCATGCTGCCTCTCCCAGCCCATCTAACTTCTAATCATATTTCACTTCTAAGTTATGACAGAAAAACATACTCTAGCAGCTCCCTGAGAAGATTGCCTGCATTGGCCCTATGGCCCATGCATTGCCATCATTATGTAGTACACCAACAGCTTCCAGAATTGTAAACGTCATAATGCTTCTAGATACATAAACTAAGCATTTTGGTGGTGTTTATACTTGCTTCTTTCAGGAAAGTGGTTAAGATGATGGGGGTTTTGTTTTGTTTTTGTTTTAATTAGTTCATTAAAACATAATTTGTGGCAGGGAATTTCAGTAATGTTTTTTTGAAAGTCATATACTTGTATTTGGATTTCAGGTGCCTGCAATGACTCATTTTTGTAACTTAAAAAACCCAGAAACTCCCTGAAAACCCCACTGTCTTGTTTTTTTTTTTGAATAAATCAACAACAGCCTAGGAAAACCACAGACTCATCATGCCCATATTTAAAAACAAAAATCATTAGCCCCGAGCAAGTTTAATTAAACTTACAGAAGAGTTTACAATGCAGAAGAAATAGGTCAGGAAGGAATAATATAAAACAAAATTACTTCTTGAAAACAGTCCAGGAAAAGCAAAGCAAGTCTGAACCCAGTCATTAATGATATCAGGGAGGAGATGGGATTGTGAAGGGTAACAAAGTCATGGGAAAAACAAGGACATCTATTATCCAAACATAGCTGCAGAGCATTCCTGTTGGTTATTTTGTGAGGAACGTTACTTTTCCACATGCGGTTTGTGGTACAAAGAAGAGGTTAGGCTCTAGTCATGGCCTTTTTGCACATACTACTATTTAGCCAGTAACTCTGAATAATACAAATTATCCATGCACTCTTTAAAAAGCTTGGCTTTTTGGCACTTGAGGAAGAAGTTCCAACTTAGTTGCTTTGTGGTGTTGAATGCTTATTCTATGTAAGACAGAGGTATGAGTCACACTGACTTATCTGAGTTAGTGTCTAGAACTTTTTATTGGATAACATCTGTACGGTCATTCTATAAACAAGATCCATAAAATAAAGTGGGTTCATCTTCTCCAGTTCCTCCCTGTCTTTTGATGATATTTCAAGAAATGTAGTTGTATTAGAGCAAACTTCCAGTAAGGAGCAACTTTTCCATGTCTCAGCCCCCAAACACAGGCTTTATCATGTCTTCCTATCTCATGTAGCAAAAAATTATCCTTACAATCAACCTACTTTTCCCAAGATGTTGGTTCTTGAGTGAAATAATCTTCGAACAAAAAAAGGGAGACTTCTGTGGCAATAAAATAATCCCCAAACTTTGCAAAGGGAGCTTGTTAAAAACAAACATCGAGTGGCTTCAGAAAATATCTGTTTGACCTTTGAGGAGGCTTATTCAACCATGCAGGACATGTTGCTAAGTGCTTTCATCAATTCTTTGAACTCAGGTGTCAGTTATTTCACTTTCTCTTGGATTCTGCAGTACTGAATGTTTTCCATGCAAGTAATGTGGTAAACCTTTTCCCTTTGCAGCTAAATTACCCCATTTTAGGGGTGTTGAAAACTAATCTCTGTTCTTCAGTATGTGCATGAGTTCTGCTTTTGGCTTCCTGATGTTTCCATCCCTGCTGGGTACTGTGAAACCTTTTCTGCTAATTCTAGCTCCGTCCCTGTCAGTTTGGATATGGCTTTCTGCTGTTATTATTAAACCACTAACGACATAGCTGTCAAATTATGAATAGGTATCTTGATTCCTTTTTACTCTTTGAACCTGTCCCATACTGTCCTGTTTGCCTTCCTGAGTTGTTTAAGCATGATGATATTGTAGTTATTTACAAAACAGGCCCACTCATATTTGCGTGCACCAATTCAGACTTCTGCTGCACATCTGGCTCTGTGTCAGCCTGAATCCAAAGTCAGAGCAGATGCTGGAAACAAGTGCTTATGGCCATCACAGGCCTGCCAAAGACAGGCACAGTTTTCCTGTGGCACTTCAGCAATATGAGCAGACAGCTGCAGGAATTCAAACATTTGATGCAATAAGCAGCATTGAAGGCATCTCCTCCTCCACAAAGATAAATAAGAAATTGCCAGGAGAAATGTGCAATCCCAAGGTAAGACAGCATTTAAGGAGGACAAACTGCAAGCAGATTGCTGCAATACAGATAGTGTGAGAGCAATCAGTAAAGACCAAATAATCCAACTTACTCCAGAAGAATAAAAACCAACAAAGAGTCTATAGATAGCCATTTGGGGAAGCCAAGAGGCAGCCAGACTGGACTGAAACATGTCTGTCAGCTCTTGGGACAGTGGAGAGTTTTCTCATACTGGAATGGCTGACCTAAAGGGTCTGGACTCTTCCCATTACCTTAGGTAAAACAGAAATAACACTGCAGATATTTTTATTTACTGTGTGTTTCATAATTATAGTTGTCACAAAATGAGGTCTTTTATAGCAGCAGGATGGGCAGCTTTTTGAAATCCAAGCAACAATTTAAGCTCATAACTTGAGTCAGACTGTGCTAGCCCAATACTCCCAAGAAAGCAGGTCTGTCTGTCTGTCTCAGACAGGGGACATTCATGGCTGAAACAAGTACCACCTCATACAATAGCATCTCTTCTGATGGCTGGTGTTTCTCCAGGAAAATTCCAATTATTTCAGTTCCTGGAGTAGCCAAGAAATTAGTTGATATACTCTGTGATAGTAACGAGTGACAAGCCTTATCATGGGCTGGAGACATGATTTTGGTGATGTCCATCTGAGCAGCTGCAGTTCTGCCAGACTAAACCCAGACGCATATGGATGGCCACATATCACACAGACATTTAGAAAAAGGATCTCCCAGGTATGAAATACTTAAGCTGTGGGAACTGCATATGTGACACGTACATTGGAGTACCAGTACAGCCACCTTTCAAAGTGTCTTAATACAGCAGCTTTGCTTCTGAGTGAGGTCAGTCTTTGCATTCTTAAAAGGGCAGGATAATTAATATGAACCTCTGCAAAATAAAAGGATATTTAAGTACCAACTAGAGATTTTTACCTTCAACTAACTGAACAACATCCAGGACTGTTTCTACTCTTGCAAGACTTGCCACAGTCTGCATATTGAGGGTGATGGTGGCAGGATTTGCTGACACCAAGGCAATGTAGGTTTTGAAATTAATGGAGGAGAGGGTATGGACTTAATAATAGAGGCCTTGGGATGTAATACCAACGCTTCCATTCCTCTTCCAAGTTACCATGTTGAGTATAATCACTTCCATTAATTCTGTTAATTGGGAATAAATCATCTTTCTAACTCTCTGCAGCTAGTGAGAGCTCACTTAGTTTTATATCAGGTTTGAGTAGTCTAACTTTTTTTCTTATGCTTTTCCCAGAATGCACACTGCTTCTGGGAGTGCTGAAAGACTGATGAAAGAAGAGATAAGGTGTTACTGCCAGTCATAACAAGCACCTAGGTGACTAAAACCTAAGATTTCTGGCAAAATGAATTTTGGCAATGTTTTGACAATCCTTCTCACTTCTCAACAAGCAGTTATATGTGATTCTGTGTAAAACAGAAGTAAAATAACAAATAACATATTTCTTGTTCAGTATTGCTCACTTTCATCACTTTCATGTATGTATTTTCTTACAGTTACTAAGAAAACCACCTAGTAACTAAAATATTTCCTAAGCTTTGCATAGGAAAGAATATATTCCTACTGTATCTGGTCTTTCAAATGATTACCTACAAACTTTGCTACCTGACTAAGAAAATCATGTCTATAGGAGACAGCTAGCAACAGAAAAGCAGCTTTGTTAGATGTTCTTAAACTAGGCCCTAGAAAAAATCATTTCATTTAGAATGGGCTATTTATACTAACTGAGGAAATAAACTTTTACACTTCTTCCTTTGGACCCTACTTCTCCAAGTTACATCATAGTGATCAATGTACACAAACACACCGACTGTCTTCAGGATTCACTAGTTCTAGCTATGTGGGAAACAGTGTTGAGTGCAATGAACTCTTAGAAAAGCAAGTCTACAGGAACACGGTTTTATAGCTACATATATAATCTGCAACAGAAAGATACCTTAAGCCTGATTTAGTGTTGTACGTAATACAAGTAATTATATAGATTATTCTTGTATGATATACATGAATCATAGAAGATCAAGACCAGAAGAGGACACTGTCTAAATCTGATCTGTTGCACAATATGCATCTTAAATTTAACCCAATATTTAGATATTTTTGTTTTTCCCACAAAAAAGGACATGTAATCTTGATTGCCAAAGACCCACCAACACCATGAGTTCTTCCAATGAATACTTAACCTTTCAGTCAAAAATATATTTTTTCCTTTGTAAATGTCAAGATAAAATTTACAGCTCTTGTATTTTATGTCAATTAGATTGAAGAGCCCTCTGTTACTAAATTTATGTTCCAGAATGACATACTTTTTAAAATACACTAATCAATTATTCATTATTCAACTTTTTTGAAAAGATAAAGGGGAGAGCTTCCTAAGCATTTTAGTAGGATCTAATCTATCTAATCTAATCTAATCTATCACTATTATGATGGTTTTTCTGTGTTGATCGATAGCTGCCTTAGGGTGATGCTAAAACTGGGCACAACTTTCACAACCTATGTGTTGCAATTGCCAAATGCAGAAGAAATATATATCTGTCATTCAAGATTCCTGTTCATATATTTCAGGACCATATTCTTCCATCTGATCACAGCTTTTCATTCAGAGGTCACATTCAGCTGGATAGTCACTAGAACACTCAAGTTCTTTTCATGTCACAGTTTTCCAAAATCAGACTCTTCATCTTTCAGGTATGGTATACATCACTTTTACTTAATTCTACAGTCTGAAACCTAAGATATACAGAGCTAGAAAACTAGCCCTATTCAAACTAGATTACAGTTACCTTGTACAGATAACTCTTCATTTTAATGAGGAATATTAATTCCATGTTTTCTTCTGATTTGGTACTCTGGATCATAAAAATGGTAATAATTATTCCATGGATAAGTAAGTGTACTGTGGTGGGTCCCTCCACCTACAACCCACTGGTTTCCTGTCACTCAAACCCCATTAAAACTTTGTTTTGAACAATGGGTTCATTCTGAATGCCAGAACAGTCAGAAGCAGATTATGGTAGAATACAAATAAACCCAAATTAACTTAAGGAGATGGAAAACTTAATGCCACTCCCCAACTAATTTTAGATTAATAAGTGCAGAGCTTTATCAAGTAAGCATTAATTATCAAAGCATCTGTACAAAATATACCATAGAAATAAGGAATTAGTAAAGTTTGTCTCACCTTTTCTTTTGTGGTAAATTGTCATACTTTGTACTCAAGTTATGTTTATGAATTCATTGACTTTCTTACAGAAAAAGTAATTTACTAAATAGAATTATTCTTGTATATAACTGTGTAAGTAGCTTTTAATACAGCAAGTTAGATGACACATTTTACAGGACAAGGAAGAAAACAACAGCTAGGTCAAACTTAGTTTGTTCTCATATGAACTCCTTTCTGCCATGCATCTCTTGCTTGCTACATGTTCCTTGAGATTTATGCTTCTGCCTCCCATCTGACTGTCCTAATACCAGGGTCTATAAAGCTATCTTGGCTAGAACCCAGCGAAAAAGTGAAGATGCTGGTTCTGTAAGCAAGTCTTATTTGTAAGCAGAGTACCTAGGCAGCTGCTACTGCTTGTGTAAGTTTGAAGCAGAAATAATTGCAATATTCATGCTGACACCCAAAGATGTCTCAATCCTGACCAGATATCAAAGAACTGCCACATGTTAATTACAAAATGTGTAACATTGTAATGGCATAGCTATTGTGTGATGTCCATAATCTCCTTTCTAGCTTCCCCCCTCCAACGCCCCCCCACCCCCCCACCCCTTTTTATTTTTGTTCTTTCCTGCCTGATCTTTTTATCTGGTCCTATCCATCCCTCAATACCCAGTCTTGGCCACCTACAACATAAATGAAATGTTTACTGCTGGTGTTTACAATGATTCTAGCTGTCTGGAATAACAACAATGTTAATTATAAGTGATGAATCAGAGATCAGATGTCAGTCAACAAATTCTCCTGCTATTTGCAGAATAATATTGGTCAAAAGTCTAACTTGCTCATTTCCTGCCTGGTGGTAATGAAGCACCTGAACCTTGCATGAACCTTAGACTGAACTCCAAAGGGCCATTTGTAGAAGAACTATCTTCCCCTGTACATTAGAAAATCACAGGCTGGAATATGTTAAAAATAAATCTTTTGGAACCAAGTATTCTCAAATCATATTGAAAACATGTAATTTTCTCTGAAGTATTTCAGTGACAGGCACAATAAATACAATTTAAATACCATTTATAGAATAGATCTGTTCCATAAAAACAGGGTTTTTTGTTTACTTGTTGGGAATTGACAAAGTAATGACTCTAAACCACAGCTTGAGGAGTCAATGTCATCTTTCTTACAGAACATAAGGCTCACAAAAACAATTTGGTTGTTTGGGGTTGGGTAAAGCAAATATACATGCAATGAATACAGCAACAAAAAGTCCAGGAAATATCAAAACCTTTGCACTTCTACTACAAAAGTCATAAATACATTATGGAAGATGGCTTAATAAAGTACAATAGTCTACGACTTTCATGCACCACTACATAACTTCTCTTCTGTGGTGCTATTTCAAAACACATTATCTCATAAGAAGGAGAAGTTGCTGTGAATGTGTTCAATATACCCTTAAAATGTTGCTGATAAAGCTTTTTACTAGGATTATATTGAAGGAAATATTATTTTGCATGTGCCTGAGATTTTGACATTCAACTACATTTTCTTTGAAATGAAAACTAAAAATCTAAAAATACTCTTCAAATAAATACATTTTGGTTTAGAAATCTAAAGGATTTTTGAAATTCTGCATTATAGTACAGATTAAAGAAAAACCCAATCTGTCAAAACTATCACAAAAGAAACTCAGATGACTCAGGAGGACCACAAGGATGTTGTGAGGTTATGCAGGGAAAAGATTAGGAAGGGGAAGGCCCAGCTGGAACTTAAACTGGCTGCCACCATTAAAGATAACAAAAAATGTTTTTATAAATATTTATAAATACACCAGTGATGCAGGGAGGGCCAGGGAGAATCTCCCTCCTTTGTTGGATGGGGAAGGTAACCTTGCCACGAAAGATGAGGAGAAGGCTGTAAGGTACTTAATGCTTTCTTTGCCTCAGTCAGACTGGTCATCCTTGGGGTTGTCAGGCCCGCTTAGTGGATGAAAGGGGGGCTGTGGACATTGTCTACTTGGACTTCAGTAAGGCCTTTGACACTGTCTCCCACGGCATTCTCCTGGAGAAGCTGGCTGCTCACGGCTTGGACAAGTGCACTCTGCGCTGGGTTAAAAACTGGCTGGACGGCCGAGCCCAGAGAGTGGTGGTGAATGGAGTCAAATCCAGTTGTTGGCTGGTCACGAGTGGTGTTCCCCAGGGCTCAGTGTTGGGGCTGGTCCTGTTCAATATCTTCGTTGATGATCTAGATGAGGGGATTGAGTGCACCCTCAGAAAGTTTGCAGATGACACCAAGCTGGGTGGAAGTGTCGATCTGCTGGGGGGCAGGAAAGCCCTACAGAGGGACCTGGACAGGCTGGATCATTGGGCCAGAGCCAACGGTATAAGATTCAATAAGGCTAAGTGCCGGGTACTGCACTTGGGTCACAACAACCCCGTGCAATGCTACAGGCTTGGGGAGGAGTGGCTGGAATTTACTTGAAAGGAGGTTGTAGCGAGGTGGGGGTCGGTATCTTCTCCCTAGTAACAAGCGATAGGACAAGAGGAAATGGCCTCAAGCTGCATCAAGGGAAGTTTAGGTTGGATATTAGGATCAACTTCTTCACCGAAAGGGTTGTCAGGCATTGGAACCGGCTGCCCAGGGAGGTGGTGGAGTCTCCATCCCTGGAGGTATTTAAAGGAAGGGTAGGTGTGATGCTTGAGGATACGGTTTAGTGGTGGACTTGGCAGTGATAGGTTAGCGGTTGGACTCGATGATCTTAAGGGTCTTTTCCAACCTTAACGATTCTATGATTCTATGATTCTAATGCTGGGGTCTGGGAATGGTGTGTAGTGTGCCTTGTGGGGAGCCAAGGGGACAGGTGTAGAGGGCACCCCATGGGTCTGGTTGCCCATTAGGGCTGCTGCTGCTGCTGCTTTTCAGCCCTCAGAGAAACCCTTTGGGAGATGCTCTCCCTTTTCTTGCTTGAGTTTTCTTTGCTTTCCTCTTCCTCAGTGTAAGGAAAGCTCAGGCATGTTGCACATCTGTCTTTGCAGGACATGGTGTCAGATGCTGAGGAAGCTCTGGAGAAGAGCGGCTTTGCTGTGACGGCCAGATGGGAGCGAGCTGCAGCAGGCAGGGCAGTCGGAGGCATCACAAGAGGACCCATGCCCAATCTGCCTGGGAGAAATCAACAATGCAGCCTGCGTGACCTTGTGTTTCCATCGCTTCTGCTTTGGCTGCATCCAGCAGTGGGCCGCAATGAGAGCTGTGCCCACTCTGCAGGAGACCTTTCAATCGTGTCCTGCGGGTGCTGCCAGCAAATGATGAGGAGGAAGACGCCAAAGCTGGCCTTCCTGCCCGCTCTCAGAGGAATGTGGCCAGGGAGAGGTCCCACAGCAGATCCCCATGGAGGAGGCAGTCTGTGGGGAGCGACCGACTGTGAAGGAGTGACAGAGCTCCAGTGCCCACAGACACCACCTCCCAGCAGGCTCCTGTACCCAGTGCTTCCTGGGCACGAACCCCACCGAGCGCAGGGGAGCGCGTGGTCCCCCATGGGGATGGAGCCTACGTCCGCATCGGCACGCTGGCACTGCCACCCCTGCACATCCAGCTCTCCTTTTAGAGAACCCAATAAACATGCAGTCGCTTTTCACGGGGTCTTCTTTCAAAGCCAAAGAACAACGCGTTGCAGGTAATACTTTCCAACATTGTCTCAGCAATGTAGGAAATCCAGTGGGGAGAATTTTCCAGAGCATGTAGTGATTTTATTTAACACTAATGCTGCCATGGAACACACCTCACTTATACTCTCCCAGCCTCCCCCTTCCAAGCACCATGGTAGGAGTGTCCAAGCCCTGGTTGAGACTCCTTCTCCTGGGGATGAACAAGCCCATACCCCAGTACATGCTGGGGATGTCACTGGATGTGATAAACTTGAGATTAGATCCTTACTGCAAGGCCACAAAAAAATGGCAAATGAAAAAACAAGCATTAAACTGAAGACTCTAAGCTAGGGCCCTAACCATTCAGCTCAATTTTCTCAGCCACTTGAGCTCTGCAAGTGAGAGTAAGCTTTTGCACACACGTTCTAATTCTTAGGTTCACCTGCCTGTTATACATTCTCATAATCTCATCCAGGCATTCGTGTCACCTACTTGGATTTCTCGAAAGACAGTACGTAACAGTTCAGCAACAAGGATGGCAAAAGCCCCTCCATGGGTTTAAAAAAAACACAAAAGGTCCATAATTTGTTACCACACTTCTTACCCAGTTGTAACTTACGTAGAAGCATGCTAGTCGATGCTCTGAAGGAGGCTGAAGTTATCCCTTTCACTCACATATCAGAAACTCTCCTGAAATATCTATTTCATGGAATTGGACTTCACTCGAACTAGGAGAGGTATCACAGCAGTGATCTTACCAGTTTAAGGATTATTCTGCACAGAGAATACTACAACAGGCTGCATAGAGTATATTCCCTTCACAGCTGTATTTTAATTACCACTAGATGAACATGGTCACTGAATGAGACAAGTACACCCATATGTCTCTAACACTATGATTCCTTTATTAATTTTTTCTTCTTTAAACATGAATTCTATGTTCAGAAAGTGAATGAGCTAAGAAATACCTTAACTTTTGCTGTTGGATAAAAACAATGCAGTCTGTCCTTGGGCTTGTATACATATATACACACATAATGTGCACACATATGATTTCTTACATAAAATGTTAAGATAATGAAACTGATTATAAAAACATCACCTACAGTATAGGGTGCTTACATTTAAAAATACCTATCATGGCACATGAATGAAACAATGCAACATTTTTAAGATGTCTTCCAAATAGAAGTATTCATGACTAGTGTGTTAGTCTGCCTTCTCCCTCTGCTATGAAAGGATGTGATTGAGGTCATGAGTTTTTGCTAAACTGTTCACTTAAGAGTAAAAAAGCTTTATCCAAATTCCAAAGAGACTCCAGAGAGGAGTTCCCACTGATGTCAGCAAAGGATAAATCTATCTGTAAACTTGGCAATTGCTTTCACATGATACACTTCAAATGTTTCAGAGCTTCCTTTCCCCCTTATCTTTCATGAGAGAAATCAAATTGAAATAGAGTGAACTGTCAGGGAGAAATATATTGGTTCAGGTTTGTATGTCCTGCAATTACAGAGTTTATGATTGCACTACATTGAGGATGAGCTTGGCACTTACCAGATTTGATGAAATGCTGCTTGTTAATGAACCAATAAGAAAATTCATATTCCTTACATTCGCTTGAGGATCTTTATTTTTATGCAACATAAGTGCAACTGTGCTATCACTGCCTTGATCTCTGCTTGAGAATATCTGGTATTTTACAACTCAGAACACATAAATAATCTTCACTCTAGATTAGCGGTTCTGCCTTATACCAACAGCATGTTTATTTACCCACAGCTTTTTAACCTTGAAATGACAGATATATTTTAAAAAAAAGAACACACAAGAAACCTCACTGTTCACTTGAGAACTTAGAGAAAATAGCAACAGTAGAAAGATGACCTGAGGTAATTATATTTGGTTGCAAATGTCTTTCTGGATACAGATAAAGTAAGAATTTGAGCCATTTATCAGAGTTCTGATTGCAATGACAGCCCAAAACCCAGGAATCTCCCACAGGAGTTCCTGGTTTACCTCAGCCTCCTCTCCCACATTCTGCCCATGCCTCATACACAAAGGCAAGTTTTTAGGAAGCACCATGCTTTTCCTAGTATTATCACATTCTACACAGAGGATGATTATTCCCCACAACTTCTGCTTTAAAATTAAGTAACTTTCTGAAGATAACCCAGAGAAGAGTTCACAGTTTTTATACTCAAACAGTTCCACTAGGAAAACGAGTGGCCACTCAATAACCTCCCTCTGGGACCCACTGCATTTTTCATGGTTAGACACCTAAGGAGGCAATCTGTTTACAAAGACCTCCAGGATTCCCAGAAGAGCCAGCATATAACATGTACTAGCAGCTAAAGATGTTCTCACAGCTTCAAAGGCTGTGCTTTGAGATCATAAATCAGCACTCTTCATATTAAAAGGAGTCCACAAAAGATGCAGATTCCCAGTTATATCCCATCAATACTTTCATGACCTTCCTGTTGACTCCTAACTCTGGGAAATAGGGCCATATTCCCTCCATGGGCCTTTGGGTGAATGCTCCAACCAACAGATGGGAGTATGAGAAGAAAGAACTGCTAGCAGTGGATATCACTGGAGGTGACACAGAGCTATCATGTCAAGGTCAGTTATTGGGTTGTGATGCATCCAACAGGGAGGTAAAGGGCAGAATGCATACCTCATAAAATACAGGGAGACTAAGTATAACTTCGGTGCTTGACTGTACAGCACTGTCAAGGTTTGAACTATTCTGGCCTGCCTAGGAGCAGACCACCAAGCCCTTATAAAACTTTTACAGAAAATATTAAGCACCTCAGGACTCTAGATGCCTCCTGGGCTAGATTCAAGTTGGAAGTAGTTCAGAAGATCTGGAATTTCGGCTGTGGTGCCCCTAGGTCCCATGTATTAAGTGTCCAAGGCTTTTAGACATATTAAATGGTTTTAGTATTAAGTGTCTGGCTATCTGATCTCACTGATGAATGCAAGATGACCTTGAATGAGACACTTACTGGAATTTTTTTTTTTGCGTGACTGAAAACTTGGAATGCAGCTCTTTACAGTACAGTACCCTTGCAGCAAGTTTAGACAGTCTAAAGCTCCTGTGCTGAAGTCATGATTTACCAAAAACAACAAAAAGAGCAAGAACAACATTAAGGAAGGTATTAGCGTTATTTTGACAAAATTAATTGTTGTAAAAGACAACCTGCTGGCTATTTGCATTCAGCTGAGGTGCTTTGGTTTGGGTTTACATTATGTATCATGTGATATCTTTATTTCTTCATCCTCTGAGCTCTTGCTCCACTAAGGAAGACTAAGAAAACCACTTCCCACTTCTTCTGGGAAGCCATTTATTATCATTAGTTATTATATACTTGAATATTAATAATGAAGTCAAGAAGATGTAATACAAAATTACATTAAGATAGTACACAAAAGTCCTGTTATTCTATTAACAAAGCAAAGGACAAAGAAGTCAAGAATATTAAAAAATTACACAAATATTTGATTTACCTTGGACATACAAAAAATTTTCATGTCCTTCAGCTAAATTGCAGCTGACCTGGAAAGGTGTACTCAAAGCTTTCTAAATCCATATATTATGCTCACACCTAAATAAACTGTTTGTTTTGTTGTTATTTGTTTGGTCTGGCAAGCTAATATTGCACTGCATTTATTATATCAATTTAAAAATTACATAACTTCCAAAACCATACACTACCTAAAAGTAAAATCTTGCATTATAAGTTTGTACAACATTTGTTGATTTTACCTTGCTACAGAAATCTGCCATGTAGTCTTCCCAGGGCCCATAAAAAACCCCAAACTTTTGTACTAAAAACTTGTTTCACAAAATTCAATGTTAGAAACTTTATCAAATTTTACAAGAAGAAAACTAGACCCCAAATGAGATATGCATTTAAAAAAAAGAAGAAAAAAAGGTCCCTCCTCCATGACATTAGATTACATTTTCCTAGTTTTCAGATAATTCCATAACCTCTACTTTCTTTAAAAAAGCAGAATTATCCTGGGTTTGGATACATAGTTCCTATCCTGACACAGATAAAATACACTTATCTGGAACTGAAGTTATTTTTATTACTTTGATTACCTTTAAAAATAAAGGAAAAAAAGTGTTCAATGTTGTCTATATTGTGATAGAAAAAGCAGCAGTGAGATAAATCAAAAAACCCCAAAACCATGATAGTCCGGGAAACTTTCTAATGGCAAGGAGAACGAAGCTTTGGAACAGATTTTATGGAAGCTTATAAAGTCTGCCTTTGGAGGTCTTTGACTACATCTCTCAGTAATAATTTTGGTACAGTTGATCCTGCCTTGTGGCAGAGGGTAAATTAAATGAAGTCCTGAGGTCCACTCTAGCCCAGTTTCCTGTGATTAGCAGTTTTCCCTTACAAAATCCCATGTTAAGGACCACATCATACATTTGTGTGACACTGTCCAGTGAATGATTTTTGTAGCATATCCCCTTCATACAGATTTTGCAAAAGGAACTTTCTAAATAATGCAGTTTGTAATACCTGGACAACAGAAGCTAGATTCACTCTTTCACAGATATTTTTCTCTTTCAAACAGCGAAATATAGGAATTCTGAAGGCTTTTAGGAAGGATTTGATAACAGAAAAAAAGGTGCTGAGTTTTTTGACATAAGTTGCTCTGAACGCTCCTATAAGCCTAAATTTATTTTTGTAAGCTAGGGCTCTTAACAGTTGCAGTTTGAATTGCAGTAAAACCATTTTTAATAAAGCTAAAGACTATCCTTGAGGCCTAGCAAGATTTTTTCTTTAGGTATTATAACTTAGTCTGTTACTTATCAGACCCACAGTCTTAGGAAATCTCAATTTTGACAAAAACTCTCACTTCGGATCGCATGTAGCAGGCCAACTTTCTTCTTTTCCCCTTTAAACATAGCCTTATTTTGGTTCCCTGAAAGCATTAAAACACAAGGACAGTAGAAACTCGTTCATGTCAATATTGTGAAAGTAATTTTGTAATTCAAGTTGGATGGGACAAACAGCAATCAAAATCAAATTCTGAGTAGTTTATGAGTTTTCCAAGACAATATGCTAAGAAACAATGCAAATTTGTCAAACACCATAAAAGCTTCTTGCTTTCACTTTAAGCTAATAAACTAACACTTTCCAAAAGTTAATCACAAGAAAATTCTAAAACCTGATCACCATCAGGAAAAGAGTAGGGGAAAATAATTTGATATGAGTTATTATTTGCCTAATACTAACTTTTCTCCTTGGATTCTCAAGCGAGAATGCAGATAAACTATCACATACAATCTCTCCTGAATTCTGTATACAAGAAAATATCTACTTTTAATTTAGCAATTTTGAGGTTGTTAAAGTTTTGTGCCAATTTCAGAGTGGGAAACCTGGCAAAACTATGCTGGGAACCAATTGCAAGTAATCTGTTCTCTGGGGATAGAGTTTCTTGGTTTGACCCCAGTTTTTGAGCAAGTAGGAGCTGTATCTTCTGCCAAGAAATGAAAAATAGCCATGCACTTATTGAATTTTCTTTATTTCACGTCAACTTGTATTTTTCCTCAGAATGAATATAAGTTCTGACCTTGGGCTAAACTTCAAATAGCATGCAGTTCCCATTCACATTTATAGTGCTTTAGTTGCAAGCCTATTACCACTGCTTAACAACACACCTGTTTTCCCAATATTGAAAATAGGAAAGGACTCATTTAATGTAAAAATGAATTCTAGCTTAGCAAATGAAAATATTTTAAAATATGTGATTTCACTTTCATTTGTGCTGCCTTAGCCTAGAATCTCACTGCAACTTGACTAAGAATAAATTTCAGTGCCATGAGCAATTGTTTTTTAAAAAATATACCAAGTTAATATTTATGGTAAGCAACTTGCTCTGCAGATGATAAATGGCCATCGTTGAAGACCTCAATGATATTTCAAGCCCAGACATACCATTTGATTCGACAATAGACAGAGGATATTTATAATTGAAAAGATGAGTCTTCTAAAATTGGGTCTCTAAAGAACATCTTGGAAAAAGAGGAGGATGTGTTTGTGAAACACTGATGTGTGTGCATACACACAGAAATTCAAACAAACTTTGAGAGCCTTCATTTTCTTCATTTTAAAGGATCTTAAGTTTAAAGTATAAGAAACTTCCCAATCAAGACAACATTTTTCATTTTTAAAGGCTGAAACTACTCTGGGCGGTCCTTAGTTTTTTTTCTTGGATCCTTCTGTCTCCACCCCTTAAATGATTTACCAGAATTTATCTAGCTTTGGCTGCCCAGTTTTCTGCAAATCCAATCCTCCCCAATGGGTATTCACGCTATCATAAGTTATTAACCTTGGCCTGCTTTCTATATTCCCATTCATAGAAGGTCAAGCCTGAACAGGCAAGCTCCCTAGAAATATGTGGATTTGGGGACAGAGACACAAGAAAGGCAGATTTCTTAAAGCACTCTTCCTTTCACTGATATTATATACCTCTCTTCTTTCCCAGGGAAAGGTGAACAGGGGAAAGGTAAATAGTTGTTTCCATGTTTAGAAGAAAACTGAAGAGCTATTCATCTCCAAATCTCATCTAAGGGAAATTGCTGCAAACTAAACTGTCACCTCAGTAATCTCTCATTATTACTTTCCATTTTATTTAACCTGAAAGAGTAAAAAGGCACCAGCCATGACTAAATACATGTGGCCACTTTATACTTCTTCCACCTTACTGCCTGGCCTTCCTCAGACTTTTTATGACCATTTCCTGCTGAGGGACAACACCAGGTTCTCCCCTTCCTCACTAGCTGGATCCTGAGCAGTCAGTATATGGAATTCAGTTTAACTGAATTAAGATGAAGAAGACAATACCTTGCAAATTTATTCTTCTACCTCCCCTTCCGTGTTCAAGACTCCATACCACCCACTGAGTTCAACAGAAGTTAGGCATCTAAATAACTTTGACATTCTGGCCTTACACGTGTCAAAAATCTAGAAGACGTAAGGCAGAAGCTCACAGATATACGCACAGAATCATAGAAACATTGGCTGGAAAGAACCCCTGGAAGACATCCAGAACAAGCTGCTTAAAGTCAGTCTGTGAAAAACACTAGACTGGAGGTTTTTGAGACTTGGCTACACAAAGCCACGACAGACAGAAGAATGGAATTTCAATGGCCCTGCACGCAACTTGTTCTAGAGCTGCACCACCTACATTTTCTTAAAAGCCAGTCTCCCAAACAGCAATCTGTAGTCACTCCCCCTTTTTATTCTGACTGCCCCTTCTCAGAAGAATCCAGCTTCATTATCTTTATAACACTTCCTCAAGTTGCTGTTGGCTACCCTAAGATTGCCCTTTAGCCTCTTACTTGCCAAATTAAAACCAAGCCCAGCTCCCTCAAACTGTCCACATAGGAGGCCACTCAAGAAATTACTTCAAACTTTGTTCCAAAGTTTCTTATCTAATTTAGAATCTGTATAAAAGGAGCCATTTCTGCAATTAAGAACTTCATGATTCCATTTCTTATTTGTATTTTCAGACATTTTGTTTAAACAAAATGAACAGTTGCATCTGAATATCCTTTATCAGTGTTCAGATGGTATTTACCTCAAGTGATTTTTTAGGTGGGTATGTGCTGATGTAGGAAAAAGTCAAGCTCTACCTGTAGCTTGACAATAAAAGGTAACTAAAAAAAAAAAGAGGAGAAACTTAAATTTGTTCCAAATCCAGATACCCAACAACTGACCAGTCTTACCAGTGTCAGCAAGGGGGTAGGGTGGAGGAAATTCCAAAGCCTGTCTTGGGCCTAGGACAGATTTCAGAAGTCCTACTCCTTGCATCCTGCAGAAACACTTCAGAATCACCATAACAATGAGACTTTGCTGTATCAGAGCAAAATTCTCACTTTCCTGAAGATTCCCCCAAACAACATAGACAGAGTGAGCTTTAAGAATACAGTAGGAAGTTTTGATGCTCCCTTCCTGGCACTCTGTCTTCCAGGTAAACAAACACTAATGCATCCTCCTTTTTACCTAATTGTGTACAGAAGCATCAATTTTTAAGTGTTTTATAGATTAATTTCATATAGTGAGCAAAAGCAGATAAGGTTGCAGAGTTCAGCACTCAAAATTTAAAGTGATATAAATAAACACCCTTGTAAATTAATAAAAGATTTGTTTTACTGAGCCGGTAAGAAGTGCTTTAAACTAGAAATGACAGGGAGGGAACTACCCGCAGTCCTGGGATGCAGTGATGGACAGGGTTTACAAGCAAAGAGCCTAGGATGATGTAAGTGAAAGGGAACACATAATCAAAACAGGGCTTAAGTGGATTCACCTCAAACATTTGCATACAAGTAAGGAAGCGCGTGCAATGCACCATTATGGGGAAAACCCCAGACCCTTTTGGGGAAATCAGCATGCTTGGGTGTCCCTCTGAAGTACCTGTACACTAATGCAGGCAGCCTGGAGAATAACCATAAGGAATTAGAGAACTGTGTGTTATTGCAGACATAGTGACATGATTCACATGACCAGAGTGCTGCAATGGTGAGATATAGTCTCTAGGATGGACAGGCTGGGAAGGTGAGGCAGGGGAGTTGCCCCTTATGCAAGACAGCAGCAGGAGTGTATGGAGCTGTGGGTGGGGGTGGGTAACCCAACTGAGACCTTATGGGTAAGGTTTAAAGAGCAGACAAATAAATCTACCACCCAAGTGGCAGAGAAGCCAATGAAGAAAGGGACTCTGCTGGACCTCATAGAAGGAAGGGCTTATTTAGGGTATGTGAAAACTGAAGTGACTACGAGATGGTGGAGGGGAGCAAGCAGGTCAAAAAATGCAAGACCACAGAGCTGGACTTCAGGATAGTGGACTTTGGCCACTTCAAAGATCTTCTTCAAAGGGTCACATGTGGTAAGGTCCTAGAGGGAAGAGGGGCCCAGGAAAGCTGGGTAATGTTCCAGGATTATTTTCTTCAAGTTCAAGAACAGTCCATCCTTATGAGCAGGAAGTCAAGCAAAAAAGCAAGGAGGTCTGCGTGGATGAGCAAGGAGCTCCTGGCAAAACTCAAACAAAAAGTATGCAGAAAGTGGAAGTAGGGACAGGTCACCTGGAGGGAATACAGAGATGCTGTCTGAGCATTCAGAGATATAGTCAAGAAAGCCAAAGCCCACCTGGAGTTGAATCTGGTGGGTGATGTCAAGGGCAAGAAGGGTTTCTATAAGCACTGAAGTAGCAAAAGGAAGACTAGGAAAACTGTGGGCCTACTGCTGAATGGAGCAGTGCCCCTTGGTAACACAGGACATGGAAAAAGCTAAGCTACTGAATGCCTTCTTCACCTCCCTCTTTACTAATAAGAACAGCTTTCAAAAATCTAAAGCCCTGGAGGCCAAGGAAAGTGTAAAGCAAGGGGGACTTCCCCTTGGTGGCAGAGGAACAGGTTAGGGAATACTTAAACAAACTGGATATGCATAAGTCTATAGGCCTTGATAGGATGCACCCATGAGTGCTGAGGGAGCTGACTGAAGTCACTGTGAGGACATTTTTATTATCTTTGAATCATCACTTCATTTGGGAGAGTATTTGAAGACTAGAGGAAAGAAAGTGTCACTCATATCTTCAAAAATGGCAGAAAGGAGGACACAGGAAAGTACAGGCCAGTCAGCCTCACCTCAGTCCCTTGAAAGTGATGGAGCCACTAATTCTGGGAACCACTTTCAGGCACACAGAGGACAAGAAAATGATTGGGAGTAGTCAGCCTGTATTCAGGACCACTAAGATGATGAATGTGACGGAGCATCTCCCATAGGAGGAAAGGCTGAGAGAGCTGGGAGTTTTTAGCCTGGAGAAGAGAAGGCTCAAGGGGGATCTTATCAAAGTATACAAATATCTGCAGGGAGGCTCTTTCCAGTGGTGCCCAGTGACAGAACAAAAGACAATAAGGACAAACTGAAACACAGGAAATTCCGGCTGAACAGCATGAAACAATTTTTTTTTTAATTGTGAAGGTGACAGAGCACGGGAATAGGTTGCCTAGAGGGATGGTGGATTCTCCATCCTTGGAGGTCTTCAAGAGACATCTGCATATGGTCCTGAGCAACCTAGGTGACCTGCTTGAGCAGGGGCACTTGGCTGAGATGACCTCCAGAGTTCCCTTCCAACTTCAGCCATGCTATAATTACATCATATACTGAATCCACCTTGAGTAGTGAATAGCAAATAAAACAAAGCTGTGTAATTTTCAGTGAAAATAGACTGAAATGAATGAATCAGAGTCCTCTCAGAAATGGTACACAGATTCAGAAACTACTGTTAAGATGAAAACTTGCCTTGAAAGTGGCAAAAGCATGAGTGCAAGATGTTCCAAATGAAGCCCTTTTGCACCCAGGCTTGCAACATTTTGCTGTAGTCTTTGAAGCATTCTTCCTTTGCATTCTCTCCTAAGCTTCAGCACACAGTTTTTGTTTGCATGTGCTGACTCGTCTGCAAATGACCCCTAAAGATCATTATCTTTAACATGTTTCCATCTTGGTTTTGTCTGTCTCGTTTCAACAATTTCTCTCCAGTCTTTTTGTCCCCCTCCACTCTGAAATAATTATCTTGCCTTTTGCTTACTGTGTACCAGCCATCACATACAAGAAACTGTAGAGGTGAAATTTTTCTGTGTGGGCATACGTTTTCTAGGTATACAGAGCAGTTTTGTGAAACATTGCATGCCCAGAGCATGTATGCAGTCAAAGTTATGATAGGCTATCATTTAGTTGATTTTAGCTGCCCAGTTCTAAGAAGCCAAACTTTTGCACATGTAGATTTAGAGTTTCCAAAACATTTTGTCAAAATTTTTCATGGGGACAGGAAGGAGCAGTTTCCTGACAGAAAGGCCACAGCACTCTAACCAAATTTCAACTCCTTGCTCCAAAGAATGGTCAGTACACAGCTTGTCAAAGGAAAGGTTGCCAGAGTTGTTTTAACATTGCAAAACTATGTGTTTTCTCCAACATTTTCTTCAAAATGGCAAAACTGTTTTGGCTGATACTTTCTGGGGAAAAAAAAAAAAAGATTAAGTGAACCCAATATCATCTAATGGTAAATTTTAGCCTAAAATATTAATATTTGGCCAAGTTTCAACTAAGCTAAGATGAAGGTATTGTAACAAGGAGGTTTGATAAATCTCAATAATAGTCAATGCTGCCAACATCAGCAAAATGCAGTCCCATATGAAGGCCAAGATACTAATCATCACCAATAACACTGAGGAACTCTGGCCAAGATGCCAGCTTGAGCATTGATGGAAACAGACATGAACCCTTAAATTCTAACCAGGCCAGAGAGCTGGTCAGTTTTAAGCATCTTTCCTGTCCTTGCACTACTCTATACAATATTTTATCTGCACTACTATAAATACGTATAGGTACACACATTAAGTTCTTGGCTGGCACTTATTTCCAACAGGTATTTCTGTTCTGATGCACTGATCACTAAACTGAGCTCAATTAAGAAAAAATGCAAATTCAGCTATCATTAGACATGAGTTAACATAGCAGAAAAGTTGTTAGCATTTGCATTTGTTATTATGTATAGTTATTCAATATCAATATATTAAAAATTTTGGCCAAAGTCATATGGCACTAGGCCAATGAATAATGCCTAACTTACTTTATGAACTATTTGAAAAAGGATAAATAAACAAAAAAAGCACCATGCAAGTGTACGTTTTAGTGCATCGGGTCATTAACTCTGCATAGTTAAGAGTGCAATTAAAATGAATTAAAACATGGTTTATTTTAAAAAGAAAACCACAAAATAGCTTTTTGGGAATACTAAACTGTGAAAACATGGTCTAAAGAATTTTATGGTGTACTGTGGTATAGGGTTCTCAGGCAATCATACCTCATCTAAATTCTTCAACTCATGATGAATAAGATTATTAATATGAACTTAATTAGAACCAATGTAATATCATAAATGAAGAATTAATCATTAGTTCTTAGTAATTTGTTTTATGGAAATCATAGGTAAGTTCATGTATAATTTAGGGTCTGAGCCATCAAGATCTGAGTATATAATTTCCCCCCTCTCTTCCAGAAGTCTACACTTATATTTCACAGCTTGGGTCTGAGAGAATGACTGATGGAAGTACATACTTCTGTTGAGCAAGAGGCCAAATTACTAGACCTAATGGTCCTTTCTAGCCACTGGATCTATTCCATTAGAGATTTAACAGGGACAGAGCACAATTTATAAGGCTATATCCCAGATATGGAGTTCAAAGAGTGACCTGCAGATGGCACAGAAGGTAAATACAAAGAATACTGTGCCTGCTGCACACAAACAATGCAACTAATTCCTGTTCAGGCACTACTCCAGATTTATGTAACTACAAGGCTTTTTAGTCTGCGTCTGGCTCACTTTGGACTATCAGCAGAGAAGTCCACCTTCAAGGGTTGCTGTGAGGTGAGCAGTGTTCCTGCATATCACCACACTCTTGGACAGCCAAATATTTAGTGCATAGCATAACTCTACACTGGGTACAGCACCCACCACCCATGTGCAACCAGACAGGCTCTGCATCATACGCGCAGTCGAGATGCTGTGCAGATTTTCCTGTGTTTAAGCAGTAAATACAGTTCATTGGACCTGTGCATAGCTGGGTGCTGTTGCCAGGACCTCACAGCCTCTTAATCAAATGCAGACATGATGATACTGGAAGGCATAAAGAATAGTCCACAACTGGCCTTCATTTATAAATGCTAAATTATCAAAAAACCTAGTCTGCGAAGGCAAGATATATGGCTGAACTTTGGTGGCCAAATACCTGTTTGAATGCCTATGACAAGCGTTTAATTAGGAATGGTAGGCTCAAAACCCACTTAATTTCATAGACACAAATTTCCTTGGTAAAATGCCTGAAATAATTCAGGTAAAAAGGGAAACATGGGGTCATGTCATCCAACCTCCTTCTCAAACTAGGTCCAGTTCCAAAGTTAGATGAGGTTGCTTTTAAGTCCTGTTGGTTCTTCTCCAAAGATGAACAGCCCACAGCCTCTGTGGGAACCTGTCCAGGAGTTAATCACTCCCAAGGGAAGAACTTTTCCTATAACGTTACAGGATGCCCTTGCTTCAATTTGTGACTGTTACTTCTTGTCCTATAGCTGCGCACCTCTGAGCAGATTTTGGCTTCATCTTCTCTGTAAACTCCACGGGATAATTGAACAGATCAGTTCAGTTCCCCTAACTAAGCCCTTCCCCTTCCAGGATAAGCAAACCTTGTTCCCTGAGTTTCTCTTTGTACATTATGCTCTAAATCCTGGTGAGCAAGACAGCGAGCCATGTACAATCCAGAAGATTCCTGCATATCATTGAGGACAACTTCTTGATGCGGGTGGTGGAGGAGCCAATGAGGCGAGAAGTGCTGTGGGACCTTGTACAACAGGAAGGGCTGGTTGAGGATGTGAGAGTTGAGGGTAGCCTTGGCTGCAGTGACCATGAGATGACAGAGCTCAGGATCCTGCATGGTAGAAGCAGGGCAACAAGTCAGAATGCAACCTTGGACACCAAGAGGGCCAACTTTGGCCTCTTCAAAGACCCGCTTGCAGGAATTTCATGGTCCAGAGCTCTAGAAGGCAGGGGCATCCAAAGAGGTGGTCAACATTCAAGTACCACTTTCTCCAAGGTTAAGACCTGTGTATCCCTTGGAGGAAGTCACACAGAGGAGCCAGGAGACCTGCAGGGATGAGCAAAGAGCTTCTACAGAAACTCAAATGGAAGACAAAGGTTCACAGTATGTGGAACAAGGAGCTGGCCACTTGGGTGGAATATAGGAATGTTGTCAGGGTATGCAGAGATGCAACAAGGGAGACCAAGGGCCACTTGGAACTAAACCTGGCAAGGGATGTCAATGACAACAAGAAGGGCTTCTTCAAATTCATCAGCAGTAAAAGGAAAACTGGAGAAACTATGGGCCTGCTGCTGAATGAGGTGGGAGCCCTGCTGACACAGGATGCAGAGAAGGCAGAGTTACTGAATGCCTTCTTTGCTTCAGTCTTCACTGCTAAGGCTGGCCCTCAGGCATCCCAGCCCCCAAAGAAGAGAAGAAAAATCTGGAGAAAGGAGGACTTCCACTTGGTTGAGGAGGATTGGGTCAGAGATCGCCTAGGCAAACTGGATCCTCACAAATCCATGGGCCCCGATGAGATGCATCCGCAAGAGCTGAGGGAGCTGGCAGGTGCTGTTGCTAAGCCACTCTCCATCATCTTTGAAAGGTTATGGAGGGCAGGAGAGGTGCCCGAGGACTGGGGGAAATCAAATGTCACTCCAGTCTTCAAAACGGGCAAGGAGGAGGACCTGGGAAACTATAGGCCATTCAGGCTCAACTCCATCCCCGGAAAGGTGATGGAACAGTTCATTCTGGAGGTCATCTCCAGGCATGTAGAGGACAAGAAGGTTATCAGAAGTAGTCAACACGGACTCACCAAGGTGAGGTCATGCTTGACCAACCTGATAGCCTTCTATGATGGTGTGACTGGCTGGCTAGAGGAAGGGAGGGTAGGGGATGTTCTTTACCTTGACTTCAGTAAGGCATTTGACACTGTCTCCAATAACATCCTCATAGGTAAGGCTAGGAAGTGTTGGTTAGATGAGTGGACAGTGAGGTGGACAGACAACTGTCTGAACAACAGAGCTCAGGGGGTTGTGATCAATGGACCAGAGTCTGGATGGAGGCCTGTCACCAGTGGTGCTCCCCAGGGGTCTGTGCTAGGTCCAGTCCTGTTCAACATATTCATCAGTGTCCTGGACAAATGGACCGAGTGTAACCTCAGCAAGTTTGCTAATGACCAGATTGGGAGCAGTGGCTGATACACCAGAAGGCTGTGCGGCCATCCAGTGAGACCTGGACAAGCTGGGGCCTGGGCCGAGGGGAAATTCACGAAGTTCTACAAGAGCAAGTGCCAGGTCCTGCACCTGGGGAGGAACAACCCCAGGCACCAGTACAGGTTGGGGACTGAACTACTGGAAAGTGGTTCCGCTGAGAAGGACTTAGGAGTGCTGGTGGCCAGCAAGTTGACAATGAGCCATCAGTGTGCCCTTGTGGGCAAGAAGGCCAATGGTGTCCTGGAGTGCATTAAAAGGAGTGTGGCCAGCAGGTTGAGGGAGGTTATCCTTCCTCTCTACTCTGCCCTAGTGAGGCCACACTGGGAGTACTGTGTCCAGTTTTGGGCCGCCCAGTCTAAGAAGGATGTGGAACTGCTTGAGCAAGTCCAGTGGAGAGCTACCAAGATAATCAAGGGACTGGAGCATCTCCCATATGAGGAAAGGCTGAGAGACCTGGGTTTGCCCCCCCCCGAGGGGGGATTTCATCAATACCTATAAATAGCTGAAGGGGGGTGTCAGGATGATGGGACTAGGCCCTCTTCAGTGGTGCCCAACGACAGGACAAGAGGCAGTGGGCACAGTTGGAACACAGGAAGTTCCAGCTAAACATGAGAAAAAACTCCTTTCCTGTGAGGGTGCCAGAGCAGTGGCACAGGCTGCCCAGGGAGGTTGTGGAGTCCCTTCCCTGGAGACATTCAAAACCCACCTGGACACATTCCTGTGCCCCCTGCTCTGGGTGTGCCTGCTCAAGCAGGGGGGTTGGACAAGATGATCTCCAGAGTTCCCTTCCAACCCCTACCATTCTGTGATTCTGTGACCATCTGCTAGACTTTCTCCAGATTGTCTACAACTTCCTTGTACTGGTTGCCCCAAACTAGGCACAGTACACCAAATATGACCTCAGAACTGCTGAATAAAGGGGGGTAAGCACCCCCTAACCTGCTGCCTATACTCTTGCTAACACATTCAAATATGCAATTAGCCTTCACAGCGGAAAAGGTATATTGACGAGCCACCCTCCCCTACTTTCTGCTTGCCTGGTGCACACATTATGAAGTATGAACATATCCTGATCAGATACATATCTAGCTTAGACCCAAATTTTGACTCAGTTATAGAAAATAACAATTCATATGCCTGGTTTGCACTGGGAGAATTGATCTGGCAGACTTGTTTGATGCACACAACATAAAATAGCTGGATGAGGGGGAATTACCCTCCTTGTGTATACAATACCCTAGTGGTTAGGTGACTCATGCACATGTGTTTTGGAGACTCAGGTTCATCTCTTTCATGTATATCAGGGGTTGAAGTATGGATTAGAATACAGGAAGGGAAGGACAGCAAAGAAGGAAGCTTTAATCTCAAGTGTTTAACTTTGTGTAGATTACTCAGAAAATGTCCTGAAAGCTCAGCTGCACACCAGTTCCTCCTACGGAATCTAATCCAAACTACTGAGGACAACAGATACTTATCTTAGCAGCTTATGCCCATTGACATTAGGTCCGACTCCAGTGATAATTATTTGATTGTGGCAGAGGAGGGCTCCCACACCCGCTGAGCACTTGCAACCTCAGCTGAAGTCAGCAGATTATTTCAGAGGTGTTCTTAATCTAACCCAGTCCTCTCAGCTACCTCCAGGCAAAGCAGGGAACTCCCTCCAAACTATTTGCACCTCTATTCTTTACTTAGCTTGCCAAACGTACAATAGACAAGACAAGAGCAACACTTATATTTAGATATCACTTTCCAGTCATGTGCTGTGCATATTAATTTAAAGGCTCCTAAAAACTATGGCTATAAAGCTGGTGTCTACAGAGTGTGCTGAATAACTAGTACTATTAGTACTAGCACTAACAGTAGCTATGCAGTTCATGCAAAAAAGATTATTACATACATATGGTAATCCTAACTGAGGAGGTACGAAAACCTTCCAGAAGCCACCAGGAAGGTTTCCCAGGCATTTCTGGAATTCCCTATATCTAATTCTGGGATTTTCAGCTTAGTGAGGGAAAGGTGCTCTGCTGGACTTGTAGTGCATAAAAATTGGCTTCATATTTCCCCCACCCTTCGCCACTGGTTTGCTACCAACTCCCTGTTTATAGAAATCACAGAGGTTTCAGGATATTTAAATCTAAACAATTCCTCAAGCCCTGCCCCATAATTCTCAGGAGATTGTCTAAATACTAGGCCCTCTAAATACTGCCCACTCACAGCAATACCCTAAATGTTAGGCTGTAGCCTAATGACTTCAATCGTCTGGGCTAATGACAAGTTTTCTATGCAAACAGAATAGTCCTTCAGCAAGAAGCTCTAAGAAAATGTCAGAATGTCCAATACGTTGATGCTCAGAGCTCCTCAGTAGGAAGCTCAGAAAAAAGGGCCACTGCCACCCCCAGGAAGACATTCCATCTCCTTGGCTGTTAGACAAAGGGGGTTGCTGGCTGTGAATGGGTTAACTTGTTTCCTGCACACCAAAGCAAAGGCACAAATTCCCCTGAAGCTAAGCACCAAGGTAGTTCACAATTTTATACCTACCTCATTTAGGTAGCTCCCTACTCAACAAACGAATCCTAAAGAGTTAAACCCTTTTCATATGCTGAATATGAAGAGAAAAAAAAAAATAATCCTGTGGGCTCCTTAGGTAGCAGGATATGTGAGAGCTGAACTAAGTCCTTTTTTTGTGTGTCCTCTCCAGTTCTCTACTTGGGACAAGAAGCTGCCAATGGCAACTCTGCTAATCATAAACAATAAAACTGTCAAGGACAATAGTGGTCTCATGAGAGAGGATCATCACTGCATTTGGCCTGGTCAACAGAAAATCTCCCACTAAGAGGTGATTAACATTGAATTTGGCAGCCACTGTGACATGATGAAAGACATGGAAAAAGAACTCTCTACACTAACAGAATACGGTGAGAAATGGGAGGCAGGGGGGCGGGATGTGGGGGGAAGGGAAGAAGAAAAATGAAAAGCCACCATGCTCCAAAGGAGCAAGAAACAATCAGTAAATTGCAGTAGCCTTACACATTTATTACATGCTCAGATTCTACAATAATTAGCATAACATACATTTATTGGATATATTACCCTTCAAATAGTGGGCAGCTCTGATCTAAATGTGCAAGGGGTACTACACCATGAGTTCACAGCTGTAAGTGTCGTGTCCCACTATGCTTTGCAAGGGCTATTGCTATGGAGAGACAGGCAGCTAAAACCCCGGATAAATTCATAGCTGTCTGTATCTGGGATCTCAAAATAAGTTGCAAGATATGTTGTAGGGTCTTGGGTCTGGGCCTTAATACATCATGATTTATGGTTTGACTTTAAGGCAGATGTATTTCCATTTCTGGACTATGCCTGTCATGCTGAATGTGCTCATCTAGAAACAGTAATTTTAGGAAGAAATTGTTCCAGACATTTGGAAGAAGACCCTTCTGCCCAAGTTTTCAATAGTTTAGTAGTGGGTGTCCAAGCTTGTGCAATGGGACAGTCACATTAATAAAGCATGTCTCAATTTGCCCTGCTTCAGGATTTTTTATTTACTAGAATCCCATTTTTACCTTGGGCAACTGATGTTTTCTAGAGTGCCAGATGCTACTGACTGGACTGAATTAATCTAAGGTAAATACATGGAGCCTGCAGATGTATTTGGCTGCTGTCGTCAAACCCAGATGATGGGGACCTGGGATTTTGGAGGAATTTTTAGGGTTTCTGTGTGTGCAGGTGATGCAGGGATCATCTGCCTTAGTTTGCCAGGCCAGAGTGTTCAGCACCTGCATCTACTAACTTAGCTGGTCTGGAGATATCATTTATAAGAACCAGTGATCAGTTCAGATCCTGATATTTCTGTTTAAAGAACAGAATTAGTTGTCATTTTCAATTCTGCAGGAAACTGAAAGGCGGGGAAAAAGGGACAACAGAAACAGTCTGGCAGAAAACAATGTAAATTTTGTCTAAATTGAAAAATAAAAAGGTCTGAGAGAGAGGGTACTGGGGAAGGAGTAATATACTAGTACTATTAAAGCAAGGAGGCTATAAGCATATTAAAAATAATGCTCAGTGAAACAATTGAGAGATTGAATTAGTTGTATACAATTCTCAGGTTGCTAGCAACATATATCTGAGACTTCACACTTAACTGTACCCACTAGTAGGATTTCTAGCTTTACAATTTTAAGTTTTCTTCAGTCATCTCTATGTGCTAGTGTACAGCAGAGAATTTTGCAGTTCTTTGGTTGGGTTAGCGTTTTGAGGTTGAACAGAAACCTTTTGCTATTCAAGGTCCTACAACGTTCTTCTTCCTGGACTGTTACCAGGTGTACATGTGCTTTTGAACAAAAAGAGGGAGGGAGGAACTCTAGAATAATTTAGGGGTATTTTGACTCATTACTACCAGTATACCTGGAAACAAATGATAATTCTGAAATTATTCTGGTGTTCATAACAAAACACAAGTTTTTGTGACTACAGAAAAAAACCAGCACTAATATAACAGGTTAATTTCAAATTTGCAAGAAGAAACTAGCCTACCTTAAGACTTCTCGAGTTGTAGCTCCTTCACCGGAAGTCACGTTCTTACCTCCCTAAACTATTTGCCAAAAGACTTTTCACACACAAACAATCCAAGTTTTCTAAAATTAGCTTCTAAAAAGCTATTTTTGTTCCCACAGCTATGTCTCCGTGAAAACTCAGTCTTGTATTGTAAGCAATAGAATGCAATTCATACAAATAAACCATGCTAGAAATGAAGTTTGTGAAGCGAAAATTAAGATGACATTTCTAAAATAATTCCTAGGAAGAGTGACAGTCTCAAGTATCTGTAAATCATACCAGCCTTCAATTCTACCTTGTTCTTGTAACTTGCCCAATTTGTTGGACAAGAGCAGATATCTTTTTCTCCCCTCAGAAAACTGTGTACAGCGCAAGTTAAACAAGAAAGTAAATGCATTATTTAGATTTTTTTTTCAAAAATAAGATATCTTTCTGCTTTTGCTATCAGTTAGAGACTACTAATAATTGTTAGAGACTATTAGTAATTTATTTAAGTCTCTCAAAAATGATGAGACAGTTTTAGCCACCAGCACACCTACATCAAATGCAGGATCTATGCCAGGAATTGCAGTGATTCTTTTTGTGACACCAGGTCTTTGTGCAGATCTCCCTGTTCAGCCTGCTGAATTCAACCCTTCAGCTGAATGTGAATATCTCCCTTATCCCTGGAAGCCAGCAGAACCTACCACCGCTGCACCCATCTCGGGGAAGGGAGGGGAAAGCTTGTTTTGTTGTTGTTGTTCTATGAAAGAAAATAATGTGTGAGAACAGTGTGTTATGAAGTTATCACTTCTGATCAGCTTTAGAGAAATCTAATATGGCTAAAGGTTCCCCACTCCCTCATAAACCATTTACATAAGAGCTGTTTATGACTTCTCAGCATTGCACATAACCACTTCAGGCCATGGCTCCTCTATTAGACTTTACCTCAGCTCAGCGGGTCTGGCCAAAACAGCACGTGGCAATGGGTCTCTGGGGAAAATAGGGCCTCTGTAAGACATGGTGATAATTTGGTGGCTTCCTCGCTCAGGGTTAGCACTGGCTTCCTTCCACAGGACAGAATAAAATGGTGCTGTGCTAATACAGGTGCTGATAGGAAATAAAAACCACATGTTCATCACCCATGAACAAGAACAACCCTATGGGTATCCCCTTTCCCTGCAGCCTTCAGACACAACAGTGCACTTCCATCCAGCCCAGCAAAGGTATTGCTTCCAAAAATCAACCAGCATTTTCTTTCTAAAATTTCTGTTTTCCTGGACCATATACCTGTGTGTGCACACATGCATCTTTCCGTCAGGGCAGCCTGTGTCCCAAAGCACAGCAGCAAACCACTAGTTTTCAATAAACTTTGTCAAACCCAGACCAGAGAGACAGGTACCTGGAGACAGGAAATACCACCACCGACTCTGTGCTGAGCAGCTCTGCAACATTAACCAGACAGGGATGATGTTATTGTCTCCACTCATGCAGCCCGGTAGAGGAAGCAGAAAGCAAAATCCAGGAAGAAAGGGTCAGATTTAGCAGGATGATCATATACCCTGTACTGAGCATGAGATTCCGAATATGCTTTCTTGAAGCTTTCTCCATGGCATGCTGAAACCAATCCTGTAGCCTTCACACTCTGCAGCACTGTGTCACAGCCTCTCTACTTTTATCTGTTGCTAGATGTATGCAGTCAGGAGACTGATATCACCTGCCAGACCATAGCTCCCAGGCCCATAAGGCAAACAAGGCCCCACTGGTCGCTGTTGTAGGCAGACGGTGTATCACTACAGCCTGTTAATAAGGAGGCATATTTTCTATTTCCCCACCCAGCACTTCACACAGCAAATCCCCGTGGACATGGCGATCACAGTGCTGTAGGAGAACTAACTTACAAGGTCTTACAGGGAGCTTGTCACCAGTAAATGGAAGGAGAGAGATAACCCGAGGGGGAAATCTTTGTTACTCTAAAACACAATGTTATGCAGTCATTAATCTAGGCCCCTTCAGGATTAATCAGCAACCCTATACCTTTCCTCCAGAAACTTCCAGAAGATCTGACTAACCAGGTCCCTAAGTTTTCCGGGGTCTTCCTCTGGGTGGGCAGAGTAGTCAAATGTATTCACAGCAGGGCTCCCAAAGCGCAAATTCAAGTCTTGCTTTGGATTTGACCAAAGTGTATACTGGGTCAGGGCTGCCATGACTCGTCAATAGTCTGTTGACCTCAGAGACTGGCAAGCCTTATCTGCATTGGCCTTAATGTGTGAGTTTATTCTAATAAACTAAATCTGGCCAGGATTTAAGGCTCAAGCCCTGACATGCAAGTACAGTGTAATTTTTAACACAGCTCTTGACATAATTTTGGCCTGTGCCAGCCAGTATTGCCCCAGGACTTCAGTGAATGGGAGCAGTCCTCCTCTTGTGCTGACAGGCAGTACAGACGAGGCCAGTGAGGTTTTCTGGTGCAATGTGGGTGGACAGGGTCTGCATGTACTCATACTCTTAAACCCAAGATGGAGTCCTAGCCCATTTTAATTTACTGGTGAGGATATAATTGATGGGAAGAGGCAGAGTGACTTGCCCTTGCTCTGCTGCCCTGCTTTCTCCTCTCCTCAGCTCCCATAACTCTATCTTTTTCTCTTCCTCCTTCTAAATTTTTATTTAATTTTCAGGTTTTCCTCCCTAATAGGATCAAATCCAACACAATGCACTCCAACAGTTTCCTCCACATTTATAAAAGCAAAAAGAAACAGTCATTTTCCTTCTGGGTTTTGTCCTTAGCACTGATTTCTAGGCAGTCAGTCACCCAGTATTAGCTGCTCCCTTCCCTCCTACTGTTAGTTACTAACAGCTTTAGCCTCACCACTCTATTATGCCAGTTTAGTAGGGGTAAATTCAACAACAACTAAGTTGTCATTATTTCTTTCCTGTAAGCAAGTCAACATTCCTTTCTTACTTCTTCCTGGGCTTCAAAGCAAATACAAGCTTTCCAGTGATGTAATGCAAGGCCTTCTTTCCTCCCCTGTAAATCCTGTTCTCCTAAACCTGTCTTACAGTTTTACATCAGACTGCAACAGTCAGATGCAGTCCACACTTGGATTGTAGTAAAAGAGTTTTCTTGAGGAAACAGCACAAATTTCCTAGCTATTGAGGCAGACTTTTCTAAGCCATATCTTAAACAACCTCCTCACCTCTACCAGCAGAATATCCTACTGCAGCTTCTGTTGAGCTTTGTTTTATTTCAGCATAGATGAGTTTTTCAGTACTAGCAGATTTGTAATGTATCGGACATGCAATGGAACAACAGTGACATCCATTGGCTAAAGTAAACCCAAGCTAGAACTGTTTGTTATACAAGAATTTTTTTTAATGGAAAAAGTGTGTTTGACATAAGTTGTTATACTACATTTTTATGTGATCTATAATTATCAAATTTTAGGAGTGTCATAGAATTTAAGCTAAGTTTCACATTTTTCCCTCAGGTCTTTCCTGAGAAGTGATGAGTAAGTTTGTCTTGCTTAGGAGAGAAAAAACACACTGACTGCCAGATACCTATAACTTGAGAGAGATCTCATTTTCTGGATATTGCAACACTGAAACCTCAAAAGCTCAAGCAAATAACTAAAGACATCTGAAAATATTTGTGAGGTGCATATAAATTTATTTATGGTCTTTCTAGCTTGGTAGGTATGGTCCAAAGGCTAGACCTTAACTCCATTCTGAACTGAGGAAACCAAACCCCTGCCTCTTTCCAGCCCCCATCATCTTTTTTTTCTTTTTTTTTTTTAGACATTTTCTTTAGTAGCTTCAGTAGCTTTTCTAGGAAATGGCTCTAAGCTGCCCACAGTTTGAGCGGCTGTTGGCATCAAAACCAGTCACAGCATTCCAATCACATTTGAAGCAAGTTCTAAGGACAGAGATAGTATAAATGTCCCCAGTTCTGCTGGCACATCTAAAGTCAACATGAATCATTTGGGAAGCAGAGTTGTGCTTGGAACTAGTGACTAGGACGTTGCCCATCATCATACTCAACAATTATTTTCATGCTGCCATTCCACAAAGGAGAATCCTTATTTTTAAAGATATGACTTTTCAGAGGTATGGTCCTTTTTTCTCAGGGGAAAGATTTTAAAGTTGCTCATATTAAAACATGTGTTATTTCATTGCAATCAGTTATAAATCAGTCCACAGCACTCTCTGCCATCCATCTTCTTCTTCTCCATGCACAAATCTTCATGTCATCAGCCACTTTTCTCAGTAGCAATATTATCTTTTTCTTCCTGGTAGGATGTTGATATACCGCAGGGGTAAATTACAAAATGCAATTGTGACTCCTTGCTCTGTTACAGCCAAGTGTTAAGGTGAATTATAACCCAGTTCTTAATCCACCTATATTAAGAAACTAGAAAACAGAAAACTTAAATACATGTTGCAGGCTGCTACATCAGATACTTTTCGGAAGCTGAGTGTTACATCTTTATTGACCAAAGTTTCCATCAAAGCAGAAGAAATTACATCTGCTTTGCAATGTCTGTTCTCTGCAAACCTCTGTTGATTGACGGAATTACATTATTCTTCTTTGCTGTCTGAGGCTTCATTAATCTACTTGTAGATTAATGTGTAGACTCTAATTATACTGGCTAGCCTGTTAAACTTTCCTCAAGTTTGATGCAACACTAACTTTCTTCATTTCTGTTCTTTGAAAACTCCGTGCTGACCTAATATTGCCTAAAAGTCAACAGTAACATCCCAGAGAGACTTTTGGGCAGCTTTTATAAATTCCCTCTATATAATTGGATTCCCCACACAAATACTACCTTTTTCTTTTCCTTTCTCTTTTTTTTTTTTTTTGAGAGAGAGAAGGAGAAATCCTTGCAGTAGCTGTACTTCAGCATTCCACATAGTTCTTATTTTTAATAAAAAGTATATCCTCAATCATGATGTAAATGAATAGTCTTTCCTCTCTCTCCCTCCAAACATGGACTAGCCCCCTGGTTAGACCCTCTCTATCTTGCTTGCTGTGATAATTCTAATTTCTGAACACATTGGACTAGCATAGAGCACCATATTCTCTCTGCTGTTGGCTCTCTAGTTATTCATCATGGTTCTTAAGCACAGTTTAATGTACAGTTTTGAGTGGGCAGTTCATGGCTGAGTACTGCTATAATGCATACTGGAGAAGGAGAAGCTGTGCTGTCCAAGTTCTTTATCAGATGATACTGTTCAGGAGTATCTTGTATGGAAATTTACAATGACTACTGCATAATAGAGTTGATAAAACACCTGAAAAATATTACTCTTAGAATTTCTAGGGACAAGGTGCTATATATGATGACAAAGTGAACTCTCTTTGCAAGTTTCCCTTTTTTTATTTTTCAAGCCTCATGTGGATTTAAAACAATTTTATTATTTGTCCTTGGTAATACCTTGATTGAGAAGCCTCCCTACTAATACCTTCTAGCAATAGAGGTAAAGAAGTGACAAAAGTAACTCCCACAGCTATTCCAACTCTGTTCCAGTGTTAGTCTTACTCCCCACAGCAGAACACAGGAATTGAGTAGCTGACTTCTTAAGAAAAGATTCATTACCTTTCCTTTTTTTTTTTTTTTTTTTTTTACTAAGCCTTTGCTACTTTTTACTGCCTTAGCTTTTATTTTTATAAAGACTTTTACTGCTTCTTTCCCGGTAGTGTGTCTGACAAGCTGATGTCTGCTTTGGCTTGCAACAATTTCTTTCTCATTCTCCCTCAATACGCAAAATTATTTGCTACCTCATTTTCCCGAGTGTAACACTAGTTTACCTTGAAACTGGCAATAGCAACTGAGATTTGTATAAGACACCGTTACTCAATAAAAACTACAACAGATCTATCACCAATATGACAGTCAATGTAAAACTTGCTGACAATACAAGCTTGGGAAAAATAATTTGACTATGGTTTATACAAGCATCCAGAAAACTCTTATTCTAATACAGGATTTAAAGAGTTTTGATCCTGTGTTGGATTCAAACAATATGCTACCAGTTTCAAGCAAGCAATTAACCAAAGATTTCCTACTAAAATCCTGTCAGCTGCTCACATGGGGTCAGAAAGTTCAGCTAAATGCAGAAAAGTAGAAAGCATGCTGTGCGAAATGGTCCATTATGCCAAACCAACCTTCCAGTGGAGATTAAATAAATGTCTTATTTACTCACTTCAGGCAGATGAGACAGAAGGGTTTACAGTAATCAAGAGAGGCTTAAGAAAAGCAGTAAAGTAGGAGAAGCAAAGAAAAAAAGAAAAATTGAAAGACTTCCTGCACCATATCATACCCTTACATTCTGGAAATATTTTTTTTTCTCAGGAGTTTTATTTTAGTAAGTGTCTCATTTAAAAGAAATCAGCAAATTTTAAACAAAATACTTAGATGTCTGAAGAGACAGGCTAAAGCTTGTTGAAAGCTGGCTTAGGAGAACAAAACCTAGAGGAGCAGTTTGTGAATCGCACCTTTTCCTTTCATAAAAAACCGTCAGTTTTCCAAAAAAAAAAATGTTATAGCCTGTTCTGCCCAAACCTGTTTAGATCCACAAGTATCCTGGCTAGTATCAGTTAGGAGCGTAACAGAAACACAGACATCTTTCCAGTTTATATTTTAACTCAACAGGCACGTCAAAGGAATCAATGATTTGCACAGCACTATTTGTATGACTGGTCTGCTATATGGGAAGAAGAGTCTGTTTATGGGTTCCTTACTAAGTGGACTGCTGTGAATGTTGATTTAAGCCTGTCAGTGAGAGCATTGCTTGGAGAGGGACAGATGATGAGCAATGTCCTCCATCTGACCATATTCAAGCTACACTGATGACACTTGAACCTGGTGTGACCATGGATGTGGCTGAGGATCATTACAAAGTACAAAGATATTAGAAAGGAAATCACTGTCATAGCACCTCCTCCTTGGAATTTATTTATTTGGTACCAAAAATCAACAGGCTGCTTGAGTAAGGAAACAATATTCCTAACAAAGTTCATCCTTCAGATAAATCTTCAAGATGGATCAATCCAGCTTTGCATCTTTGCTTGAGAATACAATTTAGTAACACACTTATGGGCATGCTGTGGTGAGACACAAGTGGTGCAGGAAATAAGCATTCTCTGGATCTCCTTGTACTAAGCTTCTTTCCCACGTTAAGTAAAACGTGCAGAGGTTCAGCATGCAGCCTTGTGCAGTACCCGCCATTGCAAGTGTGGGCAGAGACCTCACCATACTCCAGAACCATCAGGTTCAAGAGAAGATAAGTGTGTCCTTAAGCACTTGAGCAGGAATGTTTTTCTGAATCTGAATCAGAGGGAGCAGTCAATATCTGCAAGGAGTCTGAGGAAATTCTCCTAATTAAGAGAAATGCGCTTTAAAATTGTATTTAACTTCCTTGATTCTCTCTTTCTTTCATCTATTTTCTACTTAGGAGGATATCAGGATGAGAACAAGACTTCTATTTAATGAGTTTGTCTGTTTCCTCTCTGATTTCTCAGTCTACTTTAGTAATCCCTGGTACAAGGGAAAACAGCAACTTTTCCAGCAACTGGATGTGCAGTTAAAGATAAACTCATGCAACAGAGCATGGAAAAAGCATAGTCTAAACTACGTTCAGGTGTCTAAAAGGGTAGGAAACCACTTCACGATTGATATACATAACATTTTATGATTAACATTTTATGATTTTACCTTTAATTTAAGCAAATTTAACAAGCATTAAAACTCCCTGTAGCTATATTTTAAAAGCTTTATTTCTAAACTTGGTATTGATTTACTTGTTCTACCTTTTTTACACAGGAGGATGCTAAAAGCAAGTTTATTTTTGCTGTACACCCTCATTTTACCCTAGCTATCTATCAACTTGAGCATCATTACTAGATCAAATAAAGCCAGTATCCTTATTCTGGTTAATAGTTACATACACCACTGAGAAGAAACTTATGGGTGAGAATTGTGAAGCAATTAAAGACACAAAACTGGTAGACACTAAACTTCCAAGATTAGAAACCAATGTTACCTCATTGCTGTTTTATACCAGTATTTCTATAAACACAGCAAACCTGATCTGGACCACATAGAGCTCAGCAAAAGGGTTTCTTGCAGGGTTTAGCAGATACCAAAAGAGGTTTTTGGGCACTTCTGAGGCTGAACAGAATGGAACATCTATTATCATCTTCGATCCAGATCCTCAAACAGCATCTATGAACCTAATTCTTACCAGATCCTACCAGACCTCTTGAAGAAGGCAATATCCTAAAAGCTTTTTCTGATACAAGGTCTGGATCATCTAATCTCTCAGGGCAGAGCTAAAGATTTACTTCAGGAAAACTAAACACACAGAGAAAAGCACTGAGGACAGGCTCTTTAGTGGTCAAAGCTTTTGGCTGCAGAAGGAATGCATGAAAAATCTCCCTTAGCTCAAGGGCACAGGGACTCACTTTGCCAGTTCATCACCAGTTACTTATGTTTAGAGCACTAGGCTTTGGGGAACTTCAACATTAAGAGACTATGCAAAAGGGCAGAGCTGTTTCATTTTATCTGGCAAAAGAAAAGGCTAAGAGTAAGTGCTTGAAGAAAAAAGGAAATTAACAAGTGCTCCTCTCCTCTGTGTACCCTCCAGGTTTCCGGCAATTTATGACCAAGGGAACTCTTAATGCCTTAATGGAAGGAAGCTACTTAAAATGCTTTTAAAAACTGACTTTTTTGCCTTCACAACCTCCTGTCTTGTGAGGTCCTGCAGTTTCCTCACACATGGTGTGAAGTAAACTGCATTTTTTTGTTCTGAACTTGCTACCATATCTGAAGACTGTTCTTGAACTTTGAGAAGTAGCAAGAAATAACATGAAAAAGGTAAACTGGCTTCACTGGCTCCACTATATTCTTCATTAGCTGCCCTAAATAAGAAGCCTATGCTCCCTATTTTTTCACTACAGTCTCCATAGCATCAATCTCATCTCAGGGGTTTTGTTACTTACAGCCTCTGACATTTATTTCTAGAAAACTTCTTGGAGGCCCAGTCCTGCACAGCCTGAAGCAGCAAAAGCCTGCTGTGTGCTGCACTGCCCTCTGCTCCTCCAGCAAAGGCTGGCTGTACACTGTCAACCAGCAGCCGAAGCATAACTGCAACTACAGCACACCCAGTCCCAACCACCCGCAAACAAGTGGACATGGATTTGAATAAATCTTTCACCTAACTCAGCTTTTAGACAAACCTGAGCCATACGCCTAGCATGTGTCAAGCACGTCTTTGTCAAATGCCACTTCCTTAACATTTCTGTCCCCACTGACAGGTTCTGCTCATAAACAGACCAGGACAAATGGCATCTACTATAAACAACGACCAGCCTTATTTACATTGATGTAACTGTGATCAAAGTGCACCCTGCCCACATGCCACCAAAGAAAAGATATGGTACAGTTTATTTTTATGTGGTGTCAAGTCTTGGAGTCATTCAGAATCATTACTTTTTGCAAATGTCAGAAAAAGAAAGGCCGAATGAGGGTGTTTGACAAGGTCACTGGAAAGAGGATGATTTGCATGTTGGTATGCCCAGGTAGAAGTAGGTCTTTATTCCATAACAAAAGCCCTGTCAGCAGTATCATGGCTGATATAATGAATAGAAGTTGCAGAGGCTGCTGATGACTACAGAAAGGATGTGACCACAAAGATGGAAAGACAGAGTTCAATTAGATGAACCTAAGATGGTTCAAACAGGGCAAGCAATTGAAAGCAGCTCATGCATGTTCACTCATACTGAACATTTTTGAGGAAAAAGTCATTCTACAGCAGATAAACTGCAAATCCTGGCAGTGAAATGCTATTTTTCCCAAGCCTTTTTCTCCTTTTGCTGCATTTCAGTCAGGCAATTTCAGCTACGATACAAAGGTTTTAAGACATTGGCACCAGGGCTTCATACAGTAACTGAAAACAAGTTAATCCACTGACATCAGAGGTTAAAGATTTAGTCCACAGGATGCTGTTACTGGCCAGGCTCTTTGCCCCTGCAGTTTCACAAGCAGGCCTACCTGCAGGCTATCCCCTCTATAAGCTCTCACCCTGTGCTCATGTGAACTCTTATGCCCACGTACAGAGTGGAGAGACTGATTAATGCATCCATTGAAGAGTACCTACTTTTCTGGCAATTTCTCAGTTTATTGATTTGACTGAAAACTACTTATAGAGCTTATGCAATAGTAACAGTAACATTTCCTTCAGAAGAAGCATCTCACTTTACCTTCAACCTACCAAACTCCAGCCTCCTTATGAGAAGTTTGGGATGAGACCGATAAGTAAAACTTACATTTGTGGAAAGTATAAATACCAAGAAATCAAGTTCCAGTAGGGCTTTCAAAGGCTTTTACAGTGTTAAGCAGAAAATAGTTCTTAAAAATTAAAGAAAAAGACTGAAAGTGGGAAGTGTGATTACTCTTCAGTTGTTATCTTGTCCTTACGACATAATGGGTACAATTTCTTCAGCTCAGTCTCAACCACGTGAGGACGTTTGGTATAAAAGCACCAAAACTGGCACACAGAACAGAGCCCATTGAAGCTTCCTACTCAAGAAGCAGAACTTAGGGTCAAAGTAGGAGCATATATCAATCTGGATATACTAAGAAAAAATCTTCTTATGAATTTTATTAGTACCAAATGTGGGAAGAAGAGGAAAAAGTTATCAGGGCACTCCAACCTGAGTAGCAGCCAAGAGCAAATGTCCTCTGTAGAACAGTAATGAAGTATGATGAAAGACAGAAGCAAACACAGGAACTGGGAGGTACTAGTGAGGCTTCACTGAATGTTGCTTACAGGGCCAGTTGCTCACGTTCAAGGGAGGTGACTTCAAATCTAATTAATACATTAGAAAGCTCTTCAGCTCTTCTCATACGTCCTTCCTGGAAAAAAGGAAGTAAAGACCCTTGTCTTAGTCTTAAAACTACAAGACAGGGCAGAAAACTTAAGATTATCATAAATAAGCTTGGGTCAGAAATTCGATTATCGATCAAATCATTGAGCTTCAACACTGAACTTGTTAACTTTGTCATGTACTCCAGTGTTTCAGGGAGCTATGGACATGTGTCAGGGCAATTCAAAAGTGTGTCCCTTTCAGACTGTCTACGTCTTCCCACTAACACACTTCATGGTACATGAAAAATCATATAGTCATGCATACTTAAAGATACATTATACAAACTTAAAGATAACATGCATCTCAGTAAGGATCCCCCTCAAAAATCTTAAGTTGCTTCACTTATTTATATCTATATATAAATCTCAAGATTCAGAGCAGATCTCCAATGTTACTCTTACTGAATTACATTTACAAGGCCTCCTTAAGTCTGGAAAGTGCCAGAACCCTCTTATAAAAAGGGATACAGAATATGAACACACACAATGGCCTAATTCAGACCAGGTCTCATTATACTACGGGTAGTAAGTCATGCTTAGGAAAGGGCTAAGAAACACTGTAAAGGTCCTTCTTTCACCCTCCCCTCCACCTCTAAAGGTTGGTTAGGGGTTATTGGGGGTGTTTTTTCCTCCCTTCAGTCTCCAGCACTTTGTGATTCTGAAAGAGTCCGAGCTGGAACTACTTTACTCGTGCTTAAAAAGTAAGAGTTTTTTCTGTGATTAGGAAGATACTTTTGTATGTCCTTCTTTCAAAGCTAGTAATCAGAAAAATGTTTGCAAACATTCATTGCTGCCCACTATTAATAACAAGAATGCAGTCTTATTGGGTAAAAATCCTGGCCTAGGAAAGTGACAGCTCTGTTCCCAAGCACTGCTTTTCTCTGCTTTTATAAATAATATTCCCTTTGCATTTCCTCTGTATAGTGCATTTTCATAGCACTTCCAAAGTAACAAGAAAGAGTTTTAAAAGAAATTACAGTTTCTATGATGAAAATTCCTCTTGGGAAACACATAGAAAAGAAGCAATACTACCTCTTTGTAGTGATTTTGCTAGGAGATTTGTTAGCCTTCTTTCATAAGTGAGGGATATCTGTGAAGGAATTTTGCATGACCAAATAGGACCAACTGTAGAGGGGAGACTTGAAGCTCAGTTGGGTTACAAAGTGCATGAAATCTTGGCAGTTAACATGGCTATAGATTTATGACTGTTTCTTTTTTTTTTTTTTTCTCCTTGTTTATTTTTTCCCCCTTGGGTTTTTTTCCCTTGGGTTTTTTTCTTGTTTCTTGTTCCTTTTATTTTTAATTATCTCATAGACCTCCAAGGAAAAAAGTAGGTTTAAGAGAAAGAAGAAAGCTGTCCTTGACAACACCAAGTACATTGGATATTTCACATAAGAGAGATCTGAAGGGGAAAGCATCATGGATGTGGCACATGGGGTTTGAAGTCAGCACAAGCCAGACAAGCATAGTGGCATTTAGCCTTTGAAACAACCAGTTTCCCCATAAGAAGTATTTTTGTTATTTCTTACTGGAATTTGCTCCCCACCCTACTAGCCTAGCAGATCCCGTTATTACTTGAGCATCAGGGCATATTGCCAGGTCAACTTTCCCAGGCTTTTCTAAGAGAGGTTAGTTCCTGCTCTCTTCAAGTCCTAACAAGCAGGAGATAAAGTGTATCTGCTTAAAATAATTAACCACAGGGTGTTTTATTATTATTATTTTAAAGCTTAAAGCTATCAAAACAAAGTCAAGAATGGATTATTTTTTTTTTAATTTAAGAAAGCTTTACTTAAACAGACACCAGCAAATGTTGTTCTCCATGGAGGCTGCGCGGGAGGTCAGACTATATGGCATCAGTCCATTTTGACTTTGCCTTTTACAAACCAAAGACCTGAACCAAATACATACCTAACACCAGTGGAGGGCAGAGTAGAGAGTTACCTGCCCAACTGCTTGATTACAACCATGCCACTTACCATGGAAACAGGTGCTTTGGTGCTCTCACCCTACCCCATTCCCAGTTAGATTGTACTCCTCTGATTGTTAACTACATAAATTATTCCACTGTGAACTACCATGTGTTATCCACAACAGGGCCATGCTACCCAATAGGATGATTCTCTATCCGTAGTTAACACTGTCAAATGAAGTACGCTGTTTATTAAGCTTCTGAGGAAAAAGCTGTATTTAAAAAACAAAAACAACAACCAAAAAACACCAATCATTTTTAAGTTTACCAGCACTTAGCATAAGGATTAGATGAATGCCTATTATATTATTTTGTGTTCCAACTGAGTCTGGAGAATATGTTCTAACAAATCTGTTGTAGTAAAAAATAATATTTCTGTCAGTCCTCAAATTAACACCATCTCATTAGGTTGGGATTTTATCTTCAGGGCCAGTCTTCAGAATAGCAGGGTCCGTTACTTATTTGGCAGTTAGCAGCCCACTTAGTTTGTAATTTATCCATTAAGTACTAACTAAACACTGACCTAAAGAGAAAATGGGCCAGAAGGAGACAAAGATTCTTGGGATCTCCCATCTGCAATATGTTAGTGGTATTATGACTCAATTAGTTTATTCTCACTGGATTCAGTAAATGAACTAAAAGTATTAATACAGCATTTCAAGATGCACTGCTATCATCCCAAACTGCTGTGAAATTTGCCATGATGATTTAATCACCTTGTTGCCATTTGATCTCTTGGAGACATTGCATCATCGTTCACTGCCCTTTGAAGGCATGCAATGTAGCAAGACCTTTCAGGAACCCTTCCAAACATATTATAGTGACTCAGATCTGCACTCTTAACAGAGCTGACCATTAAGTAACCACCTAGGTTTCAGCTGTACACCAAGCAAACAACAATAACTGCCTTTAGAATCACTTTTTTTTTTTTTTCCCACAAAATAGATTTCAGAAGCTGGAAGTGCTTGAATATTCATTGTTTTCTGGTACTTTTGTTCTCTTTTAGTAGCATCTTAGTACAGAAGTTGACTAACATTACTAACATTAAAGAGCTTGAATAAAATATTTTGTTATAAGACAGTTAATAATCTTAATTTTAATTAAGGTTTTTTTTTAAAAAAAACAACCTATCATTTAAAGGGCCATGTTAAAGAACTGGATTTAGCAGAAAGTTTAAAATTTTAAAGTCATCTGAATACAATTACCATCTCAAGTATGACTTTTGGTGAAATGCCAGCATTACATTTTGTCAAATGGAAATGTACTAGGTTTATCTGGGATAAGCTGTTGTAGGTCACATGAAGTATTTCCTTTCCAGCCTAGGCTGCTCCAAGCAGCCATGATTTTCCCTGTCATTCTTTAACAATGCAAGTAAGCAACATGGATTATACTCTGGTTTCCAGCAGTGCTCCCTGTGCCCCACACTGAAATTCTTTCTCTTGGCTATTTCATATTGTTGGACAGCAAACCACAGGAACTTCAAATTACAGGAATTATTATGGTTTATTCGCATTAAAGTCTTTTGCTCCAGTGACTTGAGGTCTGTTGTTTTACACTACAAATTATTCCCAGTTCTCAAGCCTGCTGACTCACTGATTCATACCGAATCGTATCCAGTGGTTCCAACCGGGTTTCGCCTTTATGTACTACTTCTTTGCCTTTGAATCAATTTCCCAAGCATTCAGTACAAAGAAACCAAAGACTGCTGCATGTCAACATGACCAGGATACACTCTTACCTTACCTGTTTGCATTCAGTTCCTTTTCCCCAGGAAAACAGGTTGATTTGAACACATTAAAAAACTCTGCATGTCAATTCTGTTACCAGAAAAATGTCCTGTCCTGCCCCCCCCCTTTTTTTTTTTTTCAAACCCACCCCATCAACTTCGGCACTCTCTCTTTTGATCTGCCCTGAATAAAAGCAGCCATTAGCACAGCAATGTAACACTCTAGCCTATTACTCTTCAGTTCTCCAACATCAGACTGTGTTGAGAAAACACTGCATGATGCCACTTCGTTTTGTGAAATACTCAGAGGCTGAATGTTTATAGGAACAGTGACTGCAGCAGCAGCTTCAGCAAATGCAGTGCTGGCTGGAACCACTCACGGCTATCTGCAGAGGATTGTTACCTCGGCACACAATTCCCAAATCTCTCCACTTGTCCTTCCCAAGCAGGTCCTGCCAGATGTGCCAAACTGTGGAACTGGAGTGAGGAATCTATGGTTTTTTTGAAGTTCAGACAATGGGTAGAAAAGACATTTCCTAAACTCTCACAGCCTCAGTCATCATAGGATCATGGTTAGAAAGGCCCTCCATGATCTGCGCTTTCTTCCCTTTCTCCAAATGAGATCAGAAGCAAAATTTTATGATACACAAAAACACACCCCACTGTTGACAGTGGCTTTTAAGGACTTCTTCCACTGCGGTGCTGTTCAGTGCTCCTGTGGGACCACCTTTTATGTCTTGCCAATGAATTCAGCTAGAAATGCTGAAGAACCTAATCTGAAGCAGGTGACAAGAACAAGTTTGTGCATGGATCAGAGGATCAGAATTTCCTTCTTTTCACAGGATGGAGAAAAAAAACAGGTTCCTGTTTCTCATAATATTTGTAAGCAGCCTACTTCAGAAAAGAATTAATTTCCCTCAATGTACAGATTTGTTCTTCCAGGATACTTCCCAGTTCTCCTGTGGTCAACATTAGTCCAATCACACCAAACTCAACTTAATATTTACAATAATGCTTGACTCTCTAATGTAGTGGTTTACACCACCATTACTCATTTCAATGCTCTTTAACAAAGTCTAGTAAAGGAGTATAATTACTATGTCCATTACAATTAGGAAAAGAAGAAACATGGAGTAAACCATGAAGAGTGGACAGAATGCATATAGAGCTGAATGGAAACTTATCACTGTAGATGCATTAGACCAAGTCATCTCTTTTCCTATCTATCTCCCACATCATGAAAACCCAAAATTTTCCAGCACAGTAGTTTTATCTGCTCAAATTCCTGACATGCATGCCTGCACAGAGAGATGGAAACCACAGAGATGATTACAGAAATATCAGTTTGGCAGGACCTCTGGAGTTCTCTAGTCCAACCCCTGCTAAAGACAGGACTATTACTAACAACAGATCAGATGAGCCATAATCCAAAAACCTCCAACAGCGGACATCCAGAACATCGTTGGATTAGTGACATGTTCTAGACATGCACTACCTCCCTAGTTAAGAAGTTTTTCTGAATATCCAGGCAGAACCTGCCAAGCTGCAATTTGCAGTTTCTTCCCCTTGTTACCTCATCTGCCACTACCATGTTTAGTTTTGTCATCTTTACCTGGGAGGGAAGTTATCAGATCACCCCTTAGTATCCTTCTCACCACACTAACAAAATGAGCTCCCTCAAACTCTTCACAGGAATGTGCTCTAGACCTCTATTCAACTTACTCCCCCTCTGCCAGCTGCCCTCTGTTCCCTTGCCCCTTCCCCCAAATTCCTCAGGAAATGGAGACCTAAAATCAGGCACTATTCTAGCTGGGCCTCTGCAGCACCAGCAGCAAAAGCAGAGCCAGGGAATTCAAGTTTTCACTCGTCCCACAATGTTAGAGGGCTGTGCTTACATTACAGACCCTGTGGAGGGGATGGGAGGCTCTGTACCCTCTCCCCAGCCTCAGAAATGTATCAATATTTCTTATTTCCATAGACATTGATATGGGCCAAAATATAACATTACAGGCGATTAGTTAACTGTTTCAGACATCGTTAATCCCTTTTTGTTCTTCTCTTTCCTTCACAGAGATACCACTTCATGAGTTATTTTCCCCTTCTATCATGGAAATCCATTCCCAGGGAATTAAGGGAAACAAATTACTGTCTATTATGATGTTGCAACTCCTAACCACAAGACTCAGCATCAAGAAGCAAAGAACAATTCTTGGAACATCAGGGCTTAACTAAACATTTCAGTATTTGGCAAGGCATCCTCTGAACCAACAAGGAAACAGACAGCCATGCATAGTGTGCTCATACTTGGTAGATATAATTTGAACAGTGTTTTAAGACTTTGAATTTTAGAAACATTATACTGGCTTTTAGCATAGGTGCTGTGACACTAAAATGAAACACTTCAAAAAACCTAAAACAAAAAAACCAAACTCATCCCCATTACTGTCCTTTCCATGTATCACCAAGTTTACCACCTTTGTAATATTTAACCATCTGTAATGTTTGTACAGACTAGAGATCATTAACCAGCAACCACTGTGTTTCAGATCTGCAGAGCAGATGACACTCCTCAGAAGGAGTCACTGGCCCTGCAGCACTCCCACCCTCCCAGGAGAAACAGTCCTTTTTTTGCAGCCTGACTTCATGGCATGGAAGAGATTTCTAATACCCCCTGCCTCCTTATAATGAAAGCACACAGCCCTTGAGGCCTGGCCAGCCCTTGCCTTCTCTGACACCACACCACAGAAAGGCTGGGCCCAGTTCCACAGACCTGAGGCAGAGCAAACATTATAGTCACACTCCATGCTAAAACCTTTCCTATCCTGTCTATTCAGCTACAGTAAGAGACACAGTTTAAATCTCACTCAAGAGCAGGTCTCAGATCAGGCTTTCCCGTGTTGGCTACAGCTCACTTTCCTCCTTGGAGGACCTGTCCCACAACAGCAGAGCCCCAGGGCCCTACCTCTATCCTTAGCTCCACACCCTGACCTGGCACACAGGCTGCTCTTATCATCACACCCCGGCTACAGGGAAAATTGACATCTTACACACCAGAAAGCCTTTCTTGTTTTGCTCTACTATTTCCCTTTCTCCAAAATGAATAAAAAAAAAAAAACTATAGTTCCCTTTTTATGATCTGCAAGACACCATCTCCCCTCCCCAGCTGAGTTAAACACAGCAGACCAGTTCTACCACCTAACAACATGATCCTCCCTGTCATCATTCAGATCAAAACAGCTACTGCTTCAGAGTTTCTGCTTTTCTCTCTCTCAGGTTTTCCTTCCTCCAAGGAAGATTTGAGATACAACAGTTGCAGAGATGCACAAGGAAAAGAGACTTCCACCCCACCGAGCTGTTCTTTAGCCCTCTCCTACAGGATAGGGATGCTCAAAGGCACTTTCTGTATTTTCCTTCTTCAGAGAAGTCCAGGAGAAGACAATCTCACTTCCCTTCTGTCCAGGCCGTCCTGTGACACCCTCCCAGCTGGGTCTAGTAGGGCTAAGTGGCTTTGAGCTGGTGCAGATCATCTCAAGGGGCAGCTGCTGATCTATGGCAGACTGTGTGAGGCCATCTCCTCCTGCAAAGACAGCCAGTCTGTGAGGTAGCATCACACCTAGAACAGCTCACATGGCTGCTGAAGCCAACAAATATTTTGCTTAACATGACAGGTACATATAAACAGCAGTGCATTCAATTAACCAGCCTTAAGCAGCACAGACACATGCCTCTCCTCTGTACGACCAGATTTTTGATGTCTACAGTGGCAAGTGGTTAGGTGACAAACTAAACCTCTCAAAACAGAATGTTTCCAATTTGAATAATTAAGGAAAAAAAAGTAATCAATAAATAACGGCAAGTCTTCTATAGCAGTCATCACTGAAGCCAGTTTGCTGTCCTGGCTTTGGTAGAAGACAGAGATTGGTATTTCTCCCACCCTGTTTCCAGCAGAGATGTGGTTTACACTGGCAAAAGGGTTACTTAAGCCAGTTCCCAAGAGGAACAAGTTACGCAGTAAGAATGATTGTTTCCATAGGCATAGCTCTCTGCATTATTTGCCACCAGAACAATATTCACTAGCAGCAAAATTTTAAGCAAAGACCACGTTCCGGTTTCCACCAATTTCATTACTGTCTAGATGATGTTGGAAGAGAATCAGATTTACATGGTCTCAGCCAGCTGCAAACTGCTGTTGAGTCCACTAGGTTTTCCAAATATGATCCATCCTGCTGCAGCGCTCCCAAAGATCAGAATTAATTCATTACACCTCTAGCATAAACTTTACCTAACCCCCCTTGCATGCTGTCACTGGTTGGCTCTAAGTAATCAAAGAGCAGGTGCTGAAGGCACCCCTGAGAGCCTGAGGTTTCTGACCATGGTTTGGGGTGAGCAGATCATGGAGCAGCTGGTGAGATCATTGCTTTCCTGTCCTTCACAGAGCACCAGTTGAACCATCTTAAGTTACTATGAGGTCTCTTACAGTAAAACCAATAACCAATTTTGGCTTGCCTCAAAATACTGCATTGCAGATTGAAAATGAGAACTTGCAACTCAGCTGCCTATACATTAGGGCTGAGCTGACACTTTGAGGTTGTAATCTCATCAATCTCCACACATGAATCAGAGCACTAATAAAGCATTTTAGAAATCAAATACACAGAGTTTGTTTGAAGTAAGAGATAAGCAAACCTTACAGCAGCCCCTGACATTTTTCACTAACTGATTTGTCTCTTGTGACCCACAACCTAGGATTTATGTTTCCTGGCATTCCAATTATTGTGCTTTCTTCAAATGGTACTATTCTCTAGTGTTAATTTTTCCTTCTTGAATTTTTATTATAAACGTACTATATTATTTCTCTCTTTTAACACTCAATTCAGAAATTAAGGAGACCTTCTGGAGGGGATTCCGGTTCACTCAATCCACTCTATCTCTATACTATCATCAGACCCATCTATGTACGTCCTTGGAAATTTTCAGGACTGGACTGGACAATATCTTGAGTCACTTGGCCTGATCTCACAGCTGACCCTCCCTTGAGCTGCATGTTAACTAAAGATCTACTGAATCCCCTGCAACCTCGATTATTCTGTGACTTTATGTCTTTTTGTCATGGTCATTTCTGTGACATCTGAGTGTCTTTAGTCATGTGTTAAGCACCATAGCTAACATCTGTCACATATTGTTTGTTTTCTTCTCTCTCCCCAGGGAAGAAGTAAGGGAGGAACTCATATTGGTAGAGTGTTTTTCATTTGTTTGTCTGTTTGTTTAGCATGCATGTTTCTATGTGTTTACAACAGAAAACACAAGGACAGAGTAATGTTTCATGGAATCAGAGTGAGAGGCATAACGAGTATAGTAGTCCTCAGGAATACCAGGAGTTCCTCAGACTCCTGGGTAAGACTTTGCCTCTTTGTGTTACAGGAGCACAGCTGGTTATGGTTTTCCTCCTGAATTTCTTTGTCTCAGGCTCAGCAAGTCTTTGAATATGAACACCAAGATCTTAAACCTGATTCAGAATGCAGCAGGGAACTCGTATGGAGAGTAAAGGCTATGTCTAATACACTTATAGTAATGTATTGCTGGGAAAAGTACCATTGTGTTCCAAAGATGCCTCAGCACTGATGGTTTCACACATGTCCAAGGCTATATGGGATGAGAGAAGGAAAAGTTTCAAAAATTGAACATGGCACAGTATGCAGCAATTTAAAATATTTTTTTCATTCAGATGAAGAAAGAAAGAAGGACTGTTTATGCATTGGCTGCAAGTACTTCATGACGGCTTCTTCTATCCACCATCTTCACCACTGGCTCAAATAGTGGTTCAGGAAGCTCTGTTTGCTGTTTTTGTTAATCTCTTATAGGATTACATCTGCCTGAGACCCTCTTTCTAATAAAATATTGGTTTTAGCTACTCACACCCTGGCTAAACTTCATCCGTGGGTGCTGAAATTTCCTGTATCTCTGATAAATATTTTGACAAAATTTCACCCATGAGACATTGAATGAGACAAGTAAAGACATGTTTTCCCCTTGTTAAAAATAGGGGCAGCTCTTCTGTGAAAAATACCTTATTCTTAGAGAGACTGCTAAGGAAGTTGTCAGCCTTTATTCATGACAGATTTGTTTGTTTGTTTGTCTCTGTGAAAACACTCCCATACTTGAGAAAATTATAAGCCTCAAAAAATCTCAATTCATATACACCCAGTAGTAACTATGAAGTTTCTACCTGTGCCTTGTAGCCTTGTCTCACCAGAACATGTATTCACCATCACCAAATGTGAATATAAGGAATATAAGGCTCCTCCCAACTTCTCTGAGCAAACAAAAAGCAGCAATTTTTTTCTGCGCATATTAAGTCCTCTTTTCTGGAAAAAAAAGGAAGAAGCATCTGATTCAAATGCCAGAGGGATATTTAAAGGTGCTAAAATGCCAACAAACTAGACTGCAGAATTCTTGGTTTTCACACAGAGGCAGGGAGAAATGGGATGGGAGACATGCAACTTGGGTGAAGCTCAGAAAAACTTGACATGTATTCCTTGATCCTAGATGACTGATTTTGCTTTTGGCTGGCAGGAAAAGGTTTTTTAAATAGGTCTTCATTATCAAACAATTGTTATATATCTTATAAAATATCTGCAAAGTTTTGAAAGATGGTTTTATGGTTACTTTCAGATCTTTGGTGAAAATATTGAACCTTACTGAATTCACATCAAACTGGACAGAGTCCTCTCAGAAATAATTTGATCAGGGGAGGTATCCATGCTAATACCTACTCCTGGAGATGGTCAGTTTGTCAATTGTTAATCAATTTGTTGTGTGTTGATTAATACTCAACAAGATCATTTTTATTGTAATATGATAATGTAATAAATAAATCATTATCATACAAAGAGAAAAATAGAAGTTGCATGGGAAAACTTAATTCTGCCTTTTCCTACTATTTCTTCATAATTTCCCAATACTTCTTCATTATTATTATTACCATTTACCATGCCTTATTAAGCAACAATAGGGAAGTTGTTATCTTTGGCTCATTTCCTTTCAATAGAGAGAGTATCCTTTAAAATCCTGTCTTTGCCATTTTCTTCTGTTGGTCTTTCAATAAACACAGAGGAACAAAACTAATCAGATCAGACTTTAACACTCTTTTAAGATTATGATTATCGCAACTACATGTTATTGCCAGTCTTGAACTTGGTAAGAAGACTATGAAATATTCGTTGTTTAATTTATTGTTGACAAAAACAATGCCTATTGTTAACTGACCAATTAACTGCTACAAATCCAAGCTGAAACTTTTTCTTGTTTTGCCATGCATACAACCAGCTGATTTGAAAGACTCTGAAAATTGTTGTGGGAACAGCATGGGCAAAAACACCCTTGAAACACCCTCAGTTCAGCTTATGAAGACACTACATTAAGAAAAGCAAGGAAAAACAAGAGTTTCCCATTTTGTATTTAACCTGAGAAAATTTCTCTTGTTCATCTATAGAGCATCTTCCAATAACCACGACTAACATTTTAAAGACTGAAGAGATGAAGAGCAAGGAAGTGTCACTTTTAAAAGAAATGTATCTTGGGATTCATGGAGTGCCAGGCAAGCCACAGAAAAACAGACAGCAGAAGTGAAGGAGCAGCTGGAACGCATAATGAATGAAGCCAGTGGAGAGGTGTAAAATAAGGACCCTGCTGGACGTCAGAAGGAAATTCAAGAACAGCCTGTAGTAGTTCTGATGCTCAGTTGAGACACCTTCAGGAATTCAGGACAGGGCTGGGGGAACCCCGCCTGCTGGACCTTCCTGTACTCTTCAAACTTAACAGATACGGCATTTGTAGGAATGATCGCAAATGATAGACATAGTGATTAAAGATGTGAATTCAGCAGAGGTAAAAAAATTCAAAGCCAAGAACTGAGGAGGTGGCTGCACAAACCGATGTGATTAGGAATGTCCTTGGTTAAGAATGTCCTTGCTAGAACCTGAAGCACTTTAAACACTTTCTAGAAGACCAGCACAATTATGCTTTCCTTTTTAGTTAAAGGTCTCATTTTCAGGTCTGCAACACTGATATACTTTATGACAATAGTTGTACTGCATGCACCCAAGCAATACCGCATGGTTTAGGTATATTGCAGTTCTTTCCATGTCTGGTTCCCACTGATTCACTGTTTACTAAAATTTGATTTCTATCATTGTTTCAGAGTGAATTTCAGAACAGCCACTATAAGGATTACTTGTAAAATAACCACTTCTGTTTATTTGTGTAATGAACTCTGGCAGCAGCCAATATCCAGTAACATGAAATACTAGAAGAAAATGAAGTAAAGGCACTCTAGGGCTTTCACAGCCTAGGCTATGGTATGATGTACTAGTACTCTTTGGCTAAGAGTTGTTTGTATCTCCATTCTAAGGTATAACATAGGCTGTCAAATCACACTGACACTTGTATGAAAAGATACATTTCCTGGGATTTCCTCGAGTTCTTTCCATTTGTCCCACAAAATATGTGAAGGTATTTGTATAAGACTTCAGAAAAACAAATAAAATTTTACTTTCTTCTTCCTAGAGGTTTAGAAAAGGTGGAATTGTTATTATTGCTATTAGAATCATGATGAGAAAACATTTTCATACAGTTTTCTGATTTCTCAACTTTTAAGCAAATGTTACTGAGTAAAAATTTTTTTTACTTTGTAGCAAACATTGTAAGTTTTCCCAAGCTTTTGAGGCAAAACATGTAATGTATTATGATCTGAAACATCAGCTCTGAAAGCAATGAGAAGCCACTGACTTAATCAGCAATAATATATGTAAATATAATTTGTATCACTGGAAAAAGGAAATACAGATGTAATTCTTCTTTGGTAAAGGTAAAAACAATAGGAAATTTTCCATTGTGTTGTCGTTACTCTGGGTGCTTGCTGTGGTGCTGTAAATTGTGTTTGAGTAAGTAATAGATGGATGTAGAAGGTGAACGTCAGCTCCATATTTCAGACTGCGTTGTGCATTTCTATATTAATTCCATACTTTGCAAAAGCCATTTTAAACAAGACTTTTCTAATACTGTGAACAAAAGCCAAAAATTAGTGGAATATTAATAGAAATCAGTGGTGTTATTAAGGTTACTTGCACCAGAAAAAGCAGGGTAATTATTGAAGAAGTAGACACAATAGGAGAGACTTTTTTAAACTTGTTTCTATTGGAAATGTCAAACCACCCAGTCCCATATTCTATCTTACTTTAACTGTAGGTCACACTTCTGAAAAAACACAAAATAGTCAACAAACCAAAGTGTTCTTATTGGCACACTTAACATTCATGTTTTATTTCTAGTTCAGTAACTACTTAACAGAGACTATAGAGAAATAAGGCATCTGGACCAAATATTCTTTTAAAATATTTATGATTTTCTTATTCAGAACTCAGAGTGATATTTCAGTTACACTGAAAGACAAGGGAAGATTTTAGTATTATTACAATGACAGCAGTATGTTAGCACAGTCATATTTGTATTGCTTCTAGCTCCAAAGCAACATGAAGATAGCCTTTGTTTCACCATCTGCTTAGAAAGCATAGGCTAAAAATATATTGGACATTTTGTCTCTCCTCTGATCGTCTTTTAAATAGCTTCTATACAAACACCCACACCTACACCCATGCTTCTTATCTGTGCAGTTATTACACCTTGATCAAATGCCACGGTAGTGTAAAACACTTATGGTGAACATCAGAAATATTGTTGGTTACTTTGGCTTATACTTACACTATCTGCTCTTGAATCTGCTTATTTCTGAATAGGAGTGGTCCCATTTATTCCAAATCGGACGTCAGTACGTAAACTCTTGAAGACCCATGGTAACTGAAAATGGTAAGGAAAACTGATAACAAAATCGTGAACAAACATGTATTCTCTGCATTGTTCCTATTGCCGTCATCTCAAAGTAATTGCACAGCAGTCAAAATGCCTGTCTCTTCAGCTGAGAAGTTAAAAAGTCTGTTCATACAAAGGAAAAAAACCTCAGCCTTCCCCTTCTTATACTGAATAGAAGCAAAAGATACCAAATACACTAAGATAGTAACCCTTACTTTCAAGATAGATATTCAGTTATGTATCTGACTGGAAGAATGGTACTATCTGAAACAGAGCAGAAATTTCATTTTAACTCTAGCAATACTGCAAGACTGTGGAAAGTGCAATAAAATGACAAACATACATGCATAAAACCACAACAATCCTTCCTCCCTCAGCAAGCGTGGGGTATTACACAGGATTAAATGACAAATATTGGTTTGACTAAATGACAATTTCTTTATATTCTAGTGATTATCACAACCTTTTTCAAACTCATTCAGCATTACTGTTAACCTGTGGAAATAATTTTGGGGTTTTAAGAGTCAGTATACTCATGAGTTCCAGCTGAACGAGACTAAAAGTGTTACTATCACAATAAGGTATTTTGTGGAAAAGTAAAATAAAGTGATTGTACAAGTTATCATAGCAAACCTTGACCTTACATAGAAGATCCCAGACTTCATCCTAAAACTTAAAATACTTAGTTTGGTCTGCTGATAACTTTATTAAATCCTGTAGTGCAATTACACTAGCCAAAGAACATTGCAGTTACCAACATTAGTTACATGTGAATTACTGTGCTCATGTAAAATATTTCTCTCTAATTGTATCGCCCATTGCAAATATCCAAAAATCCTAAGCCAGACATTCTAAAATCATGATCTATATATTATTTTTAACATGGAAATTTACCCCTTTTTAGCATTTGTAGTGTCATGTGTTAGATAATGTTTTCAAATTTTTACTTTGCAAACATAACAGCTTAAAGTCTATGTCTTTTTTGACAAGGACCTCCTCCCTAAGGCAAGGATTCAGGCATATGTTCTCTGGCTGTAAAATGCAGTAGTCTAAGACTGACAATAGCAAATACAGGTTAAGAGCTTAAAGTGAAATTTAAATTCCATTGGAAATGTATACAGGAATATTATACCTTTGACAGAAATTTCTGTCCCAAAATATGACATTTCAAGACTCTGCCTTCTTCTGAGTCACCAACTCTATGGATACTCACTTCTGTATATCAGTGGAACCCTGATAGCTAACGCAGAGAAATGAGCCTGATGACTGATGTTCTGGCTTCTCTCATGGGATTATTCCACTAATATTATTATTAACCAGACTCATAGAAATCACAGTTAAACTTGGGGTGTGATCATCTTGACCTCTGTAGCACCACCAATTAAAAGGCAATGGGACTGTCACAGAGTTTGAAATTCCCTAGAAACACAAAACACTACTGACTCAGGATGTTGGTGAGACCATGTCGTGGCTATGAAGAGTGAACAGAAGGGTTTTTAATCCTCTCCAGCCTGAATCCTGGATGCAAAATGGGACTGGGTATGTGTATGTACATGTCTGAATAAAGTGTCAATATGACCTGAACTGATGAAGATAAGGGTCACCATTTTGATTGTGTTTATCCATTTATATTCTGTTACACTAAAAGAGTGACACATATTTCTATTAGCTCAAGGCCAGGCTCAAGCTGCTTCTCCTGTATGGAAAAATGTGACCTGTTTAAAATGGAGCATTCTTGCTCTATGCACACGTTCATGCACATTTCACCATTCAAAGAACTGAAATGCCTTTCCTGAACCCTTTTACAAGAGGATTTATGTCATCAGCCAGTGATAATCCCCTCTGACACCAGCAAAACACCAATTTGGCTATTAGACTACGAAAAGTAACATTACGTTATATGCCTAATGAGCTGGAAATACATTCACTTTGCACTCTACTTGCAATGCAAACATTAAACAGCCATCCAGACCCATACTTTTAGACAGGCATTGTCAAAATAAATCTTAAGCAGAGATTAAACACGATTTATATCAGCTTTATTAGATACTGTCTTTTTTCTTATTTGTATTGTTCTTTAGCTCCTAGACAAAACAATATTAGCTCTAAGATAATGGGCAAATGAGTAAGTGGTAAGTGGATTTAACAATAATAGGAAGTACCTGGAGAAAGGGAAAACACTGCATAACTCAGACATTACTTAATGAAACTAAAAGGTATGTAAACTACTTGAACCAAATCTTACCGCTGAGATGGATTTTGAAAAAGGAAGAGAAAATGTGAAACACTATTCTGGGGCAGTTGTGACACCTCTGTTGAAGCAAAAAAGAGTTGGCACATCAGGGAATAAACAGAGCTGACACAGTGACTTGTCATGTCACATTGAATATGCTGATTAAAAACCCTTAAGTTATTGGAAGAAGTTTTCCAGGTGTGATGCTCAACAACTATTGCTCAAGCTGGGGATTAGTAGCATAGTGTGCTGAAATACTCTTTTCCATCTCATCAAATATTCACCTTCCTGAAGTTCACTTGCCTCCACCATCTGTGCTTATGTAAGCAGACAATGCTTGCTCAGCCATCCCATTGCAAGGGTTTCCACTGACTATTTCTTTTTCCTAGTTTAGATAAACAGATTTGTCATCCCCACTGTCACATATTCAACAGCACTCATTCCACATGGATTATGCCAGCTTTAAACTTTAAGAGCCATAATTGCTTGATGTCCTCTACCCATATGCCTCAACACAGTGCTTTCTGTATTAATGTAGTTTTAATATGTTCCCTTTAGTAGCATGTCACACAATAGGTGACAACAATTTGGGGATTGAATCTGGTATCATAGCTGCACATATCCAGCAACATCAGGTTGGTTTACTGCTGTAGATACTTTTGAGAAAGGAAACCAATCACTGCTTTAGAGCCTTTTGGCTTCTTTAGCAGAGTAAGTTGGTATCACTAAACTATGTCCATGTTCAGAGAGCTTTCCATCTTCTTCAAATAATAATCATTGCAAATGCTTGCATGGTTTGGACTTGGGGACTCTGAAGCAGAAGATTCTACTCTAAAAAGCCTGTACCCACTCAAGAAATTTGGCAACATTCCCATCCAATCACTTAGCAAGTTTTAATCCTGAGACTGCTACTGCAGTGGCAGTACCGTACTCAGGTACCTGTATCAGGACCTACTCAAATGTCCCAGAGTCATAACTGGACCTGTCATGGAGCTAATGAAATGCCAGCAGAACTTGTGAATAGGAATCCATGTCTCATTAATAATGAAGTCCCAAAAATTTACTTAGTCCCTCACTAACAGTCTAACTTTATCCTGTTGTGAGCAGCAGCAATGCTGAAGCTTGCTTTTTGTAGTGCAGGTATGGTGGCTGTATATTCACTTACACTGTTCATACTGCAGAGCTTCCCAACACACTCAGTTTTGCAGGGCATTTTATGTCTCAAGCTGCTTGTTTCATGTCCTGCCAAATCAGATGAACAACTGAAACTGCCTGGGCAGATAGATGTTTGTGCAAGACACTAAGCTGGAACCGAGACCTTAAGGCTGGGATTCATCTCACTGATTTGAGATGTCTGCAACATAGATTATGACTTCTGAGATAGGTAGGTGTCCTCAGCTCCCAGGTGGAGTGATTCAGCTGACCTATTTCTAGACATCTGCTTTAGGGTAAGATGACTTAAGCTCCAGAAGTGTTATCTATCCCTGCACTGAGTATAAAAGAAGCACAAGGTGACTAACCCAGTGGGGGATGTTGACATTATCAGATGTTTTCTCCAGTAAGCCTTCTGACCTCAGCTCTTCCAATCAGTCCCATTTAATAAAACACATTATGACAGGAACAACCACATCATTTCTTTTTCCCTTCTTTCTAGAACAGGTCACATTTACATTTAGTTACTCTTGCACTGTGGACAGTAATTTCTTCCAGACTAAGCCACATCTCCAGAAAAGCAGCTAGTCTTATCTATTTGTCTACAGTATTCAGAGTTGTTTTTACTGAGCAATATCTTCCACAACTACCATAGGTTCATTGCTCTTGTGCATTGTCATCTCCTTTTCCAAGTAAGTGGTTCACAAAAGAAAATGTGAGTACCATATTCCTCCTGCCTCTAGTAGGGTAAACTACTTAGCCACACTGACTTTCAGAAAGACTACCTGTTTCCTAAAAAAGCTACCCATCATATTTACAACCCATGTTTAACCAGTGGCTCCTCCATTACCAGAACAACAGCCCAGCATAGTTCATCTCCAATATGCTGATATTTAGATATGTTCCAGCTATAAGATAGAGAAGGAATCTCATTAATATGCTGTTACCGATCTCATTAAAATGTCCCTCTGATGTTAAAGATGGTGGAACATTTTGGTTGAAAAAGGATGTAAGATTTTTAGACTGAACATAAATAGCCATGACAGCCTAACATCTATGCTAATGCAATTCTAGATCTTCTTGCATTCATTCCCTTCTCTGGAACTTGTCAGTGAGTACTAACTATACATTGTCCAACTCAGGTAATGTTACTATGAAGGGCAGATGCACAGAGACTAGGTAAAGGGCAGGCTATTCTCCTTAGACTTGGAACATACAGGCCTGGATGGGACATGCTGGGACATCAAATTCAGTTTCTTGTAACTGAAGGCAATCATGACATATAATCCCCCTACTATACTGAAACATACTTCTTAGACTTTCTAGACTGAAAACAAGAAAAAACTAAAGCTAAAAGCCCCAAGAATTCTTCAGTTTCAGAAGTAATCTCCATCTGCACTTAACACATGCACCTAAAGAAAACTAGTGACTTTTCATTTCTGTAAGTCTATTGCTCAAACTAATTCTTTCAGTACATATACTACCCAGCTGTCACTCTCTGTCCTAATCTTGACATGATTTAATCTATTCTTAGAGGTGCTGGTGTAAGCAGACACACAAAACACGATGCCAAATCCCAACACAAAATTGCTGGATCATACACTTGTGCTGGCAACATGAAATTTACTGCAGGGCTTGATTTTTAATGATGGCAATTAATCACATGGGAGGAAGTATGTTTCAGCTTCAACAGCCATTATACTGGTTTTCATTATTTTAGAGAAGCACTTGACATCAGGTGAAGACCAACAGCTCATAAATCTAGAAAGAAATAAAAGTTATGGTTCCTTTGTGCAAAAATCGCAATTTGGTTTTTTTCACACACTGTTTCATATTTGATGTTATCACTATTTCCCATGAGCAAAATATATTTATAAGCAAAATCATTTGTAAAAGACTTTTTTTTAAAAAACTAATATGCATGATGGAAAATTATAGATAAGGAAAAGAGGACAGATATATCAGTTATACTATTGAGCTTTACATGCATTTTAAGGGAATGAAATTCATATGAAAATTATTTATACTGGTAAAGATGAAAATGCAAAGTCTTTCAGCTACAGGTGAGACAGACTGCACATTGAAGGCATGATAGATCTAACTGCTACTCATGCACAAATTACTCTAAATATTACTCAAGACTATATTTTTCATATAAGTGAAAGGTGGCAAAACACCAGATAGCCATCACTTTTGGAGCTGAAATCATAATCCAGATCTCACCATGATGAAACCTAAAAATTGGAGATTTGTGTAAGAAATAACAAGAATGCAAGTACAGCACTATAGGAATTGTATTTCAGACCTGTATTGTATTGCCTGAGTAGAAGTCTGTGAATAACTATGTTTCTCACAATGCTACATAGCCCTGTGATCAATTTCTGTAAGATGTCTGTCCCTTTATACATTAGTTAATTAAGAACATGGAAGTGCAGTTCTTTAGGTTTCAGAATATTAGCAATATTCTCCTGAAATGCACCTGGGGAATATACCAGGAAAGCATGTCTAAATATTATCTTGTGAACACATTCATATACTAGACTTGCTATTATAAGAGTCCGGAAGTCACCTTCAGTACTTTGGAGAAGACCTGTTCCCAGAAATATCTGACTATACCACCATGATTGGAAGGAAAGAAGTCACCAGAACACAAGCATTGCAATGTAAGAAGGGAGTTTTATAATTGGTTCTAACTTGTGGTTTAGATTCTAGATAATGTTATTTTCAGTTCAGAAAAGCTAATTTTGTAGTGAATGAGATGCCAGAAAATGCTCAAAAACTAATCCATCTGGCTAAACAGATACACTAGTCTGGGCCCCTCCTGATACAAAATTAATCCTGGTTATCACAGAATTACAGAATGGTAGGGGTTGGAAGGCACCTCTGGAGATCACCTTGTCCACCCCCCTTGATTTAGCAAGAACACCTACAGCAGGGTGCAGAGGACTGCGTCCAGGTGGGGTTTGAATATTTCCAGAGAAGGAGACTCCACAAACTCTCTGGACAGCCTGTTCTACTGCTCTGTCACCCTAACAGGAAAGATTTTCTTAATATCCTGGTGGAACTTCCTATGTTCCAAATTGTTCCCATTACCCCTTGTCCTGTCATTGGACACCACTGAAAAGAGTCCAGTCCCATCCTCTTAACACCCACTCTTTAGATATTTATAAGCATTCATCAGTTTTCTCTTGTCCTGGCTGAACAAATCCAGGTCTCTCAGCCTTTCCTCATAAGAGAGGTGCTCCAGTTCCCTGATCATCTACCTAGCTCTACACTGGATTCTCTCCAGTAGTTCCATCTTTCTTGAACTGAGGAGCCCAGAACTCCAGATGTGGCCTCACTAGGACAGAGTAGAGCAAAGTCTGCAAGGTGCAACTGTACAGGGCCTTACACTTGCTTTTGATGAATTTCAAAAGGTTACCATTGGCCTAGCTCTCCAGCCTGTCTAGGTCTCACTGGATGGCAGCACAGCCTTCTGGTGTATCAGCCACTGCTCCCAGTTTGGTCATTAGCAAACTTGCTGAGGTTACACTCGGTCCATTTGTCCAGGTCACTGATGAATATGTTGAACAGGACTGGACCTAGCACAGACCCCTGGGGAGCACCACTGGTGACTGGCCTCCATCCAGACTCTGGTCCATTGATCACAACCCTCTGAGCTCTGTTGTTCAGACAGTTGTCTGTCCACCTCACTGTCCACTCATCTAACCAACACTTCCTAGCCTTACCTATGAGGATGTTATTGGAGACAGTGTCAAATGCCTTACTGAAGTCAAGGTAAAGAACATCCCCTGCCCTCCCTTCCTCTAGCCAGCCAGTCACACCATCATAGAAGGCTATCAGGTTGGTCAAGCATGACCTCACCTTGGTGAGTCCGTGTTGACTACTTCTGATAACCTTCTTGTCCTCTACATGCCTGGAGATGACCTCCAGAATGAACTGTTCCATCACCTTTCTGGGGATGGAGTCGAGCCTGAATGGCCTATAGTTTCCCAGGTCCTCCTCCTTGCCCGTTTTGAAGACTGGAGTGACATTTGATTTCCCCCAGTCCTCGGGCACCTCTCCTGCCCTCCATAACCTTTCAAAGATGATGGAGAGTGGCTTAGCAACAGCACCTGCCAGCTCCCTCAGCTCTTGCGGATGCGTCTCATCAGGGCCCATGGATTTGTGAGGATCCAGCTTGCCTAGGTGATCTCTGACCCAATCCTCCTCAACCAAGTGGAAGTCCTCCTTTCTCCAGATTTTTCTTCTCTTCTCTGGGGGCTGGGATGCCTGAGGGCCAGCCTTAGCAGTGAAGACTGAAGCAAAGAAGGCATTCAGTAACTCTGCCTTCTCTGCATCCTGTGTCAGCAGGGCTCCCACCTCATTCAGCAGCAGGCCCATAGTTTCTCCAGTTTTCCTTTTACTGCTGATGAATTTGAAGAAGCCCTTCTTGTTGTCATTGACATCCCTTGCCAGGTTTAGTTCCAAGTGGCCCTTGGTCTCCCTTGTTGCATCTCTGCATACCCTGACAACATTCCTATATTCCACCCAAGTGGCCAGCTCCTTTTTCCACATACTGTGAACCTTTGTCTTCCATTTGAGTTTCTGTAGAAGCTCTTTGCTCATCCCTGCAGGTCTCCTGGCTCCTCTGTGTGACTTCCTCCAAGGGATACACAGGTCTTAACCTTGGAGAAAGTGGTACTTGAATGTTGACCACCTCTTTGGATGCCCCTGCCTTCTAGAGCTCTAGACCATGAAATTCCTGCAAGCGGGTCTTTGAAGAGGCCAAAGTTGGCTCTCTTGGTGTCCAAGGTTGCATTCTGACTTGTTGCCCTGCTTCTACCACACAGGATCCTGAGCTCTGTCATCTCATGGTCACTGCAGCCAAGGCTACCCCCAGCCCTCACATCCTCGACTAGACCTTCTTTGTTAGTGTAAGATCCAGCAGTACATCTCGCCTTGTTGGCTCCTCCACCACCTGTGTCAAAACATTTTCCTTGATGCTCTGCAGGAACCTCCTGGATTGCACACACCTTGCCGTTTTGTTTTTTCAGCCAGTATTAGGGTGGTTGATATCCCCCAGGAGAACCAGGGCCTGAGATTGTGAGGCTACTTCCAGCTGTCTGTATAAGGCCTTGTTGACTTCCTTTTCCTTATCAGGTGACCTGCCTCTTAATTTTTACCTATTAGCTCTTGACTCCTTCTTCCACCCCTAGGCAGGGCTCAGTAAATTCCAGTTGCTCCCTCACATGCAAAGAAACTCCCCTGCCTTGCCTTGCTGCCCCGTCTTTCCTGAAAACTAAGTAGCCATCCATGACAGGATTGCAGTCATGGAAGCTATCCCACCATGTCTGTAACTGCAATCAGATCTTGGCCCTGCAACCACACACAGATCTCTGGTTCCTCCTGTTTATTCCGCATGTTGTGTGCATTGGTGTAGAGGCATTTCAGAGAGGTAATTGAGCATACAGTCTTCCCTGGAGGGGTACCTGAAGATCTACCATAGCCATTCAAACCCTTGAGGTGGTCGGTCTTCTGACTGTTACCTCATGAGGCAGCTAAGGCACCTTTGTCGCTGCTCTGGTTGTCCTGGCTTATTCGCCCATTGGGTGCGATGGCATTAGCACTGCCACTTTGCATCCCACCACCCAAGTCCTTCAGTTTAAAGCCCACCTTACCAAGTTGTCCAGCCTGCTGCCAAAGATTCTCTTGCACCTTCTAGAAAGGTGGATTCCATCCCTCCCTAACAGGCCATTGTTGCTGGGGAAAGTGCAATTGTCGTAAAAGCCAAAACCCTCCTGACAGCACCAGCCACATACCCAAGAGCTGATTTACATTATTCATCTACTACTGGCTGTCCATTTTTCTCCAATGGGCAAAATGGAGAAGATGGCTTGGGCATCAGTATTTTTCACTTGCTCCCCCAGAGCTTTATAGTCTTCCTTGGTTCTGCCTAGGCTCTGGTTTATTTGTGCCCATGTGGAAGAGTAACAGCAGATAGGATTTTGTGCTCTTGCCAAGTTGTAGCACCCTCTCAGTGATGTCTCAGATTTGGCAGATGGTATCTCAGTGCCTTTTAACAGAGTCACCCACTATAAGCGTTCATCTCTTCTTTTTATGGTATCCACCCTGTGCTGCTGGTACAGTTGCACCTTGCAGACCTTGGTTGTTAATGTCTACAGCTGTTAAAGCTTTGTATCTGTTGTTGGTAGTGATGCTGGAGGATGGAGAGTGAAGTGGAGCCCTGCTTTTGTGAGTCACTAGGGTCCAAGGTGCCTCATTCTTAGTGGTGCCTGCTATAGGAATGTGGTTCTGAACCACCTGTCTATCTCTGCCTCAGCTCTGATGATACTGTGCAGCCTTTTAACTGTTTCCTGCAACTCAGCCACCTGACGCAACAGATCGTGAACCCTTGCACACCTTTTCACAAGGAGAAGGGTCTGGGCACTTGCTGAAACCTGCCACCCATACTGAAGCCTCCTTCCTTACCAGTTCCATTTGGGTGGATGCACCACACATCTCTGGGGCTTCCTCTGTAGGAACACTGGATTTAGATCTGAGCTGAGTGCCCACCATTTTGGCATAGACCTAAAACACTTCCCTGGGTTGTGGGCCTACAAGCAGGGTGCAGCACCCTTCCTGTGCACCCTTTTGCACCAACTGCTGTGCCACGCCCTGGATGATGTGCCATGTCCTGATCATTCCCGCTCCCTCTGGCTGTTTACATCTCCTGCAGTTGTTCCTGGCAAGGCCCCTGCTGTGCCAGTCTGGCTTGTAAGAGCTGCTGGGGCCTGGCAGCTGGTCTGTTCTTCCTCAGGCTCCCCCAGCTCCAGGAACCCCCCTGTCTGCCCCAGTCTAGTGCCCAGCCACCAGACATCCACTGCTGCTGCTGCTGTGTTCCCCACCATTGGAGGGGAATATACCAATTAGAGGTATACCAGTTGAGGGGGTTATACCAATTGCAAGTTGTCAATCAGACTGGATTTGGTTTTGATATTTAGCTGGGTAATAGAATCCAAAAACCTGAGGTCTTCTAGAATCCTCTTAGAGGATGGCCATTTTTATTTAATCTAATTGTTTAATTTGAAGATTTAATTCCAGTCCAATATCGAGGAAAAAAAATGTTCTCTTATATATTTGATATTATGTAAATTCAATCTCATTTCATTTAATATCAACCAGGTTGGGTTTTTTTTTGTCATTTCATATTAGTTGCTGTCAATTTCCTTAATTTACAATACTGATCCAGAACATCAGAGGACCTAATAGGGTACCACCTCCTACACCTACATGCCCAGCCAGCTCTACATAATTTACCCTTTGTTCATTTCTGGGAGTGGGGAAAAGCATCCAATAAAGATGACCATTAAAAGGAGAAGACAAGAAATAACATGAAAGAAGGAAGAAAACAAAAAGGAAACAACTAAAATCAAGAGAAAAGATCTGATAATTGTGCAACAAAAATCATGGCTCTGAGGAAGGAAAGAGGGATCGGTTAGTCATTAGCAGCACAATCTGAAGTAAAGCAGACTTTGTAGATACCAATATTTCAGGCACAACCCAGCTTCTCCTCTGTGCCACTCCTCATTCCTAGTGCAATCTCACCAAATATCATTCCAGATAAAGAGAACCTTCAGAGTCAAGCATGAGAATGTGATGAAAACTCAAACAATGGTAAATACAGATTCATTTACTTCGGCAATATGACACACTTCAATAATATCTCACTGAACTCACAGGCATCATATATTTTCTTTTCAGTTGGTAAACTAATACAGATAAAAAAGCTACCTGAGGCTTTTTTGACTTGGTAAATTTTCCCAAACATTTTCTAATTTGGGATCATTTTCTCATGCTCTTCCATGCCCACGTTTCTTCATAATCAGGACAGCAGAGTCCCAACCTGTTCTCAGTCTCACAGCTACTGTAGGAAGTTACTAGAAGTCATATTTCACATTTACTTAGAACCATCTGATCTGAAAAGCCAATGGTATATTTCCAAACTGAAACAGATGAACTGTAACTCTCATTGTTATACATCAAAATCATTAAAACAATTATAGTGGGTCAAATCAGGCAGCCCCCAGAAGTGGATGTGTAGACAACGCATAATAGCAAAGCAAACACATAGTGATCCTTCCTGTGACTATTTTCCCAGGCAAGAAACTTGAAAATTTCCCATGCATTTATAAATATTGCTTTTAGAACTCCTAACAACATGACAGCTTCTTATTTGAACGGTCTATTAAGAGCACTGACTGAAAGGTGGGTGTCAACTTCAGATTAACTGAACTGTTTATTCACAACTTTCAGCTTGTTATTTTTAGAGATAGAGCACGCACAGACTTTCTGTTCTTCTAAGCATTTCCCTATCAGTCAAGGGACTGTTTTATTTACATACATGACCAACTCTGCTCATATGAGGAAGAGCACTTAATGGAAGATTGGTAATACTATTTATTATGTATTATTATGCTTTACATGTGCTGTCAAGTTAAGATAATATTGTCATTATTGTCCTGTATATTCTTATTGCAATGGCATTCAGTGGTAAACTCAGTCTTATTGTTGCACGTAAACTAGAGTAGATACCACGTACTCACATTCATTCTAACAGTGGTCCTACTGAATGCAACAGAACTAATATTAAGTAAAAATATTCAGTATCTTCAGATTTTGGCAGGGCAGTCGCCTGAAACTGGTAAGAAAAAAAGTTGTTTTCTCAGTGGGAAAAGAAATGGGACATCCACAATTGATTCTTTTCACCTTACTATTAGTTTCTGTTGGACCCCCTGAACAACTTTTCCAAACTGCCCGTAGTAACACACCCGTCCTGTTTAGCACAGGTGACAATGGGGTCTGTCTTGTTGACCTGTCCTGTTTCCCATCACCTATAAGTCTGACAATGCACTGACTTTCAATAGTGTGTTTGTTGATGTATAACAGGATAGGATCCCTGTGTAAGAATTTAAATGCACATCCACTGCTGAACAACTGGCCAAATCCATAATTAAGACCAGCTAAGTAAAAAAATGGTTACCTCTTAGGAGCATATTCTCAAAGCACATCTTTGAGGAGTTCAGAAAACAGGACAAGACATAGCCATAAATGGACAGTGAAGAGCAATGAATGACAGCATATTCTTCTTCTGCCCGTGTGATCCAAAGAGATTCCAAAAGGGTCAGTGCTGGAGCAGGTAAGGGAAGGAAACTCTACACTCACTTCATCTGTCCTAATAATTCCTTGACTGGAGAAGTAGCACTTGTGACGATTAAAATATTTGCCCCAAATATCCCAAAAAAAGAGTTGCAGTCAAAAATTGGCCTTGATGTCTTCAGTCTGAAGCCAGTAGTCTATCCACTAGGCCACACTACAACTGCTTAGTCCAGTAGTACAGTTTTGGATCTGATCCAAAACACATGGAAGACAACAGGAGTTCATCTTTTGATATCAGTGGCCAGCAGATGCTCAGCATTCTGATAACAGAATTACATGGATCTCAGTAGCAGCAGAAAGGTGTTACACGATGAAATAAAGGCAGATATTATCTTCATTGGAGGCAAGTTTGAGCACTTCCATCAATCAGTTAGTATGAAAGTTCTCTTTCATACCTTCAAAGTACATTAGGTGTCCCCATTTAAATAAGCACAATGAAAGGAGGCTCCACTGATTGAGTCTCTGGGCACAGATTACTGGACAAATCAAATTTGTCTCAGAATGTTTGAAAGGCAAAGGTTCTTCTGCAGTTACCAAACCTAGGTCAGATCAAAACAGTGTTTGACAACAATCCCTACAAATGCTGTGAATGTTTCTGTGGTTTGTAAGTGCTCCATTCATCAAAAAAACAGGCACTGCTGCCATAATCTATTTTTAGCAGTTCCTCTTTTCTTCTTTAGTCAACTATAAACTGTTTTGCCTTCCAGTTCATATTTGACACATTGCCTCTGGCTGTGCAGTAGGACTGACAGCTTGTCATTAATGGGCATGCTATTTAGGAAGTTAGTGAAAGTTTTTAAGGTGAAAGAAAAAATATACCTCATTCTGGTAATGTTTTCATAGACAAATGCTTCTTTGAGGCTTTGAGTTGAGCTAATTTTCTTTTAACAGTTGGAGGAGGAATATCGTATATATACCTGGTAAAAGGCAAAGAAATTGCAATGAGAAAGTGCTGGTGGGTTTTGCAAGGGAAGAGGCTACGTCACCTATGTGTGCACACAGCCAGCTCCTCCTCCCTGCCTACGTGCTTCCACCCCATGCGTGGAGAAGCTGCAGGAGGAACATGAGATAGAGAACATATGCTAATGCAGGTTTGGGCTCTGATGTCAGAACTACCAGCCATTTGATTTCTTTAGCTGTTCTTTGCAGAACTATAAAAGTTAGCATGAATATCATAGCAAAGGCAAAATGGCTCAGTTTAGATCAAAGCTGAAACCATATAGAACTGGAATAAATTTGTGACAGATGATCTCCAGCTTCAGTAAGCAGATGGTGTTGTATTTAGGCATCACTTGTGATGAATTTACTCTGCATTTAAACTGATGAAAATGAAATAATAATCTACCCTTAGAAATTGTTGTATTGTTTTTTTCATATTTTTACTTGTGTTTATCAGCTGAAACAAAGATAATAAGATAATGAAAACCACCTGAATATAATTAAAAAATTTTAAATGTTCACTGACATTCATTTGGAATATACTAAAAGTAGTATTTTTTACCTTTACTTCCAAATTTCTGGGCGCATTCCTCACTGAAATTATTCCTCTGTTCATACAGGCATAATAGTTGCACAGAAAAACACCCCTTTTCCTTGTAACAATGTATTTTTAGACAATACAGAAAAATAGGGCTGATATTCTATAATTACACATGTACCAGGAATTGAGATGAGTACCAGGACTGCAGTTTAAACAATAAATGGGGTCACAGGTGACCTGATGTGATCCAATCCTTTACAGGCAATACTGTTCCCCTTGTGGGCGTAGCACTGGATGTGTTTTATGCAAACCAATCTGATGGGCTTCCCACCTGTGGAGTAAATCCTTGAGATTGATGCTAGTGTCAATTTGTGTCAGCTAAGAATACAATAATTCATTTCTATAGCAAGCAGTAATTTTAATTGTGTTAATTCTTAAGAGCTGAAGGAGCATGTCCTACAAACAACATGACAGAGATTGCTGCTACTAAAGACACTAACTTCTCATTTTCTAACTTATGATGACATTAGTGTGTAATATACACAATGTGTAAATAGAGTAGCAGGGGTGTTTTAATTTTATTGGGTTTGGTAATGAGTTAAAATAATAGAATATGAGTTTTCCTTGCAGTAACAGGCAAACTTCTTGCACAATGAAATTATTTCCCTGGAGGATGCACTGCATTCATTGTAACTTAGCTATGGTAGCACTGGAGCAGCGTTTGTTTCTAGCAGTATGTAACTAACAGTGCCACTGCTTGTTGTCTGAGTAGCTGAAGTTCTAGTAGCAAATGGATTTCTGATTCATGATGTCAAGTCCATGAAGAAATATCAGTTTAAAATATTTTAAACGGCATTTGCAGGCTTTTGGTGGTGGAATGAAACTATAATGGAGCCTTGTTTAAGCTCCAAACTTGGAAAACAGGAGTCTAAAAGGATGTATCTGACCTGACTAAAAGCTTTTCATTAGGAGACGAAGCTCTTTATTTCTATGATGAAGACTGCTTTGGTGTGTACAGTGAAGACACTACCTCATTTTTGACTATATAAAAAGCTAGGTAATTCCGGAAAGTGATTCAGTGTTCCTACAGGAAACAGCCCAGAGATGCCCACTAGGAAATACTAGATATAATACACATTGCTGGCTCAGGACTGCACCAGAGCACCTCCATGCACTTGGGATTCAGTATGCTAAGTTCCTAGGAGGAAGAGAATAACTCCTCTACAGAGAATCCTTGAGGCTAGACATCTTGGTTAGAGAGAGGTGGATATAGGTTTAGATCTTTCCCACTCAAATATATTTGGATCCAGTGCCCCCATATCAACACCATTTTTGTAAATCCAGCCTATAGTTTCATTATATGTATGTCAAAAACCAGCAAAAAGACTATTGAGAGAATATAAAGGGAAATAACTCAGAAGCAGGCTCTACTAGATTAAAAAAGAAAATAATTAAAAAATATATATTTAGGTGCCCGATAAAGTTAGTTTCTGGCATCCTGTATTTTATATATTAAAACAATCTATAAAATACATAAGAAGCACTTTATTAGTTCAATTAACATTCTTGGTATTGAGCTAAGGAATGTGTTGAAACCTGTAGGCAATCTATCTATAAGACAAGCTCTAAAAACCACTGACCCAGAATAATAATAAAAATACAAAGATATCTTAACTAGGTGTTCTGTTTGAAATAGTACATTGCCTAAGGGTATTTCATTAACATAATTATGTCTGGCTGTAACCAAAAAATTCAGACTAAAAAGAGGTGAAAACAGTATCCTGCCAACTTGAAGAAGAGTGTGTGCACCCTGAAAATACAGAATATGTAATATTTATGTTTGTATGCAATATAATAAGCTCTGGAGCCAGATGGTCTGATTTTGTTCATGGTGCTGGGCTTCTGCAAGGTATGCATATAGATTTAATAAAAGCCAGAAAAAAAAATTCTACTTCAGCAACATATTTGCCTCTAAGTAGAAGCTGAACCAGGAGATAAAGGAGTCTTAAACAGAGAATTTGTTTGTGTGAAGAATTTCTGCCTTTTGGAACTAGACTAAATGAAACTTCTCTTAACAAGCATATTCTCATAAATTATAAGCATAAGCAGACACTAAAGTAACCAATTAAGGGTATGGCATTAAATATGAGGAGATGAGGAGGGAGAAGTTTCAATTCTAAAAGGTACTCCATTTTCCACCCCCCAGTCAGACTAGCCCAGTCTTTTTCATCTGTTGATATAATACAACTCCATCTCTGTATTCTGAACATCAGTATATTTTCTCATGTAAAAGCAGCTATCAAAACTAAATTGTAAAAAAAAAAAAACAACCCAAAAACCCAGAATAACAACTCAAATGCCAGGGAGAAAAAGTGTCTAGTGTTGTTTGTCTAGTGTTAAAAAAATCAAACACTGGACTTTTAATGCTTTTGCAGCCTTAGCGTATACAATTCCTAGACAAACAGCATTTCCAAAACCCTCCAAGATGAGATTTATTTTAATCTTCTATTCATATCTGAAAAAAAAAAAATTGTGATCCAAAGTGTAAACTGTTTAAAATATCAAACTTTGACTTGTCCTTTGGACTGTCATGCATTCTTGAGAAGCCAGAAAAAGGGATTTTGTTCTCAGATTAAGAAACAACTCTTGACCTGCCAGGACAACAATGTACTGTATTTTCCATGCCCTTTAGTCTTTTGTGCCCTGAACTACCAATTAAATCCATTTCTGGAGTGTTATTTCCCACAGGGATGGGCCCACTTTGATCGTAAAGAAATTGCAAAGCTATGGAAATTCACATGATTTGGTAGTCAGGTCATTTGAGTTCAGCTACTTCCTTTTTTATTTTATTACAGGCTTCTTTATCATGGCAACATGAAATACTTTTACCAACATGGGAGGTCATTTTCAAGGGACTTGATTTTCTTGGGACTTTTTGTGGTTGTTGGGACAGAATTTACAACATTGTAACACACTGTGATCATGTCAATATTTCAAGAATGTATGTGTGGGTACAGTGTCTCCAGAAGGTGAGTTCCAAGACCTTTTTTAGTCATAATAAACTGAAGAAGTGTAGGATTAAAGCTGACCATCTCTGACAGCCTGGACAGAAGACCTTAATCCTGCCTTTGTAAAAATTCCCTTCCTTGTATGAATCATACTGAAGGTACCCACTGAAGCCACTCTTTTGTGCATTACCATGTGAAAGCTTATTCCAGAAGAGTTGTAAAACTTCATGCTGCACTGTACTTCACTTGCACAAGTGGGCTGATTTTGTGGTTTGTTTAGGGAGAGTTCAACACTCCAAACTTACTAACCCCTCTTTCATCTTATTACAGGTCTTATATCAGAAGTGCATGTGTCATTAACTTCTGGAAGAAGAATAAAGGATATTTCAATCCTTCCATTGGATCTGCAGAAGGGGAAGACTCCTTGTGAAGCTCTTCATGAATGACAGCACCTTTCAATGAGACTTTCAGAGAAGTAGGAACTTGAGTTTTTACCTTGAATGGTAACTAGCAATTAATTTTTTAAAAATAAAAGGGAAACATAACTTTCCAGAGATATTTTGGTTTGCTGTGCTAGAACTTTCAGAGATCTTGGTCTGTGGTAGTATAACATTAGTCTAAATTGAATGATGTTTCAGAATTTTTTTTAATTGTCCGTATTTTGGCTATAGGCATAAAATTTCACTTTTTTTCTCTAGTAAAGTTGGCTTTTTATTATTCCTCCACCTCCGCCCTCCAACAACAACAACAAAAAGTTGATTTTATACCTGTGCTGAACAACTCTGCTGTAGAGATGTAATGGTTTGGGAATTCCTACTCATTTTATAGTCACCAGACAAGTTCCACTTCCTTCAGTATCTAAACAACTAATTTTGAGGCCAGTATAATTCTCTCTTTCACTGCTATCTAGGTGAGAGGAATGGGAAGGGTTGTCATTTCCAAAGGGGTTAAGAAGTCATAAATTTGGTTTATTGTTGAAACTAAAGTACTGACTTAGATACGGAGTAATTTTGGTACTCTTATAATTTTCAAAGATGTTTGTATGTGCAATTTATATGCAGTATTTCAGGCTTGGCCAAAATGGGTTGCCCATGTGATTCATAGTTGCCCATTGCCCTGAAATTCAGCTTTAGTCTGCCTTTACACATCTGGATGATAACAAAGGGAGTTTACCTCAGAGCTGTTTTAATACTTTGCTGCCTTGTTTTCTCATAAACATCATTCTCCAAATGATCCCTCACTTTCAGTTCTAATATTCCTCTGATTATTTAAAGATTTATTATTCAGTAGAATTATTTCCAAAGGGAAGAGATGGGAATCATACTTATGAAGAACGGAGCACTTGCCTTCTGAGTATGGTTCACATAATCCAGAAGAGCAGTAGACGAAGCTTGGATCCTCATACATAGACACAAGAAGAAAATACATTAATATCTGCTGATAAATTAATAAATACAGATTTTATTTGCCTGCACTAAAATTGAAAAGGGTAAAGTTATGGAGTTAAAGATAGTAATAGAGTGGTTAAAATTGCACTGTAATTTTCTGGTCTTAGCAACACTATCAGTGCTCTTTTTATACCTGTGCTGAGGTTTCACACAATATATATGAAAATGAGATTTTCACCCCATTTCTCACAGTAAAAGAACAGTAAATTTTCATCTAAAATAGAAAAGAATTTACAGTAAAACTACAAAATATTAAATGAGTCTGAACTTTCTGGTCAACTCTTTAAGTCAGCCCTTACCAGCTGTGATAGACACAAAAAGGTTAATCGACATCACTGGAGACTGTTTACGGTTTACGGTTAATGGGATACAATACTTCTGTTCATATTGTTGCCAAAAAGTGAGTGATCAGATCCAATTGCAAGAGAAGGCACAAGAACTTCTAAAGCAGTGGAAGTTTTGAGTAAATGTCAGGGTAACATGAACCAAGTTTAATAACAAAATTTGGCTTACGCAGAGATCTGTTTCAGAACCTTAACACTATTGCTGATGTATTATGATGTAGCCATAAATAGCATTTATAGCTACAGATAGACACATCTTTTAGTCTGTGTAATTCTTTTTAATATGATGTTGTCCCTGACTTATGCTAAGATATCAATACCTTAGAAAGAGTTCACAATGACAGGAGGAAGCTAAATAGAAAAAGAAACCAAGGCTACACAGATAACAAGAATTTTTCATGTCTCCTAGGTCAGTCAGGAATGTACAAACACATCAACGTATAGTTGATATAGAAACTGTTTAGCTTATCGCTGAATAAATTACTCAGTTTTGCCTTTTTTTTGGTAAAGCCTAGGAACCTCATTCTGACTCCTGATCTGGAGTAAATAGAACGCAGGTACCAGCAAAAATCCCAGTAACTGATATTTTTAAGGATTTTTGAACAAGTGATAAAATAATCTCAGCTTAAAGGCAAGATTTCCAGCTTGCATGAGCTTAAGAAAAATCTTGAACATATGATTCAAGAGTACCTTCAAGTTAAAAAACAAAACAAACAAACAAACAAAAAAACAAAACCACCCCAAACTTAGCTACACAAATTACTATTTTTAAGCACTGTAGAGAATTCCTGAGATTGGTCTTGGGACCTGGAGGGATTTAACAGTAAAATGTTTGGGGTAAGCCATTACTAGGCACTGGCTACAAGATAGGAGATGAAATGAAAACAGGAAAGTCTGACACAAAAGCAGATCTTAATGCTGGATATACCTTGGCAACTGCAACACTTACTTGGAAGTTGGTCTTAGCTGAGGATCTGACTTAGATTTTACTGCCCTGTTTGGAAACACTTCTATGAAAAAGTAAGGAGGAAGCTCCATTCCCCTCTCCTTCCTTCAGTCTGATCTCATCTGGCCAGAACTGTGAAATCAGGGAACAGGCAGGGATTTGTTAACTAGAAGCTAGATCTTGAGCACTACCAAGAGAACAGAAGACAGCCTGTAGAGTGATGATTTGTTCTGTTGTTTACAGACTGTGAAGCTGCTGGAAGTGAAAGTGCAGGAGGTACACTCTTCTTGTTTGTTTTTGTTTTGGCTGAAGCTGAACAAAGTCTCTATGAATAAATCTGAAATTCTGGAGAGACAATGTTCTCTGTTGAACATGCGGCTCCCGCTGAGTTTATGTCTAGCTGAGTGTCCCTGACTCAGACAGAAGGACTTTAAGACCTCCCTATCTACATGAAAAAGTCCCAGTACCTGCTAAGGCAAGAAAACCCAAACATCTTCCACTGGCAGCTTACCAGAGCCAGAGGGCTACATCTAATAACAAAACAGAAAGGATAATACAGCTCTCCTTTTCCATTCGGAGAGTATCTGCTTTGAAAAGAGCAGCACTGTAATGCTGGGAAAAGGATCATGAGTCACCAAGGAGAAACTTGCTGCATTGTATGGCTCCCCAGGAGGTCCCTGTTCGAAAAGGGCCGTATTAAAAGGTGGCAAAACTTCTTAGCTGACGAGACTTGCACTAAAGAAGGAAACATCAGGAGAGTTAAGCTGCTATCCTGCTAGGAAATTTGGCAAGTGAAAGGATCCAGATTAGAAAAAAATCATTCATATTAGCTTTCATTTATTAAGGAATACCCCTAAACCTGATCAACCAGACCAAACAAATGGCAGTGCTATTTTTAGCAGAGAAATTCTTCCAGGAAAATCACTGCTTTGCTTTATCCCCAAAGCTTTCAAAGGTTTTGTAATGTGACAAGGCAATTATCAGAACACTTCTGGTAATATAGGACCTAAATCTCTCCATTTATCCTTTTTTTCCTTTATTCTTATGCTTTAATTGAAATTTGGTCAATAAAATTATATTTATTAAGTTTATGTCTTACCCTGATAGCTCAAATCTTAAAGTGGAAAACACCAGCAAAGGAAAAATACATAATAAGATATGTAAATACATTTAATCTGGAGAAGAGGAGGATGAGGGGAGACCTTATCTCTCTCTACAACTACCTGAGAGGAGGTTGTAGCAAGGTGGGTGCTGGTCTCTTCTTCCAAGTTACTAGTGATAAAATGTGAGGAAAAGGCTTTAAGCTGCATCAGCAGAGGTTTAGACTGGATATTAGGAAAAATGTCTTCACTGAAAGAGTGGTCAGGCATTGGAACAAGCTGCCCAGAGAGGTGGGGGAGTCACCATCCCTGGAGGTTTTCAAACAATACTCAGACATGGCACTTGAGGACATGGTTTAGGAGGCATGGTTGTGCTGAGTTGATAGTTGGACTTGATGATCCAAAAGGTCTTTTCCAACCTTAATGATCTTATGATTCTATGATTCACTGGACATGCATTACTATACACCAGAAGGCCCAGACACCTGGAGAGGACACAACACAGTTTTATCAATGAAAAAGATAGAGAAATTTAAGTAGTGAAGAAGAAACTTTAAAACAAAGTCTACTTCACAGACAAAAAATACCTGAAAACACCTAGTTAAGAATTTCCAATGCCTTTTTTACTGTTTTCCTTTGAGTACAAACAAAGAGATAAGACAGGTAATGGTCAGGTTATGGCATGAACCAGAGGTGCTACAGCACTGACACTGGGAGAGACACACAATCAGTTACTGCATGGTCATGTCTCACAGAATCACAGAATGGCAGGGGTTGGAAGGGAACTCTGGAGATCATCTTGTCCAACCCCCCCTGCTTGAGCAGCCACACCCAGAGCAGGGGGCACAGGAACACGTCCAGGAGGGTTTTGAATGTCTCCAGGGAAAGGACTCCACAGCCTCCCTGGGCAGCCTGTGCCACTGCTCTGGCACCCGCACAGGAAAGAAGTTTTTTCTCATGTTTAGCTGGAACTTCCTGTGTTCCAACTTGTGCCCATTGCCCCTGGTCCTGTCATTGGGCACCACTGAAAAGAGCCTAGTCCCATCATCCTGACACCCACCCTTTAGGTATTTATAGGTATTGATGCGATCACCCCTCAACCTTCTCTTCCCCAGGCTGAACAAACCCAGGTCTCTCAGCCTTTCCTCATATGGGAGATGCTCCAGTGCCCTCATCATCTTGGTAGCTCCCCGCTGGACTTGCTCAAGCAGTCTATTCAAAACTATTTCTGTCTAGGGTGTGTTTACTCTATAATGGCAAATAGAGTACAATATATGTCATGGACCCATACAAACATTGGTGACATTCCCATCCAAGTCTTGATCCCAGCTCTTTCTCTGTCTTCAAACTAAAGAGTTAAACCACAAATTCTAGATTTAAACTTGATCATTTGGATTTTAGTCTAAATTTAATAGATTATTAAGATAATTAAAAACTCAGAAGTCAGAAAACAAGTATCTAACACTGAAGTAAAAACAATAAAATTGAGTGAAAAAGTGGATGCATACATGTTCCAAAATGAAATATGAAGATTTTAGAATATGACTTGATTAGATGGCTTGACCTCAGTCAGGAAAGAAAAAATACTGGCTACTTCATGGCAAAGTAAGTCAGCAAAGTAAAAGCAGAAATTAGAATTGAAAAAAGCAATCCATAGCAAAAAAATGGCAATTCAGAAGGAGTGAAAATGCAGAAGTAATGTTAAGAAGTCAGCTGTAGATCCCTGACATGGAGGGATAAAGAGCAGGTGAAGTATTTAGAAGAAAAGATGTAGCAGTGGTATTAGTACACTGAAAATAAATTATGCAGAAAAGGTAGAACAGCTTATATTTGTTGTATGTATTTTTTTGTGTCTTTGTGTTTAAAAACAAGGACATGAAGTCCTGTCTAGCTCATGGGTTATTAAGGAAGATGCTGTGTTCAGCATCATGTCTGGAAATAAATTTCTTAAAATTAAGAGGACTCACGCTCAAGAATCCTAAAAGAGCTAGCCAAGAATATTGCTCTAATCTTAGTTTTAAATATATCTTACAAAACCAGGGACAGGCTGACAGCTATTGTGTGATTATTCACAACAGCAGGGAAATGACCTAAATATTTATCACCTAATTAATCCAGGGGAAGTAGGAGATGAGTTAATATGGAATGCAAGAGATGAAAGGATGGGAATATAATTATTGCTTGTTAATATTGTGTTCTAGAAAACAGATCTCGTCAAATGAAACTGCTTTTGCCAATCGGACCATGTTTGGCTGAGGTATAACACATGCTTGGAGTTACAATAAAGTGTTTGATTTGGTAGTGCACAACATTCTAGGTAAAAATAACACTCTGCAATATCCTTAACATGCCAAATAAGCAGTTTAAGAAAGTAGACTGACAGACATCAAAGTAGATGTCACTGAGAAATAAACATGGAATGAGGAAGTTTTTAGTTAACTACAAGGACTGTGATTCTCCAATGATGATCAGACTTTTTATTAATAATCTGGGTGTAAATACAATTTCTGCCAATAAAAACACATTCTCATAAAGATGAATGCACTGTTAATAATGCTGAGCTACAATCCAGTGATGTTTTACTCTACTTGCCAAAGTGCAAACCACCGTGTCACTCTGAGACCACAAGCATATGGAGTCTCAGAAATGAGATTAACTGGGTATAGGTCAGAAGGCTTCATTGTGCGGCTCTGCGAGTTTGCTCTGACACCAGGATGTCACCCTGCCAGCTATTCCCCACAGCAACTGGGAGATGTGTCAAGACACATGTCTCTGTTGTTGCAACTTGACTTTTTACAACAGGAGGAGCTATTGTAAGTCAGGCTGCTTTTCAGGCTGTCACATATGGGCAAAATACCCAAAGGCCCACTACGTCTCCTCAAAATAATATAAGGAATTTCATATATCACTTTGTCATGGTTGAACGCCAGCCAGCAACTAAGCACCACCCAGCCGCTCGCTCACTCCCCACAACACTCAGTGGGATGGGGGATACAATTGGAAGAGTAAAAGTGACAACACTTGTGGGTTGAGATAAGAACAGTTTAATAACTGAAATACTGTAATTAATAATAATAAAAATTTGTAACAAAAAAAAAAAAACAAAAAACAAACAAAAAAAAAAAAAACAAAAAAAAACAAAAAAAAAAAAAAAACAAAAAAAAAAGAGAGAGAAATAAAACCCAAGAAAGACAAGTGATGTACATTAAAAACAATCGCTTACCACCAGCAGACCAATACCTAACCTGTCCCTGAGCAGCGGCCCTCACCGGGCCATCTTTACCCGAGTTTGTATACTGAGCATGACGTCATATGGTATGGAATATTCCTTTGGCCAGTTTGGGTCAGCAGTTCTGCCTGTGCCCCCTCCCAGGTTCTTGTGTATCTCCAGCCTCCTCAGTTGATAGAGGATGAGAAGCTGACAAGTCCTTGACTAGCGTAAGCACTGCTCAGCAACAACAAATACGTCAGTTGATATAAATATTATTCTCAAACTAAATCCAAAACACAGCACTCTACCAGCTACTAGGACGGAAATTATAGAATCATAGAATCATTAACGTTGGAAAAGACCTGTAAGATCATCAAGTCCAACAATCAACCCAACACTACCATGTCTCCTAAACCATGCCCTGAAATGCCATGTCTACATGTTTTTTGAACACCTACAATTAACTCTATTCCAGCCAAAACCACGCTTCCATTAAAATTCCAGACTGTTTTGAAAATCCAGAGCTTCAACACACAAACAAATTATCTTAAAGAATAACAAGTTACTGCACATTAACTGTCTCCTCCTTTGAGCTACAATCTTACCTTTCAGATTTGGATCTGTAACTATCCTGTAATCAGGATGATCCTAGGGTCTGTAATTAAGCAGTGTCAGACTTTAACAGACATTAAGGGAGGAAAGAACAAGCCACATGACTTGTTCCTTAGGGGTCAGTAAAGGAAAGGCAAACATACTTTTCCAGGCTTTGCTGTTAGGTACCTTTTCTGATAGGCTGCCTCATGCTGACAAATGAGACTACATTTCTCCCACAGGCAATGTCTCCTCACTGCAAAGAAGGGGTTTGGCATTTTCTGTATGAACATAGGACTTTATCATGTGTCTTGGCTAATTATTTTTAAAACTAACCTGTCTACCTGCCAACTCTTTTAAAAATGCAATGGCTCAACACCATTTGAGAGTGATAGATTTGTTTTATTACTCATATTTTAGAAAAAGCAGTAATCATTAGCTGTGTCCTATAGTATGTAGAAAACAGGCCTGTGTGTGAATCTCTTATTACCTAACTTGTTATTTACAAACTAAAATGTAATTTCAATAGGTGAAATCTTACATTTCTTTACTTCCCTCAGATTAATCTCACTGTCTCAGTCTGAATCTACAATACAAAGTATTTATCCATTTATTCTACCTTCTGTTCTGCATCATTCAGACTAATAGGTATTATGGCAGGACTGCACAGCTGCATCTGAAAATATTGCCTCAGGAATCTGCCTGTTTCTTTTAAATGAAATAAAGGCAGCGAGGGATAAAACTGGAGGCAAAATAAATCACTGTCCTCATGATAGGAAATGGCTGCCAGAAGTCTTATCTAGCAGCTAATTAGTTTTCTTTGCATACAGTGTCCTAAAACTCCAGAAATCTTTAAAATTCATTTCTGCTAATCCTCATAGCATTAAATCATAAATATTTTAAATCTGTTTTAATAAAGCAAATACCATAGTACATTTCAATCAGCAAATATTCATATCAATTATTCTGACAAAGAAATTTCAAGTATTACAGATTTTATATAATCTGCGTCCTCTCTGGGAAGAAACTTAGATATAAAAATTGACTTAATTGCCTTTCAACAAGAAAAGAAAGCAAGCAGACCAGGCAAGTGAGAGAAAAGCTCTTTTCTGTGATTCACCCAGTGTGTCTATCACACGGTAGTCTTAAGACTTGCTGACTGGAGACACTCACAGGTTTTGAAATAAAAATTCAGCATTCCAGTCATGGGGGAGTTAAAACAAAGAAACACAGCTTTTTCTGCACCCAGTTATGTATCACTTGTTGACTTTTCAAACTTTCCAAGATCATTTCTATATAAGGCTTTTTGTTTTGTTTTGTTTTGTTTTTTTCACTTGGGGAATATATTTTACCATCATGCTGCAGAGCAAGTTCTAATCACCATAATGAAGAAATTAACTTGGTAGCCACCTTGTTGCTGTTGCTTTTCGTGGAGGATATTAACATGATCGGTCCGCCTCATTCTGCATGGAAGCAACTACTGTTGCTAGTGTGACTCATCTACAACACAACTCCCAACATTACATCCTGCTTTATGATAATCAAATTACCTTATGGTAACATATATGTTCTTTGAAATAAATAATAAAGTTCTGATCACAAAGGTTTACCTACAAAATGAAGTTGCCACCTCCTGATTGCCAGCTTTTTGCACCATGGATGAGATTTTTCTGACCCTCACAAAGAAGATAGGCAAAGATGCTAGAGAAGTGTGAGTAATGAGTATTGGAACATAAGATTCAAATTACTCATTACAAGAGGATCTATGTGGTTTTGTGGTCACCAACTGCGTGTGGGCCAGTTGGCAGGGAAAATAGTTTTGAATTTTGGACAAGATCTTCTAGATACAGCAAAGAGTTTACAGTCAACACAGTCCAGCACAAAATTACAGAATTGTAGAATCATTTTGGTTGGAAAAGACCCTTAAGATCATCAAGTCCAACCGTAAAGCTAATACTGCCAACTCCACCACTAAACCATGTCCCTAAGCACCATTCTCCCAAGGATAAAGAACACTCTTTTATGACTTGCATGGATTTGCACCATGGAGCACTAAACCACAGTGTTGCTGGCAAGAAAACAGCCTCCAGGCTGAAGAGAGTATTCTCTCCTTTCTACTGTTGGTCTCATTTTCTTTCCTTCACAATTACTTGGTATTAGTGGTGTAACACTAGTGCTCACAATGATCACTAAGTTACAGAAGAGGAGGAGGATGGCACAGATGAAGAGACACACATTAGATCCATACATGGGAGATGAAGATCTAACAAGGTTAAAAAAGGACTAATTTTAAATGATTTTAAATAAAATTTACTATGTGCTCAAATTTCAAGTGATTACTGCAGTCTAGATGAGATTAAACACGCTATGGAGACAAAAAAATAGAGTTAATGTTTGATATTAAAGTGTTTTTTCTGACGAAAGTACTAGTTAGCAAACACAGTGTTACAGTTTTAATGGACTATAATGAACAATTCATTAACCTTGTATGAGACGTTTAGACATGGAAACTTGCTAATGAAGACAAAACTCGGAGACTGGAACTGAGGTTAGATAAGTCAGACTTTGAAATGAAATAGAGTCTGCTAATTATCAGAGTAATTAAAGATTCGAATAGCTTCCCAGGCAGGTTATAGATTCCACTTCACTGGAAATTTCAAAGCAAAATTAAGTAACTTCATTTTCACAGTCATGAAGTATTGTTCATCATTAAATCAAAAGCAGAAAGAAAGACATCTATATATCAGTCTCTCAGAATATACACCTGCAGATGTGGAAAAAAATATTTAGCAGATCGGTATGGAAAGGCAAAATCAGAAAAATTTTAGAGTCATTAAATCTTCCCCAAGACTCTTGTCAAAAATATTTTGAAGTTTGTATCTTCAGAAAAATAAAAAGAAGGCTCATGAAAAGGCAGATCAACAGCTGCAAAACCTATATTTTTAACATAGGGATATAAAAGTAATTCTAAAAAGTGCTTATTTGTGGGGATTTTCAACATACCTGCAATTCATACAAATTATTCAAGTGAATCTGTTAGCATATGATAAGTCCACCTGTGTGCATCTGAGCTCTATTTGTCACAGTCAGGGTCCCCCAGGGATCAATACTGGGCCCCACACTGTCCAACGTCTTCATAAATGAACTGGACGATGGGGATGAAGCTGTTTTACCAAGTTTGCTGATAACACTAACCTGGGTGGTGAGATGAACATGTCAGAAGGAAGAGCCATCTTACAGTGAGATCCGGACAGGCTGGAAGAGCAGGCTAGCAAGAACTGTATGAAGTTTAACAAAGATGAATGCAAAGTCCTGTACCAGGGATAACATAACCAAAGAGGCCAGCACAGGCTGGGGCCTGTGTGACTGGGGAGCAGCCTTGCTAAAAGGGACATGGGGGTCCTGGTGGACAAGAAGCTGAACACAAGTCAGTGTGCTGCCAAGCAACAAAGGCAAATCGGATCCTTGGCTGCATCCACAGGGACATTATTAGCACAGATAAAGTCATGATCATCCCACTTGACTCAGCATTTGTCAGACTGCATCTTGAATACTGTACCCAGTTCTGGTCCCCATATTTCAAGAAAGACGCAGACAGACTGGAGAGGGTCGAAAAAAGGGCTACAAAGATGATGAAAGGGCTAGAGAATCTGCCCTATAATGAAAGACTGAAGGAGTTAGTTCTTTTCTCCCTAGAGAAGAGAAGGCTCAAGGGGGATCTCATCATGGCATTCCAGTACTTAAAAGCTGGCTACAAAGAGAGTGGAGGTTCTCTCTTCACAAGCAGCCACCCAGAGAAGACAAGGGACAACAGGTACAGGTTGCACTGCAGATGTTTCACCCCGACATAAGAAAGAAATTTTTTACAGTAAGATCATTCACTGGAATAATCTTTCCAGGGACATGGAGATTATTAGACGTAATTATATATATAATATGTATAATATTATAGACAATAGAGTCCCCATTGCTGGAAGTTTTCAAAACATGATTGGGCAGGGTGCTAGATCTCATCTAGGCTCTCCTTCCCACAGAAGGTTAGACCATGTGATCTTTTGAGGTCCCTTCCAACCTGAGTTATCCTATGATTCTATTTGTGAAGAGGTACTGAACAAGAATAAAGACACATTTTTTTCTCTATTTCTGCCATGAGACTAATGTGAAAGTATGACACTGAGCCTTGTGTCCACATTTCAGGACCATGCTGAAGACCTGAAAAACTTGTGGAAGAGATCTATAAAATTATGGGAACTTCTTTTAGTTGCCTTATAAGGGGGAAAAGATTTAAAATCTCTTCTATTTGACAAAACAAATGTCCTGATTACAGCATGCAAACAGCTTCACTAGAACTAGGTTACAATAGCATCAAGAAAACAGCGAAAGGTAGAGCAAAAATCATGCAGCTGTAGCTGCAAAATAAAAATTGTAACCTGCAAACATTTTTGCTGCTGCAAGTAATCAGTCACTGGCACAGCTGTTCTACCTTTTTGGCAGAGTCCTAATCAGGACTGAATACACCTCCAGTCAGCATTCTTTAGTGAACATGTTTTATTAGAAGGAATACAGTGCATGAGTGGAATATAATGACACCTGCTGTGTAGAACAGATAAGCTATTACTGCCTTCTGGCTTAAGACTATGACAGGTCTATCACACCTCTTAAGACAAGACCAGTTCTAACTCCCAACATTCCCTGCATATTTGACCATACATCTATTAAGTCCACATGATCTGTCAAAAAGCAATTCCTTACTTAAGGAAGTAGCTAACAGATAACCAGGAAAATTATGTAAAATGTGATCTCCATGCTTAACCCTTAACCTTTCTGAAAATTCCTACAGTGTGAAAACTCTAGTTAGAAATGTAAATTATTGGAGACCTAGATTATTGTGCACAGAACAGCTTCTGACTGACTTGTAGAAAAAATGACCAGGGGAACCTGAGTAACATTTTTAGCCATCTTAACTGAAAATACTTTTGAAGTTTCACATCAGTTCCCTGCCTTTTGCATTAAATAAAAGTCTTTTCATCTGTCTACTAATAGATGTTAACTAAAAAATATGCTATCACTCCTGGTTTTGTATGGAAAAATTATATGGATGCTTATGGTAAATAATAACAAGATAAATTGTGGTCAAGTGTCTGATTTTATATATTAGTCATCCTGAGGAACAACTTGCCATTAAGGAACAACAAAATTAAAAGATATATTTTTATTAAGAGTCTTGACGCTGACTCTCCTCCACACTGCTGGATCATTTAGTACTAAATTTAGTAATTTTTGAAATCTTCCAACTTTGCATCTAAAACTCAGCTAATATACATGTGTCTAGAATTCCAAGTTATGAAGAAATAAAATAATTCATTTTCTGGCAAATGGAAATAGATGTATAATTTTAAATCATACTCTTCCAGATACAATGCTGCTAGGAGTCTGTAACCTACCAGCACTGCTTGTTCTTTCCTACAAAAAGCATAGCAAGCAGGGTAAATTCAGCACAAGGTTAATCCTCTATTTGTTGATGTAGTAGTAGGCCCATCTGGTCATGCTATGTATCTTTTCTTTAAGCAATGTATCTTCCCTGTTGAATTAAATTGTTGTATCAGCAGGGTGTCTAGTGTTCTAGAAATCATTTATTAAAGGACTGAAGATACTGTGAAAATATATTGCAACATCTAAATCACTGTACTATTTCCTCTTCTTTTATTGAGGTCTTATGTCAATGCTTTCTTTAATAGATTGGCTTCTTGACTGAAACACACCAAAATCTTCCCAAAACTTTCCTATTGCTTAGTCTGTTAAGATAGAGAATCATTTAGTTATCTCAGTTTATAAACTTTTTATAAGTTGGTCTCTCTATTAATTTATTTGAGAAAATATCAGTGCTGTCACTTGAAAATGTACAAGATATTATGTAAAATAAATCTTATTAATAGGCTTTATCCTCTACACCTTTGGGTAGTAATTATGGAGAATCTTTTCTGTCTACCATACCATCAGTGTTTCCATTTGGGAAGGATGTGGTACCTGGTGATTTCCAGCTGTAGAGATGTACCCTTTTAGATAATTAACAAATGTCACAGCCAGAAAAGTCTGAGTCAAGGTCTAAGCATCCTTCAAAAGAAACCTACGTGAAATGAAACACTTAAGAGGTCAGTGTGGTCTTTCTGTTTATATGGGATGGCAGATTTCTCTTCTGCCACAGAATTATCATTCTGTGCATTTCCCATCAGTCTTCCTTGCCTTTTGGTACTGAGACAACAGTGCAGTATTCTCACACCCTATTCTGTCTTGAGCTTGAAACTGAATTACTTTACAATTTTATAAAAGGTCTCACTATCTTGAAATATATATTTAGCCCATTTATGCTGACTTTCTGGAGGAGTCACAGACAGAAAGTCACACATTGCTCTGATATTTTACAGAACTTTGCATTGAAGTGTTTCACTCTTTACCTCTAGAAGCTGCTTCATTAGGCAAAATGCAGGCGAAGTATAAATCCATTTTGAAATATTAAGTAGTATCTAAGCACCTGGAAGGACAGAATTTTACCAAGACCCTGAAACTCATAAATATAATTTTTATTTCTATTGTGGTATTTTTTTTGTTCTGGGTTTGGTTTTTGGTTTTTTTTTTGCAACATAACTCAAAAATATTGATTGCTTACGAGTGGACCATGCACTGCTCATTACGGTTCTTCACCATTTGTCTCACAAAGTCTTGTTTGTTAAGGGAGGATCTTGGGGCACATATTGGGAAACACAGCCAGAATATTATAATCCCTTGCACTCCTATTGCCACTCCCTGTGACAGAACAAAGCACCAGAGAACATGCTGGATTTTGTGTTTAGGAAACCCTACAAAGATCTTTGAGGAATGGAAGAAAATATTCAGACATATTTAGGAACCTGGTGACTTCCAGGCTGTGGTTATGACAATAATATAACCTGCTGAAACCATCAAGTTTTGATGACTGCTGAAGAGGTTGCTGCTGAGCTCAGTCAGTGAGTAACACAGAAGAAAGCGAGCAGGAAATATAAGTAAGATTTGTCAAGACTTCTACAAGGCTCATTTGAAGTCTTAATTTCCTGGAAGTGTAAATACTATTAGCATATGAACAACCCTGGAGTGAAATCCTGATCCCGCTATCAGCTTCATGGGTTTGCCATGAAATTCAAAGTCTCGGGCCTGGTTTTTCATTCTAGAATAGATGAGAAAGTATGTGAGGACAAAAGGGAAGAAGTAGAGAAAGAATAAATTGTTTAATCACTTTTCAAACACCTTTTTCAAGCTTGCCTACAGCTCCACATTTGCTCTTTAGCCTCAATTCAAAAAAGCAGATATGCTTCAATATGAAACAGATTTATGGGCTTCCTTAAACACCCACAAGGACTTAGTTTTCTTCAGCAGTTATCCTGCTGTTGTCTTTTATTGTGATAAAGCATTCTGTAAGAATTGTAGTCAGGCAATACTTTTTGTAACTAAAATTTTATTCAGATGTGTATAAAATCATGTCCACACCAATTTGCCTGTTCACAACAGTGCTGAGTTTTCATGGGTTGGCTTAAATCCTCTGCAAAGCTATAAATTAAAATTATAAATGGCATAAGGTACCTGAAAAAAAGACATAGCTAGATGTGATACAGGAAGAATGCCAGCTCAGAAAAAATGGGCTGGCCACTTGTTTGTAGTAAGAACACCCACAAAGGCTAATGTTACTATCCCCACCTTCATAGGTGCATGACATAACAGCAAATGCTAAGAAAGAGAAAGTTTAAAAGCATAGAAGTGAGGTACTAGCAGGCTGAAACCATACATTCTGGAATTCTCCATACTGGCTTTATAAAAGCCAACGACACCATTGGCTTAAGGAAAGCAGAACTGGACCACTGAACGCTGAATGTTTCTAAATATTCCAAATTAGCTTATGGCTGTTCAGTGCTAAAATCAAAAACAGAAGTCAGGTTGACAATCAACACTGTACCCTATTTGCTAAAAGCTGTTCTTAGAAATCTCCTGAATAAATCCAGAACTAGGAGGGTTTTTGATGCACTGTAAAGCAGCCAGTCAATTATGCACTAACCCAGGATAGTTTGGTATTGCTTTTTCAGCTGGTCTTATTTTTCTTTCACTATTATTTTTCTTAGCTTATTCAGCTCATTATTCCTTTCCATGCTACCTGGATTTCTAAACCAGAATAGACAGAATACCTTTGTTTGAAAAGGCAATGCTCAATACTAAATTATGGGCCATATGGATTATGAATCTTTCTATATCTGACAGGTGTTTGACCTGAACTGACTTTGATTTGCATTCCTGCACAGTTCCACTCTCTGGGACTCTGGTGCTTCTCTCTGTGTCAGGTATCTGCTGTATTTTAGGCACGCAAGAGTGTACAAAGACAAAAGGGTCATTTTCCACAGAATAACAACAAGCATTAAAATTTTACAAAGATAAGAGTTAATTATGTATATCAGAATGGTCGTGTGTTCAGATTGGTTAAATATTTAAAATTTCCCAGTGCCTGAGCATATTTGTGCACTGGGGAAAATCTAAACAAGTTAATTTGAAGCATTAGAAAGAGGCCAAAGAATTATTTTTAATTTCTTTAGCACTACAACTAAATGTTATGCAGCACGTACATCTTAAAGAGCATTGTATGACATTCTTTTTATTAATCTTTTATGGGAAATGTCATAAGTTTAAATGTGCTGCTTATCATGCTTGGTAAAGAGCTCTAAAGGTGTACAGTTGCTGGATGATGTGTTCCAGAATTCACTGCAATAGAAACTCATGCTTACCCTTAATTTTTCATGTTGCAATACTGAGAAAATTAAAACCTGGCTTTGAATTCTGATTTTACATTCCAATTTTCCATATTTACACATTTTAAACATGTATTAAGTTACTTAATATATTATTAAAGATATTTGAGTTATTTACATTTTCATTGTTGTTATTATTCTTATTAGGCAGTGTAGCTTTCACTGGACATGTTACTTTGTAAAGACATAAATGATATTACTCTTATGGTACCTTGGTGTCTGAAATTCGCTCCTTACCTTAGTCCACCAGAAGTGGAATTCTTAAACCTTGTGGGTATGCTACAAATTCTCTCTCTTAGAAGACACAAAGGGCAGAGGTCTTTGAATCAAGCAGCCAAGTCAGCTGGTTTGAATGCTAAATCTGTATAGCATTAATTATTGTTAATTTAGTTATTATCTTTAAGCAGATGGTTCTGGTAGAGCAGCCATTTGTTGTTTTTGAACTTTTCTATATCTGTATTTTAATCTGCCTTGGGCAAGTGGTAAATACATAAAAAACCATAGTGAAGAGGAACTGGCCAGGCCAGACATTAGGAATGTTCTAAATGGGGAAAATGGATTGGTAGTGACCCAAATTTTTCATCATCTGTGCATTCTTTCATGGCCTGTATAAAGTCAGTTGGCAATCTCTGTCTTCTTCTGCACATGTCAGAACCACAGTTGGCACCAAATCATGTTGTTTTTGTTGGACAAGAACAGGTCTGAACACTGAGCAATCAGAAGTGCAGCATGTGGAGCAATCCTGGGAAAGCTGTGCTAAACATGTCTCTGCAGGCCTCTTCCTTTTGGCTCCATGTGTTGTTGTTTTGTTTTTTTTTTAAATTGCCCATATCACATCTGTCCGACTTAAGATGATAAGTCTCTTGAAGCTGGAACCTGTTCTAATTATAAAGCACAAAGCGCTCTACAAATTCAAGGATATACTATGAAAAGTAACTGCACTGGGTACTAGTCACACTTTCTGGTTTAGTTCAAAGCAGGGAAATAAAAACACAGTAGACTTCAAACAGATGAGCTGAAATAAATGTATTCAGGCCTTACTCCTGGGTTGCTCCATGTCAGCTTATGGAAAATAACCAAGAAATTCTTTTGCCAAGGGGCTAGAAGGAAAGAAAGGGGACATGGTTCTCTCAGTCATCTGCATCATGGGATCTGGAGGCTCTGTGTATGTAGCAGAAAGTGAAGATTAGGGACAGGTGAGCCATTACAACACAGTTGCTAAGAAGTAATCCTGAGCCAGCCAGGCTGCTGCTTTGAGGTTCATTGCTAACCATAGAATAACTCTGCTACCATCCTACATCCTCTAGGAAAATGTCCTCTAACCCCCATGAAATCACACTTCACCAGGGCTGTGGATTAAGAGTGAAAGGAAACTGGCCTACAATGCAGTAGCAGACATGCTAGGTTAGGTTCACCATGTGGGAAACTGCATCAGTTAAAATGAAAGGAAAGTCAACTTGTTCTGCTTTTTGTAAAGAACATATTTTAAATGCTGTGCAACACCTACAGTGTAAGATCGATGCTATAAAAGTTACACAAATGGATAAAATAGCTAAAGCATGTGCTAGAGATTTTGACATTAGAGAAAAATAATCAAAGAAAATTGTAATGTCCAAGCTCCCATAGTAATCATTGTATTCAAGTAAAACAGTATACTTTGTGTTAAAATAAATCCCTGCTGCTACCTCTATCTGTCTGAAAGATAATGTGGGCAGTGTGTTGTATGGAAATTACCTCAGTGGGAGACAAGACAATGATGAAAAATAAATAACAGTACTAGAAAATTACTTCATAGGAAAAATAGTCTTTTTACTACAAGGCTCTACAACAATCTTTAGTTAATAATAAATAGACTATACTTAACTACCGCAACACCTTCATGGCACACAGACTTGTCTACATCAGAAACCAAACTAACCACGGCTATTCCTTTACAAGGCAGCTCAGACTGCCTGTGCCCTAATATCCCTTCTCCTGTTCATTCTCCCAAGTTGTACCAGCCACAGACTTTTTGTTCTTTTCATTCTCATCTGTCAGATGGCATCACAGTTATACCTTCATAGTGTTTTTTCATTACAACTTATTTATTGTGTTAGTTGCCTACAGAATTCTCTGGCTTTGCAGTTGCATCTAGGAGGCATTTTCAGTCATACAGAGGCTCACCGTGCTGTGCAGGGGGAAAAAATACTCTTGGTGCTTCAACAGTCTAAACAGTAGCTAGAAAGACATTGTGCCCCAGAGGATGGCAGTGGCAGAGAAAAGTTGCGTAAACAGTGGTTTACCTGTTAATGCCAGAGGCAGACTTGGCCATTAATGTGTGTACTCCACAGGTAGTTCAGTCTGACACGTGGGAAAAGTTTAGCTGAGAGTGTTAGGGAAGCATTGGTAAGTATGAGGAGCATCTAACTGTAGCCAAGGTGAGGAGAGCAGCAAGACAGCAGTGTGGAGTTAAAGCTGTATATTTCACTACACAACATATGCCTACCAGCGGTGAAAATGAGAAGTAGATGGGAAAACTGATTTTCCTGTCAAGAACCCAAGAAAGCTGTAACAAAATCACACAATGGTTTTAAAATCTCAAAGGCTGTCTTATTTAATAAAGAATGGTTCCAGTAAAAGTTGTGAAAGGAAGCTTTTGAAAACAAAAGCTTGTAGGGATGACCACCTACCTGGATTTGTCCAGTTTTTTGTTGTCTTTTTTTTTTCTTTCCACAGAACAAATAGGTTAACATAAGGGATTCCTTTATCTTAGTGTAAAGATTTAGCACTAGTCCTAATCTTTGGAGGCAGGAAAGAATTCATACCAACCTCATGGAGTCAAGTCACAGTACCAGTAAGAGGCAGAAGGAAGCCCAAATGTTAGGTCTCAGTGACTACAATGTCACAGCTTCTGAGGATTTCAAAGGGACTAGGAATGGCCTATGGTCTTAATCTGAATCTTAGGCAAGTGTCTTAGCAACAAAAGTGTTCACTGCCCATCCCCCCTTACACGTGGTGCTGTTGCTTTACCATGAGCAATGGGTAGCAAGCCAAAGGCTTGGAGTGCCCCCTGCAAGCAAAGACTTGCAAGAGCTGGTGCAGTTCTTGGAGATGGAGTACTAAATATCAACTGACACATCCAAAACCTCCCAATACTAAAAGTCATTATGAATATGATAAATTGCACACTCTAATCCTTTCTTTAACTTAAAGCTACTTTTGTCCTTCATAGATGAGAAAGAAAGGCCTGTAGTTAAGAAGGATCTCTGGTTCAGTGAAAGGGGGCAGGATGAGGGTTGGATGTGACTACTTATTAAACATGAGACAATAACAATTTGCTGCAGATCTGATTAGGACTCTAAGGACACTGGCAATCTGAGTGGCTTAGTGTGATTTCCCAGTATGAAAATGTAAGATACTCCTAGGATTTAGAGACAACATTTCTGGTGTCTTGATTTGCTTTTTTGGTTTGGGTTTGGGTTTTGGGGGTTTTTTTGTAGGTTTTTTTTTCCTTTCTGCCTTGTAAATAGTTGGATAAGAAGAAAACCACAAAGACTAACACTCAGTTAAATTCCATGTCTTTTGTATCATGGAACTTAAATTAAGAAATAAGAGTGAAGTACAGAAAATTTTCTTAAGGGTAAAAGTTTATCCTCTTAAATGCTCTCCATGGAGAAACTGTGTTGAGTCATCTTCATTATGGCACAACAGAACATTACTGCAGACCTAAAACGATTAGTGTTATGAGTCAGTTCATCAATTGTTTTAGATCTAAAGTCATGTTCCAGCATTGTCATGTAATGCAATAGGCTTAACTAGCTGGGGAACCGGGCAGAATAGTTAGGCAAGGAGAGAAATTTAACTCCCATGGATATTTCTTTTGAAAGGAACAAATACCAGACCCACATGATTCCCAGCTTCATGTCATACCTAAGTATCACAGCTCAGTTAAACACCTCTTCCTCTCTCTCTGTGTCTTATGAAACAGCATCTCCTGCCTAGAAGCAGGACACAGGGTCAAAAATAAAAGTACAGTCAACGTGCATATTTCCACTAGTAATCTCAAATAAACCCTGTGGCAAACTTCAGAAATAAGTCTTGGGAAATAACAGGTTCTAGGCAAAAAAAAACAATACGCAGCACCTTGTCACCGACATGTAACTTTGCCCAGCAAACTTCAGCATATATGGTAATGGAGGGTTCCAATCCTGTGACTAACGACAGCTAATTTTGAAGTACAGATTAGACTCTTTTCAGGTATTAAGCCGCGAACAAAGCCTAATTTGCAAGAGTGCTCCAAGGCAAGGAACACTTGAGCTCAAGAGCTCTTGAGGCCAGTGCCCTTGAAAGTGCCCTTATTTTAAAAACACGTGGGATTCTGACCAAAGTTCTGCCGTACTTGAGGAAAAGTACTATCAAATTACTCACCAAATTTAATGTAGCTATTTCTAACATTTTAGAATATCTTAACAAAACCACAACTTTGCCAAGAACCCTGCTTGAAGAAGAGAGCAAAGAAATGGGCATTTCCTAAAGAGCTTGCTACCCCAAATCTGAGGCAACAACAACTACAAATAATAAAAGCATGTAAGAAAGAAGACTGCATGAAAAGTTATACAGTAAAAAAAAAAGGCTATGAGTTTCCAAATACTACACATATAAGTCTTTATAGATCAAAGTCAAGTAAGCTTCTGATTAAGGATTTCAATTTCTACCTTTAAAATAATGCGTTTCTTCAAGGTGGACTACACAGATCTCTGAATTGTCCCCATTTGTGATTTCCATTGCAGATAGCTGAATTAAGGCAATTTCATACATAAAAGTTTACACTTGCCAAGCTTCTCAAGGAATATTCAGCAAAAGCAGGAACAAGACTGCTCATTCATAACTATACTCCCACTCTTCCTCAAACCAGTAAGATTATCTTTTCAACTTAATTTCTGTCATCTGATTTTTAGCTTTGACAGAAAAGCAGATCCCATCTTCCTTGGCCTCTTTTGCATTCACTTTAAAATAGGATGTTTCAAATTGTTTCCTCATGAGTAAATTCCACTCCTTGCCGGTGAATCTCCACATACTGGGGTGTGTCTCCCACAGGTGAGGCTGAAGATTAAGAGAGGAATTTGTCAGAGCCCCAAGGCAACAGGGTTGATGAAATGTTGCTTTAGCTGAGATCAGAGCACCACTCTCTGGACAAATATTTGCAGCATTTTCTTACCACCACATGGTAGTTATTCATGTGCAATTGTTCTTTAACAGACTGCATCTTTTCTATAATTACTGAAGAGGGGGGTGTCATATCTTCAGCACTGACTACTTTTCTGCCAAATCTGCTTCCTTTGTGCAGCAATGATCTCCAGACAGAGATCAGCAGGGCTGGTAGAAACCACTGTCTTGAATTAGCCAAGCTTTTTCTAGATGTTTAGTGCTATGAAAACAGTTGTATCATCTGAAAGCCTTGGCAGTTAGAGTGAAAATTTAAAAGGAAAAAGAATGCTTTCCCCTCTCACTCTTGGAGAAGGACAAATTGTCCTTAGTAGAACCAAAATATTTTTCTTTCTCAGCCTGTCCTAGGAAATTTTAAAAAGAGAGTGGTCTGCAGCCATAGGTGTTGAATGTTATATTTCCAATGTTTCCTACATACATTCATTACATACATGAAAAAAACCTAAGGTTGACTTCTCCAACAGTACTGCTAGTGGCATTTTTTATAACCTACCATGAGAATAAAGAAGACGAACAATGAGGGAATGGCACAAAGTAGAGTGGAAATCAATTCAAAACTCAGGCTTTCTGTGGAAAGCCATTCCTGCTGCATGGGGTACAGCTACTGAACCATTTGCACATAAAGGACAGTGGTACAGAAAGAATTCCCATGAGTACCGCAGCAGTGTTTTTGAACAGAAACTGTATTTTCAAGGATGAAAAATATAGAGGTGGGATGATGTGTTATGGGTAGCAATGCATTACAGCATCATGAAGAACAGGTAATATGAAACATATAAAAGCAGATCTGAAAATCAGAAGGTCAATGAGTTCATGGTTGAGTTCATAGGTGATATGGGATGGTCTGGAAAACAAAGAAGATAACAGGCCAGTTTTTTGGTCACTGAAAAATCATACAACCTCATTACAGTCAAGGGAATTATAACAGTTCTCCTCCTCTAGTCACTCAGGATATAAGACAGATTGCATGAGACACAGCCTTGAAGACAAAACGAAGAGCTCAAAGTTGATGAATAGGCCAATAGATGGACAGCCAACATGCCTGCTAGCAGTGGGGAGGTGGCACATGCAAGCAACAGAGAAAACCTGTGTCTCTCTCAAGGAACAGCAGCCATATAGCTCCATCCCAGCGCATTTCTTTGTCACACATGCAGTAGAAAAACCAGTGCTGTAAGTGCTGTGCATTGACGGCAGCCAAGTAACATGATGGATGCTTTCCAACAAGCATGGCAGGTAGCAGTACTGAACAGATGTAATTTCATTTTCTCTTTTCTTGAGAACAAGAATGATGAAAAAATATCTTAGAACCCAAACAACATTAGCACATGTTCAATAGGACAACTAACATATTCCAGCTGTTTATGACTACAACCTTCAAACACTGCCCTGCCCTCATCGCATAGGTTTTACTCAAATGCTTGAAAATTTATAGACTAGTTTCATAGGGAGACTCCTGAAGTCTGACTCAGAAAAAAGCAAACATAGTTTGACTAGTACCAAATTGTGAATGAGCACATAAGTAAACAACAAAGGAAAAAACATTTACCTCTGAAGATTATAAAAGAGGATACGAACAAGGGACTTAAAATGGTATTGAAATAGGTGGTGATATTGTTGGGTTTTTTTTGTTTGTGTGTTTTAGGAAAACTAAAGCTTATTCAAATCTGTTTTGGCAGTTTTTGCTTTTGTACAAACCAAGTAATGAAAAAAATATTTATTCATGTGTAGCAACTGGTATGTTTGTTTGCTTTTAAACATAACAGAAATTTGATTCAAACCTTCTGCTTCTATAATGAGTTAGAAATGCTAGTTCTGTAATTATTTGTGTGTGTGTGTGCGTGTGTGCGTGTGTGTGTTCAGAAGTCTACATGTTTCATTGCTCATTTAGAGCTATTTTAATGTTCTGGAGCTACATGTGAGAGGTGACGAAACATCTTATGATTAAGTACCCGTAGCTCCTTCTCCTCCAGCTGAATTTACCTAAATGAATGAGGGTCTAGCATCACACTTCCTCTCTGTCTGTGAGCTGAACCTAAGGTAATCTCAAAGCTCAGACCAGAAGTGCTGAATACTCCATCTCTGCTTTCCTGTATATCCAGCCATGCTTCAGACTCCTGCACTTCTTTATGAGCAGTGACAAAGCAACTAAAAAACCTTCTTGGGAAAAAAAGGTAACTTCATTAACAACCTAAACCTGCGGTCTGGGAAGAAAGAAGCAAAGAGATTGTAAAGAAAACATGCAAACAGGAAACAGACTGCAGCTGAAGCAAAATTCCAGCTAGGTTGGATGAGATTTCTTGTACTAGTAAAAGGAATAAACCAGTACCAATTTAGCAAGAAAAGAGAGGTTCTTTCATGACTGTATGTGTGGAAGCCCATCCTACTGTGTTACTACTGTAGCTTTCCTGCAGACTCAACGCACATCATTGCACTGCTGCTGTAGGACAGAAAGCCACTGCTGTTTCCCTCTCAGCAAGCGCCAAATGTCTGTGAAGACTTATGGGCTCTGTTTCTGTATATCATATCCCATGCATGAAGTCTCACTGATGCTAGAGTTTACATGTCAGTTCCTCCCCTGCCTTCTGGAAGCTCCAGAAATGGAGGTCCCCATGCTGTTTGACTCCTTTGGCATTAGTATCCACTGTAGATGTTTAAACTGCATGATTTTGGCCTATTCCAGTTTGCTCTTTCCCATATAATTTTAATGTAGTCTTCAGGAGAGAGCAGGGGCCAGAAACCATGCTCCAATATGCAATTTAGATACAGGGCACATGTAGCATAGGTGAAAAAAAATGATGTAAAGAATTTTGGACCAGTGCTACAGATATCCTTACAGAGCACACAGTCTCTTAAAGCACACATTGCCCCGTGAAAATCTGAAGTTTGATCATAAAAGAAATAAAATTTTTGTCTCTTATAAGACATTGATATTGTAGGTAAAGCAAAATAAATATAAGCAAGATGAACTATTGTTTTTCTGTTCTCTAATAAATATTTTGCCTTTTTTTCTATCCAGTAGCTAAATATTCTTATTGACTTAGAAACCAAGCAAAATCTGTAAGTAAATACAATTTCATTAACTGCAGTAGAACTCTTGCCCACCCATGCTATTGGTATATTTGTACCATTAAGCCATGGCCTTTAAAGAAGATATTTAATCTAACCTTTTTAATTAATAAATTTAATTTCACCATCTTTATACAGCGTAATACAATTCCTTAAAACAGAGAGAAGTTATTTGAGATATAATTCCAGACATTGCCTCACTACAGAACAACTTTCAAAATTCTTCATGTTAGGAAAAATTACCTGCCACAACGGCTAGCAAATTAACTGAAACACTAAATCCCAGGAGCTTTCAAGCTTCTCCTAGCATCCATAGTATCACTGTGAGTCCGCACCAGCTATGGACGATGTTTGTGAAGTATTCCACAGCTCACAAATTGAATTCACAGAGGGCTAGTACTGGCAATATCCCGTACCATGATCTCACTCAGCCTCCTGTCTCCTTCTGTCAAAAACTCAGTTCATTCAAAATGCAAGTTTCTGGCTACTTTGATTACAAGGAAAATCCATGAATTGTGATGATGTGCATAAGCCTAATTCAAACAATCTCCAATATAATTCAGATAAACTTTGGGATGTTTATTCAGCAAAATATAACATTGATGCATCAATACTGTCTGTTTCTGTTTTCCACAGATAAGGCAGGAAAAATGGGGATGTAAGACATATTAGACACTTGACAATGAATATCTCACTTTATTACACAGGACAGGAAAGTGTGACAGGCAGCATTTTCCACAAGAAGAAACCAAATCTAAGGAGGCTTATAGAACCATAGGACTATTCAATCCCATCAAGGAGAGTCTTGACTGTGTGGGACACCTCCCTAACTGGTGTACACTCAGTCTTCCTTGAAATACCTGCTGAAAAAACACAAGCAGAAAATTCATTAGTTCACCTGTATGAACTGCATTTTGTGGGAAGTATTTGGGGATAAGTACTTCCTTGAACATTTTGTCATATTTTACTTCCTGACATCCCTCTAAGGCAAGAGCCATTTAATAGAAAAGTAAAGCACCTAGTGCATTTTCAAAATACTTTTCCCTGAGTAGCTTCAGAAAAAAACTTGACTCTCCAGCATGTATATTGGAAATTGGCTGTAAAATTAAGAGTGTAAACTAAGGCAAGGCACCATAATATAAGGTCAAATCCTGAAAGTGCTTCTTCAGGGCAACAGTCTAAATCAATAGCAGAACACTGTATTTGGCGATTTACTGATCACTAGGGATTTGCTCTTGCCCGTGCCAGGTTAGAAAGGATGGCTGCACCAGCCTTCAGAAGATATCTTCCCAGCTGAGAAATCTTCTCTGTGCCACAGAGTTCCTTTGACACTGGGTACAACTCTAGAACCTGTCATATTTGCTACCACTGGTTTTAACTCATTTTCAGATTACAAGACAGTTGGGAGCAGACAAAAGTTTTGGCTCTGACCTTGGAGAAGCATTTAAAATACATCCTATTAAGACCTCATGATTTGTAAGCACAATATTATTGGGCACTGAGATCCATGAACAGAGTACATCCAAGCACTGGACATACCCAAAACACACACCATATATAAGAAATAAAAATAAAATAAAATGAAAAATAAAATAAAATAAAAAGATAAAATAAAATAAATCTTAACAGAAGCAGGTTGTGCAGGCATTCCCTGACACAAGAGTATTTGACTACTTCTAGGCTGCTCTCAGGGGGTGCCTTTGCAACATACACACAGGCATACACAAAGCAGCACCTCTCTTAACTAGGGAAAGCTGGTATCAGCTATGCTTCAGCAATACTTGTCAGAGAGCTTGAGTTTCAGGCTTAACCAGAAGCGAGTAAAGATTTTCTCATTGAGGCAACTTAGCTTAATGGTACTGCTAGGTTTATGTTAGCCCAGAAATGTCTAATACTGCTCCTCTGTTTGCAGTGCAGCTCAGCTGTGTTCAAGGGGCCGAGCTAACATTTAGGAAATAATTATAAGAATACCAGACCTTTGATATGAAAGATCTTGTAAAGAATATTTATTTATTTATTTAAACAACTTTTTATACTTTTCCTCCAAAAGGCAGCAAGTGAATGGATATAAAGATGCAAAGGGAATTAAAGGTTTTTGTTTCTTCTTGAAAAGCACTAACAATTCTTAGGCAACCACCACCCACCCTACATTTGTGTGCATGTGAAAACCCTGGCCACAGTTCAGGCAGTGCTGCACTTGTTCCCAGAAACATGTTGGTGTAATATGACAAGCCCAGCAAGCTTCCAAAACCCTGCTAGATCCCATAAAGTTTTTTAACAAGTAACACAAATATTTTAAAGATGTTTAAAAGTAGTCTAGGATGTTTGGTCTTTATATTCTCATTGTTAATGTTTTTATAGCATTGTCAGGAATGTTTTGGTGTTTGTTCAACTTGTAACACTATACACTGAGCCTGACGGGGCTTCTACAAAGGAAAATGTTGAGCTTGGCACCAGCCCTTCTCCCCATGCAAAGGGAACACAGCACACACCACAAAGCATGCTGCAGTGTTCTAGGAAATGCTCTAACAAAGGATTCCCTGACACAGAACTGCTCATTTCCACAGTTTTCCTCAGGAAGCTGAGAGGTTTTTGTTACCTCTAGAGTATATTTCCAGTAAACACACAAAGAAAGGTAGCCTTCCCATCACGTTTTCAAAACCAGCAAATGACACTGAGACTTTCAAAAAATGACTTATCAGGTCTTATCAAGAAAAAAAAGCAAAACACAAAAAAACCCCAAAACACCACACCAAAATCAAGTGAAATCTCTATAGATTGTCCTCGTGCTCCAAATCACTGGCTCCTTTTCATATTTGATTTATTTACTTATGATGCTACAGCTAAATTAATCTCAACTAACTATATTTAAACTTCCTCCAAAAATAATAAACCCTGTTATTCCAGACAAAACTGAATCACAGAATCACAGAATCACAGAATCCCAGGTTGGAAGGGACCTCAGGGACCATCTAGTCAAACCTTTCTAGGAAGAGCAGAGTCTAGACAAGATGGCCCAGCACCCTGTCCAGACAACTCTTGAAGGTGTCCAACATGGCTGAGTCAACCACTTCCCTGGGGAGATTATTCCAATGCTTGACTGTCCTCACTGTGAAAAATTTTCCTCTGGTGTCCAATTGGAATCTCCCCAAGAGCAACTTGTGTCTATTCCCCCTTGTCCTCTCCATGGGACTCCATGTAAAAAGGGAGTCTCCATCTTCTTTGTAGCTACCCCTTAAGTACTGGTACATGGTGATGAGATCCCCTCTGAGCCTCCTTTTCTCAAGGCTGAACAAACCCAGCTCTCCCAGCCTATCCTCATATGGCAGCTTCCCAGTCCTCTGATCACCTTGGTGGCCCTTCTCTGGACCCCTTCCAGCCTCTCCACATCTTTTTTGTATAGCGGGGACCAGAACTGTACACAGCGCTCCAGGTGTGGCCTGACAAGTGCTGAGTAGAGTGGGATGATGACTTCTTTCTCTCTGCTGGCGATGCCCTTTTTGATGCAACCCAGCATCCTGTTGGCCTTCTTGGACACAGCAGCACACTGTTCACTCGTGTTGAGCTTTCTGTCCACCAGGACCCCCAGGTCCCTCTCAACAGAGCTGCTCTCCAGCCAGGTGGATCCCAGTCTGTGCTGCGCTCCTGGATTATGTTTTCCCAGGTGCATGACCTTACACTTCTCCTTGTTGAACTTCATAAGGTTCTTGTTGGCCCACTCCTCCAGCCTGTCCAGGTCTTCCTGCAGAGCAGCTCTCCCTTCTGGAGTGTCTACTTCCCCCCTCAATTTGGTGTCATATTTGTGAGCCTCTTAGTGTACACCAGTCAGCCTGCTTGCTTTACTCTTTTGGGACACGTGCTTTGCAATCCTATTGTGCTGTGCATATCATTACAGGAAGAGTGGAAGGGCCAGAGAGGTGTGAAGGGACCGTATGAAGCTTCCAGAATCGTAAAGCTCAGACTTGAGGAAACAGAGCAGATCAACCAAGTACATTAGTAGAAAGCTGTAACTGGTCAAATTAAATAAAAGGAGAGGAAATAAAAAATATTTTTAAAGCATAAATCAGTACGGTGCTAATAAGCAGCAGGTAGTGACAACCAGTCACCCCTTAGGAGGTTGCAGAATATGCAGAAGTGCTCATTTTTTGCTTTTGGAGAAAGGCAGGCCATGGTAAGGTATCTGTTCAAAGTTCTTGAGTGTTAAGCTGACATTAAACATCACTTTTAAACAGGTTGCCTTGAGAGCAAAATGAGCGACAGGAATAGTATAAAGCCATATGTTAGAAGGAGGAAGAAGTGCTAATGGAGCAGTGCTAAAGTAACAAGCCCTGTCTCATTCTTTTTTATCTGGGACCAGGTACCAAATAAATACTACCTGTGCAGGTGCCACAGAACAATGCGTTGGCTCCTACACTGAAACTTTCATACTGTACTTACAGCATCCTTTAAGATATTAAAAACCTGACTGGACACAGACCTGAGCAACATGCTCTACTTGACTTTGAGCATGGGTGGTTGGACCAGACAATCTTCCAACTCAATGATTTTCTCATTTTGTGAAAATACCCTTTTAACTGACAGTTTTCTTAAAGCCCAACTACTTGGCAAAGTGATTATAGAAAATTCAGAGTTCTTGTGTTCAATACAGTTCTCATACCCCTAATCATACAGAACAGTTTGAGAAAGAGATTAAAAATCATTTTCATGAGTCAAGAACCTGAAAAAAATAAAATTAATACAAAAGTAAATTTTAGTAAATTTTATGGTCCAAGATCTCTAAAATCTTATGGTTCTCAGCATTAGTACAGAGGCAAATTTCTCTGTAACTAATACAGTTAAGCACAAATCAGAAATTTTACTTCAGATTGAATAAGGGAAACAATTACATAAAGAAAGTGTGTAAAACAGATGTAGGGTACTCCAAAGCCTAAATGGGAACAGATGTTTTAAACAATGCCTGATTATATAAGATCTGTTGTCCCTTATTTTAGACTATCCTCTGTTCTTGGACAATCTGTAAACATTAGCCTTCTTTTAATATTAACATTTAAGAAAAGGGAATAAATATACCAATTATTAGGACCCGTACAATGGGAACACTTGCTTTTTATTTAAGGACGGAAGTTCCACATCTGCTTAGCAGCTGTCCTGCTTTTCTGTTTACTTGAAAAGCATGTACATTTGAGAGTCATTCACAGATTGTTGCCTAAATAAGAGTATTCCAGGGGATTTCAAACTGCATCTTTATTCCGATATGGGGCTTTGCAATTCTTTATGAGCAGGATACTTCAGCTTAGAAGCACCTTGGGAACATGTTGTAGAGCATACTCTTCTCTTACCCTGGTACCACACTAGATAAACTCCTCAGTTAGAAAAGGCTTTCTGAGAAAAATTAACAAATAGTTATTAAAAGCAGTTAATTCAAAACTTTAAGCACCAGAAAAGCTCTTTATCTTTGTTCCCCTTGAATTGAGTAACACAGAAACTACAAACAACACGAGAAATAGCTAATAGAGGAACGTCTGTCTTCTCTTCTTTGTGTTTGGAAGAGCAGCCTCTTATCTTTAGTGGTCAGATAGAAAGCAGGAAGGTGCTGGATACCATCTAGATTTAAGCTTCCAGGAATTACATGTTCTAGTTTTCTTTCACAAGCCTTGAAACTTAAAGAAGTCTGTCTTTTGCTGTTGTTTTTTGATTGCAATGCCCATGTTACTCATGTCTTTACCTTTTCTTCACTCTCAGCCACTGATGCTGGCCTGCCCAAGGAACAAAACCCTTACAAAATCCTTCAAGGTTGAAGATAAGACTGTAGCGGGATAGATTCCAGTTAGTTCCAATTTCTCAAGTCCTCAGCCTCTTTTTCAGCCAGCAACAACAAAATATGTGGTAGCCATTCAGCCCAAGGCAAGCTAATATCTTTTCTGCTAGAGGCCACAAGTTGTGTTGAGTGTGGTAGGACTCAATAACTGCTCTATTTACAAATATGTTAATAATAACATTATAAATTTTCTCGTATACTTTTCTCCCTAAACATTGCTGCTTCCCACAGTTACTCTCGCAGCAGTACTTCAACTGCTTAGATTTCTCCATTTTCTGTTTCCTTTCTAGAAAGCCAGATGTCTTATTAAACTAACAGATGCAACACAGTCTTCTTAGCTAGTAGCATCAACGCATGGCATCTAGCACGGACTAAATGATGCTCAAGGACAGTCATCAGGGCTATCATATCAGGATCTAAAAAGAATAGTACCATTCAGGTGTAATTTGGGCCACAACTACCAAAGCCAGTGGTTATCACAGTTTCTCATTTCTCTGTATATGGAATGTTTCTGCTTTCTTCCAGGAGTCCTACTCCTGGATCCAAAAAGACAACCTCTGCTCATACTAGAGATTATGCAGACATCTTCCACTGTAACATCATTCCTCTCTTTGAGAAATAGGGTCTTCTAAATCAGCGTTGAGACCTGTGAGTAAATGGAAATGAGCTGTGGTCCAGAGACTTACCTTAATACCTTCTGGTTCTACTAATTTTGAGGATAATTAATCCATCAGAACCCACATAACATTTTTCAGAGTTCACTATGCTCAAGCTATGCCTTTGAAGACAGAAATACTAGATGAGCCACGTAAGTCATGAGTATACTAATGGGACCATACCATGTGGAAAATAAAACAAGCCCAGTGGTCCAGGCAGTTCACCTGACATCTCACTGATCATTCAGATGAGTCAGATTACTTTTAGGAAATCTGTTGTATTCATTCATCCATATTTAGTTTTTCTGAATATTGATTAAAGGAAAAAAACTTGCAAGAAAATGCAGGCATACACTACATGTCACAAGAGTTTGTATAATGGCTTGTTTATAAAGTAAACAAAGTAATCATTTAAGCTCCCAATGGCTACTGCTCTGATGTCATCTCATTACTTAAAATGCTTAAAACAGTTGTGAAACATTTCTTGTAACATGAAACAATTAATAATAAATAGTTATAATCCTTTCCAAATTACAATGCTAGGAAGTTAAAGACAAAGTTAAAGTTAGCATATTCATTCACGCCTAGAGACATAATGAATAAAGGCCTTTTAAGAGTTAATAAAGAAAACACAGAGGGAAGCTGTAGCTCTGCAAGCTATTTCACCATTTCCCCTCCCTTCATCTGGATTGGATCATGTTAGTGTATGAATCAGCTAATTATGAAAGACTTCTCTGAAGTTAATTAGATGAAGCTAGCATCTTTAACAGACACAGATCTTGTGACCTGGCAGAGTTCCCATTATGGTCCAAATAAAGCCCACCCAGATGTGACCACTTCCTTTACTGTAGCGCAAAGGACAGAGCGAAACATCAGTATGAACTTCCCTCAGCTAAGCATCTTTCCAGTGTTCCTCATGGATAGGGAAGTAACTTTTCCAGTTTACTGTTTGATACTTCGGTGAATCAAAACATACATGGCACTAGATCAGAGATAAACTAGTTTAATATTCTCAAGGTCAGAGTTATGTGTTTGCATTTAAATATACCTTTTTTATTGTCTTCAAAAGTTAACCAAGACCTATCTCAGATGGAAAAAGTAGGTACTTTAAAGAGGTAATTATGATCACAGAATCACAGAATGGCAGGGGTTGGAAGGGAACTCTGGAGATCATCTTGTCCAACCCCCCTGCTTGAGCAGCCACACCCAGAGCAGGGGGCACAGGAACGTGTCCAGGAGGGTTTTGAATGTCTCCAGGGAAGGGACTCCACAGCCTCCCTGGGCAGCCTGTGCCACTGCTCTGGCACCCTCACAGGAAAGGATTTTTTTTCTCATGTTTAGCTGGAACTTCCTGTGTTCCAACTTGTGCCCATTGCCCCTTGGCCTGTTGTTGGGCACCACTGAAAAGAGCCCAGCCCCATCCTCTTGAGACCCACCCTTCAGATATTTATAAGCACTGATGAGATCCTCCCATCAGTCTTCTCTTGTCCAGGCTGAACAAACCCAAGTCTTTCAGCCTTTCCTCCTAAGGGGGATGCACCAGGGCCCTCATCATCTTGGTAGCTCTCCACTGGACTCGCTCAAGCTGTGCCAGATCCTTCTTAAACTAGGGGGCCCAAAACTGGACACAGTACTCCGAATGTGATTGCAGTAGGGCAGAGTAGAGGGGGAGGATAACCTCCCTCAACCTACTGGCTGCACTCCTTTTAATGTACCCCAGGATACCCTTGGCCTTCTTGGACACAAGGGCATATTGCTGGCTCATGGTCATCTTGTCCACCAGCACTCCCAGGTCCTTCTCAACAGAGACACTTTTGATGAAGTTAAGGGTTGTAAGGTTGTCCGAAAACATTATTGTCCCAAACCTGCTTTCCAGCTTTAGTATTTTTGAAATTAAATGTATCCGGTGCACTTCACTACCTGGTGAAATGATTGAGCACTTTGGTTACTAGTCTGATCTGAAATTCTTTCATGTTAGTTTCTAGATTCTGCTGACCTCAATCACTATTAAACTGAAATCATGCCATAGTTCACTGCTTTGAAAGAATGGCTGGAAAAATATTAAAACTTAGTTGGTTTTGTCTCTGTGAGTCAAGTAGTAGCCTAAGAGATTAGCTTCACTATAAACCCAAGCTATGACATACCTCAATCACAGATTTGCAAACCTAACTCCCTGAAGCTAAAAGACTGAGGTGATAGAAGTTGTAACCTGCACCCTAAATAAACATTTAATTAATTTAACAAATCTGATGCACAGCAGAACTGGCCAGTTATCTGTTTAGACAAATGATATCACTCATACCTGGTTAACACCAAGTACAAGAGCTTGGGGAAGAAACAAAGTCAAATTAGAGACAGAAACAAACTTCAAGCATCAACAGCCAAGACAAAGCACCTTTTCATTTAACACTCTAAAGCTATCAGAGCAAAAGAAGATACACTTCTCTATCCTCTATAGCTATTTAATCTGGATTAACTATATAACTTCATGTATTATTAGTGGATCTGTGGTCTACTAAAATTCAGAGTAGACAAGGCTAAGTTGGTCACATGGATCTCTGGAAATCTTTCTGGGAAGTTTATTTTTTCATTTCCTCTCTGTTTAGAGGAAATAAGTGATTTTAATGTGCTGTTTTTTAGTGGGATCCAAAAGTGTGAGAATACCAAATCAGCCAAACCCTTTTTAGTAATGTAGAATACAAGCCTGAAGGATGAGCTTTACTTATAGTACTAAACATATGGCCAAACTATCTTCTTTCTTATGGTAGTTAAAAATCAACAAATACTATAAAGGAAGAGAAAATTTGACTGCTTATATGGGTCAAAAAAAGAGAGAAGTATTTAAAAAGATTCTTTCTATCCTTGGTAGTCTGTAATCAGGTTCACCTATATGAATATTGCTGCTCAGTATTGTTTATCATTTGTGTGTTTTTTAAACATTAGCATTTAATACTTTCCCTTATCTTTTTAACCTTTTTCCCTGCTTAGTGACTTAGTCTACTCTATTTAAATTTTCCAGGACATATCACACATATTTATTGAGCTTTTTAATACATTTGACCTAATGTATATATATTATTTTGTTTTTTCAAGTGATAACCCATGAGATTTACTGATGTGATAAATGTCTATTTCCTTGGGCTTGAAGTTATCCAGGAGAATGATGCACTTTCATTGTTAGGTCATGATTTCTAGTGAAGACGCTGAACAATATCCATCTCCCATTTATTTCATTACTTTTCTGCAACTCAGTCTACACTAATCCCTGTTAGTGCTCTCCAAAGGGTAGCTAAAATCAGGTCATGTTTTCTGATTAAATATTTTATTTTCAATATGTGCAATTAAATTATTGCTGCAAAATCTTATTTATACGGAAAATCCTATTTATCCTCTACATCTGTGTTATAGCATGTTCCTGTTCAGGAACATTCCCTGGTAAACCAAACCAGAGACAGAGTTGAAACTGAAATGGTTTCAAACCTGATTACATCTGTCACTTTTACTAGTAAGTGTTATGAGCCTTAAAAACAATTTATTGTGTTTCATTCTCATTTGTTATGAAAATGTTCTTATTCAACCTAAAATGACTTTCTGCCAAAAATTATGAGAGAAAAAGTTTTAAAAGTTTATTTTGGATAGAGTCTAATATTTGAAATTAGTAGTCCCACTTTAGGCGTCTTTGTGTGTGAAAATTCAGTTTCCCAGGCAGAAGTACTGGCTGTACCTTGCTCACGCTACATAGCCTATGGCTTACCACACTTTCTGAGCAATGGGATATATCATTTTCAAGCCCTCTCTGATTCAGAGGATTTGAATATCTCTTGGAGACCAGTCTCAGGTCCCTGCTAACAACAAACATTCTAGAGCACAAGGATGGGTACAAGAACCATCTTCTAGTCTTTAAACTAGACCTGAAGGGGGTGGGGGATAATATCAGGCTTGCCTGTGACAAGCTGTGGGACGACACACCAAAGTTAGAGGGACAGGGTGTTAGGGAGGGCCCTCAGCCTGTTGCTCTGAGACACTGACTACACTGCAGCACATTTGACTTACAGAGATGAGCCAGGGGCTCCTAATGTAATAGGAGCAAACAGGGAAACACCAGTAAATTATCTCAAAGGAATTAAGGGGCGTTCCTCTAAGAGGGTCACACAGCCACAGCCCTGCTGAAGATCCTCTACACCAATGCACACAGCATAGGCAACAAACAGGAGTAGCTGGAAGCCACCATACTGTTAGAAAGCTATGACCTAGTTGTCACTACTGAAACTTGGTGGGATGAATCCCATGGCTGGAGCATGGCTATCAATGGCTACAAGCTGTTCAGAAGGAACAGGAGAGGAAAGGAGCAGAGGTGTTGTCCCCTATATCAAGAAATGGATAGTGTGAAGAGTTGTCTCTGAAGAATAGCCACAAATAGGTTGAAAGCTTATGGGTAAGAATTAAAGACCAAGGTAACAAAGGGAACCTTGTGGTTGGTGTCTGCTACAGGTCGTCCAATCAAGGGGAGCCTATGGATGAAGACTTATTACTCCAGCTACAGAAGGCATAGCACTCACAGGCTTTCATCCTGCTGGAGGACTTCAACCACCCCAACACCTTCTAGAAAAGTAGCATGGCAAGCTACAGGAAATCCAGGAGACTTCTGGAATGCATTAAGGATAACTTCTTATGCCAGGTAATAGACAGCCCTATCAGAGGGGCTGTGATACTTGACCTGTTGGTCACTAACGTAAGTGAGCTAATCGGTGATGTCAAGATTGGAGGCAGCCTGTGCTGCAGTGATCATGCACTGGTGGGGTTTGCAATCCTGATTGATATGGGTCAGGTGAAGAGCGAAGTCATGACCCTGAATTTTAGGAAAGCAAAATTTCAGCTCTTCAAGGAGTTAGTCAGTAGGACCACCTGGGAAACTGCCCTGAGGGACAAGGGAGCAGGACAGAGCTGGCAGATCTTTAAAGGTGCTTCCCATGTAGTCCAAGGGCTCTCAATCCCCAGGTGTAAGAAATCAGGGAAGGGAGGCAAGAATCTGGCATGGATGAGCCAAGACCTGCTGGTCAGACTAAAGGACAAGAAGGAAATACACAGACAGTGGAAGCAGGGACAGGTATCCTGGGAAGAGTATGGCGACACTGCCTCATTGTGTAGGATTGGGGTCAGGAAGGCCACAGCACAGCAGCAGCTGAACTTCACAAGAGAAGCCAAGAATAATATGAAGGGCTTCTACAGGTATGTCAACTAGAAAAGGAAGGCCAAAGAAAGCACGCCCCCTGCCTGATGAACACAGCTGGCAAACTGGTAACAATGGATGAAGAGAAGGCTGAGTTACTCAACTTCTTTGCCTCAGTCTTCACTGACAACCTCTCTTCCCACAGCTCTTGAGCTGATGGACCTCAAGGCAGGGACTGAGGGAGCAAAGTCCTACCTAGTGTAAGACGAGATCTGGTTCGTGACCACCTGAGGAACCTGAATGTACAGAAGTTTACAGGACCTGATGAGATACAAAGTCCTGAGGGAATTGGCTGTTGTAGTTGCCAGGCCACTCTCCATGGGGTTTGAACAGTCGTGGCAGTCAGGTGAAGTCCCTGGGGACTGGAAGAAGGGAAATATTACATACACTTTTAAAAAGGGTAGAAAGGAGCATCCTGGGAACTACTGACCTGTCAGCTTGTCCTCTGTGCCTGGGAAGATCATGGAACAGATCCTCCTAGAAGCTATGCTAAGGCACACAGAGCACAGGGAGGTGATCCGAGACAGCCAGCATAGCTTCACCAAGGGCAAGTCCTGCCTGACCAACCTAGTGGCCTTCTATGATGGAGTGACTACATCAGTGGACAAGGGAAGAGCCACAGATGTCATCTGTGTGGATTTCTGTAAGGCCTTTGACACAGTCCCCCACAACATCCTTCTCTCTAAATTGGAGAGATATGGATTTAGTGGATGGACTGTTTGGTGGATGAGGAATTGGCTAGATGGTCGCATCCAGAGTGTAGTGGTCAATGGCTCAATATCTAGATGGAGATTAGTGATGAGTGATGTCCCTCAGGGGTCCATACTGGGACCAGTACTGTTTAATGTCTCCATCAGTGATGTAGACAGTAGGATCAAGTGCACCCAAAGCAAATCTGCAGATGACACCAAGCTGAGAGGTGCAGTTGACACACCTGAGGGATGTGACGTCATCCAGAGGGACCTGAACAAGCTTGAGAAGTGGGCCCATGTGAAACTCATGAGGTTCAACAGGGCAAGTGCAAGGTCCTGCACCTCAGTCAAGGCAACCCCCAGTATCAATACAGGCTGGGGAATGAAGGGATTGAGAGTAGCCATGCTGAGAAGGGCTTGGGGGCACTGGTGGATGAAAAGCTGGGCATGAGCCAGCAATGTGAACTTGCAGTCCAGAAGGCCAACCATATCCTGGGCTGCATCAAAAGTAGGGTGGCCAGCAGCTTGAGGGACATGGTTCTTCCCCTTCACTCTGCCCTAGTGAGATCCGACCTAGAGTACTGCATCCAGCTCTGGAGTCCTGTTGCAATAGGACAAAGGGTAGTGATTTTAAACAAAAAGACAGTCAATATAAGGAAGAAATTTTCTACGATGAGGGTGGTGAAACACTGGAACAGGTTTCCCAGGGGGGTGGTAGGTGCCCCATCCCTGGAAACATTCACAGTCAGGTTGGAAGAGGCTTTGAGCAACATGATCTAGTGGAAGGTGTCCCTCCTTATTGCAGGGGGGTTGGACTAGGTGACCTTTAAAGGTTCTTTCCAACCCAAAATATTCTATGATTGTCTTTGCCACTTTTGTCAGCAGTAATGAACCCACTTTATTAGTCAAGTATCAAGAATTTAAACAAACAGAAGAAAAATATTTCAGGAACGCTGAAACTTCAGGGCAGTTGTTTGGGCAGAATTACTACCCAAGACCAGCTGAATCCCATGAATACCTTTAGTGAAGTAAACCTGCATTTTTCTATAAATAAACTGTTCTCACAAAAATCCTACTGATCCTGACAAACACCTCTGTGCCCCTGCACCATGCTGTCCATCCAGATAAATACCATTCTGCATTTCAGTATCTTTGTTACATGAATTATGTGGGTTTTGTACAGAATGGAGATGGTACAAAAAAACCCAAACACCTCATTGCATGAAGATAGTTTGAAAAAGAAGGTTTTCCCTTTCCAAAGAAAGTCAATATTGTAGAAATTTTAAGTTCCTCTCTACTAACAATAAAAAACTAAATCCTTCTAGTATTTTGGGAACAGTTTAATTGCTGTTTAATCTGGTTCCTATTAGTTCCACACAGCGTTTCCTCCTTTTATATAATTTTTTTTAAAATTCATCTAAACATCCTTTTCTTGCTTAAGAAGAACTTTCACAAGTCCTTTGTAATTTTGCTATTTAAACTATATCATGGAGTGGTGGGTTGTTTTTTTTTCTAAAAACTATCCTCTTACAAAGCCCTAGCAGTTTTTAAAATTAAAATTAGTCAAAAGCTAAGATAACTACCAGCTAAATCACACTGTCAAACAATCGCCACCAATACAATAATGATTTTATTGTGATCACATTTATGCTTGTATCCAACTTCATCCTAGTATCCCACTACAATTTCATTATCAGAGCGCACAGAACCAGAGGCTGTCTTGCACAGCAGACTGCAAGGTACAACACACTGACACTTTTATATGTGTGCAGCTAAGCATCTATCCTGAACTGCTGCCTGCCTGCACAGCCCCTGTTCTTGCTCTTCTTGCCAGAGAGTCAGAGCTTGCAGCATTTTTCAGTCACCAGAAGAGACAGTAGGTATCTTCTGCAGGCAAGGCAAGGATTAGTATGTTTGGTTCTCTGGGATTTCCTTCCAGCTGTGTCCCAAACCAGCTCTCTCTCCTCCTGAAACAGGAGGAAGTCCTGCTGCTGGAGAGAGAGGTGAACGTAGGCAACTGTGAGGTGCTTGTGAATACTAAATATAAGGTGAATGAGAAGGTGGAGAGGGAAGCAGCAGAAGAAAGAGATTCACAGAAAAGAGAGAGAAGATACACCCCTGTTCTTCCTCTCAGGGATCTCTGAAATCACCCAGTATAATCCAAATCTGTAGTGACCGTCCCTTCTCCCAGGCTTATGTGTCTCTCCAAAAAAACACACCGTGTTGCTGGCACAGGATTGATTTTGTCTGCTGGGAAGTTCTGAGTCAGCTCTGAACTTGAAAAAGAAAGCATATCACTTGATATTGTTTTGGTACAAGTAATACCGGCCACAGCCAGTCCAGGGTCCAGAGCCCTCGTTTGTAAAGGTTCATCGAATCTTTAGAAGCTGCCAAAATGGCATGGGTCCCCAGCATAAGTGACAGCAGGAATCTCTTCTAAAAAGAAAAATATGGTACAAGAAAAAGACCTCAAATACTTCTGAACACAATTTAGTGCACTCCCACCATGTATGTCATGTCTGCAGGAGAACACTTGCAGAACTCATTCTATACTGTGACCCTCTGAGATGAGGCCACTGAGCTTCTGCAGACTTGTCTACAGACTCAGGGAGGAAGCATTTGCTACACAAGGCTTGTTTGTTCTAACAAAACCACAATGATAAGAAATTTGCATTTTCTTAAGTGCAAAATATGGTTCTGATGCAATTCAGGTATAAAGCTCTACACATGTAGCTAATATTTATGCATGAATTCAAAGTCAGTTCTGTGCTTGTTTCTGGAAATGGATGTTGCCAACTTTTTCTCCTTAAGCTTACTTGATTTGAAAAAAGTTATGGCTCCAACTGTTTTTTGGCACAAGAACACATAACTATGCACCTAACACCTGTTCCGAACCAGTCATTTCTTGTCCAACTTTTCACGGAAGAGACATTTTAAAAAACAAAAAGCCAAAAACCCCCACAACTATTCTTTTGGTGATTATAGCTTGGTGTCATGGCCACCTTCAAAACAAATAATTGTGCCAGCCAAAAGCACATATATCATTATTAATATATTGAGGTTTGCCATAATGGACCATACTCTAGCAATCTACCCATCTGTGGCCTCCAGGTTCCCTTCTTGTAAGCAGCAAATACTTGTGCTGTGAAATGGGGATCTAATTTGGTCATGTGCATAAAGGCATGCTCAACCTCATTTTTAGAATCCAACTCTAAAATTTCAGTCCTCAGACTCACCATTTAGTTGGCATCCAATCTGGAAAGATCCTGAATTACCTGGGCATCTATTAACTTTCCACAAAACCACTTTTGTGTAAATTTAAGTGTTCCAGCAGTGATATAAAATTCTGAGGTCACCAAACTACTCAGTGTATAATAATGCATTGATATATGTTGCTTGCAAATACTGGTTTGTCAGTGGGAGAAAGAGTGGGTTTAATCTACATCTTAGTCAGCAGCACAGTAGCTTCAGGGATCATCTACGTAGGAAAGACAGATTCAAATTCTCCTTTTCTAAATAGCGCAGGCATTTGAACCTAGTTTTCTTCACAGACAGGGAAGGTGAGATAACCTTGAGGATAGCAAGCGTTCAGACACGGTCAGCCTCCCACAGTCATGTTGTTCCATGTTACATAAATCTCATAGGTATCTACAGAAGAAAGAATTACTCTACAGCATGTTGATTAGGGCATGCAGGTACTGTTACGTGGAAGAACTGGAAGACAGTGTGAAGCCAAGAGATTTTGCCTTGAATCATAATCTACTAGACAGGGACATAAAGGAACGGGTCTAGTGGAGGGCCACTAAGGTGGTCAATGGCTGAAGCACAAAAATATGAGGTAAGAGAAGCAGAGAGAAATGCGTTTATTCAGCCTTCAGAAAGGAGGGCTAAGGGGAGACCACATCTCTGTCATAAATGTCTGATCAGAAGACATGAAGACAGACCCAGATTCTTATTCTCACATGTGCACAGTGGCAGGACAAGGGGCCACAGACTCAGGCTGGAGCATGGGAAATTACAACTAGATGTAAAGATTTATTTTTTGTTTAAACCATGGGCGTGGTCAAACACTGCAACACAGACCAGAAAGGCTGTTGAATCTCCATCCCTGGAGGTGTTCAGGAAAGAATTGGATACAGCCCTGATCTCATTAGACCTGCTTTGAGCAAGGGGCTGGGCCAGCTGACCTCCAGATATCCCTATCAACCTAACTTATGCTACGGTTTAGGTCCCAGTCTGACAGAAATAAAGTAGAAAATTTCCCCCAGGCAGGCTCTACCTCCACCTCAAGCTCCCTTTCCTCTCCTCTTAAGACCAAGCACTCTCCATTTTAAACTCTTTTCCTAGGCTGACATGCCCCACTCCACCCCATGTCTATAGGCCCTTCAAGCTTTATGGGGTTTGCCCTTGTCACAGGCCTTTCAAAACTTAAAGTTCAGAAGTTTTTCTTCTCATTTTCAAATGTAGTGGGAGACATTTATATCAATTGTTTGAGGACCCTGAGGGCACTTCTAGGCCTTATTGTCCTGATCATCTGCACCCAGGGCCTCCTCCATAGGCCCAAGACGCCACCTCAGCTACCCTGGGGCCATCAGTCCCTGCCCCACTAATGCCGCAGCAGGGCTGGTCTCCCCACCAAGCCATCCCTGTCCCCACAGTCTGATGTCCCATCCTGGCCTCAGCCTAGCCCTGTCCCCAAAGAAGTGGCTGATGCCCAGGCCTGGGGCTGCCCCTAGGTGCCCAGATCCCTGGTTGGGTGGTGGGACAGACACAGGCTGCCAGGCCCTGGCTTGCCACCATGGAAGGTCCCCACGATCCCCAGTGAGCCCCCAGCCCCTGCAGTGCCATGACAAATTGCAAAGCACCATGCCTGGAAGCAAATTAGTAGATAAAGAAAATAAAGGCAAATATTACAATACCTATAGAATATCTGAAGCATGAGCATTTGTATACATAAACCCCAAGCATATCCATCCCATGCTTTGACTGCTACTGCAGACCAAGTCTAAATTGAAACATGTGCCTTAATATTTTATTTCTGGTTTATATGTTAAAGCTACTTTAAAATTTTAATATTACTCCATTGAAGTAGCTCTGATTTAGTCTCTTCCTTATTGACCATGACATGATCCAGCACTTTGCCTCCTACAGGCACCAGTAAGTGCCACAGCATGTAAATTAGATAATTTGCTCCCCTATAAAGGTTTGTTCCATTAAGTTTGCTCTCTGAAAAGATTTTGCTCCTTTTTGAGACTCAGTGAGGCAGAAGTGATTTGAAACTAATTTCTTAATCAGATTTCACAAAAAGAATAAAACTAACCAGATTACTTATAACTGTTTAAAGAGGAGGAGCAGAGAAGGTTTAGAGTCTGCCAAAGAAATAGATAACATGGAAAGCTAGAGAGCAGGCTATACCAGGCTGTCGGCTTTTTCCAGTGGATTATTAATGGCCACCATACCATTTTTCAGTTTATAATATCCTGGCCATTTTGCCTACTACACTCAGGTGTACTTCAACAAGATATTCTTCACTTTGCATCTTCACCTGTCTCTTACAATGTTAAAAGCAGATAACATCAAGCATGAAGCTTAGACAGACATTTACAAAGTCAGATACAAAGAAGAAAGTTGTTCCCATCAAGATAAGAATTACCGTAAAGCTCAGCTTCAACACAGACTAAAGGGCAAATAATCTTTGACCAGCCTTCCCTAAGGTAGAGCAATACATATATATATATGCTCGAATACATATATAACAATATATGTATATATACATAAAAAAACCCAAACAAACAAAAAAACACAGGCCATGTATAACCGACTTTTCTTAGTTCAATTAAAGAACAACAGGTTGGTGATCAATAAAACAAAGAAAACTACTGAAAAGCCACAGGAGACATTACCCTGTTATCAATGTCCACAGTGTGAGGCTTCAGTGTCACTCTTAAATTGCTGTTTTCTGCTTTTCCTGATGTTGACCTTCAATTCTTATAGCAGAGACAACGGAATCCAAAACCACAGTTTCAACATACTACAGCACCTGATTAACTCCCATTTCACACACCAAACAAGCAATAACTTTTGTGGAAAACATTGTGTCATTAAAGAAGTTGAGAGAAAGAAGCCCAGCAGCCCAAGTTTCCCACTAACTGTATTTCTAATCTCTCATCTTTTACATGTGCATATGTCTATGCATTTTACTATAATGGAAATTACAGATTTTTTCCTATGCAACGATAACATTTTCCAACATGCACCTTAACCAAATTGAATGAATGTTCGAACCAAACCAGTGTCACCTAACTATTACTTCATTCAGTAGTATCAAAGGTGTGAACAACCAGACAGAATTCCAGAAAGAAAAAAATAGACTAGGGTAGCCATCTACCAGTCAAATAAATCTTCCTTCAGATTACTTCTAGCTAATCCACACAACCCAATATTGGACGACAGAACTCTTTTGTCAAAAACTTCAAATAGGAACAAACTGACATGGGACAGGGGAGGCAAAAATAAATTGTTGTCCTTATTTCACTCAAGAAAAATAAGGGTTCAGGGAAGGAAGCAGTGGAGAGATTTCCATCAGCTGTCAAAATAAAGCCAGGCTAGAAAAAAAGATCAGACATGGAAAAAGTTTCTGTCAACATAGTTAGATTTTGGCATTACGAAGGCAAGGAGTGCAGTAACCCTAAAATAAAGGCTTCCTACTAACTATAACTCTAATAGTTTGTATTACGTACAAATGTCCACTACAAGCAGCCTGACAACATCATCTCATGATTATTCACATATAAGCTAACAATTTTCCCTTTGTCATGATCATAAAAAAGTCCATTCTGGATGGGAAATGATGAGACAAAAGACACTTGACCTTGAAGAGGAAAATTAACTAAATTTAAATATTTTTCCTTATTCACAATGGAAAAAACATGAATTGGTAGGGAAAGTATTTCATTCTCAGAGTCCATTTGAAGGTCAGGAAAGCAGAAGCACTAACTACTGAGAAATAAATCTCCAGGACTCATTAGAATTTTTATCAAGCCATATCTTTTGGGAAGACTAGAGGAAAAAAAAATGCTTGAGCTAAATAATCTCAAAGACATCCATAAATGTCAAAGAAATCCAGACAAGTTAATTTGACTAGACATGAGGTAGTACAGCAAATTACCACACCATCATTCAAAGCAATCAAGGAAGTGAGCACAGGACAGTTAGTGTTATCTTTGACAAATTAGTTAATATTGGAACAACACAAACTTCTCAACCATAATCCCCCATCTCTAACCGAAAGTTGAAATCAGTCAAATTTAATGTTAAGCACCTTCTCTCTGATTACATGAGCAGGTAGTTAGTTTCTCTGAAAAGCCTATTAAAAATTAACTGCTGTAATAAAAATGACTGTGAAAAACTTCCCCTGATTAGCCATTTGAAGCTGTGAGTTTCTGGTGTTCCTGATTTGGTAAGACTCCAGCAGTTGCTGTAAAATCTGCATTAGATCAAAAAAGAAGTTGCATGTGACGTCTTCACAAACACTGAATTTCATCATCTGTGCCTAGGTGTTGACGTAAAATCCTTTCTTATCTACAGAATAGATACACTAAGTAAATAAAGAAATAAAGTGCCATTTCTGTGTAATGATAAGAGACTTTATCCTGGCTTTATGGCCAGGTCACAGGTAGACTAATAAATTATGTTTATTTATATTTCCTGTGCAATTTTGAGATTATAATTTATTCTTTATCTCCTTTTCTACAGGGCTGAGTAAAAGCAATTAGCTGAATTGGTATTCTAATGCCCCAAGAATACCCAAGCACTAAAGATCACAGGCTGAGATGGACAAACATGGAGACTTTCAGACAAACCAGTTTTCAAAACTCATTTCCAAAAGACAGACACCTAATCAATCTAGTTGTCAGAAAGAGTCGGTTTGCAGTAGGGAAAAGGGGACTAGAAACTAGAGGAGAAAGAATCCAACCATTTCAAAGAGTGCAGAAAGCATGTCCATACTACAGTGCCAAAATCAACATAGCTGTATTAGCAAGCTTGAGAAGGAACCTAAACTGGCCTAGGAAGATTACTTTATCAAAACTGTTACAATGCTGTGACACATATTCCAGCTTATTTTGAACCCTTTACTGGAAAGCATAGACATATGTGAGGACAGAGAGTTATTCAGAGAAGCAAGTGAGGTCACTGCAAAGGCCAGAAGTCCCTCTGCCGATAACCACTGCCAGTGATGGGTTGAATCTGGATATTCTTATTCACAACGGCTACATTTCCCTCCTGTTTAGTATCACTTGTTGCTTGGCAGCACTAACAGACTGTAGGTACTACTGTGAAGAAGATAACCTGTTTCTTCTGCCAGTGCTTCACCATTTCAGAGGATTTACATCTCTAAGGCTTGATGCTTGGCTTTGTCCTGCAGAAGAATATGCTAGTCTGAGGAAACAGGACTGACAATTGCAGGGTTTAAAAAAAAAACCCTATGGATTACAAATTACATTCAGAAATCATGAGACATAATAAAACATTCTTACCAAGAAATGAATTAGAGTAAGACTGTTCAGCATTTATTACCATCTCAGCTGTGGTAGGGTGTCAGGTTTGATCTACTGACTTAAAAATGTAAATCAGCTGAAAGGTTTGAAACACTGTAGGTAGGTCACAATATGAAAGTTTAATTTGCTCTTGCCACAAAAGCAAGAGTGGGACAGGGGAAGAAGGAATAAACAGAGTAAGTAAAGTCAGCTCAGAGCACCCTTAGAAGCTTCCTGAAGGCAACCATGGAGACACTGAATGCCACCTGATGTAGTTTTGCAGAGACATGTATCAGAACAAGCATCCTCCACATCAATCTCCTGCTGGGGTGAGTGGCCAGATTGGCCAAGGTGAAGAAGAGGTCCCATGGCTTGGGAGGGCACGAGGTAGGGATCCTTAAAATTAAAAGGTGTGAGAAAAGCTTAGCAAGAATCTCAACACAAAGTTCTGCAATCTGACACATTTGTTGTACCTGTGTTACGTCAATAGAGTGGATTGAAAGGACATATTTTACATAATATTTGTTAGTGTTGTTAGCTTCCAGAAGTTATTTTTTTTACTAGCCTTATGCATAAATTGAGGATATATTCAGGCACTATATAATTCATTATCAGTTTTTCAGAATTTCAGCAACAGACTGAAGGGTTCAGTAGTCACAGAACTACAACTACAACTGTTTTGATACATGTACAAAACCACAGGTAGTGGCAAGAATACAGAATACAGAAGCCCTGAAATGTTCAGGTTAGGGAGCACAGACTGTTTTTGAAGAAGTGTTGACATAAACTACCGTTAATAATTTCTCCTGAATTATATGTTTACCTTATCTCAGTGTAAGAATCATAGACAATTTTCCAAAAGTCAACCACAAATCCAGATTCTAATTTATTTGCACATCTATCTATTCTAATGTTATTTCTTTTAAGCAAATTAAATAGCAAGGTACAGGTCTAACAAAATCACTGTTTTGTTTTTTTTTTTTTAAACAGAGAAAAGGGCTGCTGTCATGTATTTTCTGAATAAAGTTATCACTGCGGGTTACCCATCAAACCAATATGCACAGCCCCAGGAACTCAGGGTGCATCTATACTCCAAAGAATAAATACTTTTGGCTTGGCAATTGTGGTTGATACTTTCTCTGGACTAAAACCAGGGAAGATAAGAAAATATGAGATTTAATATCAGCTAGATTTAATATCAGCTAGTGGCTGAAGTCCAAGCTAATAGAGCACATTTGAGTGAAGCTGAACGTTGTTGTTGCCTGCTGTATGCAAGTTTTGGCCAGCCTGAGCTAAGAACTCCTCCCTCCAACTTTGCAGATCAGACATACCCAAATACAACACCACCCCAAATAGTTCTCATTTCTGAACTCAGCAGCTAGGTCCTGGGACGTTTTAGATAGCAGAGGGATAAACAGCAAGGGTGCCCAGCTCTGGAAGCCTACTATGCAACTGTATATCGCCCTTCTGTTTGAAGCAGCTCTCCGGCCCCACAGATAACTAGAGCTCCCAGCCTAATCAGAGCTCTGTTGCCTTAAGCACTTTCTGATTATGTGCTACAGCCTTACCCAGTCTTTTAATTCAGGACCCTAGAGAGAGGACAATCATAGAAATGCCTTCCCCACCCCCTCCCCTGCCCCACCATATGTTTATTATGGCCAATATACATTTTCAACACTCCACATAAAACCAAGAAAGACAGACAGATTTGGGGCTGGTGCCAGTACAGTTTGCTGTTCATAAAAGTTCTTTATGCAGAAAAGGCCCTGTTCCCAGTCATGACAATGCAGAAATCTTAATGATAAAATCCCTTGCATATTTGAATTCTTAGGGCAGAAGACTTAGTATTTACATGTAAGAATTTCCAAAATCTGAAACTTACTTTGTCCAGATGGAATAAAGAACTATTACTTTGCTTAGCAGTTGGTACAAACCACAGCATGCAGTGTACAGTATCGGTGATGAAACAGTCATTACATTACATTAAAAAATAAATGTTATTTTGAACAAGCCACATCTGTGAAGTCGGCACAGCAAGGAGAATGAACAGATTGTCCAAAGTGAGGAAAAAATTATAAACAAATTATCAACTTAAGTCTGTCTCATAATTTCACTAAAAAAGAAAAGTACTTTTAAACTCAAGTTTCTCCTGTTTAAATGATGTGACAGGCAATAGGGAATTCTTGCCTTTTTTTTTTTATTTGCTTGTTTGACTTTTTTTTACTTTTTTTTTTAAACAGGACCAGGAAAAGTTATATAAGCATTTTTAAATCATGCAAACATTTATTTAAAATATTATTAGAATTTTATTTTAAAATAAACATATATTTATAACTATTTATTCTATTCCCATTTTTTATACCTTGAGCACAGAGCAGTCTTCATTTCACAATAATCTCATTAAAATTTCAGCTCCCAATAAGGCAAAAACAAAGTTTAGTGTTCTTTTGCAAATAAGAAATTCAGAAATACCTAAAGCCTTTCTCAGTACTATGTCAGTTATGTCTAATCACAATAAAGATGGAAGGTAAATATTTTTATAATCAATTCTGTTAGCACTGTTGTGCACATTAAATCTTTCACTTATTCCTTACTGACCCATCACTCTGGAATTAGAGCAAGTCAAAATGTAAGCCTTGATTCCTCGTGATAATCTCACCTTTTCCAGTGGCTGCAAGTATCTAATTTGTGATGATTCCCCAATAAGAACAAAGTGGTTTTAAAAACTTGAAGGAGTGAAGGAGAGGGGGAATTCACTTTATTTCTCACTTTGTAGTTTTTAAAAAAAGAAAAATAAACAACAGCCCACAGGAAAAAACCCTTAAAAAAACCCACCCTAAAAAAACCAAAACACAAAAAAACCTAAAAAAAACCCAAACCTAAAACTTCTTTCTCTTTTTGTGCTTTTTAAGGTGAAAACAACAACAACAAAAAGGCTCGGAATCAGTTAACACTGTATGGTAAATATGAGCCAATATGCAAGGTACATTAGCATCCCTGAGAACGACTGGTGAAAAAATTGTACCTTTCTGCTTTAAGAACAACCATGAGCACCTCTAGCTAGCAAAGGTTGGATCTGTACTGTTTTGTGGGGTTTGACTATTTCAAGTAATCAACAAAACATGCTAGAGATACTGAATTTGCAGAGGTTGTACATGTATTTGATTGACTTTAATTATCCTAAAAATTTGCCCTCTGAAAAATTCCACTGACATGAACAAAACTAAACAGCAAGTTTAATAAAAGGGTAAAAACTGTTAAAGAATGATGATTTTATTATTAATATATATATCTGCCAGTCTCTGTAGGATTTGAGTCTGTACCCTTCTCAGTTCTTTCCCAACAGCTATACAGTAGGACTAAAGGAAAATATTACAGTAATGAGACGAGTGGATTATTCCAAATTACAGAACAAAAAAAAAAAAAAGCAAGCAGATCCCAGTGTCCGCAATGGTTGTGGTGCCATCTAGTGGAATAACAATAGTTATACAAGCAGTAACTGCAACCTACAGGTCAAAAAGTAGAAGGAGCGTTTGAATCTATAACTATGCTGTTTGTATCCATCCAGCAAACGAAAGTTTTCACAGCACAAGAGTATTTTGGAAGCTCCAAGGTATTTCTGACCGCAGTCATGTTACAGCACTAAACTGGTGGCACCCGGGAGAAGGATGGTCTCAATACCAAAGTGGTGTTAAGTACAAATGCCGTTTCAAGGAAGGGAGGGGGGAAAAATCATCCCCACTTCCCCCCAAAAGATTTGTTTAAACATGCTGCTGAAAATGTCAAGCAGCTGATGAATGCCAGTCAATGTATTATGAAATGATAAACTGCTATGCTCGTTCAATCTTGGAGGTTTTAAGAGCTTTTTATCAAAGTTTGAAAGGAAAGCTTGTAGATAATTGAAAACTGGAATAGAATTCGATGTGGACTAAGTGGAAAAGGATTGTGTCAGATTAATCTAATAACTAGATTTCCAGGTTAAAAAAAAAAAAAAAGGCAAAGATTTAGTCTATCAGGGCTTCAGTAAAATATATAATACATACTGCACAGAAGGTTACCACTGCTGGAGAAAACAGGCATTGACACAATAATTATAACATGGAGTCAGACCTGGAAACAAGAGATGACAATTTCTGTTGAAAGAAAGAGTTTGGGTTTTAGTTGCAACCTTCAAACTTTTTCACAAAAAGGTTGATTATGGTAATGAAACTTGGTAATAGCACAATTGTATACAGACCTTCAAGTGTTCACAGAACTTGGGCCTTGCAGACAGCACTATCAATGTAGACGAAGACTAGAATAAGAGAAAGGAAGTTGCATGAGCCTGAAAGACGAACATAAGCTAAGTTAAACAAGACTTGCAGTGAACATTCACACACACACAAAAACAAAAAAAACAAACAAAAACAAAAAAACCCAAACACTGCACACCACCCAAACAAACAAAAAACACAGAAACAACCATCGGGCAAAAAGCAGGAGAATCATCAACTAGAATTGACCAAGAAAGCAAATAAGGAAAAAGAAAGAAAATAAAGAAAAATACCTGAAATATATTAAATCAAAGGATGACTAAACCCTGCCTGTGGTGCGGCACAGATGATGGCAAATTTGTTTCCAGAGACAGTAGAGTGCGCAATATTCAAAACAGTGAAGGGCATCGGTAGAGATACATTTGAAAAGCTGCACACAATTCTGACCACTGTTCAAGAAAACACTGCTTTAATCTGGAGCAGGTGCTGCTAAGACGATGTCAGAAGTAGAAGTAAATAGTAATATAAAAAATGACGGTATTGTAGGGTAGACCAGCTCTTTAAGAACACGTAAGAGGCTTATAAACCTGGAAGGAAGGGAAGCTGTTAAAAGTGAAGGACATTCTTATGAATCAAGAAATGCAACTCATTTATCACATGCTACTCCTTCCCCTTTATCCTTTTCCTGAGCAAGGAGTACAAAGACTCTTTCAGTAGGGTCTTTTGCAGGTATTGTGTGGCACACTGCCACATTTATGTATATCCTGGGGGACAAACTGAAGAAATGCTTTGTAAAAACTTTAAGGCTTAGTTCTTCTAGATTTTTTTGCTCCTCTGCAATAGCCCTGCCTCCACCAATAGAAAAAGAGTTCAGGTGAGTTTGTTTTGTATTTCTAACAGGAACTAAGCAGAAGCAATATAATAAATCACAGAAGAGGGTGTTTCCACAACAGTTTCCCTTAGGGTTAGGATTTTTGGCCCCCAGCTTGAGAGATTCTATAACACAAATGTTCAAACAGATTAGAACTTCAGGCTTTTTCAGCTTCTGCTATAGAAATATCAGTCCCAGAGTTTACCTGGTTTTTAGCAGAACAGTGAGATCTCTCTGCAGTAGCACACAGACAGCAAATAGGACTTCAAAGCCTCTTCTGAAGGTGTAACAGGTCAAAATGTGGCTCCCTGCCCTTCACTGGGGAGCATTATTTGAATATATGGGAAACAGCATATACAATCACTTCTGTCACAGCTGCAGTGATGTACTCATAATTAATTTTTCATGTGTGCCGCTTGTTGTTGCTCTTTTTGCAGTTAGCTAGTGATACCCATAGAGGGTACTCATGGGTAACCCAGAAGTTAACAGCAGCAGACTAGAGTGCTGCTTCTTGATTACCTGTAATAACCACAGTAACTTTACTGCAGTTGAGAGCCTGTAAGTTTGCTTTCAGGCAGATCAAACAGACATAGCAGTACTAGTCAAGAGGTTTAATTCTAGACTTACAACAGTCTCCCCTAATCGAAAATACTTATACTGGAAATGTTGCTGTTGTAAGTTACCTACACAAAACTGAATGGACAGGGACCTGCTCATCCTCCTTGTACACCCTCCAGCTCCTTGCATCCCCTTCTCCAGATGAGCCAAGCGCTGAGTCCTTCAAATTCAGATCCTGAGCCACATCCAGCAATTAGGTCCCATCTCAGATTATTAAACAGACATCCCTTAGAAACAAAACTTCACAAACTGCTGTGCCAAGTCCAAGACCTGTGTTTAACCTCCCACTCCCCCCAGAATCTCCCCAATACAACTTTTTTTTTTTTTTTAATCTTCAAACCTCCTAGTAACCATTTCAGCATAACCAGGAGGGAACGTGTTTCAGAGGCTCTGCCACGTACTTTTTGAACACACCCCCTTGTATTTATTTACTTTAATGTAATTCTGTCATGAGCAACAAGACCTTCTTACTCTCAGCCCTTTGGCTCGATTGATACATCTACCAGAATCTGTCCTGTACATTCTCTTTGTTTCTAAAAGGAAAGCTTTCTGTAGCTTATTACAAACGACTTCCAAAACAACTTTTACTAGTCTAACTTAATGGAGATGCTATGAAAGAGTAAGAACTTTTAGCTCACTCTGTCTACAAGAGGCAGCAGTTTGGCTAGAGTCATTATTTCTTCGAGGAAACTATGACATGGTATGTGACATAGTCCACATCAAAAAAATTGCTGCCCTAATTCACAGTACGCATTGAAGAGTTCGTAGTTGCAGACCTGAACCTAGCTACATCAACAAATCGGCTACTAATTGCCAGCTGTCAACTGCCCTGAGCATTCCCACTGAATCTGCTGAGGCAATGCTTCCGAACTGCTGACAGCTTTACAGAGCTTTACACTTTACAGGGTGGATTAAACACACTCACCAATTCATACCACCGCACTGCCTTTCCTCAGGCATACCCTCTGTACGGCACCCTGGCACAGCTGGGACTCCAGCACCTTGGTGACACTTCCCACCAGAAAAGCACTCATTCCAGAGAGGAATCATTTATCTCTACGCCAGCCTGAGTATACTTTCAGTCTGAAAATGTGCCAGACCCAGCTCAAGAAGAACCACAAGTCACTGACTGCTAAGAAAACATCACTGTATTCTGCCTTAACTCTTCACACTTTCTCTGGTGGCTGCTGTGGGCCATAAACATGTGCTGGTATATACACCAGTATCCTTATATGTGTCAGCCATTGAAAAGAAGACAACAGAATTGCTCACTTTCCTCGTCAGGAAAGTAGCTGGTTACCACTTGGACCCCCCTTTTCACTTTACGAGAGCAGCATTTATTTCTATAAAGTATGATGGTATGCGGGAGATAAGTGTTGGTCAGGGTCTCTCTGTTTAATGGGACTCAGTGCTGGGACAGAAGGCATAACACATGGGTATACAGCAGACAGGGAATAAGAGCAGTCTGTTTTCTTTGTGCAAGTACATAGGTAAATTTTACCATCTTTAGTTCTCATACAGACTCATTGAAGGATTTTATGTAGGCTGCAAATATTTAGTAACAATAATAACATAACTATACAATGTTAATGCCTTCTGTATGTTATATACACTACTGTATATTGATTTATTCATTCCACCAAAAAATGAAACACGAAAACTTGCCTAGGTCTTGTTTTCTCATCTTCCAACCCCTTTTTTCACTTTAATTTTGCTGCAGAAATATTGATGTCAAAATTAAATAGAAACAAGCTAATTGCACAATAATTCAAACAAAATCCAACTCCTTAATGACACCCTACCTTCAGCATAGCGTAATTTGATAATTTCTCAGACATCAACAACACTGAACACAAACTTTTCCATCCTTAAACAATCAGGCTCTCAATCCGCATATAAATCATGCTCTTGAATATAATCACTTGGGAAAGCAGCAAGCTTAATGGATCCCGTGCATTTTTACTGCTAGAAAAAACTCTCCCTCTCTGCAGTGGGAGGAATCTGTAAATTTATCATTCCTCGGGTGCCACAGTGGGCCAGACCTGTGTGAGAGAAGTACTCCTCAAAAAATCATAGCCGCTTTTGTGATTGCCTGAAGGTATACACAGATAGATGTACCAGAATTCTCAGAAACCTTCAGATATCTGAGCACCTCCCTATGCCATTCTCACGGGTATTTTGAGGGCTGCAAAAGAAAGGGAGTAAATAGAGATGTACTATAACTCAGCCTCTCCCAGAAACAGCTGGGAAAAGTCCTTGCAGACTATCTCTGGCCTTCAAACACTCCTGCTCAGGGGGGGAAGGACTGATAAGTACAGTGAGCATGATATCTCCCAAGTCCCATGGCCAGCTTCTTCAGATAGGGTTGAAGGAAAGAGCAGTGAAGTTCTGGGCCACTATATGGTGCTTGCTGGTTTGAAGGAATCACAGAAAGAAGTACAGACATTAACATGGACATGGAGGCTGCAGCTACACCATGCGGGACGACTTGTCTGCTACAGTCAGCCACAGGATTATGTAGCTATCCATTGTTATAGGGTTTCTAGTCCCAAGTGCTACTCTACAAGCATGTCTGTGGTCAGCATCTCTCCACTGCAAAAAGGATGAGGGGCAATGCCTAAATGCTCAGCCTGAGCACAATCATCCAGAAAGTTTAGGTTTACCCCATTATTAGCACAATTGAGACAGAGCTGAAATGTCCCATTTAGTGATCAGTGCCTGCTGCTGAGAAACTGGCTATTCCCTAATTCCGTGGCTTGAAGTGTTTACTAAATATGCAGAGGAAGCAGCTGAAGCTTGTAGGCAGGAGAGTAATGTGGGTGTACCAACAGGTGCTTGCCTTTCAAGGTCAGCTGCAAGTCGAGAAGCTCAGCAAGACATACTCTTAACTGAAAATAAGACAGTAAAGCAAAGTTATTCCTGTAATTTCAGCACTGATTTCTGCTAGAATAGTCAAATACTTAGATTTTATAACCAGATTACTTGACTCTTGAAATTCTCAGGAGATGCCACACCTTGCAGCTCGCTCTGTCTAGGCAAATGCTGTTGCATTAAGGTGCTCTGGGTAAAGGCCTCAAGAAACTCCTGTATCCACACAGGACATAGTAGCTTCAACTTGCACATAACTACATAATACTCACCAAGTACTTGTGTTTATTAGTATTTACCTACAAAATATATCCCCATTCCAAGCAATGTTTTTTATCTTGAATTAAATTTTGGTGAAATAACATCTGGATTAGTTACATCTAAAGAAAATGCTGTATATTAATTAAACATAAATTCTTTTGCTTTCTAAGCACCAGAGTTAACAGGATGAGGGTCAGCTAACAAAGACACCCTTAATTGTTTTCAAACGTAGTTTCCTTTAAAATTAAAGCAAATCCACTGTTCCTGTAAAACGCTGAAGGTTCTTGCAAGTCATCCACAAAGACAGCACTGATGTTTTTGCAATCCTAACCAAAGACTGCTGATTCAGAGCCCAGGCTGACCAAGTCCTCAGTGATGCAGTCAGTAGGCTGAGAAAGTGATTATTCTCCTCATTCAGGCCACACCTGCAGTACTGAGAAGCCCAAAAACAGAGGCAGTATAAGACAGATACTGACATCTTGGAGCAAGCCCAGCAAACAGCCATCGAGATGGTTGGGGGCCAGAACACGTGACTTACAAAGAGAGTCTGAGAGAAATGTGTTTGTTCAGCCGTGAGAAAGCTCAGTCTGGCTCTTCATGCTTTCTGCATCTCCCTAATGGGAAGGTGCAGAGAAGGTGGAGTCTGACTCTTCTCAGGGATAGAACAAGAGGCAAAGGACAAAAGTTAAAACAAATCCTGCATTTTTATTCCTTGTAAGTTACTAGTGCTTTTTGGCTAACTGAGACCAATATTTTTACTTTATTTCTTCAATATTAGCAATAAAATTTGTAGTATATAGATACCACTCAGCAAGAGTGAGGGAACCAGGACCTGATCCTTGACTGAAGAAAATTATTGTAATTACATTTAGCTTCTTTTTTTTTAACAAAGTATGAAAGCAAGGAGGAGAAATTTCATACAGGCTTGTGATAACATTCACATAGGAAGGACAACTCAGTCCAGCTGGATTTACGAAGTTATCACAACTTAACTAAGCTCTGATCAAATGTAGCTGTTACTCAACTAAATTAAAGGGTAGTTTCAAAATAAATTTTTTTCTTAAAGATTATGCATGGCCTCTGCAAGAAAGAGGCCTTGTTAAACAATAGTGGGCTCATGTACAGCAATCCCATCTGTATCACAAGGTTACTATTACTTTGGAAAGCAAAGCAGAAAAGCCTGCTTTTAAAGCCACACATGTATGCATACAGAACAAAGAAGGGTTGACCTTCAATACACCTCTGTATAAGAATAACCTCCAAGACCAAGGAAACACTGTTGAACTCTCTTACTAGGGGCTCCTATAAACTCTTCCTTCAAGTAATAATCTTTATCCTTGACAGAAGGAAATAGGAAGCACATCTACAAATGCTTTGGCTCTCCTGATAAGTATGTAGATGTCTGGGGTCCACCTGGCACAAAATAAAATGATGTTTTGATCCTCAGCCCTCAGCCCTAGTTCCAATCATAGGCTTGTTCTAACATCCTGTGTATGTGATCCATTAGAGCTCCATTTCTCCCCCTCACAGCTAATACATGCCCCAGAGATCTTCCTCCTGAAGGTAACAGAACTTTCCATACGGCAATGTGTTCACAGAGGAGAGTGTTGTACTTTTGTATTGTATAAATATCTTCCTTAAATGCTGTTATGTGCACAAGGTGTTCTTAATTTTTGCTGCAGAATTTGTTTCACATCCCATTTCTTCCCCTTTCCATTTATGCAGGAACAGCGAAAAAGATAGCACCCATGTTGCTTTTGTTGTTGACCAGAAAGACATTTTTATTTTGCTGCTGCTGACTGCTACAGTTGCAGTGCTTGGAGAACTCCTGCATAGCATTCTGTAAAAGACAAGATGCATGTCATCATCATCTCTGCCATGCACACACACGCACTCTGCCTCCCTGGACCTGCAGTCTGTGCAATATTACCACAAAGGACCTCTTTCCTGTGTTCAACACCAGCTTCAGAATCCCTACTGTGGGATAATCTGAGTTTCATCTTTGCATGTATCTTCATTTTTAACATACACATGATTGGCATGCACCAAATCAAAGATTATTTCCTTCATGAGGAGGTTTGTGGGAGGAATTTAAGTTTTGTTGCAGCATTGCTTATATCTACATTCATAACACATCTAGAAAGGGTTCAGAATTCAACACCAGCCCCTATGGAATGAGCCTGTGAAGGAAACCAAGGAGCACAAGAGCTTTCATTAACCTCACCTACAAGTAGGAAGAAAAAAGTCCTCTTCCCCAAAGTGTTAAACCTCCTCAGTGATAGCATATCCCACATGTGACATTCTTTGCTCAGAAAGGAATGATATGCCTCTGTAAAAGCACAGCCTTTTTATTAGGTCAGCAAGAAGTGGAAAGCATAGCTAGAGTTTCTGAATACATCAAAAGTATAAAAGTTACTACTTTTAAGAAACTTACTGTGCTGGTCTTTCAAAGATAATACAGCACCTGATGCCCTCCACCAGCTCCTTATGACTAAGTCAGCTTCTCCCACTCTGGGTTATTCAAAAATAGTAATTTCTGAATCCTCATTTGGAACAACATTTGAAAATATCAGTTTAACAGCCAAGAGACCTGAAACATGGCTGAGCAGGCCAGATGGCTACATCTGAACTACATTTCTCTGAAAATCAGGTGGGAAAAGGCTATTGTTAATCCCTTTCATCAGTCTGGCTATTTTAAGACACATTTGCCTTCTTGTTACTATAACATTTTGGTTTTGCAGGAGGTCCCTACTTCATCTATTCCAGGCATAAATTGGAAGTCTTATTTACCACTTGCCTATATCCAGGAGGGAGGATGCTTCTTTGCACCAGGTGAATACTACCTACCATATATCAAAATATCCCTACTCAGAGGTTAGGCATAGGTATACATTAAACATAGGTACACATACCTACCTATGTTTAATTCTCTGCTGAAGTTACCTGTGCAACAGGGTCATTTCTGCATGTAATATAAATGAGAATTATCTCTATTTCAGGGAAACTACTTCAGAAAAACATAGATACCAGGGACTTTTTTTCTAGGAAGATAGAATGTATGGCTTTTCGACTACTTTCACCTCTGTAAAAAGGAATTACAACCTAGGTGACAACTAGTCTGTGCAGAAGAAATTGCAAGTACATATGAACAGGCATAAAAGGACTGAAACATCAAGAACTGAGATGAGAAAAACAATTTTTGTTCCTATAGCCATTCTGAGAATCAGGGGAATTGGAAATACATATTTAGGAAAAGAAATTTGAGCTAGCTGGTATTATTCAACTGCAGTGGTATAACTCACATGACTGAATATTAAACTCATTGGTTACAGACTATTTAAGAAAGACAGTGGGGATATTATACATTTTAGAGTTACAAATGATTCAGAAAGACTGGACCTTGATTATTTACTAATTCATGTATTAAAATATAAATCACAAAATGGGATAATGCTAAGACAATGTAATGATCTATTGAATAGGCTGAGGAAATAGAAATAGCAGTTCCCTTACTTGCTAAAACATTCAGGAAAAGATGTGTCCATCTACAGAATGTCAATTTAGGAAGTTTGGGTGCTGTGTAAGTACAAGTAGATCAAGTAGATGTAATTATACTGATGTTTTCCCCATACAGAATACAGTTCTGATTAGTATACATACTGGATGCTTTAAAAGATCCAGTCTCTCAAAGCTGAATTAAAAATTGAATAGAAAGACATATTTAAGTTTAATGAAATGGAAGGAATTACCTCTGCTGCTGCGTGGTCTCTCCAGTGTCACAGCAACCATATCCTTGAATTAGATAAGCATGCTCCACCAAAATGCCTACATCACCTATTCCATATCTTACTGGCCTCAAAAAAATACAGTGGTTTCTGCCAATCCAATATGGGTGGAAATTCTTTCTTAATTTGTCATTTAGAGATCAATTTAATTTTGAGTACTTGAGAAGACATTAAGCATCTATAAGGTCTATAATACTAACAGCAACCTTGCAGATATCCCTCCTGTAGTTCTAGTCAGTTAATAAGTATTTATGGGAAGGCACTCTTTGCCTTTTTCTGCAGCTCATAACCAATGAAAAAGAAGAAAATATGTCTTGCACCACAAGGGGATCTGTAGAAATCCTGGGACTGAAGCAGTTCAGTTTAATGACCAGAAAAAATACTGATCAGGAATCCTTCAAACCCTCTTTGGGATACCAGAAAAAATGTGAAAGGTAATTAGAAAATGGTAAAGAAGGCTTTCCTAGATGCTCCAACTGACTGTCATTACTGAAGGTGGCTGTAATTATAAAAAACAACATCAAGAAGAATAAAGATATTTGTAACAGTTCAGTATGCATGTGGGTATGGAAAACACTGGGCATTCAGAAAGAATAATACTGGATAAAACCACAGATAAAGGGAAAAGGAACTTAAAGAAAACACTGAAACTCTGTGGCCATTAAAATTAAAGACAAAAGGATTAAATGACTTGAACTTACCAGACAAAAAGCCGCAGCCAATTACTACAAATATGGCAAAACTATTGAACATATTGACTGGTGATGGCCACCAACAGAGTAATTTATAGATCAATGTTTTTGTATTGAGCTTGGAGTGAAGTTAAATTTTGAATCAGTTCATCTTCCAGTCAAAATTGCATAATTTTTATTCCAAAAAGACTTGAGAGGGTCTTAAACACTCTGCAAATTGCATTTTTGTATACTTGCAGAATGGCCAGCTAATATCAACCACAGGCAAGACCATGGAAAGACCATTCCATCAGAAAATTATGACAATGTTACAACACAGTGAATGCAAAACCTTTTGGCTTATGGAAGCCCTGGGTAGCTGGTATATCAGAGAAAGTATCTGTGAAATGGAAATGTGTGTTTCTAATGGGATCAGTTCAAATTAAAATTTGACAAAAATGTATAAATTACTAGCAATATTGGCTTTTATCAGTATAATTCACTGGAGAGGTAAATGAGATGTGAACTAATTAGCTATATAGTCTGGCCTGGGTGACTTTGTAAGGTATGTTCATTTCCACAACATCACTAACTAACTATTACAATTAACGCAGCTAAATGCTATGCCATATACTCAGAAACACAGGCTGCAAGGCACACTGTTAGAGTGGGAGATTGTATCCTGGAAAGCTGCAACACTAAAAAGCATATTTGAACATATGCTGCCTGTGCAAGGAGCTAAATGCGATTCTCAGATGCATTAGCAGGAAAAGTGAAGGTGGGAGTAATTTCATACAGAAATTAGAGATCCTCTCATTGTAATAATCTTACCAGATCCGGTATCAATACTTTCTTATAACAAGGAAGATGACAACTTGAAAATTTTTCAGCTAGACCTGTAAGAGTGATTCAAGGAATTATGGTGAAAAATTGAAGAAGCTCAATTTATTTCCCTTGTTCAAAAGATGTGGTAAATATGTGGGGCAGAAAACCTTCCTGTAAGATCAGAGACTTGTGTGTGAGAGTGTGGTACATCATGAAAGATTCAATCTGTCCAGGCTTATAGTACATGGAAAAATGACTTCAGCTCCAGGCTTGTGAAAACAGGATTCTTGAACCATTTATTGCTTTCTAAATTTCTCTTGGAAAATCAAAATCATCTGTGAATTTTTGGCTGGAACTATTTAAGGGGCATATTCTTCATACTCCATATAAGTATCAAAGGTAGAGCCTTTGGACACTGTAGCTGTAGTTTAGAAAATGGTGTACTTTGATAAAAAAAATTAAGACTATTTTTTGCCTTTTGTCCTAGTTTTGAAAACATGGGAAATTTCACCAGTCCTCTGCCTTTTGAAAAATTTCTTGTTATACATCTTGAGAAATGGAAGAGAATTTTAGTGAATAGTTGGTGTATAACAAATACATTTTATACTGTACTAGCATATTGTATGTATATCATATTCAGAACCTTCACTGCTAAAAACAAAGTTCTGTACTATTTGAGTTAAAGGATAACTAGTTCCTAGTTCTCATCTTCTGATCATTCAGGACAGGTCATTAGTAAGTGAAAAAGCGCATTTGCTTAAATAAAAAGTTACATTACCAAGTGACTCCTGTTACTTTTCCAGTAATGGCAAAATCATCCCACCCCACCTGTATCATTACTTCACTGAGATTTGGTGAGGTAAATTTACTACCACTCTTAAAAGCATCTTCACTTTCCCTGGAGCTTAATTAGAGACTGACTATAGTGAAAGAATTGAAAAGGCATGAAAGAAGAATATGAAGTCACTCAGTTTAGGACTTGTAAGTGTCCTAGGATCTTGGATTCACAGTCAGATGCCTAGAAACATAAGTAATCATAATCCACAGGGGAAAAACATAGGAGAAAGCAGTCTTCTGTGGATGTCACAAAGGAAAACCTTTTAACAGACACTTTCTTTCATGTTTTAACCACTCTTGGTGTCTGAAAGCTAAGCCAGGAATGAATGGTTTGATTTTGCTTATGTATGTCAGCAGCTACTCATTTAATAATCAGTTTTGCAAGCAATGAAAAAGTAGTCAATACATATTCTCAGAACTACAAATTAGCTTAAACCGGAATTTAGATTTTTGGATGCCTTTTTTGTTCATATACAGAAATATTGACTCATACAGCTGATTTTTTTTCAGTTGAGGGAAGATGCACTTCTTTATAAACACATGCAATTGAAAAGTCATTGAAAAGTCATTGAAAAGTAGACTATATGTATGATGAATGGACTATGTCTCTGCATACAAAAAAAATCCCTGTTTTTTTTCAGACAAAATCCGAATTGGCATCGCCACTGATTTTCATTCAACAATAAGGCAGCCTGCTTCCTGTAGCACAACAACTGTGAGTGATGTTGGGTCAGATTCTTTTATCAGATACAGTGGCATAAATTCAGGATTACTTCAGTTACAAATCAAAGTAACTGTAGCAGTATTCAGTTTATAATGCTTTTGTTTCCAAGAACTTCACATACCCCATGAGACCTTGAAGGCTTTTCTTAAGAAAATGTAACTGCAGAAATATAAAGATACAAACCTATGAAGGCTTGTTAGCTGTGCCCTTGTGAGGAACTGCAAGAATGAAAGAACACAAATTCTTCCTGCAAATTGTTTCCTATTGGAATTCACAATCTGAGACAATGGAACAATTTCTGTGATGACTTTAAATTGTGACTTTTTTCTGTTTTGATGAAAAATGCCAAATCTGTTGTTTAAGTAGTTTTCTTTTTATATTGCAATGAAGTTTCTGGGCTAATAGCTGCATTATCATACTTACCACTGCTTATTTTCTCTCCTGTGTGAAAAAAAAAAATACATCTGTGATCCTTTCTTGCTTATTCTAAAACATGTATTTTTAGATAAACGATGAAAGGGAAGAAGACATATACATTTAAAAAAAAAAAACACCAACAACATGAAAATGCTCATCAGTAATCTTTTAAACTGAGATAACAGGATGGTTTTCCTGGGTAGGAAATACCATAAAAGAATCCAGGAAAAATTATCCGCTGAGAGTGCAATCACATGATTCCCATGGGGAAGGAAAAAGCCTGGTTGTTTAAGGTCACAGTTCAAGCGACAGAGTAGTTGATGTCTGTATCCCATCAAAGATGAGAGCTTGAATATAGTAACACTTTCCATAATACAGGTTTAAAGATATTCTTGTGAGGAGTAATATTTGTGCAACTGGCTGTGACAGCACTCACAAAGTAGAGACATGCACTCCACTTTTCTAAATGGAGCATGTTAAGAAAATAGTTTCAAGTGGCAGCCATACAAAAAATTGAAGAACTTCTATTTTTAAATAGCAGCAATCTGTAAAAACAAATTGATTGGGAAAAAAGTAGCGGTTTATTTCACATGGTTTCCTCAATATAGATTTTAGATGGCACTGACACTTCATTTAACAATAGATATAAAATTACAACTGAGGAAGATGTGATGGCATAGAACTTCCACTTGAGTAATATATTACAATTATGACAGTACACTCTATACTTTGGTATATGAGAATTAGTATTTCCACTGAAAATATACCAACAGATCATGTACAGCCAAATCCATAGCTGGTGGGTAGAAGCACATTTCTATTAAGATCACTGGCACACATTGCCCATGAAGTTCAATTCATGCTTATTCTCTTAACCTGATACCAACTCCTCCTAATCCAGAGGCAAAACTGATGTATTTGATTCCAGTTCCTTTCTTGGCCCTGTAAAATATTTATCAAGGACTCTCAGAGCAAAGAAGGAAACTCAGGGTAACCAGTGAAGAGAGCGGTCCATGCAGGAATAGTTTGAGCCTAGCCAACATCTCTCATCCACTAAGTGCCAGCCTCCACAGATTCGAGTCTGCTGACAGCAGTGTCCTTTGCCATGCTCCCTCACCCTGCTTCCATTTTCTTTGAGTGGGCATAAAAGATTAATTAGCAGATGAAAGGAATAAAACACAACTGCAATGTTAACACCTAGAATGAAGGATGAT